>NC_090265.1:1766156881-1767445631 GCF_040414725.1 Anabrus simplex | reverse complement strand
TAGCAGCTTACAGTAATATGTCGTGCTGTTTGGATAAGATAGGTGGGCGTGCTTTATCAGCTGGCAGGTCCTACCGTTCTGGAGCCATATGTTTACATCAAGCGACCTTTAAAATAGTGCCCTCCTAGTGGCCCAGTTATGCAGCCCATCTGTCATCAGGTGCGCTTTTCTGGCAGACGTCGATCATTAGCACCAGATGGAAGGATTTCTCAATCTGCTCGCTTTCCATTGTTCTGATAGAGCACAAAACCTCATTTAGTTCCCACTCTCCGTACGCTTCAGATGTAAAAGTGATATTGTAATGGCCACTTAAGCCCTACCAGGTTGCTTACTTGCATTAAGTAGGACTTTCATTGTTATCATTCAAGTCCTTTGCCATATGGCGCTCTTATGATCTGGCTTAAGGGGGCGGCGCAGTAGGCTACACAGAACTGTCTACCCTTGTAAAGTTCACACGCAGATGTTGAGTTTAATGGTCTTTGTATTGGTGGTCATTAAAACACATTCACAAATTATTTGCAATTTACGCCAAGGTAATTTCTTGAAGTATTCTTACTACTCTGAAAAATAGATTCGATGGCCGCTGCATTAGTTGAAGTTCCAGGAAAAACTAAGCTTTTTTAATTGATATTTGAGATTATCCCGCTTTAGAAGTATTAAAGGAATTTTTAGCTACCAACAATCATGGTATACATGCTAATGGCAAACTGTACAGTACAACTTATAGACAACATTAAAGGCAAGCACATCTATTGCCACTTGAAGCTGCTGGCCAAAGAACTGAAATTGTTAGAAGACATGCATGTTACCCACCAACCTTAGGCTTGAGTAGAAGAAGAAAATAATGTTAAGCGTGTTTATAGAATCGAGTGAGCTGGCTGCGTGGGTTGAATCTCGTAGTTGTTTGCTTGCATTCGGGAAATGGTGGCTTCGAATTCCACTGTCAGCAACCCTGAAGATGTTTTCCGTGGTTTCCCATTTTCACACCAGACAAATGTTGATTAAGGCCTCATTCGTTTCCTTCCCAGTCAAAACCCTGTCTTATCCCAGCATCGCCATAAGACCTGTCCGAGTCAGTGTGACGTAAAACCACTAACAGTAATAATGTATTAGTGAGAATCTCGTAAGATTGTGTTTCTCTTCCTCATTTTGGCAACCCTGTATTTTCGTTTTATATTTCACATTAGTGCCATTTTTATGTAGGCCCTCGGCCCCGTGTTTGAAGAGTAAAGAGCTAGATACCAGGTTACGAAAAGGAAAGATCTTGAAGGATAGACATATTTAAAAACAAGCAGGTGTACCCGTGCTTCGCTACGGAATTCTGCATTCTATACATAATTCTAGATGAAGTCATGTACACGTTGTGAATAAGATTTCAATTAATTGCATAATAACATAGGTATTTAAAAATTAAATTGTAGGCGCCTTCCCCTTAACTACCATTTCGCTCAGCGTGAATAAAATTATGTATAGTTTAGTTTGTAGTGCGTTATTCCTCGACTTTACATACCGATTTTCATTCAATTCTCTTCAGCCATTTTCTCGAGATGCGCGTTCATACATACATACATACATACATACATACATACATACATACAGAGATGATGGAAAATTAAAAAGTGCATTTCCTTGTTACTGTGGACACGACTGGTACATAAATACCGTTCTTCTTTAATCTGAGCAATGTAGAGACAAAACTATGTACACCAGACGGTCGCTCGCAGCATGTTCCTAAAGGCTACCCATCTAATGCACCCCTTGCATTAGTAAACCTAGTTTTCGACCGCATAGTGCTAGGCTGCTGCATGATAGAACAGCACTACATTTGCTGTCTGCATATCGGCAATGGCTAGTGCGTCAGAAACGAATAATATACAGACATGATTTTAATCTATGAAGAATCTGGTCGGAATGCAGTCGAAGCTCCAAACAGATGTTTGCCTTCTACACACGTATTTCGCCGAACAGTATTAGTTTTTGTTTCATACAAACAACTATTTTATACAGTGGAATGTCTGCACGTGTATAAATAATACGTTATTAAATTTTATTTTCTGCACGTTTGGTGTATTTACTAATGCACCCTGTTGTGGAGAGTGTGCAGTAAAATGACTACTAATTGTTTCACAACATCCAAAATGCAGCATGTTGTAGCGCTCCTTCGAAAACAAGTGATTAGGCATCCCAAGCATCACTAGTGCATGCGGGACATTTGTAAGTAGAAAGTACGGCGCTCGCGGGTCGCCTGATATATACACATAGATTACGCATGACCATTTTTCGGGTTTATTGTACATGAAATAAGACCAAGAGCTGGATGTTTCATAAAGACCTTTGAAGATAATCTAAATGTCGAGAGCTAGGCCTATTACCGTCGAGGCTGGAAAAGAACAAGAACTGACCTATTATATGGATGGGGGGGGGGGGGCGTGTTAGCTGAGTGGCCTGGTCACTGGTTTCTCACAAAGGCGGCCGCGGTTCAAATTACGGCCAGTGCAAGTGGGGGTTTTCAAAGAAAAAGCGCGTCTACGTAAAACGGGAGGTCGCGTAGTCTTGATAACGATACCAACAGTCACGTGAAACTACAATTTTGCTTCGACTTATGCTGGTCACCTAAAAACTTTTTTTTTTACCCTTGTGTTTCTTTTTCTTTTCTTTTTTTTCTGCTAGTGGCTTTACGTCGCACCGACACAGATAGGTCTTATGGCGACGATGGGATAAGAAAGGCCTAGGAGTTGGAAGGAAGCGGCCGTGGCCTTAATTAAGGTACAGCCCCAGCATTTGCCTGGTGTGAAAATGGGAAACCACGGAAAACCATCTTTAGGGCTACCGACAGTGGGATTCGTACCCACTATCTCCCGGATGCAAGCTCACAGCCGCGCTCCTCTAACCGCACGGCCAGCTCGCTCGGTCCCTTGTATTTCGTTGAACTACAAAGGTTTTTTTCTTTAAGTGTTTCTTGATATTATGATTAAAATATTCTTTATCTCAAGAGTAATATTTACTTGGTTGTTAACAAGGTGGTTTCTCTCTCTCTCTCTCTCTCTCTCTCTCTCTCTCTCTCTCTCTCTCTCTATTGGTTGTAATGTTGTTTTTCTACCTTAGTGCGAATTTCTCCGCGCTGCAGGTTTGGTCCGCGACTTAAGGCCAAAGCTAGGCAAACCAGAAATCTCTGCATGGATAGGGGATAGGCTATGAATGAAAGTAGGAAGCTAAATCAGTAGCGTGTAACGCTAAACTACTGTTAGCTGAACTCATCCCCTGCATTCCAGTCTGTGATTGAACGTACTTGTACTTACAGGAGAGACTTGTTCACCTTGACTTGCGCACTGCTACTTCTGTGCTGTAAGAAAGCTAGTTGAATTCTTAAAACGAAAGCATTCTAAGAAATGTTGACAGATACGTAAATCTTAGTGTTAAATTTGACCAACAAGGTCTATTTGCTTTGCTTGTTTGTCAGGTCAAATTTGATGGTTTGATAATAATCGAATACTGTCGATTAATTCAGCGGAAATTGTAGTTGCACGTATCCATCCAGGGGGGGCACCGGAGGAATCGGCTTCACCACAAGTTCTTATGCCCTCGACTAACATTAACAAACCCTCCCATATCTACAGGCTCAATCAATCAATCAATCAATCAATCAGTCAATCAATCACTACTGATCGGCATTTAGGGCAGTCGCCCAGGTGGCAGATTCCCTATCTGTTGTTTTCCTAGCCTTTTCTTAAATGATCGCAAAGAAATTGGAAATTTATTGAACATCTCCCTTGGTAAATTATTCCAATCCCTAACTCCCCTTCCTATAAACGAATATTTGCCCCAATTTGTCCTCTTGAATGCCAACTTTATCTTCATATTGTGATCTTTCCTACCTTTAAAGACACCACTCAAACTTATTCGTTTACTGATGTCCTCCCACGCCATCTCTCCACTGACAGCTCGGAATATACCACTTAATCGAGCAGCTCGTCTCCTTTCTCCGAAGTCTTCCCAGCCCAAAATTTTGCAACATTTTTGTTACGCTACTGTTTTGTCGGAAATCACCCGGAATAAATAAAGCTGCTTTTCTTCGGATTTTTCCAGTTTTTGAGTCAAGTAATCGTGGTGAAGGTCCCACACACTGGAACCATAGTCTAGTTGGGGTCTTACCAGAGACTTATATGCCCTCTCCTTTACATCCTTACTACAACCCCTAAATACCCTCATAACCGTGTGCGGAGATGTGTAACCTTTATTTACAATCCCATTTATGCGATTACCCTAATGAAGATATTTCCTTATATTAACACCTAGTTACAATGATCCCCATAAGGAACTTTCACTATATCAACGCAGTAATAAAAAACGTTGTCCGAATGTCACTTTCGACCAAGTGAGGCCTTCGGAAAAAAATGTGTCAGATTTCTTTATGGGAAAATCAAATGATGACAAATACGTCTTATAATGTCTCGGCCATGGCCATACATTCACAGTTGCTAATTTCAGATGACTGCCAGCCATAAGACAGCCTGCACGGTTCCTAAGTAACATTGTCTGGCCGTCCATCCATACTTCATATCACAGCGTGCACGGTTGCTAGGTTACATTTCCGTCACACATTTTGCTACATAGAATGTTTCGTTATGCCTGGGGGCCATGATCATTAAGGCGTGAAGTTTAAATGGTCTGCCACCGTGCTAAGCCGGTTCGAATCCGATTGTTGGAAAAAAATGTCACCATCAGAATGATGGCCGACAGGGTAGAAGTGGTGGTGGTATACAATTTCTAATTACTAGAGTGTGTACCAAAAGCCTGGATTCAATTCAAAACCTCTCCGCGTGTTCATATGAGTGAGGGCATATGCCGCTGTTGGCGATTCGTCCGTCGGATGAGAACGTTAAACCTTGAGTAGACCCTTGGTGCTGTTCGACAGGAGTAGGCTATGTGTGGGCAACGGGTTTCAACCTCTCCGTTCCTACTACCATATATTACGTCATTCATTGCATCCCATTAACTCTCTGATGATGTTGACGTCAGGAAGGGCATCCGGTCGTAAAAAATCGCTACGAAGTTTCATCTCGCTTTATACCCGACCCCGTAGAGAAACGGGATAAGGGTTAGACATTTAGTATTTCGTTACACCAATTTTCGGATGACCCGAGCTCTAAGACTACGTTAACATTTTACCCGCATAAAGCATCCGAATAAGCATGAAAGTTGTTACTATTTCACGATATTCAGAAGGATTCTCGTTTATTCATTGGCACCGAGAGGTAGAATAACATGGGCGATATACACACTAAATAAACAGTAGATGAGCTCGAATCTTGTTATAACCACCCATGAATTGCAGTTTTGAGCTTTGAGGGGGAAGGTATTATGAGTATCACTTAGTTCTAAAATTGCTCCAAGTTCGGCATCTTGAAAACGAGATGGTTATCACAAAGATGAAAAAGGAGACATCTGTGGCGTGATCTTTCTTTGTCTATTAATAACTCACTCCTAGCACGCCCTCTTTGAGTATTGCGGACCCCGCCTGATGGGCGTAGACTCATATGGCACCTCTCTTGCTGTCGTCGCCGAGACACGGGCGGCACTTGATTAGCGAGGCGAATGATACCATTCACGCAGCAGTTTCATTTTGGGATGGGTTCACTTTGAACCCAGCACCTTGTGTTGACTCGCGACCGGCAGTGTCTCAGGGATGCAGTGTCAGATTTCGACACAGTCGATGGCTTTTAAGAACCCTTCAACAATAAGTGTTAGTATATTTACTTTTTATTTTGTCTTTTAACTTGGGAGAGAAAGGAGAAGTTTGCTTGAGGTAATTCTGCATTTCCAAATAAGTTCAAAACTCACAATACACATTTAAAAGAATGCTCCACGGAGTATCGTTCAAAGGTGGGGGAATGGTTACCCATTACCACAGATCAATTCAGTTCTTGTTCTTTTCCGGTTTTGACGGTAATAGATTTCGAAATGTACTTGTATTACTATTATTGTTATATGTGAAATTCGTCTTATTTTCTCGACACGGCATAAGCCCAAAGCCTCTATCATGTCTTACGAGCCATGAAAGCATCGATGGCAACATTATTATTATTATTATTATTATTATTATTATTATTATTATTATTATTATTATTATTCCCAGGAAGTGAAAGTAAACTATTCTGAGTACATGTTTATATTATTATTGTTGTTAGTAGTGGTAATAGTAGTAGTAGTAGTAGTAGTAGTAGAATAGGTCGTTTTTACGTTCTGTTCTGAGAGACTTCCTTGCCTCTGTTTTTTAATGTGGAGACCTCAAGAGCAGGCATGCCGCACCTAAACTCCTTACCTCACGATGACGTAAGGAGCTGGCTACATCTTGTTTGCATGTTACGTGGGAGTGTTGGTACAGGTGTACCGTATACCTGAAGAGTAGATGTGAGGATGTGTGTCAGGACTTTCCTCTATAGGTTGAGTACACACAGATTAGAAAGAATGTTTGTATAGAATGCGACTATACAATCCCCTTCGGGGAAAGTGTTCCGCTGTTTCTCTTAATCATTTGATAGATGTCCGGCTCCATGGCTAAATGGCTAGCGTGCTGGCCTTTGGTCACAGGGGTCCCGGTTCGATTCCCGGCAGGGTCGGGAATTTTAACCATCATTGGTTAATTTCCCTGGCACGGGGGCTTGGTGTATGTGTTGTCTCCATCATCATTTTATCCTCATCACGACGCGCAGGTCGCCTACGGATGTCAAATCAAAAGACGTACACCTGGCGAGCCGAACCCGTCCTGGGATCTCCCGGCACTAAAAGCCATACGCCATTTCCATTTCACTTGATAGATCAGAATGATTCTAGCTCGTGCAGAGACCTTATACGACAAGTAGACTGCACCGGACGAATGATGAGTTCGGAAACTGTAATTTTGAATTATTACAAAACCGAGTAGGGTATGTGCTGTTTAGAAGCAAACCTCCTCTTACCTCCCTGCAAGAAGGTAGCCGATATTAGATTCCTCTAAACGCTGTTAGCGGATTATTTCGTTCTCCTGAACCGACATCTTCCCCCCCCCCCCCCCCTACATGCCCCAACTCTCAAAACAAGGATAGATCCACCCCTTCATATTCCGTATACTTGCCTCTCTTTTGTTCAAAGAACTTTATGTATCTGCATCCGCAATAGTGATTACATCCCTTTGCAAAGGATTGGCGTCAGGAAGGGCATCTGGCCGCGAATCGGCCAAATCCACATAAGCTACAATTTGCACTTACGACCCCACAGTAGTAGTAGTAGTAGTAGTAGTAGTTTTGTTATGGCAGGGGAAAATCTTTTAAAGACACCACTCTGTGTGGGAGTTGGATTTCCACCAACTAAAAACCCCTGCCCTCTTCACTCAGACCATTCTGGAACTGCTTGTCGGCATGACATCAGAATGGAGTGATGTATATTATTAAGTTCTTCCTTTCTCTTCTTTCTCCTTCATCCCCATAATGCTTGTCGCCATTGCCTTTACTGTGTTCCAGGCAAACGGGCTCTCTAACATCATCTGAACCAGATTCCCTGGCGTGAGTCGTCGGCCAAGTTGTTGGTAGGCTTTCCTTCGTTCTTCTTCCCATCGAACACAGTAGAAAAAAGTGTGTTCTACTGTATCCCTTTCAGAACAGTACCGACAACCATCTCCCTGCGTCTTTCCAAGTAGTAGTAGTAGTAGTAGTAGTAGTAGTAGTAGTAGTAGTAGTAGTAGTTCTTTCCAATCCTCCTTAACTCATCTGACAAGAAATTGGATGTTTTTTCTTCGTATGCCTCCTTTAATCGATTCTTCCTTAACTTATTCTACCTTCTTTACCATATAATTATTTTTATCTTATCTCATTGCTGCCCCCTCTATTGTGCATAATGTAATATTTATTTATTTTTTACTGTACTATGCCGTTACGTACGTGTCGTCTGTATTTATCTTATTGTGCCTAGCTATAGCTCTTCGTTCTACTTTCAGTCTTCAGTTTTTCTCGTTCTTTCCTTTTGCCTTTGTTTTATTGTCCATTGTTGAGTCCCTATAGTTATCTTGTTAGCTTTTAATTTTTCCGCTACTTTTGTCATTAGATATTTTTCTTCGTTGCAATACACTAGCTGAGGCCATAGATTATTATTATTATTATTATTATTATTATTATTATTATTATTATTATTATTATTATTATTATTATGTCCGTCTCCATGGCGTGCTGGCGTTAGGTCCAAGGGGTCCCGAGTTCCATTCCCGGCCGAATCGGTGATTTTAACCTTAATTGGGTTCGTACCCCACTGTCGGTAGCCCTGAAGATGGTTTTCCGTAGGTTCGCATTTTCACACCATGCAAATGCTGGGGCTGTACCTGACGAAAGGCCACGGCCGATTCCTTCCCACTCCTAGCCCTTCCCTGTCCCATCGACGCCATAAGACCTATGTGCGACGTAAAATAAGTAGTAAAAAAACCTTAATTGAGTAATTCAGGATGGTTCGGGAGCTGGATGTGTGTGCTGTCATCAGTATTAAGAGTTCGTCATAGGTAGGACCCCATCCTCTCACATGCGCGGGTCGGCTGTAAGGCGTCAACTCGAAAGTCCTGCGCCAGACCTCTCCGGAGGTCACACGCTAATAATAATAATAATGATAATAATAATATGATTAATTCATTTAAGTTCCGGTAAATCTACCGAGACGAAGCAGGCGTATGTGTACACCTTCAATTACCACCGGACTGCGCCGGTATTGAACCTGTCTGCTTGTGCTACTCGGCCCGACTTCAGCTTCCAAGAGCCTTATGGTCAGTCGATATAGCAGAATCGGTTAATGCACACGTTTGGAAATCAGCATTTGGTTCAAATCCCGAGGGCGGTCAAATTTTTACTTCCCTCGTCTTCAGTTGACGACTGCTTAGCGTAAGAGAAGCTAACCTCGAACGTCATTTCAGCGTTTATGTGGTCATTATTATTTAATGCAGTGTGCCCACTTTTACCCGTCGATATACAATACGTTGCACGATTACTTCGACTCTTGGTGACACGTGGTAATTTGTGAACCTCCGGTATGTTCACTATTGTTTAAGATTGAGTGAGCAGATGGTTAGGCGTACTCATATCTGACCTCGCTGGCCGTTATAACATCCTGTCATCAGGCACTTGTCCTTGGAAATCCTAGCCATCTGCCGGGCTCACTTCCTTCCCCCTTATTATCGCACTCTTTCCCTTTTAAATACTCGTCTTTATAGTCCTGGGTTGTTTCCTAGAAATCGTCGATTGAGCGACCTTTTCAAGTAATTTCTTGGGAAGACTTGATAGTGTCCCCTTTGAATGCGCCACAAGAGTGATCTTGATTACGGTACTTCATTTCTGTGTCATGCGTCGAATATTTACATATAGAGTGACAAGTCGTCGCTCGCTTTAGGACGATGTGGGCAAGTTCAAAATTCCGGTCCTGTAACTTGACAGGCGACTGAATACTACCATCCGTGAAGCTCATATTCTGTGCAATTCTTGACCTTCTATAACATATATTTTCTTTTTCTGCGTATGAGGAATGTGCCCTAAACGTTACACTGCATAAGGTCACTTGGAAGTAGGCCTTTTCTATTCCTTTATCTGTTGTAAATTCAAAAAAAGAAAGTTACAAAATGTATGGGCATCATGACCATAAACATCCTTTAAATAATAACAAACAAGTAAATAAAACAAAAAATAGCTTGTAAGAGAGTACACAGAGAATAATTCGAAGATTTAATGCTTAAGAAAGGTAAAAGGATGTAATCTAACATGTTGACGGGCTGAACGTTCCCTTTGTGTAAGAATTTGGTTTGGCAACGGCTTGGGAGAGTCAGATTTGTATTGAGTCAAATAAATTGCTTAAGAGAGTCATTTCTCATTGAATAACAGTGTGTACTGTATTGTTGGGAGATCAGAAGAATGCACATGCCCGGGGAGGTACGGGGCGAAGGGGTTTTCAGCAGCAGAGCCAGTGACGCAATGGTTGTCATAGCAACTCCGCTACTACCCAGGCTGCTTTATATTATCTTCTACTGACAGCTCTTCGTTCTTGTCGGTTGTAATCCAGCTAACTGCAAAGTGTGAGTCAATGTTTTCTTGTAGCAGATAGAGCAGATAAGAGCCGATCTGTCTGGGCAGAACAGGAAGTTCGTGCTTGCAGGCCACATTCCTCATTCTTGCATTCTTCTCATCTCTACACAGTACGCGGTTTAGCATCAGATGCATTTACATTACTATTAAGTTAATAATCTTTACTTATATTAAAAGAGTATACTAAAAACAACTTTGGCAAATCCGTCCATCTCTTCTACTGGACCGATTTGTTTCATTTTTGTTTTACTCTGTGTAGAATTATCTGCCGGTGATTCATGAGACATTGATAGGTCTCTAACACAGAAAACCAACTGTGAGTCATCATAAAATCAGATCATTAAATGATCGCGCCAGTAATTGCAGGCGAAGTCTTAGCCTAACCCGCAATACATTCTGTACTTAGCAGAACACTTTCATTAATATTCTGATAAATAAATAAATAAATAAATAAATGTGATTTTCATTCTTAGTAATGTCATTGCATGCAGCCATGTTTGATTACTCCCTGTCAAGCCAGAGAGTATACACTTCATCTGATCACGGAAGAATACTATTCCCTGCTAAATAGGCTACTCCTGATCAGTGTTACCAACTTATATTTTCAAGATCCGCTAAATACTACTAAAATCCGCTAAAATTCCGCCAGAAATCCGATCTCAAATAATAATAATAATAATAATAATAATAATAATAATAATAATAATAATAATAATAATAATAATAAATGTCTGCACTCACCTGATCTGTGAATTTCACTGGGATTAACCCTCTGCCTGCGAGCCGGCGAGCTAAAACTTGTAGGCGGTTTAGTGCCGGGTGCAAACTAGGTGAATCCCCTACCTCAAGGCCCACACACAAAGCAGGCCCGTTCATTAAACGGTCTTCCTTCATAGCATAAATATAAATGCTACTCTCTCACAGTTTCATTCTCTGTCGTCATTCGTCAACTAAGAGAAGTACCCTTTCCCCACGCATTAGAAATTTGATACCATGATCTCATAACATCAAATCCAAATAACATTTTTTCCCCGTGTGACTACTAGCTCCTGATAAGAAATACGGAATAGCTTGGAGACAGACTGGAGCACAAGTTTAAAAAAACATAAAATGGATAAAACACTAAATTCCACTATAATAAATCTAGAATTCCGCCAAAAAATCCGCTGTCCGCTAAATGATATATTTCTCCGTCGACAGTCTTCTAATTCCGCCAAATTTAGCGGAAAATCCGCTAAGTTGGAAACACTGCTCCTGATTCTCTAACGTTTCCCAGCTTCCAAATATATTCAGCAGATGGCAGAGCGTTTCTGATAACTTTAATGCTGCCACGAGGAAGTCTACGTACAAACAGACCCCATCATCATATAGCGTTAGACATTATCTGGAAACACCTATCGAAGGATAACCTAGCTACACTATAAACAGTGAAGGCCATGTATCTTAAAAAATGTACTCTGGCAAAAGATGCTCCTTCGAGAGTAACCTATGAGCTCGCAAGACAATCCGTTCTATATAGAACAACTGCGATTAAAAATAGCATTGCCTTCTGCGACATAATACCAAGCTTTATATCTAGAACTGCAAGATTTAAAAAAAGCGAATATATGCATAGATTTTTACCAAGCAGACGGCATGATGACTACTACGAACTGCAGCATACGATAACGCGCTTCTTATTAAAATGTTCATAAAATCATTGAAAAGGGCAGGCAATATGACTACGACAGGCGTATCAAGCACCCCGGGTCCTCTAATAATAATAATAATAATAATAATAATAATAATAATAATAATAATAATAATAAAAAGCAAAGTCACCTCCGTACAGGCCATGAAGGCCCCTTGGAGGAGTGGAAGGTAAAGGCTTCCACCATTGTTAACCTCGGCACGTGATGGGGTAGAGTGGTTAACTCTACGCCCGGCCGCCTTTGCCCCCAGGAATTAACCTGGAGCTCATTTTTGGTGTAGGCTGAGTGAACCTCAGGGCCATACGCACCTCCATAAGTGGAAATTTCGTTTCTTAAATTTTAAGACTTCCTGACGGTGATTCGAACCCACGTCCTTAATTATTATTATTATTATTATTATTATTATTATTATTATTATTATTATTATTATTATTATTATTATTATTTAACGTTCATTCTACATGCTAAGCGTATTAATACACACCAGGGTCTCCGAATTTTGTCCAGGAAATCCCATAAAATATTACAAAAAATAACAATGAAACAGAATTCTTTGAAAATTGTTTGTTTGTTTGTTTGTTTGTTAACCCTTGTCCCGTTTCTCTACGGGGTCGGTATGAGGTGAGATGAATCTTTCGTGGAGGGTTTTTATGACCGGATGCCCTTCCTGACGTCAAGTTCATCTGAGGAGTTAATGAGATAAAATTAATGACGTGATATGTGATAGTAGAAAGGGAGAAGGTGGAATCCGGTGCCGGCACATAGCCTACTCTTGTCCAGTAGCACCAAGGGGTATGCTCAGGACTTAACTTCCCCATCCGACGGACGAATCATCATCAACGTCATATGCCCTCATTCCAAGTAAGCATTGCGGAGAGGTTTGGAATTGAAACCAGGCTTTTGGCACGCAGTCTAGTGATTAGAAATTGTACTACACCAACTCCCCTACCCCGCTGGCCAACATCCTGATGGTGAAAATGTTTTCGACCAAAGGAACTCGAACCGGCCATCCACAGTTATGACCACCAAGTGGGTCAATTCTATGAAAATGAATATTGAAAAGTATTAATGCTATAGTGTCATAATTGTGCCTAAAGTTGTATTGTCACCTTTTTATATGAAACTCTAATAACATTCTCTAAATAAACCTCCAATAAAATTTTCACAATGAGTTATCAACTAACAAAATATTCAAAACCGACTTTCTTGATTGTTGGTTAATTTTCGGAGACCGCATGAACAGATGTTCATAAATTGCAAAATCGAATTATTGTACGTTTGTAAGAAGTATTACAGCTTTTTCGTGTTCTAACGTTTACTTTTCCAGTCGGCCAATTAGCAGAATGCCTGTGAGCGGAAGGATATGACTGACGCGAGTTCACGATTAAAATTAACGGCTCTGTCTTTCATTCGAAGTAGTGACTAGTTGCTGCTGAAGGTGCGGCGCGACGAGGGCATCAGATAGGGTGCGCCAAGATAAAACACTCGTTCCCTGACCCTAGAGTCACGGGCGATATGCGCTGTAAAGGCTTGGTGTTTGACCATGAAGTCGTTCGTGTAGGTCTACTGCAGTGGTCCGCAAACGCCCGCTTTTTGGAAGATAAAAATCCGTACGCCCGCTTTATCCTTCTTTCTTTCCTTCCTTCCTTCCTTTCCTTCCTTCCTTCCTTCCTTCCTTCGTACTACTCGTATTTTCAACAAAATATATTTATAATGGACTGGAGATGTGAGTTGAAACTTAGTCATGGTGGGAACAGAAGACGCAACCTGCAACCTGAATTCCCCTCGGTGATCCGCATGGTTGATTGTCCAGGTGGACGGAAGCCAAGGGGTCATGACGAGGCCAGATGATGGCAGATGAACGGGCAGGTGTTACGCTTTGCCGACAGGCGGCAGACGTCTGTTTCCTGTCGCTCGACCTCCTGGTAGGCATCCCTATCCAATTCACCATCAAATGCCATTATTTCTGTACCTGTCTTCCGCTCTCAGATTGCGTCTAGCCACAGAACATTGTATTACACAAACTCTTCCTTACATACAAATGATGGGTTCGAACCCCACTGTTGGCAGTCCTGAAGATGGTTTTCCGTCGTTTCCCATTTCCACTCCAAGGAAATCCAAAGAGCTTCATGTTTCTTTGATTATATTGCTATAATATAATAATAGCGTGTAGTTTCCGGAGAGGTGACATGCTCGTCTGTGAGAATGGGCCATAGCCCTTAGGCTACCTGTGATGAATTATAATGGTGAAGACGGTATGCACACACACGCACGCACACGCGCACACACGCGCACACACACGCACACACACGCACACACACACACACACACACACACACCGAGACCCGTTGGACTAAAGGCCGGCACGCTAATTATTTAGCCATGGAGCCGGAGTACAGTACGTGAGGTGTAAGTCGAAAATGTTAGATCTTAAGAACTATTTCCCGTCGCCAAATAACGGAGATTGCCTCCCTGGTGATATTGTTTTGCTTTTGTGCATTATTGTGCGAGACAAGGTACACTAATTGATTGAATGATTCCTGGTCCATCCTCAAAAATGATGTGTCAGTTGGCTTGGCAGTAAGTTTCCTGTCAACATACCCTCGCATTCATGGGACATGCGGCTTCTCTACCAGTCTTTAGTGAATCTCCGCTTTCTTTTGTTTTTCTACCTTTAAACACACTCGTATTGAAAGAGCAAGCCCATTCGGCATCACGGATTCGCGACTTACCAGACAGAGGCGAATAAACTACTATAAGAACTAGCCAATCAATTCAGAACAGTGTTTTCACGTGACACAGTAATATTGATCGTGTGTCCCTTAAGCTTTCATTCGGAATGTGGTAGATTCGAATTTCACCATCGACAGCTCGGAAGACGCTGGTCCGTAGTTTCCTATTTTCATACCTGGAAAATATCTGAGGTGTACCTTAATTAAGAGAGCCTCCGTGCCTCAGGCAGCAGCGCTCCGGCTTCTCACAGCTGGATACCGTGGTTCAAATCCCGGTCACTTCATGTGAGATTTGTGCTGGACAAAGCGGAGGCGGGACAGGTTTTCTCCGGGTTCTCCGGCTTTCCCTGCCATCTTTCATTCCAGCAACACACTCCATTAACGTCAGTCATTTATCATTTCCCCAGAGGAGAGCGACAGGCGTCAATAGCCGGCACATTTTCTATCTCGCCGCTAGATGGGGGCTTCATTCCATTCCTGACCCGGTCGAATGACTGGTAACAGGCTGTGGATTTTCATTTTCACCTTAATTACTTCCCAGTTCTACCCCTCTCCTATCCCATCGTCGCCGTAAACCCATTTGAATTAGAAAACAAAGTCTTGCCTGCCTTTCGTTCCTTCATACACGGGAGCAAGGATAACGTGAACTTCCTCCAGTGCGTCTTAAGAACGGATGAAAGTGTTGCTTAATCAGGGCCGTGTATTCAACAACTACAATCCTGAATATTCTAGGTCCATGAAAATCTGCTTTTGAACGGAGACGAAACGATTTTCAGCTCTGTGTAATGTGGGTATATAGAACTCTCCCAGCAATATACAAATGGAATGTTCTGGTGAAATTCAAAAATGTACAAGTTTCAGACATTTACTCAGTATGCTAATGAAAAGTTTACTACAATCAGATCACATGTCCTGCCTACATAATGACTTTTTGTTGGTGTGTGTATTGGTGAGCAGCTCTTCTTCGGGATGAAGATAGTTAAAATGATGAACTGGCTTGAATTGTTTCATCCAATATCAAGGTCAGTGTTGAAAATTCTGTGAAAAACAGTGACAGGTTTCTCACTGAGCACAAAATACCTTGAAGGTTTATATAAATTAATACAGTCAACTCTCGATTTACCGTAATTGAATCAACCGCGTTGCGGCTTAACCGCGATATCAAAAACACTAAAAATGCACGATTGTTAGAAGTTACAGTAATACAGAATTACAAGGAGTCGGGATAATATTGCCAGGATTGATGCTCTCATCACAGCAAAAATTGTTTTGAGAAACTTGAGAAGCAAAATAAAGAAAGTGTTTCTCGGTACAAAAGCAGAAAACCATGACTATTATCAGAACCAGTGAAGTTAGGTAGTCTGAATATTTTTCTTTGCCTTATTAGTTTCAACAGAGAATCTGTTTATTTTTATATTTATTAATTGTGCTAAGTGCTACTTTTACTGCGACGTATTGGGTCAGTTAATTAAAAACAATGCAGTAGTATTTATTATCATGTTAACTGTACTTTCAGTACGCCTGTTCTGTTTTTAACTTTTTTGCGGGTTAACGGCAATTTTACTTATCCGGGAAGCGTTAACCCTAAATTATACCGGTTAATCGAGAGTTAAGTGTATGTAAGTATCAATTTCATAAAAAAATAATTTTGTCCGCAAACGTTTCACGAGCAAAAAAATAGTTCCTGAATTCAAAAGGTTAATGATTTCCGGTCTTGTTTGTATTGAAGATGTACAGTAATTCATTGTCCTTTTCAAACACCATTATTCTTTAAAAACGTGTAATACGGAAACAAATGAGCTACTTTACAAAGGTTTTAGACAGAGCCAGTCTAATCTTAAGAGTGTACGCGAACTGAGCGAATTATTGTGCAGGCGCACACGAACCGAGTGAATTCTACCTGCCTCAGCTAACCTCAACACTCGAACTGAGCGATTTGCTCACTTATAAACCAAAACCAAACCCCATGGCACTACAGCCCTTGAAGGGCCTTGGCCTACCAAGCGATTGCTGCTCAGCCCGAAGGCCTGCAGATTACGAGGTGTCGTGTGGTCAGCACGACGAATCCTCTCGGCCGTTATTCTTCGTTTTCGAGACCGGGGCCGCTATCTCACCGTCAGATAGCTCCTCAATTCTAATCACGTAGGCTGAATGGACTTCGAACCAGCCCTCAGGTCCAGGTAAAAATCCCTGACCTGGCCGGGAATCGAACCTGCGGCCTCCGGGTAAGAGGAACGCACGCTACCCCTACACCACGGGGCCGGCAACCTAACCTCACTTAATGTAGCCTAACCTCACCTATCTAACCTATTCTTACCTTATCTAATCCAATCTTGTCTAACCTAACCTCACCCAACCTAATACAATCTCGACTAACCTAACCTAAACCTAACCAAGCCTGACCTAATTTCGCTTAGTTCGAGTGTTTGGCTTTAGCTGAGGCAGGTAGAATTCGCTCATTTCGTGTGCGCCGGTCTTTTCCATTGCCACCTGTGCATCAATCCCTAATAGAACGAAACTTCGTTCGCTGTTCTGTCGGCACGAGAGTAGTCCATTGCGCTGCTGAATGCAGGATGCGGGTACGTGTGATTGCTGGAGCCCGCATCTGCTACTAGGTGAGGCATGAGGAATGCAGGTGCGATCTGGACACAGTCGAAATGTAGCCTGCGCTTGTTACTGTTTGTTGTTGTAGTTTGAGTTTGGTTTGTTGCAGCTCTCCATGCCACTCTATTCTGTGCTAACCTTTTCATTTCTACGTAACTGCCGCATCCTACATCTGCTCTAATCTGCTTGTCATATTCATACCTTGATCTACCCCTACCGTTCTTACCACCTACACTAACTTCAAAAACCAACTCAACAAGTCCTGAGTGTCTTAAGATGTGTCCTATCCTTCTATCTCTTCTTCTCGTCAAATTTAGCCAAATCGATCTCCTCTCGCTAATTCGATTCAGTATCTCTTCATTTGCGATTCGATCTATCCATCTCACTTTCAGCATTCTTCTGTAACACCACATTTCAAAAGCGTCTATTCTCTTTCTTTCTGAGCTAGTTATCGTCCATGTTTCACTTCCATACAATGCCACGCTTCACACGAAAGTCTTCAAAAACATCTTTCTAATTCCGATATCAATGTTTGAAGTGAGCAAATTTCTTAAGAAAGCTCTTCCTTGCTTGTGCTAATCTGCATTTTATTCCTCCTTACTTCTGCCATCGTTAGTTATTTTACTAGCCAAGTAACAATATTCATCTACTTCCTTTAAGACTTAATTTCCTAATTTAATATTTCCTGCATCACCTGCCTTCGATCGACTGCACTCCATTACTTTTGTTTTGGACGTATTTATTTTCATCTTGTACTCCTTACCCAAGACTTCGTCCATACCATTCAGCAGCTTCTCGAGATCTTCTGCAGTCTCGGATAAAATAACAATATCATCGGCAAATCTAAAGATTTTGATTTCCTCTCCTTGGATTGTGATTCCCTTTCCAAATTCCTCTTTGATTTCCTTTACTGCCTGTTCTATGTAAACATTGAAAAGGAGGGGGGACAAACTGCAGCCTTGCCTCACTCCTTTCTGGATTGCTGCTTCTTTTTCAAAGCCCTCGATTCTTATCACTGCAGCCTAATTTTTATACAGATTGTAGATAATTCTTCGTTCTCGGTATCTGATCCCAGTCACCTTCAGAATTTTAAATAGCTTGGTCCAATCAACATTATCGAATGGCTTTTCTAGATCTACTGTTTGTCTAATTTATTTTATCTACCTCATAATTAGATTTGATGTACCTTCTCGTTCTTTCTATTAGCGGCCTTCATATTCACCCACAAAAGACAAAAAAACCTTTCGATTATCAAAATTTATCTTTGTAATTTCTGTAGATCATAGTGATAATTAGACCCCGGATTTTTAGGTGCAAAATTTTTTTATTTTAGGTGCCTAAAATAGGCTCTTAAATATGAAAAGATCGGTTCTTAATGGAATAAACATGAAACATTTCTCTGTAATCTTCAGTTTGTACTGAATTGTATTGGCCTTCATATTTTTGTGACTTCAGAAGCCATGACACAGTGAAGTTATTGGCATTGAAACTGTTCGGAGATATTTATTTACAGTCACACAGCCATGAATACTGAAGCAAGGTTTTATTGATATCCAGTGTCACAGGTGCAGCTCTGTTTGAAAATGTAATCAAACGCTTAGAGGAAGGCACAATTTACATAAACCGTATTAACCTACATCCAAGCAAGTGCCAGGTTACGTGCTGAAGCCCTACGAGAGGTCGAGGTATATCTGGTATACCTGAGAATTACAGCGCACAAATGTTTCAGATCATAAAGCTATATGTGCCATTGAGGTCGTATTGGAGCAAGGAATGTCTGTTCTACCGTCTATTTTCTTCGAGTATCTTAGCATTCTCCTCCTAATTTGTGGACAGGCTCGTAGACAGAAATAATTGTGCTTATTTTAACAGTCTTGTAACATTAACCTCAAGAATGCAGATTATTTTTCCTAAAGTTTGAGCGTTAGGTATTTAAAAAATCATACAAGGGAGTTGTCTGAACCAGATGCTTATAATGGAAAATAGGTGAACCAAAATGAAGAACTAGATAATCTTTAAGAACATTATAATGTACATGTTGGTTCTTACGTTACATTAATCGGCGCGTGAACGTAATTTTCAGTTTCTTTCATATTCAGTTTCTAAATTTGCGTTAGCTTTTCGTCACGAAGGAGTATATAAGTGCTAAATGTGTTCTGATAATGTTGAAGTAATAGCATCTGCTTTCAAATGAGTGAATTGGTCAAATAATCCATCTTTTTCCTTGACCTCGTTCTGTCCAAAGGTGTAACTTTCCTAGAAATTGCCTCGTACTGTCGTTGCGGCTCTTTCTCGTAGAATTGGCAGAAAACACGAGCGTACAGTACGACTTTACTGCAGAATGAGGAGATCCATCGTGGCTAGTTCTCAACTACAGTCTGTCTCACCATGTTTTAGAGTCGGAGTATGCAATCTGTGCGAGGTTGGTGTTAGGAACGCACTCCCCATATGGACATCTGCACAAACATTAACGTTGCTCAACTTACATTGTTTGGAAGAAATGTAACAAGCCTAACATATGATGCTTTTGCTCATTATTAGCAATATAATTTGAGTATTCTATCGGATGCAGATCGAGCAGGCAATGGTGCAAACATGCGGCTAATATTCCATTGAGTTTGTATATCTAATCACGGCCGACTTCATGCGTCGCGGAGCAGCGAGGGATCCAGTCGGCCATGATATAATCGGTAGCATTGTGGCTGGCGCGATATTTGTATATTATGGCTAAAGCGTTAGATTGTCCTTACCTTCAGTCTCCCTTCTACAAACCTCACAGCGGAAATTCGAATTGTTCTGACTCCTCTGTGATTTAAAAAAAATCGTAATAATGAGGATTATTGCTTAGGCGAAACAGTCTAATAAACGAAAGAGAAATATTTTGGAACAGGTGGTATTTCAGAATACATGTGCTTGCGATTGCTTTCTTCGACTCTCAAATGTGGTGAGACAGACTGTAATGCACTACACAGCTAAGTTTAACCATGAAAGAAAACTTTGTGTTTCGTGTTTTGTTGTAGAGCTCCGTTTTACTTTTTCGTGATAGTGCCATTTCCTCCTCTTTCCACTTGTTGTTGTCCAATGCTGCTGCTCTGGTAAGGACGGTTAGCAGCTCTTGCATTTTATGCAGTCATTATTTACTGACGTTGATTAAAACAACGAGCTACCTTTTAAGAAGGCTACCGGCTGGGGTTTATTGCACAAATATTAAACATTAACTAGCGCTGTTTGTGAGGGCTCGAAATAATCTTGATGAACCGTTTAAAGGGCTAGTAGGGTCATGCTAGCTCATCAGCTCCATGTAGTGTGTGCAAACACAGAACCTTAGCGCAACAGGACACTACACACAGAAAACAAAGCTAAACTAGGCTACGCAGTGCTACGAAAAATTCGCTCCAGTGAAGTTCCATGGAAGCCATTCCATACAGACTGCTATGCGAAGCTACGCTAACTTAAGCCATGCCAAGCTAAATTTTACAGATCGCTGAGGAGGCGATTTTCATAGCTGTAGCTGGCTTCGTGCATGCGCACAATCACTTTTTTTTTGCCTGGCGTCTAACAAACAGTCGTTTCATATGTGTGGCTTTCGTGAATTACCTCAATACAGCAGCAACTCTTGTTTCTGTGTTTAATATCATGGAAGGTAGATCAAAGGATAAAACACTGAAGATATACAAAAAATATACTTGTCTATCAAATTATCAAAGAGATATAACCATGAAAGACAGCTGTTGTCACCAAATAAATGAAACTCTGGAAATTGATTGTACTTATAAAGAAGCGCCCAAATTATAGAATAAATGATATCATCCTCAGTAAGAGAGAAGTTCATGAAACTGTTCCTGATGTAGACGAGTCATTTTTAAATCATCATTTCCATGCAGTGCTTGAATAAAATTGTGGCATTCACTGTGAATTATGTCTCTCCAATTTCACGTACACAGAATCTTTTCTTCTTTCGTTTCTTTCTTCTTTTTCCACAGCAGCGGCCGATAAGAAAGGGTCCTCTTCAATTAATCCGTCATATTTAAACAGCTGCCTACCATAGTTCAGTTTAGCTTTTTATTCGTGACATAGCACAACATAGCTTCGCATCGCTTAGCGTAGCGTAGCTTACCGTAGCTTACCGTAGCTTTCTTTGTGTGGTGGCCTTTCAGGACCTTGACCTGTCTAGACGACTGCTGCCCGGCTACGTGGCTTGCAGATACTGAAGTGCCACGTAGTCACCATGGCAACATCCTCAACGGAATTGCTTGGCTTTCTCGACCGAGTCTGCTCCCTCTCGTATCACACAGATCCTCGGTTGGTAACCTGTCTCTAATCCCGTAACTTATTATTGCGGCGTTTGTTGTGATAAATATGGCTGCTGTTGTTAGGACCGTGGATTAAGGCAGGTATCTTGAAACTAGTATCAGAATTTCGTGAAGTAGAGTAAATATGAGGCAGGAAACACTGAGCCATCGAAGGTAATCGTAACTAAGAGTTGTCTGGTAGGAGGGTCCCTTGACAGACTTTATGTTGTGCTGGTAGTAAAAATAGAAGTGTTAAGGAAGATTGTAGGACACTTTTGTAATATATCGAATGTTGTGACATACGATAATAATTTGTCTGGTGCGCGGTATTGATGTTTCATCACATGATATATTTTTTAAATATATCAAACAGGATGCGAGAAATATATAGTCTGCATGCGTGACTAGGATTCGGGCTGCTAAGTTTAGCTTTCAGCTTTTTCTATTCGTATTTCTGGCCACAAATATTTAAAAATAATATCATTTGGTTGCTTTCGTTCTTACGCCTAAAGTTAAATGGGACTGTAGATGGCTGATGGTTTACTGATGAGAGCCTAGTGGATTTAAGCAGTGACCACGTCGCTCTAACTTAGATGGGTTTGACCAAAGCCAAACTTCATGACTCTACAGGCCCGAAGGGCAATGGCCTACCATGGGACGGCTGTTCAGCCCGAAGGCCTGTAGATTATGAGGTGTCGTGTGGTTAGCACGACGAATCCTCTCGGCCGTTATTCTTGATTTTCCAGACCGGGGCCGCTATCTTCTCAGTTGTAATCACGTAGGCTGAGTTGACCTCGAACCAGCCCTCAGATCCAGGTGAAGATCCCTGACCAGGCCGAGAAACGAACGAGGGACCTCCCGGTTAGACGCAGGCACGCTACCCCTTCACAGCGGGGCCGGCAGATAGGTCTGACATAAGAAAATATGAAAGTGCTAGGACTAGGAAGGAAGAGATGTTTTAAGGGATAGACCCAGCATCCCTGGTGTGAAAGTGAGAAACCACGGAAAACCATCTTCAGGGTTGCCGATTTGTGACACGACCTACCATCTCCCGATTGTAAGCGAACAGGTATGCGGTTCGTGCCGTGCTGCCAACTCGCTGGGTGGCAGGAAATCTGTATGTATATAAAATAAGTGTTTTGTCTGTACATTGCTCGGAAGTAAAAAAGGATGGTATTTCTATGTCGGTCGTGTCCACAGTAACAAGAAAATGCACTTTTTTACTTTTCCGTAATGTCTATGTAGGCCTGTGTATGTACGTACACGTGTCACGAGAAAACGACTGAAGATAATTTAATGAAAATCGGTATGTAAAGTCGGGGAATGAGCCACTACAATCTCGGCTATAAATGATTTTATTCACGCTGAGCGAAATGGCAGTTTAGGGGAAGGCCTAAAATTTAATTCTCAAATATTTATGTTATTAGTGGTCCTATCGATAAATACCGCACAACTAAATTAAATTTCCGATCATTTATGTCTTATATATTTTTACCGTACCGGCTATGATAACAGACATATTCATGAATTTGTATTTTTGTTGCTAAGTCCATATCAACGCGGAGCCACGAGAAAATAAGTACGATTCCTCTGATTCACTCATTTTCTGATACTGCTGGTACGTAACACACTGGTTCATCATGGCATTCCAGCTATTCAATTCCTACTCTGAGGCACTGGTCGGAATGAGCAGTGTGCACATTTAACGGAATAATGGCAGAGCAGTGTTCACGGCTGTCTGCGGCCTGGTCATTCCAGCTCTGGATTTTTGGACTGTTAGATCGGCAGCGTACTACTGTTCGTCAACAGTGAGAAAGTGTGTGGTTTTTCATTCGATCGAGTGTTTCATATAATAGCATTAGGTACTTTTAATCGCGACATTCCTACTGGCGTTATTGTAATGACCTATGTTGACTTCAGTTGGGAAAACCAAAAAAACAGTCTTTCTGAGGATGTAAAAAGGCAGGTGGAGAGTGAATGTCTCCAATTATAATGAAAACTCCCCAACTTGATTGTGACTGATGATAGGCAAGAGGGCCTACCATTACAATGAAAATTCCCTAACCCAGTCTTCACATAAGAAAAGACGTTTAGTAACTTCCCCATGGCGTATCTAGGGTTACGATAAGAGCTATGCAATTTAATACAATCTTACATGTACACTACCTAATCTAGAATTCTGCAATACAATGTAGAATTCCGTAGCGAGGCACGGGTACATCAGCTAGTGAGAAAATAAAACTGTTCTGACTGCCTTACTTTCATCTTCAGCAGCTTTTCCAATTTTACAATAAATTAAACTGAATCAGTCATTTGGAAAAGGGCACATGTCCACTTTTTTTTTTCTTTCCAAATGCATGTGTTCTCATATTCCTGTAGTTGAAATGTAGACGCATTGATCCACGCGAAAAAGACACGTCTAAGAATAATTCTACGTATGGAACACGGAATCTGGCAATTTTGTCATTCCATTGGAGAAGGTCACATATCCCACTGCATGTCCTTTTCCAATGGATCGCAGCGACTCCGAGGCGTTGCTTGTATGTTGCAGTTGTAAACATGGCAAGCTCAAGTGATTGTAGTGACAGTATAGATTCTGATAGTGCTACAGTATGCAAGAGAAGAAAGAAAGGAGTAGTTAACCGCACGAATTATCAGCCTTTTCTAATTAAAACGGCTAAGATTAAAGGATTGTCTCATATTAACCACGTTGGTAAATCTACTGACGCTAGGAAAACTGGATCAAGCTGCAGGTATGTCATTATTATTATTATTATTATTATTATTGTTATTATTATTATTATTATTATTATTATTATTAGTATTATTAGTATTATAGGAGCTACACACATTATATTTAGGTTATACAAAATTTTTTCCTTTGCGTTTTAGATGTCCCAGAGGGTGTTTTAAAGGATTGACGGAAAAAAGATAAAATGACTGTTTGAGCTATGTTAATGACTTTGACACTAAGGATGCACAGGATACATATTTACAAAGTCTTATTGAGTTTAAGGAGATTTCAAGAGAACGAAAGAATCCAGAGGCTTCTGTTTCAAAACCTAAAATACACAGTTTCACATATTATATTTGCCTGAACAGTCGGCGAATACCAGTATGCAAACAAGCTTTCATCAGTTTACATGGTGTAATAAGTTCTAAGAAACGATTTATGTGCATTGTTTGGAATATTTTTGTAATTCTTGGATTTCTAAGTGCTACAGCCTGATTAAAAAGAAACATTGCAATGATAAAAGGTAATTTAAAACAAAATTAAAGAGACAGGGATGAAAAATGAGTGTTTAATTTCTAAGAAAATTCCATTCCCTTGGAAAAGGACACATCTCCAGGAAATAAAATTTGAATTTTTGTCCTTTAGGAATGGAATCTGAAATCCGTATTATGGGAATAAAAGGCCCTTTACCTGTTACATGCATGGCCAAAATGCAGCTTTGGTAGTTTCACTCATTCACCATTTATTCACTTTTATGTCTCGACTGTAAAATTTACTTTTGTGGACATGTGCCCTTTTCCAAATGACCGATTCAATTCATTATCAAGCAATGGGGACATGTCTTTTTTAGTAGGTGCCAGGCGCGGCGCGTTCTGTAGGAAAGGGCTAAGAGTGGGAAGGAAGCTGCCTTGGCCTTTTGGGGGAGGGGGGGAGGGGGGGCGTCGACCTGGAAAGATCTTTTGCCCCTACTTGCATCATATGTGAGGAACCTGCGTGTATTTTATAAATGACGGAAGTGTAATGTGTTGAATGTGAAGAAAGGAACGTTAAGGACGATACAAACACCCAGTCCTCAGGACAGGGATATTTATCATTTACAATTAAAAACCCTTGACCCGCCCGGGAATCAAACCGGGCCGCCGGGTAACAGGCGGACGCGTTGTCCCCTACACTGCGGAGCCGAACTGCCGTGGCCTTAATTAAGGTACAGACCCATTTGCTTGGTGTGAAAATAGCAAACCACGAAAAATCATCTTGGGCTGCCGACAGTGGGGTTCGAACACACTATCTCCCGAATACAAGTTCACAGGTGCGCGCTCATAACCGCACGGCCAACTCTCTCGGTAGTTTCAACGATTCTTCAGAGGAACGTGCTATATGCCCGATATGTGCTTTCCTCGTCCTGTTGTCCAGAATTTTAGTAGTTTTTCTCTTGAAGGGTTGAGATCGAACTCACAGCCCCTGCAGAAAAGAAACAAGCAACTAAATGCGATCGTGTACGTAGCTCAAAATTTACACCGTCTTCTTTAAAGATGATATGTTACTTGATATTACGTTTGACAACCCACTCGACTAAAGCATTATTTTTGTTCTTGTAAAGGTCACTGCTCTACTGCTGACGACATTAATGCATTCAACTGAACATGTTTGTGAATCACGGTTCGCTACCTGATCATAAAATGTCGGCGGCAACGCTTGACGGTTCGTTGGATCTTCACACTAACAAAACAAAGGTCATGATAATGCTAAGCGAACAGCTTCTACGCCTGTCGCCCCCCACGTATATCCATGCATGCAGTGACATGCACTGTGATACAGGAACTTATACCAAGACGAGGTGGACGGTTCAGATCCACGCATTGTGCCTCAGAGTGATATCAACGGAGGTGTCTTACATTCATGTCAGGGATGGTGGTGGTGGTGATTATTGTTTTACAAGGAAGTACAACTTAGCAAACATCCTCTATATAACACTAATCAAAGAGAAAAAATGGAAGGGATCCGACCTTCGAGAAATGAAGGTATCGGACAAAGGAAGACAAGGGCCACGAAGGGTGTGAAAATGAAAGACTCCCTAGGCCACGCAAGCTAAAACCGTCGGGGTCGGAAAAGAACAAGTGTTGGCCAAGGGAGGTCGGATAGGATAGATGAAAGTGAGGAGCCTGGCACAAGTAAGTGGAAGCAATGCCAGGACTCAGCTAAGGGCCCCGTGGTCGCCAACCCACGCTCCAAAGTTCCGAGCCCCTGGGACCCCTTTTAATCGCCTCTTTACCGGGCGAGTTGGCCGTGCGGTTAGAAATGCACAGCTGTGAGCTCGCATGCGAGAGATAGTGGGTTCGAACCCCACTGTCGGTAGCCCTGAAGATGGTTTTCCGTAGTTTCCCGTTTTCTCACCAGGCAAATGCTGGGGCTGTACCTTAATTAAGGCTACGGCCGCCTCCTTCCCATTCCTAGGCCTTTCCTGTCCCATCGTCGCCATAAGACCTATCTGTGTCGGTGCGACGTAAAGCAACTAGCAGAAAAAAAGTCTCCTCTTACGACAGGCAGGGAATACCGTGGGTGTTACTCTACAGTCTCCACCCACAGGGGAAACGCCAGGGATGTCGCCTTTATTTCTAGCCAATTTCTGCTGTTTCATAATTATTCCAGTTACTGATGAGCACGGGAATTTTGAAAGAAAAAAATAATGTACCTGCATTTCATTTTTGTTACTCCTTCTACTACCGCTTTTCCCACATCTGTGGGGTCGTAGGTGTGGATTTGGCCCTGTTTTAGGCCGGATGTCCTTCCTCACGTCAACCCTATATGGAGGGATGTAATCCCCGACGCGGCCGGGAATAGAACCCGGGACCCTCTGAACCATAGGCGTCAACGCTGACAATTCAGCTAAGGAGTCGGACGGTTCATTTTTGTTATTATAGTGCGTAATAATAATAATAATAATAATAATAATAATAATAATAATAATAATAAAGCTGAGTTCTCAACATGTCCACCATGAAGTGTCATGGGTAGCCTGGACGTCACTGAGGAGCGAAAATGAGGGAAGTACTTTCCCCTTAGGCGGTAAAAGCGTACTCGGTTCGCCCGGAAGGACGTGGGTTCGAATCTCCGTTAGGAAGTCGTAAAATTTAAGAAACGAGACACCGAGCTCGATAGCTGCAGTCGCTTAATTGCGGCCAGTATCCAGTATTCGGGAGATAGTAGGTTCGAATCCCACTGTCGGCAGCCCTGAATATGGTTTTCCGTGGTTTCCCATTTTCACACCAGGCAAATGCTGAGGCTGTACCTTAATTAAGGCCACGGCCGCTTCCTTCCCACTCCTAGCCCTTCCCTGTCCCATCGTCGCCATAAGACCTATCTGTGTCGGTGCGACGTAAAGCAAATAGCAAAAAAAAAAAAAGGGAAACGAGATTTCCACTTTCGGAGGTTCATATGGCTCTGAAGTTCACTCAGCCTACGCCAAAAATGAATACGAGGTTAATTCCTGGGGGCAAAGGCGGCCGGGTGTAAAGCTAAACACTCTACCCCATCAAGTGCCTTTACCTTCCACCCCTCCAAGGGCCTTCATGGCCTGTACGGAGATGACTTTGCTTTACTTTCCCCTTGCTTTCCTCATTAAACCGGAAGTTGTTAAACATTAGTCTCCCAGTGATATGTATACACTAACCAAACCTTCCGTGGTTTCCCGTTTTCACACCAGGCGAATGCTGGAGTTGTACCTTAGTTAAGGCCACGGCCGCTTCCTGCCCTTCCCTATCTCATCGTCACCATAAGACCTATCTGTGCCGTTACGACGCAAACAAGAAAACGAACCTGAGAACAACACTTTCACATCGTTCATTACGGGGACTGACTGCATAAGGAATGGCATTACTAGCGTCTCTCTTACGCCAGTCACTTTCATATTGTCAAAGCCAAGGATAAGACAGACAGAACATGAAAGTAACTAACTTGATCCAGGGATGGCAAACATTTTCCGACCAGTTGGTCCGTTACTTTTTACTTTCTAGTGCGCCATCGCTTATTTTCCTTTAAAATACTCACGAACCCCCCTCATTTGACTTCATTTACATATTGGATTTAGTAGCGGCGCTAAGAAGCTCGGCCCCCGCAATCATTAAAAATGGGCCAATCGTTTCCTGTTAAGGAAAGGTGAAAGTTTATTTCGTAGTACAAGGAAGTATATTATTACAATGTAATAATAATAATAATAATAATAATAATAATAATAATAATAATAATGTAACAATAATAAGTTACACAATTTAGTTTTTTGAATCCAAAGGAAATAAAATACACACTCATGCAAGAAATGCATATTCCAATTATAGTACCCAAAACACGCTGACCGTCACAATATTAAGAAATAATCTTGTTCCTAGGACCAAATAATTTACTACTATTTACAACTCAACCGTCAATCGTAGGCCTGCTTATCTACACTGACTGCCGAGAGTTATAAACAGGCTCGAGACTTCAGTATTCAAAGTTTAGATAAGGAGGATGTCTTTGTTATGGCATCTTCGCCACTACTGGATTCTTAGAACTGGCTAATTACTTAAAAAGCCTTTTTAATTGTTGTGAGTGGCAGCAAGGGATCAATCAATCAATCAATCAATCACTACTGATCTGCATTTAGGGCAGTCGCCCAGGTGGCAGATTCCCTATCTGTTGTTTTCCTAGCCTTTTCTTAAATGACTGCAAGGAAATTTGAAATTTATTGAGT
The DNA here is from genome assembly GCF_040414725.1 of Anabrus simplex. NCBI lineage: Eukaryota > Metazoa > Arthropoda > Insecta > Orthoptera > Tettigoniidae > Anabrus > Anabrus simplex. The sequence goes on along the minus strand of NC_090265.1, from coordinate 1,767,416,761 downwards.
ATCTCCCTTGGTTAAGTTATTCCAATCCCTAACTATTCTTTCTATAAACTAATATTTGCCCCAATTTGTCCTCTTGAATTCCAATTTTATCTTGGCATGGTGATCTTTGCTACTTTTAAAGACACCACTCAAACTTATTCGTCTACTGATGTCATTCCACGCCATCTCTCCACTGACAGTTCGGTACATACCACTTAGTCGAACAGCTCGTCTCCTTTCTTCCAAGTCTTCCCAGCTCAAATTTTGCAACATTTTTGTAACGCTACTCTTTTGTCGGAAATCACCCAGAACAAATCAAGTAATTCTGGTGAAGGTCCCATACACTGGAACCTAGTTGGGGGTCTTACCAGAGACTTATGTGCCCTCTCTTTTACATCCTTACTACAACCCCTAAATACCCTCATAACCATGTTATTATTGGATCAGGTTGGGAAATCCACATTCTTTCAGAAGTAACTATCGTTCTCCTATTGACGAAAGAAGCTCTGCACTACGACTGCCTAAGTTTGGAATAACCCTCTGTAATACAAATAATACTGTGTTGTTTGCTGTAGCTACCGAATCAAGAAACAGCCACACAAGCCATACCCACCCCCGCGCGCGGGGTCTGCGGGGTCCTTATGGCCGCCACTGATTAGATTGCATTACATATAAATCCATTCCACTGAGTGTTTCATGGTTTTATTTTGCAAACCTCACCGAAAATTAAATTTCAAAAACAGGTAAGTTTTAAGAATAAGATATATTGCTTTAACCTAGTGAAATTTGTAAAAATATATGGCCATAGTATTGTGACATACTTCTTTATTAAAGCCTAATGTTGGTAGATTTTCGAGTCCGACTCGTTGGCTGAATGGTCCCGTCCGGGTCATGGATTTTAATCGTTTCTGATTAATTCTCCTGGCTCGGGGACTGGGTGTTTGTGTTCGTCCCAACACTACCAATCACCAAAAAACACGCAATAGTGATTACATCCCTCCATATAGGGTTGGCGTCAGGAAGGGCATCCGGACGTAAAACAGGGCCAAATCCTCATGTGCAACGCATTTTACTCCCGCGACGCCACAGGTGTAGGAAACAGCGGTAGCAAAAGAAGTTGGGTAGATTTTCAATCTATTTATTACATGTTAAAAACATTAAACTATGTTAGTATGTCGTGCGGCGCCATCCCTGATCTAGCCCATACCCGACACTGCCCTCTGTATCTAATAATAATAATAATAATAATAATAATAATAATAATAATAATAATAATAATAATAATAATAATAATAAGGATCGTATAGCCTCAGTCGTTTTGATTTGGCTCCATTTAAATTTCCTGGGTGTCAATTTCCGTTTTCCATTTTACTCCACCAGATGACGTATGGCAGAGTTTTAATTAACAAACACTGCGTCATCAAGGATCTTCTACATGCAGATGTACTGATGTTCCGCTAAGTTATGCGAATATCTCTTATGTATACAACATTCTCCTGAACCCAATCATATTAGCATAGCTCTCCTTGTATCAGAAGACTGCCTGTTGCCCTCAAACTACGTAAACAGTTTGAGCAACTTGTTCTAATTTGCTTATTTCACTCATATTGGCCAGTGAAAAATGCTGATTCATAAGAGTAGCTATATATGTGTCCTGGGCCTTTTTTTCCACTATAGATACCCGAAAATCAAAAAGACCTTTTGTTCAGCCTGTTTACAGGGAATAGATACAAGGTGTATTGTTGTGGTTCGTAATTACAACAGACGATGGTACAGGGTACGTAAGCTTACAAATATCTCAAAATCACCAGCCTTGTGGAATGTGCCTCTTTTCCACCGTGCCCTTCAACTGAGCAACATTCCGAGAAGAGCAATCAGAACAGAGAAGGTGGATTCAAGTCGTGGCCATTGTCCGGCAGAAGTGTAGGATAATCGAGTAGCAATGGGCCGGAAGTAGAAATGAGGAGAGGCTTTAAACGAAATAGAGGCACTGCACCCACTAGTTGTACTAACAGTACGGTCTGTCTGTCCTCTGTAGACGCAACAATCTCATGAACGTTATTTAATATATATAAGTTTCTCCGCTACACGGAAAAAACATAGAATCATATACACAAAAACCTCGTTTATCCGAATTAAGTGGGACCGGAACTGATCTGGATTATCGAAAATCGGATAATCCGGAAAAACTAAAAAATCAATACAGTAAATGTTATATAATATATTAATATAATTTGTACAGTAATACCTCTTTTCAACTGTACAAAAAATATAAGAACACTTTTCGTACATTTACCACTTTGTTTTATAGTCTGTGAGTTTTTCCCATTTTATATTTGTATAGCGTTTGCGCGCAGCGCGATCACTTAAGACATTTTACCAACAACAGTTCTGCCGGTGTGGTTTCAGTCAAGCATTCTAAATAGGCCATCAGTTTGTCCAGCTGCATTGTTGCCTCTCCATGAGGCATTGGTTCTTCTGATGGAGCGGCGGTTTAATTTTCGAATTCACCATCAGTGAATTAATAGTGTGTTGCATTCAGAAGAGCGTGGGTTCAAATTCCACCTCAGCCGTCCTGGGAATGATTTTCCACGGTTTCCCATTCTCAATTCCAGGCGAAAGCCGGGACGGTACCTGTGATAGATCGTGGCCTAATTACTTCCAATTCCTGTCCTAAACTATCCTTGGCGGAAAAGACATTCAAGAAGAGTCGACGCCGTAAAAGAAATGCTGTACAAGTAAAAATAAATTTTTATTATTTTCGATCCGGATAAACCGGAGATCCGAATTAATGAGGGCCGGATAAACGAGGTTCTTGCGTATATATTTTGGGGTTTAGAATGCTGTGTATGGTATATCGTTTACAGGAATGTAACGATTATAATTTTATTTCGAGAAGTAAATTACGAGTAAATTTATGTAAATTAATGATTACAATATTACAAGGAAAAATTGCTCCAAAAGATTATTTGGTTGTTCCCCTATTAGTAGCCTCTTACGAGATGCAGGGGACACGTAGGCCTATATGAATGCATTATTTTCCACCACCCACAGGGTATATATAGAGTTGCGATAAAATAAATAATTGCCTCTTCCTTCCGTAGTGTCTACAGTGTTAATGTTTTCCCGTTAAAATTATTCGCCAGTGCTTTGTTTATTACAGCATCTCTTTATACACTAGATCTAATACGTCCAACATTAACATCTTCCAAAACCAAGTCTTTCTGTCCACCAAAATGGCGTCTTTCTTTCTTCCATATGATGTACACAGGTTAGTGTTTTTTGTCGACGCTAAATTGTTTACGCTAATTCTGCAAGAAATTCAAGGGAAGAAAGAACTGATGTTCACGATACAAAGAAGAGCTAAATTCACTGACCACATCTTGCGACACAATACCTCTCTTACCAGTCTGCTGGAAGGAAAAATCACGGGGAAGAAAGGCCGAGAACGCCCAGGAAAAAATTCCTTCCAAGTCTTGGCACAGAGTCTTCATTATGGTTCTTATTATGAAATGAAACGAGGAGCTGAGGACGGAAAGGAATGGTTGCATTGATAAGGCATTGTCTTTAGACACTGATGATGATGATGATGATGATGATGATGAATTCCAGATAGACCCTCAGCTCAAAAACATATCCATGTAAAAAACAAACCTCTTTTCCCTTTGCGAAAATCAAATGATGATAAATATGTCTCGTGTTAAAAAATAAAATGGCGTGTGGCCTTCAGTGCCGGGAGTGTCCGAGGACAAGTTCGTCTGACCATCCGTCCATACCTTACATCACTGCCTGCACAGTTGCTAGGTAACATTGTCTCACCATCCATCCATACCTTACATCACAGCCTGCACGGTTGCTAGGTAACATTGTCTCACCATCCATCCATACCTTACATCACAGCCTGCACGGTTGCTAGGTAACATTGTCTCACCATCCATCCATACCTTACATCACAGCCTGCACGGTTGCTAGGTAACATTGTCTCACCATCCATCCATACCTTACATCACAGCCTGCACGGTTGCTAGGTAACATTGTCTCACCATCCATCCATACCTTACATCACAGCCTGCACGTTTGCTAGGTAACATTGTCTCACCATCCATCCACACCTTACATCACAGCCTGAACGGTTGCTAGGTAACATTGTCTGACCATCCATCCACACCTTACATCACAGCCTGAACGGTTGCTAGGTAACATTGTCTCACCATCCATCCATACCTTACATCACTGCCTGCACGGTTGCTAGGTAACATTGTCTCACCATCCATCCACACCTTACATCACAGCCTGAACGGTTGCTAGGTAACATTGTCTGACCATCCATCCACACCTTACATCACAGCCTGAACGGTTGCTAGGTAACATTGTCTGACCATCCATCCATACCTTACATCACTGCCTGCGCGGTTGCTAGGTAACATTGTCTGACCATCCATCCATACCTTACATCACTGCCTGCACGGTTGCTAGGTAATATTGTCTGACCATCCATCCATACCTTACATCACAGCCTGCACGGTTGCTAGGTAACATTGTCTCACCATCCATCCATACCTTACATCACAGCCTGCACGGTTGCTAGGTAACATTGTCTCACCATCCATCCACACCTTACATCACAGCCTGAACGGTTGCTAGGTAACATTGTCTGACCATCCATCCACACCTTACATCACAGCCTGAACGGTTGCTAGGTAACATTGTCTCACCATCCATCCATACCTTACATCACTGCCTGCGCGGTTGCTAGGTAACATTGTCTGACCATCCATCCATACCTTACATCACTGCCTGCACGGTTGCTAGGTAATATTGCCTGACCATCCGTCCATACCTTACATCACTGCCTGCACGGTTGCTAGGTAATATTGTCTGACCATCCATCCGTACCTTACATCACTGCCTGCACGGTTGCTATGGTTATACTTCATCACACATTTTCGCATGACCCCCAGCCATAACACGTATTTATGTCAAAAGTCACTGATTTTAACATGTTGCTGTTTCTTAGCGTAGGCAAGGATAGGCTTAACCGGGTGCCCCATGGTATGACATGAGATACCATCCTTGAGTGTGGAGAAAAGAAGCTAGGTAAAGGCTACTTTTCAGAACAGGTGCCATGTGGTTAGCTCTCTGTTCAGCCGCCTTTGTCCCTAGCAAATTACCTGCTACTCGTTTTTGGTGTTGGTTTGAGTGAACCTCAGGCCGTGCGTCTGTCTCGAAGTAGAAGTCTCGTTTTTTAAACTTTTCGACTTCCTTGCGGTGAATCGACCTGACGTCCTTCCGGATGAACTGGGCACTCTTCGGCTTGGCAGACTCCAACACACTATTCTTCTTCCTCTTATTCTAGTGCAGTCTCTTGACAAGGTTAGCGACCATCATGGGTTTTTTTCCTACTTTTAGTTACCCGTATCAGAGTTGCTGTATGGTAATTATCGAACCACTGCCGGAGTTACCGCATCCTGAATAATCTTCTCCACCCACGTCCAAGTCTCCACTATCTCACCTTTTATTTACCATTTCGAATGTGACCAAAATAGATTGCCTTCGTGCGTTTTGAGAGGGTTAAGACTTTGCGCACGATTATTCGACACGCCGGCGCGTCTCGAATCGGAGATCACATAGTTATTTTACCCTAGACTGAGTACACCACAGTTTCCCAAACTGATCCTCACTTCGTCGCAGAGGCGAGAATCAAACGAGGGCCAGACAAGCAGCAAGCTACTGAGGTTACCACGATGCCTGCGTAAGATATTATTAGCCTGACCTTACCATACACTGTGACCTTCTGCAAACTGATGTTTAAATTTTCTTTAAACACCGTTTAATGACCTTTCATTGACCTTTGTGTTGTACGGTATAAAGCTGTTCTTATGCCCTCATTTTTACAAGGTTGTTTACTCAAGTGTCGAGTTTTGTCAGAAGGCGAAAGAACTTCATGGCATGGAATAGGCCTAATACGGTGACGTAATGCAGTTCATGATTGGATTAGAATTTTAGAAAGTAGTGCTTATAAATTCTGTAGACACTTAAGGAAAATATTTTTTCGTTACGAGTGAAGGACTGTCAGTTTTCAAAGGATAGTCCTTAAGTTCCCTAACAACACTGAATACGTTTAAGCCGGGCGAGTGGTTCAATTAATTAATTAATTAATTAATTAATCAATCAGTCACTACTGATCTGCATTCAGGGCAGTCGCCCAGGTGGCAGATTCCCTTTTCTTAAATGACTTTAAAGAAATTGGAAATTTATTGAACATCTCCTTTGGTAAGTTATTCCAATCCGGAACTCCCCTTCCTATAAACCAATATTTGCCCCCAAGATCTTCATATTGTGAGCTTTCCTACTTTTAAAAATACCACTCAAACTTATTCGGCTACTGATGCCATTCCATGCCATCTTTCCACTGACAGCTCGGAACATATCACTTATGCGAGCAGCTCGTCTCCTTTCTCCCAAGTCTTCCCAGCCCAAAGTTTGCAACATTTTTGTAACGCTACTCTTTTGTCGGAAATCACCCAGAACAAATCGAGCTACATTTCTTTGCATTTTTTCCACTTCTTGAATAAAGAAATCCTGGTGAGGGCCCCATACACTGGAACCATACTCTAGACCAGGGCCTCTCAAACGCCCAAAATCTCACGCGTGCAGAGCGAGGCGCAAGAGCTCCGTGCACTGTGCATCGGTGCCGCTCGGTGCAGCTCGGATCAACGCTTCGTCTCTGGGCTACTCGGCTATGCTCGGCTCTACTCGGCTATACTCGGCTCAACTCAGCCCGGATTTGGAGCGCTACGGCGCAAGTGGGGGAGAGGGAGACAGGCGGAGCGAGCGAGACAGGCGTGAGAAAAGAGAGAGTTAGCGCTATTGCTCCAAATCGAGGAGTGGGGAGGTCTGCACTCTGGTCAACCAAGCCAAGTCGTCTTTTGCACCGTGCACAGTGCATGCACCACGCGCATGCACCCTGAGAGGCCCTGCTCTAGACGGTTGAGGCTCTGGTCTTCTGACTCCAGCTTGGCAGGTTTGGTCCTGGCTCAGTCCGGTGGTATTTGAAGGTGCTCAAATACGTAAGCGTCGTGTCGGTAGATTTACTAGTACGTAAAAGGACTCCCGTATGATGAATTTTAGGCACCTCGGCGTCTCCAAAAACCGTAAAAGTAGTTAGTGGGACGTAAAGCCAATAACGTTATTAATAATACGTTTAATTCACCAAATTCAACATTGCCTAGGAATTGCTTTCAACGTGAGCTGCTCTCGGCCTGACCGATCTGACACGTACTTTTCTTCAAAAAAATAATCTTTCCATAGTTCATCTGTTCATCAGACTACGTTCTCAATAACTGAACGAAATATTTTCCAAAAAAAAATAATTACCAAACCCCATGACACTACAGCCCTTGAAGGGCCTGCCTATCAAGCGACCGCTGCTCACTCCAAAGGCCTGCAGATTGCGAGGTGTCGTGTGGTCAGCACGACGAATCCTCTCGGCTGTTATTCTTGGCTTTCTAGACCGGGACCAAATATTTTCTCCAATGCAAAGATCATTTTTTCGTCGCACTAATATTATAAAAAGTTTTCGGTGACGCGAGAATGGGAAAGGGCTAACTAGGGTTGGAAAGGTAGCTGCCGTGACAGTAATTAAGGTACGGCTCGAACATTTGCCTGGTGTGATTGTGGGAAACCACAGAAAACACTCTTCAGGGCTGCTGACGGTGGGATGCGAGCCCACTACCCCCCGAATGTAAATTTTCAGCTACATGAACCAAACTGCGTAGCCAACTCGCTCAGTCAAAAGAAATAAGGGATTTTTTAAAGGGCGTGTGTCACACATATAATTTTTCAGGGAAATGCAAAAAACACTAATTCCTAAATAATATAAGATAAACATTCTATGTTTCCATCTCATTGACCAGATATTGTACCAAAAAAATTCAAGTTGATGTGGATGACACTTTTTTTAAAATTTAATTTCGAAGTTTCCTGTCTTTCACCCTTACAAAAATATACAATGTACGACTTCAAAACTTAATATAGAAAATAAGTTAAATGAATTCAATTTATTTCGCATAAATTTGCCCAATAAGCAGTCGTGCGATTGTGTGAGTTATCAGCCTTATCTGAAGTCGAGCCCAGTCGTCGTGCTCCGTATAGTTAACAGACTAGTCTTCGAACCCAACTACAGGCAACCGCTGAGCGCAGAGTCTGGTGCATACTTAGCAGTCAGAGGAAAGGCCTGTTAATCAACAACTACAACAACAACAACAACAATAATAATAATAATAATAATAATAATAATAATAATAATAATGAAAAATCCACAGCATGTTTCCAGTCATTCGACGGGGTCAGGAATGGAATGAATGAAGCCCCCATCTAGTGGCGAGGATGGAAATTGTGGCGGCTGTCGAAGCCTGTCGCACTCCTCTGGGGCAATTATTAATGACTGACAGATCAAAGGAAATCATATTGGAGTGTGTTGCTGCGATGAAAGATGACAGGGAAAACCGGAGTACCCGGGGAAAAATCTGTCTCGCCTCTGTTTTGTTCAGCACAAATCTCACATGGAGTGACCGGGGTTAGAACCACGGAACCTAGCGGTGAGAGGCCAGCTGTTGCTGCCTGAGCCACGGAGGCTAATAATAATAATAATAATAATAATAATAATAATAATAATCGTGTAGAGGCGCGCGGCTGTGAGCTTGCATCCGGGAGATAGTAGGTTCGAATCCCACTATCGGCAGCCCTGAAAATGGTTTTCCGTGGTTTCCCATTTTCACACCAGGCAAATGCTGGGGCTGTACCTTAATTAAGGCCACGGCCGCTTCCTTCCAACTCCTAGGCCTTTCCCATCCCATCGTCGCCATAAGACCTATCTGTGTCGGTGCGACGTAAAGCCCATAGCAAAAAAAATAATAATAATAATAATAATAATAATAATAATAATGTCTGTCTGTTAGGTCATCAGCCCAGAGGCTGGTTGGATCCTCAAATAGCACCACCAAAGGTTATGCGGTTATAAGGAAACCGCAAAAACCAATGGCAGCACCAAAATGAGGCGTACTAGGCAAGACGAGGAGTGAGATAGTTTGCCATTGCTTTCCTCACTGGGTCAGAAAGTGCTATTGCAGCACGACTGACCCTATGAGCAACACCTTTCATAACACTCATGCACTAGTCGTGCTCAATGTCATTACTCAGCACCACCCATACCCCAGCAGCTTCCATATTGTCACAGCCATGGACGAGACTGGGACTTCGGTGGAAGCTACACTTTACTCTGGCCTGTGCCAAGAGATGGATACAAAAGTACTGTATCCATCAAGAAATGGCAGCAGGCAAAATAATAATAATAATAATAATAATAATAATAATAATAATAATATAAAGTAGTCCATTAGTTAATTATATGTAAATATAATATTCTGAGAATCAGTGATAAATTACAAGAAAATGCATTACTAGTTGATTAGCTGCCTGGGAGACTGATTACCTCCGATCGAGTAGGGGTATTTCAGTCGCCTTGAGAAAGAATACTGCAACGTATTCGAAACGTCGGCAAACTGCACGCAATGTACAGAAAACAACACTGTTCAGCCCGAAAGAACAACTAAATAAAAATACAATAAAATTGTAATTGGGCCATTTTAATTGCTAATCTGTTAGATCTGCCCGTTCAAAAGCAAACGAAAATCTCGAAATTTATTAGTCATTACGCTGGCGTCCAGAAGCATGATAAATGCTCATCGAAAACCCCTACATAACTTCAAAATGAAATGATAAAAGAACACAGTTTGATGACAAGATGAGTTACGCCCCTTTAAAAAATTAGATTCGTTTGTTCTTGTGGGTTATATTTTCGGTTTGCAGGTGCACTGATTTATTTTTTTACCGGCTGCTTATTTTTTTTTAAACTTCCTTGTTCGGTGCTGCGTCATTTACAATTGTGAGATATCTTGCATCGGGAATGTTTTGGTGTCTATTTCTGTCACAGGCTTGCTGCTACCTATGTGTTGCATTCTGTGTACAGGCGTCAAGTTTTTTCCTGAACGTTGAGAGCTCCCCTTCCGCTGTAAATAAATGAATGCAATCCCTTATCCCTGTCTAATGATACGCTAGGCTGGCAGCCCGCTCTCCTCTGTTATCTTTTATCTTCCTCTTCCCTCTTCCTCCGTTGCAGAACGTGAGCGACTCAGCTTAACCTTTTCTTCTTTCAGTTGAAATATAGCTTGGAGTACGTAAAGCCGTCACGGGGATTCGCGGCCTAAATAAGCCTGTACAGCCGGCATTAACAGGAATTAATGCCGAGACCTTAAAAAAAACACTAGCGAGGCTCAGCGAAGCGGCAGGTACGAAACTTACCCGCTCTAATGCCTGTTGGCTTAAGAGAATGTCTGCCATGTAGAAAGGCAAAATTAAAATTCCCCGTTGATGCAGTCAAGCGATATATATTGTATGTCGCTGACTTACGCGTACATTTGAAATATAGACGTGTTAACCTGACTGCTGGGTTTGTTTAAAAAAATGTGCATTGTAGGTACAAATCGATTTTCTTTTATTTGTGACCTGGCTAGTCATTTAACCGTGCTCCTTAAAATAACATAAAAATATTTGTTTACCTTTCATCTTACCTATGCTCACTAATACACACTTTAAAGCGAATTAGCTGCTAGGTGGAACGAGTTCGAAACCTACCATCGGGAGTCCTGAAGATGGTTTTCCGTGGGTTTGTATTTTCACGCCATGCAAGTGCTAAAGCTGTACCTTAATTTCAGTCATGACAACTTCCTAGCCCTTTCCTGTCACATCGTCTCCAAAAGCTTATCTGAAAACCAGCCGCAGCACCACCAGCTGCGCCATTCCTTGGACCACCGGTCAGAAGATACAGTTCGTAAAACAGTCGGTGCAAGTAGCCAGCATTGAGAGTTCGAGCAACTGCTCGGTTTCAGCCCCACGCTAATTTGCAGACGTTCACTTTGAAAGAGAACTCATGCATTATAGTACAGCTGCAGTATAATGTTGCCAATTATTTCCAGTCGTACTGTGTAACTATAGCGGTGTATTTAATCCTGTTTCCAGTAGTCTGAACTCCCCTTGTATCCCACGCGTAAAAAAAGGTACGCTTTGGAACCGTCAATGCAAGGGGTGGGGCCGGAACTGACATGATTAATATAAGAACATAGAGCACGCGATCGGCGAGTGGCGGCAGCTGTTGGCTACAGTGCGAAACACAAACATTTCAGTTAACAGTTCGATCTCGAAAATATACGCCCCTAAAGAAAAAGAAAATATCTATATTTTGAAGATGCCTGCGTTCTTCAAAAGAAATTTCTTTCTTTCTTTCTTTCTTTCTTTCTTTCTTTCTTTCTTTCTTCCTAAACCCTGTGAGTGGGGGGACGCAGACGAAGAATACACCCACGGTATCCCCTGCCTGTCGTAAGAGGCGACTAAAAGGGGCGACCAAGGCAATACCCTGGGTCGCCTTTAGTAGCGAGTTAGGTACACAATAGGTTTGTGATTAGTAGCAGCAAAGAGTGGTTCACTGTGGGTTTACAGTACTGTACCTGTGATTCGTACTATTATACGTGGAACACCACGGGCTTACTTTGACTGTGATTAGTACCACTATATGAGTGACACCGTACGTCTGTGTCGCCTGTGATTAGTACACCTATGGTTAGGCCCCTTTAAACAACAAGCATCATCACCAACATGCAGTACACCTATGTGGGAGCGTTGCCTGTGAGTGGCGCCATTATGTGAAAAACACCAAAGGTCTGCATTACCTGTGCGACGTATAATACTTAAGAGTAGTACCATAATGTGTGGAACACCGTGAGTCTACGCTACTTTTTATTAGTACCGCAACATGAGAAATACCATGGGTTTACTTTACTAGCGATACGTACCATTACGAAGGGCCGTTCACCTGGATTTTGGACTCATTTAGACAAAAAGCATCATCGATTCAGGATTGTGCCCTGAAAGCAGTCCCTTGCTCGTACTATTGTTTTAAGATAGTATCTGCGAAGTGGGACATTGCGGGTCGGATCCACTAAGTTATATAATCCATCGTCGTCTTTTTGAATTCTAGTCAGTGGATCAATTTTGGAATTATTTTTAACTTTCTGTAGTGTGAATTGGATCCGCTGATTATTTTAAATTCATATTCATCCTTCATTCTTCATAATCACGTTTGGAATTCTGGTCATTGGATGAATTTTCGACTTTTAAATTGTCATTACATTTCGTCTCATTTCGTACCATTAGGGGCCGATGACCAAAATGTTAGTCCCTTTAAACAACAAGCATTATCATAATCATCATCATTATCCTTCCTTCCTTCCTTCCTTCCTTCCTTCCTTCCTTCCTTCCTTCCTTCCTTCCTTCCTTCAGTTCTCATTGTTCTTGACTTGATAACGAAGGTGTTCTAGTATTCACGTTCAAGGGAAGAACTCTCGTCACGGTTGGTCATCAGAGCGTAAATATGCGCTGTGGAGAGTAAAGCCGTGTTTACACTAGAATAACCAACCACGACGAAAGAAAGAACTCGTGAACTGTGATACGAAATAAACATTGGCATAGCCAGCACGAGGAGGTGACAGGTATTGTATTCCTCTTCTTGGGAATAAAATAGAAAGTATACAAGAATTGTAATAGACGTTAAAACTAACGTGGACACTGTGAATGTATAGTCGTCGTCTTCTTCTAGTGCCATCTCCTCTCAGAAGGTCGGCTACCACCATACAGATTCCTGCTTTAAGATGATGCAGTATGAAACAGTTCACTAGTGGCACAGTTGGACCAAGTTTTCGGATTATCAATCCAAGAAATGCGTCTTCTTCCTGGTTTTCTTTTGCCTTGTATCTTCCCTTGAATGACCAGCTGCAGTAGATGATATTTCTCTCCTCGCATCACATCAATCAATCAGTCAATCAATCAATCAATCACTACTGATCTGCATTTAGGGCAGTCGCCCAGATGGCAGATTCCCTATCTGTTGCTTTCCTAGCCTTTTCTTAAATGATCGCAAAGAAATTGGAAAATTATCGAACATTTCCCTTGGTAAGTTATTCTAATCCCTAACTCCCCTTCCTATAAATGAATATTTGCCCCAATTTGTCCTCTTGAATTCCAATCTTCATATTGTGATCTTTCCTACTTTCAAAGACACCACTCAAACTTATTCGTTTACTGATGTCCTCCCACGCCATCCCTTCACTGACAGCTCGGAATATACCACTTAATCGAGCAGCTCGTCTCCTTTCTCCCAAGTCTTCCCAGCCCAAACTTTGCAACATTTTTGTAACGCTACTCTTTTGTCGGAAATCACCCAGAACAAATCGAGCTGCTTTTCTTTGGATTTTTTCCAGTTCTTGAATCAAGTAATCCTGGTGAGGGTCCCATACACTGGAACCATACTCTAGTTGGGGTCTTACCAGAGACTTGTATGCCCTCTCCTTTACATCCTTACTACAACCCCTAAATACCCCTGTAACCATGTTCAGAGATCTGTACCCTTTATTAGCAATCATATTTATGTGATTACCTCAATGAAGGTCTTTTCTTATATTAACACCTAGGTACTTACAATGATCCCCAAAAGGTACTTTCACCCCATCAACACAGTAATTAAAACTGAGAGGACTTTTACTATTTGTGAAACTCACAACCTGACTTTTAACCCCGTTTATCATCATACCATTGCCTGCTGTCCATCTCACAACATTATCGAGGTCACCCTGCAGCCGCTCACAATCTTGTAACTTATTTATTACTCTGTACAATATAACATCATCTGCAAACAGCCTTATCTCTGATTTCACTTCTTTGCACATATCATTTATATATATATAAGAAAACATAAAGGTCCAATAATACTGCCTTGAGGAATTCCCCTCTTAATTATTACAGGGTCGGATAAAGCTTCGCCTACTCTAATTCTCTGAGTTCTATTTTCTAGGAACGTAGCCACCCATTCAGTCACTGTTTTGTCAAGTCCAATTGCACTAATTTTTGCCAGTAGTCTCCCATGATCTACCCTATCAAATGACTTGGACAAGTCAAACGCGATACAGTCCAATTGACCTGAATCCAGGATATCTGCTATATCATGTTGAAATCCTACAAGCTGAGCTTCAGTGGAATAACCTTTCCTAAACCCAAACTGCCTTCTGTCAAACCAGTTATTAATTTCGAAAACATGTCTAATATAATCAGAAAGAATGCGTTCCCAAAACTTGCATGCAATGCATGTCAAACTGGCTGGCCTGTAATTTTCAGCTTTATGTCTATCACCCTTTCCTTTGTACACAGGGGCTACTATAGCAACTCTCCATTCACTATAGCTTTCCGATTTTGACAGTATCTAATACGTCCTTTCTCCTTCGCATTCGCCTCATTACCTCATCGCGTGTGACCTGATCTGTCCAACTCAACCACAGGATCCTTCTGTACGTTCATAGCTCACATGCCTCTAAGATGTCCATTTCTCTTTTCGTTATGGTCCAGGTCTGTCTCAACTCCATAGAATGAAGTGGAGAAGACGTACCATCTCAGAAGTCGCATTTTTAGATGTAAACTAAGGTCTCTGCTACAGAACACTCTCCTCATTTTATTGAATGCATTTCTATTTCTGGCTCGGCAGATCCTGGACTTTATTTCCTCAGTATATATTCCCTCGGCATATAGTACAGTTCCCAAAACATTCCCACCCCCTAGACACGCTACTACTCTGAGATGCATTCTGGTTTTTGTGATTAATCGTCGGGTCACATCGTATCAGTTCGGCTTACGTATCGTCTTACATAACGTCATAACAAATATATCTGCACTGCACAATACATAAGCCAGAGGACGTGTTCTTCTTAAGACTGTAGAGAACATTGATCTGTCATCAAAACGAACTATCGCTGACTCGGCGGCTCTTTGAAGTTCCTATTTAAGTTGACCACTCAAAATTATTTCTAAGAAAATGCACATCATTTACGATTAACAGGCTACTATTACGTAGTTTCATATTTTTTAAAAGATGGTTTGGCTTTCAGCTAAACATGTCTACGACCACAAGGGATGATTTGGTGACTCTAGTTATGAACTGAGAAAGATACTAAAGAAGAATAGCTGTCATTAGCCAAGGTTTACCACTGAGATGTCCGGCACCATGGTTAAATGGTTAGTGAGCTGAGCTACCCTTTGGTCACCGGAGTCTCGGGTTCGATTCCAGGCAGGGTCGGGAATAACTGGTTAATTCCGCTGGCACAGGGACTGGGTGTATGTTTCGTCTTAATCATCGTCTCATCTTCATCACGACTCGCAGGTCGCCTACGAGATTCGATTCAAAAGACCTGCACCTGGCAAGCCGAACTTGTCCTCGGACACTTGCGGCACTAAAAGCCATACGCCATTTCATTTTACCATTGAGATACAGCCTGTAGGGTCAGTAAGAGAGAAATTTGTTAGTTTATGGAACAGGAAATGATACAGCGAGTTGGCTGCGTGGTACGAGCCGTGTAACTGTATGCTTGTATTCAGGAGGTAAGTGGCTCGAACCCTACCTTCAACAGTCCTGAAAATGGTTTTCCGTGGTTCCCGGTTAGGCAAATGGTGCGGCTGTAACTTAATTAAAGAGAAGGCCGCTTTCTTTTGTCGCAGAAAACCTGAGTTAGTACGACGTTAAATCGTTAGCAAAAATTAAAAATTAGAATATTGTTTCAAAGCCGTCACTACGTTCGACTTTTCGTTGCTTGACTCAGACGAAGGGTGGAAGCACTTCCACATTTACGAATTTTTCATTACACTGCTCAGCGACTTTGTTTCAGTAGTGGCGACTGGGAATAAAGGAGTAGGGTGGGTAAAGTAATTTATAGAGAACAAAAAGTACCCGAATTTGTTAATAATAAAATAAAGGAACGAATTAAAGAAGACTAACTCCTAAGATCTAGCCGTGAAAACCAAGTGTACCAAACAGGAGAGAGCCTTTCCATCTCTGTAAGGATGTTTACAAGTCCAAATCCCTTTCCCTTCGCCTCAAACTCCGACACTATGAAACCGACCTTCGGTACTGTATGCCTCAGAATGCTTGAACATGGTCAAAAAAGGAACAACTCAGGAATTTGGAACTGAAAGAACGAAAGGTCCTGAGAAAAGTCATGGGCCCCATTAAAGAGGGATGTGAATATAGATTCGGCATAACCATGAGTTTTACCAACATTAGAGAGCATAACATCAGCCATGAGAAAGAGGAGACTTATCGTCTACGGTCGCATAGTCAGAATGTACAAGAGACTGACCTCAAGAATCTTCAACACTCTTTCCAGAGGGAAGGGGCCAAATGTTAAATGGACGATACTGGTTCGAAAAACCCCTGTGGGTGGGGAACGCAGACGAAGAATACACCCACGGTATCCCCTGCCTGTCGTAAGAGGCGACTAAAAGGTATGACCAAGGGATGACTGTATTAGAACTATGAAACTACTTGTGATTAGTACCATCACGCGGGGAACACCATGGGTCGCCTTTACTTGCGAATAGTACGACTATGTTAGGTACACAATAGGTTTGTAATTAATAGCAGCTGAGAGTGGTTCACTGTGGATTTCCAGTACCCGTGATTAGTACCACTATATGAGGAACACCGGCGGCCGTGATTAGTACCACGGGTCTGGGCGTTGCCTGTGATTAGTACCGTTATATGAGGAACACCGGCGACCGTGATTAGTACACCCTTGTGAGGAACACCATGGATTTGCGTTGCCTGTGAGTGGCGCCATTATGTGAGAAACACCATAGGTCCGCATTACCTATGCGAAGTACAATACTTGTGAGTAGTACCATAATCTGTGATACACCGTGAGTCTACACTACTTTTGATTAGTACCCCAATTAGTATTATACTAGCGTTAAGCACCATTATGAGGGGCCGTTGACCTGGACTTTGTACCCCTTTAGACAACAAGCATCCTCGATTCAGGATTGTGCTTTAGAAGTGGTCCCTTGGTCAGTAATACTATTGTTTATGATAGTTTCTGGGTTGGATCCACTGAATGTTTTAAATTCATTCTTCATCGCATTTTTTTATTTTGGTCAGTGATTATTTTGAACTTTTAAATTGTCTTTACATTTCGTATCATTAGGGTCGGATGACCTAGATGTTAGGACCCCTTTAAACAACCTAGAATTATTAAAAATTGAT
Organism: Anabrus simplex; assembly: GCF_040414725.1. Classification (NCBI taxonomy): domain Eukaryota; kingdom Metazoa; phylum Arthropoda; class Insecta; order Orthoptera; family Tettigoniidae; genus Anabrus; species Anabrus simplex. The sequence continues at coordinate 1,767,399,588 of NC_090265.1, read as the reverse complement.
CCCTACGATATATTCAACGGGGATAAATTTAGCATGCTAATCAGATCATCCGACACTCTCCTGTCACTGACAGCTAAAACACTGCGTCCTGGAGTGAGGGAAGGAAAGAAACCCACAGTGCAAAGATGAAGGAATAAAGCCCACCAGACTTAGGAATCACATGGTCCAAGGGGCCTCAACGAAACAAGAAGGAACGAATTAGTTGATAAGACAACAGGGCTTATACAAATTGCTTTTTTTTTTTTTTTTTTTTTTTTTTTTTTTTTTTTTTTTTTTTTTTAAGTACTTCCTAGCTTCAGGTGGCTAAAATGGAATAAATGTAACCTTTCCTCCACAAAGTGGGGGAACTGCCGTTACTGCTTTGTTATAGCTATACATCTCTCGTTTGTCGGTCAGAGCAGCCAACTATTATTTCTTGGGCTTCCCTTTTCTCAAACCACAGTAAAAGGAATAAAGCCGGCATGATGCACGTAAACAGTGGAATCTTCACCACAGGGTGTACGGTAAACATGAAACAAGTGTTCATTCAGTAGGAGTCGTTAATCGCTCTCATAGAAATGTGTTGTGCACATGCGTGAAGTTTCCTACAAAAGGAAACTCGAGTGCTCTTTAGGGACAGATATGACCGTCTTAGAGAATTTGTTCTTGTCGAGGAACACACATAAGCAATGTATTCCTGTTCAGCTACCCTCATCCTTTAAAGAACGAACTTCTCACGCATGGAAAATAACTCCAAACTCCGCTTCATAAATATTCGCGTGCTCCCAGGCGAAGCCTACTTAATCTTCTTCCCCTTCTTTCAGACAGTTGAAGAATGGTTCTGTGAAGTCTACCGTATCTGGTGCCTTCATACACTTCACTAGAGCAATTAAGATGGAAGACTGATAAAGAGTAAGCGGCGGAAGTACAGCAAGATAATAACGTTTTCAAAAATTACAATTTTCATTGTTGGTTTAAAAATTTTCACAGAGCTCTGCAAGAAAAAGCAAGTAAAAGAGCAATATTGTCTCGCAGAAACGTCGTTAAGGCATTTATTTAAATTATTGTATAGACTACTATGCAGGAATGGCAAAATAGACAGGATCTTCCTTAAAAACCTCTGGACTGAAGACCAGTGTGCTGACCATTTAACCTAGGCGCTGGATGGTTCGAATAATAATAATAATAATAATAATAATAATAATAATAATAATAATAATAATAATAATATGAGGATGGAGAAGAAGTCAATCTCCGACATGGACTCACATGTATACACCCTTAAGTGGTAACCTATTATACCGGTATTCGATCAGGTAGCCTCGCGTACAACAAGGCGACTGGCTTAAACATCAGCTGTACGTACTAGTTACTGAACTACTTCTTCTTCCGCTTTTCCCACGCCATAATGGAGTTGCGGGTGCGAACTGTGTCGCATACGTAGACTTGGTCTTTTTTTTTTAGGTCAGATCGCTTAACTGCTCATATATCGAGCGGTGTAATCACTATTACGTGTTTTGGGGTGATTTTTGGTGTGCCATGGCGTGTGTATATGAAGAGGAGAGTGTTGCGACAAACACAAATACTCATTCCTAGGGTCAGAGGAATTAACCAGGCGTAATTAAAATCCTCGATCTGGTCGGGAATCGACCTGGGACCCTCTGAAATGAAGGCCTGACCGCGGACGATTTAGGCAATAGCCTTCGAGCAGTCTGTAGAGGAGGTCAATCTAGAAAAGATTTAAAAAATACAAACCCACTATCCCTTACTACAAAACTAAATACCAGCCTTAGGAAATCGAAATAGGGATAATGGTTGGAGCTCGTGGTACCGTATCTCGCCACTTTGTCGCCATGTGGAAGCGCTTCCAACTTCCAATGAAGCTTATCCCCGAAATCGTGACTCTCTTCCTCCGAGGCTCCATCAAGATCCTGAGACACCACCTCTACAGCATTGAAGTGCCGCACTAATTACTGTTTACCATATCTTCCGTATATGTTAGAGTTTTCTTCAATTAATAGAACTGCGTTGATAACATGTTATATGTATATTTTACCTTGTTTTTATGGCAGTCTGTAAATACAGGAGGATGTTCCTAAATAAATGGAAGTGTATCGGGGATATGTCCGGCTCCATGGCTAAATGGTTAGCGTGCTGGCCTTTGGCCACAGGGGTCCCGGGTTCGATTCCCGGCAGAGTCGGGAATTTTAACCATAATTGGTTAATTTCGCTGACACGGGGGCTGGGTGTATGTGTCGTCTTCATCATCATTTCATCCTCATCACGACGCGCAGGTCGCCTACGGGAGTCAAATCAGAAGACCTGCATCTGGCGAGCCGAACTTGTCCTCGGACACTCCCGGCACTAAAAGCCATACGCCATTTCATCGGGGATATTCTATTAGCTATGCACATTGTTTAATTTTCGTGTTCTGTTTTCCATCAGATAGAAATGGGTTTAGCTAGTTGCTTCTATCTTGTCCAGGGCACAATTTACAAAATGATTTGGTTTTGTTAGATTGTGTGCGCTCAGTGGTTTTGTGACGGAGACCGCATTACATGACGAGTAACTTGTTTCCATTGTGCACTCGTAATTGTTGTGTATGAGAACGCCATTCTGTCTAGATTAGTTTCTTCCGGGCATTGTCTTGCATCTGTATGGCAGAATGGAGCCGTTTAGAAGCAATATGGACGCTCCATTTGTAGACCCATACGGTAATTCTGGTATCTTCAGACTTACCATATTAATTTGGGTAATTATAGACAGAACTAAGACTGTGAAATGACTTGATTAATGGACGCTGCTATAATTGTATATATAGGGGCCCTATTTTATGGCGAATAAAAATAATTAATTTCAGTACAAAAATGTGATTTATTTCGGTGTTAATGCGTATGTAAAAAAAACACGAACACGAGGCGAATAGACATCATAGCCTTTAAAGTCGACTCAAAAACTGGCTATACGAACTGTGTTCAGACCAGCCACAGGAGGTTGACAACGAGAAGAAGGCTATCTACAAACTATAAACAAACAAGTACAACCTTGAATGTATCGAGGTGATTGGATTGATGGTGAGTGCTCGTGGAACGATATCGAGCCGTTTTGTACAGATATGCAAAATGCTAGGCATCTCTAAATACAGCGGAGCCTCGATATCTCGAATCACGTCGGGGCTAAATTTTATTTCGAGTTATCGAAATTTTGAGATAGAGAGAATGCTGTTTTTGCGCATTTATAGCACATAATTGAATCGTATGTATCTACGGACTTACACTGAATAGCCTAAATTATTTTAACAGTATTTATAAATACACAAACGAACTGTATTTTACGGCATCACTTTAATAAATTATAACCCTTATTATAGTAACTTTTAGAAGACAGGAGACACTACATACAGTAGTGAAACAAGAAACATTCCTCCGTTAACACCTTTGGAGAAATCCGTTAATCTTTTCTGTTTGTTACTGTTAACCTTTCATCCCTTCACGTTGAAACTTCTCGCCAATACCTCGCAGCCGAGATTCGTAAATGGAGCTTGTCATCCGCCACTTCGGGGTTGCTTTCATACTAACTAACCCCATGGCACCACAGCCTTGAAGGGCCTTGATCTACCAAGCGACCGCTGCTCAGCCCGAAGGCCTGCAGATAACGAGGTGCCGTGAGGTCAGCACTACGAGTCCTCTCGGCCGTTATTCTTGGCTTTCTAGATCGGGGCTGCTATCTCACCGTCAGATAGCTCCCCAATTCTAATCACGTAGGCTGAGTGGACCTTGAACCAGCCCTCGGGTCCAGGTAAAAATCCCTGACCTGGCCGGGAATCGAACCCGAGGCCTCCAGGTAAGAGGCAGGCACGCTACCCCTACACCACGGGGTCGGCGTTGCTTTCGCACGTGACAGACAATTAATTCATACCCGAGAAACAGCGAGGCTTCACCGATTATCCGATCACTAGAAGTTTGTTTTCCGGTTCCAGTCATATTAGCTCCCAGCATCACTGTAACCCGATCTTTACTTGTAAACTGTTCCTCACAAACCACAAATGCTGTATTGCACAGTTAATGTTGCACAAAATGAGAGTTATAGAGTATTTTTTGTTTCAAGAGAGGAAATGTTTGCTTCGAGAAATCGAGAAATTCGTGTGACTGAATCTCGAGTAATAGAGAAATAAATACGCATGACGAGTAGGACGAACGACCGGGAAATTTAAGTTACTTCGAGATACTGAAAATTGTAGTAATGGAAGTTCGAGATATCGAGGTTCGGCTGTATTACCATAAGATATTGCAATTTCGGCAGTTGAGGGATCTGTGACTGAAAGTCGCCTCGTCTTCGGGGTGAGCAGTCGTCGCTGATAGGCTAAATCCTGCCAGAATTGTAGAGCCATGTTCTTGTATTAAACAGTTGTTGAAACACAATACAAGAAATAAATTAAAGACATCTTACTGATAATGGGAGAATTGATAGTCATGTGTTCCTATGATATTGTCCACATCCGTTTATTAATTTGAATTTTGTGTGTACCTCCTATCACACTATCACATGTTATACAGAGTAGTAAATGTAAAACGGAGCACTAAGAAGTGTACGGTTTCTATAGTTTTACATTTATAAGAACCACTAGAAAGTGACTTTCCATTTCGAAAATCTCGCATGCATTGACCGTGATTTTAACCGCTCCCTTCTTGATGAGAAGCTTGCGATAGTGTCTGAGAGCCACCTTGTCTCCTAAACGAAAGATACAACATGTATGTCCTGTTACTAAATCAGACAGATAGCCTACGTCTTGAAACACTTCCAATCGTTCGAGGTTTTCTCGTCACTGCAGAATTGAAATAAATTTCAGTGCCTGTGAAGCAAATTGACAGCTTCACTGATTGACAGCTGTAGAAGTTTCACTTAAGGACTGTTCAGGGACCCACGACGACTTGGCAACGATCATGGACATTCTCACGGTTTTCGATTTGGACAGTTATTAGTATGCTGTGTACCTGATCTTGTTGTCTTTTGTTATGTTTGTTATACAGTATTTTATCATCAGAGTCTTCCAATCTACCTGCATAAACCCGTAGTTGGCACTCGCTTACAATGTGGGGAATAGTCTGGCGAGAGGCTCCACGGTCACATACGCCAATAAAGTTGCTCACTAGACAGTACAAAGTTCCACTTGTAGAGAGAATCCCTGCAGCTTCCATGACCTGTCCTGATCCTGTTCCTATCACCAACAGCGGAAGCACTACAGTGGATTCAAAAGTTGGACGGACATTCAGATATAACAGATAACACTAATGCCTGAAGTGATTCAATGTTTTGTTGTTGTTGTTCTTGTGTGTATATTATATATAATTTCCTTGCCATACGCTAATAATAATAATAATAATAATAATAATAATAATAATATCATGAAAGTTCAGATTTGTTAATTAGTCTGTTGACAGTAAAAGTGAAATTTGCTCAGTGTAGCTGTATCTTATGCTTCGTGGATAAATAAATAAATGAATAAATGGACCAGGTAGATGCAGTCGCCCAAATACAAGGACAACGCTCCAATCTCTGTACAGTAGTAGTGATTCGAGCTAATTGGGGCATGAAAGTAAGAACAAATCAAAGGGAAATTAGTGAATACATGTTTAACGAGTTCAAAGAAAGGTTGAACAATACAGTAGATATTTGTGTCAGATATGGGCTAACATTACAAAAGTTTAAGAAACGCGAATTTAAGTTTTAAAGGAATTGTCTGAATTCTGTTGTTTTAAAACAGAGCTTCGTTTTAGAGCAGCAGTACCGCGAATCTTCTTACGAACTACGGTATATTGTCAGTCGGCGTAACTTCAGCTATCTGCTCGACGTAACCCTGTTTTTACATGGTGGACAAAATAAAACTGGCCCGAAAAATATTTGTAAGACTGACGCGGAATTGACCCTTGTTAATGAACAGAAAACGGCTCATCACAGGAAATGCTGGAAACCCTGATTTCGATGCATCAATCGGTTGCTGTCGCATGTCTGTGCGCGTGCATCTGCTGCAACTATCGAGTACGTCGCTGTCATTACGTGTGTGAGTGAGGGAGAGGAGCAGACGTATTTAATGACCAGTTAAATGCAACACAAAATTGTACTCAAGATAAAACAGCGCGTGTTTATTGTCCACTGTTAAGTGAAAAAGATTCGTGGACACCTGTGCGGAACTGTTAACGCAAGAGTTTAAGACTGGAAGTGTTTTGGCGAAACCTCCAGCAAAGTGTGCGGCTGTGATGTACAGTATATTGCTTCATTGTGACCTTTAAATAAGAATTGTCGACTGCACATTCTGCTGGTGTTTATTTACCCGCACAACGCGTAATGAATTAATTTTCAGGGAAGATCACTCAACAAAATTACTACCAAATAAATGTTGTTGCCCAGCCATGAATATTTCATCCCAGGTGTAAATAATGATATCCCTTGGTGACGGAACTTATCCGACGTTACGTTTATGTAGAAACAAAATTTTTGTAAACCTAAAATCTGTATAGAAACAACTCCTTTTTGTTATGCCTCTGTAGATCATTCGTTAAAAATTACTTCTATACTGATCAAAGGAAAATGACAAAACCTTCATTCTTACAGTTACAATAGAAAGTTTGATTTACTATAAGTTGTTGACTTCGTCGTCGACGCCTCCTTTATGCGTGAGCGGAAGTGCTTGCTATTCCCACGCGAGCCAGCCCCCGAGCGCGGCCCACGAGTTCAGAAGCACCGTGAGATTTTTCTCACAATTCATTATGTACTCTTAAATTGAATTCGAATAGGAGAAAATAAAACATTTAGTAGAACAGCAAAATGAGTACAGCAAAGGAAGTACATTCTTTAAGGTGTATGGTACATCCTTTTGTTTCGCTCTCCTTGCATCTCTGGATTTTATGTACAAATTAAATAAACCTAAAAAAACTTTGCATAACACAAGTAGAATATCTTGAAGGAAATGCAGTTTGTTCCGACTCAAAGAACTAAATCATCATGTTTAAAATATGCGAGGATGGATCGAAAGTAACGCACAACATTTTTCTTTACAAAAAAGGAATTTGTGTCTGGATTGCTTGCAGAGAGTAAATTCGAACCTTGTGCTATAGACATAAACGGCTCTATCAGACGCTGTCCTGATGAAGTGAGCGGTAACTAGTGAGGGAAGATGGCGCGTTTGCTAGCATCTTCTATATGAGAGGAACAGCGAGTTGTAGCGTGTAGTGGATACAAGGAAAACACACTGAAATTCACTAAAAAATGTCGGCAGTGTATGATGATGATTGTCTAGATTGCAGAAACATTTCCAGATTGGCAGATCCTTTGAAGAAGGCCGAGTAAACCTGGACCGCACTTCAGCCGACTTGTGACCCTTTGAAACGATCGGCGGCTGATTTTTGGAACTTTGGCATAACAATTCAACATTTCGTACGATATTGTGCATGATGGATTATGATTCATTCAAGTCCGTGCGGGCTAGGTGCCCAAAAGACCTGTCAAATGGGCCAGAGAATAATGCGTTGCCCTCGCTAAGGTTATGACTTCCTGAAAAGTGTGGTGACTTGCCATGAATCCTAGGTGTACCACTTCACGTCCGAAACAAAGCAGGCCGGTATGGTGTGGAATCATTGAGACTTTCTCCACCGAGAAAATACAAGGTCACTCAGTCGGCGATATCATCCACCGTACAGTCCAGACCTTGCACCGTCTGAATTTCACTTCTTCGGACCACTGAAGAAATGCCTAAGTGGTCAACGCTACGGTGCAGATGAAGACCTGAAATAGGTCGTGCCCAAGTGGCTATACTCCCAGAATTCTTTGAAGGGGACATATTGAACTTGGTGTTACGATGGGAGAAATGTTTCGAGAGACTCGGCTCACATTGTTACGTGGTAATGGCACTGTCCGCGCTCTTGAAGCCCCCTTCCCCCTCCGCCATATTTGCTGGAAGGAATGAGTGAGTTGGACTGGAGAGCTACCGGGCGGCCTGCGAGCTAGTGACGACCTTGGCTTATATTGTCAGTTTCCTCTGGTGTCTCCGTAAATTTTCTAAAAGGCGAAACCAACATCGTATTCTGGCCGCACCCCGAAGATACTAGAACTTCATCACCAGATACATAATAGCAGGCTCGCCTTGAAGAGTTGTTTGGTTTGTTGCTGTGTTTAAACTAGTCGTGATCTGAGAGTTCAGTATGTGTGGAACGGTCACGTGAGTTGATTGTGCGAATTGTCGGTCTTGTCTGGATTCGAGTCTAGTGTACAAATTGTCGTGACAACCAACGTTCGTGTGTTCGAACATGAGTGCTTGGAACTGCTGCGTGAGGCGACTGTGACGCGAGAAAAGCGAAGTGAAAGGTGAGACTTGTCAGTCAATATTACGAAGGACAGCGCCGTTCCAAATGAAGACTGCCAGGCGAAGACTCGCTACGAGGACATGAGACTTGTAGGGACCCGTCATTCACACTTATTTTTCGGACAACATAAGTGGCATTACGGTATAAGCCAATTAGGGGAGTAATTTTGAATATTACCATTGTATTGAAACATGCTCAGGCTATGTAATAAGCCATCCATGTCGCTAGTCGACTAGGCATATAGAAGAGGATGCAATTTGTTTTACGTCATACCGACTCAGATAGGTCTTTGGCGACGATGGGATGGAAGGCCGAGGAGTGTGAAGGAAGCGGCCGTGGCCTTAATCAAGTTTCAGCCCCAGCATTTGAAAATGGGAAACCACGGAAAACCATCTTCAGGGCTGCCAACAGTGGGGTTCGAACCCACTATCTCCCGGATGCAAGCTCACAGCTGCGCGCCCCTAACCGCACGACCAACTCGCCCGGTACTAGACAGATAGTTCGCAATAATATTTAATAACTTAACAGCCGTACAGATAAAATCATCTAACAGATTTTCTTATTTAATATTATATATTTATTGACGGGACAGTCCGGCTCCTTTTGGTCAGCGCACTGCCCTTCCCTTCTGAGCGTTCCGGGTTCGATTTCCGTGATTCGGTTGTGATTCATTCTTCTGGCTCGGAAAGGCATCCGGTCGTAAAACAGGGCTAAATCCATATGTGCTACGCTGTTCGCATCCGCGACCTCACAGGTGTGAGGAAAAGTGGTAGAAGAAGAAAATATTTCTTGACGTGACAGTTGTCCACTAGGATGCCATTCGTCTCTTTAGTTATCACCCACTTGTAAATAAAATGGTATTGATCGACTTTGTAACCTGTTGTTCATTTCACCCAAAATTATACTTGAAGCTGGGCGACGTCGTCTCGAAAATCCACCTGTCCCAGCCCGTATTTTTCAAACAATTTTTAACGCACTAAATTTCCGCTTGTGGCATTTCATTAGGAGCCCAGTTTAAAATACATTTCAGTCCTAGCTTCCAAATTTGGATCATCTTTCTTCGAAGATTTGGTCCTAAGCCTGGAAAGAAATAAAAGTCTCCAGTTGGGAAGCAGCGTCGACTGCAATAATTTTTTTCTTTAATGTACCCTACTTTACCTCTTTAAATGTTCCTTCCGGCAACACATGAAGTGGCCCTATTGTTTGTCACCCTCTTAACGCGGTGTTAATACGTTCAATGGCAGGCAGCACGTGTAGTCTGGTCGGGTGTTATTTTTAAGTTAGTGTTTACGGCTCCGCGCGTTTTATTGAGACAAGCGGAACTAACGAATGGCGTGATAATCCACCCTAGCAAAGCAAAGCAGTCTGTACGAGTGACTAATACCATGCGTGTCATTGTGTTATTGCACCTAAAATTATTACAGGTGCAATTACATACCTACTCGACCTCGGCGATGTCGTTGTCACTACTTAATTATCATCAGAGTGACAAGTTGGTGTTCAACTTTATATTAAAATTTAGATGCTGTATCATAGACCGCAAATTAACTTCACGTTCGTATTATTAAAGTTCTTTACAGCGTAGGTGATTAGGCTTTTCCTCGCGATTATGGGATCAGATTGTGATATAGTACAGTTGGCTACTTAATCCGAGGGTTCATGTCGGTAGATTTACTATAAATAGTTGGTGCAGCGCTCCCCTTCTGATACCTAAAATTTCTCACTTCCCCCTTTTAATAATAACTAGAGGACCTGTGCTGCTCTGCAGCATTCCTTATTAAGAGGTCAGATAACTCGTCTTGATATGCTTGTCGCAATCATATTGTTTTGCCTGCACTTTTCAATAGTTTTATGGACATTTAATACCACTACATAATATCGGATTCGTTCGTAATGTAGTTTTTAACACTTATCTACATACAATATTCTCTGTGCTTCGACCGTTCGGTCGTATCTGGATCTTAACATTGTCAAACGATCTTGAATTAGCCGTGGCTGAATACTGGTTCGGGGAAGTAGACTACCCATTTTTTTCAAAGGTTTGTCCCTGCGTTTTATCAATGGCCATACAGAAGGCTAGTCGACTTGACACCTTTCCGTTTGTACGTACGTAGCTAGCTCATTGCTGTTTCCTCTTATCAGCATGGAAGTTATTAGGAACGTTCTGCCATCTGTTGAGGATATTCAGAAGCTGGGGAAGGTCAGAGAATAAAAGAGTATATAGCAGAGAATATTATACTTCCATGATCAGAGGAAGTGTGTACTCTCTGGCTTGACAGGTAGTAATCGTTAGTGCAAGTGTTAGTCGCTTAGCAAGCTGCTAAGTACAGAATGTATTGCAGTCTTTGCCTGCAATTATTGGAGTGATCATTTAATGATTTTATCTCGAAAATAAATATATTTCCGTTGGCTTTTCAAGAAATGCAAGATCTTCCCTGTACTAGTGAGACGATTTGGAAGATTTTGGTACAAACGGCACCTTGTAACTCCCTCTAGTAAAGAACTTGAGTTTCGTGAAATATACACGTTAGCGTTTTATATTTAAAGATAATAATAATAATAATAATAATAATAATAATAATAATAATAAACCGAACGAGTTGGCCTTGCGGTTTTGGGGCGCGCAGCTTTGAGGTTGCATTCGGGAGATAGTGGGTTAGAACCCCACTGTCGGCTGCCCTGAAGATTGTTTTCCGTGTTTTCCTATTTTCACACCAGGCAAATGCTGCTGCTGTTGCTTAATTACGGCCACGGCTGTTTCCTTCCCATTTCTAGCCCTTTCCTATCACGTCGTCGCCATAAGACCTATCTGTGTCGGTGCGGCGTAAAGCAAATTGTAAATAATAATAATCATACTTGAGCATGCTGTGGGGATCGTTCCGGTGAAGTTTTGCATTCTACGAAAGGAAACAAAAAATATTTGGTACTTCTACTTGCTCCAAAAGTCGACCCGTCAATGTACTTCAGACACATAAAAGCTTCCAGGAATTTTATGCAAAACGACGATATGGTTTAGACGGCAACTTCTTCTGATCAATACTTCTTATTAATAAGCTAGTGTGATTTAGATCTCCGTTACATTGTGAATGTGGCCTTGAATAGGAGTGGTAGAACTTCTTGCTTGCGTTCACTGTACTGCAAATTCAAAAGATATGACATGTGACGCATTTTTCCATTTTTCCCTCTGCATTAGTCTGTACTAGTCACTTGCGAAGTACTCCGTTAGAAAACCTCTTTCCAGTAAAAGATTCTAATTATCCGACAGATCGATAGTACTGTAGTCAATGGGACATTAAACACATTTTTTTTTTTAAATATAGTTTTGGGCTACTTGGAACCACGGGGCTCGTCTTAACTCTCAGCTATGATGTGCTTTTTCTTGGCCCAGTACGCTTTCATTTTCTGCCTGTGTGCCTGCTTCCTTCCATCCGTCCACTTACGTCTGGTACACGTCAAGCAACTATAATGATTTCTGGAAGGGTGGTGTTTTTTTTTTCAGCCCAAAAGCGTTGTATTCTTTCTCTGGCCGTATGTCTTCTCTTTTGTGTCCAGCCGCTATTCTGCTTTTGCTCATCGTGGGAGCCCTTAAAGTTGTTGATCACTGATATGTATTTTGATCGGTTAGAGATGTCCGCCTAATTCAGTCCCATGCTCTTGAGGTCCTTCCTTGCTTCCTTGAACTATTTATCCGAGACAGACGTTAGGTCTGTTGTCTAATACATTAAAAATCTGTTTCGTTAGTCGGGTTGCGTGCATCCTGAACAGATGTCCGTAGAACTTCATTTCCTTATTGACCCCATCAGCCGTTCATTATCCCTGTATAGCTCTTCCTCGGAGTCCATACTGTCCATCTGTTATCTTAGGACCCAAAACATTTAATCAAAATTCCATTTATTATATCCTCATTCCATAAGTGCAAGACTAGATCTGGCACTTCCCTCGCTATTCCCGTCAACCACTCTTCAATGTATAATACGTGCTTTGTTGTGGCTGGGTCTCGACTTTGGAATTTACTTCCAGTTGTTGTCAGGAAGTCTAAATCAACATCAAAATTTAAAACTGCATGCAGAGATTACCTGTTGAACACCGCTGATTGTTGTGTGATTGTGGTAGGTAGGCTAGTAACATTGCCATTTTATTGTCCAGCTGAAGAACACTGTTGTTCCTCGTAATTAATTTTACGTTATATATTTTTATTGTTATAGTATAAACGTAGATAATATTTAGCTTTTAGCTCGTGTTCATAGACCACTGTTTACGGCCATACTTGTATTTCCGTTACTTTATTATGTATTGTGTTTTGTTTATGGATTGCTTATATTTTTCAGTTTTTATGTAACTTTTCATTATGACTTTTCTCTTTCTTTTCACTGTCATGCTCCGGATTTCTTTTAATTTATTTTTATTTCTTGAGCTTTGCTTTGATTCTTCATTATATGTTTTCCATATCAGTAATTTATCTTGGTTATCTTTGATTTTATAATAGAATAGTACATCTCTCTTATATATCTAGTATAGATTATCTTATAATTTACGTGGTTAAGTGTAAAAGAGGGCCTCGAGCCCTAACTTCGCCCACTGCTTAAGTCAAATAAATAAATAAATAAATAAATAAATAAATAAATAAATAAATAAATAAATAAATAAATAAATAAATATTATTTTGCGAAGGATCGTGCACTCATAATTCTGCTTCTCTCAGTCGAGCCTTTGCTGTCATTTTTTATTATTATTATTATTATTATTATTATTATTATTATTATTATTATTAGATGTAGTACCATCGTTGACGGGATAATCACTTCCCATGTACATGATTACATGTTTGTCCACCGGTTATATTGTTCCCCCAGATTTTGAGACATGTCTCTACCAGTTAGCGGCTTCTTCTGACGTTCTCGTTTCTTTGCTCTGTGTGCCCTTCGTGCTTTCATATTATTTTGCATTATTCTGATCTATCTTGATTTGATGTCTTCCTTCCTATATAAAATATTTAAAAACTACTGACAGACGATTAAAGCCTTTAAAACGTTGCCAGACTAGAGGGCCGTGAGCCGTAACTTACAAAGGCATAAAATAAATAATAAATAAATCTCCATAGCAAATCTCTTTACGGCCTGTCCTGATACATATCAAGCATTTTATTACCGTATTATTAAACCAAACCCTACGGCACTACAGCCCTTGAAGGGACTTGGCCTACCAAGCGACCGCTGCTCAGCCCGAAGGCCTGCAGATTACGAGGTGTCGTGTGGTCAGCACGACGAATCCTCTCGGCCGTTATTCTTGGCTTTCTAGACCGGGGCCGCTATCTCACCGTCAGATAGCTCCCCAATTCTAATCACGTAGGCAGAGTGGACCTTGAACCAGCCCTCGGGTCCAGGTAAAAATCCCTGACCTGGCCGGGAATCGAAGGCGGGGCCTCCGGGTAAGAGGCAGGCACGCTACCTCTACACCACGAGGCCGGCTATAATAATTACATGAAATATCCCGGTGGCAATGATCACTTACAGTAGTGTGATAATAAAGTGAAGTTAAAACATAATTACCCAACAACATCAACAACAAAAGTACAACCATTTTCTATGGAAAGCAAATATTACAAGGAATACGACTAGTTTAACATTCTGAATCCAGCATCATATACAAATTCACACCTTCAGTATTTCAAAATTTTACACTATGGCTTACAGTAGATTGAGCGGTCCAATTACTATTATCTTAGCATTGTAAATACGGCACGTTCGTATACAAATTCAAACATACCTTAAATAATTCAGATGCCTTAATACTACAATTTAGAGGGGATTGAGCGTTGCGTTAAAATACGACACACACAATTTACAGAATGCTGGAGTCTATTCTTGAAGCATCTTACATTTTTGGGAAAATGCTTTAAGACAGCTGCAGGTAATACATTCTAATCATCAATTCCCCGATTTTCAAACGAATATTCACCACAGTTAGTTTTCTGCAATCTGCCTTTTACTTTATGCTGATGATCTGTCCTGTTTGTGTAACAGGGCTTTTCTAGTCGGCTGTTCAACTCTCCCCAAGCTGGCTTATTCGTGTAGGCATTATACACGGCATTTATTTCTGTGTTACAAATTATTCCAAACCTGAAGTATCATTTTCATACATAACTGTTACGTTTTATCTTTTTTTTTTGCAGGAGCACCTGAATCTCGTGGGCAACGACGAAGCCTTGGGCCCGGTGTTGTTGTCAGTGAAGACGGAGATGGTGGCATCACAGGAGCAGATGAGGATACTGCTGCGCCTCAAGACGGGTACCATGCACGAGCAGGTGCCTTCCTCGTGTCTCGCGCCGCAACCGTCGCCAATACGCATTGCCAAGGTATGATAATTGAATAAATATTTGAAGTCACAGAATGGAAGTTGCCCTACAGCGCGAAGCGGAAGAGAACTGAGAAGATATACAGGGTGTACCAGAACTATACCGACAAAAAAATAATCAGGGATGCTCTTTGTGTTATGTTACGAACGATGCTACAATCGGATCGGCGGAGAAGATTTGTCTTTTTGAGAAAATTAGGTTACATTGTTACTTCCGGACGCGCGATTCAAATTGACGAACTCGCCGTATTTGGTATGCCGTGCTTCAGGGAAGAGAAGGGGGGAGAGAGAAAGTGGGGTGTACAGTATGATGGAGACAGAGATAATGCACAAGTTTCCTCGTTGGACTCGCACAGGATTGTCCTTATCTCTTACAGGCAATATCAACAGTTCGTAACTGCACAGACAGTACAAGAACGCACTGTAATTAAGACACACGGGAATGCACCAGATCGTTTCTCCTCTCGTCTGGTTGGTCTCAGTAACGCTCTTTACTATTTAACATGCTCAGAGATGCCACGCTGTCGCCCCACGATTGTGTATTCCTTCACTCACAACATTGTAAATGGAATGAAATACTGAACAAAGGACACATTACGCCCAATTGTTTGATTACAGTAGATGTTTTAATCAGTAGCGGCGATTAGAGGGGGGGGGGGACAGTTGCCGCCCCAATTTTTGGAGAACATGCTGTATTACATTTTTATTCGCATTTTTGCCGAATGAAACTAGGAATTAGAGGAATTGTTTTTAAAAAGCAATTTGTACAAGCCCTGTTGTCTTATCAGCTAATGCTTTCCTTTATTTTCTTTAATTATTACAAAAATTATTAGCGGACACACGCACAAAATGTCGTTCGTCCTGGCTGACCAATTTGTATAGCACCACAGCAAGCAGTAGCGAAACTACTTGGAGTCATTTGAGGCAATGCCTATACTATGAAATACGATTAAACATAAATATCGTAACAAATTTATCTGCTGTTGTTATTGTGTTAAATCAACAATAATCTCTTTTGTATGTGCTACATGATGACAGCAGATGATGTGCTTCGCTGATCGCTCCGTTTTTTTTTTTTTTTTTTTTTTTTTTTTTTTTTTTTTTTTTTTTTTTTTTTTTTTTTTTTAAGTCAGCTTGACGACTGGCGCGGGGTGGTGGAGGGAAGGTAGGTTTACCGCCCGCACTCCTCTCACGGCAAAGTCTAGACCCCAGAGAGGCAAGCCTCATGTGTTATTTGAGAGCGTAGTAATTCCCAGCACGAAGGTGACAATGAAGTAGTGGTACCCTATTGTTAAGTGTGTGCTTTTCTTTGGAATTAGTGGGAAATCCGTGCAGTAGGTTATTGGCTTTATTTGTAACAATTCAGACATGGACTGTTAGTTGCGTAAAACGAGACTGGCATCATCCGGTTGAAAATCGCGTTGAAATGATATGTGATGTAGGCCCCTTCGGGAACTTAACGAGTCTTTTGAACTCTTTAAAACGTAAACCGTTCTCATCTTGGACTTACGAAGAGAAGTGTGAATCCAAATACAAAAGATGTACCGTATGCCTAATCTGGTTATTAACTTATTAATTATTTTGACGGTAAAGTAGCGAGAAAATTTCCATTTTCTTGGTATACACGATATTTGTGGTTGACAGCCTGTTCCGAAACCAAGAACCTTTTTCGTTACACGTGTGTTTTGTTTGGTGGTGACACCTTAATTATGCAAATGGAAATACGGTTTGACGATTTTTAAAGCATCCGGTTTGTTGAGTTGTTAGATCCAAATCAGTTCATAGTTTACAAAGAGAGCTTCCCTGCTATTAAACAAAGCAGTCTTATGAACATTTATCCCTTTTTAATAGGGAAAGATTGGAAAATGAACTGATTAACATTTATTCCGATATAGAAAAAAATTTGTCCCCTCAAAAAAATTGTATTATATTGGCCTCAATGACCTTGAACCAGTGTATGAGGAAGAATCAAATTGATTCATTTTAATATTAACATTTCCTGTACCGGGCAAGTTGGCAGTGCGGTTAGATGCGCGCGGCTGTGAGCTTGCATCCGGGAGATAGTCTGTTCGAATCCCAATGTCGGCAGCCCTGAAGATGGGCTGGGGCTGTACCTTAATTAAGGCCACGGCTGCTTCCTTCCAACTCCTAGGCCTTCCCTATCCCATCGTCGCCGTAAGACCTGTCTGTGTCGGTGCGACGTAAAGCCGCTAGAAAAAAAAAAAAAAACATTTCCTGTGGACACGGCTTCCTCTGTAAGGAGTATGATCACTCTGAAGAGGATAAAAACAATTCTGCGTAATTCAATGAACATTGGAAGACTCAGCATTCTTAGTACCATTTCCATCAAGAAAATGCTTGTGAAGGAATTGATGAGTGATCAAGTATTGAAGGACCGTGTGATTGACCATTTTACAACCAAGAAAACTCGACTTACGGAACTCCTCGAAAAGAAACTTTAAGGTAAGATTTCCTGCCTACCCATTAACTAATAGCTTCGCCACTGACAGCAAGTAGTGAAGACTTTGCACGTGCTCTAAGAGTAGCAGGGGTGTATATTTATTTATTTATTTATTGCCAAGGTCATGGACACTGAGGTATGATTCACCCGCTTGATGCGCGCATTGGCCAGTCTGGCACTCTCTTCATTGTCTGTTAGGTTCTTGGTGTGTAGTCAAATACTAAATTATTTTAATTGTATAATCACGCCGTACTTGTATTTAATTGTAATAAATGCGTAATATTGTTCATTTGGTGAAAGTTATATTGTGTAGTATTGGATCAAAATCTTAAACAAACTATTATTACCGCACTTAAATTGGTAAACTCTGAAGTTTTGCCTCTCTGTCGAAATTCCTCAGATAGCATCAAAAAACTTAACCTTTTGTAGCTTGTTTCTTCAGTTTTGATGTATATAATCCCCACCCCCACCCACTCTATCCACAAACCCGGGTACTGTTTGTTGTCTGTATATTTTTTGCCCCTGCACTTTTAATCCCCAATCGCCGCTACTGGTTTTAATTGCCCCCCCCCCCCCCTCCAATACACAATTCACAACGGTGTAGTAGTGAGTGACCTTTTGGACTTTGTTCAGGATGTGTGATGTGTCGCGAACGACCTGAAAAGCTGCCTGTGTTCTTTATATAAGTTCATCCTCTCTTTCTACGGGGTTTGCATGGTAACAAGACAGGAGGTCTTAATCATTGAGTGACTCCACCTTTACAATACTATACAATGTTACTCCTTTCTATTTTATTTTGAAAAGGCACGTGTTTCATCTGTTCTTTGTGAGACATCTTCAGCCTAAAACTATTTTAATAATAAACACATGATATTCTTGATAACACTAAAAACAATGACTTATCCTTAAAATGTGTAAAAGATGACTCAATCTGTCATATGTAAACACAGTTACAAAAACAGTTCGTGTTGTTGAGAAATATCATAGGAACAAATTACTAATTGATAAAAGTTCCGTTGACTTTTAGTACTCAAAATCTATGTACGGTTTTAAAGAGTTTAGGCATAGATATCAAGGATAATTTAATAAAAAAACCACCTATTCAATACTTTCCACGTTTAATGTGGTTATTATTTACATGATTTTATGTAGACTTATTTGGTCAGGTACATGTTTCACCCATTATTTTGGGCATCTTCAGCCTGTAAACAACCTTTAGGTCAAGGTTTGGGACCTTTTTAACCAATATAAACATACCTATATATACACTATATACAACATATACATTATATACAATATATACAAACATAAGTTAATACAGTTAAGTTTTTTGGTCCTAATCTATCTAATATGGAAAATGTCCAAAACTAAAATGGATCTTCTTTTCGGTGAAGAGGACTGCATATCGAGGTTTATGTGACCCCTGTAACATATTAAGTTCTTGACGTATCGTGTCTGGTGACAGGATGTGTCGTCAACAATAAGTGGAGATTGAACTGATTGTAGGTTGGTCAAGATTGAAAATAAAAATTTAAATGTGTTTAAACTTGGCAGTTCTATTCTGGTTAACTTAAAATGTTCAAAAATAAAAATAAAATGAAACGGATCTTCTTTTTTGAGAAGGGGTTGTATTACAAAAAAGAAGATCCGTTTCATTTTATTTTTATTTTTGAACATTTTAAGTTAACCAGAATAGAACTGCCAAGTTTAAACACATTTAAATTTTTATTTTCAATCTTGACCAACCTACAATCAGTTCAATCTCCACTTATTGTTGACGACACATCCTGTCACCAGACACGATACGTCAAGAACTTAATATGTTACAGGGGTCACATAAACCCCGATATGCAGTCCTCTTCACCGAAAAGAAGATCCATTTTAGTTTTGGACATTTTCCATATTAGATAGATTAGGACCAAAAAACTTAACTGTATTAACTTATGTTTGTATATATTGTATACAATGTATATGTTGTATATAGTGTATATATAGGTATGTTTATATTGGTTAAAAAGGTCCCAAACCTTGACCTAAAGGTTGTTTACAGGCTGAAGATGCCCAAAATAATGGGTGAAACATGTACCTGACCAAATAAGTCTACATAAAATCATGTAGATAATAACCACATTAAACGTGGAAAGTATTGAATAGGTGGTTTTTTATTAAATTATCCTTGATATCTATGCCTAACGTCATCTTCAGTACGGAACAATAATGAGAGTTGTTACTTGTAATTTAAAGAGTTTGCCAAAAACAGCTTTGGCAAATCTGTCTGTCCATTCTACTGGACCGATTTGCTTCATTTTTGTTTTATTCTCTCCGGAATTACCTGCCGGTAAGTCATGAGGCATTGATAGGTCTCTTAAGTTCAGCCAACTTTGAGTAATCATAATATGAAATCATTAAATGACCACTCCAATAATTGCAGGCAAAGGCTTACCCTAACCCGCAATACATTCTGGTTGCTAAGCAACTAACACACTCATTAATATTCTGATGTGATTTTCATCCTTAGTAATGACATTTCATGCAGCCATGTTTGATTACTACCTGTCAAGCCAGAGAGTATACACTTTCTGTGATCACCGAAGAATACTATTCTCTGCTAGATACTCTTTGATTCTCTGACCTTCCCCAGCTTCTGAATATACCCAACAGATGGCAGAACGTTCCTAATAACTTACCTGCTGCTAAGAAAAAACAGTCCACGTACGTACAGACGGGAAGGTATCAAGTCTACTAGCGTTCCGTATGGCCATTAAAAAAGCTCAAGGACAAACTCTTGAAAAACCTGAACCAGTATTCAACCACAGCCAATTGTATGTTGTGCTATTACGGGCAAGATCGTTTTGAAAATGTCAAGATCCAGATACGGGAAAATGGTCTAAGCACAGAGAATATTGTATGGAAAGTAGTGTTACGGACTGCTTTACGAATGAATCAGTTATTATGTACCAGCAATAAATGTTCATAAAGCTATTGTAAACTACATGACTACAACAGCCATATCGAGAAGAGTTATCTGACCTATTTACAAGGAACGCTGCGGAGCAGCATGGATCCACTAGTAAAAATTAATATGATGATCACTGTGTTCTAAAAGCGGAAATAAATCTTGAATTAGCTTGTCATCTCAAGTTTATGGAAGTTTGAGTACGGTACTTATGTGTCTGGTTAAACAGGGCTTGTTTTTCTAGGTGGAATTTCTCAATATGAAGCCAGACAAATATATTATTGGTATGTGAAAAGTTCTAAAAAGAAAAAAAGATATGAAATTTATACAAAATTCTGAGGCTGAAGATGTCTGACAAGGAAGAGATGAAACATGTCCCTTTTTAAAATGCTTAGGCTGACAATACGGATTAATTATAAAATTTATTTCTTATGGTTCGCATAGTAGTCAATTTGTGCAGAACAAACTGTACACTGCCTACTGAGGCTGGGAAGCGACTCTGTGAAACGAACGAGAAACTTGTGCATTTGCACCGAGCATTATCTCTGTCTCCCGCTTCCCCTCCCTTCCCTACTCTGACGCACAGCAAAAACGGCAAGTTCAATGATTTGAATTGCGCGCCCAGAAGTAATAGAGTAACCTCATTTTCTCAAAAAGGAAAATAATCTCCACCAATCCGATCGCACCTTTGTTCTTAACACAACACGAAGAGCACCCCTAACTATTTTTTGTCTGTATAGTTCTGATACACTCTGCAAGGAACACTTATTAAGATATGCTCAGTAACAGGCCAGTGTGCTTAGAGAGAAATAAAACTCAAAAGGGCAAGGAAAATCACCACATCTTTATACTTCATTTTCAAATACATTGGCTCTCTCCTAACCGATTCCAGTTCTTCTACATCCATTTCTTCTTAGCTCATTTCTGCATCCCAGCTTCATTGAAATTGTATTTATTCCTTCAAATGTGTTTGTTGTTCTACCAGAACAGGAAGGGAAATTTTTATGTCCAGTGCAATTTACAATAAAAAATAATGTTCGGTATACAGCCTGGTGAATTAGAAAGATCTTGTTAACTGCACAAGGTTGTTGTTCCCTTTGTGTCCTGCAGTGACCCAAGCGGAGAGGCAGGGAAGCGTGGAATACTTCCCGTTGGGGTCACAAGCCCAGTGAGGCATGCCACTTGCTCACAGTGGAAGGAAAGCATCAAAGCATGGAGACACTTAAAATGAGACAGGCAGGATGTGGTGGGGCAGGCAGGAAATACAGCCATAGTTCCTGTTCTGTAGGCTAGGGCTACTGCACTGTTATGTATTTTGGAATTCTGATATAAATGAACAATAATTATTGAAAACAAGAAGTTCATAATTTAAATAAAAGCAGACCTGCGTTCATATGACCCCTCCTCCAGTGACAAAAATGGTTTATGGTGTTAAAGAGTTGACATTTCTTGTAGACCATGTATGGCAAGTAATGAAGCATTGGAAATATTCCAGAGAAAAAAGAAAAAACAAAAAGGTAGTTTAATGAAAGAAGTTACCAACTTTTGATCTGATTTAATCTCAATCAGTCAATCAATCAGTCGCCACTGATCTGCATTTAGGGCAGTCACCCAGGTTGCAGATCCCCTATCAGTTTTTTACCTGTTTTCTTAAATAATTGCAAAGAATTTAGAAATTTATTGAACATCTCCCTTTGTAAATTGTTCCAATGCCTAACTGCTCTTCCTATAAAGGAATATTTGCCCTAATTTGTCCTCTTGAATTTCAACTTTATCTTCATATTGTGATCTTGCCTACTTTTATAAGCACCACTCAAACTTATTCATTTACTAATGTCATTCCACACCATCTCTCCACTAACAGCTCAGAACATACCACTTAGTCGAGCAGCTCGTCTTCTTTCTCCCAAGTCTTCTCAGCACAAACTTTTCAACATTTCCGTAACACTACTCTTTTGTTGGAAATCACCCAGAACAAACCGAGCTGCTTTTCTTTGAATTCTTTCCAGATCTCGAATCAAGTAATCCTGGTGCGGGTGCCATACACTGGAACCATACTCTAGTTGGGGTTTTACTAGAGACTTGTATGCCCTCTCCTTTACATCCTTTCTACAACCCCTAAATACCCTCATAATCATGTGCAGAGTTCTGTATCCTTAATATACAATCCCATTTATATAATTACACCAATGAAGATCTTTCTTTATATTAACACCTAGGTACTTACCTCATAAGGAACTTTCACCCCATCAACACCGTAATTAAACCTGAGGGGACTTTTTCTGTTAGTGAAACTCACAACCTGACTTTTAACCCCATTTATTATCATACCATTGCCTGCTATTCATCTCACAACGTTGAGATCTTTTTGGATTTGCTCACAATCTTGTAACTTCTTTTGTTACTCTGTACAGAATAACATCATCCACAAAATGCCTTAGCTCTGTTTCCACTTCTTGACTCATCTAATTTGTATACAGTATATAAGATAACATAAAGGTCCAATAATACGAACCTAGCATCAAATTAAGTTCTTGAAAATGTTGTGATAATTCATTTATATTGGTCAATTCAATCAACAAACAACATGCGAGTATAATATTTGTATAACTTTCCAAATTTAGCAAGTTACATAGTTACTCAACGAGCAGATGAAGTCTTTGACAGGGCACCTCTAATATCAAAAATAGTTACAAAAGCTATTCTGATAACAAAATTGATAACTTATCCAAATACCCAACTGTCAGCCCTAAATGGTGCAGTTCTTTTTGAGTTAATGCAGATTTTGACTCCCTTTCATCCTGAAATTATTTTCCTAAAAAATGTGATATTGGGTAAAAAAACCCGTTAATTTATTAAAGAAAAACCTATTCTGAAGGAATACCATTATCCTTTACCTTTACAGTTGTTGAATGATCAGCTGACAGTAGAAAAGTTCTCACCTGTGCTGTGTCCGCGGGCCTCACAGCTTATTGCAGCCTACGATGAGCATGTATTGGTTACCAACTTCAAATTCGGCGTCCTATATCAGAGATTTGGACAGACAACAGAAGAGGAGCTATTTGGAAACATTCACACTAGTCCAGCCCTGAATGAGTTCTTGGAGATTTTGGGACAACGCATTCCCCTCAAGGACCATAAAGGGTGAGACATATCTACCCTATATTCTTTCAAATATTAATTCTACTGGAACTTAGTTGTACACAATGTTTTTGATCCTGTGATAAATATCTCATTTCTGTGTATTATTATTATCATAACCACCATCATCATCATTTGAAGGGATTTTTTAATACAAATTTTGTTTCTTGCATAGGTATCGCGGTGGATTGGATACTCAGTTTGGACAGACTGGAGAGGAAGCCATTTATGAAGTATTTCGAGAAAGAGAAATTATATTCCATGTCTCGACTCTTCTTCCGTATACAGAAAATGACCCGCAGCAACTCCAACGCAAGAGGCACATTGGTATGTGAGACTGCACATTTTAAAATGTATTTTACTGAAAGCAGTTTTGATATGAGTTATCAGCACTACGATTTAACCCTGGAAATGTATACCGGGACAGTGAGTGTCCCAGAGAATTTTTAATTCGCAGCAACTTGGCATAGGCAACCCCTATAGTCTCGTACCTCCGTGACTTTTCTGTGACCTTTGTAGCTCTCAGGTCATACACTAATTCTGAGTGACGGCTGCTTTTATATCAAAACATATGTTTGGGGCATACATTTCCCCGGTGTACGGTTAATGAAACCATTTCTTTGTGGCCAGTTTGGTTTTCATCCTTTTTTAACATTACCTTTGTACTTTGTGTTAAGAGAATTTGAAATCTCATGCTTTGAAAGTGATGAAAATACTTTACCAGAATCATATAGGTCTGGGCCATGATGATTTCGTTGATGCTCTAGATAACTGTGGAAATAAACGTTGTTGAAAATGATGTGATAGAGAATATATTTTCCCCCTCGTGCTTCAGGTGAACTTATTTTCATGTTAGCAGAATTATTAATCCGATCCTAGGTATGACGAGGACTGGAAATCCCATCAACACTCAGAGGAATCCTCCTTTCTATTGCGTAAAAAGGGTATTTACGATACCCAGTCGGCCAACACCAGTCAGTCTCAGGTCTGAAATATCTAATAACTGCCCAAAGAGTCTAAAATAATTTTGCAGAGAGCAAAAGATATTCATATGCGAAAACCAAATGCTGGAGTTGTGCCAAAAGGTAGACATTTTTTTAATGTGACCTTTTTATTTTATTTCATTACCAGCAATTACAGAGCTATTCTAATTTGCAAATATATATTCACATATTGAAAATAATCCATTTCACTGATTTCATTATAAAATAAATTGCAAGTCTGAATGTTTAAAATATGTTTTTCTTTTGGGGGTACTTGGTGCCCTGGTGTACGGTTCCAGGGTTAAACATACAGTCGTTTTCTGTGTGCTTGCATTCAGAGGATAGTGGGTTTGAACCCTACTGTGGCAGCCTTGAAGATGGTTTTCTGTGGTTTCCCAGTTTCACACCAGGCAAATTCTGGTGCTGTACCTTAATTTCAGGCCACGGCCGCTTCCTTTCCAATCCTGGTCATTTCATATCCCATCGTCGCAATCGTTGGTGCGATATAACGCAAATTGAAAAACGTTTTCTGTGTCTGCTGTCAGTGTGACAGTCCTAAGGGCTTTTCAGTCTGTCGAACACATAGGTTAAATATATGGTAAATAATATACTAGAACATATCTGTAAAAAGAACACATTATTAAACAAATTTGTATTTTTATCCCTTGTTTAATAATTCTTTTTCTTCAATTGGCTTTACGTTGCATAGATATAGATAGGTCTTATGGCGACATTAACAACTACATTATCCAGGCCGATGGCAGCTACCACTGATTCAGTTGCCCATCACTGTATAATACCGTATTGTTCTTAATGCTTGGATTTCAGTCATAATAATTACTGTATTGGACTTATTCTCTTTTCAGGAAATGACATCGTAGCGATCGTGTTTCAAGAATCTAATACACCATTTTCTCCAGACATGATTGCATCACATTTCCTCCATGCCTTCATTGTTGTGCAGGTGCTGGATCCAAATAGCCCAAATACAAGGTTTGTATGTGGGATTTTATTATTTTTGTTTAAAGAAAATATATGAAGTGTTGTGTCAATTTGGATAAATTTTGAAGTGCCGTTAACATAGTTTGAACATGATGTAACTCCTCAGAATTAATCTGATGTGGATTGTTCTTCATTAGGTACAAAGTTAGTGTGACAGCTCGGGATGATGTGCCCTTCTTCGGCCCCACTCTTCCGAGTCCTGCTGTCTTCAAGAAAGGGCCAGAATTCAAGGAGTTCCTTCTCACTAAACTCATTAATGCAGAAAATGCATGTTATAAGGCTGAGAAGTTTGCAAAACTTGAGGTGAGAACGTTGTACGATTATCTCGCTAACCATTTTCAATAAAATACTCATTTAAATTAATAGGCTTCTTTGAAATTCAGATAAATATGGCAAGTGAAATTATATGGTATGATTAAAATTTAATTTATAAATGGTGAAAGGAAACATATTTAATTTTTGTATATTGTCCTAATTTCTTTAGTTTAATCTATAAAATTAGCAAAGGAAATATTAAATTTCATGTGTAAATCATGACTACCTGATAAGACATCAGTGTTCAAACAAATTTTATGTTGCAAAGATACCATTTCAAATTTTCTATAACATACTAAGAAATTACCTTTCCTGCTGCCTGTATTTGAGTTTTATCCTTGTTCGTCATTGACTAGGTCTCAACTATGTATGTTATCTAATACATCTAATACATTATTTTTTAAGCCTTCATAAATATTTGTTCCATAGTAGGGTCCATACTCAGTGATAGATAACACCCCTGAGCTGTATCTTGCTGATTTCCATATCTAGTCTTGAATTCTCCGTTGATTCACTTCCTAATTATTTGGAAATTCTGCACAACCTCGGTATGTCTTTGATTTTTAATGTTCTCCCATTATTTCATATCTTGTATTGTTACATAGTCAAATATGAGAAACACATAAAGAATAGGGAAGATATCTTTTTAACCAATAAATTTCACTTTTTAAAAAATATCAAGAAACCAGAGCCAGGGGTTAGTGGATAAAAATTGCAGATCATCTTGTCATCGTTGTCGTTTTCATCATCATTTTCATTTCTCCTCCCTTGTCCAGCTTCTGCCAGGTTGGTGTATTGATGGCACTTCTCCACCGTTGTCTCTCCTTCCACCACTCCTCTTCATTAATTTTATTCCGGTCCAGTTTTCTTTATCATATACAGTAGAAGTCCTTTATAGCGAGTACCGCATATAACGAGAACCCCGTTATAATGCCAATTTTTTGCTGTCCCTTCAAAATTCCTGTATTAAACTGTGTATGATCCTTCGGTTACAGCGAGAGCCCTATCACTGAATCATTCGTTATTACGATCGCTTAAGCGCGCACGATTTTTCCCATTACCAATATTTATGCACCCCAGCAATGTGGTCGATTTACCTTCGGTATCGTTTCCTCGCTATTTCCACTAGCGAGTTCTCTCGTCGACATTCGAAGGCGATGTCAGGGTCGATTAGTAACACCCGTCGATTGCTGTTCCATAAAGAAAATTCGAAATGAAAGAGGACATTTTCGTAATAAATGCGTAAATAACGTGTCCGATAATAACTGTTGTTAACTCATTAAAAATAAAGGCTGACTAAATGATCGCTTAATTTTAATGCTAAATACTACAATTATGTAAGAATGGGATAACCTTGTGATATGGCAGAGTGCATTCAGAGGTTAGTTTATATTTTCTCGCATCTAGTTAAATTACGGAAAGGCTATTATCATGTAAATTTATAGTGAGAAAGTTATAATTTCTCTACTGGCACTTAAAGCATGTTTTCATCATACGTATAGTATGGTTAAGTTAGGGTAGGTGACGCTGTTTGAATAAGAAAACTGAAATGTTTGCCACAAAATGCGATCAGTCATCTTTGGTACAGTATAGTTTTCTCACTATGTGCATTTGCTAGCTCTCTCGTCAAAATTCGAAGGCGATGTTGGAGTCGATTCGTAATACCCATTGACTGCTGTAATGTACCAAAAATTCTAAACGAAAGAGGATAACACGTTTTCGTAATAAATGTGTAAATAACGTGGCCGGTAGCAGTTGTTAACTCATTAAAAATAAAGGCTGAAGTTAAGTAAAAATGTGATACACCTCAAGATATGGCAGAGTACAGCACTGATTTCAGAGGATAGTTCATATTTTCTCGCATCTAGTAACATTTCTGAAAGCCTATTCACATGTAAATTTTTAGCAAGTATGTATCATTTCTCTATGTGCATTCCAAATATGTTTTCATGATACACATATGGTTAGGTTAGGTGATGCTGTTTGAAGAAAAGTCTGAAATGTTTGCCACAGAAGCATCTGAGTGATACCGTATTTCTCCGAATCCAAGACGACGTTTTTTCCCTCAGAATTTCATGCGAAAAATCAAGGGTTGTCTTGCATTGCCGGCCTAACAGTAACGAATACCACTGGCAACTACTGTGATAACCAAGCTGCTTCTTTTCACTCCTGCATGCGCACATATACACAAAACTCGTTGACAATAAACGGCCGCCTCTTTACTATACATCGCTAGCCGCAACAACCGGTTGTACAGTGCCTGTGTATAACGTCACTGGATCTTGGTAAATAGTGAAGAGAGAATGACGTTCTATAAGCCTCTACAAAAACGTTTCTCAAATCTGCAGAATGGCATCAAAACATTTGAGCCTTCGAATTCTTAGAAAGGCCATGGCTACTCAGTGGCAGAGTTATAACGTGTCTACTGTACCTGACGCTTAGTAAAACTAAGTTTTACAGACAGCAGGAACATTTTAATGATGGATAGTTGCTTTGTAAAGATATGCGGAACAGGGAAATTAACAATGGGTTCTGGTCGATATTATGATGCCAAATTTAAGTTAATGGTTATTAAACATTCGGAAATGTAGAATAATTGTGCATAGGCCTAACTAAAGCCAATATTTTATGTTAGCGTGAAGACAAAGATAGCTTAAAAAATGCGTACTGTACAGAAAATGTGACAAGGACGCTTTAAAGAAGTTGAAGATGAAATTGAGGTATGCGCACGAAAAACTCAAGGGCAGAATGACCATACCGTGGCACAGTAAAATCTTTCCTTGACCTCCAACATACGCGATTAGGCCTATACATCGCTAGCCGCAGAAGTTTGCCGAACCCGGCAAGCGAGACGTGCGCGTGGTGGTTGCCCGTTATATCTGACGCTGAGTAAAAGTAACAGTTTTATAGGCAGCAAGATCGTCGTATTGTAGAGATGCATGGAATAGGTATTGCCGGCAAATTTTCAACAGTTTCTCTTCGGTATTACGATGCCAATTTTAATTTAATGGTCATTAAACCCGCATAAATACAGAATAATTGTGCAGCCACAAAGAAAAAATAAGGCATAACGAAAGCCAGTGTTCTGCGTCTAAAATGCGTACAGTACAACAAAGGCATTCATATGATTTTACAAAGCAGTTTTAGAGCCTGATTTACATTTTTGAAGGAAAAAGTGGGGTTCGTCTTGGATACGGAGAAATATGGTACTATAATTTTTTCAGAATGAAGTTGAACTCACAGTTTCACAAAAAATAACAAACAAGTAAGCCGTAGTGTGGATACCATCTGCAGAACAAATTGATTGCCTTTTCATACTGATTTTAATGTGTGTGGGGGGGGTTCTTCCGACTTTTATACAAAATTCGGGTATAACGACAATCCGGTATAGCAAGTAAATTTTTCGCTGTTATGAATTCTCGCTATAACGGACTTCTACCATTCCATCCATCTTGCTCTCGGCCTCCCTCTTTTCCTCTTTCCTTCTGTCTTAGCCTTCAACACTTAAATGGTATCCTTCCCTCCTGCATTCTCATAACATGTCCAAACATCTCAATTTATTCTTCTCCATCCTGTCACTCAGTTATTCTACCCCTATATCTTTTCTGACTTCAACATTTCTTGCTCTGTCTCTCCTTGCCTACCCTCCCATGCTCCTAAGGAAATTCATCTCACCGGCCTGAATTTCACTCTCATTTCTTGCTGTCAAAGTCCAAATTTCTGATGCATATGTTAATATGTTAATGTTAATCTTGTACATTATCTCTTTACATTTCATAGGAACTTCTGTTCCGCACCAGGTTCCTTAAATTCTGGTAGAATGTATTTCCCACTTGTACCCTTCTGCTGATCTCCTTTCCAACCTTCCACCTTGTCTTATATGACCATATTTTTTGGGTTAAATAAAAATTGATGTGCAGTAAATAAAGCAAGCTTACGTTGAGAAAGTTTTTACTTTGCGGGGACCGCTTGTGTATTAGTACTTGATTAATGACAGTGTTTTTATTGTATAAATAGGTATACAAATATTTTCTTGCTTGTATAAATATACTAATTTGATTTTCAGTAGTTACTTGCATCCGAATATTTTTCTAATTATTACTTATGTTCTTTCCATAGCTGCGAACCAGAACTTCACTGCTTCAGTCACTGACTGATGAGTTACGGGAGAAGTCTCGTGAATTCCTTGGCTCTGGCGACTCTCCAAATTCAGCACCCGACACACCCAAGTCAGATGGCGGTAGTGGAACTGGCGGCGCAGGCAGTCGCTTCATCGACACCGTGCGCAAAGCGTTGATTGCCAGGGTGCGTAGTCAGAGCGTGGATAATAACTTGATCACAGCTGGGAGTCAAGTTTATAAGAAGACACCTGCTCCTCAGCCACCGCCCTCAATACCAGAAACGGCCACACCATCGGTGAGCTTGCAGTAAAAGCTAGCACACTGTTTTCTTGTCATGCATGCCTCAATTTGCAGTCTCCTCTTCATTTCCTTTCATTTCCTTCAAAATCTGGAGTGTTATTCTTTGGGAAAATTGAATAGAAGTTTGAAAGGAAAGTATTACAGATGCAAAATCTTGAAGCAGTACATGAGCACATTTTAATTTCAGGGTTAATTAATGAAATAAAATTAGTTAAATATTTTGTTTACAAAATTCTTTAGTTTATATGAAACTTTAAACAGTAAAAAATAAAACAAACACCCCATTAAAGGACTTGTTGTACCGAGGCAACTACTGTCCAGCCAGGCAACCTATCGTGGTTAGCCATATTGCTTGGCAACAATTTTTTTTAGCTTTTAACATTATTTATTGGTACGTGCCAGTACCCTATTCTAAATTTCTTACTGAACTGGATGGGGGGAATCACAGGATGTTGTATTAATAAATTTTATAAATTGCTCTTGTTTTCATATGTATTCAATTCTGAAGCAGTATTTTAGTTATTAGTCAATTTAATGGATTATACTCAACAGCTTGTATTCAGTCAGATTCATAACTGGCAAATAGAGTTGTAATGATTACTTTTTTAGTACCGGTAATTTTTACTTGTAATCATTACTTTTCATAAATTGTAATTTTTTACTTTTAATTTATTTCTTGAAATAAAATTCGAATTCTTACATTCTAGTAATCTGTATAAATCGCAATGAGTGTTTGACAACTTTGGAAGCCCAGTACTTGCAAGGCATGGCGCCAAGGACATAAAAGTCGAGGATACAATGTGCCCTGATTGTAATGCTGAACACTTGTCAGCGCCCACTGCTCTCAGAAACATCATACCTCCAGATGCCCCAAAAATCACATGCTTACCTCAATGCAATACCTATGGGGAATAACATATGACATACTCAAGGAGATTGATTGATTGATTGATTGATTGATTGATTGATTGATTGATTGGTTGGTTGGTTGGTTGGTTGGTTGGTTGGTTGGTTGGTTGTTGTAGAGTCCGCCCTACCCCTCCCGCCAATAAACAAGAACTAGTGGCGCCCATACGTACGACCCCCACCTCCCCATCCATTCATTGTTTCCCCCATTGACCATCGAGGATATGATAAGATTTATTACCATTACTTTGTATAATATCCACTCATTCCCCTGCCCCCCTGGTACTCATACCCTTACAGGCAGCAGCTAACAAAACATTGAATCTCCATTTTCGGACATCACACTCGGGATTGAATATCCATTTCTCTTTCACACCACTTGAGAATTCAGTATAGACTCCTGTTTTCCCCCGCACCAGCCTCATGCCCGCTCTGCATTATTTAAACCCTCAAGCACCCTTTTACATAATCATCATCCCCCAATATAAAAATTAAAGAGTTTCTTTTCTTGCTGGTGGTTTAACAGCGCACTAACACACTGAACGTTTTCGGCGACATAAGGATGGGAAAAGGCTAGGATTGGGAAAGAAGCAGACCCCAGCACCTTCCTGATGTGAAAATGGGAAACCGTGGGAAAACCAAACCTTGGTTGTTCCCTCTTTATGGTGATCAGAGCAGATAAGGGGATTCGGGTTGATGGATGAAAATAACAAAACCAATATTAAACTAAAAGTCACAAATATATGCAGAACAGGCAGTAAAGGAAATCAATGCAGAATTCGGGAAGGGAATCACAATCCAAGGAGAGGAAATCAAAACCCCGAGATTTGCCGATGATATTGTTATTTTATCTGAGACTGCAGAAAGTCTGAAGAAATTGCTGTATGGTATGGACAGAGTCTTGGGTAAGGTGTACAAAATGAAAATAAATAAGTCCAAAACAAAAGTAATGGAGTGCAATCGAATGAAGTCGGGTGATGCAGGAAATATTAGCTTAGGAAATGAAGTCTTAAAAGAAGTAGACGAATATTGTTACTTGGGTACTAAAATAACTAACGATAACAGAAGTAAGGAGGACATAAAATGCAGGCTAGCACAAGCAAGGAAAGCCTTTCTTAGGAAAAGAAATTTGCTCACTTCGAACATTGATACAGGAATTAGGAAGATGTTTTTGAAGACTTTCGTCTAGAGCATGGACGGTAACTAGCTCAGAAAGAAAGAGGATAGAAGCTTTTGAAATGTGGTGTTACAGAATAATGCTTAAGGTGAGATGGATAGATCGAATCACTAGTGAAGAGATACTGAATCAGACTGGTGAGAGGAGATCGATTTGGCTAAATTTGACCAATAAAAGGGTATAGAATCATAGGACACATCTTAAGACCCCCAGGACTTGCGCAGTTGGTGTTTGAAGGAAGTCTAGGTGGTAAGAACAGTAGGGGTAGACCAAGGTATGAATATGACAAGCAGATTAGAACAGATACAGGATGCAGCAGTTACATAGAATTGAAAAGTTTAGCCCAGGATAGTGTGGCATGGAGGGCTGCATCAAACCAGTCTGTGGACTGAGAACTCAAACAACAACAACAACAACAACAACATGTTCATCCATCCATTCATATTTCACACTCCCAATCGCTTACCCAACCATTTTTATCATCCTCAAAATATTCATTTCATATTTTGGATTTTTAAAATTTTCATCTTGTATTTTTCCTCCACTGGAACCCGACTCACTGTTGCTGTTTGGGCCATCAGTCCGTAGACTGGTTTGGTACAGCTCTGTGCTTGCTAGTGTCTTTAAGTCGCACCGACACAGATATGTCTTACAGCAGCGATGGGACGGGAAAGGCTTAGAAATGGAAAGGAAGTGGCCGTGGCCGTGGCCTTAATTAAGGTACAGCCCCAGCATTTGCCTGGTGTGAAAATGGGAAACCATGGAAAACCATCTTCAGGGCTGCCGGCAGTGGGGTTCGAACCGACTATCACCCGGATCAGAGCTCACAGCTGCGCGCTCCTAACCGCACAGCTAACTCACCCGGTTCTCTCTGTGCTACCATATCCTGTATTCAGCCATTTCTCCAAAATAATGTGTTAAAATTTTGCAAGTGTGAGATACTGTAACAACGGTGAGGTAGTTTTCACACTTGTCAGCACCTGCTTTCTTGGGGATAAAAATTGAATGGCACTTCTCCTGTATCATACATCTTGCACAGTAAATGGAATAAATTCACCATGCCAGATTCCGCTAACGCAGTCCGTAATTCTGAGGGTATGTCATCAATTTCGATGCTTTGTTCTTATTTAGCTCTTTTGGGCCTCAAAATTGGGTCTCCCATTTCATCAGCATCAACACCCTCTTCTTGTTCCAGAATCTTATCTGCTTCTTTCCCCCAATACAATTGTTGACCGTGTTCCTGCTATCTTTCTGCCTTGTCTTCTTTCCTTAGAAGTGATTTTCCACCTTAGCTCTTAATATTCATACACCTAGATTTCCTTTCACCGAGCTCGATAGCTGCAGTCGCTTAAGTGCGGCCAGTATCCAGTACTGACGCATCCCACTCTGAGGAGTCTAGTGTCAGACCTAAGACGAAGCGCTGGTTAATAGAGCAAACGCCGGAAAAGCCATCCATCTAATTTTTGATCTGATTTTTGATATGCTCTATTGGTGGAAAAGAATCTAAATCCCTCCATGGGAACTTAGAATTTCCATAGTAGGTTCGAACCCCACTGTCGGCAGCCCTGAAAATGGTTTTCCATGGCATTTTCACACCAGGCAAATGCTGGGGCTGTACCTTAATTAAGGCCACGGCCGCTTCCTTCCCACTCCTAGCCCTTTCCTCTCCCATCGTCGCCGTAAGACCTATCTGTGTCGGTGTGATGTAAAACAACTAGCAAAAAAAAAAATTTCCTTTCCCCAAAGGTTTCCTTGATTTTCCTACATGCAGCATCGATCTTTTCTACAACATTAAACATCCTTGCACTTCTCTTTGAGGAAATCTTAGCTTTCCTGCACTTTCTATCTACATTTTTTAATTGCCTGTATTCTTTTCTTCCCTCCTCATTTTCTGCATTCTTGTACTTTTGCCTTTTGTCAATAAGGTTTAGTACCTCCCCAGTTAACTACTTCATCCACTGGTCAATCTTGCCTTTCTTGTTAACTGTTCTTCAGCACCCATTTTGATCTCATTTTTCAAGACTGTTCACTTTTGACCTATTTTATTTCCTTCAAGCCTTTTCATTTAGTCCTTGTACAATACATTCCTTTAACCAATCCCTTTCTCTCTTTTCCTTCAACTTGTCTCAATCCAATCTTAAATTTCTGCAACTTCAGGCAGCATTTCATGACCACTAAGTTGTGGTCAGAGTCCACATGTGCTCCTGGAAAGGTCAGACTCATAACTACCATTAATTGGAAAGAGAGGGAGTCTTGTAGGAGATTCCACACTCAATGGCATTACTATCTGTTGGTCTGATTGAATTGTTCTCTTCTTCTACATGCATACTACCTCTTTACCCCTTGAAATTTTTCAGAATTCATCTTGAATGGCTTTTGTTTATGTAAACTTTTGTAATTGTTGTATGCATTCTCTTCGAGCTGCTTTACATCCTATGAACCATTATCTGCAGTTTATTTCACACTGAACTGTGTCCTGAATTTGTAATTGAGAATTCTTTCTTTCTTTCTTTCTTTCTTTCTTTCTTTCTTTCTTATATTTGTTGTAAATGTATTTCTCCTTAATTGCTATACATCTGCCTGTCTGTCTTTCTGACCTCTGCATGAATAAACTGGATGTAGATTTAATCATTTCTATGTACTATATCAGTATATCCTTTAATAATTGACTATTTTTCAGAGTGGACGATCCTTGTCGAAAAGTAGTGGTGGTGGCAAGAAGAGTGTTCCATCTTCACCAGTTTCCAGTCCTGACATGTTGACCCACCGTGCTACAAGGTAGACTTCATTAACTTCTCCATGTGGAATGACTAGTAATTATATAGCTAATTAGTGTCTGCTAATTACTGGCTTTACTAGTTAACATGTTAAATGTTCTGTGTATCCTATTTCTTTATAAAATTTTGCTCTTGTTATATAGTCTTTCTAATACCCAGGTGCACCATTCCCAGCAAACATCGGGTGTTACGAAACTGTCATTAACCTGTTGCACCATTGCTAATCCTTGGTTTTGTGACACTCATTTTTCACACTGTTATTCCCCTCGGAAGTAATTCAAAGTAGTATTAAGAAGGCAGTGATGAGTTTGAGTCATGTGTCTCAAATTATCTAGTTCCCAGTTGTTTACGTTTTTTCTGGAATCATCAGCTGTCTAGGATGAATATTATTTAAATTACAGTAGAAGTCCACTATAGCGAGTATGGCTTATAACGAGAACTCCGTTATAGCGACGACTTTTTTCTGTCCCTTCAAAATTCCTATATTAAACTGTGTATTGTCCTTCGGTTACAGCGAGAACCCTATCACTGGCGCATCCGTTATTACGAACGATTAAGCGCGCACGATTTTTTCCGTTACCGATATTTATGCACCCCAGCAATTATATTGCATGCGATCGATTACCTTCGGCATCGTTTCCTCGCTATGTGCACTAGCGATTTCTCTCGTCGACATTCGAAGGCGATGTCGGAGTCGATTAGTAATACCCGTTGACAGCTGTTCTGTAAAGAAAATTCGAAATGAAAGAGAACATATTTTCGTAATAAATGCGTAAAAAACGTGTCCGATAACGGTTGTTAACTCGTTAAAAATTAAGGCCGACTAAACGACCGCTTAATTTTGAGGCTAAATACTGCAGTTAAGTAAGAATGGAATACACCTCGAGATATGGCAGAGTGCTTAATTGATTTCAGAGGTTAGTTTATATTTTGTCGCGTCTGGTTAAATTACGGAAAGGCTATTATGAAAATGTATACCGAGAAAGTTATAATTCCTCTCTACTGGCGCTTGAAGTGTTGTTTTCATCATACGTATAGTACGGTTAAGTTAGGATACGTGACGCTGTTTGAATAAGAAAACTGAAACGTTCGCAACAAAATGCGATCGATCATCTTCGGTACAGTATAGTTTCCTCACTTTGTGCATTTGCGAGCTCTCTCGTTGACATTCAAAGGCGATGTTGGAGTTGATTAGTAATACCCATCAACTGCTGTTCTCTGAAGAAAATTCGAAATGAAAGAGGATAACACGATTTTGTGATAAATGCGAAAATAACGTGGCCGACAGCAGTTGTTAACTCGCTAAAAGTAAAGAGTATACGGAAATTAAGTAAGAATGCGATACACCTCAAGATATGGCTAAGTACATCATTGAGGATATTTCATATCTTCTCGCGTCTAGTTACGCCTATTTACATGTAAATTTTTCACGAGGAGGTTATTTCTCTACATGCGTTTCAAATATGTTTTCATGATAGGCTACATGTACGGTTAGGTTAGGTGACTCTGTTTGAAGAAGAAAGCTGAGGTGTTTGCCACAGAAATCTCTAGAGTGATACCGTATTTCTCCGAATCCAAACTTTTTTTTGCTTCTCAGAATCTCATGCGAAAACTCAAGGGTTGTTGCATTCGCGGCCTAACAGTAAGTTAATGGATACCACTGGCAACTACCGCGGTAACCACGCTGCTTCTTTTCACATGCGCACAGAACTCATTGACGACCGCTTCTTTACTACACATCGCTACCGGTTGTAAAGTGTACAGTGCCTGCGTGTTTCTCAAATCTGCAGAATGGCATCAAAATATGTGACCCTTCGAATTCTTAGAAGGACGCCAAATTTTAGTGCATTTGAAACTGGAATGCTAATTGACTTAGATTACTTCTTGCTGAAACAGGATTATTTCTATGAGTTGGGAACTCTAGTTGCCCACCTATTAATTGTAACAAGGACGCCACAGTCTCTCTCTCTCTCTTCATTCATCATCCTCAAGATTTTCTATATATACGATATGTGGTGCCAAATCCATTTTAACAATAACATCATGGCACTTTGGATGCACGCAATGTGAGGTTACATCGCTCACTCACGACCAGTAAACTTTTAAATCAGATCACGACACTTTTTATGCACATACTGTAATGGTGATGTTCAATCAGTACTGCATACTAATCTTAACCTATGGTATTGAAACCTGCACCCTCACTAAGAAAGACTCCTCAAGGCTGCAGGCATCCAAGATGAAGTTCCTTCGGTCCACAATTCAAAAGATCAAACTAGACAAGTTGAGGAATGATGTGGTTAGGAAGGAAGCTGGGATTGAGAAATCATTGTTAGATCAGGTCAGCATGTCCAGATTGGGGTGGTTTGGGCATGTAATTAGGATGGAGCCAACAAGGACAGCATATATTAACTTGGAGAGACATGTGGCAGGGAAACGGATGGTGGGAAGACCAAGAACCCACTGGAGGACATCATTAACAACAGAACATATCTCAGTAAGACAGAATGGAAGAGGCTCGCCAATAGTACCCGGGAAACTGGAACTGTAAAATGATGATGATAACTGTAATGTACAACTTACACGTGAGGTTATGTAGCGTATGTAGGCCTTTTAAGCATCGGTTAGCTGCTTAACCGCTCTCTCACGACCGGATAACTTTTAATCGCAGTAAAACATCACAAATGTCGAAACTGTGCTTGATGCAACAGAAATTCAACATAACCATTGTAAGCTATCCATTTGAGCACGGTAAGCCGTAATCGAGGTTGACGCACCCGGGCATTGGTGATAACTTATATAGGCCTACTGTGTATGTATAAAAAATTGTAAGAGGTTCTGTTACCAGTGTGTGTGTGTGTTATGTTCTTAATTTGTATGTTTCAATGTTAATTACAGGCCCACAATGTCCGAAAGTGACGACTCTTCTCTAAACAGTGTGGATCTCGATGCTGCTGTTTATGTGGATAGTGATACAGGATTGGAGAGCATGTCATCTGCTGAAACCACCCATAAGACATGCAGTCTGTGCATGGATGGCGAAAGCAGCAGTGCTCGCCAGATGGAGTCGCTGCGACAGGAGGTCACCAGGCTAAAGTGCGACAAGTTGGACCTCTTAAGGCAGAATGTGGTTAGTATAATATCAAGAACTTTCCCTTATTCCGAATTCATTACACTAAAAAAATCTGTGTTGGTAGCTGAGTGGTTAATGAATTAGTTTCTGGTTCTCAAGATCATGGCTTCAACCCCAGCCAAGATCAGTGTGGTTTTGAAGATGAGTAAATCTATACGTTGCTATGGTGTTCATGTCAGAATGTAAAAGAATCCTGGTGTACATTTTAAGGTGTCAACATAGCAAAATTCTCTCTCTTTTTCCATGTCTGCAAAAAGTTCCCAGTTTTGCCACTTGGAATGTTGACAATAGCATTGACTATGAAAGCAAATGAACATGTAGTTTTATGCGACTCTTGATACTGTGATTATAGCCATGGGACTGGTTTTAGTGTAGCAGGTTTTGAAGGTTTTAGAGAATACAGATTTTTATGTAGAGTTGGCAGTGAATCTTTGAGTACATTCAGAGCTAGTAAATATAATTTTGAACTGATGACACCAAAACTCCTAAAAAAAACTTAATGTAAAATTTTGAACCAGTCCTCTTGTACAAAATGTAATCCGGTGACCTTCCTGTTTGATATTCCATACCTCCCTTTAATGTATCGACTTATTTTCTAAATCATCTTCCTCAGCTTTGTCTGTAGTTTGCTGAAATGTAATTATTAGGTCAAGTATTTATCCCCTGTTTTTCTACAATGTCAGCTCTTCTCAGTGATCCAGTATCAGAGACATGTCAGACTTCTTCAAGGATATTGTATTTCTGAAGCTCTTTAAGAGAATGTGAAATCAGACTGATTTGAACCTGTGTTATCTGTTGTTTACAAATGATCTCACACTTACTACAAAAGCCAAGCACATGAGGGTAGGTTTCAAACTAGTTGCATTCACGGTAACAGGATACTTGATTCCTGCTAGGGACGCATCTCACTGCAACTCCATTACATTTCATTTTAATTGTGTTCATCCACTGTATGAAGAAAATCCATGTTTAGTCAAGGTCCAGTTATTAAATTTGTGCCACTATTAAGAGCTGTTTCCATGTTTCAAACACACTCATTGAACATGAATACAACAGTGAACATTACACTGAAAATGAAAATTCTTTTATGTTTCACAGAGTGCATATTTACATTGAGTTATTGCTGTCTGTATCTTAATAATAGTTCAATTTTCTCCTTGGTTTTCTCTTCTTTTCACATCTAAAATAATTTGTGTGTATGTTTGCAGACTTGTCAAAGGGACATCAAGCAATTGCGTGAGAAAGAGTTGCAACTACAATCAGATCTGGCTGCAGCCTCGAAGGAGATACTCCGTTTACGAGACCTTCTCAAAGACTATGGTAGTGGCGGTGAAGGGTCTCCAGTGTAACAAGTAGTGCAGTCTGTGTGTAGTGGCCAATTCATTCATATCCACTCATAATACCAATTCCTGAAACTCAGCGCTCTACATCTGTGTCATGAAGAATACTCGATAGAAGAGAATTTTATTTTTGTCAGTGAATTTCTCTTTGTGGTAAAATCATCAGTCATTGTTGCCACAAAATGGAAAACAGAGACAGATAGACAGTCAGACAAGCATATAGTCCAGTCAGTTGGAAAAATCTGTGCAATTTATGTAATACTGCTTCGGTGTGCAAGTAGCATTCTTCCACTACGTGATGCCGGCCTCGTCTCCAAGCTTCTTGACAACATCCTGCTATCTTATAAAGTCGGACATCTTAGTGTGCCTACTCTGCTTTCCTACCTGTTATTGCTTGGAGATCTAAAAAACGTTAAATACTGTTTGCCAGCAGTGAGGTGTGCTTCTTTCTTTCAGCTCACTTCAGTCTGGGCATTCTTATATGTACAAAGTGTTCTTGTTTGTGTATAGTGGTGATAATTTCACCAGTAAAATGAATAGTCTCATTTTTTGTTTAACCCTTGTAGAAAGACATAAAGAAAGTGAAAAAAGGATTTAATATTTTTATTATATAGTTATTTATTTATCACTGTTGATAATACTGAAAGAAAAGAAGAGAGGAATCTACGTAATCTCTCGTAGTTTTTTTGAGAAGGTCTATGTATATTGGTTAGGCTGACTAAAAGATCCTTTCAGAACACAATAAGTAAACGTTTGTTAACACTGACATGTGATTAAAATGTCTACAATAGAATCCACACATTAGACACTGTCCATATTTTGTAAGTTGATATTTACTGTAAACTTTAATTTTGAGCGACTTCTCTTGAATTAGAAGTTTGCTTGAGAACGATCGTGTTTTTTAATTTGGCAGAAAATATTCTTTGTTACATTACAAATGCATTTTTTGTCATCTGGGAGGCATGATAGTGTTCAGTTTCCTCTTTGAAACCTCTTAAATTGTTAAATTTATTTTGTACATACTGTAGTTGAAATGGAGTTTAGGCCTACTAATCCAAACATTTCATCTATGATATTCTTAAATATCATATGTCCGTTTTCTACAAAAAACGCAATTGTAGTTCTATTATGAAAGGTAAAAACTAAAAAGGATAGTGTAGTGACTTACACTCAACATGTACAGATTTTGTACCATCCATTGAAGTGCCCATGTATTCCATTGTATCCAAAATTGCCTGCTGTTGTTGTTCATCTCATGTTGAATTTATTTAAATTCCAACTCTGTTTCAGGTGGCAGAATGCTTTCAAGTGCATTTTTATAATTATCTCTCTCCTATTAAATGATGATTTATAGTACATTGAATTTAAAACCAGATAAATGTCATTTGTACAAACTGTAGTTCATCGAACACATTCATTTATTATTTTTAAGTGTATAAACATAATGTTCATATTTAATGTTCTAGCAAAACCTTTCTACATAGACCTTAATTTTGAGTTTAGTTTTGAGTGTTTATTATCCAAAATAAAAAAGTAACGATTTCATTTTTTATTTTGTTTTGATGAAAGACTGATTTTGTGTTGAATAACAATAAAATCTCATGAAGTATCATCACATATTTTAAACACTCAGCCAGTGATTGAACTCCACAAACCAATGTACCAAAGCTAACATTCCTTAAGTCAGACAGTGTGTCTTGCTTCTCAATGTAAATATGTTAAGTAAAGAGGAGCGATTGTTTTCATATATAAAACTACCAAATAAAAAATCATTTTAAAAAAGTATAATGATATTTTACAAAAAGAAAAGCAATGTCAGCCAGTTCGAATAGTTTAAGGAGAGATGACCTTAGGCAAGAAATTGAAAAATGTGATGTAAGATGTCATTGGATGCTTAGCTTCCCTGTAAATTGCACATGTATATAATTTAAACAGATTAAATTATGTAGCAACGTTA
This sequence comes from Anabrus simplex, assembly GCF_040414725.1. Lineage (NCBI taxonomy): Eukaryota > Metazoa > Arthropoda > Insecta > Orthoptera > Tettigoniidae > Anabrus > Anabrus simplex. The sequence goes on along the minus strand of NC_090265.1, from coordinate 1,767,358,326 downwards.
TTTTCTTCATTTTGTGTGTTATTGGCCCATCTTATTCATACACCCCACCTTGTCCTAACTTTGTGAGGTAGACAGGATTTGAAGTACAAGGGAACAATTTCTTCATATATTTCTTTCCTTATATTTACATATATACTGGAATTGAGGCGATGGGTGCAATAACAACTTAAGTCTGAAAACAATGTTTGGAGAAAAACAATCCAAAGTTTTGAAACACTGTAAATATCCAAGTTTTTCATTTTTTTTATTTTTTTTTTTTTTTTTTTTTTTTTTTGCTAGGGGCTTTACGTCGCACCGACACAGATAGGTCTTATGGCGACGATGGGATAGGAAAGGCCTAGGAGTTGGAAGGAAGCGGCCGTGGCCTTAATTAAGGTACAGCCCCAGCATTTGCCTGGTGTGAAAATGGGAAACTACGGAAAACCATCTTCAGGGCTGCCGATCGTGGGGTTCGAACCCACGATCTCCCGGATGCAAGCCCACAGCCGCGCGCCTCTGCGCGCACGGCCAACTCGCCCGGTAGTTTTTCATTTATGGACATCTTAATTTATACTTCTAATTTAACGACAGTCCTTAACAATATTTCCATTGCACTGTGAATTTAAATTTCACAAGTTCTTAAATATTTTGATTTAAATGTGAGTTTACTTAAGTTGTTATTGCATAGACTGACAATCAGCCACCTTAAATTGGCATTTATGGGCAGTAGATTTGTTCAGAATAATTTAATACAGGAAAACAGCTACCCTGTACTGATTAATAAGTATATTTTTATAATAACATTATAATATATATGCAGTATATGTAGAATTTACAAAAAGATAAACTATTTTCTTAATAATGCACTTTTGAAAGAAATTTCGATCAGAGAATAATGATTAAATGATTTCATATACACTGGCATTGCGAGTAAAATGTATTCCTATAATAATAATACTAATAATATAGTCACAAAACAGGAGTTTATGAATGTTCATTCTCGAATGTTTTCCCGACGCTCACTGATTTCACTTTGCAGTTCACTTTCCTCTGCAATAGTCTCTTTCTCTAATATGTGCTTAAGTGCCTCTGCATTCTCCGGTTTTAAAAACTTGAGTAAAGAAAGAACATAATTTTTCTTTGTTAACTTCAAGCCTTTTTATCAATGAGGCCACAAAGAAAAGTGTCCTGCACTATCTTATCAGGCAGTTCCCAAAACAAATTAAACATTTCTTCCTATCTTTCTCTGGGAAAAAAATGTGTGGTAATTTCTCTTGCCACTAGTACTCACATAGCTGTCACTACAATTCCTCTTGGCTTTGTTCTGACGTTTCCAAGAGTCTCGTTGAAGTAATCTCTTCTTTCCTTTATTCTGCATTGTTCGTTCATTCGTTCATTCTGCCTCCTGATCACACATCTTTACAAAATAAAACTACCAAATCCACATGCAACAGTCACAAAACAACACTCACTTATTCCTGCGCTTGTGCGATACCGCCGCGTCGAAGCGCATAAGTCAGCCCAGCTATTTGCTGGAAGAACGACTTGCTACACAGCTGTATATAATGCAAGCTCCTGCCATCTAGCATTGACATAATGAAATAATATTTGGAGGATAGATGAAGAACATAATGGGGATTATAAAAATGCATTCGCCAGAAAAACGACTTGAGTAGACTTAAGTGGTTATTGCACCCATTGCCTCAATTTCATTTGATCCTTTCCATACATTTTCTTCTATAAAGTTAAGCGTGTGTTCCTAGTTTACATTGGATAAATAAAAAATGGAGTGTTTACTCATCAGAGTATCATTGTATTCCACATTATTCATCCAGGACTCTTATCCTTACTATTTTCTGGGCCACCTTTTGGACAGACTAAAGCAGAAGTAACGTCATTGCCTAGTCACACTCGCCTTGGTTGCCAAATGAACTGGCTTGCAATTGAAATTGTACTGCAGCACTACGACACAGCACATTGTACCTTGAGCACATTTAAAAGAATGAATGCATTAGTTGAGTCCCATACCGTCACTTACTTGCTGCATCTTAAAATAATTCATTTACTGTATTAAATTATTTATTAACCATAATTTCACACCTAAAGTATTGCAAATTAGTTCCTTTGCCATGCATAATGAACATTACATACATTGTTACGGAGTTATCCGTGGTAGTTAGAGGTGAAAGAAGGTGCTGGGATGAATAGGTCTCAATCTACGAAATTAAAGTTAATTTAAAATTTCACAAGGTTATATTTTCTTTTCAAGATCAAGAAATAACAAATATAACAGGTACTCAGTAGCCTAGCAACAAATCGAGAATGTACAATTACAGTGTTACAGGATTTGGGCTCCGAGAGCCAGACACACAATTCTTGAGCAATTAGCCCAACATTACTCGTATACAAGATTCAACCAAGGGGCAGAAGACCCCAATCATGCTCAAGAGCACTTGCTCCCAATTACATAGTAAAAGCCTCCTCGAGGCACACAGAAACAATTTTTTTTTGGAAGAGCAACCCGCTCTCAAAGTTCCAGCCTATCAAAGGCCACACCAAATTCCACCTTCAAGCTGTCCTCTAAGGACATAAACACAGGGGTAAAAATACCCAACCTACTGAGGCCGATTTAGTAAATAAACAGGAAAATTACAAGGCCCCAAAATACAAACTTGAGTGGAGGCGTAACTGGCACTCCGAATATACTTAATTAAAACCTAATTTGGCTTTAGGCCGCTTATGCAAGGGCTAATCCCATACTAAAGAGGTGACACGATAGGAAAACTATTACATTATGAAATGAAGAAAAATGGTTGGGAAAACGTAGTCACCTCAAAATAATATGAAAGGGAGCTCGAGAGGGTTAGGCACTCTCTATCCCAATTTGTAGTTACAGAGGCAGAATTTAAATCAAGAGTCTTTTACATTTTAGAGGAAAGTTACATGGTAGAAGGTTTCGAACCCGCCCCGAGGGTTAAACTGCTGAGCTGGCAAGAAAATAAGTTATAAGACGGCCATTACCTGGTGGTTGAACTGCTGCCCGAAGAAAGAGGCGCTTCCCACCCCCTGCTACATAATTTACACACTGATAGCTGTTACTGAAGTGGCGCAGAGACCAGAAAATCAGCAGTTTATATACCCTTGCGGAGATGGACAGCAGACAATGGTATGAATATAAATGGGATGGAAAGTTAAGTTTTAAGTTTCACCAAGACATAAACTCCTCTCAGTTTTAATTATTGTGTTGATGGGGTGATAGTACCTCATAGGGAACAATATAAGTACATAGGTGTTGGTATAAGGAATGATCTTCATTGGAGTAATCATATTAATAAGGATGTTAAGAAAGGTTATAGATCTCTTCACATGCTTTGAGAGTATTTAGGGGTAAAGGATGTAAAGGAGAGAACGTATAAGTCTCTGGTAAGACCTCAGTTAGAGTATGGCTCCAGTGTACTGGACGCTCACCAGGACTACTTGATACGAGAACTAGAAAAATTCTAAGGAAAGCAGCTCGATTTGTTCTGGGTGATTTCCGACAAAGGAATAGTGTTAGGAAAATGTTGCAAACTTTGGGTTGGGAAGACTTGGAGTAAGGAGACAAGATGTTTGACTATGTGGTATGTTTCTAGCAGTGGTGAGTTGGTGTGGAATTTTTTACAAATTGTCAAATTGTGTTTAATTATCCTCCTAATCAATATGTAATATACGTCTGGTTAAGATGAGCTTTCTATTAGACATGTTTCAACCCAAACATAGGGTCATCCTCAGTATAATAATCAAAAAACATCAGACACACGATTGTATATAGTGCGTGTTAAGGTTTTTCATTAAAAAGATCAAGTGGACCATCTAACGTAAGTTATTTTCATCATCGAAAACCTGGCTTAAATGCTTCCTGTTAGTCACATTTTTTAAAATTCTTAATTTGGTTTTCATTATCCACATTACATATTATAAATCAGACAGTTCATCTTCACTAGCAACTCACATAAAGTTAGCCTCTCACTTAACACAATAATTGAGAGTCAACTGTGTACAGATATGTTTGAACTGCATCAATGGACAATGAGGAAGTGACAACAAAAAGACCTCCAGCATAAAAACTTTTATAATGATCATCACCTCATTTTTTAATTTCATCACAATTTTTAAATCAATCAATCAATCAATCAATCAATCACTACTGATCTGCACTGAGGGCAGGTGACAGATTCCCTATCTGTTGTTTTCCTAGACTTTTCTGAAATGATTGCAAAGTGTGAAAATTTATTGAACATCTCCCTTAGTAAACTATTCAAATCCCTAACTCCCCTTCCTATAAACAAATATTTGCCTCAATTTGTCCTCTTGAATTCCAACTTTACCTTCATATGGTGATCTTTCTTTCTTTTAAAGACACCACCCAAGCTCATTCATCTATCCATTCACCATAGAAGTAATTAGCCTATTCCTGTTTTTGCTTTTTTGACTTTAATGAGATTAATTTTTCTGAATATTCTTTCACAGTCAGGTTTCGAGTGAGGGAATGACAAAACAGAGAGTATAAATTCTGGAAGTGCGGGAAACGCAGGCGACCAAGAATGAGTTAGCTGGAAAATTTATAATGTCCAATAACGGACCATTAAATTGGTATATAAATTCACACTCACCAAAAGTGTTTTTCACCTCTTGTAACTTAGCCCAAAAGTAATCCATTTCAGAGCTGGCTTTAATATCATTATTGACGTTGACAAAGTGTAATTTCCTCCAGTCATCGTCAATCTGCTGAAGACATGATCCATTGATTACAGTACAGGCACGAGACCATGAAGTAACTCAGAAAGAATAGAGCCCATTCTTGGTAAATTCCCATTGGGAATCTCATTATTCAAAAAGCCTCTCCCTCTCTTTCCTACTTGTCATCTATGATAGAACATAACAAAAATCTATGCATTTTAAGGGGAAAACAAGACAAAATTTACGATATGTCATAGGATCATACAATAGGCGTGGGTTGGATTGTATGATAGTACACAGCATCAAATTATCGTACATGTACGATCCAGATAGTATGGTTGGCAACGATGACGTAGCAGATGTACAAGCTATTCCAAGCAGGACCATGGACACTAACCACTGTCGGCGCTTCCACAACGAGGTAGAAACTCTTGCTCATGTCCTCGGTTACTGCTCACATGGAGAAGCTCTACGAAATACAAGTCATCATAAAATACGATCTGCCACTGCTCAAGCATTACGGGACTCAGGCTTTACATTCTTCGAAGAGGTTCAGGCAGCACTCACCGAATTGATATGATAGCCTTCAAAGACCACCAAAAGGGCTTTACAATAGATCTGATGATAAGTTTCAAAACATTGGAAACATAACCCAATAAGGTATATGAGAAAGGAGCTGTTCCCCTGGAAGATGACGGATTCGCACCCTCCCAGTGGCATGATGAAGAAGGCATCGGGATTCATCAGACCATGCAACGCTCTGTGCCAAAGTCCAAGGACGATGGTCACATGCCCATTTCAGTCATAGTTGCCGATGTAGTGGTTGTTAACATCCTTAGGAGTGTAATATTTGTAATACCGGTAACAAAGTTTTTATTCTAATCCACCTGTTCGGTGCACTGTGTGTTCAGACACACATTTGTACTCTGCCCAGCATTAAAGTTTGATATTAGTTCCAACACAGTTCACTGCCTGTCCTATTTTACCAGTCTGCCCAGCCTACAACGTCCAACATTTTGATGCTGTTATCCTTCACAACTGTTAATTTACAGCCAACGGCTGATGTGTTGGTGTCCATATTATCAATGAACATTGTTTTTCTCATTGACTATCCCTAATGTAATATGTCAGTATTATTTCTTAGTAATTACAATTTAATTACAAATCAGATACCTGATTTATGCCTTGAGGTAGTACTGTGACTGATGATGCCTTCAATGAAAGACGAAACATGTCTCATATGGAAATAAAGATAAATTCCTAATTGTTTAAAATTTTAATGTATTGAATAGGTGATATCATAAACCAATTAGCATCCTACATATAGTATCTTCAATACTGATCCATAATGATATTTATCACTTGCAAAGTAGTGCAGTTTCCGAAATGCTCATGCCGAGCCTCTGGGCCATCACAATCTGCTCTCGGTCAAACTCGGATAGATTGTGCCCCTTCCGCATTCTACACGTGGACAGCATGCTCACTGATACTACATACACTGTGCATGTCTGACTAGCAGTCATTCCTCATCAGGTGATGCTGCTATCCCTTGGATGGGTTTACATAAATAGTAGGTAGGTGGTCATAATGTTCTGGCTGATCAGTGTTTGTCGAATATGCTTACCAACATTATGTAATCAACTCACAATTACTTTGAAAATCTGTCTTGTTTTTTGTATGCTTTGTCTTCAGGGGCAATCTTGAGTTGGGGAAAGTCAAAAATAAGTAAATAAATAAATAAATAAATAAAGGAACAAGATCCAACTGATGGCCCATGAAATGTTGGCAAGAGAATGCTCTATAGAGTCATTAACAGACCACTAGGTCAAGTACATGTATGCATGAAGATGATCATCCTCACTTCTTTCCATATATGTATTCCAGTCTTGATCATCCTTTCTGCTTTCTAGTGGACATTACCTCCGTCAACACCCAGTTTAGTTTTTAACTGTGCCAATGACTATTATTTTAGACATGATACTTTTTGGCTTATGCCGTGTCAAGAAAATAAGGTGAAATTCTTTACGTTTCACAGAGAACTGTGCTCTGCGTCATCAGAAGAAAATCTCAACTGTCCAAGAGAAAGGCTTCTTTAACAATGACTTTTTGAAATTAGATGATATAATAGAAGTGGAAATGGTACGTTCATTCATCACCGAATGGCTCCTTGGAGGTGACACAGTGCTGGCATTCGAAGCGGAAGCTGACCGAACCATCAGAATCAGTCTAAGAGAGTCCCTTAACATGTGTACATAACATATGACATTGACACAAGTCTGGAATGAAACATCTGGCAATGAGGAACGTACGAATTTGGAAAACACTGAGACAAAATGACACTAGTGAAGGGACAGGGAAGGGAACTACCTACGTAAATCCTTAATGGCTGGCAACCAGGTATTACTTCAAAATCAAAATCAAAACCTCTTTATTTGCAAATGGGGTGTCTACCTCGGTGGCAAATGGTACACTAAAATACATTATTGTCAAGCACTAAATATTAAATTAACAAGAGAAGAAAATTTTCCTATAATACAATATTATACAATTTACGCTAACAATTTTTTCTATTAAACTCATAGCTCATCCTTAATAAATTTATATTGTTTACAAAATTCTACTTATAATATCTCCTGTACTACTTACAAATATAGTTAACTGATATACAGTATGTGGAATTACTTCAAATGATACTGTACAACTGGTATAAGATTAAACTTTACATTGCATTTATTTTTTTATTTTTTATTTTTTTTACCCATTCTGGAACCTAAGTAGCATAATGACCTGCTGCGTCTTAACCAGAGCCCCTTTTGCCACTACTTTTCAGAGTTCCTGAAGGGCCTTCACAGCTACCGTAGCGGTCCCAGGGCCCTCGAAGTCCCCACTGTACTTCACCCCTACAGGCAGTCCCCTACTTTGGCTGTCCAAACTCCTTAGACCTGGGGATGGAATTAATTTATTCACACACATTTTTTAATTTACAATAACCTTCTCTTCTTGAATATCTGTACAGATTTTGGAAAAGGATCAAACACTACCCCTGGTAAACTGTTCCACTCCTTCACACCCTTCCCAATGAATGAAAATTTACCCCAATCACTTCTGCTAAAATTCCTTCTAATTTTATATTTGTGGTCTGTCCTGCCGATATAATTATTTTCCAACTGAAGCCTCTCATGGATATCTTAATTGATAGCTGGTGTCCCTGTTGAAGCTGTTAGGATTTCTACGTATTTCCACAACTTCCCGTATAATCCTGGATCTGTAGTGTCTAGTGTGGGTAAGAGCTCGAGCATCTTGGAATGTGACATCATGACCCGACGATAGAGCGTGCTCACCTATTGCCGATTTGTCTGGCTGGTTAAGACGAATATTACGTTCATGTTCCTTGATACGGGTACCAATGGACCGGCATGTTTGGCCGATGTATACCTTACAGCAAGTACAGGGAATTTCGTATATCCCAGGATGTAAAAGTGGGGACAATTTGTCCTTGGTTTTACTCAGACTGTGAGCAATTTTAGTGGCGGTGCCAAACACGGTTTTTATATTGTGTTTGCGGAGGACCTTGGCAATGTAGGATGCTAAATGGTTTATTTTGTCACCTATTCAATACATACTTCCAAGGACCTTGGCAATTCGATCTGTGGTGTTGTGAATGTAAGGCAAGTAGGCAGTTCCCTTCACTTCTTCCTGCTGCGAGCTTTTCTTGGTCGTTTCTCTGGGATGCAGGGCTCTATGAATCTGCAAATCGCTGTAACCATTACCCTTGAACATCCTCATCGCCAGATGTTTCATTCCAGACTTGTGTCAATGTCATATGTTACATACACATGTTATGGGACCCTCTTAGACTGATTCTGATGGTTCGGTCAGCTTCCGCTTCGAACGCTAGCACTGTGCCACCTCTGAGGAGCCATCCGGTGATGAATTAACGTACCATTTCCACTTCTATTATAATGTCTAATTTCAAAAAAGTCATTGTTTAAGAAGCCTTTCTCGTGGACAGTCAAGACTTTCTTCTGATGACGCAGAGCACAGTTCTCTGCGAAACGTAATGAATTTCACCTTATTTTCTTAACACAGCATAAGCCCAAAAGCCTATATAGTATAATATCTATAAGTATGGGCCTTGAAAGCATCAGTGATTATTATTTTGTTCAGATTGAGCGAGTTGGCCATGCGGTTAGGGTTGCGCAGCTGTGAGCTAGTATTCAAGAGATACTGGGTTTGAATCTTACCGTCAGCAGGCCTGAAGATGGTTTCCTGTGGTTTCCCATTTTCACACCACGCAAATCCTGCGAATAAAGAAAAAAAGTACTTTTGGTAGAGAAGTGAGAAAGGAAAAGAAAATTATCAAGAGAAGTACAGAGGATTATGAACAAGAGAAAGAATATAGTTATCGGAGTATTCAAACTTTTTGTTTTACTTTCTTGAACACTACATCAACCCTTGTCAACCCGAACTACCTGACGTAGTGAAATGAAAATCATAGGTTTTTCCCAACAAACAATTCCGAACCAATTATGAACTAGTCCAGATTTCTGTTTAATGAGTAGAACAGTTTGAGAATTGATAATATTTTGTTGACATACAGAAATTACAATTCTGAACTTTGACAATGCCATTAAGGAATTACGTTACAAAACTCGTAATGATAGATGACCTCATTATTCAAATGTGAAGTATGTTATCATGCTTGTCATTGGTTGAATGTAATGCACATGACCAGAACCCACAGTCCCTAGTCTTGACTAAGAACTGTTAGAATTTATTCAGAACTGGTTCTGAATGTAGTTGGAACAGCTTGAATTCAGAACTCACAGTTCAGAGCCAGTTTTGGATTTCTGTTGGAACAGTATGTATGCTACTGCGCATTCAGAATCAATTTGGTACCGTGCTGGAACAAACCTAATGTCACCATTTTTTAAAGAAATTACCAAACATCTAAAAACAACTGAACACTAGCTGCCAACAAACAGCCACTCTTACATGGATCAAAGCACAACTATCAAATGAAATGGCATATGGCTTTTGGTGCCGGGAGATTCCAGGACGGGTTAGGCTTGCCAGGTGCATGTCTTTTGATTTGACGCCTGTAGGCGACCTGCATGTCATGATGAGGATGAAATGATAATGAAGACAACACATACACCTAGCCCCCGTGTCAGGAAAATTAACCAATGAGGGTTAAAATTCCCGACCCTGACGGGATCGAACCCGGGACCCCTGTGACCAAAGGCCAGTACGCTAACCATTTATCCATGGAGCTGGACAACTATCAAATGTAAACATTACAGCCACATTGAATCTGCTATATACCAGATCATCTGTCAAAATTCTTTTGAATGCTAAGCACAGTAAAAATTATTTGACAGAACAAGTCGGGAGTGGTTCCTGCAATATCTTGAATTTTAGATTAATTAACCTATTGATAATTTTATTTCAGAGATGACAGTTTGTGAATATGTTCTTAAAGCAATGAGGAATGCTTTTCAAAATTTTTTGCCATCATCTCATATTAGAAATGTTATTGACGTCAAGAAATGCTGGCACTGCTATTTGTTTTGATTTTTTGGGCCACCAGTCTCCCCTGTAAACTTTCCAGAGATCATTTTCAGTTAATTCATGGTGATGTCTGAGTCATCCTATAAGGAGTCCAAAAGTCCAAAAATTAAAGGGACTAGCATCAAGCTAGTTAACATGTCAATGTAAATCAACAAAGACAAGACTTATTGTATTGATTAGGTGGTCAAATTAATAAATTAACTTATTGTTATTATTCCAATCAGACCTATCTGTGTCGGTGCAACGTAAAGCTAATAGCAAAAAAAAATATTTTTAAATCAATATCTGTTAAAAAGTGCTCACCCCCTTCTCCCACCATTGTGGGAATTTGGATTCTTTTTCCATTTGATTTCTAATATATGAATACATCTTTTCACAAAACTTACCCTCTTCTGTGTTGCTACTTTACCTCCTATCTTTTTTATCACCCGAATAGAAAAAGCAACAGTTACTTCTGACGAAATTCACATTCCCCGTCACTCATACCACCTTTCCAAACATCCAGACCTCCCTATTATCAGGTCTATACTAAAACTAAAGACCTGACCACCCTACAGGAACATCAATGTACATTAAAGGTATCAAATGTAACGAGTTAACCAACAAAGTATAGTAAATAAGCAATTAAAATTCAGTACATTGATGGAATCTTATGAGATTGATGCGGTGAAGGAGTGAAACCATGGTTGAGAGAAGGGGTGGGTAATAGAGCAGTATTTCCAGAAGGGTATACAGTCTATTGTAGAGACCAAGGAGATAAAATGGGAGTGGGGTTGTTTCTTCTGGTGAAGGAAACTTATTGCTCACATGAATGGTTTACCAATGAAAGGGATGAAACATTAGGGATAAAATTACTTTGTGATAATATGAAGGAGGTGGGAATCACAGGAACATACAGCCCTGGAAGAGAGGAAAGAGACATGGAAATGAGAAAATAGTATGTTATTCTCATAAAAACAATAATAATGATGTGGTAATAATTGGGGGAGATTTGAACTTGCCTGAAGTTGAATGGAATGGAACTTCAATTGAAGCCTATGAACAGAAACTGGCAAATAAGTTAATTTGGGAGGGAGTATCTACACAAATAGTACAAACACCAACTCGTTTCAATAACTTACTAGATGTATTTTTGTTTAAACAATGGGAAATTGTTAAAACTGAGGTAATTGAAGGAATAGGTGACCATAAGGCTGTAATAATGGATGTAGGACTGGTACTGAAAATGCTTAATAAGAGGGTCACACAATCAATCAATCAATACCCAATCAATCAATACTGATCTGCATTTAGGGCAGCCGCCCAGGTGGCAGATTCCCTATCTGTTGCTTTCCTAGCCTTTTCCTAAATGATTTCAAAGAAATTGGAAATTTATTGAACGTCTCCCTTGGTAAGTTATTCCAATCCCTAACTCCCCTTCCTATAAATGAATATTTGCCCCAGTTTGTCCTCTTGAGTTCCAACTTTATCTTCATATTGTGATCTTTCCTACTTTTATAAACGCCATTCAAACTTATTCGTCTACTAATGTCATTCCACGCCATCTCTCCGCTGACAGCTCGAAACATACCACTTACAAAACATATCAGATGTAAGGCTTTTCAGGCGTTTGCTCTATCAACCAGTGTTTTGTCTTAGGTCTGACACTAGACTCATCAGAGTGGGATGTGTCAGACCCTACCCACTGACGCTGGGTGTATGCAGGTGAGCTTATCAGAAGCCTACTTATGAGGCACAGTCTGATAACTGCATACAGGAGATAAATCTCCACAATGGAATTATTGCCCGCCTAGCAATTCCGAATGGAAAATTCTAAATTCCCATGGAGGGAAAAAGATATTTTTCACCAATAGAGCATCTCAAAACATATCAGATGTAAGGCTTTTCAGGCGTTTGCTCTATTAACCAGCGTTTCGTCTTAGGTCAAACGCCTGAAAAGCCTTACATCTGATATGCTTTGACATGCTCTATTGGTGAAAAATATCTAATTCCCTCCATGGGAATTTAGAATTTTACATACCACTTAGTCGAGCAGCTCTTCTTCTTTCTCTCAATTCTTCCCAACCCAAACTTTGCAACATTTTTGTAACGTTACTCTTTTGTCAGAAATCGCCCAGAACAAATCGAGCTGCTTTTCTTTGGATTTTTTCCAGTTCATGAATCAGGTAATCCTGGTGAGGGTCCCATACACTGGAACCATACTATAGTTGGGGTCTTACCAGAGACTTATATGCCCTCTCCTTTACATCCTTACTACAACCCCTAAACACCCTCATAACAATGTGCAGAGATCTGTACCCTTTATTTACAATCCCATTTATGTGATTACCCCAATGAAGATCTTTCCTTATATTAACACCTAGATACTTACAATGATCCCCAAAAGGAACTTTCACCCCATCAACGCAGTAATTAAAACTCAAAGGACTTTTCCTATTTGTGAAACTCACAACCTGACTTTTAACACCGTTTATCAACATACCATTGCCTGCCGTCCATCTCACAACATGTTCGAGGTCACGTTGCAGTTGCTCACAATCTTGTAACTTATTTATCACTCTATAGAGAATAACATCATCCGCAAAAAGCCTTACCTCCGATTCCACTTCTTTACTCATATCATATATATATATATATATATATATATAAGAAAACATAAAGGTCTGATAATACTGCCTTGAGGAATTCCCCTCTTAATTATTACAGGGTCAGATAAAGTTTCACCTACTCTAATTCTCTGAGATCTATTTTCTAGAAATATAGCAACCCATTCAGTTACTCTTTTGTCTAGTCCAATTGCACTCATTTTTGCCAGTAGTCTCCCATAATCCACCCTATCAAATGCTTTAGACAGGTCAATCGCGATACAGTCCATTTGACCTCCAGAATCCAAGATATCTGCTATATCTTGCTGCAATCCTACAAGTTGAGCTTCAGTGGAATAACCTTTCCTAAAACCGAATTGCCTTCTATCGAACCAGTTATTAATTTCACAAACATGTCTAATATACAGTAATCAGAAAGAATGCCTTCCCAAAGTTTGCATACAATGCATGTCAAACATACTGGCCTGTAATTTTCAGCTTTATATCTATCACCCTTTCCTTTATACACAGGGGCTACTATAGCAACTCTCCATTCATCTGGTATAGCTCCTCCGACCAAACAATAATCAAATAAGTACTTCAGATATGGTACTATATCCCAACCCATTGTCTTTAGTATATCCCCAGAAATCTGATCAATTCCAGCTGCTTTTCTAGTTTTCAACTTTTGTAACTTATTGTGTCATTATTATCATATGTACATTTTATTACTTCTTTGACCTTAGTCTCCTCCTTTATCTCGACATTATCCTTGTAATCAACAATCTTTAGATAAGACAAGACAAGAAATTGTACAGAAAAACTAAAGTTGATGAATTTGGGACTTACCTTAAATCACCATTCAGTTGTTAGATAAGTGAAGGGAGTAATAGGGATACACTTTGGGAAAACTTCAAAGGAATCATTTGGGAAGGAGAGAAGAGATTTGTACCTGCTAAGAATGGTAAAATGACCTCAGACCCTGTTTATTATACAAGTGAAATAAGAAATTTTTTCAAAAATATAGAGTAGTAAACAGGAAAATCAAAGAAGGTAGGGAGAATAGAGAAACTAGAAAACAGCTAATGAAACTTAGTAGAGTGAAAAAGGAAGCAAAGAGAATTACATAAATGGCATACTTCATGAGGGTAATGACCACAAAGGGAAATGGAAAAAGATGTATTCATATATTGGGAATCAAAAGGGAAAAGGAAACCAAATTCCCACAATGGTGGGAGAAGGGGGTGAATACTTTTTAACAGATATTGAGAAAGCAAATCTATTTAAACTTAGTAGGGAATTCATAGATTCAGTAGAAGGTTGTCAGAATTTGGAATCCGAAACAGAAGATAACAGAAGAGAGACACATAAGGAAACAAGAAGCTTCTCATTCCCAAATGAGGATATTTTCAGAGAAATCCAACTGCTTCAGCAAGTAAAAGCAGCAGGGAGTGATCAAATTACTGCAGAGGTATAAAAGACAATGGGGTGGTACCTAGTGCTCATTTAAAATTTCTCTTTGACTATGTCATAAATAATAGTGTAATACCAAAGGAATGGAAGGAATCCATAATAATACCAATTTATAAAGGAAAGGGTGATAAAAGGAAACCTGAAAACTACAAACCAGTTGGCCTGACCAGTGCAGTTTGTAAAGTATTGGAGAGTTTAATAGCAAAGTACATCAGAGGGATATGTGAAGATAAAAATTGGTTCATGAGAAGCCAGTATCGATTTAGAAAGAAATTTTCTTGTGAGGCACAACTGGTGGGATTTCAGCAGGACTTATCAGATCAGTTGGATTCAGGAGGCCAGTTAGATTGCATAGCCATAGACCTTTCCAAAGCATTTGACAGAGTGGAACATGGAATATTATTAAAGAAACTGGAGGGAATAGGATTGGACATAAAGGTTATACATTGGATAACAACATTTCTAAATTCAAAAGTTCAGAAAGTCAAAGTAGAAAATAATGTATCACAGGAACAGAAAGTTTGGAAGTGAGTTGCACAGGGTAGTATAATCAGTCCATTACTTTTCTTAATATACCTAAACGATTTAGGGAACAACGTAACATAAAAAATAAGATTGTATGCAGATGACACAATTGTTTATAGAGAAATAAATAACATTGAGGATTGTTCAGAATTACAAAGGGACCTTGAGAGTATCCAATAATGGGTTGAAGAAAATAATATGAAGGTTAATGGAGGCAAATCAACTGTTACAACATTTACAAACAGGAGCTTTAAAACTGAATTTGAATATACTTTGGATGAGGTAGTTATCCCAAAAGATGGCAAGTGCAAATACTTAGGTGTGAAATTTGAAAGTAATTTGCACTGGAAGGGTCATGTTGATGACATTGTTGGTAAAGTACACAGATTGTTACTACTTAAAGGATGCAACAAAGAATTAAAAGAGAAAAGTTACTTAAGTATGGTTCATCCAATATTGGAATATGCAAACAGTGTTTGGAATTCTCACCAAGAATACCTAATAAAAGAAATAGATAGTGTGCAGAGGAAAGCAGCAAGATTTGTAACAAGGGATTTCAGGAGAAACAGTAGTGTATCAGAAATTTTAAAGGAACTTGGGTTGGAAACTTTAAGTAAGAGAAGGGAGAAAACTAGACTTATAGGATTATATAGAGCCTACACAGGAGAAGAAGCATGGGGAGAAATCCTTGAGAGGCTTCAGTTGGAAAATAATTATATCGGCAGAACTGACCACAAGTATAAAATTAGAAGGAATTGAGAAGGGCATGAAGGAGTGGAATAGTTTACCAGGGGTAGTGTTTGATCCTTTTCCAAAATCTGTACAGATATTCAAGAAGAGAATAAACAACAACAGGGAAAATAAATGAAATGTTAGAGGGCATTCGACCAGTGCAGGCTATTGTAATTTTAAAAATGTGTGTGAAAAAATTAATTCCATCCCCTGGTCCATGGAGTTTGGACAGCCAAAGTAGGGGACTGCCTGTAGGGGTGAAGTACAGGGGATAATTCGAGAGCCCTGGGACCACTATGGTAGCTGTGAAGGCCCTTCAGGAACTCTGAAAAGTGGTGGCAAAAGGGGCTCTGATTAAGACGCAGCAGGTCGTTATGTTACTAAGGTTCCAAAATGGGTAAAAAAAGTAAATAAATGCAATGTAAATTTTAATTTTATACCAGTTGCATAGTATTATTTGAAGTAATTCCACATACTGTATATCAGTTGACTATGTTTTTAAGTATAGGAGATATTATAAGTAGAATTTTTTTAAACAATATAAATTTATTAAGGATGATCTGTTTGTTTAATAGAAAAAATTGTCAGCGTAAATTGTATATTATTTTATTCTAGAAAAAATTTTCTTCTTCTCTTGTTAATTTAAAATTTAGTGCTTGACAATAATGTATTTTAGTGTACCATTTGCCACCGAGGTAGACACCTCATTTGCAAATAAAGAGATTTTGATTGATTTGAGGGCACTGGGACTGCTACGGTAGCTGTGAAGGCCCTTCAGGAACTCTGAAAAGCGATAGCAAAAGGGGTCTGGTTAAGATGCAGCAGATCTTTATGCTTGTTAGGTACCAAAATGGTTTTCAAAAAATGCAATATAAATTTTAATCTTATAGTAGTAAACAGTAAAATAAATGAAAATATAAACATCCTTGCACTGGAAACAGATGATGGTAGCTTAGTACAAACAGAGGAAGGGATCAAGGATGAAATGAAGAAGTACTTCAACATGCTGTTAAATGGAGATGGGGGCAACACCACCACTAATGACTGTAGTGTAGATGAAGCCAAAAACAACAAATACCCATTAACATGGCTTGAGGTAGGAACAGCACTAAAGAGCATGCAAAATGGGAAGTCCCCAGGCTTTGATGATCTCAACTCAGACATGATAAAAGCAGCTGGAATACCAGGCTTGAATTGGCTATATAGAATGTTATCAGTGATTTGGGAAAGTAACAAAATTCCAGAAGATTGGAGTAAAGGAGTCATCATCCCACTGTTCAAAAAGGGCAACCGACGGAAATATGGAAATTACAGAGGCATCGCGCTGTTGTCACACTCGCTGAAGCTGCTGGAAAAGATCATAGAAACAAGACTTAGGAAGATAGTGGAACCTTTGCTTGAGGAAGAATAACACGGGTTCAGGAAAGGTCGAAGTACTGTGGATCTTATCTTTGCAGTAAAGATGCTGACAGAAAAGTACTGGGAATACGGAAGAAATCTTGTGATTGCATTTGTGGACATTGAAAAAGCATATGATAGTGTTCCTCGAAACAAGATATGGGAATGTCTGGAAGACCTAAAGGTGCCAAAGTACTTAATTGACAAAGTCAAGATGCTATACCAGAAGTGCTACAGCTGTGTCCAGATAGGCAACGGACGATCAAAATGGTTTGAAACAAACAGAGGTGTCCAACAAGGAAGTGCTCTGTCACCACTCCTGTTCGTAATAGTAATGGACAAGGTCTTCAAATCTATCAAGAAAATGGACAGTGAACCAAACGCCCTGGTATTTGCTGATGATGTGCTTTTATGGGGAGAGACAGAAGCTGAAGTTCAGAAGAAACTTAATGAATGGAACAACACATTCAAAAATTTTGGACTGAAGATGAGCAAAACAAAGACAATGGAAATCAAATCAAATCAAATCAAAATCTCTTTATTTGCAAATGAGGTGTTTACCTCGGTGGCAAATGGTACACTAAAATACATTATTGTCAAGCACTAAATATTAAATTAACAAGAGAATAAAATTTTCCTATAATACAATATTATATAATTTACGCTAACGATTTTTTCTATTAAACACACAGCTCATCCTTAATAAATTTACATTGTTTACAAACTTCTACTTATAATATCTCCTGTACTACATACAAATATAGTCATCTGATATACAGTATGTGGAATTACTTCAAATGATACTGTACAACTGGTATAAGATTAAAATTTACATTGCATTTATTTACTTTTTCTTTTCTTTACCCATTCTGGAACCTAAGTAGCATAACGACCTGCTGCGTCTTAACCAGAGCCCCTTTTACCACCACTTTTCAGAGTTCCTGAAGGGCCTTCACAGCTACCGTAGCGGTCCCAGGGCCCTCGAAGTCCCCACTGTACTTCACCCCTACAGTCAGTCCCCTACTTTGGCTGTCCAAACTCCTTAGACCAGGGGATGGAATTAATTTTTTCACACACATTTTTAATTCACAATAACCTGCACTGGTCGAATGCCCTCTAACACTTCATTTATTTTCTCTGTTGCTGTTTATTCTCTTTTTGAATATCTGTACAGATTTTGGAAAAGGATCAAACACTACCCCTGGTAAACTGTTCCACTCCTTCACACCCTTCCCAATGAATGAAAATTTACCCCAATCGCTTCTGCTAAAATTCCTTCTAATTTTATATTTGTGGTCAGTCCTACCGATATAATTATTTTCCAACTGAAGCCTCTCACGGATATCTCCCCATGCTGCTTCTCCTGTATAGGCTCTATATAAACCTGTAAGTCTAGGTTTCTCCCTTCTCTTACTTAAAGTTTCCCACCCTAGTTTCTTTAACATTTCTGATACACTACTCTTTCTCCTGAAATCCCCTGTTACAAATCTTGCTGCTTTCCTCTGCACACTATCTATTTCTTTTATTAGGTATTCTTGGTGAGGATCCCAAACACTGTTTGCATATTCCAATAATGGACGAACCATACTCAAGTAACTTTTCTCTTTTAATTCTTTGTTGCATCCTTTAAGTAGCCTCATTATGACATGTAACGATCTGTATGCTTTCCCAACAATGTCATCCACATGACCCTTCCAATGCAAATTACTTTCAAATCTTACACCTAAGTATTTGCACTTGCCATCTTTTGGGATAACTACCCCATCCAAAGTATATTCAAGTTCAGTTTTAAAACTCCTGTTTGTAAATGTTGTAACAGTTGATTTGCCTCCATTAACTTTCATGTTATTCTCTTTAACCCATTGTTGGATACTCTCAAGGTCCCTTTGTAATTCTGAACAATCCTCAATGGCATTTATTTCCCTGTAAACAATTATGTCATCTGCATACAATCTTATTTTTGATGTTATATTGTTCCCTAAATCATTTACGTATATTAAGAAAAGTAACGGACCGATTATACTACCCTGTGCAATTCCCTTCCAAACTTTCTCTTCCTGCGATACGTTAATTCCTACTTTGACTTTCTGAACCCTTGAATTTAGAAATATTTTTACCCAACGTGTAACCCTTACGTCCAATCCTATTCCCTCCAATTTCTTTAATAATATTCCATGTTCCACTCTATCAAAGGCTTTGGAAAGATCTATGGCTATGCAATCTAACTGGCCTCCTGAATCCAATGGATCTGATATGTCCTGCTGAAATCCCACCAGTTGTGCCTCACAAGAATATTTCTTTCTAAATCCATACTGGCTCCTCATGAACCAATTTTTTTTTTTCATCACATATCCCTCTGATGTACTTTGCTATTAAACTCTCCAGTATTTTACAAACTATACTGGTCAGGCTGATTGGTCTGTAGTTCTCTGGTTTCCTTTGATCACCCTTTCCTTTATAAATTGGTATTATTATAGATTCCTTCCATTCCTTTGGTATTACACTATTATTTATGACATCAACAGGGAAGGAACAAGCTCAAATATATTTCTGGAAGGAGAAAAAATCAAATCAGCCTCCCACTTCAAGTACCTCGGAAGCACAGTATCGAAAGACAACACTGTTAGGCAGGAGATACTCAGCAGGACTCAGAAAGCATCAAACTTCTACAGTCAAGTCGAAATCTCCTCTGGGACTGCAAAATATCACAGAAAGCAAAAACAATCATGTACCACACTTACTTCGTACCAATCCTCACGTACGGTTTAGAGACATGTACCCTACTAAACAAAGACTTCAGTAGAATCCAAGCAACTGAAATGAGATTCATTAGAACCGTGAACCAAACAACCAGAAAGGACAAGATCAGAAATGAAGTGAATAGGAAAGTAGCTGGTTTTGAGGTTCCTATTATCAGTGTCATAAAGAAACGCAGACTTCAGTGGTATGGGCACATAATGAGAATGAACAGGGAAAGACCTGCCAGAAAATATTTCGACCTTAATCTCGTAGGAAGAAGACCACAGGGAAGACCAAGAAAACGTTGGATAGAGACTGTAAGATCAGATGTGGAGGGGAGAGGATACAAATGGGAGGATATACTGGATCAGAAGATGTATGAAGACAGAAGGAGATGGCGAGCGCTTGTACACCACACCCGGGAAACTGGAGCTGGGAAATGATGATGATGATGATGGGTAGTTTGTATAGTATTATTTGAAGTAATTGCACATACTGTATATGAGTTGATTATGTTTGTAAGTACAGAAGATATGAGTAGAATTTCATAAATTATTTAAATTTATTAATGATGAGCTGTGTGTTTAATAGAAAAATTGTTAGTGTTAATAGTATAATACTGCATTTTAGGAAAATGTCTTCTTTTGTTAATTTAAAATTTAGTGCTTGATAATGTATTTTTGTATACCTTTTGCCACTGAGGTAGGCACCTTATTTGCAAATAAAGTGATTTTGATTGATTTGATTTGACTATCATTAACTTACACAATTTTGGACCACTTTTCAAAGACTCACTAAGACCAGCAAACCTCTCCCCACCTACCTCATACTCCACCCTCCCAATCACCCAATTACCCACAACTTTTTTGCCAAGCACTATAAAACAGTTTTCTCCCCATCCCATGATCCTCACTTCGCCCATCCAGATGACTTTGTCTTTAATAATTACACCCGTCCTGATCTTCTAACTCAAACCCTCCTTTCTCCTCTTCCTTAACATAGACTACACACACCACTTAAACTCTGCCATCACACCTCATTAAATCACATAATTCCTGAACAAAACAGGAAAAAAATCTCTTCAGGCTTGACCAGGTCTCCTACGATCATATTCAAGAAGCAGCGCAATCCTCATTGACCTTCTAAGCATAATATACACTTACGTCCTATACACTGATGTTTACCCTAAACACTGGGGTAAAGTCAATACCCTCCTCTTCCTTAACTTCCCTCCAATCTTTACTCCTATCACCCTGTAAGCCTTCTCCCTGTCCTTTCCAAAATCATAGAATGAATATTGAGTAAGGGAATGTCCTCTTACCTCAATTCCCAAGGACTCCTCCCTAAATTCCAGATAGGTTTTTGTTCCCATCCAAGACCATCTGTTTCATATCACAACTTCCTTTACAACTTACCACCATCCCAGACAAACTGCTGACCTGATATGCCTGAATGTTGACAGAGTCTTTAATTCTGTGTGACATTCAGTCTCGTATATAAACTCCTCTATCTCCTGATTCCCATAACAATTATCTGGCTCATCCATATCTTCCTCTGACATAAAATAGCACAAACAATAATCCATGGGACACCTTCCTACACCTTTCACATCACTACCAGCCTTCCTAAAGTTGCCTCCTTTCACCCCTCCCCTATATCCTTTATTCCTCCCACATCCCTCATCCTGAACTACCTTTCAGACTATACCATCACAGACTATGCCAATATTCTGACTACCTTGCCATTCTTTCCTTTAATCCTACTACCATCACTCTAACTCAATATCTCCAAGAGTGCGTAGACACCTTAGATTTCTGGTTCAATTCCTGGCATATAGCCATCAACCCCTCTAAAATTTAATTCATAATTTTCAGTTTAAAAGTCCTGACTTTGCTACCCTCAACATTTTGTTCCTCTGACAATGTATAATACTCGGTAGCGTAGCCAGAATTGACTGATGGGAGGGGGTTATAGTTACAAAACAATGATAGAACATAATGAAGGTGCTTGTACTTGTGTGGAGCACATATGCATGAGTGTTATTATAAGGACACTCATCATCATCATTTCCCATTTCCAGGTGTAGCTGGGTAGTAGCAAATATGGTTCCTCTCTACTTTCTTCGGTCTTTCCACCACTCCTCCTCTAACACTGTGTCCCAGTCCAGGTTTCTTTCTATAATACTGCATTGGATTGTGTCCTTCCATCTCAATCGTGGTTGTCCACAGCCTCTCCTTCCTTGCATTTGTGTTTCCATCACCTTTTTTTTTTTGGCATTCTTTCATCACAATTCGCTTTATGTGCCCAAATCATCTAAGTCGGCTCTTCTCTATTCTATCATTCACTTTTTCCACTCCAGTTTCTTCCCAGATTTTCTCATTCCTTACTTTGTCTCTTCTACTCTCCTGTATTATGCTCCTCAAGAACTTATTGTGCCCCGGAAAAGGTTAGAGCGTCCCCTGCTAAAAAAAGCAATGCACAGCTCCTCAGGTGCTAGGAGAACTGTGAGAAGTGGGCAACCAGCACCAAACTACATCAAGATTGCAACAGTAAATGTCCTAACACTGACGGGAAAGACAGACGAACTAGTTGACTTCGTGAAAGAAAAAAATATAGCCATACTTGGACTGTGTGAGACCAAGAAGAGGGGTAAGGGAGAGTTTCTTCTGAAAGAAGGATACAGGCTGTATTACAGCGGAGGACCTGAGGCAAAAAATGGAGTGGCTATCATACTTAGAAAGGAAATCCAAGAATATGTGGAATATAAAAAATGCGTCAGCGATAGGATGATGGTGATGAGACTCCAGTTTGAAAATAGCATGAAAGATCTACTTCAGTTGTATGCCCCACAAATGGGTTGCATAGATGAACATCTAGAGGACTTTTCAGAGGAAGTGGAGTGAGAGATAGAAGACAAGGAAGTGCTATTGATGGGAGATCAAAATGCACAAGTTGGAATGGAAAGACAAGGAAAGGAAGATGTTGTAGGGCTCTTTGGATATGGAAATGTAAATCCAGAAAGCGAGTTGTTGGTGGATTTTTGCATGAGGAACCAAATGATTGTTGGAAACACTTGGTTTAGGAAGAAGAACAGTCAGAAGATTACAAGGTATGGTTGGAGAGACAGACGAACAAAGGCCATGATTGATTATATAATCATAGAGAACAAACACCGGAAGAACCTTTCAGATGCTACAGCCATGCCTGAAGAAGCCTTTGGTGGAGATCATAGAGTTGTGATAGGAAAATTGAAAGTGGGAAAGATTGAAAAAACCCCATTAAGAAGAGAGAAAAGAATTAAAGTATGAAAGTTGAAGGAGAAAAGCATACAAGAAGAATTTCAAAGGGAAATAATACCCTTGGTACTCAGGACGGAGATGAGGAATGCCGAAGATGAATGGAAAAGATTTTAGGAAGCACTGGTTGTATGTGCAGAAAAGGTATGTAGTAGAACATCAGGAAATGTGAAAGACAAAGAGACACACTGGTGGAAAGATAGGGTAAAGATTAACCCTCAACCCAAAAGATCGGTCTGTCAGGCCGCTAGATAATTTTATTTCTACGATATTGGCAACAATAGTAAATGTTTTACATTTTCCTTCGAGCTATGTGTTCTTTGACCTTTCGTCTAATAAGCTACAGCATGTTTGTTGTCTCAAAACTGTTTAGTGCATTGTTATCGGGGTTATTTGTCAAGTGTGTCATTGTTCCATGCTAATCTTGGCAGTCTTACAGACCGGTATGTTGTATAACGTAGAATTTATCAAATACAACATAGCTGTAAGTTCTATTTGAGGGAGATTTCTCTTATGTAATTGTACTTATTACATTCCACAGAGATGGAAAATGTCTCTCGCCGTATTGCAATGGCAACGAGGCCAACTGATGTTGATTTTCGCGCAAGATTGGGAGAATGGTTGGAAGACGATAACGATGAGGTGGAAGATTCGGAGATTGATGATTCTGACCAAGATCCAGATTTCATCATCAGCAATACAGGTGAGAGTGTAACATCTGATTCAGACACCGAGGTGTTAGAAGAAGAAATGCTGAGCCCTGACGAAGCCAGCCGTGAAGATGAAAATATAACAACCACAACCGCTTCACCTGACACTGCTACAACCAATGATGTCTATCTAGGTAAAAATAAATTTGTTTGGTTCAGCCAGCAGCAAACTCAATCTAGAAAAACACCTGCACACAATATTATTCGAGGTCTGCCTGGTCTTACTGCCGCTGCTAAAGCCTTGGGTAATAAAGCAGCTTTTACAGATATCTGCAACCTTCTTTTGGATGATTACATGATTAATGAAATTGTTCTATGGACAAACCAAAAACTATCAAACGTACGGGGTAAAATTCAAAATCCATCAAATCTTTCTAATTACAGGGACACCAATTCTGTTGAAATTAAAGCTCTTCTTGGATTACTGGCATTATCTTCCATTTTCAAGTCAGGCCGCGAGAATATGCACTCTTTGTTTTCTACTGGACCATCAGGATGTCCAATTTTTCGGTGTACAATGTCAGTGAAGAGGTTCAAGATCCTTCTACTCGCTCTGCGTTTCGACGACTCTAGAGACCGAGAAAGCAGGAGGAAGACAGATCGCGCGGCTCCAATCTCCACATTCTTCAAGAAATTTTTGGGCAACTGCCAAAAGTTGTTCGTCCTGGGAGAAAACGTTTGCGTCGACGAGATGCTTATACCTTTCAGGGGTAGATGTCCATATAAAGTATACATGCCAAAGAAACCAGGAAAATATGGAATAAAGGTAGTGTGCTTAACAGATGCTAAATGTTCGTACTTTTATAATGCCTATATTTATACAGGTAAAGATTCTGGTGGGAGACACCTTACAGATGAAGAACGTAAATTAGGAAAGCCAACGCAGTCCGTCTTGAGAGTTACAAAGGTTGTGCAGAAAAGCAATCGCAATATAACAGGTGACAATTGGTTTTCATCTGTGGAATTGGCAAACGTTTTAAAAAATCGGGGACTATCATACGTGGGAACTGTGAGGAAAAACAAAAGAGAGATTCCTAAGGAATTCCAGCCATCACCTTCAAGAAAGGTTAACTCCGCTATGTATGGATTTACTAAGGACTTGACACAGTTGTCTATTGTTCCAAAGAAGAATAGAGCTGTAATCTTTATTTCATCAATGCATCATAGCAGATGTGAAGATGAAAATGGAATGCAAGAAATCAACAGTTACTACAATGCAACTAAATCTGGTGTGGATACACTTGACATGAAGTGCGCAAATTATTCATCTAACAGAAGAACCCGGCGATGGCCCATGGCAGTATTCTTTTCTTTGTTCAATATAGCTATGGTCAATAGCTATATTCTATACTTGTGCTACTCAGGAAACAAAATTGTGAAAAGGTTTGACTTTGTTCATGAACTTGGGATGGAAATGGTGAAACCTCATCTTGCCGAACGAGTTTCCATACCAAACTTCTCACTTAAATTGAGGAACAGTATTCGAGAAGTCCTTAACCTCGAAGATGACCTTCTTATTGCAGAACGCACTATAACTGACAGACTTGAGAAGAGGAAGACTTGCAGCACGTGTCCATACCAGAAAAAGAGGAAAACGGCATACAAGTGCATTAGATGTGCAAAAGCAATATGTTTGGAATGTTCTTTCAAAATCTGCCGATCTTGTTCATAAGATCTAGGTAACTGTTGTCAGTTACAGTGCTAATTGTGTGGGAGTAAAAGGATAATATCACCTTAAAAATAATTTGTAAAATAACACTGTACTTTTCCAGTAATCTTGAGCTTGAAGTTTGCAATATTGACCATTTTCTCTACCTGTTAATACCTTAGAGTGTACTAATTGATTGTAAAATGTGCTTTTTATGGTTTATAATATATATTCATCAACTAAACATACATGGATTTTACGTGGTGTCAGTAGTTAAATAAGCCCGGTCTCCGAGACCGGTCTTACTCTAAGTGTTATTTAGAGAGGTCTTTCGAGTAGAGGGTTAAAGTGAAGGAAAAGAAAATGGAATGGAAAGCATCTAAGACTGAAGAAAGTAGAAGAAAATATGTGGAGGCAAAGAATTTGGCCAAAAAAGTAGTGGAGGAAGAAAAGAGGAAAAGCTGGGCCTTATTCACACAGAAATTGAGAGATGATATGCAGGGCAGTAAGAAATAACTGTATGGTATATTAAGAAACAAAAAGAGAGGTCAAGTAAACACCAGATCTGTGAAGCATGAAGGCGGCATAATATTAACAAAGCCAGAAGAAGTAAGAAATAGATGGAGAGAGTATTTTCAGAAGTTGCTGAACATGAGAACTACTGAGCTCGATAGCTTCAGTCGCTTAAGTGCGGCCAGTGTCCAGTATTCGGGAGATAGTAGGTTCGAACCCCATTGTCGGCAGCCCTGAAAATGGTTTTCCGTGGTTTCCCATTTTCACACCAAGCGAATGCTGGGGCTGTACCTTAATTAAGGCCACGGCCACTTCCTTCCCACTCCTAGCCCTTTCTCATCCCATCATCGCCATAAGACCTCTCTGTGTCGGTGCGACGTAAAACAACTAGCAAAAAAAAAAAAAAAACATGAGAACTAATGACAGTCATTCAATGGATGACCAGGAAAGGCAATTAGTTGATGAATAAATGGATAAAGAAATTACAATGAATGAAATTGAAATAGCATTAAGAAAGATGAAGAATGGAAAAACTGCCAGAATAGATGAAATTTCAGTGGAGATGATAAAGGCAGCTGGAAGTGTAGGCCTGCAGTGGACATATTGAGTTCTCAGGATTGTATGGGAGAATAAGGACGTCCCTGAGGATTGGCAAAAAGGAATAATCATCCCAATTTTCAAGAAAGGCAATAAGAACGTACTGAAGAACTACAGGGGAATTACTCTGATATCCCATGTTGCTAAGATAATGGAGAGGATACTGGAAAGTAGGATGAGGTTGAGGGTTGAAAATCAATACAGGAAAATCAGTTTAGTTCCAGAAGTGGAAGGTCAACAATAGAGCCTATTTTCGTTATGAGACAACTAATGGAAAAGCAATGGGAGCATGGGAATGATATGGTGATGACATTCATTGACATTTAAAAGGCATATGACAGTGTCCCCAGGACTAAGGTTTGGGACAGTATGGTGCAAAAAGGATTTGGACAGGGATTAATAAAAATGATCACGGCAATGTACAAACATGCAAACACAAGTTGGCAGGACAAGTTGGTTCAAAATCACTAGCGGGCTGGAACAGGGAAGTGTTCTATCGCCAATCCTGTTTACAATAGTAATGAATGACATCATGAGAACAACAAAAGCAACATATGGAGGAAGATAATTGAACATCATGTTATTTGCAGATGATATTGTGATTTGGGAAGAAGATGACATGAAGGTTCACGAACAGTTGGGTGTGGTAAAGGGGAAGATCGAAGAATGTGGATATAAGGACACTTATACAAGAAAATGATGTTGATATTCAGATTGCAGTACTGATACACTACAAAATATTACATTAAATACAGAACAAGAACAATATGATCAAGATGAATAGTTTTATGGTGAATGGTATGTTCAGACTACAATCTAAAATCCAAATTTTGAGGCTTCTTAGAAAATAGATTCAAGAGATCTGTTGGTTTTACAATTATATACTGTGAATGTTAAAAAGAGCCGACACATTGAGTCGGCTTTCACTTGTTTATTGTCAGTCTCTGGTAATTTTCTTTTGTAAAAATTCCATGCAGAGGGTGGGGGGGGGGGTCTAACCCCCACTTGGCTATGCCCCTGATAATATCCTATTAATAGAAACTCCCAACTTATCTCGGATTTAATTTTCAAAATAACCTTGAATGGAAACACCACCTTACCGATGCTTCCGAGCCCCACATACAGGGTGAGAAATCGCGCAGGGAAGGGTGGGTTTTCCCCCCTACCGATGATTTTATCTCTAAGGTACCCCCCACTAAATTGCCCTGGGGGATTCTTTCATTATAAAATGAGGAAAATGTAACACATATATTACTGAAATCATTGTCTTTTACTGGGCATATTTTCATAAAATCATCAACAATAGTACACATAAGATAGAAATAATAGGATGACTGCCAGACCTTGAGCAATAAAACAACCCAGTGGTGGTAACTCTGCACATGCAGCCTATGTTTCATGTTTCATTCTGGCAAGTCCATCTAAAACCCAGGAATAATTCTCCATTGAACATTATTCTTTTTATAACAACAGAATTCAAACAACATTTTAAATTTACATTTTAAAGGGGAGGGATAATTTACTTAGAAGGGAATTATATACCCCTATATACTGTTTGAATTAAACACTAGTAGTTAAGCCCTACGATCCTTCTCCCCCCCACCATTTTTCTCCGATTTTGCATCCTGCCCACATATACTTACTGTAATAGGTAGGGCCTCAAAATCCACCTGCACCCCCAAGCCCTTAACGTATAAAATCCACCCTGTTATAACCTATGTCTCACCGACATGGCTGACTGCAAACAGTAGAAAATGCATACAGTTCCTTGAAATAGACCAGCACACAATGCATATAGAATTCTGCCTACCCTGTGATACCCCTTCCGCAGGTTTCCAACCTTTATTCCCCTTCCTCACCATTTGAGCCCATATATTCACAAACTTCACGATAAGTACAATAGCACAGGTCTCTAACATAACGGTAATAATCCTGTTATCTTTGAAGCCCTTATCCTCTCTCCTTGCCAACGCTATCCCTAACCATAATCATACCCCTGTAACCTCCTATCTCTTCCCTCAATCAATCAATCAATCAATCAATCAATCAATCAATCAATCAATCAATCAATCAATCAACAATCAATCAATACTGATCTGCATTTAGGGCAGTTGCCCAGGTGGCAAATTCCCTATCTGTTGTTGAGTGCTTCAATGCTAACGGTGATTTTGTCTGATTGGCATCCCGATTCAGAACTGCACGGCCGTTGAACGGAAACTTAATTATCACCCCCTATACTAGTATATCTAATAATATTTGTATATAGAATGGAACTCCTCTGTATGTCTTCATATCCGCAAAAATCTCATTCTACTAAAGCACATAACTCTCCGAAGACCGTTAAACTAGTTAGTGGGACGTAAACAAATAGCATTATTTAAAGCACATAACTCAGCAAGTTATAAACCAAGAAAGCTCATTTGTCAGATGATTTCTGAATAAAATTGAAGGTCCGTAATAAGAGTACCCTCCTCTTTCAACAAATTATGGAGTTGCTCATTAATAAAAGAAAATATATACATCCACAAAAATAAAAAGTAAAATTTGTTTACCATCACAGTACTCCATAACATAAAATCATAATGAACGGATCATGACATGTTTAAAAATACAAAATATTACAAGGAAATGGTATACTTAAAATATGAATAATTCTAGTGTATGAATTGTTTTTAACTGTTCACTTCATCATAAAAATATTTTGCAAATATCATTAACTGGAATTCTACTGACCTGTAGCATCAGTCAGGGTACTCAGAATCATAATATTCATAGTGTTGTCCTGTGCGCTGGAAACACGATGATGATCGAATCTGAGTTGGTACAGGAGATACCTGTACAACAGGGGTGCGTCCGCTGCTATTTGAACTGCGGCTGTATGACGTGGTCCTTGATCGCAGAGGTGTTTCGTAACGTGTAAATCGTGAATTAACAGGAACCACAACTGTTGTCTCAAACTTTCCTGCTTGAACTTCTCTAGTGCTGCAATTAGTGTCATACATATTGTAGCTTAAATATAAATCTACTAAAGATTTAAACTCTGTTTGAGAATATTATTACTATCTTGAGATATGTACAGTGTAGCATTAATCTAGAAAAGATACGATAACAGTTTGTACCAGTTTTATTTTAAGATGTTTTGGAAATACAGTAGAGTAACATTTGAGAGGAAAAAAGGAATTTCTGAATTTTCCACCTGTTCAGTCCAGTTTAGTGTCTCGATCATTATAAAACCTAAGTTTCTTACTTACAATAGGGCATGACAGTATTATTTAACATAATTGTAGGTACATGTCAACTTTTTAACGAGTTAGGTTTCTTCTGGTACCAAATATTATAGTCTGAGTTTTGTTAAGATATATCTACAGGAGGAGTGGGATCAAAACAGACCCCTGGGAGACACTTATTGACTTGTTATGTCCTCCTGAGTACATTGTTCCCACAGATACTCATTGACAGCAGTTAGTGATGCACAAGCTAAAAAATTTGAGAGATGTCACATTAAAGATGAGACTTTGGAGTTTGTGCAGTATTAACTCAGGGCTAACTGTGTCGTAGATACTGCTTAGGTATAATAGTGTCTCTATAGTGACATATTGTCAGTCTACTGGATGTCTGAAGTGATGCTGTTGCAATATTACATTACTTTTTAAAGTGGCATTGAAAAAGTTCAAGGAGTGAATTCTGGGTCAGGTATTTAGCAATTTGTGCACAAATCAGACGTTCAAGTGCTCTTGAGAGAGGTGGGAGAATGGACACTGGGCGGTAATCTGATGGAGAATCCAAAGTTGTGTTTTTCATTATAGGCCTTATTAATGCATACTGTATTTCCAAACATCACAGAATACTCCATTGTTCAAGCAGTAGTTTAATGTCCCAACTATAGCAAACTAGCAAAAGTAATGAACTAGGAAACCTGTAGTTCTAAATTTTGGTCTAGATTTAATTATTTATATAATGTCTACCCTCTGACAAAGTCTCATATCTGCAGCTTGTTCTGTATGGCTAACACATAAAACCAATCATTAATTGTAATAGGAGTTGAATCATGCTGAGAAATGATATAATGGATGCAGAAATTTTCTCACAGAACTGGAGGGTGCATCACAGAGATAGGGTAGGAATGGTAGGAGGGGGAGTATTCATCCTGGTGAAAGAAGAATTTGTAAATTACGAAAAAGTTAAAGATGACAAACATGAAATTCTATGTGTAAGGTTCATCTCTAAAGATAATAGGCAACTTGATGTCTTTGGAGCATTCAGACCGGGAAAGGGTAGCACAGACGCTGATTCAGAATTATTTGATAAGATAATCAGCTATGTGAGAAACGAGAAGGAAAGGAACGTGATTGTAGCGGGTGATCTCAACTTACAAGTAACAACTCTCATTATTGTTCCGTATTGAAGATGACGTTAGGCATAGATATCAAGGATAATTAAATTTAAAAAAAACACCTATTCAATACTTTCCACGTTTAATGTGGTTATTATCTACATGATTTTATGTAGACTCATTTGGTCAGGTACATGTTTCACCCATTATTTTGGGCATCTTCAGCCTGTAAACAACCTACAGTCTACATAAAATCATGTAGATAATAACCACATTAAACGTGGAAAGTATTGAATAGGTGTTTTTTTTTATTTATTTAATTATCCTTGATATCTATGCCTGATCTCAACTTACCAAATGTCAATTGCAAACGACAGGAAGCATGACCAACAAATGGCAAATAAGTTAATATGGGAAGGGCATCTGATTCAGAAAGTGATCAATCACTCAATATTGACCTGCATTTAGGGCAGTCGCCCAGGTGGCAGATTCCCCATCTGTTGCTTTCCTAGCCTTTTTCTAAATGATTTAAAAGAAATTGGAAATTTATTGAACGTCTCCCTTGGTAAGTTATTCCAATCCCTAACTCCCCTTCCTATAAATGAATATTTGCCCCAGTTTGTCCTCTTGAATTCCAACTTTATCTTCATATTGTGATCTTTCCTACTTTTATAAACGCCACTCAAAATTATTCGTCTACTAATGTCATTCCACGCCATCTCTCCGCTGACAGCTCGAAACATACCGCTTAGTCGAGCAGCTTTTCTTCTTTCTCACAATTCTTCCCAACCCAAACTTTGCAACATTTTTGTAACGCTACTCTTTTGTCGGAAATCACCCAGAACAAATCGAGCTGCTTTTCTTTGGATTTTTTCCAGTTCTTGAATCAGGTAATCCTGGTGAGGGTCCTATACACTGGAACCATACTCTAGTTGGGGTCTTACCAGAGACTTATATGCCCTCTCCTTTACATCTTTACTACAACCCCTAAACACCCTCATAACCATGTGCACAGATCTGTACCCTTTATTTACAATCCCATTTATGTGATTTCTTTTTTTTTTGCTAGGGGCTTTACGTCGCACCGACACCACAGATAGGTCTTATGGCGACGATGGGATAGGAAAGGCCTAGGAGTTGGAAGGAAGCGGCCGTGGCCTTAACTAAGGTACAGCCCCAGCATTTGCCTGGTGTGAAAATGGGAAACCACGGAAAACCATCTTCAGGGCTGCCGATAGTGGGATTCGAACCTACTATCTCCCGGATGCAAGCTCACAGCCGCGCGCCTCTACGCACACGGCCAACTCGCCCGGTATTTATGTGATTACCCCAATGAAGATCTTTCCTTATATTAACACCTAGATACTTACAATGATCCCCAAAAGGAACTTTCACCCCATCAACGCAGTAATTAAAACTCAGAGGACTTTTCTTATTTGTGAAACTCACAACCTGACTTTTAACCCCGTTTATCAACATTCCATTGCCTGCTGTCCATCTCACAACATTTTCGAGGTCACGTTGCAGTTGCTCACAATCTTGTAACTTATTTATCACTCTATAGAGAATAACATCATCCGCAAAAAGCCTTACCTCCGATTCCACTCCTTTACTCATATCATTTATATATATAGAAAACATAAAATTCCGATAATACTGCCTTGAAGAATTCCCCTCTTAATTATTACAGGGTCAGATAAAGCTTCACCTACTCTAATTCTCTGAGTTCTATTTTCTAGAAACATAGCCACCCATTCAGTCACTCTTTTGTCTAGTCCAATTGCACTCATTTTTTACCAGTAGTCTCTCATGATCCACCGTATCAAATGCTTTTTGACAGGTCAATCGCGATACAGTCCATTTGACCTCCAGAATCCAAAATATCTGCTATATCTTGCTGAAATCCTACAAGTTGAGCTTCAGTGGAATAACCTTTCCTAAAACCGAATTGCCTTCTATCGAACCGGTTATTAATTTCACAAACATGTCTAATATAATCAGAAAGAATTCCTTCCCAAAGCTTACATACAATGCATGTCAAACTTACTGGCCTGTAATTTTCAGCTTTATGTCTATCACTCTTTCCTTTATACACAGGGGCTACTATAGCAACTCTCCATTCATCTGGTATAGCTCCTCCGACCAAACGATAATCAAATAAGTACTTCAGATATGGTACTATATCCCAACCCATTGTCTTTAGTATATCTCCAGAAATCTGATCAATTCCAGCCGCTTTTCTAGTTTTCAACTTTTGTATCTTACTGTAAATGTCATATTTATCATATGTAAATAATATTACTTCCTTGGCCTTAGTCTCCTACACTATCTCGACATTATCCTTGTAACCAACAATCTTTACATAGTGCTCAATCAATCAATCAGTACTGATCTGCATTTAGGGCAGCCGCCCAGGTGGCAGATTTCACCCCTGAATACTGAATACTTCTGCCTTTTGAAGATCCTCATAAACACACTGGAACCAACTAGAGGGAACAATATTCTAGATGTGGTGCTGGTAAAACCAGATGAGCTCTATAGAGAAACCAAAGTAATAGATGGTTTTATAGATCACAAAGATGTTTTTGTGATAGCTAAAAATAAATGTGGATGAAGATATTAAAATTAGGACTATTAGGCAGTACCATATGGCTGATAAAACAGGCATGAGGGAGTTTTTAAAAAGTAACTATGATCGTTGGAAAACGGTAAATAAAAATGTAAACAGACTCTGGGATGGGTTTAAAAACAATTGTTGAGGAATGCAAAAATAGATTTGTACCTTTACAGGTGATAAGGAATGGTAAAGATCCACTATATTACAACAGGGAAGAAGGTGCAGGTTGGAAAGAAATAGAGTTAGAAATGGCTGTGGGTGTAAGGAGAAATTGAAGGAACTTACTAGGAAAATGAATCTAGCAAAGAAGTCAGCTAAGGATAACATGATGGCAAGCATAAATGGCAGCCATACAAATTTTAGTGAAAAATAGAAGAGTATGTATAGGTACTTGAAGGCAGAAACAGGTTCCAAGAAGGATATCCAGGAATCATTAATGAACAAGGGGAGTGTGTATGTGAGGATCTTCAAAAGGCAGAAGTATTCAGTCAGCAGTATGTAAAGATTGTTGGTTACAAGGATAATGTCCAGATAGAGGAGGAGGCTAATGCTAAAGAAGTACTAAAATTTAGCTATGACAACAATGCCATTTACAGTAAGCTACAAAAGTTGAAAACTAGAAAAGCAGCTGTAATTGATAAGGTTTCGGGGGATATACTAAAGACAATGGGTTGGGATATAGTACCATATCTGAAGTACTTATCTGATTATTGTTTGCATAAAGGAGCTATACCAAATGAATGGAGAGTTGCTATAGTAGCCCTTGTGTACAAAGGAAAGGGTGATAGACATAAAGCTGAAAATTACAGGCCAGACAGTTTGACATGCATTGTATGTAAGCTTTGGGGAAGCATTCTTTCTGATTATATAAGACATGTTTGCAAAATTAATAACTGGTTTGATAGAAGAAAGTTTGGGTTTAGGAAAGGTTACTCCACTGAAGCTCAACTTATAAGATTCCGGCAAGATATAGCAGATATCCTGTATTCAGGACATCAATTGGACTGTATTGCGATTGACCTGTCTAAGGCATTTGATAGGGTAGATCATGGAAGACTACTGGCAAAAATGAGTGCAATTGGACTTGACAAAAGAGTGACTGAATGAGTGGCTATGTTTCTAGAAAATAGAACTCAGAGAATTAGAGTAGGCAAAGCTTTATCTGTCCCTGCAATAATTAAGAGGGGAATTCCTCAAGGCAGTGTTATTGGACCTTTATATTTTCTTATATACACTGACTGACAGTGACAATGCAACACCAAGGAGGAGTGGTTCGAAAGGGATGAAAGTTGGGGAAAAAACAGAGACGGCACGGATGAATAATTGATGTTTATTTCAAATCGATATGCAGGTTACACAATGCGCACGGCATCGACTCAGTAGGATGTAGGACCACCGCGAGCGGCGATGCACGCAGAAACACGTCGAGGTACAGAGTCAATAAGAGTGCGGATGGTGTCCTGAGGGATGGTTCTCCATTCTCTGTCAACCATTTGCCACAGTTGGTCATCCGTACGAGGCTGGGGCAGAGTTTGCAAACGGCGTCCAATGAGATCCCACACGTGTTCGATTGGTGAGAGATCCGGAGAGTACGCTGGCCACGGAAGCATCTGTACACCTCGTAGAGCCTGTTGGGAGATGCGAGCAGTGTGTGGGCGGGCATTATCCTGCTGAAACAGAGCATTGGGCAGCCCCTGAAGGTACGGGAGTGCCACCGGCCGCAGCACATGCTGCACGTAGCGGTGGGCATTTAACGTGCCTTGAATACGCACTAGAGGTGACGTGGAATCATACGCAATAGCGCCCCAAACCATGATGCCGCGTTGTCTAGCGGTAGGGTGCTCCACAGTTACTGCCGGATTTGACCTTTCTCCACGCCAACGCCACACTCGTCTGCGGTGACTATCACTGACAGAACAGAAGTGTGACTCATCGGAGAACACGACGTTCCGCCATTCCCTCATCCAAGTCGCTCTAGCCCGGCACCATGCCAGGCGTGCACGTCTATGCTGTGGAGTCAATGGTAGTCTTCTGAGCAGACGCCGGGAGTGCAGGCCTCCTTCAACCAATCGACGGGAAATTGTTCTGGTCGATATTGGAACAGCACATGCTGAAGAATGGCGGTTGACGTGGCGTGCGGAGCTGCCACCGCTTGGCGGCGGATGCGCCGATCCTCGCGTGCTGACGTCACTCGGGCTGCGCCTGGACCCCTCGCACGTGCCACATGTCCCTGCGCCAACCATCTTCGCCACAGGCGCTGCACCGTGGACACATCCCTATGGGTATTGGCTGCGATTTGACGAAGCGGCCAACCTGCCCTTCTCAGCCCGATCACCATACCCCTCGTAAAGTCGTCTGTCTGCTGGAAATGCCTCCGTTGACAGCGGCCTGGCATTCTTAGCTATACACGTGTCCTGTGGCACACGACTACACGTTCTACAATGACTGTCGGCTGAGAAATCACGGTACGAAGTGGGCCATTCGCCAACGCCGAGTCCCATTTATCGTTCGCTACGTGCGCAGCACAGCGGCGCATTTCACATCATGAGCATACCTCAGTGACGTCAGTCTACCCTGCAATTGGCATAAAGTTCTGACCACTCCTTCTTGGTGTTGCATTTGCTCTGTCAGTCAGTGTATATCAATGATATGAGTAAAGAAGTGGAATCAGAGATAAGGCTTTTTGCAGATGATGTTATTCTGTACAGAATAATAAATAAGTTACAATATTGTGAGCAACTGCAAAATGACCTTGATAATGTTGTGAAATGAACAGTAGGCAATGGTATGATGATAAACGGGGTTAAAAGTCAGGTTGTGAGTTTCACAAATAGGGTCCTCTCAGTTTTAATTACTGTGTAGATGGGTTGAAAGTTCCCTTTGGGGATCATTGTAAATACCTAGGTCTTAATATAAGGTAATCAGATAAATATGTTTGAAAATAAAGGGTACAGATTTCTGCACATGGTTATGAGGGTATTTAGGGGTTATAGTAAGGATGTAAAGGAGAGGGCATAT
Source organism: Anabrus simplex (assembly GCF_040414725.1). Lineage (NCBI taxonomy): Eukaryota > Metazoa > Arthropoda > Insecta > Orthoptera > Tettigoniidae > Anabrus > Anabrus simplex. The sequence goes on along the minus strand of NC_090265.1, from coordinate 1,767,321,873 downwards.
AAGTCTCTTCAACGAATGCCTGAAACAAGGTACAGTGCCAAAAATCTGGCAGCAAGCCATGCTGAAGCTGTTATATAAAGGTAATGGAGATATTGAAGATCCAAATGCATACAGGGGCATAGCACTGGAATTCACAGCCTTAAAAATCCTAACAAGTCTCCTGAACAACCGCTTGTACAAGATGATAGAGAAATTCATCCATGAAGAGCAATTCAGGTTCACCAAGGGCAAATCGACCTTACACACTGTGAAATGTCTTATGAACGAAATTGAGGAAGCCCTGAGGTATCCGAGAGGAAAGTTCCATGTGACTTTTGTGGACTATACCAAGCCATTTGACCTCATAAGCAGGTCCATGATAATAGAAAAGCTGGAAAAAAGGTGAAAATTACATCACAAGAATTATTAGGAATATACTTGGACATAACCCGGTATGGATAGATGAGAGTGTTGTCCGATCCAGACCACTAGAACAGAAAAATGACGTGTTGGAAGGAGATCCACTTAGCCCGCTATTATTCAATATATTTTATAGACAAGAAAGTGTTCCACCGATCAATACTTATTTATTGTGAATGAATTATTACACTTATAAACTTATAAATAATAATTATTCAATATAGCCACATCAGATGTCACCAAATACATCAAAGCGGACGTCAAAGTACTGGCCTATGTCGACTACACGGTTCTTATATTACCCAGCATAACAAAACTTCAAGAAGCCTTTGACCAACTGGAAAAGTGGGCCACCAGAAATGAACTGCAACTTAACAAAAAGAAACCTGTGACAATGATGTTCAGGAAAAGAGGCAGATCAGCAGCCAATGACAAGATCACATATAAGAATGAGCCACTAGCAATCGTCCCACACTTTAAATACCTAGGGATCACCTTGCAGACTTATGGAACTGTTTTCACGACGCATGTTAAAGAAAGAATAACAGCCGCAACCTTAGCCGTGACTACAGTAGAAAATCTACCAAAGATCTCGCTGGCAACCGCAATGGAAATATTTAAATTAAAAATTACACCTGTAATAACATATGGCATGGCATTGATTTGGGAGCATCTTACCAAAAGCAATCTCGTAGATATAGAAAAGGTGAAAGCCAAATTCTTAAAAAAAAACTCTATGTGTATCAAAGTACACCCGATCGTGCCTGGTATATGTGCTGGCAAGAGAAACTTCTTTCATAGAAGATCTCCGCCTACAACTGCAACTACCCTTTACACCGGCATATCAGAATTTGCTCATAGACCTTCAGAGAAAAAGGGAAGAAATATGCCTGGAGTTCTACTCTACAGACACTATGTTAAACAGCGAATGGAAAAAGCCGGGATACAAACTTAGACACGTAATGACACGATTTGCTGTTCACGGATTTCTCCACCGGATATGCAGCAGAGACAACTACCATGAACCAAACGAATTACAGTGTTTATGCAAATTGTGCGGGAAAATCTGTGAGAGGTACCACGCAATGTCATGCAGAAAAAGATTAGTGTCACTGACTAAATTCTGTCTCGATGAAAAAGAGAGCTAAAATTTTCTTTACACATCGTGCGAAGCTTTTCTCTATTATTATTAAGTCTCTGGTAAGACCCCAACTAGAGTATGGTTCCAGTGTATGGGACCCTCACCAGGATTACTTGATTCAAGAACCGGAAAAAATCCAAAGAAAAGCAGCTCGATTTGTCCTGGGTGATTTCTGACAAAAGAGTAGCGTTACAAAAATGTTGCAAAGTTTGGGCTGGGAATCAATCAATCAATCAATACTGATCTGCATTTATGGCAGTCGCCCAGGTGGCAGATTCCCTATCTGTTGTTTGCCTAGCCTTTTCCTACATGATTTCAAAGAAATTGGAAATTTATTGAGCATCTCCCTTGGTAAGTTATTCCAATCCCTAACTCCCCTTCCTATAAATGAATATTTGCCCTAGTTTGTCCTCTTGAATTCCAACTTTATCTTCATATTGTGATCTTTCCTACTTTTATAAACGCCACTCAAACTTATTTGTCTACTAATGTCATTTTTCGCCATCTCTCCGCTGACAGCTCGGAACATACCAATTACATGTAACTAATCTCATTATTAGACCCGTATTGAACTATGCTATGATATACTAACAATTTGTTGGTTGTTTTGATCCACCTTTTCAATACAAATTACAGTTTGTGTTGCTAAGTTGTAATGTTACAACACTAATTTACCGGGACATGTTTCGCTTTTATTCACAAGCATCATCAGCCTATACAATTGCCTCAAGGTTTGTCATATTTGGATTGTTGTTACAAATTTCATTACATTGAATGTAAATCTAATTTCAGTGATAACAATATTTAAAACATAAGAATAATATACGTATTAAAAATTATGACAATATGATTTGCAATGTTAAAAATGGAGTAACTCTTAATTCTAAAACACATTGACATCCAAAACACAGTTTTTACAATTTGAAAATTTGGCTAAAAATTGTTTGCAATGTTAAAATAAATTTGATTCAACTATAATTTGGCATTAAAATTTGAGTCATAAATATAAATATTGGATGTTAATATATAGGAGCCATATTTTCTGAAGTGCGTTGGTTTCTAGAATACAGTAACATTTCAGTATTGAGAATTTTAGTTAAGAATTGTGCTCTCTAAATAATGTTATTTAAAAGGACTGTAATTTTGCATCATGCGTGATTAGAGTCATGATGATAATCTAGAATTGAAGTCCTGGGTTCGTTGGAAAATGGCTTCTAGATTTGATGAGGCTTGCTGCTGCAGTTTGGCAATTTGATCAGAGGAAGTATTGACATATTCAATTCGTGTTTGTAGCGACCAGACTATCCGTTGGAAGTTGATTGTTTTGATGTAAGTTATGGTTAAAAGGGGCTTCAATCCAAATTTTGAGTATCTGATTATGTTTCTGTCGATTTATAGAATGGAAGAAGCATCCCTTTGTCTGCTGCTAAGGAATCTTGTGGACCTTATTGCGTTACTGTGACTATTGTCTGTCGGACCTTATTGTGTTACTGTGACTATTGTCTGTGTAGCAGCAGACAAAGGGATGCTTCTTCCATTCTATAAATCGACAGGAACATAATCAGATACTCAAAATTTGGATTGAAGCCCCTTTTAACCATAACTTACATCAAAACAATCAACTTCCAACGGAGAGTCTGGTCGCTACAAACAAGAATTAAATATGTCAATACTTCCTCTGATCAAATTGCCAAACTGCAGCAGCAAGCCTCATCAAATCTAGAAGCCATTTTCCAACGAACCCAAGACTTCAATTCTAGATTATCATCATGACTCTAATCACGCATGATGCAAAATTACAGTCTTTTTAAATAACATTATTTAGAGAGCACAATTCTTAACTAAAATTCTCAATACTGAAATGTTACTGTATTCTAGAAACCAACGCACTTCAGAAAATATGGCTCCTATATATTAACATCCAATATTTATATTTATGACTCAAATTTTAATGCCAAATTATAGTTGAATCAATTTTATTTTAACATTGCAAACAATTTTTAGCCAAATTTTCAAATTGTAAAAACTGTGTTTTGGACGTCAATGTGTTTTAGAATTAAGAGTTACTCCATTTTAACATTGCAAATCATATTGTCATAATTTTTAATATGTATATTATTCTTATGTTTTAAATATTGTTATCACTGAAATTAGATTTACATTCAATGTAATGAAATTTGTAACAACAATCCAAATATGACAAACCTTGAGGCATTAACAATTATTACAAAGTAGATCAACTTATAAATTTCCATTATAATATTTAAATCAACGAGCACACTATTCCTCTCTACTAAGAAACCAACCTTCTCCTAACCCATGCCCCTCCTTTCCAGCTTCTTGTTTAGGCCTATTACACCAAATACAGAAAAACAGTTCATAAAATTACTCTAATTTAATATCACCAAAATGTTAATGGAGTAAATGATATTCACTAGATGCCATGATGTACATAATCTAGCTATTGTATTTTTGAAGCCCACACACAAGTTTACCTTATGTGGGATTCACATTGTATCTTATACTACCTTTGTATGTATATGTAAGATACTGATTGTGAATAAAAATGTATGTAAAAAAAAAATTGTATAGGCTGATGATGCTTGTGAATAAAAGAGAAACATGTCCTGGTAAATTAGTGTTGTAACATTACAACTTAGCAACACAAACTGTAATTTGTATTGAAAAGGTGGATCAAAACAACCAACAAATTGTTAGTATATCATCACATACCACTTAGTCGAGCAGCTCTTCTTCTTTCTCTCAATTCTTCCCAGCCCAAACTTTGCAACATTTTTGTAATGCTACTCTTTTTTCGGAATTCACCCAGAACAAATCGAGCTGCTTTTCTTTGGATTTTATCCAGTTCTTGAATCAGGTAATCCTGGTGAGGATCCCATACACTGGAACCATACTCTAGTTGGGGTCTTACCAGAGACTTATATGCCCTCTCCTTTACATCCTTACTACAACCCCTAAACACCCTCATAACCATGTGCAGAGATCTGTACCCTTTATTTTCAAACATATTTATCTGATTACCTTATATTAAGACCTAGATATTTACAATGATCCCCAAAGGGAACTTTCAACCCATTTACGCAGTAATTAAAACTGAGAGGACGCTATTTGTGAAACTCACAACCTGACTTTTAACCCCGTTTATCATCATACCATTGCCTACTGTCTATTTCACAACATTATCAAGGTCACGTTGCAGTTGCTCACAATCTTGTAGCTTATTTATTACTCTATAGAGAATAACATCATCTGCAAAAAGCCTTACCTCTGATTCCACTCCTTTACTCATATCTGCCACCTGGGCGACTGCCCTAAATGCAGATCAGTATTGATTGATTGATCATATTTATATATAAGAAAACATAACGTTCCGATAATACTGCCTTGAGGAATTCTCCTCTTAATTATCACAGGGTCAGATAAAGCTTCACCTACTCTAATTCTCTGAGATCTATTTTTTATAAATATAGCAACCTATTCAGTCACTCTTTTGTCTAGTCTAATTGCGCTCATTTTTCCCAGTAGTGTCCCATGATCCACCCTATCAAATGCTTTAGACAGGTCAATCGCGATACAGTCCATTTGACCTCCTGAATCTGTGATATCTGCTATATCTTGCTGGAATCCTACAAGTTGAGCTTCAGTGGAATAACCTTTCCTAAAACCGAACTGTCTTCTATTGAACCAGTTATTAATTTCACGAACATGTCTAATATAATCAGAAAGAATGCCTTCCCAAAGCTTACATACTTACTGGCCTGTAATTTTCAGCTTTATGTCTATCACCCTTTCCTTTATACACAGGGGCTACGATAGCAACTCTCCATTCATCTGGTATAGCTGCTCCAACCAAACAATAATCAAATAAGTACTTCAGATATGGTACTATATCCCAACCCATTGCCTTTAGTATATCCCCAGAAATCTTATCAATTCCAGCTGCTTTTTTATTTGTCGACTTTTGTATCTTACTGTAAATGTCATTGTTATCATATGTAAAGTTTAATACTTCTTTAGCCTTAGTCTCCTCCTCTATCTGGACATTATCCTCGTAACCAACAATCTTTACATACTGCTGACTGAATACTTCTGCCTTTTGAAGATCCTCACATACACACTCCCCTTGTTCATTAATTATTTCTGGAATGTCCTTCATGGAACTTGTTTCTGCCTTAAAATACCTATACATACCCGTCCATTTTTCACTAAAATTTGTATGACTGCCAATTATGCTTGCCATCATGTTATTCTTAGCTGCCTTCTTTGCTAGATTCAATTTTCTAGTAAGTTCCTTCAATTTCTCCTTGCTTCCACAGCCATTTCTAACTCTTATTTCTTTCCAGTCTGCACCTCCTTCTTAGTCTCTTTATTTCTCTATTATAATAAGGTGGGTCTTTACCATTCCTTACCTCCCTTAAAGGTACTACCTCCCTTAAAGGTACCAACACTTGGGAGAAAGGAGACGAACTGCTTGATTAAGTGGTGTGTTCTGAGCTGTCAGTGGAGAGATGGCGTGGGAGGACATCAGTAGACGAATAAGTTTGAGTGGTGTCTTTAAAGGTAGGAAAGATAACAATATGAAGATAAAGTTTAAAACAAGAGGACAAATTGGGGCAAATATTCGTTTACAGGAAGGGGAGTTAGGGATTGGAATAACTTACCAAGGGAGATGTTCAATAAATTTCCAATGTCATTGAAATCTTTCAAGAAAAGGCTAGGAAAACAGCAGATTAGGAATCTGCCACCTATATGTAGATCAGTGGTGATTGATTGATTGATTGATTGATTGATTGATTGATTGATTGATCAAATATAAAAATGGATTTGACATGAGTAATCACAACTTCTTTCAGCTCTCACTAAATTTTGGCAGCTTGCACATTCGTTAGTTTGCTGGAGGGGGGAATGTTTTTGATTAATTTTATAGAGATGCCATCATTACCTATTCCATCAGAATGATTGATTACAGAACCCATTTAACTGTTGTCTGCTCTACTTTAGTGTGCATATTTGTAATTAACTGGAAGTAGGAAGGAGAAAGAATTGGTTATAGTCTAAATGTTCAATAATATCTTTGTATTTGCGAAAATATTCAAATTTCTCAGTTTGTATGTTTCCAGCAAAAAGGGATTCACGTATGTAACAGTGACCTTATAAGCATTCGGACCTTAAAAAGAAGATGAAAGCAGACATCCAGTGAGGGTTTAGCAATGGAAATACAAATGAAGGCTGTCATATAGTAGAGCTTTAAATGCTGTGTCATACTATATTGCAACATACAAGCTAATCTGTTTGAACTAATTTTCGGAGTTTCTGTTACAGTTAAAGTACGCGCTGAAGAGGTAAAATGTTTCCTTTCGGGAGTGCTGCTATCTGTTAGTGAGGTTGTGTTTCATAGTACTCGACATATTTGTTAATATAGTAAAGAAAGAAACATTAGTACGATTGTTCATGTAGGGCTCTCTTAATTAATGTAAAACCTCTTCGTTTTTTACATAAATTGTTAATACTTTCCGTTTCTCATGGCATAGAATATAAAAGAGTAAGTGCTGCTCTCTTGTTTACGATCAATTTCCTACTTTTCTATTATGATTAATAACTTTCAAAAATACTACAATCGTCATGACTTTCAGTATAAAAATCAATTTTTGGAACAGTGGTCTGTTAAATTACTAGAACAGACTATAAATAATATATTTATAAATTAAGTAGACAGCTGGTGGCAGGTTAGTGAACTAACGCATGACCGCATAAGTGGTTGAGTACGTTGAGAGATGTTGAGCTGAGAGCTTGGCGTCTGGGGAGCAGACGTGCTTGCAATGTGCTGAACATAGCGCTGAAGCTCAATGCTAGTGGTTGTTTTTTGCTTGAAGAAACTATTCAATCTAAAATTATTACTAATAAATATTTGTAGTTTATCTCCTGTTGTGTGTTGAATATTAAAGTCAGTTCCTTGTCCACTTGCGTAAATACTTCCTCTTTACCACATTATGTTGTAAATACCTTATGACTGCTTTTTAATATATACCGTGCATAGATTTTTTGGGAAGTGGAAAAATGACAAAGACTGTAAATCCTGTGTTCGGGAATTCACAAAACTGTGGTACTGTACTAACTTACGTGTACATTTATTTATTTGTTGTTCTGGGTGATTGTGCCAAATGGCTCCCAGTGAGCAATTCTTCCTCATAGCGCAATTTAGAATGTGCACACCTCCTATATATTATCAATCCATTCCTGTGGAAGACCCGGTGTAAATATCGGAAGAACGAGAATATCTGACCGGAGCTGTTATTATATTTTTCATATTGGGAATGTTTTTTGTAGCAGAGGTTTTTAGCTTATTTTCCTTCGGAATCTCCTACACCAGTCTTGCTGCGTACGCGTAGGTCTACAATTAGCTAGCGCTCTATAGTCATGTTTACTGGATCGCTGATAACCATAGTGTGTGTAAGCTGTTTAATAGTAAATCAATGAAACATATCATAACCATCATTAAAAGCACTAATAAATATCGGCGAACACTTCCTGGTTAAATGACAATTTCAGTAAACTTACACCTCGGGGGTGAAATTTGAACCTCTTAAGAACTCTTATGAAACCAGAAATGTAACTTTCTATTAAAAGAAACGAGTTTTGTATTAAAATGTAGATGTTGAATTTATTCATCTTGGATATCTTTTTCATTTGATCTTACGGTAAGGGTGGAGATGGCAAGAGTGACAGTACAAGTGAAATGCTCTCAGTGTAGCTGTATCTTGTGTTTTGTGAATGAATGAATGAATAAATAAATAAATGTATCCCATAATATAAAGAACCTACGCATGTGCACGTAGCGGATATGCTGTAGCTATAATACTGGAATGAACAGAACCCTTCCATCAATATACAGTATCCATGTTCTAAGCACTTTTTCTTCTCGGCTCTTTGTCATGTCTAGGTGCTGTAATTTGGTAGCTGACGTTAATAAAATGAAAAAGTAAGCACTTTTCACAAAAATGAGCGATTGAGGCAGTAAGTTACCAGTATTTCTGCTAATATGTTAATGTCTTAGATTAGATCCCCTCGTCGTATAATTTGCTTGGCAGAAATATTTAATTTAAGACTCATCAGCATTTAGTGTGAGGCATTAAAAGTGTAAGATAACATAGTAATCATGGCTAGGTTGGAAATCTTTTAAAATTCCAGTATGTGAACAGAGTAGTCGCCTACTTCGACCAGCACTTTGTGCTTTTAATACTGCGGAACACCCCTTACTTGTATTCGACAGAAATGGACTCGTCCAATCCCTGGCGCGACTCGCGCGCAGGAAGTTCATTCCCGCCAATGCGGCGTAGCTGTATAGTTGGCGAGCCTAGGAAGGTTTTCGTTCTGATCCCGCCACGGTGACGTCACTCGCAGTAGAGTAGTGTGATGAAGCAGCAGGAGTAATGTGTTGTGCAGGAACCAAGGGATTTATTATGTTGTGTACGTACGTATTTTTGTCGAAGGAAGCTACGTAAAGCGGCCTCCATGAAGAGTTCAGCGCAAGATGGTTAGAGAGACTCGTCATCTGTGGGTCGGGAATTTGCCGGAGAATATCCGCGAGGATCGCATTCGAGAACATTTTAAACGGTATGTTGTTTGGTGCCCAAAGGGAATGTGGTGGTGCTACTACTACATCGTCGAGTGTTATTGTCTTAGGTGGTTTTTGGTTGTCGTGGTGGTGTTTTGTTGTGGTTGTGTTCCAAGGTGCCAGTGTGTGCAGTGTTGCAACGTGAGTTTTCAGCTGGGAGATTTTCTTCCTGCTTAGAACGTCGAACTCAGGTCTTCCTTCGCTGGACGTCGTGAGTCCAAAACTATAACAGCATTCACGCCACTATTACTTTGTTTCTTTTATCTTGACAGGTTGGATACCAGTGTGTTAATTTAATTATTTTTTTTCAGCTGTTTTGGAGATAATTTCATGTTCCTGGACGATGTTGACTTTCAGAGAACGTCGGAGTAAATTTTTATTCAGGCCTATCTACGAATACCCTTGAAACACTCGTAAAATCAGTCCACATAATGTCAAGCTGCGTCCGTTAAAGTGTGACATTTGGTTGATCGTTAGGCGTGGGCAGATGTTTACAAGCTGTGGTACAGTGTCTGTATCATGGGATATTGACTATAGCAATGCGATAGTTAATCGATTTTATTAACATTCGTCCGTGACATTTCCTCTTTTGTATCAACTTTGGGTACGTCGATTTCTTTCATATGGAGAGTTCAGTAAGGTTCCTCGTATAATACCTGTATACGTGGGTGGAAGATGAGGGTGGGGGAAGTGTTTCTCTAAAATATTCATGTAGTCATTCTTGTATTGTAGAGTGTAGACAATGAAAGATCGACTTGTGATACGAATGTAGTGTGACGCCATTTTGAGAGCTATTAAAATCACATTATCATTACTTTAGTTTGGGGAGAACCAGTTTCATAGAATGGGAGGTGAAGAATCGTCGTTTGTGTATATAAGGATGATGTTAGAAAAGTACTTTCGAGTTGTGGGATAAGCCAATGCTACTAATGATTTTTGAATCATAAGAGAGGTTGGTACCGCCGATGTAAAGAGGCGTAGTGGGGGCATGATTTATTCTAGTCGTCGTCTACAGAAGGTTGGGGGCGAACCGAAGTACAGTCCATTTCAAATGGCAGTGGAAGTTTAGTGAATTCTCTAGAGAGGAAACTTATAGCGATGATTCCGATAGTAAACAAGGTTGGATGTTAACCAAAATTCTAGGTTCTGATTTGCTTCCTTGTAGGGACTTAACGTATTTAGTTGCAGCCTAGTTCGATGTTTGCCGCTGCTATGTCCTATGCCCATGATTTATGTTCCCATTTGTGGTTCTGCAATTACTGTATTTATGAGGCTTATTACCTTAGGCCTGTTACCTGCATGCCCTGCGTCTTCAGTGTTTGGATACCATTGATACTTCCTCCATCGATATCACAGTTTCCGTGCTTATCAAATATAATGTGCCTAATATCAGTAATACAAGATGTGGTTCTTTGAAGTCTACCATTTGTTGGTTTCCTCTGTACAGCAAAAGACTGCTTATGCTTAAGATATCTCGACAAGACATTGCACGCTGACCTACCTTTGCGTATTTATTACTTGCATGTAGTTTATTTTCACGTCACATGTTTCTTAGTCTACTTGTGTTTTGTGAAGTTGAATTATAGCTATACCATAGCGTATGGCTATACCTTACATTCATATCACAGGGAATCTTGTCTTCACAAAGTAGGCCTACATCTCTCTTGTATTTAATATTCGTGTAGTTTCCTCAATAATCTCTGTGGACGTCTAATGAGCTAGCTACCACGGTTTTAGTGGATGTTGAGGTATTTCCAGCTCTCGGAAATGAAAGTTACAACTTTGTTGTTCTCGACATATTTATGGGTGGAGTGGTCGTTTTGAAAACGTAGGCCTGTTCATATAGATAACTGAAATCGATGTTGTGTGTGAAAGCTTACGTGTACATGGAAATTCCCCTCGAATCCAGCCATACGTGAGTGTGTTGCTGGTTTAATTTTGGCTAGTGGCATGTACGTGGTGTAGCATTGAGGAGTCTACGTTTATAAAGTTACCCAGATCCGAGTAGAACAGGATCGTCACTACAATAGCCATACAATCTAGGGTACTACAACACTTACTGTACATGCTGGAATGTTGACGGCAGAGTGATAGACCGTCTCGCCCATTGACTTTTTTTTTTTTTTTTTTTTTTGCTGCCTTCTCGTAACATGGGATAAGTACCGATTTATCGGAAATCACTGCAAGTCGTGTCTTTCTGTGTTGATCAAATTGATGAATAGAGTCCTATGTGTGTCGGAATTTCATTTAGGCTATCCGATCCAGTGCAATTGACATGCTCGTAAAGCCTCTATCCAAATTTGATTCAGGCTTAACGCTAGTGCCGTACGAGATGTCTCGGAAGCATAGCATGAGATTCTTCCCGATATGAACCCATACTGTTCTTCAGAAGGTGCACTAATTTACATCTTCCGATTTGGACTGTTATTTTCAGCTATCTCTCATGATCGGATGGTAATAATCTCAAGTCTCCTGTATGATAATAAAGGTGTTCACCTCTAGCTTTCTCTTTCTTGTGGACTGATATTTTCAAGACCTTCAAGGATGTAGGTCTACGTACTGTATGTGGCTTTTTATCGAATGAGCATTTTAGGAAAATGAACATTGTACTTGCGGATTTTACTTCAAAATTTCTCCTAGTTCATTTTTCGGATAATTGTTAACTGCAGCGTTTCAATTATGTTACTTTTTTTCTACTTATTTGGTATAAAAGTATCATTTTGGGGACTTTTTTGAGTGCTAATTATCCGGATGTGTTTTTCCTAGATTGGTATTCACGAAGTCTGAATTACAATTAACAGCTCGGTGACAGTTTTTTATTATTTATTTGAAGAATTGCAGTGGAATCCTACTTTTAAATCATTACATGACTACGGCTCGTCTCGGGGTAGTTTTGTTTATATTTTTCTGAAGGTTACGACTGACCACTTCATCATCATGTAATTTCGCTCATTTTTAAGATGTTGCGTGTTTATTGATTTAGTGTGGGTTAATATATATCGCAGTGTTGATTATTACAGTAGCTAAGATAATTTTCGACTGATTAATTGTTCTTAGTTTGATTGCAATTGAGTATGATTTAGCCTGTATTTATTTATCAGCTCACGTCAGCAATGTAAATGTTTAACGAGTAGATGCTTTGTACTACCTTTAATGAGTTTCCCTTTTTAACTCCTTTTCCCTCCCTCTTTGTATCGTTATCTTGCAGGTTGTATGTTATGTGACATGATATATGTGGTACCTTGTATGTCAGTATGAAGTGTCAAGAAGAGTGGCTCAAAATCAAGCTGCAATGTATTTCAACGTCCATTCTGAGTGGCTACTCCTCGCCACTGTTTACGAGAAAATTGCTGTTATCAAATCGAATCTAACGTGCATGCAGTACTTAACCAACCTTTTTAGTTAGGTACCATAGCTAGTAGATCTGATGATTGTGTTGCACCTATGGCCTAATTGAATGGTAAAACTGCTCGGGCACATAGAACTCGCGTCTTTTGAGTGTATACTGTGTTATGCTTCTGTCAATCCGGAGCAAGTTTTACGCGAAACGTGCAGTTTTCTCTCATTTCACTTGGTATAAACTCAGAAATAAAGCAATCGTGACTTATTTTGGACCGCAAAAGCCTCAGTAAAGGCATGCTTTTTATTAGGCGTCGATAATTCCCGGGTATCGTTTGGCATTTTCTGCTTTTGTTTGGCCTCAAGAGGATCTTCTCTGTTCTTTTCAGTCATAACGTTCTAGGAGGATTAAATGAGAAAAGAAAATGGTATTGGTCGTCGCTTTCAGAGAATTATCCTGGTTTTGATTAGTAGAATACGAGAGGTGATGGGAACCGCGCTTGTATGATCCGGAGGTTGGTTGCCCAGTTGTATTTCCTCTTTTTAACAACCATCACCACTTGTATGATCCCGTGAGTAGGGTGTTCAACATGTACGCCCCAAGACTTAAGGCTCAGTGTGGAAAATATACAAGTTCTCTCCGAAGTTGGTGGAATTGAGCCTGTATAATTGTTCTGAACCCAGCTACGGAATATCTTGAGTTCGTGTACATAATTACCATTTTGGGGATAACATCCCTTGGCAGGAAAATGGTGAATATTTAAGGTCTTCGATTACTTTGTGAAATAAGTTACTATATATATATACCGTGCGAGGGTTTTTAAACCAATATTTTTACCAGTATTATATTGCATTTAGGCGTTTGCATTTTCTCCAGAGGCTTCTCTAATATCATCTTGTACCTGGCAGTGACTTACGCATCTGCAATGCAGAGCCTCACTGTTATACAATGGATGGTGGGAACCTGTTTCCTGGCTGGAAAATAATGTGTCGCTGGTCCGCCATTATGTTATTGATCCATGTCTACATTCCTTTCTCTTGCTTGTAGGAGTGTTTCTCTCCCTTTGCCAGGGACAAGAATTGCTGCCATTTAAGTTACCAGTAGTATTTGGTTTGGTGTTCTGGTTTATAAAATTAACTATTCCTTTTTTAAGTACGAGCAAGACAGTTGATGGATTGATGCTATATTTCGGATAAATAAACTATTTATTAATTGTTCTGCCAGAAGACTAGCTGGATTATTAAGGCATTGAGCCACGGGTAACATTTTGATATTGAAGTGGGTTTCCGTAATTTCCTCTACTTCAAATCTAGGCGAACGACAGGATGTTTCCCTAAATATAGGCCACGGCTACTATTCCTAGCCTTAGTTACAGTAGTTACAAATACCTTCGCAAAGTACAGAAACTGCAATGAATGAGGCTCTTCATCTTTTCCTACCGCTTTTCCCCACACCCGTCGCACATGTGGATTTGGCCGTGTTTTACGGCCGGATGCCCTTCTGACGCCAACCCTGTATGGAGGGATTTAATCACTATTGCATGTTTCTGTGGTGGTTGCTAATGTAGTGTGTTGTGTGAATATGAAGAGGGGAGTGTTGGGACGGGCACAAACACCCAGTCCCCGAGCCAGAAGAATTAATCAGAAGCGATTAAAATCCGGGACCCTCTGAACTGAAGGCCAGTATGCTGACCATTCAGCCAAAGAGTCGGACACTGCACTGAATTAGGTTATTATACCAAAATTGTCACACACTACAAACACAAGGTTGATGATGAAGCTGTCCCATATTCTGTACATGAAGTATCAGCATCACTGCTATGGGCTATAGTTGAACTGGTTTTGTTTCTTATGTCAAACTAGAGGCTGGTTAGGTGCTCAAAATAGCACCACTAGGTGTTATGCAGTTAATAAAAACAGATGGTAGTTCCATAATGAAGCTTAAAATACATAACGAGGAATGAGGTAGTTTGCCATTGCTTCTTAAATTGGGAGCTTCGCGACCACGGGGCCCTTGGTTGAGTCCTGCCATTGCTGCCAGGTTCTTCACTTTCATCTATCCTATCTGACCTCCCTTGGTCAACACTTGTTATTGTTCGACCCAGATAGTATTAGATTACGAAGCCTAGGGAATCTTTTATTTTTTGAAGTGTCTGACCCCTTCAGTTTTTCCCCTCTGATTAGGGTTAATAGAGGACGGTTGCCTAGTTGTACTTCCTCTGGAAATAATCACCACCACCTCCCCAATTAATAATGTTATTGTTTTACGGACCACTAACTACTTTTTCGGAGACGCCGAGGTGCCGGAATTTAGCCCCGTAGGAGTTCTTTCACGTGCCAGTAAATCTACCGACACGAGGATGACGTATTTGAGCACCCTCAAATACCATCGGACTGAGCCAGGATGGAACCTGCCGTCTCGGCCACTCAGCCCGGCACCTGCCCCATTAGTAGCACCTTCCATAACATTAAAATGCACTAGCCGTGCTCCGAATGTTATTGCTCAATTCCAACCATACCTATGCAGTTTCCGTACTGCTACAGCCGTAAATAATGACTGGGATTTCGGCAGAAATTACATTTTATCTTGCTTGTGCCAAGAAATAAGGAAATACACTGCTATCGTCGGGAAATGGCAACTAGCGGGAGTTGAAGTATCAGCCATCTCTGTAAGGCTGTTATTAAAGCCCCGGAAGAAGTGGAATATGAAGGCTGCTAGGTATTCGCAATCATGATGCAAAGTGGGATAGGATGGTTAAGTTTTACTCTTGGTCACTTGTGTACCATTGCCTCATTTCTAGTGTAGGCCGTGTAAACCCTAGGGACATGTTTCTATAAAAGTAGAAGTCTCGTTTCTCAAGGATGTATTCAGGTAAGATAGTGAACATTGCCCTGGAGTCAAATCTGACAAGTCATGTACCGGTCGTTAGTCCTTCATTTGGCAGGCCCCGCGGTCTAGGGGTAGCGAACCTGCCTCTTACCTGACGGAGGGGTGTTGAAGGATCGCCCTATGTTTTTCATACATTTTATTCGTGCCAACTCTCCCGGTTTAAGCGGGAGACTCCCTATTTTTGGTCGTCCTTCTCTCTCTCTCTCCTGATCGCAAAGATTTATTTCCCGGTTTTGTGAACAGATTTAGGATTCCTGTATTTTTTGAAAATTCCAGTTTTTTCTTCGTTCTTTAAGTAGGTAAGTAACTGGAGAGAATTGATGTTCAGTGGGCATCGGCAAGACAGAATTGTTCTTAAATATAACAGAATCTCGAAAGAAATGCTTTTTATTTTATCATTCCCACATAATGCCGACGGCGAAACTTTTTTAAAGCATTTTTACAAGGACAAAAGCTCAGTTTAGATCCAAGCTTCCCAAAAAAGAATTCTGGAAAAAAATTAAACCTTTAAATGCTTTGAGCATAAGTCAAGTTCAGAAATTTATAAAGAGGTCTAAGGCAGTTACAATGAAGAGTCATATGTTCTAAATCTCAGATAACTGGGCGAGTGGGCCGTGTGGTTAGGGGCGCACAGCTGTGAGCTTGCATCCGGGAGATAGTGGGTTCGAACCCCACCGTCGGCAGCTCTAAAGATGGTTTTCCGTGGTTTCCAATTTTCACACTAGGCAAATGGTGGGGCTGTACCGTAATTAAGGCCACGGCCGCCTTCTTCCCGCTCCTATCCCATCGTCGCCATAAGACCTATCCGTGTCGGTGCGACGTAAAGCAAAATTGTAAAACATAAAATGTAAAGCTCGGCTACGTGCAGTATTTCATTATTTATTAATAAATAAGAGAAATTACGCATCTGAGTAGTATAATGTGTTCAATATTCTTCAAAGTTGTGTTATCAATGATGTGTCGTGGCATGTCGGGACATGCCGCAAAGAGATCTCCAATTTTTTTACTTTTGAAATTTGACACGTCTCTATTTATCATATGGCTCTTAGTGATGGAAGTGTCCGAGGACATGTTCGGCTCTCCTGATGGTCAAGAACTTAGGAAATTCTCGTAATTATTAGCCAAAAATGAGGTAAACAGACACATTTTAGTATTTGAATTGAAATTCCTTAGATTTATTTGCAATACACTTGAACTAATAATATGGTTGGTTTTACGTCTCACGAACTGCTGTTACAGTTTTCGGAGACGCTGAGGTCAACTATTCATTAAAGTGTGTGCGATCGATTACTTGTACAGGTACGTAGAATAGATTATTCCAACGAAATAGCCATAATTATGTTCGGTTCAAACTGCTGAACGTTATGTTTTATGAGGTTTGTTATCAGAACGGGGCAAGCTTCGGGAAATATTTGTTTACTCAGGATGTGTGAAACTATGCCACAGGTCCTCTGAATATCAGGAAAGCCTATCAACCTCTGCTGCTCCCTACTGTTGCAGCCAGTCGCTTAAGTGCGGCCAGTATTCGAGAAATAGTGGGTTTGAATCCCACTGTTGCAGCCCTGAAGATGGCTTTCTGTTGTTTCCCATTTTGACACCAGGCAAATGCTGGGGCTGTTCCTTAATTAAGGCCACAGTCTCTACCTTCCCACTTCTAGTACTTTCCTTTCCCATCGTCGCCATAAAACCTATTTGTGTCATGCATGTTTAGTCCTCAGCCCGAACGCTGGTTGGATCCTCAACAGCTCAACCATCAGCTGCCATAGATGGCTTAGACATCACTGAAGAGGCGTACTAGGGAAATGAGGAGTGAGGTCGTTTCCCGTTGCTTTCCTCACCGAGCCAGAAGTTGCTATTACATATCAGTCTGCCATGCCCACTGAAATGCTTGCACCAACCGACCCTATGAGTAACATTTTCACACCATTTGTAGCAGAGACTGGCTGCATAAGGAATGGCATCGCCCATACGTCAGTCACTTTCATTTTGTCAAAACCAAGAATAAAGCTGAGACAGATCAATGAAAGTAACTAAATTGCTCTAGCCTATACCAGAAGACATAGAGCACTGTAAACACTAGGTCCTGCCAGCAAAGGCATCTATTTGTGTCGGCGCGACGTAAAGCAACTTGAAAAAAGAAAAACTCTTGCAGCCGTAAATGAAACTGTAACTTCGTTGGAAGCTACATTTTGCAGACAGATGCAAAAATACTGTCTGTATCCATCAAGAAATGGCAACAGGCGGTTTTATTTCTTAGGTATCCCAAACCATAGTACATACGGTGTCAATCGCGACCGTCCCTGCAACACTAGTTGTCCACCTTACAACAAAGACGTACAGTAGCAGAGTGACCCGTTTTCGTGTACGGAGTACCTTATAAATAATGTACGGTTCCTTTGCTGTAATAAAGCCTTTATTTTGCACATCGTCAAACTATGCTTTTTCTTGTTGATAACTTGCAGTATATACATTAGATCGCTGAACACTTACTGTATGTGCAATAACCGATTATAAGACACAACAGAGATATGGAGCGATGATTTTAATCCTCATCGCCGTCCTCGTTGATAAAAAGGCATTTGTTCACTTCACTGAAAGTCCTACCCAAAATCTATGCCCGACTAACGATTTGTGAATGGTAACGAACACGGGGAAGATAGTATAACTGCGATGTGACAACAACACTACGGTTTTGTCAGGACTCTCGCAGTAGTATTGGCTGATACCGTAGTACCGAATTGAATGCGGTATATATGCAGTTAGTATAACAGCGGTACGTTTTTCTATTAATATGTGGTGACCTTACTTGTTTAAAGTATTCAATTTCATTTTTATCCGTATTGAATTGTGATTACAAAGTTTAACATTTTTTTAAAGGTGGACCGTAAATTTTTTTTAAAGACCTTACTTGTGTTAGGGCTTTCCTTTAAAAAACCGAATATTTAAGGTGTAATTTTCATTCATCGTTTCAGTGAGGTATGAAACCACTTGTGATAGTTGATATATTCCTGTGAAAAGTATGTGTTTGACCTTATCTGTCGTCTCTAGGAAATGGAGACGATGTCCCCTGTCCCAGCATTGCTTATCGACGTCTTATCACAGCGTGTTCCGAAGGTCTTCAGGCAGTCCATGTCTCAGTTTCTTCATTTAGACCAACGTCCTACTCTAAACCGCTTTCCAAACGATTTGTTAAGAAAGAAAGCTCTCAGGCATAATTGTTGAACTCTTATCGATGGAATGATGGATAAGACTGTTCTTTTGCCAGATGATCCCATGAAAGGCCTCAACTCCCCAACCGGTCTTCATCACACGTCGGAATCATTGATTACTGCTGTAGTCAACTGTTGATAATAACATTGTTGTTGTTTTTACGTTCCACTAACTACTTTTGACAGTTTTCGGAGATGCAGAGGTGCCGAAATTTTGCCCTGCAGGAGTTCTTTTACGTGCCAGTAAATCTACCGACAACAGGCTGACGTAGAATTTTAGCACTTTCACATACCACCGGACTGAGCCAGGATCGAACCAGCGCTTTAACAGTCTGAGCCACTCAGTCCGGCAGTGAAGTCAACTGCTTCGGTGTCTGTATGCAACTTATAAATCTTAATCTTTCCAAATATCCTATCGTGTCCCTAAAACTGCGGTCTGTAAAACAAACGCCGCCTTCATTTATGTGTAGTGTCAGCCCATTCAGATCTTATAAGGCTGTATTATTTCCTCGTCGTTCTAAGTTTGTCTTATAGGGACCCATCACATCTAGTACATAACTCGCCGTGGTTCAAACGGTAAAAGGTTTACACGAAGGCACATTTTCTGGCCCGAGTGAAGATTTGCACTCGTGTCCATTACGTGTATTAAAGCTTTGCCTATGTCGGACATAAGTTTGTAATCATGTCCTCCCGAGAACGTGCCGTTACTTTAAGGTGGAAAGGTAGAACATCTTTTCTGTCATCACGTGAAATTAGGAAAGTCGTTCAAAATTCCCTTCAATGAACAAAGTTAAATACCAGGCAACCGTATCGATTAATGCTTCAATAAGAAGATAGTAACCGTAACATGATATAAGGAATCTCTATTACACTTATGTGATTGCAGAGAAAAAAGTTCTCAATTTTCATAATAGGAAAAGATTTCCGTGAACCAAATAATTGTTACTTTGCTTTTTTTTAGTTCAGCAGAAGCCCTGGTCAGAATGAGTGGTTGCAGTGGGTGCTTGATTCGTGTACCCACTCCCAAATCGTTACGGAAATGCTTCCGGAAATCCTTTTAGAAAGTTCATAGGTCTAATAATAATTTCGTGTGGCTATTTCTAACCGCGTGCAGCCCTTGTAAGGCAGACCCTCCGATCAGGGTGGGAGGCATCTGCCATGTGTAGGTAACTGCATGTTATTGTGTTGCAGGATAGTGTTGTTTGTGGTGTGTGAGTTGCAGGGATGTTGGAGACAGCACAAATAACCCAGCCCCCGAGTTATTTAAACTAACCAACGAAGGTTAGAATCCCCGACCCGGCCGGGAATCGAACCCGGGACCCTCTGAACCGAAGTCCAGTACGCTGACCATTCATTCAACGAGTCGGACATAGGTCTAATGATTAGCATGGTTATTTTACGTCCGATCGGCTGGATTTCGGTTTTTCAGTTTTGCTACGATTTTCTGTAGTTCTAGCAGTTAAAAACGAAATGCATCCTGTTTGTATGGAAAGTTGCCTAGTTTTACTTCCCCTTAAAACAGGTTTGTGAATTTAAGTGTGTGTGTCATGAGAGAAGCAGTTTTCCACTATTTTCCTTCCTAAACTCCAAATTAATATTAGGATGGCCCCTAATTAGCCATGACCTCTTCCTACCCCGTTATAGACCCAAATACAAATGCAGGTTGTCAGATGTCACTATCACTAAGTTGGCAATACAGTATGACTTTGATTTTCCTAACCTTTTAGGTGAAGCAGCTAAGGTATAGAAGCCATCTAGATCCCCACAATAATATCCTCTTTATTCACTTCAATTGGGAAGATACTCTTCACTCAGGACGTATTGACTTGAGATCTTTTTTATTCGTAACACAATTGTGGCATCTGATCTGTTACGTAGATCCTTTTGAGTTTCTGTACACAGTTGAAATATATATTTCGTGTGCACTTGAAGCTAAAAGCCAACTTGCTTGTTTTACTACTTTGTCAGTGTCCATAACATGATCAGAGCACCGGGACATCCAGTTTTACGCAGAGTTCGAAGTACAGGGGCGTGACGTGATAATTTCAAAACTCTCAAATGCCTTGGCTGGGGGTGTGTGTTTACGATTAGACGACGTAAAGTTCAGTCGTTTGGTTTTTTGCGAGCAAAGGACATCTCTCCCAATCGTTTCTTACTTAACAGCCTTTTTTATTGATGTTTATAGTCTGCGAATTCAATACGGAACTGATGTTGATGTGCATTCCTTCTCATTTCCAATATTTTATGGAGGAAATTATATGCACATGTAATTAATGAGATTTTTTTGGTATAGTAGAGAAAAACATGGTTTGATAATGTATCCATCAGCCGAGATCGTAGATGATCCGGGCAGCTCCTGACCCTTTCGGCACCAGGAACATACATGGGAATCAAACTTAATCACTCTGTCCCACTGAGCGTCATGATTCCGCCATCTTCTCGCCCCCTGGCCATCCGTAGGGATGCCGTGTCGCTGGGTGCTCAAGGATTTGATACAAGCCAGCATGAAGGTCTAGCTTGATTTTCTAGTAGGTATATATATATATGTGTGTGTGGGGGGGGGGAGGCGGTTTGTACGTGGTTTCTTTAGTTTGGTAGGAGTGAAAGATATGATAAGCCATTTTTTCTTCCAGGATATTTATGAGATATGTACTCATGTTTTAAAGGAAGCTTTCTCCATTTATGTTATATTTGTTCCCGTTTGTTGTGGGTAGGCCTTTTTATTGGAGCGTTTGTAAGAAATATCAAATGAAACTTGCACTTGAACTTAAATAAAAATGGTCTATAACTTCGATGTTTGACCCCTTACATTAAATATCAACTAAATTGAAATTACCCTAGGTAAATTAGGTGACCAGGTTTGGCGTCTCAGAAAATGATGCTTTAAGTACGACGGACGCCTTTGCTGGCGGGATGTAGTGTTTACAGTGCACTATGTCTTCTGGTATGGGCTATATAAAATTTGTTACTTTCATTGACCGGTCTCAGTCTCATCCTTGGCTTTGACAGTATCAAGGTGACTGAGGTATGGGTGATGCTAGTAATGCCATTCCTTATGCAGCCAGTGAATGGTGTGAAAATATCACTCATAGGGTTGGTTGGTGCATGTATTTCAGTGGGCTTGGCAGACTATGTAATAGCAACTGCCGGCTTAGTGAGGAAAGCAACGGGAAACTACCTCACTCCTCATTTCCCTAATACGCCTCTTCAGTGACGCCTAGGCTATTTATGACAGCTGTTGGCGGAGCTGCAGAGGATCAAACCAGCCTTCGGTCTGAATACCCAACATACACATAAGTACGACGGATGTAGTAGGCCTATACCAATGTGGTACAATTCCTTTGTGGTTTAGGATGAAGAAAATTGCAGTACTCTTGACAACCTGCCTTCAGTATTTTACAGTAATATTTGCCCACATACGTTACGAAATATTTTGAAAGTCCGGCTCCATGGCTAAATGGTTAGCGTGCTGGCCTTTGGTCTAGAGGTCCCGGGTTCGATTCCCGGCCAGGTCGGCCTTTTTTACCTTAATGGTTAATTCCAATGGATTGGATGCCGGGTGTGTGTGGCGTATTCAGAATTAGAAATCATCCTAGATAGGGCCCTCATCTTCAGACATGCAGGTCGCCTAATAGGCCGTCTACCAAAAAAGAGACCCGAGCCAGGCCTCTCCGGAGGCCATATGCCATTTCATTTCAATATGGTTAAGTCTTAAGAGTGCCATTCTTGTAAAACAAGCACTGTATAAAATGACCACATTAACTTTATTTGATTCACTGAGCAAGTTGGCCACGTTGTTTGGGTCACGTAGCTGTGAGCTTGCATTCGGGAGATGGTGAGTGCGAACCCCGCTGTCGGCAGCCCTGAAGATGGTATTGTGTTTTTTTTTTTTTTCATGTTGCTTTACGTCGCATCGACACAGGTAGGTCTTACGGCGACGATGGGACTGAAAAGGGCTGGTTGTGGGAAGGAAGCGGTCGTGGCCTTAATTAAGGTATTTGTCTGGGGTGAAAATGGGAAACTACGGAAAACCATCATCTTCAGGGCTGTCGACAGTGGGGTTCTAACCTGCTATCTCCCGAATACTGGATACTGACTGAAGCCAGTGCAGCTATCGAGCTCGGTGAGTTTCCCATTTTCAAACCACGCAAATTGTACCTTAATTAAGGCCACGGTCGCGTCCTTTCCACTCCCAGCTCTGCCCTATCCTATAGTCGCCTTAAGGACTGTTTGTGTCGGTGCGACGTAAAAACTAATACAAAGAAACTTGTAGATTCTGGGCATGAAAGTAACGTTGCAAAATATATGTGGGGTATAAAACTAAACTTTCTTGTAGTTATTGGTGGAGAGAATAAAATTAAGTTAGCATAGTTAGCACTGGCGCGCAGTTTTTTAATAATTTCATGTTTCTTCACAACTTGTTTCGTGTTCCACTATGCTGGGCGAGAGTTCATTTACCTTGCACACAATGCATTGCATTTTCCTTCCCCCACCATGCCAGTCTTGCCGCTTGGTTGCTTTGTTGGAGTGTCTAGTGTTACTTTTTTGCTGCTGCTGCCGTGGGTGAAATTCTAAGGATATTATCATAGGATTTCTTTCCTTCTGGGAATGTGTCTACGTCACGACTTCGAAACTTGTCAAAGCACCCATGCTAGTCGTACATTGATGATTGGGTTTTCTGATTTTTATAGGCAGTCTGAATATTTAAATTTAATTGAATAGATTTTTCTGCCGCTTGATCTTCTGACGACAGAAACTTGTGTGATACATATTGGTTGGGAGTCTCAGAATGTGCACTTGAAGTAATCTCCTTCAAAATTTGAGAGAGTCAGTGCTGTCTAATCTGCAGTAGTCTTCTTCTTAGCATAAGGGTCGTTGTTCCTACTCGTTTATTTTACCGCCGATTAGCATTCTTTGCCATCTACTTCTACTATAAATTGAATCATGATAAAGGCGAGTGGACTCGAAGAAGCCTGGTGCAGGTATAGGCGAACTGAGCGCCTGTGAGGATGGGGCCTTACCTAAGACGAATTCTAAATACAGAAGACGGCACAAACACCCACCCCCCAAACCATAGGAATTAACTCATAAAAGTTAAAATCCCCGACCCGGCCGGTCGTCGAATCCGAGCCTCCTTGGACCTAAGGCTAGCATCTAACCATTTAGCCAGGGAGCTGGACATGATAAAGCTGAGGACATGGGTTTATCCTCTTCAAGGAGTAGTATATAGCGATAGCCCAGTCTGTTGGACATCTTTCTGTACCCAAGATAGCTTGTTTGATCGTGACCAGTGGTGTACGAAACCAACCCGAAGACTTCTATTTTTAATAATATGGGCAAAGTACAACTTATTGTCTCCTTTCTGCTCATTCGAACTGTATATAAAGAGAAACTCCAACCACCTTCCATCTTCGGTGAGATGAACTTATCGTACTTCCCCTTACACAATAGTCACCACCACATCCATTGGTGTTTAACGTTTAGCCTGTTTTGGGCGGAGAAATGCAATCCCAGTGCATATTCTAACAATTCACCAGTCATTTAACAGTTTGCACTAAAAACACGTTTGTGAATTTCTCGGAATAGAAGGAAATATTTAGCACAACAGGAAGCGCGAATAAGGTACTCAGTTGGTGAAGTTCTTTAAGACTGCTCTCTCATTATACAACCTCAAGCGAACATTACAAGTATTGTCTAGTGTTGTGGACCCTAGCTGATATTCGATCTGCGGCTTAATGGTCAGCGTTGAGGCCTTTGTTTTAGAAGGTTCCGGGTTCGGTTTCCGGCTGGCTAGGGAATTTTCATCGCATCTAGTTACTTCCTCTGACTGGGGAACTGAGTGTGTTTGTCTTTACACATTCCTCTTCATGCACACACCAGAGTACCAACCGCCACGGAAACATCCAATAGTGAATGTCCCTCCACATAACCCGCTGTGGGTAGGGACAGTAGAATCACACCCACGGTATCCCCTGCCTGTCGTAAGAGGCGACTGAAAGGGGTTCCAGAGGCTCTGAACTTTGGAGCATGGGTTGGCGACCACGGGGCTTTTAGGTGAATACTGGCATTGCTTTCATTTCCACTTAATTGTGCCAGGCTCCTCACTTTCATCTATCCTATCGTCCTGCTCCATGGCTGAATGGTTAGCATTCCGGGTCGGGGATTTTAGCTTTCATAAGTTAATTCCTATGGCTCGGGGGCTGGGTGTTTGTGTCGTTTTCAGCATCAGATTTCATCTTAGGTAGGGCCCCATCCTCACAGATGCGCAGGTCGCCTATAGATCTGCACTAGGCCACTCAGAGGCCACACGCCATTAGTGTTATCTATCACAACCGCCCTCCCTTGGTCAACTCATGTTTTTTGCGACTCCGGCGGTATTAGTTTTGCGAATCCTAGGGAGTGATTCATTTTCACGCCCTTCGTGGCCTTTGTCCTTCTTTGGCCGATACCTTCATTTTCCGAAGTGTCGGAATCCTTCCATTTTTTTCCTCTCTGATTAGTGTTATATAAAGGATGGTTGCCAAGTTATAGGAAGTGTAGGAAGAACTAAGATCATCCAGGGTATTTATGATCCTGTTGTAGTAGCCCTTCCCGAGCGAGTTGGCCGTACGTTTAGGGTCGCGCTGCTGTGAGCTTGCATTCTGACCGTCGGCAGTCCTGCTCTGTTCTGTGGTTCTCCATTTCCACACCAGGCAAATGCTGGGGCTGTACCCTAATTAACCCTCGAAGTGGCGGTTATTTTCCTGTAGTGGCAGGGATATTTTACCGGTGTTGCAGTCTCTTGGTATAAATCCCCTGTGGGTGGGGGCTGTAGAATAACACCCATGGTATCCCCTGCCTGTCGTAAGAGGCGACTAAAAGGGGCCCAGTGGCTCTGGACTTTGGAGCGTGGGTTGGCGACCACGGGGCCCTCAGCTGAGTCCTGGCATTGCTTCCACTTACTTTTCCCAGGCTCCTCACTTTAGTCTATCTTGTTCGAACTCCCTTGGTCAACTCTTGCTCTTTTCCGACCCCTACGCTATTAGGTTCGCGAGGGCTAGGGAGTCTTTCATTTTCATGTCCTTCGTGGCCCTTGTCTTCCTTTGGCCGATATCTTCATTTTTCGAAGTGTCGGACCCCTTCCATATTTTCTCTCTGATTAGTGTTATATAGAGGATGGCTGCCTAGTTGTACTTCCTCTTAAAACAATAATCACCACCACCATCTTGGTATAAATTGTGCCAAA
Organism: Anabrus simplex; assembly: GCF_040414725.1. NCBI lineage: Eukaryota > Metazoa > Arthropoda > Insecta > Orthoptera > Tettigoniidae > Anabrus > Anabrus simplex. The sequence continues at coordinate 1,767,296,034 of NC_090265.1, read as the reverse complement.
AATTGTTGACGTGTTATACTTACAGTACATAGAAAAGTACACTCTATTATTAAAAAAGTGCAAGGAATGAGATGATGTTATTAAAGCACTTATGTATCAAATCCAAGAAATATATGACCAAAATATATTTAATGTGTTTATATTCATTTCTGCAAAAGGTTTGCTATATGTAAAACTTTTATATTCAGGTCAATTTTAAAACGAGTGCGAGGGTTAGTTGGATCTCCAACAGATCGACCAAAGAATGTCTGTGTCTCACAGCATAGGGAATACCCAGGAGAGGCTAGCACCTAAGTTGGCAAATTGCATCGCTCTATCATACGTTTATACCTACAGTTTTTGATCACATACTGGTCCCTAAGCCGCTGAAGAACATCCCTTATTTGGACACAGAGTCTGATATTAACTAGAAACTGTATGCGACGTAACCGTAGACAATGAAATCTCAAGGATAATAAAGAATATTAGCACTGTGGAAAGGCGGAAATGAGCTGTTTTAGCATTCCTGAATGTATATACGACAATAAAATGCGTTTATCTAGACTTCCATTTGTAATTACAGACTGTTGTGATTTACATACTAGAATCTGACAGTCCAAGGACGAACTGGATGCCTCCATAATCCTATATACTGTTAACTCCAGCTAGTACTGCAATCTTATGGGCTACCAATTTTATTTTATTTTTTTGGCTACTTGTTTGACGTCACGCTAATACATTGAAGAGGTTTTCGGTGAAGGAGGATGGAAAAGGACTAGGATTGGTAGCCACTACCTTGCATTAACCCTCCAACTGGCAAACGCCTGATATCAGACGTTTTATTAGTTTTCCCCAGTGGCAAGGACTAGAATTGCGGCACGGTCGCATCTGGCACGCCACCATGCTTAATACAGAAGATAGGCTCGTACAACTTGCTTTAGAGGGCTAGCTCGGAACTTCCTCCTGCTCATTTAAATAAAAGTTTCTGATTGAACGGGACGTTCGAAGCTGCCGTGTTGTATATTTCTTTTTGATCGCTGTATATTGTTAACTTGAATGTCTAATGGTGCAATATAGTCTGATTGCATCCGAGATAGATGTAAACTAGTCCATGTTAATAGTAAAAGGTGTGGAACTGAAAGGTGAATTCAAGTGCATCATTTGAGGATTAAGTAATCTAAAAGTTATTTGAAGATGGAATGATACATTTTATTCCATACCCATAGACTCTTAAATATATAAATCAAGCTTATTACTTGCGTAGAATAATTAATTTCGAGTTTTTCGTACCTCTAAGAAATTGAATTTAGATAGTCTACAAGTTTCTATTGTTACTTCATGTAAAGGTCTTGGAACAACTTGTCAACAACCACGTGTACTTCGTACCTATGTATATACTGGAGCGTGAATTTGTTTCCTTGGTTAGGATTGTGAAGAAGAAAGCCGTAAAATACAGGGTCGGTCTCATCCCATGGTTAGACTCCTCCCATTTATTAAGACGTGGGATTTTAATTCATTTCTTTCTTCAGTTGTGTTCCCGAGGCTGAGTACATCCTTTTTCTGCTCCTCAAACCAATATTCGTGCGTGAGTCGGACTTGCGACAGATTTTCAATCATTATTTTATGTACACTGATGTGTTCCAAAAGACCTAGTTTGTCTTGAAAGTGGCCCCTGCGAATGGTTTTAATCATGATTCTGTCTTGGATAATACTAATTTTCAGTGTATTTAGTTAGAAATGTGTACATCCAGAAGAAGGTAGGCTGTCCTGGAAATTTTTTCTTGAAATAAATTTCGAGATGTGAAAGAACCCTGAACATGCTTGGGTGTAGGAAATGCTGAGTGTTTGAAAGATATTGGGTTGCTTGCAAGCCTCCGTTGTCGTGGGCTGCTGGGGAAAGTGGCCGGTTTGAACCTAATATGGGTGCTGCCTGTTACCTGGATAAACCTGCTAAACCAGCTCCCAAGTTGGCCTAACCCTTCCCTCGTGCTCTGGTTCTGATTTCATCCTAGCTGGCGCTCGTGAGAGATGCTGATTGCATTGAAACACACTGCAGAACAAGTAGACAAGTATCTCTTCCTTAAAATGTAGGTTACATTATGAGGAACCCTCATAACGTTATGTAGTGACGAATGGAAATTTTCTTACAATTATTTTTGTTTGTGCGCATGTACTAGGAATGTATATTAAGCACTGCGGCCAAATAGAACTACACTATTTTCAATGGGTTTTTCAATTACTTGTTTATTATTTGATCAACTAATGTAAGTTATACTAGAATATCTTAAAGCTTATGTACCTTAAACTAAGATATCTTTCAACGTGTAATCAGCAGCTATTAAACGATTCAAAGTACATTTTGGAAATGGAAACCTGACATTTGCAAACGTTCATATGTGATTCCTATGCCAGTCAGGTTTTAATGATCGGGATCATAGCCCAATGGAGAACAATGTTGCAGTGTATTCTTTAGAGATGAAAATGTTGATTATCAAATTCCCTCTGGAAGTAGTTCCTTTGTTCTTTCGAGTAACACCTGTCATCCATTCGTGTTCGGAGAAAGTAATTTTACCGGCATAATGATTATTTTTTATCGTAGGAAATTGTTCCATATACTGTACTTAAAATAAAATCTAGCAAGAAAGTAAGGGACGTGATAGCCGAGTGCATTATTTACGGGACAAAATTCCGGCACCTCGGTGTTCCCGAAAACGGTAAAAGTAGGTAGTGGGTCGTAAAACTATTAAGCTATTATTATTATTATTATTATTATTAGCAAGGTAGCCGTCGTTCGAATCCCTGGCAATACATGTGGTTAGAATTCCAGGTAAAACTTGAGATGCCTTGGCAATGATCGGTCATGTGAAACTACAAGGCAGTTTCCTTAGAGACTTACTTGACTTCAGCCCTCTCAGGAGAATAGAATGAAGTTTATTTACTGTGTGTTTCTTATCAATTAGTTTGACAGTACTGACGCGCTTCATCTTCTCAAGGATATTAAGCCCTTATAATTACTGCATCTCTATTCGTACTACCTCTGTATTTTTGACGTGAATTACTGAAGGATATAACTTAAGACAGAAACCTAATACAAGTTTCCAATCCTAGACAGAACAGGATATTTTTATTGGCTCCACAAGAACACAGTTTACTTGTATGATTTTACTCAGATGCTCGTGAGTTATGAAGATTCAACAACAATAACAAGATTGTCGCCACACGTTATAGTTAAGGCCAGATTATTCAGTTTTACAGAATGAAACTTACGGTAGATTTTATTTTATTCCAGATGAACACACGAGTTTCTTTGTTAATTTTCAGAAGTATACTTGAAGTCATTTGAGCTGTTTGGAGGTACTAGGCCTACGTACTTTGTTTCATTTTGAATTTGTTTTATTATTTATTCTTTAACCCATGTGCCATTAACTGGTTTGTTAATCACAAGTAATTGTGTACATGTTTGCCGTCCGCCGTATTGCTGAATTTTTGTTGTTGTTGGTGGTGGTGGTAGTGGTGTTGGGGGGTGTTCATACTTATACAATTTTGCTACTTAGGTAGTATTGTTAGGCATTTTCAAATTAAGCCGTTTTAATTAATTGAGGTTTTAACATGAATGTTTTTGGGCAATTACCGTGGACAATAATAATAATAATAATCTATGGCCTCAGCTACCATGTGCAGACATTTAAATTTGACGCCATCTGGACAGTTTTGCGTTGACGATTTATTTTCCTACACCACGGTAACTATGGTAACCAGTGTACGTCATCTATGTATACTAGGACAGGAAAAGAACATTCCCATGCTTCTCCATGTAGTGGAGGAACTTCGTTAAATTCTAGTTTTCGTTTATTCTGACTATTCAGGCTGTTCCAGTTGGCTTGTGGGCGAATATACATTGATTATTGTCCAAGCGTTCTTCTTATGAGCTATATAAGACGTAATAACCTGTCAAAATCGATGTGGCCATAGAAGGAACAACGGCTGTGAATAATGGGGCATGTGGCAACGCTGCCGTTATATAACCCTCTCGACGGAGTTGTTACATCACTTGGCATCTAGGCTCGTGGACAGTCACGTTCTCTTCCAACGTGTCACATCCTCCTACCACTAACCACTGAATGATGTTTACATAACGTGAACATCCTTGGATTGGTTCTGTGGGAGCGACAGATAACGTTCCGCTCACTGCGCGAAGTCAGCTTATCTCTCCACTGTCCTATAAGGCGTACCGTTATTAGGCGTATGTCTGCTGCTTTCGTAGTCTAAGGCACAAAACAGAGGCCTTAGATGCCGTTAGTACATTGTGTCTAGCATGCAGTGCAGGGGTATGGAAGGTCTTTTTCCGTTTACTCACTATTTTGGTGGCATTATTTTACCTCTTTTCAGAGAACAGATTCAGGTGCTCGTACTTATAGATGATTCATATGCGTTTTTAACGCGATGAAATGTATTACGTCAAATGTTCAATTTCGTAGATTTTTTGATGCTTGTGTGAAATTTGTTCAGTATATTATGTTATTATGGCATGCCATCAAAGCAGTCTGGAGATTTTATCGTACCGATTTGTTTGTTTTACTAGGTTAAATGGATTCCTTGTTAATATGGTTAATTTGTTTATATCGATGATTGTGAGCGTTACATAAAATAGCCTGTGTAACGCAAATCTCGTAGTCAGTTCAATTCCTGCACATTGCGGTTAGTTGTATCTTACAGCATTGGGTGTTGATAATTGTAGGTAGAATTGAATGTAAGACGTATTTTTCAAGTACGCTGAACGGGGACAGAAATGTTACGAAATTACACTCAACTTCACTATCAAAGAATAAAGCGCTTTGATTAGTAGCCGAGTTCGGTGGTGATAATCGTATGACTTCAGCCACGTGTGCAGACATTTTAATTCGATGCCATCTGGCTGCTTGCCCGTCAATTTTGACGTTCGATTTTACTTCAGGGCTACTAGATGGCAGAGTATAACGAATGTCTCTTGGGAGTCTATGGCTACGAGTTTGTTTTTTCTATCGGGCAAACACCAAATGTGTTACGAGAGATCTTTTACATGCCGATATCGTACATTAAGTGCCGAATGGACGTTTTCCGCTCTTCAAAAATCCCACTGCCTCTGCCGGGTTTGAACCCGGTGTTGTGGGATTTGGAGGTCGATATTCTACCACTGAGAGAGCTTAGAGCTCGGTTAATGTATCAGGACTGAATAACAGCTTGTACCGGCCACACGAATTTCCCACATCTTTTCTGGGCTTGAAAAATGAAAATATAAACCTACAACTTGTTTTCCAGTCATTGAGCGGGTCAGGGATGGAATGAATGAAACCCCCATAATGCGGCGAGGATAGGAATTGTGCCGGGTGCCGAAGCCTCTCGCACTCCGCTGGGACAATGATTAATGTCTGGCAGATGAGATGATATTGGAGAGTGTTGCTGTAATGAAACATGACGGAAAACCGGAGTACCCGGAGAAAAACCTGTCCCGCCTCCGCTTTGTCCAGCACAAACCTCACATGGAGTGACCGGGATTTGAACCACGGAACCCTGCGGTGAGAGGCTGCCGCCTGAGCCACGGATGCTTTTTTCTGGGCGTATGTAATAGAATGTTTCCCAGTTTATTCTCCTCCTGTGTGTGGGGGTGGTAGAATACACCCCCATTATCCACTGACTGTTGTAAGAGGTGACTAAAAGGGTGCCCAGGGACTCTCAGATTGAGAGTGTGGCTGGTGATCATGGGGCCCTTGCTGAGTCAGGCATGGTTGTTCTTGTGGCTGTCTCCTCGCTTTAATCTTTCCTATCCTGTGGTCAACGTTTGTCCTCTTCCGACGCCGAAGGTATTAGATTTGTGAGACCTGGGGAGTATCATTCTCATGTCCTTTGTGGTCCATCCTTCATTTGTTTTTGTTTTCGAAGGATTGGACTCTTCCTTTTTTCTCTCTGATTAGTGTATGGAGAGGATGGTTGCCCTGTTGGACTTCCTACTAAAACAATAATAACCACCAACTTGATTACACCGCCTGTCGTAAGAGGCGACTGAAAGGGACCCAAGGGCCCTGAACTTTCGAGTGTGGGTTGACGACCACGGGGCCCTCAGCTGAATCCTGGCATTGCTTCCACTTACCGCTCCTCACTTTCATATATCCTATCCGACCTCTCTTGGTCAACTCTTGTTCTTTTCCGACCCCGACGCTATTAGGTTTGCGAGGGCTAGGGAGTCTTTCATTTTCACGCCCTTCGTGGCCCTTGTCTTCCTTTGGCCGATATCATCATTTTTCGAAGTGCCGGATCCCTTCCAGTTTTCTCTCTGATTAGTGTTATATAGAGGATGATTGCCTAGTTGTACTTCCTCTTAAAACAATAATCACCACCACCACCATCGGACCCAAGGGGCTCTGAATCGTGTGGAGCAGTTATGTTGTCTGGCAATTAATCGAATTGGTTGTGTTGACTATGTGAGCCAAGTAACATTCGTCGTGTGTTGTGATAGTCAACAGCCCTATGTTCGAATCTCTCTGCATCCAGTGCTGTGCGAAGCGAAACAAAATGGTAGGTGAGCTGTCAATCAGGATTATCGCCCTCTCAGGTAATACCAGCGAGCCGGAATACCTTCTGGAAGGACAGAAACTTTGTAAATAAACATCAGTTCGTGGAGTGTGGTCATTCGTGTGTGTGTGTGTGTGTGTGTGTGTGTGTGCTAATTGAGTCATCCTGAAATAAATTATCGATACAAATTATTTTATTCATAACATTAACTTCACTGGGTAGCTTTTGACATTCGTTTTGAGTGAATGGAAAACACATATTTACTAAAAAGCCGTTAAAAATTGCTGTGATTAGAATCATTCGACTGCAGTTCCCAAATGCTCTTCTCGGTCTTCTAGGGTTGATCGCTTATGGACTGATATACAGTCTCTTGATATTGAAGGTTGCCTTGGTAGTAGGCGAGATATTACGCGAGGGAATCAATTTTACACAATTCATACCGTTTCATTGTCGTTTTCGCTATGTCTCATGGACTGTGTGAAGTCATCTCAAGGGATTTAGGTGTATGTCTGACGTCAAACTTTTTTTTGCTATAAGCTTTGACAAAAGGATTTGGATCTACAGTATATTGTTCACGGATATGAAGAGTTTTCCCTTGTGACTTCATACTACTCGTCGATGGGTTATCTAAGAGGAGTTTATTTTAGAACCACGCGCAAATGTATAGCGAGAGTATAGGCTGTAGGCATCCGCTTACCGAGAACTACTTCAGCACAAAATTGAAACTTATGATTTTTCTTTTTCCAATCGTCTATATACATAAAGTTGCCATCTTCGTTTATTTTGATCTGTCATTGCTCAGGGGTGTAGTTTCATCATCATTCCTAGAAATTTATTTCTAGCATTACAGCCTCGTGAGTAGCGCCTCAATAAATTTGGAGGAAATTATTTTCCGGGCTTCCAGGCCGTGGTCGAATTGGTTTAGTAGCCACTGCAGGCCCAAAAATAATTTCTTATATATTAATATTTCTCTGTACGTGTACTCTACCATTGTGTACTCTTTCGCGAGGTAAATACGTTGTGATGATCTTGGCCCCAGTCCTACCAAATGTACCCACAGCATTCGTTTATTTACGTTTCTAACAGGAACCACTGTATGTTGTACCCTTAACACTTGGTAAGAAAAATCCATCTCTTTCTCGACATTTCCCCTTACCCGAATATCGTTAACTCCTAACGTGTTCATATGCATCCGCTTTACTAACTCAGACAGTTCAGCTTTTTCTTCTATAAGCCCCGTTGATGTGGTTGCACCATATCGAATTCCGTTTCGTTCGTAGTCCGTGATCTATGAAATGGCAGCGTCTCTCCCATAGGCTTGTTGTAAACGTTGTGAACCAGACTTAGAAATAACTAACATATTTGTTGAGACATTTAGTTCATTTATTCAAGCCTGTAGATTGAAGACCAAAAGTCAGCAGACTATTATTAGGGGATTTAAGTGTGTTAGATTTTATTTTGATTTCTCAAGAGCTCGTCGTCATAACTTAGTTGTTAGCAGTTTCTCTACACATCTGTTCCCTAAAAAAGCTCCAGTTTTAATTACTGCGACCGATAGCTCGATAGCTGCAATCGCTTAAGTGCGACCAGTATCCAGTATTCGGGAGATAATGGGTTCGAACCCCACTGTCATCAGCCCTTACAACAACCCCTGCATACCCTCATAACCATGTGGAGATCTGTACCCTTTATTTAGAATCCCATTTATGTGATTACCCCAATGAAGATCTTTCCTTACATTAACACCTAGATACTTACAGTGATCCCCAAAAGGAACTTTCACCCCATCAACGCAGTATTTGTTTTACAAGTTGTTTTACGTCGCATCGACACAGATAGGTCTTATGGTGACGATGGGATAGGGAAAGGCTAGGAGTGGTGAGGAAGCGGCTATGGCCTTAATTAAGGTACATGCCCAGCATTTGCCTGGTGTGAAAAAGGGAAACCACGGATTTAAAGGAGAGGACATATAAGTCTCCGGTAAAACCCCAACTAGAGTATGGTTCCAGTGTATGAGACCCTCACCAGGATTACTTGATTCAAGAACTGGAAATCCAAAGAAAAGAAGCTCGATTTGTTCTGGGTGATTTCCGACGAAATAGTATTGTTACACAAATGTTGAGAAATTTGAGCTGGGGGGGACTTGGGAGTAAGGAGACGAGCTGCTCGATTAAATGGTATGTTCCGAGCCGTCAGTGGAGAGATGGCGTGGAATTACATTAGTAGACGAATAAGCTTTAGTCGTGTCTTTAGAAGTAGCAAAGATCACAACAGGAAGATACAGTTGGAATTCAAAAGGACAAATGGGGGCAAATATTCGTTTATAGGAAGGGGAGTTAGGGATTGGAATAACTTACCAAGGGAATGTTCAATAAATTTCCAATTTCTTAGCAATCATTTAAGAAAAAGCTAGGAGAACAGCAGATAGGGAATCTACCACCTGGGCGACTACCCTAAATGCAGATCAGTATGATTGCTTCGTGACTGTGGTTCAGAGTTTAATCATTTTAAATATTCATTGATAAGGAATATTGTGATAGGTTGAGCAGTCAGTATAAACCTTCAAATAAAAATCATTGAAGCCCCTTTGGAAAGAAGTATATATTAGCTTTAGTTGCTTGATGTGGGGAACTACTGACAACTTTATCAACTCTAAGCAAATGGTGCAACTGAAGTCCCTTGCTATACCATATTGCTTTACTGGTTCATTAAGATACTGTAATTAGTTAAAAGTTTATTAAAGACTGATTATGCTGTTATACTTGTGTTGCATGTCCTACTTCCTTTTCAGCATAGAATTCACATGATAAAATGCACAAAAAGAGAGATAAAAATATATTATTAGCCATCAGTTGCGATTAGCAGTATGATAGTGCTTGCGTTTTTGAACACAAATAATGACTCATTTGGCTGCGCCTATGATTTGTAGTTATTCGGGATAATTTAAACAAATGAACCAGGCCTTATTGAAACAAAAGCTTGTTATCACTGTGAGATTTGCGATCAATTGCAGAAGAAGAGGCATGCGTAGGTTTAAGTATACCTAAGAACTGTAAATTGCCTTTAAACTACAAGGCCATACATAACTTTGTGGCGATTAAGTTTGATAGCCTGTGTGACTGCGTGAACTTCAGATTTATGGTTTTTTCTTTTTACGTACCTTATTTTACATGTGAAGATCCGTTGCTGAGGCTTACCTTTAAATAGACACGGAAGTTAAAAAAAATAACTTACCTAAGATGCTGTGCGTTAGGCGCTGGGCAGCAACCTGATATGTATCCCAGAATATCATGCGGCCCACGACCTGCGCTGAATAATATCATCGGCTGCTTGCTCTGTTGCGCTATGAATAGATCCTGTTTGCCATTAGGAAGACCTACTACAAGCCTTCGGCTTTGGGAAGGGCTTTTTCACCGTAAATGTAGAGTAATTTGTGCTACAAATTGCTCCCCGAGGACGTACTCAAATGCTGTAGTTGCTGTGCGCACAAGACTAGCTTTCAGTTTATTTATTTCGATAGGACGAAAATACTTTACACCTTATAACCTTTTATTCGCCTGCTTATAAGCTTGTTATTACTTTCAGGTTTATGCCTCTAATTTGTTACAGTTCGTTCGTCACTCAGCATATCTGTGCTGTTCCAACATTCCTCGTTCGAATCTTGATTATAGTTATAAGACTGTTCGTTTCATTACGATCTAGGCAGTATTGGATAGTAGGCCTACTGTACTTCTTTTCTGGTGGTCCCTCAGATTTATCCTGCTCTCAATCTTCCATTCGGAAAAAAAAAAAAAAAATGCAAACGTCCAGATGCCTATCTGTGTAACAAATGGATCTTATGGTCTTTTAGGTCTCAAAATTATAGGGAAGTGTTACCAAAATCAAGCTTGCTGTGGCTGTTTATATCGTAATCATAGCAACGGGACAATAGGGGCAAAAATCTCACCTGCATTGGCTGCGATTTGGAAGGTGATCGCCTGTGTGAAAAGCCGGCGATGTTGTCATTTGGCTATCGCATACCTCTATGGTAGTAGCTTAGACAGTTGAGCACAGGCCTTCTGAGCTCAAGATGGCAGGTTCGATCGTGTGACAGTCCAGTGATATTTTAAGATGCTCAAATACGCCAGCCTCGTGTCTGTAGATTTACTTGTACTTCTGCGAGACCAAATTCCGGCATCTCTGTGTCTCCGATAATTGCACAAGTACTTAGTGGGGTGTAAAACCAGTTAGGCCTACATTATTATTATTATTATTATTATTATTATTATTATTATTATTATTATTATTATTATTATTATTATTATTATTATCATCATCTCCTTAGAGTACCAATTATATACTAAAGTTTGTTTTTTCTGCCGTGGATAATACATCACTGACACGAACATGAAAATGTCAAATTTCAAAAAGTCCGCTTAAAAACAGAATGTAAGGCTTCATGAACATGAACTGTCATGCACTAAAATGAGTACAAGAATGCAATGGTCTTATGATACCCCACTTAATGATCTGAATCAGGTTAGAAAACCTAAACCGGGTGAGTTGGCCGTGCGCGTAGAGGCGCGCGGCTGTGAGCTTGCATCCGGGAGATAGTAGGTTCGAATCCCACTATCGGCAGCCCTGAAAATGGTTTTCCGTGGTTTCCCATTTTCACACCAGGCAAATGCTGGGGCTGTACCTTAATTAAGGCTACGGCCGCTTCCTTCCAACTCCTAGGCCTTTCCTATCCCATCGTCGCCATAAGACCTATCTGTGGTGTCTGTGCGACGTAAAGCCCCTAGCAAAAAAAAAAAAAAAAAAAAAAACTAACATTGCATTTACTCGACATACGACTGTTTGTTCAGTTGTGTAATGCGGAGGTTTCTCTGCCTTCCTCTGTGAATAAGTAGTGTTGTCATTGAATGGAATGAATAGTATTGAAGATTCGGTAAAATGATCTTTATCCACGGTTATAACATGAACGAGAGGCAGGAGTAAACATTCCCGGAGACTGGTGCGGATTGTAATTTTTTTCCTCCGTAAGCGAACTGCTCTGTTCTCTTCCGTGACTAATTATTTGAATAGTGTTTGAGTGTATTGACAACAAATCTATTCATCTTATAGCTTGTTTTTAAAGCCCGAATCCTTATCTGATGTTTGCGAGATTGAGGTGGCGTGTGTTCCGTTCACGTAACATTACATATCTTTCCGATCATTTATGGTAATGTTAAGAATTTTAAATAAAGTATATATGGACGAGTAGGATATACGTTCTCCTGTGGGATATGTAACGTCATAAAATCGTTGTGTGTGATCTGGATAAGAATTTCATCCCCGTGAAGAAGCACAAAGGAACACTGGAGGCAGGTAACAAATCTCGCCTTGGAATATGGGAATTAGGTCACATACAATGCTCTGCGTGGGAACGCAGTTCTTTCGGTCATCAAGTATATTCAGGAGGCGGCCATCTTGTAAGCTGCATTCTGTTGCTGATAAAAGTCGTTCATAATGTTGAAGGAATCCGAGGGTTACAGTTCATACGTGATTAACGGTTGAGTCTGTTGATCAGTGTCCATAGTCTGTACATGAATCATCAGCCACTCATTAAACATTATCATGTTGTTTGCCAGTTAATGGTAAATTTATGAAATGATGACAATAAAAAATATAATGAATTTGTTTCTTAGATCATTTGTTTAGATGCAGCACATTCATTTCTTTTTACGACAAGGCTGTACTTCCTTTTTTTTTTTTTTTTAAGAATTCAGTTGGTATAATCCGTAATGCTTCAAAGGAGATTACCATGGTGATATTAAATACCCAGTTGGTGTATTATTGAAACTCTATTTTTGTGGTTTGGGCAGTGGTGTGAGAATATTTCTAGATCTTGTCCAGTGTCCCTTCCCCCCGCCCCACTCATTTTCTGGTAAAGTTTATAAACTTTTAAAATTATCTATTGCACTCAGCATTGTGGCACATCGCATTTCGTTACAGGTATAGAATTCGCTTCTTATTCAGATTGCAATCCTGGTGTCTGCTATCAAGAATAGCGGAGGATACAAATATTTCAAGCATGTGCTGTGCGGGAATGTATTGTTTTCGTTCAATTGTGAACAGTACAGTTTCTTCGTAAAATCTATCGGATTACTTCGTTAGTTTTTTATGCATTGTGCTTATGTTATTTTTGACCATAGTGGAATCTCATATAGACATTTTTTGTTGTTAATAGAATGCGGCGCTGATTCCATTATACTTGTCGCATAAACAAAAATTGTGATGAATATGTGCTTATATATTGCAGAGAAAAAATGGGAAGCAGTTGCTATTTCACAATTCTTCATTGATTCACAGAGTTAACTGTAAGTTTGCACCTGTAAGGTGCTGGGTTGACATCCCTGCGAATGCATGTAGGATTTTAAAAATGAAAAGTCATGTCCTTGTGCTTTGGATTCCACGTAAAACTGGAAGTCTTGTGTCTATGATCACATTAGGTCACTTAAAACTACAGTACAAGCTTGCTTGCAATTACCTGAGGTGTATCTGAAAACCATAGCTATTCCATATTCACCCAGTTCTAACTGCCACGTCGCCGAATACCTACCTGTGCTAGTGCGTTGTTAAAAACCTAGGGAAAAAATCGTACTTGATTCAGTATACTAACCTTAATTGCCTTTCACGGCGCCAACCCTGTGTGAAAATGAAAATCCACAGCCTGTTTTCAGTCATTCGATCGGGTCAGGAATGGAATGAAAGCCCCCCTTGTAGCGACGAGTATAGGAATTGTGCCGGCTGCCGAAACCTGTCGTAATCCTCTGGGACATTGACTGACGGATGAAATTAACTGATATTGGAATAGCTGGAATGAGAGGTGGCAAGTAAAACAGGAATACCCAGAGGAAAACCTGTCCCGCCTTCGCTTTGTCCAGCGCAAATATCACATGGAGTCACCTGGATTTGAACCACAGAAGCCAGCTGCAAGAGGCCGACGCGCTGCCGCCTGAGTCACGTAAGCTGCGCCAACCCTGTGTAGAGGGATGTATTCGGTATTGCATGCTTCTGATATAGTTGATAATATGGTATCTTGTGTGTGATTAAATAGGTGTATATTAAAACAAACACAAGTACACAATATGGGAGCCAGAGGAATTAACCAGTCGCGGCTAAAATGTCCCAGCCGGCCGTGATTCGAACCCAAGACCCTCTGATCCCAAGGTCACTGCGCTGACCATTCGGCCAAGGAGCCGGTCCCTTAGCATATCATTTATTGTGGTCTTGTGATTTAGTTCAGTTGGAATATTTTGTGACTCATATGTTTTTCATTCGAATGACTGGTTCTCTTCATAGTTTCCCAATGTGGTGTTCGAGAGTTTGAATATTTTCCTCCTGATATTACGAAAGCAGTACATTATATCTCGTATTCGGTGTTACGCAACATATTACGACGAGGTTTTTTGCTGTAGATTCGATATTGAGGAATGATGTATAGGCTGGCTCTTAAGTAAAAAAGTAAAATAAAAAATGAAATGGCGTATGGCTTTTAGTGCTGGGAGTGTCCGAGGACATGTTCGGCTCGCCAGATGCAGGTCTTTTGATTTGACACCCGTAGGCGACCTGTGCGTCGTGATGAGGATGGAATGATGCTGCATACGACACATACACCCAGCCCCCGTGCCAGCGAAATTAACCATTGATTGTTAAAATTCCCGACCCTGCTGGGAATTGAACCCGGGACCCCTATGACCAAAGGCCAGCACGCTAACCATTTAGCCATTGGTTCGGACTCTTATATAGGTCATGGCTTATTTTTGATTTATTGTAACCGATCAAGTGGCTGTGTCGTTTGGGCCTCGAAGCTATCAGCTTGCTTCGGGAGGTAGTGGGTTCGAACCCCACTGACGGCAGCCCTGAAGATGGCTTTCCGTCGTTTCCCATTTCACACCAGGAAAATGCTGGGTCTGTACCTTGCTTAAGGCCACGGCCATGTGGGTGTGACGTAAAACAGATTGTAAAAAAGAATCTTATTGTATTCACTTGTCAGCTTAGTTCGTATCTATGAAACGGTATTGTTTCATAACAAAGTGATTGATGATTATCAATATGTTGAACATTTAAATGTAATCGACATTACTAATAAAAGATAAGAGATTTTATCTTTCGAAGAACAAGATTGCAAGTTAATTAAGAAAAGTCTTACGAAGAAGACAAAGAACTCGCCGGTACTGGTCTGCTAAATCATGTCAGTCTTGAGAGAACCTAGTTGACTTGTTTTCAGTGGGAAGAATGGAGAAAGTCGACAGAAGCCAAAGCTATTTCGGACGCAAATTGGGGGCCTCGTCGTCCACATGTACACCCCATTGTGAGAATCTAAAGGAGATCGGTTACCTTTCTTCTAATTCTTAACATATTGAATCCGAGAGATGTTTGTATTTATTGATCACAAATATTTATGAGATATTTGGGAACTCTTGAGGTCATTGTTCTACCAGCGTTTGGTGGGTCCGAAATGGGGTTTTGACTTGAACTTTCAAGACCGGCTTATTGGATAAGGTAAGGGATGCCTTACTGCATTCAGCAAGCTGTTGGAATCCTCTTCTGCATTATTGAAATGAAATGTATAGCAATAGGAAACTAATGAACAGATTTTCATTGTTGACGATACGTAGTAACGCCCGCTTAGAATGTAATCGAAGGACGTGTTTATCATTCCTACCTGGCTTTCTGTTGATTTTGGTGTTAACATTTTCTACTTGTCATGAATGCCATGAATTTATCGAACAGCGATGGAGATGAACTTTGTGATGCTCTTGATGGTTAGGTAAGAATACCACCTCGTTGGCCTTATGTTGTGATGAGTGAGCTAAACGCGGAAGGGGTAGCACTCCACCCGTTGGGTTACAAGTTATTGCGTCGTAGTAGGAGCATTGAGGTCGCCCGGTACTATAAAATGTCGACTGCCTATGAGTTGTTTCAAGGCGACTTGCCGGTTTGCTTGCTTCGCAACAAGAACGGTTGGTTGCTTTGCTTTACCCGTTGCAGACTTGCATAACTAAGGTCAAGATGTAATTTTATATAATGCAAAGTTTATTCTTGAGGTACAGGTTTCAGGTGCCTTTGTAACTAGAAATAATGCGTACCTACTTAATGAACTTCAGGCGTGATGGATATTTTACGGTGTAAAATACGATGATCTTGTTTGAATAGACATCTCTGTACTTGATGTTGATTACACCCTTTAGTATAGCAAAATATTCTTCACATTGCTGAGATGCTTACTCATTTTCCCGTTACAGACACCTCAATAAGATGGACGTGGTTCGAATACCGGCCATTGCATATGGGATTTTGGAAAAGGAATGCACGTCCTTGTAGTTCTGATTCCACAATATATAGGAAGTCTCGTAGCTAGTGACAACAGGACTTATAAATGAAATTCCAGGGGATCCGTTGTCTGTAATGTAATTTATTTCACCAATTTTTTATATATTTATCCGTTCCAGGTCTACTCATTCAGGAGCAGATTTTGATATGTAGGTCCTATATCATTTAAACACTGAATAGACTGGGAGTTGATAGGAAGACCAGAAGTGTTTTTTTTTTTTTTTTCAATTTTCTCATACACTATTGATTATATGTAAAATCTATAGACTATATGTGAAACGCCTCTTAATTTAAAATACTTTTTGTTATGTACATAATTTCGCTTACTCTTTAAATGACGGAGAAAATTACTATTTTGTACGGGCTGCATGCTCTGGAGCCAGTGACGGACACCCTCGCAGACATACAGTTATTTTTTTTTTTTTTTTTGCTAGGGGCTTTACGTCGCACCGACACAGATAGGTCTTATGGCGGCGATGGGATAGGAAAGGCCTAGGAGTTGGAAGGAAGCGGCCGTGGCCTTAATTAAGGTACAGCCCCAGCATTTGCCTGGTGTGAAAATGGGAAACCACGGAAAACCATCTTCAGGGTTGCCGATAGTGGGATTCGAACCTACTATCTCCCGAATGCAAGCTCACAGCCGCGCGCCTCTACGCGCACGACCAACTCGCCCGGTCATACAGTTATTAGTCGGATCCATAACAGGAGAAAATCAGAGGATGCGTCATACTTGTCTCGGCTTTAAAATTACCCCCTATCTAATGTGCCTGAACACCGAAGTAGTATGAGATAGAACTTTTCCCTTTGGTGCATGTCTGTCTGGTTATCTATCTTTTTATATTCCTAAATGTGGAAAACTGCTGGACTTCACCAAACTACGTATTTGGATTCTACTAACGCAGGATTATCAGGTGCATATGACGTCATGGTAATCACATGGAGTTGGTATTTATAGGAAGATTATTACATATAACAAGCTTTAACAGCTTCGTGTTAGATAATAATCCCGTATTGACTATAATTATATTTATATATATTTAAGTTAATCATAAATAATTATTTGTTATTTGATTTAGGAAGATTATTCTCAAATATTTTCGTTACCATTGGTCTATCAAAAGAATGTTATTTCCGTTCCTTTATTCCATATACGTATTTATCGTGCGACGGGTAATAACGCAGATGATTACGAAAAATTGGATTTTTAGTCCAAGTTCCGTGGGGCATGTTTAGGTCACTTCAAGGTGGGCAATGGGAAAACGAAACAGCCATTTTACTCTTTTCGGTAGAACAGATATTAAGGGAGGCATCATCAATGTCAGAGTGCCACGCCAGTGGTCAGAGATACAATATGCAACCTGAGAACCCTGGAGAATTTCGCACAACTTAGGACTAGGAACTGTTCCGTACAATAAATTCGGAAATCGTCCTCATTCTCTCTTGACTTCGTTCAACATCATATTTCACGTTACTGCCACATGCTTTCGTACGAAAATATCATTTTAATATATCGCAATAGACGTGTGAATAATAATAATAATAATAATAATAATAATAATAATAATAATAATAATAATGGCGTGTGGCCTCCGGAGAAGCCTGGTGCAGGTCTTTTGATTTGACACCCGTAGGCGACCTGCGCGTCGCTACGAGGATGAAATGATGATGAAGACGACACATACACCCAGTCCTCGTGTCAGGGGAATTAACGAATTATAGTTAAAATTTCCGACCCTGCCGGGAATCGAACCCGTGACCAAGGGCCAGCACGCTAACCATTGTAACCTTGGAGCCGAAGAACGTGTGAATAGAGCCGTGTTACTTTGCCTGAATTCCTGAAGGTGACATGTAATAATCTGCTGCAAATTCTCTTACGAAGAACGGGTGCAAATGCTAGTTGTCTCATGAAACTGTTTGTGGTATCGACGTGGAAAACGCATTGTTTGGCTTAATACTAGACATTTAGTGGTTTAAGTATAGAGGCTACTTGAGGAAATATGGCAGTAGATCTTTGAATATTCGTAGTGTTAATTTATTATCAATGATTAATATTGTATGTTCTAATACTTGTGCTGTCTTTCTAGCTAAATACAATCTGATCATTTAAAAAAATATTAAATTAATTTAGAGTCTCTTTAACCCTAAGGTCTTATCGTGATTTCTGACTGTAGAATTGCCCTTTGCTATGTCCCAGTGTATACGTTCTCCGGTTCTACTAATCTGGGCTCCACCCGCTTCTAGACGCCCGTTGCGCCGCCATAAATCAATACTTTCCACAGGCTTGCGTCACTTTCTCCAGTTTGCAGCAATATTTCTTTTACAATTTGGGAATTCATGTATTGAATCCTAACCAGTACGATTCGCAGACAGGTACAGTGAATATTTTCAATCAAGAAATATTTGTCCTGTAGTGCTTTACAGGGGTAATTCGGTTTGGAGTCCAATAAAATAATTATAACTTGTGGCGTGGCTTAGCTTAGCTCAGCTCGACGCGTCAAGCCACTGCAACTCGAGGTCGACTTGTTCCAGCCAGTCTATTGTCGGCCTTGGACAGTCAAGGATTTTTCTTATTTATATGACCGTAAATATATCGGGGAAGAAAAACAAACAAAACTTACCGTCGAGAGGGAAAGAGGGAAGTCGAGAGCAAGGCACATCCCCACTTCCCCTCCGCGCGACAATTGGACGTTACTCGATAGCATGGGGGTCTATGTAAGCAGGATTTATATAAAGTATGCACAGTGTACGTTTCCATTCTGAGGTAACAGAATCCGTATGTTTGTTTTCATTTTCTCTCATACCATAAATTAACATTTGAATGTTTGTTGTGTTCCGGTCTGTTTGTACTACTTGCCCCCAAGATATTAGAATCATTCCGTATTGACGGTTTTCACTTTACAGAGGTGAAAAATGAGAGTATCCTCCTAATTCAGTACATCATATATTCCATCATTAGACGGAGTTCATGATACTTGATACATTTCTTAGTTGCAATCAGGTATTTTGTAGTAATTGATTTTAGTTCCACGAATCTGAAGAAAGACTATGGTGAGAAGTAAGCCTATGTGATTATTTTATCTTCGTTCTAAGGAAACTCGTAGGTTGTTCTCTGGGTTGAACAGTATATTATGGCGTTTCTTTTTGCACTGTTTTCCTTATTACTTGTTTTTAAAATTAATATTATTACATGTTTGGTGAGACTTGATTAAAGACATTATGTTATTGATTTTACGTCCCGCTAACCATTTTTTACGGTTTTCGGAGACGCCAAGGTGCCGAAGATTTTGTCCCTGTGCAGTTATATTACGTGCCGGTAAATCTACGGACCCGAGAATGACGTATTGGAGCACCTTCATAATGATTTCATCAGACTGAACCGAAATCGAAACAACCAACCTGAATTCAGGCCAGTGCTGTGCATTCGGGAGATAGTGGGTTCGAACTCCACTCTCGGCAGCCCTGAATATGGTCTACCATTTTCACACCAGGCAAATGCTGGGGCTGTACCTTTTATTAAGGCTACGGTTGCTTCCTTCCCACTCCTAGTCCTTTCCTAACCCGTCATCGCCATAAGACCAAGGACGTAAAACAGATTGTTAAAAAAATGCACTAAAACGTTATTTGGCATCATTCTTCATAATTGCCGTGTAACAAAATGAGTTATGCTATATCTTCATATTATGCTAAATACTAATCGAGGTAGATTTATGTGAAATCAATGTACTCTGCATAATCACGTTGCTGAAATAGCTATAGGTGGGTATTCCTCTAGATATGTAGCTGTAGACCTATGCAAACAGGGAAATTGTTGTTCGAAATTGTTTATAATTATTCTTAAGGGCATCATTTTCAAGCTCTATGCATTTATGTACATCATATTTTTTTACATTCATGGGAAGTCAGTGAGTTTTGGTATGCCTTAAGATACAAAACATATTTGGTTTAAGATAAATATCACCGGGCGAGTTGGCCGTGCGTGTAGAGGCGCGCGGCTGTGAGCTTGCATCCGGGAGATAGTAGGTTCGAATCCCACTATCGGCAGCCCTGAAAATGGTTTTCCGTGGTTTCCCATTTTCACACCAGGCAAATGCTGGGGCTGTACCTTAATTAAGGCCACGGCCGCTTCCTTCCAACTCCTAGGCCTTTCCTATCCCATCGTCGCCATAAGACCTATCTGTGGTGTCGGTGCGACGTAAAGCCCCTAGCAAAAAAGAAAATAAATATCGGAAGCCATTGCATGATTCAGGTTCCTGCACCGAGTAGGAGTACACGTTTCTGTTATCGCCCTCTGATAAGCCTATAATATAGATTATTGTAGTTATGTTTATGAATCTGTATTTCTTTCAGACTTTTTTTGTCATAATTAGATTAATGATCATTTATTGATTACTTATCCTACAACTACCCATCACTATAAAGAATAATTCATTATCTTATAAGATAGACTTTATTAATTGATTTGTTATGATGTCCTTCAATTAACATTGCTATTTCCATCTAATATTGTCTCGGTGGTGATTATTGGTGGTGGTGATTATTGTTTTAAGAGAAAGTACAACTAGGCAACCATCCTCTATATAACACTAATCAGAGAGAAAAAAATGGAAGGGGTCCGACACTTCGAAAAATGGAAGATATCGGCCAAAGGAAGACAAGGGCCACGAAGGGAGTGAAAATGAAAGACTCCCTAGCCCTCGCAAACCTAATATTGTCGGGGTCGGAAAAGAACAATAGTTGACCAAGAGAGGTCGGATAGAATAGATGAAAGTGAGGAGCCTGGCACAAGTCAGTGGAAGCAATGCCAGGACTCGGCTAAGGGCCCCGTGGTCGCCAACCCACGCTTCAAAGTTCAGAGCCCCTGGGGCCCCTTTTAGTCGCCTCTTACGACAGGCAGGGGATACCGAGGGTGTTATTCTACCGCCCCGACCCACAGGGGGTTAATATTGTCTCGTCAAAATATGGTTTTGTTCCATCTATCATGATCAATTTCAATTCATTTCATAATTTTACTGAATGTGGAGGTTTCTTTAGACTAGACAGTTATGTTCATGATAGCTCTTCTTCCTTTTCTCCTTCAAAGGATCAAACCTCGTCCTCTTTCTATTATGATTGTGTGAGGGATTGATAATATTGTTTTGATCCTTAAACAACAATTAAATCATCGCAGTCACCGGGTCATATAAGTGCATGTGAATTCATGTATGTTACGCAATAACAGTTTCACACCAGCTGTTTTATTTAGTATTTTAGGCACGATTGATAACACCACTCTTGTTTTGAAAGTGGGTTCTTTCAGGTTATGATTCGTAGAAAGTCGGACCGGACGCAGATCGGTGCCTCGTAATAGACTACAATTCTAAAGACCATGATTTGATTTAATTCTAATTTACTTATTTTGAGCCTCGTGTCGATAGATTTGTTGCCGCCACGTAAAATAACTTCAGCGGGACAAAATCCCGGCAAAGTCTGATGTTGAAATAGTAAATGCAAGGCATAGGTAATTCTTCATTTTTAGCGACTATACATCCCTGAAGATTTCGTGCAAAGTTATCTTCATCGCTGGCTAGATTGGGTCACGCAGTAGTGATCCTCGTGCCGGATGTTAATCGCTGGCTGTTGAGCTTTTGGTGTGTGCTATCTTAACATTTGCCTTTCACCAAGTGTATTGCAGCTTGGCAAGGCCATATTCCACTTTCGTCACAAATGTCATGTGATGTACAACGAGCTTGTATTACGTAATTGTTGCTACAGAAAATCCTTTCATGTTAGCTGAAGAGCCAAGCTGCATATTGTCTTGTTGTTAGCATTTCCATGGAGAGAAGAGTATGTTTACAACTGAATATTGGTTAGAATTTTACATCTATTTCGTGAACTAGGTTAAAGATGAGATGTATCGTTCATGTCGTAAAGGCCAAGTTCTATGGTCTGTGCTCCGTGAGGCTACATTTCAGAAACCTCTTCAGTTTGTTTGGTTCGAACTCTTATTCCCCTAGTACGTGAAATAATGTACTCCTCTACGGAATGGATTTATTCCTGTGTAAAGGCCGATTGAAAGTGTGGAGCGCGGTTTCGTCTTATAACCTTTGTGTCCACCATGTACGTACAGTAATCTAATTTCCTCAGCATCTATTTACAAATAGTCATCTCTCTGCAGAAAGTTATTCGAAGAAAGCGAACTTCCCTTCCACTTCTCAAGGGCTAATCGTCTGAAGTGTACAGATTACCCTAGACCTGTGCATGGCGTAAAACAATGTCTTTCTCTCTAAATCTACAGATTCCGCACCGACCGACGCTTTTTTATGAGTTTGATTTGAGGTAAAAAGGTACTAATAAATAAATATACAGGTATTAGTGATGAGTGTTTTGTAGTGTTATGTAAACGTAAGTAGCTTCCTTATGATGGAATGCTTATATATTCTGCCCTTTTTTTGTCCTAGCTGTCAGGGCCATCGAAAATGCATGCGAATGCTTAAAGATGTTTGTACTCAGAAAACATTTTGTGGGGGCTTATGAGTTTGAGCTGAGTTTGATTGTATCTGGGCAGATCCACAGAATATAGGACATTTGTTGTGAAAATGACATACTGGATTGCAGCAACATATACTTCAATATGTAGATAAATGTCTCAAGTTTAATAATTTTTCAATTGAAATGGTTAGTTTTCCATAAAATTAGTACTGTTCCACTCCAGAAATATGCACTGTTTGTAAAAGCATTTCATGGAAACATTAACAGGTTGGTAGACTTGTTAAGGATAGAGAAAATTATTCATTGCAGTTAAAATACTCAAAGAGGTCAGGAAAAGTTTGGATGTATTCCAGTGAAATATCTTGGGAGTCACAATTTACCAGTTACCTCAACGAAAAGATCTAAACTGCAGGCAGCACTTGGCATTCAGATAAAATGCAGTGAAAGGACCCTTTCTAACATTTTGAGAATATACTGAATATAAACTGATTAGAAAAGTAACGTGTAGTTGAGGCATATGTCACACTCGTAACTTCTGTCACTCCGGTAAGCATTGATTACAAAATTGACTACTGCTACTGATATCAAAACTGGTAAGATCTTGGGTACGTGTATAAAAATTGTGATCCCTTTCAAGTGGAAAGATTCACGGAAATCAGGCACTGAACTTGGTAGACACAAAAGTGATGTCCATTTTCTGTCTCGACCGTAACCATGTGTAATTAATTTTTTACTGTTATACAGTTTCTTGTTATGATGCCCTTAATAATTCTATGCCGCGCTGCTTTGTTCTAATATACGGCTTGTTTCTCGGTTTTGTTAATTCTATAATGACAGGTTTCTCCGTTAATTGAAAAACTGCAATATAAAAGCTATGTAAAGTATAATTTCCGATCTTTTTGTTGCATTGATTTTTATCTCGTACATGAGAAATAATAACGTAGATCATTGCGGTTATTTGTCACAAACCTTTGAGTATCTTCGAAATTATTACTGCCATCGAAAAAATTACATAAGAAGAATGATTGTAAATCTAATCTTCATTCTTTTATATCGGATTCATTTGTGGCGTACACGGTATAATAATACTAATATTTGTTTCTCAGTTTTGTTAACTCTCATATCGCTTGCCTCTACGTAGCCACTCTGAGATATCATCTGTATTTTCAATAATGAACAATGCGTGTTGAATTGTGGACATCATCCTCGATGCAAGGCTCTGTGAGCAGTTGGCTGTTAGCGTGTATTAGTACCGGGTTAGTACTCGCCTCTCAGCCAGCGAGATGCGGCTGGTCGGCGTCCGACAGGCTGTTACGTGTTTCCTGTCTGACTCCAGTGTTGCCACCTCTATTCTATGCAGGTGAGACCAAGCCACTGGCATCCTCTCTGGCAGCATGCTTCGCGAAACCTGCTTTGTGCAGAAGTGTTCTGTTGGCTGTTTTGAGGGCGCAGCGCAGCAACATTGCAGCATACTCGTTGGTAGAGCTAGGCTGATAGCCGTTGGTTGAGCCGTCTGCTTATTGTGTGCCAATTCCATATCGTGTGGGCTACTTTTGTCAGTTTGCATTTCACCCTACCTCTATATGAATTGGGATGGTTGTGAGAGATAAATGCGAGACCATTAATTTTAGGGCTTGGATTCAGCGTGGGCCAATTGGAATAAGTAACCTGTCAAAAATCATTCTTAATTCTCTTGAGACCGAGATCGATAGCTGCAGTCGCTTAAGTGCGGCTAGTATCCAGTATTCGGGAGATAGTGGGTTCGAACCCCACTGTCGGCAGCCCTGAAGATTTTTTTCCGTGGTTTCCCATTTTCACACCAGGCAAATGCTGGGGCTGTACTTTAATTAAGGCCACGGCCGCTTCCTTCCCATTCCTAGCCCTTCCCTGTCCCATCGTCGCCATAATACCTATCTGTGTCGGTGCGACGTAAAGCCAATAGCAAAAAAAAAAAAAAAAAAAATCTCTTGAGAAGTAGGATATTATGTATTCTTTCAATTTTATACACAGTGCTCGCTGCTGCTGTCTTGCTACAACCTGGAAATGCTAAAGAAGATTTCGAGGAAAGAAAATGCACTATTCTTCTTCTTCTTCTTCTCCTTCTTCTTCTTATTATTATTTAAACAATCACCAGGAGGTGGTGTTTCAGTAGGGGCCTAAAGCATAGCATAACACACTTACGGTTGGTAAGCTAAGGGCGAATTTTGCTCTACCTTTTCCATTAAGTTACAGTGAAAAATAAAGGGAATGTCAGCGGCATTCATGTGGAAGTTTTAGTCTAATCTAAGAGCCGGTAAGTAACTCGCTAAGACTGTATAAATAGTTGTTACTGTGGAGACCGTTTTAAAGGCTTTGTACACCTGTGAGTGTTTTTTAAAATATTAACCGGATACTTGACCTTCTTTTATATCGGACGGAAGAGATAAAAAAAAAGATGAGCAGTACTGCAAAAAATAAAAAAAACCTAAAAAATGCCGCAGAGAACAAGGAAACGATTTCGTCATGACAGAGACACTGACAGGGAGAGGATGCCAACTTGGTGCCTCAGAACCTGGGGAGCAATGTGAGGGGTGGACAAACATTTCGTCATGCAAATGCTAAGAGATTGTCCCATAAACAACGGGTACTACAGCTACTATTATACCACTAATATTAAGAAGCATAGTGGTGGGAAAGTGGATTTTAATGTCACCTATTTTCGGACGAAGAAAATTAATATCACCCTTATAATCGTTTCCGATGGAGAAATATTCTTAATATCATGTGTTTACCCTATTTCGAATTGAAGTCGCCTGGATCAGGGGACAAACCCATCTCGTCACCATAATATAGTTGTTCTCAATCAATACTGATCTGCAATTAGTTCAGTCGCCCAGGTGGCAGATTCCCTATCTGTTGTTTTCTTGCCTTTTCTTAAATGATTTCAAAGAAATTGGAAATTTATTAAACATCTCCCTTGGTAAGTTATTCCAATCCCTAACTCTCCTACCTATAAACGAATATTTGCCCCAATTTGTCCTCTTGAATTCCAACTTAATCTTCACATTGTGAGCTTTCCTACTTTTAAAGACGCCACTCAAACTTATTCATCTACTAATGTCATTCCACGCTCTCTCTCCACTGACAGCTCGGAACATACCACTTAGTCGAGCAGATCGTCTTCTTTCTCTCAGTTCTTCCCAGCCCAAACTTTGCAACATTTTTGTAACGTTACTCTTTTGTCGGAAATCACCCAGAACAAATCGAGCTGCTTTTCTTTGGATTGTTTCCAGTTCTTGAATCAAGTAATCCTGTTGAGGGTCCCATACAATGGAACCATGCTCTATTTGGAGTTTTACCAGAGACTTACATATATGCCCTCTCCTTTACATCCTTACCCCAACCCCTAAACACCCTCATAACCATGTGCACAGATCTGTACCCTTTATTTACAATCCCATTTATGTGATTACCCCAATGAAGATCTTTCCTTATATTGACACCTAGGTACTTACAGTGATCCCCAAAAGGAACTTTCACCCCATCAACGCAGTAATTAAAACGGAGAGGACTTTTCCTATTTGTGAAACTCACAACCTTACTTTTAACCCCGTTTATCATCATACTATTGCCGGCTGTCCATCTCACAACATTATCGAGGTCATTTTGTAGTTGCTCACAATCTTGTAACTTATTACTCTATACGGAATAGCAAAAAGCCATATCTCTGATTCCACTTCTTTACTCATAACATTTTTATTTATATAAGAAAACATAAAGGTCCAAGAGCAGAATTTGACCCCGAATCTGTCTCGAATTTAAGTCTGGTACAAAGCTCTGAAACGGATTAGACTCTCCCGGGGTTCAAATCTCATTTTTGGCTATCCTAGAAATGCTTTACTACGCTTTTCCGCGTCAAAACCAGTTAATTACTGCCCCGTACAAGTTACTATCAACGAATAATACTTAGGTTATGAGACTTTCGCGTTTGGAATACGCGTGGCTGTCATCCACTTTCGCAAAGCGACAATGCTATCGGAACAATAACTATTATATTTTCTCGTGGTCATGAATTGTAAATAAATGCTTTCCTAAATTGTTCTTTTTACCTTATATGTTTTCGTAGTACAATGCGTCGTGTGTCGCAGCATATTTAACTTCTTTTTCTTTAAATTCTGTTAATTCAGTCTTTGGCTTTGGACTCTAAGGAGCTATGTAGGCAGCAATCCACAATCACATACAGTGACGTAATAACAGAACGAAATCGGAAAACACTGAAATACTTACAGCTTTGGCGAAAATAACGTGTGAAACACTGATCAAATTATAGTATTCTGCCAAAAATAGTCCTTGTTACATTATGTCAGCATAAAATTAAAAACAAAATTTCTTACAAAATTGATGTACAAATGTAAATTAAAGCACAATCTCATAAAATTAAACTCTAAAACAGACTTACTGAACAAGATTGATTTTTACAATTAGACTGTCTAAAGAAAGAAGTAATGGCATTATAAACCTGAAGGTTGTTCGAGGAAAGTAAACATTGACTGTTAATTGGGAATTGGAACTCCTACACACCCAAACTGTTAAAAAACCCGACTTCTGTTGTTCACGATATAGGTCACATGCAAAGAAAGTGTGCTTTAAGTCTTGAATTGACTGATTATCGCATGAACAGTAGGGAGTGTCAGTAATTCCAACAACTTCCTGTTCAATATTCTCTTGATTAAAGAACTGGTAAGTGATCTGGGCTGTGGAATGTTAGTTCTTGCACTGTGAGAAAGAGTTATTTATTTATTTATTTATTTATTTATTTATTTATTTATTTATTTATTTATTTATTTTATTTATTTATTTAATTATTAGATACAGCCTATGGAGGGCCATTTTACACTAATAATAATAATAATAATAATAATAATAATAATAATAATAATAATTATTATTATTATTATTATTATAAGTTTAAATAAGTATAAAAGATAACAAAGGTATAAACAACAATATTAAGTAACAAGAACATAAAAGAACATAAGTGAAAATACTTAATTTCTTATACCACCTTGTCCTACAAATCCTGCAGAATTTGATTTAATCACCACCTCTTTGGTATTGCACTTTTACTAATATGAAGGCATGGATTGCTTTCTCAAAAGCAAAACAAAGCAGTCAATCTATAGCAGAGGAAGAAATAGGCCAAAAAAGCTTTTCAGTTCATCGAACACACAAGGTCAGTATATTATACTAAAAAATACCTGTAAAAACACTTATTAAACAGTTAATTAAAATACACACTATTAAACTATTTTTTCCTTGTTTCAAGTTTTTTGGTATAAATCTGTGGTGTTTGTCCGTTAAAACCAGCTTCAGTGCGGAGATGTTACAGGACAGTACTTAAATTCGGGAGCGAGTGTGTGTGTTAAGTGTTAAACATTCTGGTAGATTCACATTATCAGTACCAGCCAAAGATTTGTTTATAGCTACCATAACATCGTAGCCTGGATTTCGTTTAAGGACATCGCGATATTTTGTTTGTTGACGGAATCCAAAGTTTCCTGCCATACCTTCCAGGTCACGCTTCACGTTGTTCATAATGTCCAGCGAATCACCAGGACGCAACCCACGTGTTTCTAGCTTCTTGATTGATTCTGGTATGATTTGGAAGCTTGTCTTGATAAGCACGAGTTAGTTCCCTTTGAACCGTTTCATTACCGAAAGAGTTTACGGCATTAATTACTTCACATTTTTTTTGAAGACTACTTGTGAAACATCTTAGAAACATGCACAATAAAAGTCGAAAACATGCACAATAAGTCCGAAACTTGAAATGTGTGCACCAATCTCAAATATATGCACTATTAAACTTAATAATTCGTCCACTTTACTTTCAAATGCACTTCCTTGTCGGTTTTGGAGGTCTACATATCGCCAAACAAAATATGCATTTGAATACAAATCCCATGTCTAATTATTACTTACCATCACCGATACCTCAACAGTTTCTGTACTTTCATGGCAAAAATTTAGACTTCGATGGAAGCTACAGTTTGCTCAGCCCTATGCCAAGAACAGACACAAACTACATATAATAAGCTTTATTAGAGGTTATCTTGACTTCTGCCGGCTCACAAAATTTAATATCTTGTTGAAAAAATAAGAGCGTTGTATTAAAGGTATTCTTAGAACTAGCAAAATGTTAAATGGGACTAAAAGTTGCATGTTTCTCTCATTTATATGAATTTGTCCAACAATGCTATCTCGACCCTGTTGTCAGGAAGAGAGGCTGAGATATGTATTTTCCCCGAAGGAACACGCTGCCACCAAGAAACCGAGGAGACTGACACTCGATGGAGTACTAACAGCTGATTGAATACTGTTTGAGGTGATCGAGGTTCGAATCCCAACCATTGTATGCAGGATTTTTTGTTTGGTTTTTTGGCAAAACTTGAGGTCCGGTTCGCGTAAATTTACAAGCAGTTGTACGAGGTTTTCATCGAAAGTTTTAAATCTGCTTGGGCATATTTGATATGCGCACACGGTTCATTTGTTGGCTGGATGGAAATCGCTTCTATTACTGTGCGTATGAGGGCCGAATCCAGTAGCGAATATTACTACCCGGACACTTTCAATTCGAAAACGCTATTGGATGAGAAGTGGTCAGATGAGCAGGGGCTACTGCAGTTAGTCTTTCAGCTGTTGATGCAGAATACAGGCTTTCTTCTATTGTCGCAGCTGCGCACGCGATTATCATTCGTCTATGTACCGTCAGCTTTTTACATTTAAATTGTACTGCAGAACAATGGCGAGAGGTTCCTAGTCAATAAGAGTAGCTGGAAGGGCGGGGGATGAATTTGTGAAGGGTCGGGAAAGAGAACAGACTGAATATACTCCTTTTATATTCACCGCTACTATTACGCTGTAGCATTAGGGTTTGCTATAAAACATTTAATATTTACCAAAAGAGGGTGGGGTGCTGCGCTTGATGGAGCGAAGCGGTATGGTATGGCAGCTGTGCCCAGCATTGCCAACTACTACCTTTGTTATTGGATTTGGGATCAATTGGGAGCGTGGTGGTGTTAGTTGTCGGTAATATACGCAGTTGATATTGCTTTTATTTCTTTTTACGACAGAAGATCATGGTCACCTAATTAAGAATCGTAAGGTTTCCTTTGTTTCTATAATATTGCTCCAATGCAGAAATTAGACTTTTTTATGTTCTGTGTATTAAGCTTCGGTGTCGTCCCATTTGCGATCACTCAGGTAGAGGTCAGGACTTATTTATTTTTTAACTGTAAAGCATCGTCTCATTTGCGATCACTCTTATCAGTGTGATCGCTCTGAGAATATAAACGTACAAATACGCTCTGGGAATATAATTACGTACAAATACTCAGGTTACTGTGAGGAAATTATTTTATCTCTGAAGGATAGTTGCAGGGAGGCGGGTAAACGATGTTCAAACGTGTTTCACATTTTGAAACCGACACATTCATTCGGGAGGTAGTGGGTTCGAACTCCACTGTCGACAGCCCTGAATATAGTTTTCCGTGGTTTCCCATTTTCACACAACGCAAATGCTGAGGCTGTACCTTCATAAACACTGCCACTTCCTTCCCACTACTTGCCCTTTCCTATCCTATCTTCGCTATAAGACTTATCCGCGTCGGTGCTGCGTAAAGCAGATTTCAATTTAAAGAAACTGGCACATGAAGTAAACTGCTTAAAATATAACAGTTTCATCTGTACACTTGGATTTGATGTAGAAAAGTCGAAAACTTAATCGTAAGAATTAAAATAAGTTTTTATGTACAATGTAGTGCGAAAAGGTCCATTGTTAGCGCCCAGCCAGAATTGCGTGCCTACTTTATAAATAGGCTCCTCAGCTGTTTTGAGGTGAACCTGTCTTGGTGCCTCGCACCACCTTCAAGACGGGGGGTCAAGTAACCCACGGACGCCATGGGCAAGCACGGTTAAAAAAAATTCGGCAAGTAGACATGCAGCCAGCAAAACATAATGTTCAAATGCATAAAGGACATGCCATATATAAAAATAACACTATATCTAAAATACATGCAAGAGATGAAATATCTCAATACCAAGGGGATACGACTCATTTTATTCGCTTCACAGCACACGCAAAAGAACCTTCGGCGATAAATGTCTCATTTAGCTCTTCAGATCAGTCATATGTAAAAATTGGGGAAGCGCTATGTAAATGTTATCACATTTTCTTAGTAACCATATTTTACTGGTAGGAAAAGGGACCGTGAAT
The DNA here is from genome assembly GCF_040414725.1 of Anabrus simplex. Classification (NCBI taxonomy): domain Eukaryota; kingdom Metazoa; phylum Arthropoda; class Insecta; order Orthoptera; family Tettigoniidae; genus Anabrus; species Anabrus simplex. The sequence goes on along the minus strand of NC_090265.1, from coordinate 1,767,265,427 downwards.
AAAGACCGGCACGGTTTACTCCATATGCAGCAACATTAACTGCCTTGTTATTTTTCATTTTCGTTTCTCTTTCGGATTTTTTTTCCTTGATGCATGTTGTCGTCGTAAGAAATTACCAACATCAGAATCTTCGTACCTTCAATATTACTTGCCTCGGCACTTTGTTACTCAGCAGGGAATTATGCGGGTCCCGTTTGGTATAACTCTACACATGCCAAAAAGATTGATGTCGCCCTGAATGAAACATGCAGACATATTACAGGATATCTGAAACCAACACCAGCAGATAAACTATACTCCCTTGCATGAATAGCCCCTCCTGAGATCAGACTCAAAGTAACTGCAAATGTGGAGAGGTTAAGCCTTCTACCAGCTCAGCCCACCCCCTACGTTTACACAAACTACCACCAACTCGATTGAAGTCCAGGAACAGTTTTATGCACACCTTATCGCCCACTAGTGCAGATGCAAAGAAGACCAGACTTCTACTCTGGAATCAGAAGATCCCGTTTCATCCAGAACGCTTATAATTGGAGGAAAAGCTTCCCCCCCCCCCCCTGGTCATGAAGAAACCTGGACTACATGGAAGGCAGGGAACAGACTAAGAGCAGGCGTTGGAAGATCGAAGGACAAAATGAAGAAATGGGTTCTCCTGAAGGGGGATCAGATCCCATGTGAATGCGGCATGGTACAAACGACTAGGCAACTTATTAATTGCCCTCTATGCCGTGTTAAATGCACAGAACGTGATCTAGCACAGGCCAGTATCAGTGCCGTTAGCGTGGCCAAATTCTGGGCCGATGTTTTGTGAATAACTGTATCATTTTATGTAAATATTGTAATTTCATGTATTTTATTTTATTTTGCAATATTCATCTGTAATCTATATTGTGCTACTGATACGAATAAATAAATGAACTGCTGTTTTTCCATCCAACTCTCTGTTCAACTTCCTTTTCACTCCTTTTCACATCCGTCCTCAGAATATTGTGATTCGATTTTTCAGTGTCACATTTTAAATACATGATCAGGTCGTTCACACTATTGCCGATTGCTGCTTGGGTGACCGACTACCTCGGATCGGGTAGGGGTATTTCAGTCGCCTTGAGTAAGAATATTGCAATGTATTCGAAACGTGGGCAAACTGTACGAAATGTACTGAAAACAACAACACGGTTCAACACGGAAGAACTAAATAACTCTATACTCCGCGGAGGATTCACTTCTAAGAAAGCAAAAGGATATCAAAGTACTGAAATGCCACTCTTGTAGGATGGTATGTGGGCGGTTTTGACTGGAACACTGTCCAAATACTTTTGACGCGTGAGAAGGAAACTTTATCTGTTTTTCTTTTTTTCTTCTTTTTTTGGCAGTGCTTCATAAAGCTATAAGTACCCGATAATTTGTATGACTATATATTCAAGATTACATAATTATGTATGTTACTCTACGAGTAGCCTAAAGTACTGAAGTACTTATTTGATTATTGGTCGGAGGAGCTATGCCAGATGAATGGAGAGTTGTTATAGTGGCCCCTGTGTATAAAGGAAAGGGTGATAGACATAAAGCTGAAAATTACAGGCCAGTAAGTTTGACATGCATTGTATGTAAGCTTTGGGAAGGCATTCTTTCTGATTACTGTATATTAGACATGTTTGTGAAATTAATAACTGGTTCGATAGAAGTCAGTTCGGTTTTAGGAAAGGTTATTCCAACAAGATATAGCAGATATTTTGGATTCTGGAGGTCAAATAGGCTGTATCGCGATTGACCTGTCTAAAGCATTTGATAGGGTGGACCATGGGAGACTACTGGCAAAAATGAGTGCAATTGGACTAGACAAAGGAGTGACTGAATGGGTTGCTATATTTCTAGAAAATAGATCTCAGAGAATTAGAGTAGGTGAAGCTTTATCCGACCCTGTAATAATTAAGAGGAGAATTCCTCAAGGCAGTATTATCGGACCTTTATGTTTTCTTATATATATATAAATGATATGAGTAAAGGAGTGGAATCAGAGGTAAGGCTTTTTGCGGATGATGTTATTCTCTATTGAGTGATAAATAAGTTACAAGATTGTGAGCAACTGCAACGTGACCTCGAAAATATTGTGAGATGGACAGCAGGCAATGGTATGTTGATAAACGGAGTTAAAAGTCAGGTTGTGAGTTTCACAAATAAGAAAAGTCCTCTGAGTTTTAATTACTGCATTGATGGGGTGAAAGTTCCTTTTGGGGATCATTGTAAGTATCTAGGTGTTAATATAAAGAAAGATCTTCATTGGGGTAATCACATAAATGGGATTGTAAATAAAGGGTACAGATCTCTGCACATGGTTATGAGGGTGTTTAGGGGTTGTAGTAAGGATGTAAAGGAGAGGGCATGTAAGTCTCTGGTAAGACCCCAACTAGAGTATGGTTCCAGTGTATAGGACCCTCACCAGGAAAAAATCCAAAGAAAAGCAGCTCAATTTGTTCTGGGTGATTTCCGACAAAAGAGTAGCGTTACAAAAATGTTGAAACATTTGGGCTGGGAAGAATTGAAAGAAAGAAGAGGAGCTGCTCGACTAAGTGGTATGTTCCGAGCTGTCAGCGGAGAGTTTGCATGGGATGACATTAGTAGACGAATAAGTTTGAGTGGCGTTTATAAAAGTAGGAAAGATCACAATATGAAGATAAAGTTGGAATTCAAGAGGACAAACTGGAGCAAATATTCATTTATAGGAAGGGGAGTTAGGGATTGGAATAACTTACCAAGGGAGATGTTCAATAAATTTCCAATTTCTTTGAAATCATTTAGGAAAAGGCTAGGAAAACAACAGATAGGGAATCTGCCACCTTGGCGACTGCCCTAAATGCAGATCAGTATTGATTGATATTGACCTTAGAAGTTTGGGGTGTCCGAATACTTCTGGTTCTCTCTGTATAGCTTTCTTTACGTACTAGTTCGCCTCGTCAGAACGCACTGATGATTGATTGAATAATCTTTCTCACTATTGCGTGTTCTGACACGCTAATCTTCCTTTATACTGCGATTTCTTGTGTTTTTAAACACACCCATGACACCATAAATTTATACCGTAGCTTTCTATAAAAGTATCCATTGTACAGTATACAACAATGCTTGCCTTTTAGTTGTCTCAATATACTCGATGTTGTAAGAAAAAGCACACAGATAACGACAAAAGCTACATCAAAGATATACTGTATATCTACACTGGAATAAGCCTGTTGAAAACTATAGACTAATATTACCTCAAAATGTGTTCAAGAGAGTGTAGGGTTGGGAACATCTGAGTCTAGCCTTACCACAACTGGAGTACGCCCTAATTAGCATTCCCCCTGCTGCTTGGAAGTTGGTAAACCCAGATAGGCTTGTGATAATTTTATATGATGGTAAGTGGGACACAAACTAGTTGTTCTTTCCCCTTCTTTTTTGTTCCCCTTGTTGGAGTGATCACAATTGGGACAAATTTTGCTGTAACCGCAAGTGGGACTGATCGCATATGGGACGATGGGAGACCACTGATCATGCACACTTCGTATTTCACACTATGCTCGTAGAGGTAGTTACGATATTTGATGTTTATGATTTGAAGCATATTTTCTATGATGACGGTGGTGATGATTGTTTTGAAGGGGAAGTACAACTAAATAAACATCCCCTCCTAAGTGTAATCACTATCCGTTGAATAATGTAGGTTAACAAACTTAACAATATCCGTTCGGGCCCCCTGTGTGTGGGGGACGCAGACGAAAAGTACACCCACGGTATCCCCTGCCTGTCGTAAGAGGCGACTAAAAGGGGCCCCCAGGGGCGACCACGGTGCCCTTAGCTGAGTCCTGGTATTGGTTCCACTTATGCCAGGCTCCTTACTTTCATATATCCTGTCCGACCTCCCTTGGTCAACTCTTGTTCTTTTCCGACCCCTACGGTATTAGAGCATTCGAGACCTAGGGAGTCTTTCATTTTCACGCCCTTCGTGGCCCTTGTCTTTCTTTGTCCGTTACTTCATTCTTCTAAGTGACCGGTCCATTCTCTTTTCTTTCTGACTACCCTCTGTGGGTGGGGGACGCAGACGAAGAACACACCCACAGTATCCTCTGCCTGTCGTAAGAGGCGACCAAGGGATGATCGAATATGCGAACCATGAGACTACTTGTAATTAGTACCACCACGCCCGGAACACCATGGGTCGCTTCCACTTGCGCGTAGAACCACTATGTTAGGTACAAAATAGGTTTGTGATTAGTAGCAACAGAGTGCGCTGTCAGCTTTTACAGTACCTGTGATTATATGATGAACACCACGGGATAGTACGAGTCCCTGTGGTTGGTACACTTATGTGATGACCTCCATATGTTTGCGTTGCCTGTAAATGGTGCCGCAATGTGTGAAACACCATAGGTCTGTGTTACATGTGCGAATTTCATTACCTGTGAGTAGTACCAAAATGTGTGGGATACCGCGAGTCTACGCTACTTTTGATTAGTACTGCAACATGACAGATTGCATGGTTCTATTTTCCTAGCGATAAGTACCATTATCGGGGGCCGATGACTTGGATTTTGGACCCCTTTAGACTACAAGCATCATCGATTAAGTATTGTGCTATACTAGTCCCTTGGTCAGTAATACTATCGTTTTACGTCAGTTTCTGTGAATGTGAGGCATTGCGCGTCCCATCCACTGATCGTTTTAAATTCATATCCATCCATTCATTCTTCGTCCTCACGGTGTGAATTCTGGTCAGTGGAGGAATTTGGACTTTTGTCATTTCCTTTCGCCTCATTTCGTACCATTAGGGGCCGATGACCTAGATGTTAGGCGCTTTTAAACTACAACCATCATCATCATCATCACCTTTTGGTTGCCTCAGGGCAGAGGATACAGTGGATGTATTCTGTGCCTTCAACTGGTGCTTTTAAGCCTGAAATATTAGTTTATTATGTTCCAAAATATGTATGTATGTTTGCATGTATGTGAAGAGTGGTGGTGGTGGTGGTGATTACTGTGTTAAGAGGAAGTACAACTAGGCAACCATTCTCTATATAACAGTAATCAGAGAGAAAAAAATGGAAGGGATCCGACAGTTCGAAAATTTTATCGGCTAAAGGAAGAAAAGGGCCACGAAGGGCGTGAAAATGAAAGACGCCCTAGGTCTCGAATGCTCTAATACCGTACGGGTCGGAAAAGAACGAGAGTTGACCAAGGGAAGTCGGACAGGATATATGAAAGTAAGGAGCCTGGCACAAGTAAGTGGAACCAATACCGGGACTCAGCTAAGGGCCCCGTGGTCGCCAACTCACGCTCCAAATTTCAGAGCCCCTGGGGCCCCCTTTAGTCGCCTCTTATGACAGGCAGGGGTGTATGTGAAGACAGCAGCGTTTTATTTCATGTGTAAACATTGTCGAGGTTTAAAATATTACAGTAATAATCTCTCCATATAGCCTACATATGTGTGTTAACATGATACGTAATAAGTAGGCCTAGTAAAGCCATTTTGTAATGGCATCGGTCTGTAGATGACTAAATAGACGTTAGCGAAAATCATAACAGTGCAGAGAAATATGACCGAAATTCGTAATCAGTGTAGTGGAATGCTGATTAGTGAACTAAAGTATCGTAGTATTACAAACAGGTTGAGTGTCCCCTTTCGGATATCAGTTATGTGAATATTCTGTACGTTGAAGTGAACAGTATGAATTTGTTTAGGGATACGATTACGTAGTTTTTAAGAAAGAGAGCTCCTCTACATTCCCCAAGCTTAGACTGCTTCTATACTTTGTTTTATGGATGTAACATATATATCTTCATATACTAATTTAACTGATTTCAAAATTAAATTATTGCCTTGATGGCTTTTATTGGCCTTATTGAGTGAAAATTTTCTTTCGACACACCAAGCAAAACAGCGGTGTGATTAGTAAGTTCCTATGCACATTCTCCATTAATTTGTATTTCAATCAAAGCGACGTATGTAGCTCGTCGTTTTCTGAAGAAGCTGTTAACTATGCTAGACAAAATGCCTTGCATCTTTCATGGCAAGATAAACGGGGTTAAAAGTCAGGTTGTGAGTTTCACAAATAGGAAAAGTCCTCTTAGTTTTAATTACTGCGCTGATGGAGTGAAAGTTTCTTATGGGGATCATTAAGTACCTAGGTGTTAATATAAGGAAAGATCTTCATTGGGATAATCACATAAATGGGATTGTAAATAAAGGGTAGAGATCTCTGCGCATGGTTATGAGTAGGGCTCGGATGTTTAAGACCTAAAAATAACCCAAATAAGCAAGCAAATATGACCACAAAAGTGACGAAATATGACCACAAAAGTGACGAAATATGACCCGGAAACCATTAATCTAAATATGGCCATTTTAAAATAAGTTATACATAGAAACGGCAATGCCTTTGATACATATTTGTCAACTAAATTATTTATTCTTACTTTCATATCAATTTTCTGAATATACATGTTTAGCAGTTATTCGCAGTCTATTGTCCTCGATTCATTTATCAAACATTTGTGAATACATAGCTATAAAGTACTAAATTCGCTAATATTATCTGATCCCACAACATTTTAAAAGGCAGAACATGTTTGCACCCTACATAGGAAATTTGATATGCGCGAAAACTAGAAATCATCAATTTTTTTAAAAAAATGGAACGTTTAAGCCCAGATTACATTAATATTACTCAAATGCGTTAGTTCAAATTGAGCACCACGAAACGAATTAAGTAGATTTCTTTCGATACATTACGGTAGGCCGTCAGGGCAAATAGTGCAAACTCACATAACTTTTTCATTCTTCTCCGCGGGTGATATTGAAGTGTATGACAAGATTCATCTTCAAAGCATCAGGCGCGACAGACCTCCGGTTATCACTTAACTTCTTGTAAGAAGAGAAGCTCCTTTCTACATCACAAGACATTATTGGTGCATATTTAAATAATATTAAATCACTGCTGTCGAGTATGCACTAATCTTGAAATGTACTGGTACCTTCTCCTCTAAGAATATCATTTATCTTGCACATACAGCGAAAACCGACACTTCGATTAAGAACGCTTTGAATTTTCCATTTTACATTGACGCCACTTATTCCATGTGATGTTGAGTTGAAAGTTCAATACTTCTCACAATTTCAATACTTGCATGAATGTCTAAGCTAGTAGCTTCTAAACGAGCAATTGCACTAAATATAATTCAAAAGTTGACTTAATATATGCCAGACTTTCTGACAAACTGTTCGAAAACAATTCCTGCGCCATCTTGATAGAAAAGGCAGAGTATTCCACTTGTATTAACTACAGATGTGATACGGAAAAGCAGTTTTGTGAATACTAGATCTCATTCGGAAAGTTGACGATGTTTTTGCACAGCTACAGCTGTTTCCAAACCATCAAAATATGACATTTCTGCGAAAATAACTCAAAATATGACAAAAAAATAGCCAAAATATGCATTTACATGGCAAATAAAAATCACTTAATTGTGACGGTTATCATCTGATTTGCACTAAAATCCAATCAGGCAAGAAAATAGAGACAAAGAAAAAATATGACTTTTCCTAAACATCCGAGCACTAGTCACGAGGGTGTTTAGGGGTTGGAGTAAGGATGTAAAGGAGAGGGCATATATATAAGTCTCTGGTAAGACCTCAAATAAGAGTATGGTTCCATTGTATGGGACCCTCAACAGGATTACTTGATTCAAGAACCGGAAAAAATAAAAATAAAAGGAAAGCAGCTTGATTTGTTCTGGGTGATTTCCCTCAAGAGAGTAGCGTTACAAAAATGTTGCAAAGGGCTGGGAAGACTTGGGCGAAAGGAGGCGAGCTGCTCGATTAAGTGGTATGTTCCGAGATGGCGTACAATGATATTAGTCAACGAATAAGTTTGAGTAGTGTCTTTAAATGCCGGCCCCGTGGTATAGGGGTAGCGTGCCTGCCTCTTACCCGGAGGCCCCGGGTTCGATTCCCGGCCAGTTCAGGGATTTTTACCTGAACCTGAGAGCTGGATCGAGGTCCACTCAGCCTATGTGATTAGAATTGGGGAGCTATTTGATGGTGAGATAGCAGCCCCGGTCTAGAAAGCCAAGAATAACGGCCGAGAGGATTCGTCGTGCTGACCACACGACACCTCGTAATCTGCAGGCCTTCGGGCTGAGCAGCGGTCGCTTGGTAGGCCAAAGCCCTTCAAGGGCTGTAGTGCCATGGGAGGGGGTGTCTTTAAAAGTAGGAAGGATCACAATATTAAGATAAAGTTTGAATTCAAGAGGACATATTGGGCCAAATATTCGTTTATAGGGAGGGGAGTTAGGGATTTGAATAACTTAAGAGAGATGTTCAATAAATTGTGTGTTCTAAGTTTAACACATGATTCGAAACATTTCGGCTTTATTATGAAAATATGTAATTGTTTAAGGTTTTTTATAGCTGTCGGTGAGTCATCTGTCAGCTTTGTTGTTCAGTTTTTTCTTTGATTAAAGGCCCGTACTTACTTGGCGGAATGGTGAGCGTAGTTCAATTCCTGACGTAGTCGGGGATTTTTACTTAGTTTCGTTTACTCCTCTAGCTCGCGGGCTGGGTATTCGTCTCAATACACATCTTCATTTACATACAGCACATTACACTATCAACCACAACAGAAACACTCGCAATACATACCTCTATATAGGGTTGGCGTCAGGAAAGGAATCCGGTCGTAAAAATGGGCTAGCATGTTGGCTGTACGGTTAAAGTCGTGCAGCTGTGAGCTTGCATTCCGAAGATAGTGTTCAAATCCCACTGTCGGCAGCTGAAGAGGGTTCTCCGTGGTTTTCGATTTTCACACCAGGCAAATGCTGGGATTGTACCGTAATTAAGGCCACGACCGCTTCCTTCCCACTCTTAGCTCTTTCCTATCCCATCGTCGCCGTAAGACCTATCTGTGTCGGTGCGACGTAAAGCAAATTTTAATTCGAATAGAAAATGGGCTAATTTCATATAAAGTGCTAATCGGAGATAACTGGGAAAAAGCGGAGGAGGAGGAGGAGAAGAAGAAGAAGCAGCAGCTGTGGGTTAGAATCTTGTAGTCCATTTTACAACTTCGTACACTGCCTCTTGTTTTGATATTCACCTTCAATAATGACGGATTATATACTGTTCGTTATACATACATACATACATACATACATACATACATACACTCTCATTATAGACCGTTATGTCTTTCAGCGTATAGTCTGCAAGCCTCTGTGAATTTACTAAACGTCGCCCAAATCCTCTATTTGCAACTAGTGCTGTTGCCTCATTTAATTCTATACCTCTTCTCTGTACATCGTTAGAAACTGAGTCTTAACCATCGTCGTCTTGGTCTCCCTCTACTTCTCTTACCCTCCATAACTGAGTACATTATTCTCCTAGGTAATCTATCGTCGTCCATTCGCCTCACATGACTTCATCACCGAAGCCGGTTTATGCGTACAGCTTCATCCATCGAGTTCATTCCTAAATTAGCCTTTATCTCCTCATTCCGAGTTCCCTCCCGCCATTGTTCCAACCTATTTGTACCAGCAATCATTCTCGCTACTTTCATGTCTGTTACTTCTAACTTATGAATAAGATATTCTCAGTCCACTCAGCTTTCACTCCCGTAAAGCAAAGTTGGGCTGAAAACAGACCTATGTAAAGATAGTTGCGTTCGGGAGCTGACTTCCTTCTTACAGAATACTGTTGATCGCAACTGCGAGCTCACTGCATTAGCTTTACTACACCTTGATTCAATCTCACTTACTATATTACCATCCTGGGAAAACACAACCTAAATACTTGAAATTATCTACCTGTTCCAGCTTTGTATCAACCATCTTACATTCAGTTCTGTTGAATTTCTTACTTATTGACATCAATTTAGTCTTTGAAAGGCTAATTTTCATACCATACTATTTTCAAGTTCCAAGATATTAAACTGCAGGCTTTCGGCACAATCTGCCATTAAGACCAAGTCTTCAGCATAGGCCAGACTGCTTACTACATTTCCACCTAACTGAATCCCTCCCTCCCACTTTATACCTTTCAGCAGATGATCCATGTAAACTACGAACAACAAAGGCGAAAGAGCCTTGTGTAACCCCTGTAAGTACCCTGAATCAAGAACTAATTCTGTTATAAATTTAAATTAATAGTTAATAGTGACGTTTTGTATATTGAAAGTGAATAAGTATAATTCAGCAATCCATTTTGTTGTGGTTTCCGTTCAAGCAAGATATGATAAATGAATTGCCTACGAATCTTGTTCACGTAATGTAGCTTCATCTATCTAGCATATTTTTTACACTGATATAAGGTAGTTGTTATACTTAGAAGATATGTTATTTAACGAGTGATTTTTAATACGTTGATGCTGAGTATTATTTTTATCCCAATACCAAGTTCGAATTTTGGCAACTCTGTTGAATTTGTACCTGGTGTCCACTTGGCAACAACGCTGTGTGATGTAATGGCCGTCGATCGATGCGGAGCGGAGAGAGGCCGTGCAACGCACGGATACTGTGGAATGCTCCTGGCTGCACAATGTGGCCTGCCTGGTGTAAAAATAGGAGAGAATAGTGTGAATAGCACCAATACTGCTTATACTTACCACATCACAGCATGATCTATAGCCTAACAAAATATTGTGGTAGTGAGAGGTAAACATTATTCCAGTACTTTTAAACGGACAATATTATACGATTTGGATCAATCATAATTAGATCTAATTCATCATTTACGGGGAAAGCTTTAAACCCTGTAACTTACGAACGTGCTAAATAGTATCTGCGTACTTGATGCAGATGTGCGAACTCTCTGGATTTAAGCGGAAGACTCCCAATTTTGGTCCTTCCTCGGTCTCTCCTGATCGCAGACTTATCTCATGATTTTGAGCACAGCTTTAGTATTCCTGTATTTTTTGTAAAATCACTGGTATTTTCTCGTTCTTTAAGTAGATTGATGAATTGATGTTCAGTGCGCACTGGCAAGACGGATACAATCAGCTGGTGGTGTTCTTAAATATGACAATCTTTAAAGTAATGCTTTTAATTTGATCATTTCCAGATAGCAGTGCCAACTGTGAGGCTACTCTTTAGCACATTTACAAGGACAAAAACTCAATTCAGATGAAAGTTTCCCTAAAATGAATTCTCAAAAAAATTAAACACAAAATTAAGCACAAATCTATTTCAGAAATTTATGAAGACTCCTAAGACATTTACAATGGTCACGTGTTCTAAAGCTCAGATACATGCTGTATTTCAGTATTTATAAATTAAATAAATAATAGAAATCACATAATTAAGTAGTATAGGCCCTAATGTGTTAAATATTCTGCAAAGTTACGTCATCCATGATGTGTCGTAACATGTCGAGATATGTCGCAAAACCCCTCCTGATTTTTGACTTTTGAAAGTTGGCACGTCTGTTTATGATATAAATGTGAATTAATTTTATTGACATATTTTGTACATCCTATCACGATATTTTAGAAATTCCATTTTCCTAATCCCTATGGATGGAGAAGCATAGAATACTTCCAGGAAATCCCTGTCTGTTCTACGGTAAGATGCGACTGTGAAAGTGGTGTCTCTCCAGGGGATCAATATTTTGAGTCTGAATTGGAGGGATGGTTGCCCAGTTGTACTTCCTCTTAAAACAGCCGCCGCCGCCACCACCACCACCACCGTGAGGTGGCGGTCACGTAACAGAGTTTGGCGTTACCTGTACCAGGCTCTTCACTGTTTTTCCTAATCGACCTTCCTTTATCAAGTCCTGTTCTCTTTCGATCCGGCGATATTAAGTTTGCGCGGTCTAGGATATTTTCCTTTCCCCACCCTTCAAGGCCTGTGCCTTCCGTTTTGCTGATACCTTCATACTTCAGAGGGTTGGACCTTCCGTTTTCTGTTCTGAGTAAGGTTGAGGGAGATGATTATCTCCTTATATTTTCCTTTAAGATGTTTTCATTTTCGTGTCTGGCCTTGGAGTGAAGTTGAACATACATCCTCAGTATCCCATGGCTAACAGCCCTGCGCGGATATACAAAATATTATTCGCATGCGCTCCGCATCCCCGCTTCCTTCATCTGCATCCGCAAATGGTTATGCGCGCATATTGTAAATATTTAACTACAGTATACCCAAGGTGTTGAAACGGATAGATCTGTTAACATAATACAATAGACCTGATACCTGACATCAGACCGCCTACAGGCACAGATTTATGAGGGAGGGATTTTCTCTTACGACAACTACCGACGTATTGACATTTGTTGCTTCCTTCCATTAATTGCGGGCAGGAGCCAGTGAGGCTTAGGTCAGATTTACGACTTTGCGATCTCAAGTCTCTTTATATATCACCATTATCCCATACCACTAACTACAAGCAAAAATTAAAAAAAATAAGAGTTTACCTGAATGAAAATCAATAAATTTCATTATTTATAAATTATCCGCAAAACTATCCGCACTGTCATACAGCTTGCATCCGCCAAGACACTAACTTCGCGGATATCCGCGGATAAATTCGTATCCGTGCAGGGCTCTACTCATGACCACCTTCTTAATCCTAGCTCCCACTGTATATAAATACACACACTACAGTAGTGTAGATACAAAGTCGCACGCGCTAAAAGATTGACTTCACTCGCCCTAAGAACACGGCTAGTGGCTTTACGCCTCACCGACACAGGTAGGTCTTACGGCTTAAGAACACGGAATTGTTGATCATGATGAATCAAATTCCTAAAATGAAGCAACAAGTACATCCCAAATGTTTTATGTATGTGAAGCACTAAGTTTTTTATCCGATACATCATTTTTGCGGCGAAATCCTTTTCTGTCGTAGACGTAAAAAAGCTCGGTATTTATACCCTGTAAACAGGCTTATCAGTATGTTCATTAATCATTAATATTCAACCCATGTCAGGATGAGGGTTGGGTTGGAATCCTTCGTGATCAAAAATGTGGAACGGTCTCATCATGCAGTGTGTGTACCAAGTGAATGAAGTTTTCGGCGTTTGGATATAGACCCTACTTATAATGACGCTCTGAGGCGGCAGTAGTAGTTCTGTTCACAACAAACATTAAATTACACGAAACTAAGTTTGATATGTATGGCCGGCATTGCGCTTTCTGATATATAATAGCTTCTTTAATAATAATAATAATAATAATAATAATAATAATAATAATAATGGCCGAGTTGGCCGTGCGGTTAGGGGCGCGCAGCTGTGTGCTTGCATCCGGGAGATAGCGGGTTCGAATCCCACTGTCGGCAGCCCCGAAGATGATTCTCCGTGGTTTCTCATTTTCACACCAGGCAAATGCTAGGGCTGTACCTTAATTAAGGCCACGGCCGCTTCCTTCCTACTCCTAGGCCTTTCCTATCGCATCGTCGCCATACGATCTGTGTCGGTGCAACGTAAAGCCAATTGCAAAAAAGAAAAAAAATGCGTTGATGGATAGTTCGGCGCATAGATCATTGCGTTGGGACTTAGTTCAATGTTCTTTAGTTCATGTCAATCTGATAGAAGTTCTTAGATCTAGCAGACACGTTACATCTGCTTGTAGTGTTCTCGATTTAACCTGTTCTTCTGTTTGTAACGGTCCGTGGAAGCAGCATCTTGTGTAATGAGGAAAGCTGTAGCACGAGCTGGGTGACCCGCGGATCGCGGACGCGCGGGACTAGACGCGGATGCTGTGCTGCAGAACCTGCTTTGAACAGATGCCATATATAGATACTCAGCGTATTCGTGCTCTTTTCACTAGAACATTGTCTTTAAGTACTAGACATTCTATCATGTACCATCAAGATTAACGCATCGTTGTTCGGAGATTCTCGCTGTAACACTCGATTTCATTATGGTTCTGTAGATACTTGTCTGATGTCCCGATATAATGGTCCTAATAATAGGAGTAGTTAAAATGAAGCACGTAGCGTGTTATGTAAGATGCTTGAACTCTAGTAAATATCATGCTTGGTATCTGACTAGCATATTGTAAGTTCCCGATTTTTCACACTTTATTCTTGGTGTAAAAGTACAGAATTTAAAAAGTGAGAAACGCAAGATTCCACCCTTCACTGGAAAAGCCGCTTCGGCAGTGGAATGGACATTGATATAATTTCTTTCCATCCCTGTTTGGTATATAGTCTTTAGATTCCTCCCCTAGATGAGTATTCTGACGCGGCGGTTTTTATTCTTCTTTCTTTCTTAAACTGTTTACCCTCCAGGGTTAGTTTTTCCTTCGGACTTACCGAGGGATCTCACCTCTACCGCCTCAAGGGTAGTGTCCTGCAGCGTGCGACGTTGGGTCTTGGAATACAACTGGGGAGGAGGACCAGTACTTCGCCCAGGCTCCCTCACCTGCTATGCTGAAGAGGGTCCTTGTGGGTGGATGTGAAGATCGGATGGGATAGGGACGGAAGCGGCCGTCCCGGCATTTGCCTGGCGGAGAAGTGGGAAAACCACTTTCAGGATGACTGAGGGGCGAATCGAACCCTTCCCCCCTCTACTCAGCCTCCCGAGGCTGAGTGGGCCCCGTTCCAGCCCATGTATCAATTTTCAAATTTCGTGGCAGAGCGGGGAATCGAACTCGGGCCTGCGGGGGTGGCAGCTAATCATGCTAACCACTACACCACAGAGGTTTTTATTTGTTTATTTCCTGAAAATGCAACTACACAACTAAGTTCTTCCAACATTAATCGCCCACACCCACGGTATCCCCTGCCTGTCATAAGGGGCGACCAAGGAATGATCGAATTCGAACCATGAGACTACTTGTAATTAGTACCACTATGTTGTGTACAAAATAGGTTTGTGATTAGTAGCAACAAAGTGCGCTGTCGGCTTTTACTGTATCGGTGATTATTGCCACTATATGAGCGACACCGTGGTTGTGGCTTGCCTGTGATTAGTACCCACTGTATGAAGAACACTACGGGTTAGTACGAGTCCCTGTGGTTAGTACACTTACGTGATGAATACCATAGGTTTTCGTTGCCTGAAAAAGGCGCCGCAATGTGAGAAACACCATAGGTCTGTATTCCATGTGCGAATTTCATTACCTGTGAGTAGTACCATACTGTGTGGAATGCCGCGAGTCTACGCTACTTTTGATTAGTACTGCAACATGACAAATACCATGGTTCTACTTTCCTAGCGATAAGTACCATTATGAGGGGCCGATGACGTGGATTTTGGACCCCTTTAGACTGCAAGCATCATCGATTCAGTATTATGCTATAGACGCAGTCCTTTGGTCAGTAATACTATTGTTTTACGTCTGTTTTTGTGAATGTGAGGCATTGCGGGTCGGATCCACCGATTGTTTTAAATTCTTATCCATTCATTCTTCGTCCTCACGTTTCAAAGAAATTGGAAATTTATTGAAGATCTCCCTTGCTAAGTTGTTCCAGTCCCTAACTCCCATTCCTATAAATGAATATTTGCCCCAATTTGTCCTCTTGAATTCCAACTTTATCTTCATATTGTGATCTTTTCTACTTTCAAAGACGCCACTCAAACTTATTCGTCCACTAATGTCATTCCACGCTATCTCTCCGCTGACAGGTCGGAACATACCACTTAGTCGAGCAGCTCGTCTCCTTTCTCGTCAGTTCTTCCCAGCCCAAATTTTGCAACATTTTTTTAACGATACTCTTTTGTCGGAAATCACCCAGAACAAATCAAGCTGCTTTTCAGGATTTTTTCCAGTCCTTGAATCAAGTAATCCTGGTGACGGTCCCATACACTAGAACCATACTCTAGTTGGGGTCTTACCAGAGACTTATATGCCCTCTCCTTTACATTTACTACAACCCCTAAACACCCTCATAACCATGTGCAGAGATATGTACCCTTTATTTACAATCCCATTTATGTGATTACCGCAATGAAGATCTTTCCTTATATTAATACCTAGATACTTACAATGATCCCCAAAAGGAACTTTCACCCCACCAAAACTGTAATTAAAACTGAGAGGACTTTTCCTATTTTTGAAACTTACAACCCGACTTTTAACACCGTTTATTATCATACCATTGCCTACTGTCCATCTCACAACTTTTTTTTTTCTATTTGCATTACGTCGCACCGACACAGATAGGTCTTATGGTGACGATGGGGCAAGAAAGGCCTAGGAATGGGAAGGAAGCTTCCGTGGCCGTAATTAAGGCACAGTCCCAGCATTTGCCTGGTGTGAAACTGGGGAAACCACAGAAAACCATCTTCAGGGCTGCTGATAGTGGGGTTCGAACCCACTATCTCCCGGATGCGAGCTCACAGTTGCACGCCCCCAACCGCACGGCCAACTCGCCCGGTCTCACAGCATTGTCGAGGTCATTTTGCAGTTGCTCACAATCTTGCAACTTATTCATTACTCTATACAGCTATCTAGAACTCGGAAACCTAATATCTTCGGGGTCGGAAGAGAGCAAGAGTTGACCAAGGGAGGTCATTTAGGGAAGTTGAAAATGAGCCGGATACAAATTGGTAGAAAGCGTTGCAGTCTCGGCTACGGGACCCATGATTGCCAACACTCGCTTCCAACTTCCAGCTGACAGATAATATCGTGGGTGTGCTATTTCCCCCATCCGGTGGAATACTCTTGAGATACTAATCCTCATTACAGGCTTGAAATGAGTGTATCAAATTTGGTGTTCCTGATCCGGCTAATAGTGACTTGCCTGTTGGCCTGAGGATATCCATATGTATGCTACTGTTGCATGACTTAAAATATAACGTTATAATACCTACAGATTGAGGAGCTCGTCAGTGTAATTAATATCCCTTCTGTTCTAACCAGATAAGAAAGTGTAAGAGGTATCAGCAACATGAAGTCAGGAAAATGAAATACTCCTAGGCTCCGCAAACCCAGTACCATAAGAGAATTAAGAGTTCATCAAGGTAGGTCCGATTGGAAGAATAGAAGTGCGGAGCTAGGGCAAGTAAATTGAAGCAACGTTAAACTCAGCTAGGTACCTTGCGGTTGCAAACCGAACCTACGCTTTCAAGTATAGAGGCAAGAAATCCAGGGGACAGTGGGTTAGAAATTCACTGTACCCAGGTATGAAGTAGTTTTCTACGATTTCAACCGCAGGTAAATGATGGTGATCGTCCCTCCACGCTCCCACTGAGATATCCTAGTGGAACGTAACGAAACGATCACAATACCGTTAGCTGGGTTTAAGATTGTTTTTACGTTCTTTGTGTGAGGCTTCTCGCCTTAGCTTTTCATCGACACCCCCTGGTCTCCTGTTTTCTTGCAACCCCAATGATATTAGATTTGTGAGACATAGGAATATTTCATTTCTACATCTTTAATGCACCTTCCGTTTCTTTTTGGTGATACCTTCATTCTGCAAAGCACCTCGTCCTATTTTTCTTAGATATGGTTACAGTGAAGAAAGGACGATTGTCCTCTTGTACATACTCTGCCGTAAAAGAATAATTTCCACGACCAGTTCAATATATCGTCCTCGAATTTATTCTTGATTACTTGTATGCATTTAAATACATCAGATAGCAAAGTCGTCTTTGTGTACATGTAACGGCAAACATTAAGCTGTTTTGTTGGTAAGTAAACTAGATAGTAAAAGGAGAAAAGGGCTAGTTCTAACCCTTCTAGGAATTAAGGTATTGGCGAAGGGAAGTAAAGGGCCAAGATAAATCTGAAAATGTGACTTCCTTGCGCATTGCAAACTTAACACCGTATAGGCGTCGGAACAGGGCCAAGGAAGATCGGATAAGAAATACTGTATGAGGAGCCTGACACTATTAATTGGAGTCAAACTTGGCTAGATGTCTTAAGGTTGCCACCTGACGCTCCCAAGTTCAGACCCTGTGGAAGACATCTATCGTCTTGAGTCTAATATTCCATCCCCCGTGTTAAACCATTATTACATTGGAAGTGAGTTCTTCCACCGCTTTGGGATCTCTGGTGCTAACTGTGTCGCGTACGTGGGTTTGGTCCTGGTTTACGGCCGGAATCTCTCCTTGACGCCAGCCCAATATGCAGGTCTGTATTCACTGTTGCGTGCTTTTATGGAAGTTGGTGGTGTGGTGTATTGTGTGTATATGGTGCATACGCCCTGTTCTCGAGTCTGAGGACGTAATTAGGCGCAGTTCAAATTCCCGACACAGAAAGGAATCGAATTCGGGAACCTCTGAGCCGAAGGCCTCTGCGCTGACCATTCTGCCAAATAGTTGCACACTATATTGGAAATGGCGACGTGCAGTAAATGTTTTCGATATCCGCTTTTATATATATAAGTGTAGTCTATTTTACAGCGCTGATCACTGACACCGATCTTCCACTGGAACACCTTGGCTCAAACTTTGTATTGCGCGTTCGGTGGTATGATCTTTCGTAATAAAATATATCTTTTTTATTCTTTAATATGCATTACCCACTTTGCGAATACACAAGCGTATCGTAGTTCTTTCATGTTTGAAATGAGATGGAGATGGACAGCAGGCAGTCATACTTCTAGTTTTGTTCCACAAACTTGAGTCTAATATTCCATTCCCCGTGTTACTCACACTCCAGCTACTCTTTTTCTCTAACCTAGAGGCTGCCTGTCGTAGCAATACTACTGCAGACATGCAATAACGAGGATTTTTTCGCACCGATCTCATACTCAGAAGTCGACGAGACCGACAATCATGATTACACTGGTCCCTTCACTACGTATGCCGATGTAGATACTGCCGGACTGATGATGAACTGGATTAAAAGTCAAGTTGTGAGTTTCACTAATAGGATACGTCCTCTCAGTTTTAATTACTGCGTTGGTGCGGTGAAAGTTCCTTATTGGGATCACTGTAAGTACCCAGGTGTTAATATAAGAGAAGATCTTAATTGGGATCACATAAATGGGATTGCAAATAAAGGGTACAGATCTCTGCACATGATTATGAGGATATTTAGAGGTTGTAGTGAGGATGTAAAGGAGATGGCATATATAAGAATGTAAAGGAGAGGGCATATAAGTCTCTTGTAAGACCCCAACTAGAGTATGGTTCCATTGTATGGGACCCTCACCGGGATAACTTGATTCGAGAACTAGAAAAATCCAAAGAAATGCAGCTGGATTTGTTCTGACTGATTTCCGACAAAAGAGTAGTGTTACGAAAATGAGCAAAGCTTGGGCTGGGAAGACTTACGAGAAAGGAGATGAGCTGCTCGACTAAGTGGTACGTTCCGAACCGTCATTGGAGAGATGGCGTGAAATGACATTAGTAGACGAATACGTTTGAGTGGTGTTTTCAAAAGCAGGAAAGATCGCAAAATGAAGATAAAGAGAACAATTTGGGGCAAATATTCTTTTATAGGTAGGGGAGTTAGGGATTGGAATAATTTACGCAGGAGATGTTCAATGAATTTCCAAATTCTTTGCAATCATTTAAGAAAAGGCTAGGAAAACAACAGATAGGGAATCTGCCACCTGGGCGATTGCCGTAAATGCCGATCAGTGTTGGTTGGTTGGTGTTTAGGGTAATTTGTAGTAGATGTTGTCCGTCGAATAACTAATGCATGTGGCAGTAATGATATGAAATCCTTAATTGGGATAGAAATCCCTGCTGGGGGTATATATTCTTATTTTCCTGGAGCGAGTGTGAGAAATGTTGAAATCTAGCAAAAAACTCATCTACAATACTTGAAATATAAATTAGCGTTATCCAGAATCGAATCGCTCAGTACTTGCTCCTCTTTGGCCAGACAGTCTACAGTAGTGGGTTCTTAAAGATTCTCTCACAGCAGTATTCGTAGTATCAGTTATGTTTATGAAAATTTTATTAACGAAACTTGGGTTTATTATGTAAGCTCTGGATTTCACACCCGTACTAAGCTCACGAAGTTCATTTTCTGTATATCTTTACTTCTTGGCATGCAATAGCTCCTTCCATGCCTGCAACTTAATTCATAATTGGAACACCCTCATGACTCGAAGATTGAAGGACAAACTTTCCTTTATATTTGACTGTAATTGTTTTCTTCTGTCTGTTTTACGTCGCACCGACACAGGTGTTATTGGCGACAGTGGAATAGGATTGGGAAGGAGGCGACCATGGCCTAGATTAAAGTACAGTCTGGTGTGAAAATGGAGGAAACCTCGGAACACCATCTTCAGAGCTGCCGAACTCATCATCTCCCGAATGCAAGCTCATAGCTACGTGGGTGAAACCTCATGGCCAACTTGCTCGATTCTCAAATATTCTCAACGCCTTTTGAGGAATATTTAATCAAATTAGCATCTTGAAATTATACTGGCAAAGCTAGTGTTACATTTGCAAGTCAGGTGAAGTTTCGGGTGGAAGTAGTTAGGTTACGTCGTGTTTCAGTAGGGATGTATAGAACTAGCACCGATAGAGCGCACTGCTGTTGTACTGGGTAAGCGCAATGCGCTCTTCATTTGTCTCCTGTGTACTCATGCCGCCAAATATCCACGAATTTAAGTTGCTTAAGTTGTTATTTTGGTGACTATGCCGAGCTGTTGCAGTGTTCCTCTTTGAAAAAATCAGGGAAGCCCATTTTTTCGTTTCACCAGTTTCCACAAAATAAAGAAATGAGGAAGAAATTGTTATATACTATTAGAAGGAAAAATTTCGGTGAGAAGAATCTGACTGAAAATATTAAAATGTGTTCCCATTATTTAAAACCCGGTGACTTCACGAAAACTTTGAAGGGTAAGTGCGATTTACGAAGGGAAATAATTCCTATTTCCTACCTATAAACTGATTAGGCATTTTGATAACCAGCGAATTTATGCGTTTGTATTTAAAGGTGAGAGAGCAAGATTAAAACCGGGCGCTGTTCCATCGCTTTGTCCATGGACCACGAACACAACAAAAACAAAGAAGAGGCCATACACCAGAAAATTGCCGGATTACCACGATAAGCCTAAACTATCGGAATATGCAGAAATGACCTTTGAAGTACGGGAAGAAATCGTAAATATACCCGGAGAAGTGAATGTTACATTTGTGACTCCCATTTTCAAAGACATCGGCAATCAAAAAATACTACAGGTAATTTGGTTTTTGAGTAAACAATGCGTAATCGTGATGTCATATTGCTTTATACAGGGTTTGTAGACGTCCAACATTGTAATATGGTGTTTGCTGTTCTGGGAGAAAACAGACTGTGTTTCTTCTTGACAGTTATGAAGCTAAGGACCAACAAATCTGACGAAGATCTAGGCCTTAAATTCGGAATCAATAAAACTACTGTTGGGAGAATATTTAATGTTTGAAATAATAATGTTATTTGCTTTGCGTCCCACTAACTACTTTTACGGTCTTCGGAGACGCCGAGGTGCCGGAATTTAGTTCCGCAGGAGTTCTTTTACGTGCCAGTAAATCTACCGACACGAGGCTGTTGTATTTGAGCACCTTCAAATACCACCGGACTGAGCCAGGATCGAACCTGCCAAGTTGGGGTTAGAAGGCCAGCGTCTTAACCGTCTGAGCCACTCAGCCCGGCATTTAACGTTTGGATTAATTTCATGTACTGCCAATTTAGAGTTGAACATTTGGTCTGATAGAGAAAATGTCCTTGAAAACAGCCCCCTTGCTTTTAGACAGGAATACTCCTCGACTAAAACAGCCCCTTTGCTTTTAGACAGAAATACTCCTCGACTAGAGTTATAAATGGTGCAACTGAGATTATACATAGCAAAACTTGTTCCAAGGGCAAACATTCCACTTCCATAGGGCTAACTGGCCTCAACTGTTTGGCAGGGGGATGCTGAAAAGTTTATACATTTTGGTTGCATGTTTCTGAACACTGAATAATACCAGTCTTGGGGAAGTGCTCTAATGCGTAGCTTACAGCAGCAATATTCTTACAACATGCCTTGGGGCCTGCTCCAGAAAAACGTTCACATTACCCTCCTGTAATGTCACTAGATACTCCTAAAATAAGCTTCACATTATAGGTCTTATGTTTTGTGTACTCGGATTTCACAGCACTGCATTTTAGAATTTCACCCGATTGAAATTAACCTTTTATAAACAAAACAAACTTTTCACTGAAAAGTCTGTATCTAACATAACTCAATGATTTGTAGTTGGAAAAAGGTGTTCCATCTATTTCCGATTTTCTGAATACGAAATAATCCATCAGATGCAAATTTGTGATAGTGATCTTCACCTTATAGCTGATGGTTAAAAATTCAAAGGAACCGGCACTGGGAAACACAAGAATATTCACATGCCTTTGGTGGTGGACAAAGGTTGTATCTTCAGTTTCGTGTAAGCCATCAAACTTTTTAAAAAAAATGCATGATTCGAAGTCTATGAGCCACGGGAGCAAGTGCGTGCTTAAATATCTATTTATGGTTTAAGTCTTGTGGAGGTATATTTATATATTTATCAAAGTACAATACTCAAGTAATTGTAATCTTCAGAAAAAGGCATGCTGAATCCTATTTATTATTTGAATAATAAAGCGTGTTAGAATTTTCTAACTACCGCTGTACTAATTCTTCCTTCCTCCCGCTAGTTTTAGCGTCTCTGGTCCGTAGTTCATTTTGCATCTGTTTAAGGCTTAAACGCTGAAAATCGTCCGTAATATTCTAGGGGATATACCTATACAATTAATTAATATAGTCTTGGAGTAAAATTAGAGAAGATACAATCGGCTTTAGCTCAGAAAACTCGGCCACATTCTATACATTACTCGCAGCTGACTGGGGGAAACATAAGACGATCGCCTTGCGCTTACCCAGTAGTACACGAGCGCTATCTGGCGCGAACTTTCTCTGCCTACATTCCTATTATGCAGAAACTTAAGTTGGAATCGGAAATGGGTCAACACAGTTCACTACCTTATTCCATACAGGCAACCAGTACTCATTTCCTGCATTTTGTGATGCATTAAAATTGATTCTTTTCTCTTCGATGGCCTTTTATCGATAAATTGCTGTTTCTTTGTTTGGGGTTACAACTATATAAGCAAGGAAGCAAGCAAGCATATTGTGGTTTTACGTGTCTTGATAGTGTGGTTGCAGCTACAAGACCTCCAGTTGTATGTTGATTTCTAGCAACAGGAAGTAGACTTTTCATTCAAAAAATCCCGTGTGCATTGGCCGGGATTCGAACTTGCGGTTGCCATCGTGAGAAGTTATTGATGATCACTTGGCTATCACGCTCACTGTTTCTGTATACACCTTTATAGATTAATTACACGTATTTCTTCCACATACTGATGTGTCAGAAAGGACTCGCTGGAATGGCAGAATATTTGATGTACGTATGTTACGAAATAAGCTTCTTGGATGAATGGTTAGCGCCTGCGGTTCAAGGGCCCCGCATTCGATTCCCAGGCGGGTAGGTACTTGAATCTCAAATGGTTGATTCCCTTGTCTTAAAGACTGGGTGCTTTTGCTGTCCCCAACATCCCTAGAACTCATACACAACACAACACTATCCTCCACTACAATAACACGCAGTTTCTCTTACACGGCAATATGCCACCCACCCTCATCGGAGGGTCTGCCTTAAAAGGACTGCGCCAGACTAGCAATAGCTGCACGAAATTATTAATGGCTTATCATCATAAAGATGCAAATATAGAGCTGAGAAAGTACTTAGCTTTGACTTGATCATTAAATTATATTCGGTATGACCAGGCAGTTAGCTGGTTAAGTTACGACTTGCATTCGTACCGTACCAAATTTCACTTTGCTCACAAAGCAGGCGGATGTCTGAATATCTGCTTAGAGGAGGCTGAAGGGAAACATCGTGGGGGCTTCCATTCATCTTTCAGGTAATACACACTGAGAAAAGTGCTTAATCATCAATATATATGGATTCTGGGTCCCTTGATGTCTGTAAGGGCGGGTCTAACCGCAGATCGTACTAATCCTGCGTCAATTGCAAGCAGGTCATTCCACTTGCGATAGTAAGTGGGTCGCACTAAGGAGGATGTGTAGTATGGAAGCCGTTAATCTCCGATACATAATACGTCTGCAGATTTGAACTTCTTAGGTGATTCTAGCCATCTAATTCCGTCTAGCTGTTGTCTGTTATCGGTCAAAATAACAAATTTTCTGTTTTGGACGATGTGATGTCTACGGCTAACGTCTCCTGTCGCAAGAAACAGTCGCCAAAGCTTGCATGTGTGTTCATAGTTAATGTTGTTGCTGCCATGTAACTGATTACAGAGTACTTTTAATAGCAGAGTACCGTTTGTTTCCTACAAGAGTGCAAGAGAAATACCTCACGAGGCCTTTATTGGGCCTTGGAATATCTGCCATTTAACGTCTTGGTTTAGCGTTTGTCTGCATACAGAAACAACATACTTAAAGCTATATAGTCGACGATCTTGCTAACGATTCCGTTACTTTTTTGCCATTAACCTCCTGTCTTCTCCGTTTTACTTATCTTTATGAACCATTACATTGCACTCATATTTCTGTCAGCGATTCGTCGTCGTTAATTCGGTATTTGTAAAAGGTGCCACTGTACCCTGGTGACGTAGGTGGTGCAATCTCATGGCATTATGCTCACGGCAAGACGACGTGAATTACTGGAGTTGTCAAATAATTTCTCGTAAGTTGGATTAAATATTGGTCCTTCTGTTCATAGAGTCGATCACCCAGATGAATCGGACATTCAGCATATTCCTGTCTGAACTATTGTTAAGTGGAACAAAATGTTATAACCAAGACATCAGTTTGGTGTTAGTCTTGAAATATAGTTAGTTGTAAGCATTCTTCACTTCCTTATTGGTACATCGTATTACTGCATAAATAACGAAAAGGGTAAAATAAACATTGGAGTCATACGACTCCAATAATTTCCAGAGTCCCAGAGGATCCTCCGTGGGTAAGGTCATAGATTGTATATCTACAGTATCCCCTACTTGTTGTAAGATGCGGATAAAAGGGGTGCCTCCCGAGGAAATCTCAACTGGGGAAGGTGGGTTGGTGAAGTAGTAGCCCCTTAGTTAAGTCCTTCGTGACTCTTCCGTTCCTTTCACTGATGCTGGGCTAAGTGGCTCAGACGGTTAAGGCGCTGGTTTTCTAAGCCCAAGTTGGCAGGTTCGATTCTGGCTCAGTCCGTTGGTATTTGAAGGTGCTCAAATACATCAGCCCGGCGTCGGTAGATTTGCCAGCACCTACAGTATTTCCTGCGGGACAAAATTCCGACACCTCGGCGTCTCCGATATTATTATTATTATTATTATTATTATTATTATTATTATTATTATTATTATTATTATTATGATACCTTCATTCTTCGAAATGTCCGACCTTGCACCACTCTCCTCTTGATTGGAGTGAATCGAGTAGTTAGATAGGTCTTATGGCGATGATGGGATAGGAAAGAGCTGGGAGTGGGAAGGAAGCGGCTGTGGCCTTGATATACAGCCTCAAAATTTGCCTGGTGTGAAAATAGAAAACCACGGAAAACCACCTTCAAAGCTGCTGACGGTGGGGTTCGAACCCATTATCTGCCGAATACAAGTCCACAGCTATGCGACTCTAACCGCGCGGCCATCTCGCTCGGTTAATTTACTACTCCACTATTTCTGCACTGTATCTGATTCTGGAGCGACCTCGATGTTTTCTCCCTTAAAACAATCATTGTTCAATATCAGTACCAACTTGTACAGTAGCATTTCGAATGATCTTTGATGATTCATTGCCGGTGACGAGTTTTCGATTACATCGCCACATTAGAAGGTGCAGCGCAGTGGAACGTATCGATGAGGAAACTGACGTAGGTTCCCGGAAGGCCATCGAGTGGGACGACATTCACTCGAAGAATCGATCCTGCTACAGTAACCTTTCACACAACGTGTGATAGTTTCTGAAGATATTGCATTTCTTATAAGTCAACGAATCACTTGGTGGAAATAGTGCTGTTTAATGCTCTACACTACATGCCTTGTACTTGCGGTTCATAAGTTCTTGCTTCTAAGTCGCTCAAACTTTATAAACTCACCTATCTGCCATTCTTCAGAATACCACAGGTTGCTTGGGTCGCTAATGTTTCTACGGGGTGGTTGTGCATTGCGTACTCTTTCAAGATAATATTATTATTATTATTATTATTATTATTATTATTATTATTATTATTATTATTATTATTATTATTATTATTATTATTATTTTATACGCCCGAGTGCATGGAATAAAACAGTTGTAGGAAAAATGCACTTGTAATAATATTTATCTTTATGTATTACAGCTGTGTCCACTGTCATTAGGCTGAGTGATGTAAGTACTTAGGGTGCTCTCTTTGTTTTCTTTTCTAGATTATGTGATCAAATCCCAACACATGTCAAGGAGCCGAACCAATATATTTACTGTTATTTTTCCAGGGAAAAATTGTGTTATTGAAGCTAGTCATGTTAGTCGTTTGTATTTTTTGTGTGCGAGCAAGAAATTTCAGAGAAATTAAGATGTGCAATTTGACAGCTAAATCTCATCATGAGATAATGCCTTCAAAATTGAACATTTATTTTGGTGGGTCTTTTGTTAGTCTGGAGGGATAATAGTTAAAGACGTCGGCATAACGCATTATAATGGTGATTATTATTATTATTATTATTATTATTATTATTATTATTATTTATCAGTAGAATAATCAATTAAATGATTTAAAGTTTTGTTCGAAAACACAGCTAAGTTAAAAGGAGGAGAACCCTATCAGTTGAAGTACCGTCGTAAAGGATACATTGTTATCCTGTTTAACACTGTTACTTGACAAGATGGCCAAGATTGAAATTTATTCTTGTTCCCAAAGATAATTGACGTTGCGACGCAGTTAAATCTTTAAACGTTGAAATTGAAGGGATATACAGTACAGCACAGTATGGACATTGAATCATTCAGTACGTGAAAGCGAGGAGAATTGAAAGGTCAGTGGAAAAAGGTAAGTCAGCGTTTTGTCGTAATCTAGTTAGCGGTGATATACTGAGTATCGGACCAAGCTTAATTCAGTTTGCTATGTTTCGAACTTCAGTCATCCAAATTATATGATTTTGTAACTTTTATTTGTTTATTTTTTTCTTCTTCTGAATTCTGAAGGAAGTTGACTTACTTGGGGTTCTTTTTCCTGGCCTTTCAATTGAGGACTTGCCTAAGACAGGTCGTGTATGGGCAACAGCTGCACCAATGATTGCTAAAAACTAGCGAAATTAGCACCAACATAAAAATACTCATAAAAATGCACATATTCTAAATCAGGGGTGCAGACATTTTCTCTGAATTGAGGAACCAGCACCCCCCCCCCCCTTGTTCTGAGTGTGTGTGAAACAACAACAACAACAGAAACATTCACAGCCACACTCAGAAATTACTTCGTAGCCCATGTGAACGTGTTAACGAATTTGGTATGAGTAATGGACAGCATGATCAAACTCGAGAAGGAATTGCAAGGTCCTAAAAGATACTCTAACTCGTTTTCATCTTTAAAGAGGCAGGTGATTCTAAAATGTATATTGAGAATCAATATCAAACCCTATCGGAGTCTAAAAATACAGAAATAAGGAACTTTTTCTTTTTCTTTTTTTTTTTTTCGCAAGGGGTGAAAATACTTCACAATCTGTTCCCTGGGCACTCGTTGGAACGGCAGTGTTGACACATTGAATGGCTCCAAGCAACACATTGGTTAGTTAGCTTCTGCTTCAGAACTTTAAGAACCCCCACGGTATCCCCTGGCTGTCGCAGGGGGGCGACCAAGGGATGCTGAATATTGAACCATGAGATTGCCTGTGATTAGTACCATCACGCGAGAAAC
Source organism: Anabrus simplex (assembly GCF_040414725.1). NCBI lineage: Eukaryota > Metazoa > Arthropoda > Insecta > Orthoptera > Tettigoniidae > Anabrus > Anabrus simplex. The sequence continues at coordinate 1,767,237,651 of NC_090265.1, read as the reverse complement.
ACCATGAATAGATTTTTCTTGCGATTAGTACCAGTATTTGAGGAATACCGTTGGTCTGTGGGTGGATTACTATGGGTGTACAGTACCCGTGTATAGTATCCGCCACTGTAGCGGAGGCTCACCCTCTGTTCAGATCCGGCTGAAAAATCCAATGAGATAAAGTAGCCGTGCTCGCTGGGGGGTTTCAGGATCTGGTTATTAACATCATGGGTTCCGAGGAACACCACGGGTCTGGGCTTTGCCTGTGATTTAGTACCACTGTGTGGGTCTGCGTTGTCTATGAGTGGCGCCATTATGTAAGAAACACCATAGGGCTGCGCGTTACACCTGTGTAGTACATTACCTGTGAGTAGTACCTCAATGTGAGGAACACCGTGAGTCTACGTTACTTGTGATTAGTACAGCTACATGAGAAATACCATGGTTCTACTTTGCTAGCAATACATACCATCATGAGGGGCCGTTGACCTGGATTTTGTACCCCTTTAGATAACAAGCATCATCGATTCAGGATTGTTTCTTGGAAGCAGCCTCTTGGTCAGTACATACCATTGTTTTAAGTTAGTTTCTAGGAAGGTGAGGCATTGCGGTTCGGATCCATAATCATTGTCCATCGTCGTCTTTTTGGATTCTAGTCAGTGGATTGATTTTGGAATTATTTTTAACGTTCAGTATTGTAAGTTGGATCCGCTGATTATTTTAATTCATATTCATCCATTCATTCATCATAATCAAGTTTTGGATTCTCGTCAGTAGATTTTTTTCTAGTGGCTTTACGTCGCACCGACACAGATAGGTCTTATGGCGACGATGGCAAAAGAAAGGCCTAGGAGTTGGAAGGAAGCGGCCGTGGCCTTAATTAAGGTACAGCCCCAGCATTTGCCTGGTGTGAAAATGGGAAACCACGGGAAACCATCTTCCGGGCTGCCGACAGTAGGATTCGAACCCACTATCTCCCGGATGCAAGCTCACATCCGCATGGCCAACTCGCCCGGTTTTTGGAATTTCAAATTGTCATTACATTTCCTCTCATTTCGTACCATTAGGGGCCGATGACCTAGATGTTAGACCCCTTTAAACATCATCATCAACTACTTCAAGATTGAAACTCAGGATCATTATCCACCCATCGCTTGCATTTTTCCCATAGTAATTAACATTTAGTACACAGTTCATAAAGTCTGGAAAGTCGGGATGAGTGATAAATAATGTCTTCGTGAGCTGGAGGCCATACTAAAGCTAAAGCGAAACATTTGCACGAAGAGATGACATTTTTTCTCATATGTTTTACAAGAAAAGTATAATGCTTTATGCTTACGCGAACGGTGAGGTGGGGTCAATAATGGCACCACTATTATTTCACCACTGGGTAGAACGAAGACGGACAACACTAGTGAATCAGGCAAAAATTAGTCTTCGTCTTTGAACGTTTCAAAGCAGCCTATATTGCCCTATGATACAACTTCTATGGCGTTTTTCATTGAATTCGGCAGAATTTAGTAATGTGAACATATTATGGAACAGTTATATTAACTTCATTAGAAAGGTTGGTCATGCTATGACGACAGTCCAACGTGTCGCATGAGAATATACCGTGCTCTCTCCTGTGCACCATTGTACGGCGTGCGCCAGTGGGCGGCAGCTAGACACGCCACGGGTGGGTCCATCGTTTTCATGTCCTTGGAAGCAAGTTCTGATATTACATTTCGATGTTGCCAAATACTGTGTACCATATCGCCATTGTTGTCCCTTGTGACTACATGTAATTGGGCATTTTAGCGTTCAGGCTTCTTTTTAGTATCAATTTTTAATTTTGCCTTATTCCCATAGAGATAGCTCCCTCTATGGGTTAATGGGAATGTTTGCCCACAGATCCCAAGATCGTGTGTTCAAACTCCACGCGAGGTCGGATACTTGAAAGCTGGAAAGAAGTCAGTTCGGCTCTTAGTACGATGTGGCATATAAGAGATCCGTTTTTCTCCCATCTGGTAAAGTGAAAGTGGATTGAGATTGACACCCAGGTAGCATAAATGGCGTCAAATCAAATATACGTATACAGAGTAGCTGAGGCCATACGTTCATATTTATAATAATAATAATAATAATAATAATAATAATAATAATAATAATAATAATAATAGATATTTCTTGCTTCGTTGCTACACGGAGGTTTTTCTGCCCTTTGCCAATTAAAGAAAGTGCACTTCTATGGTTTTAGAACGGGTTTGAATGAAAACATTCGCTACAAAGAATGTTTCAATTACAGAAACGTTGAATGTTTTCATCTCAGTTTTTATTTCTAACGGTATCGCTTTCACTTTAGTTATATTGTGGTACGTCTAATTGATCTTTTCTTTTTTCTTTGTGTTGTTGGTTGATGTTATTACCGGTCGTACAGTTCTTGACACAAAAGGGAGAAAATTATAAATTTCAGACCACGGCTGAAAGAAGAAACGTATTACCAAAGTGATTCCTTGGCTTGCTGATACGGAGGTTTATCTACACTTGGCCAATAACAGGGTATACTTCTGTGCTTTTAGGACGAGTTTGAATGGTAACATTCGCTACAAATTGCCCTAAACGCCGCTTTTCTAACATAATAGAATCGCGCCAGTTTATTTTGGGAAAGTGTGGTTGGACAAATTGTAAATTAAAGAGGTAGATGAATATTTTATCACGAAAAGCTATATCAGGGGACGAGTTGTAGAAGGTTTGATACTGATTCTCCGTGCAAGTGTCCGCGGACGGAGCGATTTAGCTACACGGTTTGGATCACGGAAGATAATGGGTAAGGGTTCGAACTCTACTCTCGGCAGTCGTGAAGATGGTTTTCACTGGTTTACCATTTTCACACCAGGCAAATTCGTGAAACTGTACCTTAATTAAGGCCACGGTCGCTTCCTCCCTAATCCTAGCTCTGCCCTATCCCATCGTCGCCATTTTTCTGTCAGGGAGTCTACAGCTAGGTAATTATATACTTTTTATGTTTGGAAAACATTACAGTAGTAAGGTGTGCTGTTAACATTGTAGTTTTATTTTTTTCTGAACACACTATATCATGTCATGGTGGAGATGTTTGTTTTAAATTTAAAGGCAGGAAGAGGAAGATGAAGGAGATCTGACCCTTCGAAGAATGCAAAGAATGAAGATATTGCTTAACGGGATGGTAAGGCTATGAAAGGCATAATAATAGAAGACTCTGTTAGCCTCACATCTTCGGGGTTGGAAAGGAAGAAGAGTAGATCTTGGGAGGTTGGGTAGGAATAAGGAATGGTAAGTGCAAGGAACCTGGTCCATGAAAGTGAAACAAGTTAGTCTCTGCTACCTTCTCGTTGTACCATTCCACCGTCCCAAGTTGAGAGCCTTTGTAGTAATGTACCTTATGACTGACAAGGGATACCATAGCTGTGGTATACTGCTCTCTTATAGGGGTTTATTTTGTGGCCTTTTAAAGCGATTTATGATATGCCCTATGTCAGATTTCTGTAGGTAATTATTGTATGCAAAATTTGTCTAGTTTTATGGGACGAATGACAGGATGCACTTTTTCTCTCAATGTTTACATTATTCTACGCTTCGCAAAGGTGAAAGATTACAGCCTTGTCTAACCCCTGTAAGTATCCTGAACCAGGAACTCATTCTACCATCAATTCTCACTGAAGCCCAATTGTCAACATAAATGCCTTTGACCGATTTTAATAATCTACCTTTCATTTCATAGTCCCTCAGTATGGCGAACATCTTTTCCGTCGGTACCCTGTCGTATACTTTCTCTAGATCTACGAATGTATAACAATAATTCTTTTCAGTAAATAAAGTCATCAAGATGCTTTTAAGTATTTAATTTGAGAATATGCACCTTGTTGCAGTGTCTGGCTTTTAGTAACGTCGATCATTGAGACAATAGTATAAGGGAGGTTAACGATCTTATAAGATGTATAGCCACTTATTTTGTAAGCTCTTGATCAGTTTAATACGGTATTTTAATGTGTTTTTTCTTTGTATTTGTTTGCTAGTTGCATCTTGGAAGGGAGGATTCGATCAGTAGTTGAGAGGAAGTTGGATGAAAACCAGTGTGGTTTCAGACCACAGAGAGGCTGTTCGGATCAGGTTTTAAGTATGCGCCAGGCAATTGAAAAGTGCTGCGAGAGGAATAGGCAGTTGTGTTTATGTTTCGTAGATCTAGAGAAAGTATATGACAGGGTACCGACGGAAAAGATGTTCGCCATACTGGGGGACTATGAAATGAAAGGTAGACTATTAAAATCGGTCAAAGGCATTTATGTTGACAGTTGAGCTTCAGTGAGAATTGATGGTAGATTGAGTTCCTGGTTCAGGATACTTACAGGGGTTAGACAAGGCTGTAATCTTTCACCTTTGCGGTTCGTAGTTTACATGGATCATCTGCTGAAAGGTGTAAAATGGCAGGGAGTGGAAATGTAGGAAGCAGTCTGGCCTATGCAGACGGCTTGGTCTTGATGGCAGATTGTTCCGAAAGCCTGCAGTCTAATATCTTGGATTTTGAAAATAGCTGCAATGAGTATGGTATGAACATTAGCCTTTCGAAGACAAAACTAATGTCAGTAAGTAAGAAATTCAACAGAATTGAATGTCATATTGGTGATACAAATCTGGAACACGTAGATAATTTCAGGTATTTAGGTTGTGTTCTCCCAGGATGGTAATATAGTAAGTGAGATTGAATCAAGGTGTAGTAAAGCTAATCCAGTGAGCTCGCAGTTGCGATCAACAGTTTCCTGTAAGAAGGAAGTCAGCTCCCAGACGAAACTATCTTTACATCGGTCTGTGTTCAGACCAACTTTGCTTTACGGGAGTGAAATCTGGGTGGACTCAGGATATCTTATTCATAAGTTAGAAGTAACAGGTGGTGGTGGTGATTATTGTTATAAGAGGAAGTACAACTAGGCAACCATCCTCTATATAACACTAATCAGAGAGAAAAAATGGAAGGGATCCGGCACTTCGAAAAATGAAGGTATCGGCCAAAGAAAGACAAGGGCCACGAAGACCGTGAAAATATCTTGGATATCTTGGATTCAGGAGGTCAAATGGGCTGTATCGTGATTGACCTGTCTAAAGCATTTGATAGGGTGGATCATGGGAGACTACTGTCAAAAATGAGTGCAATTGACTAGACAAAAGAGTGACTGAATGGGTTGCTATATTTCTAGAAAATAGATCTCAGAGAATTAGAGTAGGTGAAGCTTTATCTGACCCGGTAATAATTAAGAGGGAAATACCTCAGGGCAGTATTATCGGACCTTTATGTTTTCTTATATATATATATGATATGAGTAAAGGAGTGGAATCAAAGGTAAGGCCTTTTGCGGATGATGTTATTCTCTATAGAGTAATAAATAGGTTACAAGATTGTGAGCAACTGCAACGTGACCTCGTAAATGTTGTGAGATGGACGGCAGGCAATGGTATGTTGATAAACGGGGTTAAAAGTCAGGTTGTGAGTTTCACAAATAGGAAAAGTCCTCTGAGTTTTAATTACTGCGTTGATGGGGTGAAAGTTCCTTTTGGGGATCATTGTAAGTATCTAGGTGTTAATATAAGGAAAGATCTTCATTAGGGTAATCACATAAATGGGATTGTAAATAAAGGGTACAGATCTCTGCACATGGTTATGAGGGTGTTTAGGGGTCGTAGTAAGGATGTAAAGGAGAGTGCATATAAGTCTCTGGTAAGACCCCAACTAGAGTATGGTTCCAGTGTATGGGACCCTCACCAGGATTACCTGATTCAAGAACTGGAAAAAATCCAAAGAAAAGCAGCTCGATTTATTCTGGGTGATTTCCGACATAAGAGTAGCGTTACAAAAATGTTGCAAAGTTTGGGCTGGGAAGAATTGAAAGAAGGAGAGCTGCTCGACTAAGTGGTATGTTTCGAGCTGTCAGCGGAGAGATGGCGTGGAATGACATTAGTAGACGAATAAGTTTGAGTGGCGTCTTTAAAAGTAGGAAAGATCACAATATGAAGATAAAGTTGGAATTCAAGAGGACACATTGGGGCAAATATTCATTTTCAGGAAGGGGAGTTGGGGATTGGAATAACTTACCAAGGGAGATGTTCAGTAAATTTACAATTTCTTTGAAATCATTTAGGAAAAGGCTAGGAAAACAACAGATTGGTAATCTGCCACCTGGGTGACTGCCCTAAATGCAGATCAGTATTTATTGATTGATTTATTTATTGATTTATTTATTTATTGATTGATTGATTGATTGATTGATTGATTGATTGATTGATTGATTGATTGATTGATTGATTGATTGAACCTAATACCGTCGGGGTCGGAAAAGAACAAGAGTTGACAAAGAGGTCGGATAGGATAGGTGAAAGTGAGGAGCCTGGCACAAGTGTAAGCAATGCCAGGACTCGGCTAAGGGCCCCGTGGTCGCCAACCCACGCTTTCAAGTTCAGAGCCCTTGGGGCTCCTTTTAGTTGCCTCTTACGACAGGCAAGGGATACCGTGGCTGTTATTCTACCGCCTCCACCCACAGGGGGATTAGAAGTAACAGACATGAAAGCGAGAATGATTGCTGGTAAACAGGTGGGAACAATGGCAGGAGGGTACTCGGAATGAGGAGCTGAAGGCTTATTTTGGAATGAACTCTATGGATGAAGCTGTACGCATAAACCGGCTTCGATGGTGGGGTCATGTGAGGCGAATGGAGGAGGATAGGTTACTAGGAGAATAATGGACTCTGTTATGGAGGATAAAAGAAGTAGAGGGAAACCAAGACGACAATGGTTAGACTCAGTTTCTAACGATTTAAAGTTAAGAGGTATAGAACTAAATGAGGCCACAGCACTAGTTGCAAGTCGAGGATTGTGGCGACGTTTAGTAAATTCACAGAGGCTTGCAGACTGAACGCTGAAAGGCATAACGGTCTATAATGATTATGTATGTATGTATGTATGTATGTATGTATGTATGTATGTATGTATGTATGTATGTTTGCTAGTGATCAATCCGAATGAACTTTTTATTTGTTCTAAAAAGCCTCCTGATTAAGTTGCGGATAAATTTGTTACTGTTACTGTAAGAAACTAGTAGTTTTCATGATCCCATATTGTATTAAATCTCCTATGCAGTAATGTTGACTGCCTGAAGTGAAAACTACATTTCCTTTCTTACGCACAGTGTTAGTTCAATCTATGCCGGTTCTGCAGTGCAAAAAAAGATGTTCATTGCAGAGCAAGTGTGCAAAATCTAGCACTCGTCGCTTTATATTTATTGTCCGTACATCCTTGTTCGACTATTTTATTTTTCGATGCCAACTCTGTAATGTAACCGAAGGTTTTGGAGCTTTCAATTTAATGCCTGGTGGCCTTAAATCTTGTCATAACATCCTCATTTCATAAGGAATCGTCTCGTTCTATACTTTTATGGCTCGAAGTAGACTGTAAGGTTTCGATAATAGTTGAGTTTCTCTTATTTCGAAACTTGATATTTTTCTGTTACGTAATATCGTAAAGCAGGGCGCGAAATTTTTGGTCGCCAGGACGCCATTGGCGACCAAGAATTTGAAACATGCCACAAAGTTTTTAATATTAAAACTGTGATTTCTTATTGGTTTACGTTTCTTATACGGTACCATATTCTGGTATTCGAAATCTTTTTTCCGTAACCAGTATTTAGAAATAGTTTTGCTTGTACTTTTCACGAATTCCTTGTTCAGTTAAAGTACACAGTATATAAGTGTTCCATGTTATTTTGTTTAATATGCTGTAGCAATTACGTAACTGCCCTGGAGAAGGAACAGAGTTATCATCTGTCCTTTTATAAAAAGGGCTAATGTTAACAGAGAAGTAGTTAGTGATGACCGGAGTGTATCTTGCATGCAAATGCATGTATCTCCGAAACGGTGTCCGGACATTTGCGGTTACGGAGATTTGCGGTCACCACAAAGTCATGGACATTTGCGGTCATTGAGATTCTGTTTGTACCCGGGTTGGATCCGCCGAGACCCAAAAGACTTGCGGTCATTACAGGTCACGGACATTTGCTGTCACTGAGATGTGTTCGTGTCCGGGTTGTTTCGGCCGCGGTGTGAGATGTATCTGCCTCCGGAGTAGTGTAATCATCATTCTAGTCGACCAAAATATTATATGTACTCGTGTTTGGAGGTGTTTGTGAAATAAGCAATAGACTTACAGAAAATTCAATAATATCATCCATTTTCCTCATTTCATTTCACGCTAGGAATGTGTAATTCATATTTTATTATGTTTTTATTCCAGGTGGAAAGCAGAAAAGTGCCAGTTTTTAAACGTGTTTCAACGATGCATCAACTTTAAGACTTGGTTTCTCTAAATAATGTGCGCGAGAGGAGATTGTTGCTCTCGAAGCGAGCGAGCAGGAGCCCAGGCAGGTTAGCGGGGATACACCGAGATTAAGCTAATGAGGCACACCTCCTACTGAAGTGACCGCAAATTTCCTGTGACTGCTGGAAAATTTCTGTGAGTGGGCACAAGTATATCCCAGTGACTGCAAATCTCCTTGACCGCAGATATCTGGCAACCTCCGAAACGAGAATGAATCGGTCTGTAACAGTGTTGAAGTCTATTCGCCTTCTTGTTCTATGAAAAGAAAATGTGAAGAGGTCAAGACATCTTGTTAAAAGGAAATTCAACAAGCCATTTTGAGTGGTTGTAAGATAGAATAATATTTTTGATGATGATGAATATCCTTTGCGGCGACCAAATTATCTGGAGCGGCTGCCCTAAGCTTTGCAGATTTCGTCGTGCGAAAGTCCTTTTGAATTGTGGAAAAATGGTAGTTTTAAGTGAAGTCTATCGTGTTGTATATTAGAAGTTACACCAGTTACATTCTATGAATTGAAATGACACATGATTTAGTTATTTATCCACCTATTTATTTATTTATTTATTTATTTATTTATTTATTTATTTATTTCACCTCCAAATTAATCTTTTTTCTTGTGGACTTTTATAGCTTTTTTTTTTTTTGTTTGGGTTATTTTGGTACATTCTTCTCTGTCCCCTCATATTGAACTGACTTTTCTCCACAATTAGTCTTATTTTTGTTAGGGAGAGTCCTCGAAATGCTAGATTTATAATGGTCTGTTTCAGTTAGGAACTAAGCCATTTTTACCAGCACTTCCACAAGTTGTACTTGAACACAACTAGCTGTATAAGCTATTCTGGTCCACAACTGCTTATGCCGAGCTCAAGGGTATCGAACGAATATATACAGTCATTAAAAGTTTTGTTCGTACAGCTGGAATGTGAATTGTTTGTAAGATAAATATATATTTGTTAACACTTTTCTGGAAGGAACCAGATAAAGCATGGCGTGTATTTTAATATAAGAACTCAAATATTACATATCACATTCAGAAAATATATGAACAGTGTCACAAAAACTGACCTTCCTTAACGATGTTTGTATTCGTACACTTGTAAGTTAGTCCCACCTCTTAGCATCGAGCTGCCGTACTGTACCTCAGCCCTGCCTCTAGCTTACTTCAAAAACGTATCAGATGTAAGGCTTTCCAGGCGTTTTGCTCTTGTTTACACTCCAAGCATTGCTGCAAGATGGCGAAGAGAAGAGAGCTCTCAGACGACCCGAAGAAAATAATTGTCCAGCTTGCTCTTAGGGGAAATCATCAATGGAAATAAGTACGATAGTTAGTAAAAATGCATTCAACAATCCAGTATATCGCCAGTAAATTCAAATATTAGGGTACGTGGAAGAATTTGAGACGAAAACAGAGAGAGAGAGAGAGAGAGAGAAAATTAAGTGAAAGGGATGAAAGGTATATTTTACATCAAATTAGACATGATCCTAAGGTAACTGTGCACTCTTGTATAACACAATCTGCGAAAGGAATTTTCTAACCAGACTATACGTCGTGTTCTGTGGAGAAATGGCTATCGTGGCCGAGTTAAACGCAAGAATCCATTCTTTAGTGCAACAAACAGATTGAAGATATTGACGTTCGTCAAGGAGCATATTTCAAAAGGTCAAGACTTTTGGGATCGAACCATATTATTATTTTTGGTTCGGATGGAAGCCTCAGAGTTTGGAGAATGCTAACACAGTCTACCATAAATAAGATACTATCTCAATAGTGAAACATGGAGGTGGTTCCATTCTGTTATGGGTCTGTGTGTCCTTTCAATGAGTGGGGAATCTGCGCTTCTTTGAGGGAAGAATAGACAAAACTATACAAGGATATACTGGTAAAAACTGAAGGGTGGAAGAACATCAGTCCACAACAATATAAAAAACTAATTTCTTCTATGCAAATACTATGCAAGGAAGTTACTAAGGCAAAATGATATGCCACACGGTACTAATATTGGTGAAAGTGTAGGTTTTTATATTTCACAAAACAGCCAACTTGTATTCACATTCTAGGTGTACGGACAAAACTGTTACTGGCTGTAGGCCCTACATCTATACTGGTGAATGAATAACAAAATGACTTGTACAGTATTTGGGAGTGCAAATAGCGTTTAATTTTGTATACCCGGACTATTAGCATTAGGAAATAATTTCTGCACTAGGCGTTTACGTCTCGCTATTACCTCCTCTACGTAAAAAAATAAATATAATGTAACCATTTCGGTAACTTAATAGGAAAAATAAATGTTTTATAATGAAATACAGTATATGATGTGTACAACGAGAGAGGATTACTAATTTCGTGACCCAGCTGGAACCAACCAGGTTGTGGTTCCTATCCTTATCTCGATATAAGCTAAATACTCAGGGTTCTGTTGGCTATTTTGTGAATATTATCTCTGTTGGCTTTCTTTGTTAGCGTGGAACTGAGTTCTGTTAGTTACGTACGATTTATTTTTCTTTTGTGATCCTTCCCAATTTTTAGTCGCATTTAACTTAACTGCTGCTCTCGTTAATTCAATATTATGTCCCATGGTAGCCAATACATGTTTTTTTAATGATACGGTTTGCATTAATGGTAAATTCTGTAGAAGCTTTAGAGATAAGGAGGACCAAAGGTACTAAGTAGATAAGGAATAAAGTTTGGATGTTGCATCATATGTCGCCACCACTTTCTAATGTCTTCCCAACTTCTTAATGCCAGCAATGCTGAGCAGAGCTAAAGCGAGTGGAGCCAAGCAGACCCAGACGACTGCCGCAGAGCAATCTGGCAACATTGCGGCCTGGGATCGATGGCTGCCCCTGGGGGAGCGAGCTCGTTCGGCACTCTTCGGTTGTAGTCGCCCACCTCCGGTCGACCCATCCGTGCACTCGTTGGTAGCTTTGCTGGAATAAAAATTGATTAACTGGGTTTTCCAAAGTTCTGGATCCTTCTCATTTCAGCTTACTTGTACGACGTTCAGTTCCCTGCATTGTATGAAGAAAATATATTTATTTTCTGCTGTATCCTATATTCTTAAAGTTTGTGTCGTATGATGTCCATGGCGGGTTTATTTTATTCTAAAGATCTCGAATATGCTACCATTTTCTCACAGTTCGGGCAGGAAATCATATCATTATCCACATAATGTATATAATTTCCATAATTTACTTTCGAATGGCGAAGTGCTTTAACAAGCTGAGCGCATGAAATGACTGTATACAATGCATTGTGCAATTCTGTGCAATATGTAAATATTGGGATTTTATTTTACATGATACGCATTGTTTTTTACTTTCTATTAGTTTTCTACTGTCGTGTCGGTTTTTAGCTAAATCAGGACGGAATTTTCAGTAGCATATTTGTTGAATAACTCTTTATATTCCCCTAATTGCATCTTTGCTGTTAGGTTTTTGCTGGGGTAAAGTGTCATTTCATTTTACAATCCGTTGCAAATCTTGGAATTCAGTTGTTATATTTGGGGAGTCGTTGCGTAGTTACGATACTGGAAAGAGGTCGTAGTGGCACGATCTTCTTCATGTCTGGACACCCCTTAGTTTACAGACCACGCGCGTCATCATCGACTGGCGCACGCATGCATGCCCTTGGCGTTGCTAGGTAGCAGGAAGACTGCGTAGGTTGTTAGTGTTGGTGGCTGGATGTGGCCTTCACCAAACTACCGGTTCGAAACTGGCTCGGATAATATTATCATGTTTTCTATAACTGATAGGGATAGCATTTATGATCATTGCAACAGTAGTTTATAATTGTTGGCAAGCTTTACTTCCCCACGTCCCTGTCCTTAATTAGCTCATGCTGTGATGAAGATTCGCGTTGTTTTATTTCATTTTGAACACCCCGAACATTTTCTCTCCTGATTGGTAGCAGTCGTATCAGAGAATTTAGATCATTAACAAACAGGCCCTTCCAAAAACAGTAAAATGTCTAACATTGTTCAGGAGATAATTTCCATTTTTAGTAGTAAATACCAAGTCCGGCTCTTGACTGAATGTTCTGTGTCAAGAGACCTTCGGCTCAGTGGGTCCTGGGTTCGATTTCCGGCCGGCTCAGTCGGGGACTTTCAACTGCGTTTGGTTAATTCGTTTGACTCGGATACTAGGTGTTTATGTTCGTTCCTACCTTCTCTGCATATGCACACGACACACCATTTCCATATAAGAAACACAGAATACTCCACAAATGTTGACGTCAGGAGGGGCATCCACATTTCTGTTTTTGATAATTTTCCATCTATCAGGTCTTGTTGAAAGTAAAATATTACACGAACAAAAGGTTGCAAACTAGGCCGAACATGCGTCAAGTAGGTAAATCCCAGTTCCTTGCAATTTGCTGTTACCGGCGAGTTGGCCGTGAGGTTAGGGGCGGGCAGGTGTGAGCTTGCATCTGGGAGATAGTGGGTCCGATCCCCACTGTCGGCAGCCCTGAAGATGGTTTTCCATGGCTTCCCATTGAAGGTGCTCACATACGTCGGTAGATTTACTGGTATGTAAAAGAACTGTGCGTGAAAAAGTTCCGACACCTCGACGTCTCCGAAAACCGTAAACAAAAGTAGTTACTGCGACGTGAAAGGATATTCTATTATTAAAAGCAAATTGTAAAAAAAAAAAAAAAAAAAAAAAAAAAAAAAAAAAAAAAAAAAAAGTTGGTTGGAGAACCGCACGCTACTCCACAACTTTTCGCAGTATCAGGGTATGTGTTGGCCAGACCTGTTTGGACCATATTACCATTTTTACTTCCTACGACATTCCCTTTCACATCCTGCCATTTATGGACCACTTTGTATGTTATTATTTAGTATAATCATGTACCGAACGAGTTGGCTACGGGGTTTGAGGCGTATAGTTGTTGGTTTGCATTCGGGAGATAGTGGGTTCGAACACCACTGTCGCATCCTGAAGATGGTTTTCGTGGTTTCCCGTTTTCACACCAGGAAAATGCTGGAGCTGTACTTAATTTAGGCCATGGTGGCTTCCTACCTAATCATAGCCCTGTTCAATCCCATAGTCACCATTACACGTCTCTGCGTGGTTTCCCATTTTCACACCAGGCAAATGCTGGGGTTGTACCTAAATTAAGGACACGGCTCCTTCCTTCCCACTCCTAGCCCTTTCCTGTCCCATCGTTGCCATAGGACCTGTCTGTCTCGGTGCGACGTAAAGCAACTTATAAAAAAAAAAAAAAAAAACCTGTGAGTCTGTGATGTGATTCACATCTACGAGGCATTCTCTCCAACTTCTAGTTTGTCTCTCCTCCCTTTCATCTTCCTTATCCATCTTGGTCAACTCTTGTTCTCTTCCGACCCCGACAGTATTGTTTTGGGAGAGCTTGGGTTTTTACTGTCATGTCTTTCATGTCCTTCTATTTCCAGTACCTTCATTCTGCAAAGTTGGACGTACTTCTTTCTTTCTTTGTTTGTTTCTTTCTTTCTTTGTTTCTTTCTATTTCTTTATTTCTGTCTTTCTTTCTTCTAGAAGTTAACATTATGGTAGCACATACGTCTGACCCTTGGATGTTAGCTTACGTGCAACCACTGTTTGATAAACTGCTGATAAGTAATCTATGAATAAAAATGATTGATTAATGAAGTTAATGGTTAAGTGGACTGTAACTGCTGTCTCACCTGACGTAGTTACTGACGTATAGTGGTGTCCCCTCCATAAAGCTGTCTATTTTGTCTCCCGAAGGACTTACTCATAGCATCGCACAAAAGTATCGCTTCTAATGGGGCATTTTCTCTCTCTCTTTTGTTCAATATTACAAACTATAGGCTTACGTGATTATCATACAACATAATACAGCTTTCAGAGGAAGTACAGTGTAATTATGTTGAAGCTTGTGCTAAATCAACTCGTGGTTTTCGAAAAAAATAAAAGCTGACCGTGAATAAATTTTAATTAATTAATTTTATTATTTATTTATTATAACATTTTAAGCAAGCCTTGGACCTATGGGAGTAACGGAGTCCCACTCGCATTTGACAGGCGAGGGACTCCTTGGAAACAACTTGGCGAACGAAATGGAATTCGATGGGGAGCTATCAATATTAATGGGTTTTATGGAAGAAAGAAATAAAGAAAGAAAGAAAGAAAGTAGTGAGCCTCCGTGGCTCAGGCGGCAACGCGCCGGCCTCTCACCGCTGGATACCGTGGTTCAAATCCCGGCGATTCCATGTGAGATTTGTGCTGGACAAAGCGGAGGCGGGACAGGTTTTTCTCCGGGTACTCCGGTTTTCCCTGTCATCTTTCATTCCAGCAACACTCTCCATTATCATTTCATAGCATTTACCACTCATTAATAAATCACCTTGGGAGTGGCGACCCCATTGTAATAACAGCTTATATCTGCTTCATTCATTCCATCCCTGACCCGGTCAATGACTGGAAAACAGGTTGTAGGTTTTCATTTTCATATGGAAGAAAGAAAGAAAGAAAGAAAGAAAGAAAGAAAGAAAGTAGTGAGTCTCCGTGGCTCAGGCGGCAACGCGCCGGCCTCTCACCGCTGGATACCGTGCTTCAAATCGCGGTCACTCCATGTGAGATTTGTGTTGAACAAAGCGGAGGCTGGGCAGGTTTTTCTCCGGGTACTCTGGTTTTCCCTGTCATCTTTCATTCTAGCAACACTCTCCACTATCATTTCATTTCATCTATCGGTCACTAATCATTACCCCAGAGGAGTGCGACAGGCCTCGGCAGCCGACACAGTTCATATCCTCGCCGCAAGTTGGGGCTTCATCCCATCCCTGACCCGGCCATTGACTGGAAAACATGTTGTAGGTTTTCATGGAAGAAAGAAAGTAGAAGTTCGAAGATATTAGACTGCAGGCTTTCGGCACAATCTGCAATTAAGACCAAGTCGTCAGCATAGGCCAAACTGCTTACTACATTTCCACCTAACTGAATCCCTCCCTGCCATTCTATACCTTTCAGCAGTTGATCCATGTAAAATACGAACAGCAAAGGTGAAAGATTACAGCCTTGTCTAACTCCTGTAAGTACCCTGAACCAAGAACTCATTCTACCATCAATTCTCACTAAAGCCCATTTTTCAACATAAATGCCTTTGATTGATTTTAATAATCTACCTTTAATTCCATAGTCCCCCAGTATCGCGAACATCTTGTCCGTCGGTACCCTGTCATGTGCTTTCTCTAGATCTACGAAACATAAACACAACTGCCTATTCCTCTCGTAGCATTTTTCAGTTACCTGGCGCATACTGAAAATCTGATCCTGACAGCCTTTCTGTGGTCTGAAACCACACTGGTTTTCATCCAACTTCCTCTCAACGACTGATCGCACCCTCCCTTCCAAGACACCAGTGAATACTTTGCCTGGTATACTAATCAATGAGATACCTCGATAGTTGTTGCAATCCTTCCTGTTCCCTTGCTTATAAATAGGTGCAATTACTGCTTTTGTCCAATCTGAAGGTACCTTACCAACACTCCACGCTAATGTTACTACTCTATGAAGCCATTATTTTTTTTTGCTAGTGGTTTTATGTCGCACCGACACAGATAGGTCTTATGGCGACGATGGGATAGGAAAGGTCTAGGAGTTGGAAGGAAGCGGCCGTGGCCTTATTAAGGTACAGCCCCAGCATTTGCCCGGTGTGCAGATGGGAAACCACTGAAAACCATCTTCAGTGCTGCCGACAGTGGGATTCGAACCCACTATCTCCTGAATTCATGCTCACAGCCGCGCGCCTATAACCGCACGGCCAACTCCCTCGGTGTAGGGGTCTGCTCAAGGCTTAATGTTGCCCTCCGAGAGACGATCACCATCACCAGCGTCATATGCCATCATTCCAAATAAACACTGCGGAGAGGTTTGGAATAATAATAATAATAATAATAATAATAATAATAATAATAATAATAATAATAATAATAATAATAATAATAATGCATTAACAAACACGTCGCAATTGGGAAACATCCTTACTTTTGGCGCACAATCTAGTGATGCCACCACCTCTCCTACTGTGCCGCCCAACATTCTGATCGTGATTTTTTTTCACCAACGGGACTCGAACCGGCTAACCATGGTTTCAGACCATATAGACTTGACCCCGTAAGCATCATGGCCACAAGGCGGGCATGAAATTCGAGTGAAACCTATTGGTTAAAGGTGAACTAGAGGGCCGTTTATTAAAATGTAGCGAAGCAAAATCTTTTTCTACCGCTTTTTCCCACATCTGTGGGGTCGCGCGTGTGAACGGTGTAGCACATGTGGATTTGACCCGGTTTTGCGGCCGGATGACCTTCCTGACGCAACCCTATATAGAGGAATGTAGTCACTCTTGCTTCTTTGGTGGTTGGTAGTGTAGTGTGTTGTCTGAATATAAAGAGGAAAGTGTTGGGTCAAACACAAACACCCAGTCCCCGGGCCAGAAGAATTAATCGGAAGCGATTTAAATCCTCGACCCGGCCGGAAATCGAACCCGGGTCCGTCTGAAGCAAAGGCCTCAACGCTGACCATTTAACCTATGAGTCGGACGTAGCGAAGCAAAATACCATCCCTTAATACGCCGAAATCGTCCAATGTAATGGAATCTATAATGCCAAATTGTACAACATTGCAAAGTTACATTTAAGTCTCGGGATCTAGAATCGATATGTTTTTAAGGGTTTATTTGATTGCGGTGTTTTAAGGGGTCTTAACATCTTTGTCATCGGCTACAAGAAGTTATTTTTCGGTCAAAATGTTTCTATAGTTAACATATATTAATAATTCGGACAAAACTGGAATTGATAATTGATATTGCAAGTACGCTGAACGCGCTTGTATTTTCTTTACGTGAAGATTTAGGGGTGACTCATTTTCCTTTTTCCGTTAATTAAAATTATATATACTTCCAATATATTAACCATTGGGTAGCCAGTATTAATCAAATTCGGTAGAACTTGACCTGGTGGTTTCGAATTTTGAAATAGTTTCATCATTACTTCTCACGAACGTATTTCTCACAATAGCTATTGCGTATTTGAAGTTCTGTTATCACAAAATTTATCTGCCATATAGCGGGCTCATATTTACCATCAGCGTAGTCGGAGTAACATGTGGAACTTAAAAAGAGATGATGCAACTTATTCAAGAAGCCATATATAGATAAGAGACTCGTCTTAGCTCGTTGGGGGGCTCCACCTCCAAACACCCAGTTGTTTTTCATTAGAAGTGGTCATTTGAAAAATTATTATGGCGAAACGGTACGTCCTATTGACAAACGGATTGCGTTACCAAATGATCCTTTAGTAGCCTACATGTTTAAATGGTCCTGTGATATTTTCTCATATATTGGCGATTTATAGCATAGTTTCGATCTGGGACAAATTTCGTACGTTTTTCACAAGTTGAGAAATTATTTTCCTTGCCTGATGGACAGCTACAGTCTTGAAATTGGGGGAGGGGGGTAGGGGCGTAATCGAGGATGAAACTATCTACAGTTTTGGTTCTTTGACGTTTTGTCGCTGTACACCTTAGAGTGGTTTAGAAACTAAGTTTAGGCTGAACTTTGATGAGTAGAGTTTCCAGATATTACTTTCATTATCCCATACATACATGGCAACTATAGTAGTAAAATTTGATTTACTTATGGCCATTGGACGAGCCTGCTGAATTTCGTGATTCTATTTGTCGTATGAGTGTGTCAAGCAGTAAAATAATTCTTGGAAAATAAACAAAATTGACCAAAAAATAGAAAAATTAGGTTCTTTGTAAGATAGAAGGGGTCGAGATACGACAGAAAGTCAGACCAAAGTTGTAGATCTGTTCATGCTAGGTAACGAATGTGCATGTGCTATCCGTTTTTTGATAGGAATTACTGTTTAGCCACAAAATACCTCGAAACGAAGGTCTGCACCGTCATTAAATTTGCCTCAATATTTCGTTTTATTTTCGGGGGTAAAATGATAAAACTGAGAACATCTTGGAATTTCTTCGTCGGGTACAAGCCTAAAGCTATAATTTTGCTAAATTTTAATTTCCTATCCACCATAAATAAGCCACGGTCGCTTCCTTTCCAGTCCTAGCTCTAATCCCACTGTCGTCATATTGGTGCGACGTAAAATCAGTAGGAAAAATAAGTATGTTGTAGCTTCTTTTTGCTTGAACTGCTCAATTCATGAACTTAGAAAACTATATCATTGAACACGGTCTTAATCGTTGCTGACTAGTGTTTGCCTGAACAGCGAAGACCCAAGATACGTGTGAGGAGTGATCTCTGTTTAGGAGGCGTTGGAGGCGCCTTAAGTTCAGTGGCTTAGCTACTGGCTTCCCACTCTGAAGCCTGAGGTTCGAATCCTGGTCGGCCCTGGTTGAGATTTTCAAAATCAATCAACCAATCATTGATCTGCATTTAGGGCTGCGGCAGAAAGGGTATCTGGCCTTAAACTCCAAGTAAAATAACCAAAATGTGCCTGGACGACTTCAGCGGCCCTAGAAATACCTGAGATAAGCTGAAGAATTGACTGGTACGGCCTTGTAATAATACTCAACATGGCTTAGCTGTGTTGATACTGTTACACGGCTGAAAGCAACGGGAAACTATAGCAGTAACTAACACCCGAGGACATGCAGCTCGCTCTGTATGGATAATGTACTGATAATGGCTTCCTCCCGGGTAAAATATTCCGGAGGTAAACTAGTCCCCCATTCGGATCTCCGGGTGGAGACTACACGAGAGGGGGCAATCATCAGGAAGATGGATACTGACATTCTGCGAGTCGGAGCGTGGAATATTTGAAGTTTGAATCGTTGTGGTAGGTTAGAGAATCTGAAAAGGGAGATGGATAAACTAAAGTTAGATGTAGTTGGTATAAGTGAAGTACGTTGGCATTAAGAACAGAATTTTGGGTCAGGCGATTACCGAATTATCAACACAAAATTAAACAGGGGAAATGCAGGAGTTGGTTTAATAATAAATAAGAAAATATGGCAGCGGGTGAGCTACTACGACCAGCATAGTGTAAGAATTATTGTCCTCAAGATAGACACCTAACCAATGCCCACCACAATAGTGCAGGTCTATATGCCTAATTGTTCAGCGGATGATGAGGAAATAAAAAGAATATATGAAGAAAGAGAAGATTTAATACAATATGTAAAAGGTGACGAGAATCTAATTGTGATGGGAGACTGGAATGCAGTGGTAGGCCAAGGAAGAGAAGGAAATACAGTAGGATAATTCGGATTGGGACAAAGGAATGAAAGAGGAAGTCGGCTGGTTCAATTCTGAACTGATCATAATTTAGTCTTTGCCAATACTTGGTTCAAATACCACAAACGACGGCTGTATCGTGGACGAGACCTGGAGACACTGGAAGGTATCAAATAGACTTCGTTATGATTAGGCAGAGATTCAGAAACCAGGTGTTGGATTGCAAAACTTTCCCAGGAGCAGACGTGGACTCTGACCGCAACTTGTTGGTCATGAAATGCCATCTGAAGTTGAAGAAATTGAAGAAAGGAAAGAATGCAAAAAGATGGGATCTAGACAAGTTGAAAGAAAAGAGTGTGAGGGATTGTTTCAAGGAACATGTTGCACAAGGGCTAAATGAAAAGGCTGAAGGAAACAGAATAGAGGAAGAGTGGATAGTCATGAAAAATGAAGTCAGTAGGGCTGCTGAAGAAATGTTAGGAAGGAAGAAGAGATCAGCAAAGAATCTGTGGATAACTCAGGAGATACTAGACCTGATTGATGAACGACGAAAATACAAGAATGCTAGAAATGAAGAGGGCAGAAAGGAATACAGGCGATTAAAGAATTAAGTGGATAGAATGTGCAAGGTAGCTAAGGAAGAATGGCTGAAGGAGAAGTGCAAGGATGTCGCAGTTTGTATGGTCCTGGGAAAGGTAGATGCTGCATACAGGAAAATCAAGGAAACCTTTGGAGAAAAAGAAATCTAGATGTATGAATATTAAGAGCTCAGATGGAAAACCACTTCTAGGGAAAGAAGACAAAGCAGAAAGATGGCAGGAGCATATCCAATAGTTGTATCAAGGTAAAGGTGTAGATAATTTGGTTCTGGAACATGAAGAGGCTGTTGATGCTGATGAAATGGGAGACCCAGTATTGAGGTCAGAGTTCGAGCTGTGAGTGACCTAAATAGGAACAAGACACCTGGAATTGATGACATTCCCTCTGAATTACTGACTGCCTTAGGAGAAACCAGCATGGCAAGGTTATTCCATTTAGTGTGTAAGATGTATGACACAGGAGAAGTCCCATCCGATTTTCGGCAGAATATTGTTATACCTATTCCCAAGAAAGCCGTTGCTGACAAGTGTGGAAACTACCGCACTTGAAGCTGAGTTGGGAGAAGATCAATTTGGCTTCAGAAGAAATGTAGGAACACGTGAAGCAATCCTGACTTTACGTCTGATCTTAGAGGATCGAATCAAGGAGGATAAGCCCACATACATGGCATTCGTAGATCTAGAAAAAGCATTCCATAATGTTGATTGGACCAAGCTATTTAAGATTCTGAAGATTATTGGGATCAGATACTGAGAACGAAGAATTATCTACAATCTGTATAAAAATCAGTCTGTAGTGATAAGAATCGAGGGCTTTGAAAAAGAAGCAGCAATCCAGAAAGGAGTGAGGCAAGGCTGCAGTTTGTCCCCCTCCTTTTCGATGTTTACATAGAACAGGCAGTAAAAGAAATCAAAGAGGAATTTGGAAAGGGAATCACAATCCAAGAAGAGGAAATCAAAACCTTAAGATTTGTCGATGATATTGTTATTTTATCTGAGACTGCAGAAGATCTTGAGAAGCTGCTGAATGGTATGGATGAAGTCTTGGTTAAAGAGTACAAGATGAAAATAAATAAGTCCAAAACAAAAGTAATGGAGTGCACTCGAACGAAGGCAGGTGATGTGGGAAATATTAGATTAGGAAATGAAGTAGATGAATATTGTTACTTGGGTAGTAAAATAACTAACGATGGCAGAAGTAAGGAGGACATAAAATGCAGACTAGCACAAGCAAGGAAGAGCTTTCTTAAGAAAAGAAATTTGCTCACTTCAAACATTGATATTGGAATTAGAAAGATGTTTTTGAAGACTTTCGTGTGGAGCGTGGCATTGTATGGAAGTGAAACATGGATGATAACTAGCTCAGAAAGAAAGAGAATAGAAGCTTTTGAAATGTGGTGTTACAGAAGAATGCTGAAGGTGAGATGGATAGATCGAATCACGAATGAAGAGATACTGAATCGAATGGGTGAGAGGAGATCGATTTGGTTAAATTTGACTAGAAGAAGAGATAGAATGATAGGACACATCTTAAGACATCCAGGACTTGTTCAGTTGGTTTTTGAAGGAAGTGTAGGTGGTAAGAACGGTAGGGTTAGACCAAGGTATGAATATGACAAGCAGATTAGAGCAGATAGTTACGTAGAAATGAAAATGTTAGCACAGGATAGGGTAACGTGGAGAGCTGCATCAAACCACTCTATGGACCGATGACTCAAACAACAACTAGCTGAAGAAATTAGTTTTAAGTTTTTAGAGGGCGTTGATTGTAATCTTTTAGAAGTCACTGAAACAGTACTCAGAGTTCCTGTTAACAGCTTAGAAACTGCTCTTCCATCGCATGTTCCTTTCTCTGAATGATTATCCCTGTCCATAGTAATGGATTACTAGATAGTTATCCTAATTAATTTTTGACCACTAGTATTTAAACTCCTTTTGAAGATGAAAATGTAGGCTTGGATATATAATGTCTTATTCTACGTCACGTCTGCTCAGTAAAGTCAAAGTTCAGTTTGGAAACAGGGTATCTACGACATTTCAAATTATTTGAGAAGCTATTAGTCATGTTTTTTTTTAACTGTTGGATCATACAATATTTGTTTTATAATCTCGTAAAAGTTGGTTTATTATAAGTTCCTGGCACCAAGCGCGACATATCAGTTTTTTTGGGAGGTATCGGTAAAGTTATTTCCGCTTATCAGATCGGATCTCTGCATTTACTAATCTTGAAAACTCGCGGTGCCGGTTAGAATTTGATGTTCCTGCTAGTACTTGTCGTGGTGGCATGTTTGTAATACTCAGTCTTATGTAATGAAGATTGCTGACGCCAGCTATTTTTCTAGTTTGCCCAGTGACTGGAAGGCTTTGTTTTAAGAATGATCCCACGGTTCATAGTACAGTGATAAGATAGCTCGAGTTCTCATGATGGGCCGTCTTCACCTCGTATGGTGCTCTAAGCCATAACTTTGAAAAGACCCAGCCTCGTATTTCACCATAAAGACGTGATCCATGTGTAATAATAGTCTCTAGAAGGAATCCTTGAAGGAAGACTTCCTCGTAACCTTACTTTCACGTGGCATGCGTGTAACTGGATTAGGTTGCTTGTACTGATGCATAACAAGTTGTTCCAACACTGCCATTCTTCATATTAACCTTATGACTTCTTTGTTTTTAAATATCGTGGATTGTGTAGAGTATTCCGTAGAATCCAAGGTATTTTAGCTCTAAGGCAAGCGCAGAATAAATTTTCCTGCATATGGGGACAAGGGGAAATGTTCAAATTGGGCACTGTCGTACAGTCTGTTTTCTACGTTCGGATTTAGATTATCTATTTGCATATACGTACTTATCAGTAATACGGCTTTTCTCGAAATGATTTAATTGCTTTATTTGATTATAACATTTATTACTATTATTTGATGTACTGTATGGAATAACACACAATTAAACGAAATTTTAAATGAAGGAACTTCTCATATGATCTCGATTAATCGGAACTCATAAGAGATATGCTTCTTTTTTTTTAAACTGAAGTTATCCTACGTGTTTTGAACTCTAGCCAGGTATTGTACAGATTCTTACTACAGTATAACATAAGTTGGGATGTTTATATTTGACTAGTAATCATTAATTAGGACAACATTATTTTCTTCATTTTGAAATTTAGTGGCGAGTATACCCCTTTTCAATGTGTCGAGTGAAGATTTGAAATGTGTTTCTTGGACTGTTCTGTCTCCATAGTAACCCTGTTCAGTTTATGGAATGAAAATTTTCCTATCTGCTTATGGAACTGTCGGTAGTAAAGATTTCATTCATTTTCTGTGGATATCCGCAGCCATCGACATGAAAAGTAAATCATGCAAGTGTTCAGAGGAAACAGATACGTTTTGCCAAGTTGTATATTTAACTATGTATATTTAAGAACCTATCAGAGCAGAATTCTGGTACGAATTATTCAGGCGCATTTTTTACGAAGCCCATAATGTTGTATGTTTAATGGCACGGGTGGAATATTTCGACAAAGGAAGTTCATTTGGTTTATTGTTACGTTATCCTGGTCTAAGCCAAACTTGCCTTTTTCTCTATAGTGCGTGATTTCGTAATGACAACTTGTAGTTATCGCATTCCTGACGTCGTAAACTAATGGCTTAAGTGAGGTCGTCTAACCGCAGACTTACAATTTTTACCATTTTTCGATTGCGGAGCAGACTGAAGCTTTAGAAAATGTGGACTAGTGAAAACAAACGCGCGCGTTTCTATGTTGAATAGTGTCATTCGATATTATCTTCATAAGATCTCGGCGAGGGAAATTCCATGCCACACTACTCAGTTACTAGCAGTCTCAAGATCTAAGAAATTGGATTTAGGGTAGCTTATGGTCAGCTTACTGTATCTTATTGCCTTTCTTGGCAAGTAAATAGCCACGGTATAATTCAACGATCTATAATTCGAAGTTCATTAATCCAGATAATTAATTCGCAGGATGAATATTCAAAGCATAATCTCAAAGGATAATGTTAAAAAGGTAGACAAATTGTAGCTTTATTTGTCCTCGACATGCGCTTTCAGCTGTACGTTAGACTACAGTATATCGCCGTTACACATGGAGTTATGTATTAGATATCTCGATTTTGGCGCTTGTGACAATTCGTTAGACAAGCGTTGATAACCAATGGAGGGCTGCTCGACAGACATTCTATGCACTTACATAGTGTTGAGACGTACAAGCATGAAATAATGGCAAGAAACTCGACCTTTTCTTAAAATGTGTTGTAGATTCGTCGATAGAAATTGAGTTGTGTTCATGTACTGATCGTACTTATATTTCTATAGGGGCTTATAATGATGAACTTTATTTTTTTTAAAAAAAATTGTATCCTTTCATGCATGGCAGTCGTTGCGTGGCTTCTAATGACGCAGTATTCGAAGTGGTGTTCAGTGGATCGAACTAGTAGTCCAGCTGTCTACCACCCTGCCTGTACCTCTTCCTTCCTGTTACGTGCGACGCCATGCCACTGGCATTGACCAGCGGTGCAGTAGGCGGCCTGCTACAGTAGCACCTGCCGTTATGTTCGATAATTCCAGGATACTTACAAGGATAATATAATTTGATATTAGAGAAAATCGGTATGTGAATTCTTTATAACCAGAGTTACCAGTAGGTAGCAACATTATATTAACTAGCTCTGAAACATTGATATAAAAGGAGATAAAAAAACCTCCTATTCGTATCCTAAATGATTCACCATGAACTTGTGTTCGTTTCGGATCTACATATCGTTCAGAAAGTACTTTTCCTGTCTCCTCCGTGGTATCTTGAAAAATGACGCATGCAGCTGAGCTGTGAATGAAACATATCTCATCCAGTGCCTATAGAAAACAAATTAATTGTGAATGTGGAAGGTAATAATAACAACCTGAAGTTTCAAAACTTCTATCTCGTTTTTTAATATAGTAGCAAGTTTTAAATATCCCAACGAAAATTTTTAAAAATGTTCCACGTCTATGCAGTACGAGAATGTGCTTGCTTTTGTACCCTTGTATCTTCGCCAATTACCACGTTAATTTAAAATATTAAGATGCGTCATCATCATCATCATCATCATCATCATCATCATTATTCATTGCTGTTTAAAGGGGTCAAACGTCGTCACCGGCGTCTTGAAGCATGAAGGTTATGTTTTAAGGCCTTACAAATTCAAAAACGTAATGTCGATGAACTTGTATTCCTTAGGCTGTGATCAAGTAAAAATTAGTATTGATTTTATTAATAAGTCTCTCTTCAACGTGTGGCAGAAATGTTATATTTTTCCTGAGATATATACAGGGAATGTTTAACATGACACTACTTTGCAGTAACAGGAAAAATAAGCTTTTTCCCCTGCCTATTCTTTACCGAGCGAGTTGGTTTTGCGGCTAGGGGCGCGCAGCTGTGAGCTTCGTCCGGGAGATAGTGAGTACGAACCCCACTGTCCGCAGCACTGGAGATGGTTTTCCGTGGTTTCCTATTTTCACACCAGGGAAATGCTGAGGCTGTACTTTAATTAAGGTCACGGCCGCTTCTTTCCCACTCCAAGGCCTTTCCTATCCCATTGTTGCCATACGAACTATATATGTCGGTGTGACGTAAAGCAAATTGAAAACAAAGCAAACGATTCTTTCGTTTGGAAATGATCGTTGCAAAGACAAGAGGTGTTGTAGATCTAGACTGTGGGAAGACGTGTTCTATGTTATCTTCTCTATTCGTAAACATACTCGGTGGTGGTGGTGGTATCTTTCATTTTGGGGCTCCGGGAACTCCAGAAATGACCGAAATCAGCTGAAAAATGTGTCTACCAGACCACTACATCAGGTATTCTAAATATGACAGTATTATAATTTTTATTAAAGTTTTGATGTCGAACCAACTCTGTTAGGTTTAGACGACGATGTGGTAGATAATGGCAGTGACTTGTAAGGTAGAGGCCGTGACCTTAATATTATGTTACAACCCCAGCCAGCATTTAGGCCTACCTGGTGTGGAACTGCGAATCACGAAAAACCTTATTGAGGGCTTGCGATGGTAAGATTCAATCCGAGCATTTCATGAACATGCAAGCTAACAGCTACATGGTTCGAACCGCTCAAGAAACTCGCTCGATTCATTGTTATTTATAATTAAATATAAAACCACTTGCTGAAATATGCTGGCCGGGTGGTCTTGGGATAACGAGCCTGTCTCGTACCCGGAGGCTCCGAGTTCGATTCCTGACCAGGTCAGGATCCCCTGGATCTGAGGGTTGGTGGTGGTGATTATTGTTTCAAGAGGAAGTACAACTAGGCAACCATCCTCTAGATAGAAAAACGGAAGGGGTCCCACTCTTCGAAAAATGAAGGTATCGGCAAAAGGAAGAAAAGGGCCACGAAAGGCTTGAAAATGAAGGATTCCCTAGGCCTCCATACGTAATACCGTTGGGGTCTGAAAAGAACAAGAGTTGACCAAGGCAGGTCGGATAGGATAGATGAAAGTGAGAAGCCTGGCACAAGTGGAAGCAATGCTTGGACTCATCTGAGGGCCCCATGGACGCCAACCCACGCTCCAAAGTTCAGAGCCCCTGAGGCCTGTTTTAGTCGCCTCTTACAACAGGCAGGGGATACCGTGGATGTTATTCTACCGCTCCCACCCACAGGGAGTACTCTGAGGGCTGGTTCTAGGTCCACTCAGAGGAGCTTTCTGACGGGGGAGATGGTGACCCCGGTCTATAAATCCAAGAATAACGACCGAGAAGTTTCATCGCGCTGACCAAATCACCTCGTTCTCCTGGCCTTCGGACTGCTTGATAGGCCAAAGACCATCAGGGCTGTTATGCCATGGTGGTGGGGGTGATTATTGTTTTAAGAGGAAGTTCAACGAGGCAACCATCGTCTATATAACACTAATCAGAGGGAAAAAATGGAAGAGATCCGACTGTTCGAAAAATGAAGAAATCGGCCAAAGGAAGACAACGGCCACGAAGGGCGTAAAAATGAGACTCCCTAGGTCTCCATACGTAATACCATCGGGGTCTGAAAAGAACAAGAGTTGATCAAGGGAGGTCGGATAGGATAGATGAAAGTGAGGAGCCTGGCACAAGTAAGTGGAAGCAATGCTAGGACTCAGCTGAGGGCCCCATGGTCGCCAACCAACGCTCCAAAGTTCAGAGCTCCTGGGCCCCTTTTAGTCGCCTCTTACGACAGGCAGGGGATACCGTGTGTGTTATTCTACCGCCCCCATCCACAGGGGTATGTTATGCCATGGAGTTCGTTTAACATATAAATAGGAGTTCTCTTCTTAGGCGCATGCAAATCTGAAGGATGGGTGTGAACTATAATGGATGATACATAAAGCTGTTGAGGTATTGATCTTGTTTAGGTCAGTGGTCGTGAGTCACGAGAGAGACTGTTGATTTCACCATGTCTCTACTTACATTGCGTCACTGCTGTAGCTCGT
Organism: Anabrus simplex; assembly: GCF_040414725.1. Classification (NCBI taxonomy): domain Eukaryota; kingdom Metazoa; phylum Arthropoda; class Insecta; order Orthoptera; family Tettigoniidae; genus Anabrus; species Anabrus simplex. Next base: position 1,767,210,022 of record NC_090265.1, on the reverse strand, counting down.
CTCGACGAGTTCAAGCCTCCTATTCCAAGTTTCACTGAAGTGCTGCGGCGTTCTCAGCGACCTTTCACCTGGAGAAAATAGGTTGCAGTTAGTTATAACTTGACGTGGTAATTCTGTGACGCACCCAAAGCACGTGTCATCGCCTCTGAAATGTTAAATCTACCATTATTATTATTATTATTATTATTATTATTATTATTATTATTATTATCATCATCATCATCATCATCTAGGCCTATATATTAAGTCTTACTAATATACGGTGCATAACTTTTATACCAGGTTTATGTACAATTTGCTAATAATAAACCGTGTACAAGACTCCTGTGTATACATCTGCTATAGTTATTCATCACTCTTACTAATACAGTTTTATACCAGGTTTATACACTGCTTATGTACAATTTGTTACTAATAAACCGTGTATAAGTCTCATGCGTATACATCTGCTATAGTTATTCACTGAATTATTTTTACAGACCAGGGTCCTTCTATAAGCGATGTACAGTATAGCAGCGAGTGACGAAAAAGAAACGAGTGAGCAGTTTATTTTCGTGGCGTTTACTGTCTACAGTAATATAATCGTGCTACTGTAAAATATCCGAGTTACCCATTAAGTACACAGTGAAAGAATGGAAAATAACGTTGATGATCTTCACGATATTTGTAACATAGAAGGCATAGAACATTTATAGGTTATGGAGGCTGGACATGTTCGTAAAATAAAATACTTTATGAAACTGAGTGACCCATTTCTCCTACATGACGAAAGTTTTAATATATATACTAAAGAGTATGCTAGAATGGTCATTACCAGACTTGATGAAAGATCCAAGAGGTGGCTCTATATCCTGCGAATTTCATGTTCTCACAGCACTACGGGCATGAACGCGGAATAAGGTTAGTATTTATTATCAGTGACATATTATTACCAGCGAGAATAACATACCGTTCAAATATGTGTTATCTGACCTGTTTATAACGAATGCGGGGGATTATTATTATTATTATTATTATTATTATTATTATTATTATTATTATTATTATTATTATTATTATTATTATTATTATTATTATTATACTCAAGTCGAAACCATACAAATTTACAGTTAATATTAAAGTCAGTTTGAAGTACACAAAACATGTGAGATCATATTACACATGCCCAGTATTTTGCAATGCCCATTACACTCAGAGTGGCTTGTAGATCATCATCTTCTGTGTAAGCTGTTGGTCTCAGAGGGCACTGAAGCATGTGGTTCGTGGCTTGTTCTTGTCCATTTTCACATCCAAGTTAAGAGCCCCAGGTCCGCCTTATAATCGCTTCCTACGACAAGCGTGGGATATCTTGGATATTATTCTACCACCCACAGGGGATCCTTCTTTCATATCTTAGCATTAATAACTTTTTATAGGAACCTATCCGCAACAGTTTCCAACTGTTCTTTTACAAAATAGGGTAGAAAAAATCTGATGATTTCTCACCTTCAATATCACCGCTGTCTTTCAAATGCAAATTTTAATTCTTTACAGTACGCATTTCTATTCAATATTATACTGCAGGTTATTGGCAGAGTCAGTGTAGTTTGTTGACGACAGTCTGTTATTAGTTTTCAACCGAGTAATCAACATTAGCCAAGATGCTCGTCTGCTCATTTGTAGCCTCCTGGAGTCTGTAAAAGAAACAACGGGAAAGCAGTCTTGCTAGTTTAGAATCGAGGCCTACGAGAGAGGTATCCCTCTCTTAGAGGGTATTGTTTTCCTAATAACTGTTTGGAAATGTTGAGAATGTGAGCGTTTTATTTCAGCATATCACAGTGGTTTGTGATCCCTAAAATCTGCTGGCGGTTGTTGTTGTTGTTGTTGTTGTTGTTGTTGTTGTTGTTGTTGAGATGTGAGTGATGCTAATATTACACAGACTGTGGTTGTGGTAAACTACTCCTACCTTTGTCGAGAGTCAAGCTGTAGCTATATGGCTTCGAGCACGAAATGATGATGAAGAAACTGTCATGCTAGTTGAAAACGGGATGAAAAGTTAGTTTATAAGTTTTACCAAGAGGAAAATTCCCCTATTTTAATTAGTGTTGATGATGTTGAAGTACCTCACGGGGATTACTGTAAGTTCCTAGGTGTTGATATAAGGAAATATCTTCATTGGGGTAATCACATTAACAAGGTAGTAAATAACGGTTACAGATCTCTCTATGTGGTTGTTGTAAGAATGTAAAAGAGGACGTATACCACTGGTAGAGTATGGTTGCAGGGTATGGGTCCCTCCCCAGGATTACTTGATTCGAGAACTGGAAAAGATCCAAACGAAAGCAGCACAATTTTGTCTAGGTGGTTTGGCAGACAAGAGTAATGTTACGAAAATGTTGCAAACTTGGGGCTGGGAAGACGTGGGAATAGAGACGAGCTGATCGACTGAGCGGTATGTTGCGAGCTGTCAGTGGAGAAATGGCGTAGGGTTTTAGTAGACGAATGAGCTTGAAATGAGTTTTTTGAAAGTGGGATAGCTAGCATAACACGAAGATAAAGTTGACATGCAAGAGGACGAAACTGTTTTATAAGAAGAGGATATTAGCGATTGAAATAGTTTAGAAAGGGAGGGAGATGTTAGACTTCTTTGAAATTATTTAAGAAAATACTAGGTAACAAATTGATAGGATATCTACCACCTGGGTGACGGCCATACATGCAGATCAGTGGGGATTGATTGATTGATTGATTGATTGATTGATTGATTGATTGATTGATTGATTGATTGATTGATTGATGCTGATTATGATGTGTTAAGGCCTGGATTTCATATGACAATTTGATTTGTTTAAGTATTCAGTTTAGACATTTTAAACGAAATGTCCATATTAAATATTTATCCATGCTAGTCGTTGTATTGGTTGTTGACTAGCGAAGGTTCTTTCTCGTGTTTTTGAAATGGTGTAAATTATTCCATTTAATAATAATAATAATAATAATAATAATAATAATAATAATAATAATGGGGTGTGGCCTCCAAAGAAGCCTGGTGCAGGTCTTTCGAGTTGACGCCGTATCGGCGACTTGCGCGTTTGTGAGGATGGGACACCCTACCTACGATGAATTCTGATGAAGAAGGCAGTACAAACACCCAGCTCCCGAGCCATAGGAATTAACTGTATGCTGGGTATTTAGCCCGAAGGCTGGTTTGATCCTCCACAGCTCCGCCAACAGCTGTCATAAATGGCCTAGGCGTCACTGAAGAGGCGTACTAGGGAAATGAGGAGCAAGGTAGTTTCCCGCTGCTTTCCTCGCCGAGTCAGAAGTTGCTATTACATATCAGTCTGCCATCAAGGCCACTGAAATGCATGCACCAAACGACCCTATGAGCAATATTTTCAAACCATTCATAACAGGGACTGGCTGCATAAGGAGGTATTACTAGTATATTGTCAAAGCCAAGGATGAGACTGAGACAGGTCAATGAAAGTAACATTTATTCTAGCCCATGCCAGAAGACATAGTGCACTGTAAACACTACATCTCGCCAGCAAAGGCATAGGAATTAACTAATGAAACTTAAAATCCTTAGAATCCCCGACCCTGCCGGACCAGAGGCGCCGTCTTTGGAGGGGGCAGGGCGTTTTCTCTCTCCTCCCCCCGCAAATGATCTTATATAGCTCTGTACACTGAAATAAGGAGTTCGGCATATACACAAGGAGGCTCCTAATTCTCTAGATCCGGAGAATTGGCAGATGATTTTACATCAAGAAATGAGATCAGAAAACGGATATTCCTTTAGAGAACTGTGTTCCGTAATGGAGACTATTACGGCGGTACATCTGGTGGTTTTCCGTGGTTTCCCATTTTCACACCAGGCAAATGCTGGGGCTGTACCTTAAGGCCACGGCCGCTTCCTTCCAACTCCTAGGCCTTTCCTATCCCATCGTCGCCATAAGACCTATCTGTGTCGGTGCGACGTAAAGCCCCTAGCAAAAAAAAAAAAAATCTGGTGGTAAAGGTTTTCACATTTCACGTCATGAAAGAAACAGTGTACATTCTGAAAATGTATTTGTAAAGAAAGTTATACCTTTTCTGTTTACTTGTGGTTATTTTTGATAACTCCGTACATAAGACATTCCATCAAAATAAGTATTTATTGATCAAGTTCTATTTTTTGTTTATTTGCGATTATTTTGAAAACTCCGTACATAAGATTCATTCAGAAAATGTACTTGAACAAGTTCTATTATTTTGTTTTATTGTGACTGTTGTTAATATATAGGAATGTTTGCATTAACAGTTCAACATTCCTCACGCCCTTGTTCATGTTAATCATGCCCTCCCCCATGAAGTCGGCGGGCCTGTCTTGGACCAAAGGCTAACACTTCAACCCTTTAGCCATGGAGCTGGACATTCCATTTAAAATCGGCACTAGCTTTAAATGAAGAGCCTGGAGAGAGCAACCTTTTTGAATACTGCTGAGTTAGGTCACTGCTCCTCGTGACTGGTAAAGACACACACAGGTTTGAACCACCCACCTCCTGACAAGTGTTCGTTGGATTGAATACGGAAATGGTCTGAAAAGTCGTGTTGCTTGCTCTGACTCACTGAGGTCAGGCCAGCCATTGTGATGGAGGGGGAGCTGAGAGTGGGGGAACTGGTTTGCTTGCTTTCTTGTTGCTGCCGACTCACCAGGTTTTCATTATATCTTGTCGGTGAAAAGGGAGAGAATAAATATATTCGTCGAGCTTGGCGAACGTGTTTAGTTTCCTGGTTTGTATCCACACCCACACTTTTTGCCTGCCTCTTAACTCCCTTGAAGCAAATGGTTGCCAATCCAAAGATCAGTAGTGATTGATAGATTGTATTACTCAGGTGATCTGTTTAGAGGCCAACCATTGCATGCGATCAGCAGGTACGAGGGACGATAGTTGAGAGCTCAGAATGTCTATAAAATAATAGTTTGGTGGTGTAAGTTCTCTGTTCTTCTTTAATCTTATGGGAAGGAAAATCAATTGCATATTTCCTAGTCCTCTTGGGAGAGTTTACACAAGGCAATGTGGTTTAGACACCTTTTCTCCGGAGAATTTATTGCAGTATATCAGTGTTCAGTATTTTACTGTTTCTGCGTTATTTGTGGGTGGGTGGGTGGGTGCTGACTTTGTAGAAATGGATTACGTTATTTTCAGCTGTTCGAGCATTATGTCGTGTTGAAAATGAACCGGCAATAATAATTGATGTTTCAGGGTGCCCATTTTCCGGAAAAAACGGAAAACGGGGAAAGCACAAGGGAATACAATGCAGAAAATATACAGGAAAAACACGGGGAAATCGCTTGTCACGTCAGAATTACGCTTTCTGTCTAAGACTGGACCCAAACAGAATGAGGGAAACTGATATGTAGAATAATACAGGACTGAAAGTTAATCTATATCATTAAAATGCTCTTCACTTCTTAAAGTTCCTTTTAAAATGCCCACCGTTTTAAAACCTACCCTTGTAATTTACATAGTGTAGAGGTGCTAATTATTGTGGATTGCCCATCATTATTATAGATTTAATCTCGCTATTAAGGAAGAATGAATATAGAAAAGCGAAATTATCACAGAAAAGTTCTGCATAGGAAGGAATGTGTCAATGGTGCTTCTTCCGCACAATAGTTGACCATGATGCATATTCGAAGAACACTTCCATTTGCTGCAGGACTTGGAATTGTATTCCTGAGTTTCAGATCACTAAACCATATGTTTCCGTTTAGAAACTGGCACGCTCACTCACGCCAATTTCAAGAGTAAGGTCCATCTAGTTCTTTTTTGTTGGTTGTAGTTTTTCTGGGATTACTGCTAACCCACTTCACAGATTGACACTTTATGATAAGGTGTAGCTTGTTTGACTTATGATACATTTATTTCAAGTTCTGTTGAACATACGTACATGCCATTGTAAGTGTTCGACCAAAATATGTTTCACGATGATTATTCCAGTGTACAATAAACATACTCGAGCGTCACTCGTAAATGGAATCTCATAGGGAAAATATATTTAGGTTACTACCGGGCACCCTGTGTTTGTGCAAAAATCGGAGTCAAACAGCTCTCACTTTTCAGCATGATAAGCTCACATTATATTATAGTGTATGTATTCTCTATTTCTGTAGAGCTAATGCCATACCAAATTCCGCTTGCAAGTTAAAATAACTAATACAAGAATTCCACAGCAAAGGTTAGAATTTTCAGTACAGATGTCTGGTATCAAATAATTGTCGTTTCTCGTAAGGAATTTTCGTCTCCAGTGGAAATTACTTGTTTTTGCTTTGTTTCACTCATCTTCGTAGTGTAATGTGATCACCTGCAATCTGGATTTAAAAAAGGACATAGTACATCTACTGCTCTTCTAAAAGTTACGGATGACTTAAGAAAAGCAATGGACGAACGCAAAGTGACCGTGCTCATTCTCCTAGACTTCAGCAGTGCTTTTGACACTATCAGTACGGACATATTAATAGCGAAATTGCATTCCTACCATTTTAGCCACGCTGCTCTCAAATTGTTCGCTTCCTACCTCCATAACCGACGACAGTGTGTTGTCATGAATGATAAGAGAACGGAGTGGAAGTACAAAGTTAATGGTGTGCCACAAGGTTCTATACTCGGCCCCCTGTTGTTTATTTTATATTTGAATGACATCTCTTCTAAGTTGAAAAACTGCAACTACCATCTCTATGCCGACGACCTTCAAATTTACTGTCACACAAAAGTGAATGACATAAATGCAGCTATTGAAAATATGAACCAAAACTTAGAACAGATCAGCTGTTATGCAGCTGAGAATTCTCTCTCCATCAACCCAATGAAAACACAAGCTATTATACTAGGCCAGAGGAAACTGCTTGCCCATCTACACAGTCTACAAATTCCAGTCATTCAACTAAATGGCGTTGCTATCCCATTCTGTAAATCAGTAAAAAGCCTTGGAGTCACTATAAATGAAACTTTAAACTGGGATGAGCATGTCACTAACGTATGCAGGAAAGTTCACTCATCACTTCATCCCCTTAAGATTCACCAGACCGTATTACCTCTCAACTTAAAAATAAAACTGGTTCAAACATTGATACTTCCAATTTTTAACTATTGTGATGTTGTGTTGCTGGATGCTACCAGTGAACAAAATAGGAAATTGCAGAGAGCTTTAAACTCCTGCATTAGATTTATTTTTTCATTGAATTTTGCCTCGCATGTATCCCCTTTTTATGCACAACTTTCTTGGTTAAAAGTAGAGAAGCAGAGGAATCACCATGTATCAACCCTTATCTATCGACTCTTGACCGAAAATATACCTGAATATCTCTCCAGTAATTTCCGTTTTCTATCCTCCTTTCATGACCGTGACACGCGATCTGGGTCAACAATTGCAATACCTCCACATCATACATCTGCCTTCAGTAATTCTTTCCTTGTGTCGGGCGCTAGAATATGGAATGCTTTACCCCCTGAAATTAGAAACTGTTCCTCATTAATTACCTTCAAAAGACAGTCTAAAGATTTCCTCTTGAATACGTAGGCTATATCATGTAGTTATGTGTGAATGTGAGAGTGAATGTCTGTAGTAAATATTTCCCAAAAGTTTACATAAATTACTGTTATATTTTATGATTTCCACCTAGAGTAGTTAATATTGAATTTATTTTTCTAAATTTAGACTTAGGATGTAATCTTTTAGTTTTAGAGTTTATTAAGTTATATTACTATTATATTATATACACTGTGTTAAGTTTGAATATTAAGTTTGGATTCAGTATTAAGCCGCATAATGTGGTTAAGTGTAAGAGAGGGCCAAGAGCCCTAACTTCGCCACAAATAAAGACATCAATAAATAAATAAATAAATAATTTGTACTGTGCTCAACATTTTCTCTTTCCTGAACAGGCGTGTAAATCGTAAACAGACATGTAAATCGTATTCATTTCTCTCCCATCTTTGTGTTCAATCAATCAGTCAATCAATCAATACTGATCAGAAAAATCACACAGAACCGAATTCAAGGGAGATCGTCTTGCAGTCTCATGGGAGAATGGAAGTAGCCAAGCAGTAATGGAGCGAAATAAAGAACAACGAATTTAATGGAGAAATGAAATGAGTTGGGAATCTGAAGAGATTATATGATGTCGCTTTAGGCTGTGATTGGCTACGGTCAGATATTATGACAAGCAGTAAATTACATTGCTGGTCACGGTGGCTGTGAATTTGCATGGAGCTAATTTCACGCAGTTGATCGAACTCGGGCCGTGTAGGTAATGGATTTTTTTGTTCCAATCGACGGCTGCATACTAACTACATGACGGTGTTCGATCGAGAGTCGAACTGAATGTACGTATTTGTGTTATTCCGCTCTGTCACTAAATCGGCTTAAGTTTGAGATTTTATTTCCTTGTAAGCAAAATATGGTTAGGTTTCTTTGCCTCTTGTCGCATGTTCCTGCATTACCAGTATTTCAATATTTTACTGGCTATCGTCTTGCTGGTGTGGTAAGATAACCAAAACAATTACCTGGGTTTATGTAAACTATCAGTATTATAAGCCTGTTTGTATTGTTAATAGGGAAAGCTCGCTTTCATACTGTCTTTTGGTTTGAACAACGACGGTGCGAAGCGTCTCTTCCTATGGTCATGTTTGTTCAATTCCCTCGGTGGTCGATGACATTTAACAGTACTTATATGAAAGACACCCGTGCATTTCGTCAATTAATCTTTCCTCAGGGTAAAAGCCTGGTATTCTTACATCTCTTAAAACTGATATCATTTGAAGGGACATTATTGTACTCTATTGAGTTGCTGAACTGTTATGCCACTACCTGTGATCATATTTCCTTTTTCGGATTTCCTATATGTTTTTCGAGGATGAAAGATTCTTTCCTCCTGATTGAAAATCTTGTAGCTTTCTATATTCTACCTTCGCCCACATTGTAATGATTAGATTGTGGTTATAGAATTATCCAAAACATCTGAAAAGAGACTAGACTTTCCCGTAAATTTTGGTAAAAGCGTATAGCCGAAATTTCAGTATCTGGCATGCGTTATGTTTGAGGTACATATTACTGCATTAGAGGATTTTGAATGACTACGATTAGCGACAAGCAACAGCATGGTCAGCCTCATTGAAATGAAAATCCACAGCCTGTTTCCAGTCTTTCGACCGGGTCAGGAATGGAATGATTGAATGAATGAATCCCCTATCTAGCGGCGAGTTTAAAAATTGTGCCGCCTGCCGAAGCCTGTCGCACTCCTTTGGGGCGATGATTAATGGCTGATAGATAAAATAATATTGGAGAGTGTTATTATTATTATTATTATTATTATTATTATTATTATTATTATTATTATTATTTATTTTCCACTAATTGTAGTTACAATTTAGGGATGGTGAATGGAGAAAGGGCATAGCCCCACATACACAAAAGTGCTGGAATGAAAGATGACAGGGAAAACTGGAGTACCCGGAGGAAAATCCGCCCCGCTTCCGCTTTGTCCAGCACAAATCTCACATGGAGTGACCGGAATTTGAACCACGGAACCCAGCGGTGAGAGGCTGGCGCGCTGCCGCCTGAGCCACGGAGACTCTTAGCAGTCTCTTTATACCCACCAAATTGTTTGAAGTCGCGTTTCAGAATGAAATACTGTATGTTGAGACATTCTGCAATAATTCTGAATAAGAATATTTTTTCGTCAGAGGTAACTCGTATAAATACCTTACTATCGTATCATCTTCAAAACACCAAGTTTTTTATGTATGTTCATTATTTGTTTGATCAGATGATGTCACCTATCCTTGGCATGTTGATCTTGTGATTCATTACAGGCAATAACGAAAGTAATCTCTAACAGATGTGTTTTTGAGGAAAATGCTAACCATTTGTCCTTCTTGACTTAATGGGTCTATGATTCTATTTGCGAATATAGGCCTACCTTCTCTGTTGAATCCTGCATTGTAAAACAGAAGTAAAATAACTGGGGCTTTATAAAATTTCCAATCATCTTGATTTTGTAATGTTCTATTAAAGTTAATGATACGAACAAGGATATTCTTCCGTTGACGAAATTGGTGTACTTTTGTACACATTTGGGCACAAGAATTAATCAGCGTGGAGAGCATACAATACAAGGAACACAAGACACGACAGAATTAGTTAAAATGGAGGCTGTGAAGTCCCTCCCACTTTTGACAGTGGGTATACCACGTATGCGATAACATTCATTTAGGTTTCAGTTGATTCTTGTGTCCCAAGTTGTACATTGGTTGAAAACCTTCCTTCTTTTTGTAATCTTAACGGCTTGGTATGCCTAGCAACTTTATTAGAATATTTGTATGGTAAATAATGACTGCATCTCGGCTGAAGGGTAACTAGTATTTTTTCTGTATATTTTCTACAATTATTATCATAGTCATACAGTATTACCACGCAGCCTGGGCTACAATTTTGTTGAAGTATTTACGTTTTTCTTGCATAAAATTGTCTTCTTTATTATGACTATTTGTCGCAGTTGACGATAACTTTGCTACCCCAGCCTACTTTTATTCGAAAACTCTTTGAAAAGTGAGTTGCTAATTCAGAAAATTAATTGGAATTTGTTTTCAAGCAATGTTTGAAAGTGCTCAAGATTAGGTGTGGCGTTTATACTGTTAGCAATACATTAAAAATAAATGGCTTACCAGCAACATTATTCAAATTCTGAATTCGATCGTGTTATTCGTTGTTTTAACGTTTTCAGTAGAAACCACGCTGTTTGTTAATCGTCGTACAATTTAAGAAGGAACGCTTTGAAAAAACTATAGTATCTATTTTTAAATGGATTAGGACCATGAGAAACAGAGGTGGTCAGCCTCTATCTTGTATCCAGACAGGTTTGGTTGGATTTTTTATTGTGTAACACCTGTGAGAATAGTTCAATGCTCGTGCGCCTCTAGTCAGACTTGTCCCATCCCTGTTGGTGGCCGAGCTACGTGACTGGTATGTTATGGCAACCTTGTTGAGATGCGAGGGAGTACTGGCAACAGCGTTGCCAAACTTGTGAGTAATGCTGCGCAGAATTCTTGCCTGTATCAACAAGCCAGCTATTCTCTCTGGCTGCCCATCGCTGACTATGGAACATAAATGCGGTGGGCTGTGGGGGGGGAGAGGTTCGTTTTGAGGGTCACTGCTGACGTGCAAGTCCCCATTAGCCAATTACACCCTGGCGCCAAGCGACCGGATAGGTGGAACATAGCCATCCGATGCTTCAAACATTTACTGATTTTCCAAATTGGCGTGCACATAGCTTGCAGTTGCCGATTTCGAGCGTTTCTCTTCTGTCTACCATTTTACAGTTTCTTGGGTGTTTATTTGTACTGTACTTATATTTGTTACATCCATAGTACATGTTTCAGTAAGAACTTTTCCTCATATAGACCTAAGAGAGATGTCGCCGTGTTTATTAACGATAGAATTGTCTTGAATGACACCACATCGTTAATGAATATTGTTAAAAAGCATTTAATACTACTTGTCAGTGTTCGAGTAATCTGTCCATAGACTGGCCCGATGCAGCCCTCCATGTCACCCTATTGTGTGCTAACCTTTTCATTTGTATGTAACTACTACATTATTAATAATAATGTTATTTGCTTTACGTCCCACTAACTACTTTTACGGTTTTCGGAGACGCCGAGGTGCCGGAATTTAGTTCCGCAGGAGATTTTTTACGAGCCAGTAAATCTACCGACACAAGGCTGACGTATTTGAGTACCTTCAAATACCACCGGACTGAGCCAGGATCGAACCTGCCAAGTTGGGGTCAGAAGGCCAGCACCTCAACCGTCTGAGCCGACACTACTGCATTCTACATCTGCTTGTCATATTCATACTTTGGTCTACCCCTACCGTTCTTACGGCCTACACCTCCCTCAAAATCTAACTGAACGAGTGCTGGGTGTCTTAAGATGTGCCCTATCATTCTATTCTTCTCTTCAAATTTAGCCAAATCGTTCTCCTCTCACCAATTTGATTCAGTATTTCTTCAGTCGGTCTACCTATCTCGCCTTCAGAATTTTTCTGTAACAGCACATTTCAAAAGCTGCTTTATTCTCTTTCTTTCCGAGCTAGTTATCGACCAGATTTCACTTCCATACGATACCACGCTCTAGACAAAGGTCTTCAAAAACGTATTTCTAATTCCTCTAAAATATTAAATTCGTGAGATGTAAATCATGTGATTTTTTAAAAATCCAAAGTAAGTTGTAAGGACACAAAATTAAGGTTTTGATGCCAGGATTTTGTTCTCACAAGTTGACGAATGTTGATCGAAAGTTTTGTACTGAAGCTAGGATAAATGTAAACATCCATCATTGCAAAGTTAGTTACGTCTTTTGAATTGGTGTCAGTCGGACTGAGTAGCCTTCTTTGCCCAACTTGGCAGGTTGGCTCAATCCTGTGGTATTTGAAAGTGCTTAAATACATCAGGCGCGTGTCGGTAGATTTACTGGCACGTAAAAGAACTTCTGCGGGGCAAAATTCCGGCTCCTCCGGGTCTCGGAAAACCATAAAAATGCAGCTAGTGGGACGTAAAATCACTAACATTAATTAATATTGCTTTAGGATAATTTTTATTGTGCCTTATTGGCGTTTGCGTTTAGCATTCTGTTCTCGCGATGAGCGTGTAAAAATGTTAGTATACAGCGCTTACTAAGCATTGTTCGCGCTGAGTTGATATATTCGAACTTAAAAAGTGCTATGCACGCCGCATATTCTGTTCCTCTTTGGAGGTCAGCATTCTCAGAAGTTACTTAGCTTCGAATTGCTTTCATGTCATTACATCTAACTTCCGTAAGTAGCGGAGTGATTACGGCCTTTGTCATCGAATTGCCTCAAAATAGAAATGTGTTTTGATACAGGATTGAAGAAAATGTCACTTAAAAATGGCGAAATTCTCCCAAATATCTACCTTCATCTTATTCTCACTGTGGATTAGAATATATTCTGATTTGTTAGATACGTTATATTTGAAGTACTGTTTCGTTGGATAATTATGACCAATTAAAAAATATATGTATGAATAGTAAATTAGTAATAGTGAATAATGTTATACTCGTTAGTTGGAACTTGCTTCCCGCTTAAATATGTTCCAAATACGTCGACTGCATGGTCTATGGGGGTAGCGCGCCTGTCTCTTACTCGGAGGCTCCATGTTTGATTCCCGACCAGGTCAGGGATTGTAAGTTGGATCTGAGGGCTGGCGGTCTATTCAGCCTACGTGAGAATAGTTGAACTATTGGACTGTAAGATAGCAGTCCCAGTCTGCTCTGCATCTGTTGTCAATTTGAGAACTGTATTGATATGTCTGGTATTCACAGTATTGAGAGGTACCAAGGTTTCTCTTTTTTATACTAGTCCGACTCGTTGGCTGAATGGTCAGCGTACTGGCCTTCTGTTCAGAGGGTCCCGGGTTCGATTCTCGGCCGGGTCGGGGATTTTAACCTTAATTGGTTAATTCCAGTGGCCCGGGGGCTGGGTGTTTGTGCTGTCCCCAACATCCTTGCAACTTACACCACACATAACACTATCCTCCACCACAATAACACGCAGTTACCTACACATGGCAGATGCCGCCCACCCTCATCGGAGGGTCTGCCTTACAAGGGCTGCACTCGGCGAGTAATAGCCACACGAAATTATTATTCCTTTTTATACTCATATTGAGAGAAAGTCTGTTACATTTTCGTCGTGATTTATGGAAACACAATTTTGTAATATATCACTAAGGTTGGGATGTTAAGGAAAAGGAATATTTTTCTCCTGAGCTCATTTTACCTGAAATCTGAAAAAAAACTGTGTAAGTTAACGAAACTAATAGCCTTCAAAGCTATAAATAAAGACAGAAAAATTTTCCCTGTCCCGTTTAAATATGTTCCAAATACGTCGACTGCATGATCTGTGGGGGTAGCGCGCCTGTCTCTTACTCGGAGGCTCCATGTTCGATTCCCTACCAGGTCAGGGATTGTTGAGCAATTTTATGTTGCGTATAAATGCATATTTCGGCCATTTTTATTGACGTGGTCATATTTTGGTCATTTTAGTGATATAAGGTCGGTTATATTTTCAGTATTTTTAAGTTGAGGCATTGTTTTTAACAAGGTACATTTTATCTGCGTCGAGTTTCAATCATGGATTTCAAAATACCTTTGTAGATATTTTTTTCTTTTCCCGAAACAAATGCCACGAACCTACTACGCTGGCGTAATCACCACGCGGGAACAACACCATGGGTCGTCTTTACTTGTGCATAGTACCACTATGTTTGGTACACAATAGGTTTGTGGTTAGTAGCGACAATGTGTGAATCAGGGTGAGTTTTACAGTACCTGTGATTAGTACACCTATGTGAGGAACACCATAGGTTTGCGTTGCTCGTAAATGGCGCCGCAATGTGAGAAACACCATAGGTCTGTGTTACATGTACCATAATGTGTGGAATACCGCGAGTCTGCTCTACTTTTGATTAGTACCGCAACCTGACAAATATCATGGTTCTACTTTACTAACGATAAGTACCATTATGAGGGGCCGATGAGCTGGATTTTGGACCCCTTTAGACTACAAGCACCATCGATTCATTATTTGCTATAGAAGCAATCCCTTGGTCAGTAATACTATTTGTTAACGCTAGTTTCTGGGAATGTGGGGCATTGCGCCTCGAATCCACTGATTGTTTTAAATTCATATCCATTCATTCATTCTTCGTCATCATATCTTGAATTCTGGTTAGTGGTTGATTTTGGACGTTTAAATTGTCATTACATTTCACTTAGATGTTGGCCCCTTTCAACAAGCATCATCATCATCATAACCGAAACAGATGGGTAGTAGGTTTAGAAGACATGATGCCGGGAACGAGATGCTGTACGAAGTACGCCGACAGATACCAAAACGCATGCTTGTACTTAATTTTGTTTTGGTCCTTCTGTAGGTGAATGGAGTGAGAACTGTGCCTCATAGATATGCTGCTGAATGAATGGACAAAGTTTTAAATGTAGGCCTACAAGTTATTGCAGTAATGTCAACTTTATAATTACTAGTACTGTTGGTAGTACTGTAGTACAAGTAGGGAGTCTTACGACCTTATTGGGAGAAACTGTTATCCAACGGTTCTTGATTACAGTATTATGTACAAAGCAAATCTGAAACCCTTTCGCGTTGCATACTTCAGACACGGGTTTTGTCAACTGTTACCACTTCAGAGCATGGCGTTAATTCAGGAGAATTTATTATTATTATTATTATTATTATTATTATTATTATTATTATTATTATTATTATTATTATTAAGAAACGTTCAATCTAAGATTAATATTACAAATGTATCTTGACTGATCGACAGACTTTTCAGTTTTATGGGCTTATCATGTACGTCATTAACCTTCTTACGTTTTTTAGATTGCCTCCTTACTGAAGAAATACAGTCCCACGAATACGTGCATGCGGCAAGTTCAGCTGTGCCACAAAATGCAGTAAAATCGAAGATTCGTTAATTAATACAGCTGAATTTGTAAAAGAAAAATATTGATCAGATGTGCCTGGCGGGAAGAAGGCGCAGGTGATTGGGAACAGTACCAAACATAGTTCGATGATCCGTGGTCGACACCCATGTTTCACAAGTTACAAGCGCTTGGTGGGCAATTGAGACAGTCATGTGGAATAAATCGTTAAACATGTACAGTAAAATTCTCTTTCTCCGTGACACTAAAACTATATTCCCTCACAGGAAATTCTCTCCAAAATGCACTGTTATCGTGTTTATGGATAAGACTTTTTCTGTGAAGTGTATTTGTTACCCCCCAACACATTGCTACTGAAGCCTCCACTTCTGTAATCCTGCACAGATTTCTACCGAATTCTTGAAAGTTATTTTTCTGCATCGATGACTTCTTTCTTGCAACCAGAATGCCTACAACATATCTTACTGACTTACGAATCTGGTCGAAGAGTGATCCTAAAGTGTGGTTGTGCAATGTTCCAAGGTCGTTGAGGATTATCTTCAATTAGATATATTGGTTTAAGTGGACACCGGACAATACTTCAGTAGCCCATGTGACATGTTCTTCAATAAGACACTGGCACGTGTGATTTATTCCTAGAGCAAGACATTTTACATAGAGTATTTGTAAGATTTCGTCGTCAGATTCATATGGAACTATATAAAATTATTCAAGGTACACAATGGAAGGAACGTGGCTGGATAAATCGGAGAGCATTCAGATGTACGGTATATATGACCTATCATTACTTCGTCAAATTTGCAGACTTCACATACAATGACCGAGCTGCTTCGTATGTAGCTGTTTAAGACAGACACTTAACCACTTCACCACGTAGAGGCAATGCCAATCTATAAAATCTCGTAAGGGTGGTGCTTTGGGTACTGCGCGCGATTTATCCTGACAGTCTCATACTGTAACAAGAAGCCAGGCATTTTTTAAATCCCTTTCTAATGTTCATATACTCGCTAACAGTGCTTTGCTCGCATCATGCATGACAAGGTTATTTCGTATAGGCGCCTCAGGAATATAGATGTTCTTTAGGTGTCTCGGGAATATTTATGTTCTTGTCCGTTTTTTGACACACCTAATTCCTTTTCTTCTTTGTTTTCGTCGCTCTGACAGACAGGTGGGATAGGACAGGGCTAGGACTGGGAAGGAAGAGACTGTGGCCTTGAACAAGGTACAACCCAAACATTTGCCTGGCGTGAAAATGAAAAACACTCTTCAGGGCTGCCGACAGTGGGAGTTCGGGAACCTCCCCTTCCTGTAACAAGTGTCTTACCCTCATAGCCCCTGAGCGCTGTAGTGTTTATGTTGAGAGGTGCAGGAATTAAAATTGGCTATCCTGAGTATGGTTGTTCCCAAGCCTCCCCCTCAACCCATATTTACTTCTCGCAAATGTTACGATTAACATCTTTATTCACGTACCCCAGTAATAGAGCCAAATGATTAGTTACCCTTACAAGTATGGGCTTCGCGCCGAGCGGAGTGGCTGTGGAGAGGTATGGAGCCAGGCTCTGCATTCGTGATATGACTGGATTAGACCCCACCGTCGGCTGTCATGTAAATGGTTGCCTGTGGTTTCCGGTTTTTTTTACTTCCAGGCAAATGCTGGGACAGTTCTATTCATAGGCCTCAGCCGATTCATTCCACTTCCTTATCCAATTTTATTCACAGTTATTCATTTCATCTTTGTTAGCTCCTCAGTTGAGGCCGATGGCAGGAAGGGCATCTGGCCGTAAAACATATATTTTCATCTCGCGTCATCTCCGACCACGTATCAGGAACTGGGACTGCGGGGTAGACATACACGTAACTATGGGCTTGGCATGGGCTAACAAGTTTTTCTCATAAATAGTTTTTGCTGCTTATTTAAACCCTCTGTGGATATAGGAAGCAGGATTTTTCTTCGGACAGACTATGATGAAAAATGTTTCATGATTTGTAGTGTTAACGTTTATTTGAGAGAAACTCTTTTCCTGTAATAGTGGTGGACTCGCATTATCATTTCACTGTTCAATGGATTGCATTTTATTTTTATTGTCTCCGCTGCTTTACTTACTGTGGATACTTTGTAGGATGTCTTGTAGCCGCCAAACCAGCACGTGCTCAACTCAAAGCTGTTGGGTGTTAAAATGGCATTAACAGCTGGAGTTCTAGGAATAGATCTTGGCGGGAGAAATTTTGGCAATGTTTAATGCAATTAGACGAATGCCGACGTGCCTTTTGCAAATAATCAACGGTTAATGTCTCGTCCCCCTTCCTCTTTCGAAGCATCGCTGAGGGAATATTTCTGTGTTGTAATCGCAGAGCAATAGTGTAAAAAGGCCGGTGTGACAGTCAAGCATATACTGCGCTCTCAGCGCATGTGTGGAATTAACCGTGTTTGTATAGTAGGTTACACTGTTGATTCCACAAAACAGGTTGCGACTTGTGTAGTCCAGCGCCTGCTATTTTGCAGAACAGTAATTTCGTGGCTTGCAGACTGAAGGCTGAAAGGCATAACACTCGTAATGAAGATATTTACGTCCGTTTCATCTCGTACCATTAGAGGCCCATGGCCTAGATAGTAGGGCCCTTTAAGCAAGCACAATCATCATCATAAATCATGCTTGTTTGAGAATAGAGTTGGATGCGAAAAATTTCGTGTAATATTGCTATTGCGAAAAATTACCTTCCTTACTTGTAATGAATATTGGAAATGACTCGTCTGGAATTGTGTCACTCAGCTTTGACTTCAGAACTCTCCCATGATCGACATTCACAATTCTGGAGTTCGGTGATAAGTGATTATGTAAAACATAATTTTAAAATATCTTTCATATTCAGAATTAGATGTATATAGCTCACAAGGACGTGGAATCAGTACCTCTCTCATGTCAAAAGTTTTTGTATAATTGTTTATGTAATTGAATCTGAACTTCGATTTATTATTTGGAGAGGTGAGTTACGACGTCCAGCTGAAAAAAGTTATCATACTGTACTTTGAGGTTAGGTGCTGGCCTACTCCTTTCATTCACTTCAGCTTAGCAATTATGGTTATCATGTTGGTGGATCGTAGAATTATTTCATGTCCGGAAAGTTCAGTATATCGCATGCCTCAAAAAATATAGGATATCATGACATTACTCTCCAAGGCAGGTGAATATTTTCGAACTAACATCAGTACCAATCTATGACCTGTATTTAGGGCTGTCGCCCAGGCGGAGTGTCTTGAATATATTCTTCGTTTCTACAATATAACACCTACCCAGCTGTTTTGGATTTGATATATGCAATACGTTTGACAGGACGCTAGTCATTGAAAATGTCTCTTGAGAAACTTCGTATGGTGGTGGTGGTGGTGGTGGTGGTGGTGGTGGTGGTGGTGGTGGTGATGATTAGAGCCTACTGTTTTAAGAGGAAGTACAACTCGGCAACCATCCTCTAACTTCGTATACGCACAGATCCTTTTACTGCCCAGAGGGGTAATTACAGTGAAACCGAGCGAGTTGGATCTCGTAGCTGTGAGCTTGCATCCGGGAGGTAGTGGGTTCGAACCCCACTGTCGGCAACGCTGAAGATGGTTTTACGTTGTTTCCCATTTTCACACGAGGCAAATGCTGAGGGTGTACCGTAAACTAAGGCCATTGCCGCTTCCTTCCAAATCCCTGTTCTGTCCTTGTTGTTTGAGTCATCAGTCCATAGACTGGTTTGATGCAGCTCTCCATGCCACCCCATTTTGTGCTAACCGTTTCATTTCTACATAACTGCTGCATCCTACATCTGCTCTAATCTGCTTGCCATTTTCATACCTTAGTCTACCCCTACCGTTTTTACCGCCTACACTTCCTTCAAAAACCAACTGAACAAGTCCTGGGTGTCTTAAGATGCGTCCTGTCATTCTATCTCTTCTTCTCTTCAAATTCAGCCAAATCGATCTCCTCTCATCAATTCGATTCAGTATCTCTTCATTCGTGATTCGATCTATCCATCTCACCTTCAGCATTTTTCTGTAACATCACATTTCAAAAGCTTCTATTCTCTTTCTTTCTGAGCTAGTTATCGTCCATGTTGCCATAAGAACTGTTTGTGTCGGTGCGACGAAAATTAAAAAGCACTTAATTGCAGTGAAAATCACTAAGTCCACGTTTATACATTCAGTGTTGTCTTGCTCTGTTTTTCACACTCCAACATCCATTCGCATAGATATTACCATGAAATAATTATGTCAAACTTGAGAGGTTGGGCGACTACCGAATGAGATTAAATAAATTACGCCCTCGTTCAGTGCATATCTTTATGTAAAAAGAAACACACTATAATAGTTTGTAATGATATGAATTAGGTACAACTCGTGTGATATATTTTGATGCCTTCTTCATCTCGTTTTTTCCGAACATTAATATTATTAATGTATGAATAGAATGTAAGAAATTAAAAATTCCATTCCGTTATGCGACAATTTTAACGATAGTCTGTTTCGGGAGATTTTATCGAAAAGACCGGGCGAGTTGGCTGTGCGGTTAAGAGCGCGCAGCTGTAAGCTTGCATCCGGAAGATAGTGGGTTCGAACTCCACTGTCGGTAGCCCCGAAGATGGTTTTCCGCGGTTACCCATTTTCACACCAGGCAAATGCTGGGACTGTACCTTAAGGCCACGACCGCTTCCTTTCCACTCCTAGGCCTTTCCTATCCCATCGTCGCCATAAGACCTATCTGTGTCGGTGCTACGTAAAACAAATTGTAAAAAAAAAACGAAAAGGATGAGAAAATGAGAATCTGTTTGATTTAAAGTTTAGTTTTCCAGAATGTTTTTTTTTAAACTCTTCTTGTGTGTTTAGGCTACTAAAACCCTCCAATGCATACCAAAATCATTTTAATACAATGTTCTTTCTCGGATAGGAATAGAAAGAGGTTCGTGTTCGAATATTTAAATTTCAGTCAGATTTCTTATGGGATTCCGTTTTTGGCCATTTGTTGTGCATTGTTTGACATCGTCGGAAGAGTCTGTGATAGAAATTCGTTTTTTAAATATAACATCTTATATCGATCATGTACAGAAACTACTAGTTCATAGTTTGTTTAATATATTATCTTACTAGTAGTGTATGGTTAGGATCTTTACGAACGTGGCATATCTGTAGACTGTGATGTCTGTGAAGTCCCATGCCCGACTCTTTCTACTTCTGCAACACTTTTGTTCCAGAGAAGGGACTTGACGTCCTCCGTAAATCGATGAAGGAAGGCGAAGAACGTTCAATACTTCTAAAGCTAAAACGTCCGCTATCATTTAACACAGAATTCCACGATAATTTGCCTCCTTCCTAATGCACATTGTTGATATGACGAGAAGTCCTGGATGTTCCATGCATGTTTCTAAAGAATATTACGCGCTGGGAAGGGTAGAACAAAGCCTTGGCTATGTGGACAGTTGACTTTTTTCTTATCATTTGGCAACACCGCCGAGTTCCGTGGCTTGATTTGTAACAACGGGCGAGCGAACTAGCGAATGTGTGCCGCGTGCTGTTCGATGTGAAAGTCGTGTAGTCTTGTCTGCGACTCCTTTCCTGCTTGTTCCCTTCTGCCACTCCACCTGCTACAACGACCTGAACAGGAAGCGGGCTCTCTTCGCAGATCACACGTCATAGGCCTACATAGACCTCGGAAGTTGTGGGCAGCACTACGTTTTGAATGCTGCATCATATTATTTACAGCGGAAATGTTCAAATCTCGTTTGAGTTCGGATTGAAAATTCACAGCCCGTTTCCAGTCATTTGACCTGGTCAGGAATGGAATGAAGCCCCATCTAGCGGCGAGGATAGGATTCCTATATTTTTTTTAGCTTTGCGGTAATGCGAGGTGGCGCTAAATTATGGATTCTACTGCCATTTGAACTAATGAGGAAAACTGTATCACTCAGTATTTATTTTTGACCTGAAGTGCCTTTGCATTAAAAAGGGATCCAAAAATTAATTTTACTGCAAGTGACTACCGATGAATTTGTGCTCGTAAATTGAACAAATTGTTGATAATTGGATTAATTGTAGGTTAATTTGTTTTGTAGAGGCATTGCATGACTGCACTGCGACCAGTTCAATCTCTTGTGCTTCATCCATAGGGGGAGGGTAAAACCTGGGTGAGCACATAGCTTACTCCTGTCGAATAACACAAATGGGTCTCCTGAAGACTTACTGTCTCCATCCGACGGACGAATCGCCATTAAAAGCGCCATGTGGCCTCACTCCAAATGGGAACTGCAGGGAGGTTTAGTGTTTACTACCACCTCTTCTACATTGCCGTCCAACGTTGAGATGGTGATTTTATTTTTAGTTAACCTTTTTCCACCAACTGGACTCGAACCGGCTAACTGTGGTGTCAGACTTTACGTCTTAACGATAATGGCCACCAGTCGGGCTATGCTGGGTTATTACAATCAATCGTTGACCATGAGGCTGCAGTGAGAATTGGACTCCTTGATTTTAGGTAGTTATTAAAAGGCTGCGATCTTTCACCCATTTTGTTTATCGTTTATAGGCCCATTTACTGAAAGGTATAAAACATCCGTGGGAACTCAATTGGTTAAAAATGTAAGCAGTTTGGTTTATGCCGATGCCATGGTCTTGATTTCAGACTGTGTTGAAAACTTAACCTAATATCCAGGAGCTTTAAGAAATGTAGGGAGTATATGAAAATTAATGTTTCAATTGGAAAAAAAAAAAGAAATGGACGCTAGGTAGGCAATACAAAATTAGAACAAGTGGATCATATCGAGTACTTAGGTTTTGTATTCTCGCAGGATGGATTGTGTAGTAAGTGAAATAGAATTAAGATGTAGAAAAGCTAATGTAAGTTTGTGCAAGGCTCCTTTTTACTTGAATCAAGCGAAATAAACTTTACTAATTTCACCATATCCTCATGTTCCTTCTGTGAATCAGTGGTATAGAGTCGGCCTCCGCATTCCAAGATTACAGATTCAACCCCGACAGAAGCAGTCGGATTTTTGAAGGGCGGAAAAAGTTCCGTTCGGGACTTTGTCGTACGACATCGGCATGTCAGCCATAGATTGCCCAGTAGAGATCCATTTCTCTGCCGTCTCTAAAGCGGAACGTCGAAATCGAACTTAAATGGTGTCAATTCAGAGTGGTGCGCTATCTGTACTGTTGTGTTTTTTTATTTAGTTGATTGGGATTAAATAGGAATAAATATAAAGAGATTTGAAAAGAAATAAACGTATCACTTTTAACAAAGTTTCACGTGAAGCATTATGGATGCTGTAAATGCACCATGATTCCGTGTTTTATGACCAACTGAGCAATACCTAGTGTACTGTAAATTTACTTACGAATACTGAAATGGTAAAACAAAAAAGATCGTATCGTAATCTTAGTTTAAACAATCATTATTGGTTTTAGGTTCAGTTTAATGTAAATAATTCCTTGCAGACTCAAATCTTTTCTGGTCTTAAGAAGTCATTATTGTTCAGTATTCAACTTGGGAAAGCTGTTTGACTCCACTCTTAATACTTAAGCCGAACCAAGTCTATAATGTAAATGGTATACTGATCATGTTGCCCTTTTATAGGTTATCATTTCCTTGATAATATGGTAGGTTATAAAAGTAGATATTGTATACTGTCATGTGTTCGTATGCTGAACAGTGCTTTGCATTATTTACGCATATAGAATGAGACTGGTGCAAGAGCCGTTAACCTTGTACAGTATGAATACGGTTCAGTTAACGATAACATTGCGACTTTATTGACAATAGCATTTCATACTTCAGCTTTATTGTGCTTTCATGGCTCACCGTCTGTTATAGAACGGTTTAGAGCAATCAGGGGATCATTGCAGTCTCTACTTTCTGTATCGCGATTTCAGTTTTCGTTTTGTTGATGACTGTTTTTCATTGTGCGATTGTACATTCTAGTTTGAGATATATCTTCAGTATGTGTTTTAGGTTCATAAAATATTATCGCCGTGAGAAGCCTTTGCCGTTGATCATTTGTCCCTGATTGGAAATATTTCATTCGAGTTCTGATAAATACTCGTTTCTAACAGCTTTGTATTGCACTCATTCGGCGAAAAAATATAGTTATATTAAAATTTAATGAACTCCTTTATTTCCAAACAAAATGTGACCTTCATTTATTACTCTCATAGGTAATTCAGTAAAATACCATCATAAATTTCGACTCTGCTTATATATTTTGGAGAAGTCTATCTGCTTGGCTGAATGATCAGCTTCTCACCCGTCGGTAGAGAGAGTCCTGACTTCCATTTGCGGACGTATCGGGGATTTTAGCTGTGTTTGTCTCAATACATACAGTCATGGGAAAAAGTATATGTACACCTTAAACGTTAAGCAATATTGTCGTTTGTAGTTGACGCATTGTCCATAGGCCGCTAGAAATTTCACTACTTTTCTATATATCGGATTTCGCGAAACATGAATATGAATACGTACCGGAAATAACAATAGTACTTTCGAAATGTTTGTTTTAACACGCGTATCATCCAATAATTTCGAAATATAGATGCATAAAAAATATTCGTACAGGTGGTTTATCTTCACATCAAAGTCCTTTATGACATCACTTGCAACGCAGGTAAGGATTAAAGGTCACGTCTTTTACCAAGTCAGTTGTGCTGCAATCGTTCTAAACAACAAGTGATGCAGTCAATCAGTAAGATGGGCCGAAAAATGAAAGAAACAACAGAAGGAGAGAGAATAATTATAATCCGGGCTCATAATTCCTGTAAATCCCTCTCGGAAATATCGAAATTTGTGAAGAGACCAAGATCTACAATTCAGGGAATTATGGACAGTTATGGTGATATATTTTTTTTTCAAAAATGCACGTAGATATGGACGTCCATGCACACTAGACGAACGAACTGAAAGACTAAACCTCAGGAAATTTAAGAAAAATCCTAGAATAAGGCTGCAAAACTGAGGTCTGAACTAGAAAATTAAAATTTAATATCTGTGCTTCCACAATTCAAAATGTTTATATACGAATGACTATCATTGTAAAAATGCCAGGCGAAAACCGTTAATTGCTCCGGGAAATAGGAAGAAGAGATTACAATATTCTACAGATTACAAACATGCTTCTCTAGAATTCTTGTATCCAGTTATATTTACGGATGAAAAAAATCACTATTTTTCAAGAACATGGCAAAAAGGCGCGGAGGAAAAAGAACTCCGAACTCCAAGAAAAAATCTGCTTCCTTCAGTGAAGCATGGTGGAGGTTAATGGTTTGGGGGTGCATGAGCTCAGCTGGAGTAGGTTCCTTAGAATTCAGATGGAAAGGAAATACTATATTGAAATTTTGAAGAAACATCCATCATCTAGTGCCGAAAAAATGGGACTTCAGGATAATTATGTAGTCATGCGGGATAATGATCCAAAGCATACGACCCTTGATACACGACTGTAGAGTTTATAAAACACACCCAAATATATGATAACCCCCCCCCCCCCAATCCCCGAATCTGAATCCGATTGAAGATGAGTGGGCTTATCTTAAAGAGAGACTGAGCATACGAAATATATAATCAAATCCAGCTTTGAAAATGGCTCTTTTGGAAGAATGGGGATAAGATTGAGCCCACCTTCACCCACAAGCTAGTTCATGCAATGCTTAGGCGGCTTGAGGCCATTGTAAAATCAAAAGGATTGCCAACAAAATACTAAATGTGCACTAAAATCAGTAGAGAATGAAAGTAAAACCGGAGTGTACGAATACTTTTTATGAGTATGAAATCATGGTATTTTCATTTATTTATGTATTAATGACAGGGACGTCTATCAATTGTATGTTTTATGGTGTATATATCTTTACATAGTGTTATTAGAGGGATATTGGAGCTTAACCTAGCTGTTAATGGTAGGTCATATTAAGTTACACATATCTGTCTATATTTTTCGGAATCCTTTTGGTTGATGAACGTATTGGTTTCCATTTGTGTTGAAAAATTCGTTTAGATCATTGTTTTCATTGACTTTTTTCTATCTAGGGATTCGTTGGGTTCTTCACTTGTAGAATAACCAGCGAGAGAAAAGCTAGTTTTATTTTAATGTTTTATAGTACCAGGGACATATACTGTATTTGATATTAGATTCTTGAAAGAGACACAGGAATTCGTGGTCAGATACGTATATGATCAAGAGTGGGATTTAAATCCATTTCTTGTCTACATCCGACAGGTAGCTTAGGGCATTCAACTGGATTTAGTCATTATTTATTTTAAAAGAGCTTGAGGTTGAAGGTGTCGAGTTTCATGAAAGAAATAGGATGTAGAACTTAGGATTAGTAATGCAAATGAAAGGAATAGAAAATGGATTCGTGAGACGGCGGGGGGGGGGTTTGGTGAACCTGTCCCATACAAATAGTAAGCGTGCCTGGGATACGAGAACCATTGTGTCCATTTTGTCTTACCGATAGCAATGAAGAACCAAGAGGGGAAAGTTGCGAAGATCGTACGTTGCGGAGGCCCTGTAAGTTAAACATCTACCGTGAATAGGCTGAAGTAGGTTATGTAAATCACTTCTTTGAATTCATGGTATCTCCTGTCGTTGATAAATAGTGGAGCGAGCTTTAATAAGTGTGCAAATCTTAATACGGAATAACACATTCTTTTGGAAGTAAAAATTACCAGGTTATCTTACAGGTTGTCTCTCGTTCATTCCCAATGTATATGAAAGTGATGTGCTGAAATTTGTAGTTTGTAAAATGCATTATCTTTAGCTGCCTTCCGTTGTCTGTTAAGTCTTAGTAGGAGAAATATACTTTCCAATGTTACTGTGTATCTTTCATACTCTTACCTTAGCTATATTATCAAATAAATGTGCCTGTTAATATATGTATTGTTCTGGAAGAAATGGTAATTTTAATACTTTTGAGATGCAAATTTCCAAGTGAGTTTTCTAATGAAAACCAAATCCATGGCGCAACAGCCCCGAAAAGCCTTGGCTTACTAAGCGACCGCAGCTCAGCCGGAGGGTCTGCATATGAGATGTCATATGGTTGGTACGACGAATTCTCTCAGCAGTTATTCTCGGCTTTCTAGACCGGGACCGCTACCTCACCTGCAGATAACTCCTTAATTGTCATCATGAGAGCTGAGTGGGCCTCGAAGCAGCCTTCAGATTCAGGTCAAAATCCCTGACCTAGCCGGGAATCGAACCCGGGGTCTCCGGGTTTCATAATAGTAGTCGAAATATTATCAACACTGTTATCGGTCATTGTAGTGTTCGTTATAATGTTGACATGCAATTCGATTGGGTTTGCGGAGTAAGGAATGCCACTTACGCCCGCTTAATATTAAATCAAGATAATGACGACTGGCATAGAGTTCTACGATGGCTGAAAAGTAGCAGGACAGGTGGCGTTATGTAGTATTTCTGGCAATCGTCCTATTCGTGGCACTGTGACACGTTTAGCTTCTGAGGTGAATGAACAGAGATTCCTTAATTTTTCGAAACTTCTTGTATTGCTGTGTTCCAAAAATGTTATCTCAAGAGTACATCACATGATTTTCTGAAATATACGTAGTCATTCAGCCTTCACACTGACACATTTTCACCCGCTTAATATAATAATAATAATAATAATAATAATAATAATAATAATAATAATAATAATAATAATAATAATAATAATAATAATAATAATAATAATATGTTTTAAATCCTATGCTATGGACTAACACCGGGGTGTCGGTATTTTGTTCTTTAACGTGCCGGAAGCCTACAACACGGAATTGTCGCATTCAAATACTCTCGCGGGAATCGAATCCCATTATCTCGGGAACAGAAGGTCGACGACCAACTGCGCCACTGAGGTATACCCGATTAATCTAGTGGCTGTTGATCCTATGAGGAACTGGACGAGCCTGCGTACAGTATGTCAGTTTCTTATTCACACACAGTACTATTTAATAACTGAAACACGTCACTTTCGCTAGTCAAAATAAACGTATTATATGATTCCTCGAAGAGAAGTATTTTACGTACATTGCTTTATGTAAGGTATAAAAATAACGACCGGATTGTCATGTATGTTTGTATGTCTAACCCTTATCCCGTTTCTCTACTCGGTTGGGTATGAAAATGTGAATCTTCGTAGCGAGTTTTTACGACGTCAGTTAAGGTATATCTATATGAAATCGGAATTTGGATCCTGCTAGGGCGTTCCCCAATGAAGCGACGTGCTCTACTATCGCCCGCGTGACTTGAGAAATGGGCATGGACTACCTACAGTGGCTCAAAAAAGTATTGGTCTGTCTAGATATGCTACATATGAGGGACGAGGAATCTAAGGGAATGATGATAAAAATTGACATATACTAGAATCCCTGATTATCATCTTGTGAAACATGTACATTGTAAGAAAAACATAATTCTTCCATGTCCATATAACTAAAAAGTCATAACTTAAAACAATCATTTTCACTTGGCACCAAAAAAGTATTGGTCTGAATTAACTTAACGCAATTTCTTGATCCTTCTTGAACGTTTCAGTACTTGGTAGGTCCTCCTTTCCTCTTTATAATCTCAGCTAACCTACTTGGCATCGATCGTACCAAGGTTTCCGTAATTTCCCTTGGAATGTTATTCCATTCGGTGAGTAAGGCTTCTTTGAGGTCAGCTTTGTTTGATATTGCATGTTTTCTCACGTTTTGATCCAAATAGTGCCACAAATTCTCGATGGGGTTGATGTCGGGAGATTGTGGTAGAGTTTCCATCCAACGCGGTGTATTATATAACAGCCGTAGCTTCGTATTCAGGGCTGTGTGTTTGGGGTCGTTATCTTGCGTAAATGTATACTTTGCTGAGTGTCCCATTTTTTTGTACACTTGATGGGAGATGTGTCTTGAGGATGTTAATGTATGTTTTGTGATCCATAGTCCCTTCAACGAAGGCTAAATTCACCTACAACATTCGCACTCATGCAACCCCACACCATCAGGGAACCACCTTCATGTTTCACAGTAGCTGTCAGGTTCTCTCTTCAAGTTCATAATTCGTCTTCCTCCACACAGTCACTCGTCTGTCTGACGTGAAGAGGGTAAATTTACTCTCATCAGTAAAAACGACTGTCTTCCAATCCTCATAGATGTCATTAATGTGCTCTTTAGCTCACGCAAGTCTCTTCTTTCTGTTGGCCTTACCGATGCACGGCTTTCTATGGGCTGTTCTGCCCGCATATCCTCTTTCGCGTAGCACATTTCGAATGGTTGCAGATGACACTAGCACTCCTACATCTTGTAACGCAGCTGCTATCTTCGGCGCACTTAACTGAGGATTTTGGGCCACATTGCGCACAATTTGCCTTTTGTCTTGTACTGATAACTTTGAGGGACGGACACTTCGTTGTCCATTTTCTATTGTCTTTGTTCGTTTGTAGCTGTACACAATATTTTTAACAGTTGTAACAGCTCTTCCAATAATTTCACTTATGCCCTTGAAAGATTTACCTTCCTGAAATAGTCGCACTACAATCCTCCTGTCTTGCACGGTTGATTCTTTCATTTTCCTTCTCATTGCTATAATATGAACACGGGAACAGTGCTGAATATTACCTTCCGACGTGTCAGCACAGACACAATGAGCCAGATGCGGCAGACAGCACGATGTCACGATGATATTGTGTACTAGACCAATACTTGTTTGGTGTGTAATGACGCACGCCGTTGTATTACTGGTCCGTTTGCAAACAGCGTGAATCTTATTGGCTCTATATTCAACCTACTGATGTACTTGACTGTCTTACGTATCTGCATATGTATAATTACATTATATGCACCATTATTTGCACCATACAGTTCCGTTCATACCACGGCTATGGGCAGACCAATACTTTTTTTGAGTCACTGGACCTGCTCATGGGCGGGGTATGCCAAAGTAGTTAGTCCCTTTGAGATTCGCTACAGTCAACATAAAAACGTTGACCGACCGCCACCGAGAGTTAGCAGAACTCTTAAGAACAGAAAAGTTGACAGTTCTAAATAATGGAACTCATTTGATGGAAGAAAACGCTGGAAAAAATATATATGGATTTAACAAGATACACGATGCAACAGTGACGCAGGAATCAAGTATGGTTTGTAGGAACAAGTTTGCATTACAGGATTCTAAGTAAAAGTCTGAATTTCAAGTAATAAAGCCAAGTATTGTAGATGTCCAAGTGCGGTATGCTAAATACAGTAATAATAATAATAATAATAATAATAATAATAATAATTGTTATTATTACATTATATGCACCATTATTTGCACCATACAGTTCCGTTCATACCACGGCTATGGGCAGACCAATACTTTTTTTGAGTCACTGTACCTGTAATCTGTCACTGTCACTGTAATCTTATACGTTACACCAACCTCATGGGCGTATTCGGTGATTATCCTTGTGGTCTGAAGATAGCAGCTTCGATTCCATCTGAGGTCAAAGGTATTTGAGGATGTTCGAATTATTATTATTATTATTATTATTATTATTATTATTATTATTATTATCTGTCTCAAGTCTTACTAGAAGCTTGGGCGTCCCCATTTTACCTGAAAAGCTATGACAATCTTGCCAGTGAATCTGCCGCCGTGGGCCTCATATTTAAGGACTTTTAAATGTGTACTATGTTGGTATTTAATCCCAGCTGTGTAGTTACAGGAGTTTTGAAGTAAAAAATCCGTAGCTCTCTATAGGCTTATTATTTATCTGTTCTTAAATGTTAAGTGACGTTAAATCAGAATAGACTTTCAGTCTTGTGCTAACCACTAATTCTTCACGTTCTCTGTCTATAAAACGTTCCTTAGGACATTTTTAAAATACAGCAATTCCCACTTGTATCTTCGTAATGTTTTACCTCAAAAATCATATGAAACATTTAGAATAAAGTAAACCTGATTCTGAACTACATCTGTTCCCGAATTTCTTTAAACCACATTATTATTCAAGCAGTTGAATCATTTTAGCAATTTATTCGAGATAATTTTTAAGATGTATTTATGGTACCGGTATAAGTAGAATCAGACATGATTGGTAATATTTTTCACATATTTAACAAAAATTTTCATGAATATCGGTTGTTTTTGATCTGTTTATCTACTTGCTATCAACTTTTCACATTTACACGTCTAAACAACGACCTAGCAGATCCAAATCTTATACGTTACAACAACCTCATGGGCGTATTCGGTGATTATCCTTGTGGTCTGAAGATAGCAGCTTCGATTCCATCTGAGGTCAAAGGTATTTGAGGATGTTCGAATACAACAGCACGTTAAAGAACTCCCGTGGGGAAAAATAGTGATATCCTGGCGTTTCTAAAACAATCCATAGAAATTAAATCGACTTGAAACAAATGAGTGATTATTCTTTTACACATTGTTAACGTTTGCGACAATATAAATAACACCTACGGCCAAGAACACCAACCTCGTTTAAGATTCGGCTAACCAGTGTGTTCATACACATGGTTTAAATTTAAGCCTGGTTAGAAGGAAGCGTGCAGCACCATTCTTGATCAATGTTTCGTTAAGCATGTTTTAACTGGCAGTGGAATTAAATACTAGCGTGATGTTTAACTTGCTAGCGAAGAATAGTGAACGCGCTTCGGTAATTTCGTGTTTGTTTTGTTAGGATGAATATTCATATCTTCTTTGTTGACACTACTTATTTAGAAACGTGGAAGAACAAAAGAGAAAAAAGGTCGTCCAATTTTTCGGATTTTGAAACCGATATTATGGCATAATTGCAGAAGCTATAATCTTACTCACGTCGTGTATAATCCGAGCTGCTGCTGTTCTGTGCATATTAGTAGTATCACCTACAATTATGTTAAAGGGACCAGTGGCGTAATACCTCAATGCAGTGAGCAGTCTGTTGAGAGCAGAAGCAGGATGATTTCTTTGCGTTGGAAATTATAGGTTATTTTGCATTGTTTCCAGAAGGAATGAAATCTTTCTACAAATTTCTTATCACTAAGTTCTTCATAAGGATCACTTCTCTCCACTATTATAC
The DNA here is from genome assembly GCF_040414725.1 of Anabrus simplex. NCBI lineage: Eukaryota > Metazoa > Arthropoda > Insecta > Orthoptera > Tettigoniidae > Anabrus > Anabrus simplex. The sequence goes on along the minus strand of NC_090265.1, from coordinate 1,767,178,462 downwards.
CTTTCGCGCTCATTTCCATTCTGTTCCCGACATAACAGTTCATCTTCACAGCCATCTCCAAATCTAGCAGCCATTTTACCTTCACTGCTAATCACTGTTTATGTTTGGTAACCGCTCGAAGTTGTCTGTTTAACCGACAATAATCAGGGCTTTAAATAATAATCGGGAATGATGCTCCGCAGTTTCATTTAAACAACGTTTAGGAAGAATTTTAAAGCTGATTACGGTTAATAAGGTTACTTGGCCATTAATGTAATAAAGTCAAATAATTGTAAGGAAGAGAATGTAATGCTTGTATCGAATTTATTGAATTGCAGTAAACGAATGCTCTCTCTCCAGTTTCAGGCGATCCTGAACTTGGGGATGGAAGTATTCTATTATATTATTCTCCTACGCTGCTTCTCTTTTCCACCAGAGCGTTTAGACAATCTTCTTCTTCTTCTTCTTCTTAATAATTTACAAGTAAGTTACTGAGTAAATAAATATAGTTGCAGTTTTATCGCGGCTTGACAGTTATCACGATTTGCATATAGAAACGTTATTAAAGGTCTAATTAGGTTGGCTTGTTTGAGGTTTCAAATGCCTTCCTGTGTGAGCTGTGCCCTTTGACATTTCCCGGTTTCTGGTCGCTGCACTGGCAGGCGTTGGCTCGCTCTCTCCCTAGCCGACCGGGGAGTAGCCTTACTCCCCCAGATAGAGCTTTCCTGGAGAAGAAGACTGTACTGGTTAAGGTTAATAATAATAATAATAATAATAATAATAATAATAATAATAATAATAAACATCATTAATGCCCCTCAAATATCACAATAACATAACATCTCGGACAGATTGCTTTAAATACCTGGGAGAATGGATAACAAACAACACAAAGGAAAAGGTAGCTATAGATATAAGAGTAAACAAAATGGAAAGGATGTTTCATATGGCAAAAATATATATAGACTACAATGATAAATCTCTATCCTCGAACTTGAAACTAAGACATTATCAAACAGTGGCCTGGCGAGAAATTTTTAATGCAGCAGAAACTCTTGAAACTTGCAAGAATTGGGGATCTTGAAGAATTAGAAAAAGTTGAAAGAAGAATTTTGAGAAAAAATACTGGGACCTATAAGAAACAACAATGTCGAATTTAGACTACGATCAAGCAGAGAGCTATATTTAAAAGTTGAGAAACTGACAACTGTAATGAGGAAAAGAAGACTCCATGTTTTTTGGCACATTTATAGAATGAATAACAGACTAACTAAACAAATCTTCAACTTATTGAGCAGTTACAAATCCAAGCCAACGTGTTTCATTAAAATTGAAAAGAATATGAAAAACGCTGGAATTAAAATAGATACGATAGAAAACAGAACACGTTTCAGAGAAGTAACATGAAAGGCAGGATTTCAGGAGAGAAAGAAATTAACAACTGGAAGAAAATGGACTCAAGAGGAAAAGGAACAACATTCTCAGAAAATGAAGGAAGTCTGGAAACGAAGAAAGTTAAATGCAAAGAAAAGTAACCAAAGGTGATTTATCCTACCCTCAAAAGAGTTATTCGAATAATAATAATAATAATAATAATAATAATAATAATAATAATAATAATAATAATAATAATAATAATATACCCTGGAATAACTGCTTGACAGTTTGCAGACTCATACTGCTAGAGATGTGTAAGTTATGTGTATGTTAAGTCCTCAGTCTAAAGGCTGGTTGGACCTTCAACAGATCTGTCAACCACCCTAGATAGCCTAAATGTCACAAGGTTTACTATGGGTAACGAGGAGTGAGGTAATTTTTCCGCTGCTTTCCTCACCAAACCATAAGGTGTTGTTACATGTCAGTCTGCCAAGCCCACTGAAATACATGCTCCAACCAACCCCAACACTTTCACACTTTCACACCATTCATCACAGCTACTGGGAATGGGAGTGATGTTACTAAAACTGCTCAGACCGCAGTCATTTTCATATTGTCGAAGCCAAGGATGAGAGAGACAGACAGTACAATGAAAGTAACAGACTTGTCCTAGACCACACTAGCAGAAGAAACAGTGGATTGTGCACCCTGAATATCACCTAAGATGTAGTGTACGATAATTATCTAATGCACACATTGACTTTACCTATCGATAAGCCAGCGACCTAAGCTATCACGTTTAATATTTCGTGAGGTCATCGACTTCGAGCATTTCTGGTAATTTTTAGAGGCTATAGGCTAAAGTTGTCTTTAACCGTTTTGCTTATGAGAAAGAGGGGAATTATGTTTAATTCCCCCCCCCCCCCCGCAAAAAAGAAAGAAACGAAAGAAAACACAAAAGTACCTACGAGCATTATGTCCTACGGTCTACCGGGCGAGTTGGCCGTGCGGTTAGGGGCGCGCATCTGTGAGCTTGCATCCCGGAGATAGTGGGTTCGAACCCCACTGTCGGCAGCCCTGAAGATGGTTTTCCGTGGTTTCATATTTTCACACCAGGCAAGCGCGGCTGTATCTTAAGACCACGGGCGTTTCCTTCCGACTCCTTGGCCATTCCTAACCCATCGTCGCCATAAGACCTATCAGTGTCGGTGCGACGTAAAGCAAAATTGTAAAAAGTAAAATAAATCCTACAGTTTATGTTTGACCACTTACAGACTTTCCAGCTTTGTACGTGAAGTTTCCTGCACATCCCATGTCGATCAGCAGTCGCCATGTTGGTGTACCAACAGAGATACTGAATTCTAATACAAGAAGTCCACCATGCGCTTGAATACGCCACCTCATAGATTGTCGGACACGTTCAAATACTCCAGGTATCGATGGCAACCTTGTTCCACACGCTGGTGAAGTACTGCAATGTCCGTAGCGGCGAACTCTACAGTAAATAATAGCTATCTTCCAAATCCAGCTAATAACTAAAACAAGCGTAGCTCGTAACCGATCGACCTTAGACGATATCTTCTACGGAATTTTTGTGTTGTTTTGATCAGTGGAGAGACAGTATAGAAAGTACAAGTATTTTGGACCAGATGTGACCTACAGCATTGACTGTACTGAAGAAATAAAAGTCTAGGATCGGCCAAGCTAGAAATGGATTCAATACAATGAGGAGTGTGTTCTGTAGTAGAGACCTTAGGTTTACATATAAAAATTAGACTTCTGAAATGTTACGTCTTCTTCACCGTATTCTATGGAGTTGAGACCTGGAACATAACTAAAGGAGAAATACATTAGACGCCTTTGAGGTACGGACGTACAGAAGGATACTGAGGTTGAGTTGGATAGATAAGGCCACAAACGTTGAGGTAATGAAGCGAATGGGAAGGAGAAAGGAAATATTAAATACTGTCAAAATCATAAAGCTGCGGTATCTCGTTCATGTGATGCGAGTGTAGAAATATCATCTATTGCAGCTGGTCATTCAAGGGAAGAAGACCAGGAAGAAGACTCATTTCTTGGATCGATGATCTGAAAACTTGGTTCAACTGTTCCACTATTGAGCTGTTTCACGCTGCATGATCTAAAGCAAGAATCTCTATGATGGTAGCCGACCTTCTGAGAGGAGATGACACTTGAAGAAGTGTGGGGTAGATACTATGGCAACATCGTTCCCCATGCTGGTGAAGTACTGCAGTGTCCGCAGCCGCATGTCCCACTCCAGACTTTCCTAAATACTAACTATCCCACCATTCCAGCTAATAACAAAAACGGGCATGGCGTAGCTCGAAGAGCTTTCTGTGTTGTTGTGGGGTGTGATATCCATCCCCTGATTACTTACCGCATGTTTGGGAACTCACCAGTTCCAATAGAATTCTGATTTCGTTGCTATATAGCAGCACTATTGGAATGTCGAAATTCGTAGGCAGGCCGCCTACACGGCACCACTTCAGATTGTTTTACGTCACAGTATCTATTGCGGTTTTTGGAGATGCTGAGGTGCCGGGATTTTGTCTCGCAAGAGTTCTTTTACGTGCTTATAAATCGACCGACACAAGGCTGACGTATTTGAGCATCGTTAAATAACAAAGGATGGTACTGGGAATGAACTCGCCAACTTGGGCTCAGAAAACCAGCAGCATACTGACTAAACCACTCTGCCCAGCAAAACTTTGCATATTCGATCTCGCGGTAAACCAGCAGTAGTTAACTAAATGTATTTTGATTATTTATTATTACTATTGTTATTTTGTTAAATAAGTTTTCTTACGGGATGTTAACAAAAGTTCTGAGTTTAGGTGTTTCGAAATATTCACTTTTAGGTTTCAAAAAAGTCCTTTAAGAGATTGACCTGATTTGTTTCACGATATTTTATGCTGAAACTTGCCATTGATTGATTTAGTGATGACTTAATCCCTCTGTTGACCTGGCCATACCACGGATACCTGTGTGCAGCTCTGAACTGTAAAATTCTGATACAACTTGTCTTAACGGTATAGACAATAGAGTGGAAAGTTCAGGTAATTTAAGGGCGCATACTGAGTTGTGCCGATGTTCGAAGTGCAAGCAATCAACATTGGCAACGCGGACTGTGAAAAGACCCCTCTCTACTAACAGAAACAGGTGTATGTTTGTCTGCACCTTTTAAGAAACAGCTTTGCGACGTTGTCAGATGTGCTGTTATTTACTTTTTAGTTCCCTGAATAGTTTTGAGGGAGAGGCACGCAGTGTACTTCCCACAAGACAGGTGCTTTCCTTTTGTAGTAGAGGGGTAGTTTGGAATGTTCTCAAGGATATGTAACTGGTTAGCAGTATTGTATAACGTGTTATTTTAAATGTTGACCAAAACAACATTTAGCAACTGTTGTATCACATGCTTAATGTATTTTCTTAGCTGTGCATAGTAATTCAGTTTTGGTTTAGGTAAGATCGGATCTACAGTCTGAGACCTCCTACAGACACGTTGGCTAGCACTGTAATGTAACGCTAGTTGAGTTGTTCTGGTTGGATAGTTCGGAGAAAAATAGAATATACAAAACTGAGTGAAATGAAGAACAGACCATAGACGTTGTAAAGCTAATGTCCGAAGTCATGAATGCCATTTGGTAGATAGTAAATTTAGAACAATCCATATCGAAATGGGGATGGGGCATTATTATTTTTGCATTGATGCATGTTTAAACTACATTCTTGGGGAAGATCCAGCGATAAAACGCTGAATTCTCTCTCCCTGGTAATAGTCAGCTTTCTGCTGCATCACTAGTGTGATAGTTGTTTCCTATCAGTATTTTCTCCATCAATATGATACTTCAAAAGTAAAAGAAACTAACGGTTATTCACAGGTAATATCAAATTTAAATGGGAAGACATTAAGCTTTGGGTAAGCAGCAGTTAGATTTGCATCAGACTTGGCGCGATTAATTCCGAATTCTGGATAGTTGTGAGAGATGATAATAAAGTGGACTAGTTCTGCGTAAGACCATCTTAAGAGTATAACAATTTGATCATATTGGAGTACGAAGTATAGCCTGCTATGTCTGTATGGCAAGTGGTTCTACTAAGCCTGCAGCAGGTCATAATGAGAGTAGTGAACGAGTTTGTCTCACGGTCTGCATTGAGAACAAACACATCGAACCTTGAAATCTACCCTCGCTGTCTGGAAGTTTCCTTAGATAATTCCAGACAGCGAGGGTAGATTCAAGGCTCGATGTGTTTGCTCTTCGTTGTTCAAGTTTCTACATACATCTTTTTAAAGTAAACGGAGCTGTTGATTACTTTTTTCTTTGTATTTTAGTGTTCTGTTGTATGCGATCATTCCTTATATTAGTAATGTTAAAACGTGATTGGATGAAAGTTTCCCAGTCTCTGAGTACTAGCACGACCGAAAGAGATCATAGAGATGTCTTGGTTTCTTAATATCTGTCTGTTAGGTCATCAGCCCAGAGGCTGGTTGGATCTTAAAATAGCACCACCAAAGGTTATGCGGTTATAAGGAAACCGAAAAAACCAATGACAGCACCAAAATGAGGTGTACTAGGCAAGACGAGGAGTGAGGTAGTTTGCCATTGCTTTCCTCACTGGGTCAGAAAGTGCTATTGCAGCACGACTGACCCTATGAGCAACACCTTTCATAACACTCAGATGCACTAGTCGTGCTCTGAATGTCATTACTCAGCACCACCCATACCCCAGCAGCTTCCATATTGTCACAGCCATGGATGAGACTGAGACTTCGGTGAAAGCTACACTTTACTCTGGCCTGTGCCAAGAGATGGATACAAAAGTACTGTATCCATCAAGAAATGGCAGCAGGCAATTCAATGGAGGTTTATTTACATTTTGATAATAAAAGGATGCAGTTCTATGCTTTTAGAACGAGTGCAGATAGTTACATTTTCAGTGCCCTTGTAAGGGTTCGAAATAAATGTCTTCTGACCTCGGCGCCAGTTCTGAATGCAAGGTGCCGCAATAATACAAATACAGTGTGATGCAAAGAATTACATGATTTGGCCTTAAATGATAGTTACTGGTATAAAAAAACTCAATAACTTAAGTGTACATAACCCTACAGACACGTTGGCTAGCCCTGTAATGCAACTCTCCTTGAGTTGTTCTGGTTGAATAGAAAATAAGTTTCGAGAAACATAGAATATTCAAATACTGAGTGAAATGAAGAGCAGATCATAGACGTTGTAAAGCTGAGTGATGAAGGCCACTTCGTAGTTAGTAAATTTAGAAAGAAAAAACAAAAAAACACATCCATATAGAAATGGGGAGGGGTGGGAGCATTATTATTTTCAGATCTCACGTACATTGATAGATATTGAAACTACAATCTTGGCCGGGCTGAGTGCTGGGTCTCAGACTGTAGATCCGGATCTTACCTAAACCGAAACTGAATTCGATGCACTGCTAATAAAGTCTATTAAAGCATGTGATACAATAGTTGCAAAGTGTTATTTTGGTCAACATTTAAAATAACACGTTAATACAATACTGCTAACCAGTTACATGCCCTTGAGAAACTTCCAAACCTCCCCTCTTCTACAAAAGGGAAGCACCTGTCCTGTGGAAAGTACACTGTGCTAGCCTCTCCCTCAAAACTATTCAGGGAACTAAGAGAGTTACCTACAGCACATCTGACAACGTCGCAAAGCTGTTTCCTAAAAGGTGCAGACACACACCTGTTTTGGCCACTAGAGAGGGGTCTTTTCTTAGTCCGCCTTGCCAATGTTGATTGCTTGCACTTCGAACATCGGCACAACTCGGTATGCGCGCGTAACTTACAGTTCCTTTTACCTGAACTTTCTACTCTATTGTCTATACTGTAAGACAATTTGTACCAGAATTTTACAGCTCAGAGCTGCACACAGGTATCCGTGATATGGTCAGGTCAACAGAGGGTTTAAGTCATCACTAAATCAATCAGTGACAATTTTCAGCCAGCAATCGCAGGTAATATACGCGAAGTTTTACCAAGCTGCTGTGTGTCTTTTGTGTGCTTCATGTCCGAACACATGTCTTGTAGTTTGAACACCGAAAATTGTGGATGGATAAAATTCTCTGATGATGGGTCAATCATGTTAATAAACATTTAAAGGTGACCGACCCCATTGATGACCTCAAATTGTTCTTTATTAGGGTCTTTTCTCTTACACAGCTGTACTCAAAAGCTCATTTAACTTCCTGCCCTTACTCAAGCAGTTTGAATTCATACCATGCTTTCCCCCAAAATTCTCCAGTTCCTTTCCTTCTAGCCAGGTAAAAGTACCAAAAACTCCGGTGCACATTTCAGTGCTATATTCATTCTTGAGAAACCTTTTCTCTAGGTGTTTGCTCCATATTGCACCCAAGTTTCTTTGTCACTCGTAACTCGACGGAATTAAATACATTCACATACAAATTTTGAACTGTATTCCGTAACGATTTATTTATTTATTTATTTTTAATCCATCCATATAAAAACCAGACCTACTGGCAGGTGAAAATTGGGAATACCAACGTCAGAGAAACCTAGACACCAGCCTAGTATTTTCAGTCGCCATGGGGAGCTAACGCCTGCGATTTTTTTTGAGATCTGGTTAACACTATTTGTTTCAGAGGCAAGAGCTCATAAGTGCAATTCCAGCCGTCAACAGTTGTTTTTGAAAGGCAATAACATGTATGGAGGACAATACAATGAATACCTCAAGATAAGTGAGTTTTTAAGAAATTCTACAGGGTGGGTCATTTTAATCTATCGGAGCAAATATCTCGAAAACTACACTTCGGATCAAAAGAAATGGGTAATACAAATTGTTTGTTTCGGCAGGGGACATCCAATGACACCAAACTCCACCCCCTACCCACACCCCCTGGGGGTGGCGGAGGGGGGAGAAGAAAATCTTAAATAGGAACCCCCTATTTTTATTGCAGATTAGGATTCCTCAGAAAAAAATACCCCAATTTGACCTATTTGGCTGACAGATGGCGCTGTAATCGACACAAATTAAATTGGTTAAAAATAATCAAAAATGGTGATATTTCGAGAAAAACACATGATATCAGAAAAATAAAAGTAAATGTAAACGATATTTTCAAAATTGATATCCTACTACCACGTCGTTGTTCCTGGGTAACTCTAAAAGTAGTATTTAGTTATTGATAAATAAATGAACTTTCCCATAGATTTTGATTGCAGCGCCATCTAAAAGTAAATTTGCATCAATAATAAAATCAAAACATTCGATTCGGTACTGGAAAACCAAGATTTGATTTCAAAAATTGGTTTCCCATTGAAGATTTTGTAATAATTTCCACTCCCATAAGTGGGGACAGGGTGCGTCGGTGAATAATGGTGCCCCAGGATATCAATTTTGAAAATATCGTTTACATTTACTTTTATTTTTCTGATATGTGTTTTTCTCGAAATATCCCCATTTTTTAATGATTTTTTTTAACCGATTTAATTTTTGTCGGTTACAGCGCCATCTGTCAGCCAAATAGGTCAAATTGGGGTAATTTCTTCTGGAGAATCCAAATCTGCAATAAAAATGGGGGTTCCTATTTAAGATTTCCTTCTCCCCCTCCCTCACACCCGGGGTGTGTGGGTAGGGGTTGGAGTTTAGTATCATTGGATGTTCCCTGCCGAAACAAACAACTTTTATTACCCATTTTTTTGATCCGATGTGTAGTTTTCGAGATATTTGCTCCGATAGATTAAAATGGCCCACCCTATAACTTATAGTATACTGCTGCATAGAGCTTCATTTATGTGTACTCAATCCTGTATTGTTAGTAGAGTTACAATTGGTCATTTCTCCTCATAAATGACTTCGTGTCTTACTTGTTCTGTGTGTATAGATGAAACTGTTTTTCGTGTAATTGTACATATTTGTTAATAACCAAATTGTAACAATGTATCCTCATGCCATACGAAATATATATATATATATATATATATATATATATATATACTTCGTGTCTATTGAGAGTGTTTCTTTTAAAGACATGTTACTCAGACAGGTTTTCAGTGAATATAGAAAGGCTTCAGCCACACCTTGCGCTCATCAGATCCTCAAAACCACATCCATTTTGAGTGGGGTCTGTACTCAACACTTTTATAAGTCACGTCGATGTATTGCATATCATCTTAGGTGATTTGCATTTTCACTTTACTTTCGCATAATGTACTTCATGATAAAGATCGCCAAGTATAATGCAGCAAGCGACCGAATTATGTAAACGGCCGCGAGCAGTTCTTCCATACCGTTACCCGAAGCGGGTTCCGTTTTCATGCAACCTCTCTATGTAACTTCTCTCTCAGAAAGAATTTATCTCATCTTATATCCTTGAGATTTGTTTGGAGCGATCTGTCTGTAATTCTGTAATAATATCCCTTGCTTTTCAAGTTCAGGTGGAATGAAGGTCTTTGGGATATTTGCTTTACGAGTGCTACTTCTGGGAGCCCATTAGAAGTACAAGATGTAAGAAACTGCTAAACCGCTGTAAGAAGGAAATGTGCTTGAATGGATTTAGATAATATTTTGACTGACTGCTTCAGGAATGATTAATGAAGTTAATGCTGTAGAAATGGTTTATTCAAATTGAACGAGAGGAACAAAAGCTTGGCGTGAGTTGTTCGTAAACGTGGTCGTAGCCGTTGCTATAAGCAAATCTATAAGTGACTTTGTTGAATGTTTTCGACAATGGGGAAATTTAAAAAAATAGTCCTGTTGCATTTTACCGTTTCCATTTTTTTCCTGAACATGATTGCGACATTTACTTTCTTCCATACGACAATAACCGCGTCTGAAATAAGATACTGAAGTTGTTATGTAGGGATAGGAAAGTGGAATTCGGTAAGCCATGATGGCTGTTTGCTTGGCTGGTGGTGCCTGCAGTGGAGGTCTCGTTCCCAGCCTGCACGGACCCTTCATATTGATTTGCGACGAGTCGTTTCACCGTCTAGTCTGGCCGTGAATCAGACACACCACTACAGCCATTGCCATTTTCTTGCGTATATCCAGTCATTTAAAATATTGATTTCTTCCCTAGGTTGCATTAATAAGCTATATGCCTTGATATACTTGAAGAAGAAGAAGAAGAAGAAGAAGAAGTATCATTCCAGGTTATTCAGACTTAACATATTTCGAATAGCTCATTTTCGGGATATTTTCTCTACACCTTTATGAATCTTTGTCAAGTAATAATGCCTGTTACTATTTCTTGTTCCCCCTGTGGGTGGGGGACGCAGGCGAAGTAGACACCCACGGTATCTCCTGCCTGTCGTAAGGGGCGACCAAGAGATAGTTGAATTAGAACATTGAGACTATTTATAATTAATACCACCGCGCGGGGAACACCATGGGTCTCTTTTACTTGCGCATAGTACCACTATGTTAGGTACACAATAAGTTTGTGATTAGTAGCGACAGTGTGTGAATCAGGGTGAATTTTACAGTACCTGTGATTGGTACCATTCTCTGAGCGACACCATGGGTCTGTCTTGCCTATGATTAGTACCCACTATGTGAGAAACACCACGGTGATAGTACGAGTGCCTGTGATTAATACACCTATGTGCGGAACACCATAGGTTTGGGTTGCCTGTAAATGGCACCGCAATGTGAGAAACACCATAGGCCTTTGTTACATGTGCGCATTACATTACTTGCGAGTAGTACCATAATGTGTGGAATATCGCGAGTCTACGCTACTTTTGATTAGTAGCGCAACATGACAAATATCATGGTCCTACTTTCCTGGCGATAAGTACTATTATGAGGGGGCCCGATGACCTGGATTTTGGACCTCTTTAGACTACAAGCATCATCGATTCAGGATTGTGCTTTAGAAGCAGTCCCTTGGTCAGTAATACTATTGTTTAACGCTAGTTTCTGGGATGAGGGGCATTACGCCTCGGATCCACTGATGGTTTTAAATTCATATCCATCTATTCATTCTTCGTCATGATGTTTTGAATTCTGGTCAGTGGATGATTTGAGAGTTTTAAATTGTCATTACATCTCTTCTTATTTCGTACCATTAGGGGCCGATGACCTATGGCACAGGTCAGTATAAAATGTAGCTTCCACCGAAGTCCCAGTCCCATGTATGGTCGCTGAGGTGGTGGTATTTGATGAGGTACATCTGGGCAACTATCCTCTAAAGCTGCCGAGGTGCACAACTAATGCTAATCATTGGGTCATTCTTACTGCAGTAGTACTTTTTGATCCAAAGAGGAAAGCAGTGGAATACTATTTCACTGCTCACACACTTATCGTATCTCATGCACCTCATTTTGGTGCCGCCATAGGTTTTTATGGTTTCCCTATAACCGTGTAACTTTTTTGGTGGCGCTACTGAGAATCAACCAGCCTTCAGGCTGATGACTTGACAGATAGGCGGTCATGTAATATCAAAGATAGGGGCAAAAGATCTTCTTAGGTCGACGCCCCGAAAAAATAGCATTTTAATTAAAAAAATTATAAAAGATGATCAAGAGCTACAAGAAGAGAATGAATGGCGTATGGGTTTTAGTGCAGGGAGTGTCCGAGGTCAAGTTCGGCTTGCCAGGTGCAGGCCTTTTGATTTGACTCCCGTAGATGACCTGCGCGTCGTGATGATGAAATGATGATGAAGAAGACAAAAACACATCCAGTCCCATGCCGGCGAAATTAACCAATTATGGTTAAAATTCTCGACCCCGCTGGAAATCGAACCCGGGACTCCTGTGACCAAAGGCCAGCACGCTTACCATTTAGCCATGGAGCAGGACACAAGAAGAGAAAATAGAATGAATGTGAGGAAGATGAAAAGTGTAACAGCTTCCTTTCTTATCTCTCAGTGATGATGTTCGGAAAATGTTTTTAATTTTTGCTGTTGCATTTGTTGCTGGTCGGGGCTATTCTCTTGCTCTTCTCTAGACTGGAAGATCCATGTTCGTTTCTCGGTTCTGCTATGACTTTAAAACTGATTTAAGATGCTGGGAAAGGGTACAACGAGCCTCCAGTAATAAACTGAGAAGTACAGTAGCGTAAATTCCTCTCCCGGCCATCCTGGGAATGGCTTTTCGTGATTACTTCATCTGTTTACCCTCCAGGGTCGGTTTTTACCTCGGACTCAGTGAGGGATCCCACTTCTACCGCCTCAAGGGCAGTGTCCTGGAGCTTCATACTCTGGGTCGGGGGATACAACTGGGGAGGATGACCAGTGCCTCCCCCAGGCGGCTTCACCTGCTATGCTGAACAGGGGCCTTGCGGGGGATGGGAAGATTGGAAGGGATATACAAGGAAGAGGGAAGGAAGCGACCGTGGCCTTAAGTACCATCCCGGCATTCGCCGGGAAGAGAATTGGGAAACCATGGAAAACCACTTGAAGGATGGCTGAGGTGGAAATCGAACCCACCTCTACTCAGTTGACCTCCCGAGGCTAAGTGGAGCCGGTTCTAGCCCTCGTATCACTTTTCAAATTTCGTTGCAGTGCCGGGAATCGAACCCGGGCGTCCGGGGGTGGCAGCTAATCACACTAACCACTACACCATAGAGGTGGTCTTTCGTGATTTCATCTCTAAAAATACAACTGAAGGCTGGAATGTTGTTTTTTTTTTTTTATCTCGCAGCTACATAGTCTGTATCTGGCAAACGTTACTCCATTATACAGGACTGTTAACGACCGACCGAGTGACTGTGGTTTTTGGGTCACTTAGCTGAGATTTTGCATCCGGGAGGAGATGGTGGGTTTGAACCTCACTGTCGGCAGCCCCGAGGATGGTTTTCCATGTTCACACCAGGCAAATCTCGGGGATGTATCTTAAGACCACGGCCTCTTCCCTTTCCACTTCTAGCGCTTTCCTATGCCATTGTCGGCATGAAACCTCACTGTATCGGTGCGACGTAAAGCACATCGTAAAAAAGGAAAGTTGACGATGTTCCATGTTCATTACATGAAACGGTAATCGCCACTCCTACATTATACATTCAGTTCTAGCACTGCTTATGTTTCTTAGATTTTTCATTTTCCTACCTTTCACTTCCGCTTTTCATTACTAAATAGGATATTCGCCATGATATTCGTCTTTGGTGTTATGTTTATTGGTAACAATACCCGCAGCTTCGGTAGCATAACTTAACCTCTGATCACCCTCTCTGTTATGTTTTATCTCTCTCCTCGGTCTCTACGTTGATTAGTGTGTCCAGGGCGGTAGAGAGGGAACATTAGCTCGTTTCCTAATTTATACCTCTAATAGTTTAAGCTGTAGGTCCTATATTCTCTTTTGTCCGGATTCCATACATACATTTCCTTCGACTTGCTGTATTTTTTATTTCTTACTCCTGGCCCTTTTTTCTCAATGTATTTGGGTCGGCACTTGTCCATCTTGACCAGTTTTACGGCCGGATGCCTTTCCTGATGCCGATCCTATAAGGAGGGATGTATTCACGATCGCGTTTCTTTGTGATGGTGTGTTGTAGTATGCATATAAAGATAAGTTCAATGTATGAAGACGAACATAAACACCTAGCCCCCAAGCAAGAGGAATTAACCATTCGCAGTTTAAATCCCCGACAAGGCCGGGAATCGAACCCTGGGCTTTCTGAACCAAAGACCTGTACACGAAACATTCAGCAAAGTAGTCGGACGCTTTACTTTTTCTTCCATTGTATAAAAATGTATAGCGATGGATCCTCAATGCCCTAAACCACTCAGGCGTACCGTGCTCATCGTGCGAGCGTCCTGGGCCGTATGCTCAAAAAATGTTTCTGTGTTACGTAAAAGCACAAATTCGTGGTATATAGTTCGTGATACGAAGAAAAAAAAACATATAAACGTTTTATTGGAAATTTAATCCTAAATCCTGTGTGTGTGCTACTTCGTATGCTTTTGTTTACAAAAGACTAACATTTACCCGTTTTGTTATCGGACAAAATATGCGCCAAAGCGCATACAAAACATTTTAACCTAGAAAACTGTTAGGGTTAGGAATGAAAGCTTGTGAACGATTATCTTGTTTGTAGGAAATTGAATTCTAAGTACTCTTGGTGGGGTCCATTTTAAAAGGACTAAAACGAGGCAGGCTATTCACATCGCACCGTTTTCTTTGACTTACTTCACGATTCTTTCCCGTTGTGTACCTCTTCATATACATCTTGGTGGTAAGTACCTGATAGCCGGTAAGTCAAATCGGTTCACTGGTTGTCGTGTTATAAATTCGCAGATCCACATACAGAGCAATCGACTACAGATGTTGCATTTTATGATATACTGGTGAGCAATTGTATTAAGGATACCTGTCTACTTGCGTGTAATACCCCTTTTCACCCTGATGACGAAGCCAATGCGGCGTGACAGGGACTTCACAAGATACCGGAGGCGTGGAAAGTCATACTGTTCCATGACCACAGCACAACCTCCCGTAATGCACACGGATTATTCGAAGAAGGGTCAACGCGTCCACATCTCGCGACAGCATCTTAAGATGTCTTCAATAGGATTGAGGCTGGGTATGTTTGGGGACTCTCATGCCCGTAGAGTGCTCACCGAACCAATCAGCCACAGTTGGGGTGCGATCGGGTGGTGTATTGTCTAACTGTACGTACATGTCTCTTGCAGTGTGCTGGAAGTATACGAATGGGTAGAC
The DNA here is from genome assembly GCF_040414725.1 of Anabrus simplex. Lineage (NCBI taxonomy): Eukaryota > Metazoa > Arthropoda > Insecta > Orthoptera > Tettigoniidae > Anabrus > Anabrus simplex. Next base: position 1,767,163,431 of record NC_090265.1, on the reverse strand, counting down.
ATGATATGGCAGCAGGACGTGGTCAGATGTACCAGGGGTCCGATTTCATGCCACGTGAACAGTCACTATACGATGATATAAACCTCCTGCCTAAACTGTATTATGCTGACAAGAGAATCCATTGCCTCAAGTGCTTTGTGGCGTATCAGTGCGCTGCCATCGGCGTGTACAAACTGGTAGCGCAACTCACTTGCCTAGGCGATCTTTCTTTATGCCTTGAGAGTTCAATGGTGGTGTTCGCGTGCCAATATAATTATTTGTGTCTTGTGACGTGTGGTGAACGGTAGTACCCAAGTGGGACGGTCGCTTCAGTGCCTTATTGCTAGGAAGTGGTTCTGGATTGCATGGCTGCTCACGCTTTGTTGTTATCCAGCATTGCATTTGCGAGTAATCCGTTGCACTGTGATCCGTCTATCCGCCCATAGCATCCAAGTCAGTCGATGGAGACCCCTGTCAACAACACGTTGTACTCCACGGCAGTTGATCCTGGCATTGGTGGTTTTGCCCGAATCTACGTATTCATGATATATTCCACACACCGTCGTTCGTCGGAGGCCCCATTGTCTGCACGACTGCGTACGGCACCGGCAATCTGGGGGACGATCAAACGCGCAGAGATCTCGTGTCTTACTCATCTTGTGCTCACCTGTAACAAAGCCAGAGCAACGTCACAGATAACAATAGGACAAAGAAAATGTGTAGATTGAAGAAGAGTTGATTTGCAACAACAACAACAACAAACCGTGAAATTTCTGTTTATTTCAAAGTACAAATTTAAACTCCTCAGTGGGTTCCGTTTTAAGAAGACTTGTTGGGGTTTTGCTGCCGAGTAGAGGAGGTGGGAATGCAAAAGCTCAATCTTGGACGATAGGTTAAAGAAGAATAAATCAAGAAATAACCAAAGTGAATTTAAGTGTACGGACCTAGGTTTAGAAGGCCATATATTCTTTCCTTTAGTAAAGGCAAAACAAGCCAGCTCTTATTTTAAAAGACTATGGGATTTTATTAAAACCGGGTAAGTCAACAGCATTTTCTTTTTTTATTTGTAGGGAAAATGTAGAAAAGCCAACTTACCTGATCGAGTCCATAACAAGAAATTTCCATATTGATCGTTAGTAGACAGGTCAAAAGACCTGTGTCAGGCTAGAGATCAGTCAACCCAGGTTCTGCTTCATAATAAGCATGTAAACTCCGTGGAGTTCCATCATCGTTGTTGTTCACCGAGCTCGATAGCTGCAGTCGCTTAAGTGCGGCCAGTATCCAGTATTCGGGAGATAGTAGGTTCGAACCCCACTGTCGGCAGCCCTGAAAATGGTTTTCCGTGGTTTCCCATTTTCACACCAGGCAAATGCTGGGGCTGTACCTTAATTAAGGCCACGGCCGATTCCTTCCCACTCCTAGCCCTTTCCTGTCCCATCGTCGCCGTAAGACCTATCTTTGTCGGTGCAACGTAAAACAACTAGCAAAAAAAAATCATCGTTGTTCCTGACCTGTGTTCTACTAGCTCATTATTTCAGTTTTATTCATTAATAATAATAATAATAATAATAATAATGTTATTTGCTTTACGTCCCACTAACTACTTTTTAAGGTCTTCGGAGACGCCGAGGTGCCGGAATTTAGTCCCGCAGGAGTTCTTTAACGTGCCAGTAAATCTACCGACACGGGGCTGTCGTATTTGAGCACCTTCAAATACCACCGGACTGAGCCAGGATCGAACCTGCCAAGTTGGGGTTAGAAGGCCAGCGCCTAAACCGTCTGAGCCACTCAACCCGGCAGTTTTATTCATTTGACGAGATATATGATATAGGCAGCTGTTATACATTAACTCATCGCTTGTATCACTGGGAAGAGAGCAAAGTCTTAAAATTACGTTTAATAGTGAGTCTACGAATCTTTGATCTCCAAACAGTGTCCCGGATCTCCCTGGTTTAACTGAATCACAAAGTGAGGTGACTGCGCAATACAGACCGCATAGCTATAAGCTTGCAATTGAAACTTGGTTTTCTATCGTTTCCCATTCCCACACCTGAGAATGGGCACGGTGTAAGAAAAATCAATATATTGAGACCCGTTGACCGTAAATCGAAGGCCCACTTACCTGGAATGCGATACAAACCATCTTAAACCATCCCGTGATTGAACAACAGAAGAAACTTTTAGAAATACCATCTACAGCCCCCAGGATTGGTACCGACCGGTGCTAGATACTGGACCCCCCCCCCCCTTTCCCCGAAAGAAAAATCATCAAGTCGTTGGCCTGGGCCATCATGACCTGGTATTTTGTAAACTTCTGAAATAAAATGCTATTGATGAACCCATATGAACGAACTGTAATGTAAAATGTGGTAATAAATTGTAATGCGACGTTCTCCTTCTAGAAAAGATTTAAATTTAAAGGATAAATATGCCTACTAATTTTGTAATATAATACTCTGAAAGGTATTTTATTCATAAGGTTCTTCACGTTGTATTATTTTGTACAGATTAATCACAAGGATATGTCTTGGTATATCCATGGTTTGAACTGTATAATACAGGCAAATCAATCACTACTGATCTGCATTTAGGGCAGTCGCCCAGGTGGCACATTCCCTATCTGTTGTTTTCCTAACCTTTTCTTATATGATTGCAAAGAAATTGGACATACAGTATATTGACCATCTCCTTTGGTAAGTTATTCCAATCCCTAACTCCCCTTCCTATACACAGATAACAAGCGAACAAGCCAGTTTTACGTGATGGGTCGAAAGAGAAGTCATATAACTAGTTTTTACATTTTCTTCTTGTACACACACCTAATACGGGTACAGAAGTAATCATATCAAAAGAACTGAGTGGCTTGAAGTGATTATTGTAATATATCTGTAGAGATAAGATTTCCCCTCGCCTTATGACTTATTCGCTTTTACCCTATCACCCTAGAAATGATCTCGTGGAACTAAATTGTAACATTTAGTCGAGGTATAACATTAAGTAATATCTGTTTTCAAAACCTATAAAACATTTCTACTATAAATTAGATGTAGGTCCTATTCCTCGGAATTTTGAAACTTGGACTCGCACCAGGATTACTTGATTCGAGAACTGGAAAAAATCCGAAGAAAAGCAGCTCGATTTGTTCTGGGTGATTTCCGACAAAAGAGTAGCGTTACGAAAATGTTGCAAAGTTTGGGCTGGAAAGACTTGGGAGAAAGGAGACGAGCTGCTCGACATAGTGGTATGTTGTGAGCTGTCAGTGGAGAGATGGTGTGGAATGACATTATTAGAGGAATAAGTTTGAGTGGTGTTTTTAAAAATAGGAAAGATCACAATATGAAGATAAAGTTGGAATTCAAGAGGACAAATTGGGGCATATATTCATTTATAGGGAGAGGAATTAGAATAATTTACAAAGGGAGATGTTCAATACATTTTCAAATTCTTTGCAATGATTTAAGAAAAAAAGTAGGTATACCGTACAGCAGAAAGGGAATCTGCCACCTGGGCGACTGCTCTAAATGCATATTTTAAGCCAACTTGTTACATTTACAGTATCGTCGTTTATTCCCTTTGGGGGGGATTGAGCCATCTTCCTGGTCATCATCTTGAGTTCAGCTCTTTCATCGCTAACTGCAATATATCCAGTATTGGTTTATTATTGTCGGCCACACAAGTTATTTCGAATATTTACTAAGTATTATGTTATTATTTCAAGTAAATTATAGCGTTATCCATCTTAATTGCTATAATTATCAGAATTCTGATTACCTTTTTACTATAAATTAGCACTTGTTTATTCTTGTTCGTAAAAAAAAAAAAAGCTAGACTTTTCGAGGAAATCGAAAACTAAGTTGGACATAAATAACCAATGTTTTGGAACATGTATTCCTGGGAATTTTGAAACTATTCGAATTCATTTACCTCTGCTCAAATATATATTGCCTGTAAGGTCATCAGCCCCAAGTCTGGTTGAAACCTCAGATAGCATCAGCAATTTTTTTAATGCGATTATAGGGAAACCACAAAAGCCAATTATGACACCAAATTCCAGGCACAGTGAGAAGTGAGTTAGTTTGCCGTTTCTTACCTTGCGTTCTATGCTGTCCCTGCCATAAATGGAAGCTTCATTTTAATCTGGCCTGTGCCGAGAGAGAGAGAGATGTAAAAATACTACAGCCATCAAGAAATAACTTACCAGCATTGAAATCTACAGCAAGGAATCAGGCGCAGAATCGGAGTGGCGAAGAAAGCAATGCCACTACGTAACCCAATTTGGGAGGAGTATACTTTCGAAGTCAATGTATGGTGCGGCTAGGTCGCACACATGCCTTTGCTGGCGAGATGTAGTGTTTACAGTATGGGCTATATCAAATTTGTTACTTTCATTGACCTGTCTCAGTCTCATCCTTGGCTGTGACAATATGAAAGTGACTGAGGTATGAGTGATACTAGTAATAATATTGGTTATGCAGCCAGTCCCTGTTATGAATGGTGTGAAAATATCGCTCATAGGGTCGGTTGGTGCATGCATTTCAATGGGCTTGGCAGACTTATATGTAATAGCAGTGGCTGGCTCGGTGAGGAAAGCAACGGGAAACTACCTCACTCCTCATTTCCCTAGTACGCCTCTTCAGTGACGCCTAGGCTATTTATGACAGCTGTTGGCGGAGCTGCAGAGGATCAAACCAGCCTTCGGGCTGAATACCCAACATACAACACAGGTCGCACACTCACCTCTTCTATCTTCCTTCACGGTGCGGAGGCGTGGACTGGTAGTGCATCAGATAAGATGAATATATTTTTTAAATGTGGTGTTGGAGGAGAACGACTCTTATTTTAAGCGAGCTGATAATTTAGGAATTGGCTATGTTTGTCTCCAACGAAAACTGCAGCTGTTTGGCCACATTGCACGTAGAGGAGAATCTCCAGGGAATGTGGCGAGGTTCGGTCAGAGAAGGAATAACTTGGAGAACCCTGGCGAAAAATATCCTGGAAGATAGTGATTCTTCTCAGAAGAAATGAAGGAACAGCCGAGAGAGAGAGAGAGAGAGAGAGAGAGAGAGAGAGAGAGAGAGAGGAGGGCTGCTAATAATAATAATAATAATAATAATAATAATAATAATAATTATTATTATTATTATTATTATTATTATTATTATTATTATTATTATTATTGTACTGATGGTTGAAATCACCGAGCTCGATAGCTGCAGAGCTGCAGTCGCTTAAGTGCGGTCAGTATCCAGTATTCGGGAGATAGTAGGTTTGAACCCCACTGTCGGCAGCCCTGAAGATGGTTTTCCGTGGTTTCCCATTTTTACAAAAGGCAAATGCTGGGGCTGTACCTTAATTAAGGCCACGGCCGCTTCCTTCCCAGTCCTAGCCCTTTCCTGTCCGATCGTCGCCATAAGACATATCTGTGTCGGTGCGACGCAAAGCCAATAAAAAGAAATAAAAAAATGAAATCACAACACTATCCCTGATTTCAATAATATCTAAGTGTTGCCTAGATCTGAATCATTTAACTCTAGCCTGAGTGCACTTGAGTCACACGACATAATTGTTTCTTCCTTTCATTATTACGTACTGACTGCATACATGGATGAAGTGGATGGGTTTGTTTTATTTGTTCCGATATATATATATATATGTGTGTGTGTTTAGCTTATAGAGTTAGAATCGGAAAGAAAGTACTTTTACGTGAGAGAATATGGTTCAGTTATGAAATGGGTTAGTCTCTCGGTCATCGAGAAGTTCCCGTGGTTTCCCTCTTCACCTCCAGTCCAAAATATGGTGGTTCTTAACAGACCATAGGCGACCTTATCCAGTCCTAGCCCTCGTACAGAGACCACTCAACACAGCTTATTAAACACCTTATGTTGTATGTACAGCGTTCGTGGCGATCGTGAGAGGTTTGAGGCAAATTTTAATCATATTATTCAGCCTATGTACAGCATTTCTGTTCAGAACATACAGTATATTTTCGTACATTGATGACGTTGGACCATATACCCTTCTGCACTATCCAAAGAATTAAAAGCTATATGGAAGAAGTTTGAATAAACGGGAAAAACATCAAAGCAGTAGTACATATTTCATGAGTGTTCAATGATCTCCAGCACCGTGATTTAGTTCTACGCGCTTACATTCATGAACACACCAATAAATTCTTAGAAGAGGATGGGTGGCAGGCACGCACGCAGCCAGCAGTTTGTTAGCGTGAGCCAGCTAACGAGTTGCAGAGGCAAGCTAGGTGGACTGGGGGCCATGGTTGCTGAGTCACGATGCGTTGTTGCCATCGGTGTGGCAGTAGTTCCTGGTTACAGCCACATTTAATGGCTTACACCAATGCGCAGGGTTTTGTCAGCTGTAGAGAATACGTATCCTTTATCCTTCCGATGTATCTGTTGACTGATTTTCTCATTCATACGGATTTAAATGTAGCCACCAGTAAATTATAAATAAAAAATAGTACAAGCTAAAAATTGAAACTAGATATGTCTTACGGCACGAATAAGTAAAATTGCAACTTAATTTAGTCAGTTTGATTCAGGATACGCATAGCTTTGCTACGAGTGAAGAAAAAAACAGCAAGCCTTGGTTTCAAGTTAAGCAAGAAAGAAGTTATGTATTTGTTATTCAAGAAGTCATGATTCTCTATGAATAAAATAACATTTACCGTAAAATGTAAATTTTTCTCTTGCCTTTACATGTGGTATTTCCAAATCACAACTTAAACAGAAAAGAAAAAAAAATCAGGTGTATGGAAAATGTTACATGCATTGTCCATCCTACTGTCAGAATACCCCGTGATTTTGAGTAAATCCTTACCGAAATAAATCCGAACGTTCCTAAACTTTATAGTAAAAAATAGTTCCGATGTTTATTGAACAAGGTAAGCAATGATAAATAGAGGGGAAACGGCTATAGTCAGTGCTGTTTTAATGAGATGGAATTTGCATTCAGCGTGAAAACTGGTCATTTCTTGATAAAAATCTGTATATATGAACCATGTTTGGCTTGATACATTTTGGGCATTTGGCCTTTTGTCGATATGGCAATACCGCACTATCCTTGCAGAACTGCGTCTGCCTGAGGCAGGCACTCTTCTTTTTTATTATTATTATTCTCCCCTCCTTGTCAAACTTGTTTGGGATCCAGCTGGACCTATGACTAGCTCTGCCATTGGTTGCACTTTCCTGCCAATAGCATTTAAGGCCGAACCGAAGTCACTTCGGCTTCTTTCGGTAGACTCTTCGTTCCGTATCTAAAAACCTCTTCAATTTTAGGAATTATTTCAACAGTACTGATGTTCGTAATGGACGGGATTGAGCCCTACAATAACTTCATGAAATTCAGTTCTAAATATTAAATTCCCTGCGCAGAGACTTCTCCAGTTTTAAGTTCAGACTAAGTACCGTTATGAAATTTTTCTTTGAAAAAAAATATCGTGATAGAATATAATTTGAAATAACTTACCATTGATCTTCAGTTTCTTCAATAATTCCCGAGTTGAATATCCTGTATCAGCTTCATGGATTGGTCTTACGTATAATCTAAGCTCTGTTTAAAAAAAGCACGACTTATACCTGTTTGCAGTCGGTGTACTCTATTGCTTAGAATCATTGCTACCTCCTTATGCTGATAGGTATTAGGGTGATACAAGTAAAACGATGGAAGGAATTTGGATGAGGAAGGACAAACCTTGTGACTGGTTTATTTACTTTTTTTCTCACCACGCAATTTGCCATTTGACGGGGAATTGCAAACTGTCGCAGACATGAAGTATCCATTTTGAACCTTTTTGGTGACCTGAGGGTATGCTCAAGTTAGCGTACGAGTCGAATACGATTCAAAAGTTTTAAATACAACGAAACTAAATCAGTATTACTACTCTTAGTATCGTGATAACGAACACTCTTAAGACCAGGCACATCATATTTACTTATTATTTGTATCTACTAGTTGATTTGTTACTTTTCTTGAATCTTGAACTTCTCACCAATAGGCCCTAGCAGTCGCCATTCACATTTCGTCGTCACTTTTGCTACAGGTGTAACATACGTGATATATTTCTGTTGTTATCTTGGTATAATGCAATTGGGATATTACAGGATAAGGAACGCTTTCTCACTGTCCACTTCACATTGTGTTTGATTTCTCCAAACACGCACAAGCCACCTTACCATTGTGCTCTGTAACGCAGAGACGCCTGAATATTGGAGGACTAGTGAGTAGCTTGCGCAGGCACCACCATAAAGCTATGCTGCTTCAGCTCGTTCCTGCGCATGTGTAGGGTTTCGCCAATGACGACATAGAAGCTGTTGGGTGTTGGGAGATTGCCAACAAACGTAATGGCTGCCAAGGCAAAAGAAAAAAAAAAAAAAAAAAAAAAAAAGGGTAATGAAAAAAGAAGGAATCCTTCTTTTTTCTACCATCTTTATAGTCGGCTATTTTGACGTCGCTAAATTCATTCTTATAGAGGTTATCCATTTACTTTTATGCTGCATTGCGAATACGCGAATAACACATTCGTTAAATAAAATTTGTCATATATCCTGTTTTAGAATAAAAGTCGCCGAAAATGCAATTGGAAAATGAACCTAGCATTTGGGATTTTTAACATATATTTGAAGATAAATTATGAGTTTATGATTATGTTGAAATTTATTTATTTACCACGGTTATGGGCTGCAGCATTGGACAAAGTATATGTTTGCACATACTGTATGTTATAAATTAAAATGAAGCATTACAATTTAAAAATACATCCACAGATCTGTAAATCACCCTTGGTGTGGATTGATGTATTGAAAGTTACATTCTTATCTGATTGATGCAACTCGTAGAAGGTTAACGACTGAAGTGAGTCGGATGGGAAAGACGAAAGGAGGGCGGTGTCTACTAAAATTGGAAACAATTTTAAAGCTGGGACTCAGTGATTGTCACTTTCAATAACATGTCTATCGAATACTATATCAATAGCGCCCGCTCAGTACGGTACACGAGAATGGGTTTATACAGGGTGAAGCGAAATTCGCGCATGCCAGCAATATAAAATGTCTTTCACAAAAGTTCGTCCTACGTGTATATCCGGGAGCAAAAGGTCGTTGAAGAGTGGCATCTGGCAACAATGTAACCGCATGTAGGGTAACTACCTCTGTCAGCACGTATTAGTCGTGCTGTACAGTTGGTGCAGTAGATAGAGTTTTGGGTTAGCATGCAGGAGGTCGAGGGGTCGATCCTAGGTTGAGGTGTATGTTTTTAATTTCTTAGATGTAGTCCAGGTGGTATGGTATCTGGCATCTTAATCGTCAACAGCGACTGCAGCGGGTCCCTTAGAAACCATTTGCACTTACAGTAGATACTACGATCCTAGAAATAGACGAACATTATTTTTCATTGGTCAGCTTAGAAAGACGCCTTTTCCACGCCGTGGACGTGAATTTATTCGCACCACTTCATCTACTAGATGCGTTACAACGTGTTCAGCGTTACTGAATTTTGTAAATGTAGGATACATGTGACCTAAGAAACGGTGTCTTACTGTATTACAGTATGTAATGTCCGATGGGAATTAGCAAATAAAAAAGGCGCCTCAACCCAGGATCGAACCCTCGACCTCCTGCATGTTAACCCAAAACTCTGTCCTCTACACTAACTGTACAGCACGGCTAATACGTGCTGACAGAGGTAGCTACCCTACATGTGGTTACAGTGTTGCCCGATTGCCACTCTTCAACGTTCTTTTTCTGCCGGATATACTCGCAGGAAGATCTTTTGTGAGAGACATTTTTTTATTGCTGGCATGTGATGAGTCGCCCTGCGACGCCCGAGTGCGCGAATTTCGCTTCACCCTGTATATCGGGCAATGTATAAGGCTCAAGGAATTACTGTGTGGTGTTAGGACTGTTCTCATCAGACGACTTTTGTTATTTCTTGGCATATCCTTGGTTTGTTTTCTTTCTATTTGTCGTATTCGCGCCGACACATACAGGTCTTAACGGCGACGATGGTAAGAGAGGGATACGATTGGGTAGGAGGCGACCGTTGCTTAATTAACGTACAGCCAGCATTGCCTGGTATAAAAATGGAAAAGAACGGAAAACCATCTTCATGGCTGTCGACAGTAGGGTTCGAACTCTGTCTACCGAATGCAACCTCACAGCTAGAGCCAGCCAAGTTGTTCCGCAGTACCGACCGTTATCGCACCCGAATTCACCAATATCGACAACGATCGAGACCGATACTAGCTTGTTACCGTTTGCTGTCTACCTGGTTGAATGACTTCTACCTTAACACTTGCAAACTTTCAGTACACTGTCAGTCTTCATAGTAATAATATCAAGGTGTCGTGGCACTGTTTGACACGTACCGATAAAATATCCATCCTACGAGTTCGTGGCACTGTTTGACACGTACCGATAAAATATCCATCCTACGAGTTCTTTTATATCATTCTCATACGATTCGTTCTGAATGTTTTCTTAAATGTGGTTGCGTGTAAACCATTTTTGTTTTAAAAACATTAAGCTCTTTTTATTTTGTTTTATTTTCTGAAATTTGATTTTCCGTTTGGCACTGACAGGAAAGGTTGATTGTCACGTGGATGTATAGCGATTCTTCCTATCCCAGTCGGTTGATTGACGTTTGATTAGAGTGGTGACAATAATACTCCGTAGCTCTACTGATAGTCATTTCACCATCACCGAGCTTGGAGTGTCGTAATTGAATTGAAAGCAGAAAATAGGATTCTATTCTAAGCTATTCATAACTGCTGCAACAGCCATTGACTCTTGATTAAGCTTCTCTTATGCAGCCTTCCGATAATTTCGTGGTACTAATCTTAGCAGGTGCTTATCTTGAAGATGTTTCCTGTGTTCCACCCAGATTAGTATTGTTCCGAATAGTTCAGCCGCTTCCATACCGTCACAGTCATAAATGCGACTGAGACTTCGCTGGAAGGTACATTTTGCTGTGGCCTGTGCAGAGAGACCGATACAAGAATACTGCGCCCATCAAGAAATAGCCACAGGTGGAGATGGTCATTGAGCATCTACAGTAGAATTTGCTTTCATTATTTTTACGTATGCAGGTAGGTAGATATTAAACTTCGCCCGAAAGATAGCCTGTTTTTTTCTAGTACCTAGGATCAGTGGCAGCCCACAGAATACAGCTAGCCTTGATGAACAATCTGATGTGTTCTGTGACAGCGGACTGACCTCTGAACTTCGGGGTATAGCATATAAAACTGTGGTTAGAACTGTTATGCTACAGTATATGCGCCAGAGGCATAGGCAGCCAGAAAATCTGAGAGGAAACTAGACATGTCAGAATGAAGACTTTGAGATGGATATGTGGGGTTACGAGGAAGGACCGGATTAGGAATGAAGAAATCAGAGGACGTATGCAAGGAGATAGAAATATAAAACTAAATGCTGGAAAAACAGTTGCAGTGGTATGGACACATTTTAAGACGGGGTTGGTGTTATTGTGACGAAAGTATTTCAAAGGAATGGGAATGGGGGTGGGAGGAGAAGCCCAAAGGGACGGCAGAGAAGATGCTACGAAGGATATTGACGGAAGATGACGTTTGGACCGAGGAAAATAGGAGATACCAAAAACGGTGATCTCGTGCGAACGTAGAATTGCGATGTAGAATAAGAATAAGAAGGATGCAGTTACAACACATTAGGACAAAACTACCATACGTATGGATAGATTACTTGTGCCAAGATTCTGTACATCGCCTCGACTACTACAGTGTACTAAGACTTACTCGTAGAATTATCACCGCTACCACATCCGTGAACATTTAACAGTGGTATTGTACAAAATGAATATCATGTTATCTTGCAATATGGACGTTTTTTTCCTTTATTCGTGTCAGAACATTGCAACATGGAAGAAAACAACCAACAATCATACTTGGTACAATAAATATTTACATTGGTAGGGTTATGTATGTACAGAGCAATCCAAGAATGATACTGAATTTCAGTGTGGCGGCTCGCTATTGCTCCACGTCGTCAGTACCAGGGATTCAATCTTCCCGGGTGCAGATCACACGAGAAGGGCATTGAATAAGATGGCTTATAGTCTGAGTTTCTCCACATGTATGCCTACATAGTGCAATATCATTTTCGCTCAGATTTCCCCAGTACTGCGAATTTTCTCTGCACTCCTATTCGAAGCCTGTTACGGGCTTTACAGATTTTACGTTGACGCTCGACTGGCGGGAAGCCCGCCTTGTGGCCATGATCATTAAGGAGTCAAGGTTTGAGGGTCTGACGCCGTGGTTAGCTGGCTCGAGTCCCGTTGGTGGAGAAAATGTTAACCATTAGAATGTTTGCCGGCGAGGAACGAGAGGATGTGGTATACAATTTCTAATCACTAGATTTCGTGTCAATGGCCTGGGTTAAATTCCAAACTTCTCCGCAGTGCTCATATAGAGTGAGCGATTATGACTGTTGATGGCGATTTGTCAGTCGGATGGAGACATTAAGCCTTGAACAGACTCCCTTGGTGTTATTTGACATGAGTCAGGCAGTTTGCCATTCCTGTCCTCATTGGGCCAAAAAATACTGGGGCAGTACGACCGGTCCTATGAGTAACACTTTCCTTAACAACCGGACACACTATTGTCGCGGCCACCAAATTAGGCGAGTCAGAGAAAGTACGCTGTTGCCAAGGTTATGTAGCAACTGGCGAAGAAATGTCTAAATGAATACACAATTTCGGAGCGCGAGGCAAGTTGTTCTCTCTCAAGATCCTCAAATGCTTCAAAACAAATTATACTAAAAGCTTCACTAGACTGCTGATTTCAGTGGTATAATTATTTTCCATATAAACCACTTTAAATAATTATTAAAAATAAAATCTTGAACGAGTAAATTTAAACCCGCATAATCATGTATTGAAAATTTCAGTAAGCGGCCAAATTTTTATTTCTTCAGCCAGTAACATTTTGTCTGCGGGAAAAGTGTAAACAATAGCCTGACTTATATTTTTTTATCTGAAACATATTTCCGTGAGTCTTGTAATTTTCCTGGAAAATGGCCCGGAAAGCGATCATGTAAATGTTGCTAGCTGAGGCAGTTCGGGGCGCGCGCGCCAGCACAGGCTGCAGGACGCCGTAAATACTTTCGGATTACATATTAATCTGTATCAGTTTTATTACATTATAACGTTAAATATTTGAATACGGTATATTGTACTGGGTAATATAGAATAAGAACTACTTTAAAGAACAGGTTTACATTAATTTACAATGAAGTAAGAATCGGTTTCTAGCTTCAAGGCAGTCTTAGTCACTGTCATCACTCATCTCACTATCTGTCGAGTCGTCATTTACACTGATGATGAATGGCTCCATTCCTTCGTCCCTTACTATTTCCTTGGCCCAATCGTCTGTTTGAACATTTTCCGTACGATTGACGCACTTTTCCCAATCTGCAGCAGTCACACGGTCGATGGCTTCTGACGTGAGTTTTTCTACGTCGTTTATTTTGAATGTCTTGTTCCTCTCTATCACATCTCTCTTGACTTGAGCTCAAATCAATATTTTGAATGTCTTGTTCCTCTCTGTCACATCTCTCTTGACTTGAGCCCAAATCAATTCACATTCACTATCCATCTTTAATTGCACCATCGGTGCGAGCTCAACAGCTGCATGACTTACTCGGGTAAGGTGGCATGGAGCGGACCGGCTTCAACTAGACAGCACTGCACGATCAGCGTTGCCAATCCGTGCTCAGAGGTAAGCGACTCTCGACCATCTGTCGCTGCGCCGTTTCCACATCTGAAGACAGCGCTGTTTTCCTCACCCGCCTAATTTGGTGGCCGCGACAATAGTCGTGTTTCATATGTCATTTCTCAGCACCACCCGTAACTCACCAGCTTCCATACTGTCATTGCCATCAACGAGACTGAGACCCTGCTAAAAGCTAGATTTTGCTCGGACTTGTCAACAGACAAATGAGTGGTATTAGCAAGCATTTCAAATCGGCAGAACATCCATTGAGGACGGGAGCGAGCAATGCGACAACGTATTGTACACGCGTGCACAGAAATGGTGTCTCGACATAAACAATCAGCATTGCCCCACTCCAGTACTGAAAAGGATGGAAGGGAGTGAAAGGGTAGTGTTGAATGCCACTTCATTTTTAAAAAGGATAGGAAAGGAATGAACGGGTTGTGCTGAAAGTAAGTCTACAAAGTGTATATTGCTATACATCCGCCACTGTGCCCATTTCAATCACAACAAAGTCTTGTAGCACGCTGTCTACCTGCAGCAATGTGCTAAGCGAGGAGGTGGGGGGATGGCATGCTTTGTTTATATCGGGGCACCATTTCTATGCATGTGTACATGGGAGGCATTTGGAGCGAGGTTGTGTTCACAAACAAAACCTTGATGCTCCTAGCACATTAGTCCTCTTACCCACGAGTTTTTAGAACACCCAAACTTGACTGACCTGGTACACATGCGGATTTTTTCTCTTCATTAAAACAACCGAAAATACGTCGTTCCTAGACCGTACAACAAATTCAAGAAAATACTCTCTGGGAAACGGGAGCCATTCTGAAACAGTATTTTAACGGGGGAGGAAACGTTGTGAGCCCTGTATTAACAGTAAAGAGCTTTGAAGGGGATATAACTAGTTTTGTGTAACGTGTTCTTTTTCTTTATAGACAGACTTCATTGTTCACTTCAAAATTTTAATGTAATCTTGAACAGATAAACATATATGATCTAATTACTATATCTTCCTACGTGAATATCACTTGTTTTCAGTGGCTTCGCCAATCAAATAATCGTATTTCCCTTCTTGTGAACTGATGTAAAACCAACATCTCTTTTGCAGTAGCCAGGTTTCAGAGGTGGTAGTTCACTTCCCGGCGCTTAAAGGAACTCTGTAGCAAATATACAACTTGAGGTGCATGGCTTGGCACAAAAATATGTAACTGTTTGTTAGAAGTATCATCATCGTCGTCGTTGTTGCCAGTTTTGTCTAACGGAAGAAAATTTAACATAGATTTCTTTCCTTTCCCTTTGTTTTTAAAAATCCTTGCCCTCCCCCAAATTGCTGTCACAGTTTTCTATATTTTTTCAGATTATATTTGAATTTACCCCCAGTAGCTAACACGATTTTCTTTGTTTTTGCAGATATGGAAGGGTGCAGAGTGTCAAACTGTTGCCGCGCGTCAAGGACGACGATGGTTCGACCGGTCTGTGCGCGACGGTGGCCTTCATGGACATCAAGTCGGCCTCCAAGGCGCACAACATGGAGCATAAGCTGGACGAGCGATGTTTAAGCACGGAGTACTACGAGCCTGCAGCAATTCCTGGGGGTTCCGCTGCCCCCCTCTATGTAGCTCCCCGATTTCCCCATGGGTGAGTAAACCAAATACCTTCCCTCCATCACCCTCTATCACCACCATAACAAGGCGACATTTTTAAAACAATCTGTGGGCCAAACAGAAATTAAACTAATATTATTTCTTTGCACATTTTGTTATTTAGGACGAATGCATAAATCTCATTTTAAAGGATAAGGGATGCGTGTTCGTAAAATAGTAGATGAGCATATAACTGCAGTAAAAAGTGACGCAATGCGGCATAATATCTTGCTCATAGAAACTGTCGTATTAAGGTACTAGATTTCGGTTATGCTTGATGTAATGTTTAATTTTAGTATAGATTTAAATAAATGTTTTAAATGAATGAATAAATAAATAAACAAATAAATAAATAAATAAGCATACGAACTAACACAATACAATCAACGTTTTAATATTATTATGTTGCCTTGTTATCCACACATCCTAACCACAGTTTCCCCCAAAATTCCCTTATGTGCCAATCATTTTTTGTTATTCTTCTTGGTGGTTTGACGAAGTGTACGTAGTAACGTATTGGAAGTGTTTGTGTTAAAAAAGAAGTGTTTGTTCTGCATTAAGGGAAGAACTTCAGTGCGTGTGGTGATCCTTCATCGTTGCGTGTGTTCTGCGTGTGACGTACATTTGTCACAGCCCGAAGCAGACGATGGCGTTTAAAATTGTGTGTGAAGTGTTCTCTTCAATGTTATAGTGTTGAGTGTGCAGTGTTCTGTGCGCAGTATAACGAAGAGCATCACAAATATGGAATATCAGTGCCACTCATTTGGATTACAGTGTTTGTGTGGATTACTTGGAACATTTTGTGTTCAGTGGGTAATGAGTTCGCAGATCGTCAACGATAGAGCATCTTCCTTTGGACGAGGGATTTGTTAATGTGTGTAACCAGGTATTTCTCATCTCTCTTCTTGCTTGGTTGGTGGCATAGCGGTCGATGACAGGTTAGTGGAAGGCCAGTTTCATATTGTTTAGAATTTCTACCAGTTTTGCTTTCTTCACGTAAAGCTTCGTTCATACCAGATCGGATGAGGACTCTTAAATTTCGTAATAAATGAATATCCAGGGATATGGTATGAACGGCGCTATACTTCCCTGTACATTATGGACGTATTAAAAATAATTACTAATAGAATGTGATTTGACGTGCATGTCTGGAGTCGCTGTACGGGCACAGCAACTCCTCAAGGGTGAAGATCAGAATTGTTATCTGGGATATTCGTGACATCACGCTGTCCTCGGCACGTGTTCACTAGTGTTACCGACTGCAGTGGCGACGAACCAGCCTTTATGTATGAGTACAAGTGTTTGAGGTTCTGTTTTAAACAGTTGTCTTAACAGCGAGGGCTTGGTTCGTCGGCATTTCAGACTCGGTTTTTCGCTTTTGGAATAGCTTACCTGTAATTACTGTAGAGAAAATTCTTTATTATTGTAAGAACATTTTTTTATTTAGGGCACGGATTCTTCTTCATCGTAAGCTTGCGAGGCCATACTCGTTAAATCTCTTTTTAATGTACTTTTCACACGAATTGTCGGCTTGTCCAAACACCCATCTCTTGCCAAAAATATCAGCAGGCTGAAGTCGTTTTTAGAGCTCATGATTTTCGTTAAATGCTGGTAAATACTGGATCCAGAAAGACTTCCGTTCATAAAAAAATGAAATGAGTTGCTGCATTCTCACACCTTCATGAACGAAATCTCTTTAGGGTTGTTTTTGTCTTCTTGACAGTATGTAATTAAAATATCTCTTAATAAAATAACACTATCATATTACTTATTAAGTATAATAATTACGTCCATAAATTAGTGTCAGAGAAATGGATGGTATTTAAGCACCCAGCCTTACATGATACATACTGAAGTCAAATTTCCCATCGCCACATTATTGTAATGTGATTTGTAAATGTATGTCGCTGTCGTCTCTTCTGCAATGCATTCACAGATTATTCCTTTCTTCTAATACGTACACTCAACCGTACAAGAATTGGCCGTCGCAGAAGATTACTTTCTTTCAAAATCCTCTTGTTTGGAATAGGTATGGCTTCTAGTGCCGGGAGTGTCCGAGGACATGTTCGACTCGCCAGGTGCAGGTCTTTTGATTGACGCCCGTAGGCGACCTGTGATAAGGATGAAATAATGATGAAGACGACACATACACTCAGCCCCCGTGCCAGCGAAATTAACCAATGATGGTCAAAATTCCCGACCCTACCGGGAATCGAACCCGGGACTCCTGTGAGCAAAGGCCAGCACGCTAACCATTTAGCCATGGAGTCGGACTTGGAATAGGATGAACATATTGTACAGATGGGAGGATTCACGAATATCGTCGCTTTTCGAGAATGTATACAATTATTATTATTATTTTAAATACTTCTTTGCCGGTCAATTTTTGTGTGGTTGTGTGTACGTGAAATATCTTATATTGTTGCTTTGTGGTACTTTTT
Source organism: Anabrus simplex (assembly GCF_040414725.1). Taxonomy (NCBI): domain Eukaryota; kingdom Metazoa; phylum Arthropoda; class Insecta; order Orthoptera; family Tettigoniidae; genus Anabrus; species Anabrus simplex. The sequence goes on along the minus strand of NC_090265.1, from coordinate 1,767,145,609 downwards.
GAACTTACTACTTGGTGGCGCTGATAACTCGGTTTTTTCGTAAGTGTGTTGATTGAAAGATCGAATCCTAGCACACTTGGTTTGAAAGACCTATGGTAACAGATTAAATGGCACGTTGAACATTTTTTCAGATCAAAAGTCCGGTATTCCAGAGTCTCGGAACTCTGCAATCAAAGGGACGTTAAACGCAATCGATGTTATGAAACTGACAGTTTGAAAATAATCTATATAACGCTAAAGTATCCAGGGTTTATCCTGCCACCAGTAAATATGTATTTGGTGTATCTCAGAAATATTTAAATACCGGTACCAGATGATTTTGAAAGGGTTGGTACTACACGAGTTGCAGATGCAAAACGATACTTTGATAAAATCAAATTCAGTTTCATTTGCCTTGATGTTCGTGTGTTGGTTTTCGAATCCAAGAGTATGTTATCACCTGTAGTTGTGGTTACTGTTTGCAGTTCGTGTGATACGTAGTTGAACTGTAGACGTTAGTTACCGTAGTGTAGTTCTTCGTTGGCTTAAGAAATGGGCTTCTTTTATACTGCAATTTGCATAATAATGCTAATTGATGTCGAGCCTTTTAACATCTTGTATCTATTCCATAATTTACTAATTTCACGTCCACTTATTAAGGAAGCATAATATGTTGTGTGTGTAACCTTTGTTATATTTGTTGATGAAGTTACATTAATTTCCGTCTGTTAGGTCGTCAGCCCGAAGGCTGGTTGGATGTTCAGGTAACATCTCCAAACGTATGTGGTTAGAGGAGAAACTGCAAAAACCTTTGGCGGCGCCAAAATGAGACGTAGTGAGGTAGTTTGTCATTGCTTTCCGTACTGGGCCAGAAAGAGCTATTAAAGCACGACTGTCCCTATGAGAAGCACTTTTCGTAGCACTCAAAAGGTACTAGTCGTGCTCAGAATGTCATTACTCAGTATCGATACATACCTCAGCAGTTTCCATATGTCGGCCATAAATGGGGCTAGGACTTTGGTCTCTGTAAATTTATGTATCTATCAAGAAGTGGCAACAGGCAGGCACTCATCTCTGTGCAGTGTTTAAATTCGCTTACGTAGCACCTGCAGGTTTTTGATGAAGTAGTCTGTTTTGTTGTATAACAGTCGCTATACCGTACACAATAGTCACCCGAGAATAAGCTTTATCTTGTGGACATGGCTTAACAGACTTGAGATAAAGAGATTATTGTTATCGTTTTACTGCTGATATGAAGAAACAGGCGACATGTGTGTGATTGATATTTACTAAGTTCGTTTGAGTTATAATATTTAGTTTACCTGCAGTTCGTTTTATACAAAATCTGAATTACGAAGGTAAAAATTTCTTCTACATATTCCAAGGACCACGCATAATTATCGAACCCTGGATATTTAATGAATTGGACAGACTTGTCCGATTTTTATCTATCGCAAAATTATTTTTGAACACGAAAACCAGTAGAGTTCAAAGTTTTTGTGTTGTTAAGGTGGGATAGGTGTTGGTGTTCTGGAATATATTGTTTCTTTAGAGCGTTTCTTGATCGATTCATTCACTTCGATGAAATGTCGACATTTTAGCTTGAACATGCAGTAAGATAGACATACAGTGCTCTTAAATTTATCTTTATAAATGTATGTGGGATATATACCCTGGGATAAAGAAATATAAAATTGTATCTTTTTCTCAGGCATTACTTAATCTGTAGGAATCAGTATTGATGGATTGATAATCGTGTAGCTTACGTGTGGATTAAGTAATGGATCCAGAATGTCTTAAACCTTAGAAACTGTTACAAAGGAGATTTAAAATTGCAGAATATAAACATTGATTCGAGATTTAAAATTACAGAATATAAACATTGATTCAATTTTAATATTTAACCTAGATGTTAGGTTCCTTTAAACAAGTATAATTAATATTGAATATGAAGTGTGTTTCAGACATCTAGGTAACATTTCACGACATGCAAAATGAAAATACAGAGTAACATTCAGTGTGGTAAAGTAGTAAAATAAATATTTTCCCTAGAATATACTTGTATGTGTTTTTTAACACTTTTGGACAATTCCACATAGGCCTATGTAGTTAAGCTGTTATTTCATGATTTTGAGACCCCCCTTACAACTCCTAACTTAGAATCTTGGAGAGCTTAAAAAACCCACCAGTTTTAGTATTTCTTACGTAGGCCTAGTTAGTGATCATTGCAAACCACAATCTTAATGATCTGTAAAATATCAAAGCGGCTAGTGCTCGTTTAGAAAATACCCGCCGACCATTATGGGAACTATTGGAGAGTTAAGCAGCTACTGCGTCGTACTTTTTAAAGCGCTTCAAGGTTAGTGCAAGGTGAAAACAACCGAACCGGGCATAAGGTCCCACAGCTCCGTCTTTTTTCTTCCTTTTGTATGCTTAGATGCACATACGGCCCCTTTCGAACTGTTCAGTTTCACGATATCTGTCTTGTACTTTCTGTCGCTCTCCGTCACTACCATTGCTCCATTCCAAATGCTCTGTTACGCGAGCTGTTCTCTTCTCTCTCTCTCTCTCTCTCTCTCCCCCCTCCCCCCCCACTCGACCTCTTTCGCTGGGTGGGGCGAATTGTAAGAGAAACTGTCGCGTTGGTAGCGGGAACGTGGCAACGATGGAGAGATCAGTCCACCAGATGCGTTGTTTGACTTCCGGGTGTATTCTCTACGGCTGACATATGCTGTTTTTCTTTGTCTTTCTTGTCATGCAGGGCGTTGTTCCTATTATAATGTAGAAAATAACGGATTCTAATGTGCTGATTTACGACAGGCGATTTTGCGTTTGTTTACGTAAATGTAATAAATATTTAAGTACATTGCGTTATTGTTCGACCGGTGGGAGTCTTTACGCGTTTTTTTTTTTTTTTTACAGGTCGCTTAGGGTTTGGTTGAAAATAAACCTAGCGTTATGTTGAACGGCTGTCGCCTGATTAAGCTAGAATCCATTAGCTGCAAACCATATGATTTTCCGTTTTAGATGAATTGATCATTGTGTGTAAATTTCAGCCTTTAAGTAAGGAAAATTTGCGTTCTTTTCCTGTATTTAATGTTATGGTATTTAAAAACTATATCTCTCTGAAATGTATTATTGTGTAATGTGCTAATGAGAAATGCATTTATCAAGCAAATAGTTCTGTGTATATTTGTGATGCAGTGGAGGAATTATTCTGAGCCCTCTGCATCATATTCAGTGTGTACGCTGAACGACGTGGCAATCCAGCACTTAGGAGGTCATGCGGGACGTGGGAGGCTCGGAAAGTCCCGACAGTTGCTATGGTAACGGTCAAAAACTTGTTCCCTTCCTCTCACCAAGCCGCGATTACATAAAAGTAATATCATTCTTCGTTCTGTACCTTAAAAACGAAATGAAAGTTTTGTTTCTTTGTAGGACGCCCGAAGTAAATTTTACAGTCTGCCATCGAAAGTATGTTCTAATGATATGTAACCAGTTCCCTTTATGAACTGTATTGTCGCTCTTTACCCGTTCGTTATTAATCGGTCCCATTCCTTGTACTTTTTAGGATTAATTTACGTATAGTGCTTTTGAGAAACAACAAAAACCAACATTCATGGGGTGAAATTCAAGCAGTGATCGAGCATTTCCGTAACGCGATTTATGAGGTGCTGCAGAATTGTTTGGAATCAATAATCATGTGACAAGGCGCCATCTTGTTCCTATGCAGTGGATTTCTGTGCTGTCGAGTTTAAAATGACTGTATCGATTATACTTCGTATGTAGATGATATATTTCAGCTGTGAAAGTGCAGCTATAATCTAATTATTTCATATATTCTTGTTATGGTTTCGCTCACGGCATCCCGCTGTCTTTGATTCAAATGAAGGGACAGATTTATTAAAAGAAATTTGCCTTGACGAAGTGTCGTGCTTTTTCGAATGAGTGGATGATTTAAATATGCATATTAACACAAGAATTAGCTTGCTAGTAGACCCGTTTTATTGACGTAAAATGTACAGCGTTTCTTGGATTTTTGCAATTTAATGGCTACTGATTCCAGACCTTTTCATATAAACATTCGTATTTTATTTGAATGGCGATAAATGAATCTGTACGCACGAAGACTATGTACCGGGTCCTTTGTGAATTTCTCTTATGTGTTAGAAAATGTCTATAATGTCGGAAAGCTTTGGCTCTCAACACGCAGAACAGAGTAGAAATGAAATGCTATGTAGACGGGTCAGTGGCTTTCCTGTTGGCACTGGTGAAACGTGGACGGGGAACTCGTGTAGAGTACTACTACCTAACTCCCCTTCGCTACATGGATTCGTCCTGTTCACGCTTCACCTTATAGTGGGGACACATGAAGGTCAGACTTCTGTCTAACCAGTCTAGGTTTGGAGAAGGTTGGATGAGGATGTTCGTCATCTACTTACTTCCTGGCTACATTTTATAATATATTATATAAATACTTTGTGAGAGTTAGGATGTTCACTGTATGTTAGTAGACTCCATCATGCGTTGTGATAAGTTGATTACTGTTGTTTGATAAAATGAAATGCATTTCTGAACACAGAACCACAATTCATTCACATTTAAATACTTGAGGCCGTGTTACAATCTTTATTGATATTGTAAATGAATGCATTTCGTTGATTAACCATTCTCTTAGTCTGAGTTAGGTGTGGTGTCGAACTGCGAATGTACTCGTTTCGAAATTCACTTTAACCCACATTTTGTGGCATTGGTAGTGCGATTTTTGTACGTCAAAGAAATCGAGATATATTAACGTGCTCAGAAATAAATGTTTTTTTTTTTTCGTGAGACGTTCATAATTACCAAATCATGGAATGTGTTTTCATTTTAAATGTTATTAAATTACGGTACAGTTGTTGTTTTCTAAACATCTATTGTCAATTTACAGCATATTGAACGTTTATGATTGGGTTACAGCTGCGAAAACATTTTATTTCTGAATTGTTATGTGATGTTCTGTACTGGTATGTGAATGAAGCAAAAATTCCTCGTTGCATTCATTACTTTGTTTCTGTTGTCCAACGTCTGAACTTAGGAAAAGCTCTATAGTTTACTCTTAGTCTTCAGTGTCTGATGTATAGTTTCTTTAGAGGTACATTGTCTTGCCGATCATGTAAGACTAGTTCATTTGATAACTTAAAACGTTCAGTAGATAATGCATTGGTTTTCATTTTTTCTTTAACTCCACATTAATATATATATAGCTTATAGCTTATCCGTATTGTTGTATTGCTTTGATGAAATTGTGTATTTCAGCTTAACATCCGAACTATAATGTTATATTTTAAGCTTCGGAATCGAAATATTTTCTTAATTTTTGCTATTTGCTTTACGCCTCAGAGACACAGATAGGTCTTACGGCGACGATGGTATAGGAAAGGCTTAGGAGTGGGAAGGAAGCGGCCGTGGCCTTAATTGAGGTACAGCCCCAGCATTTGCCTGGTGGGAAAATAGGAAACCACGGAAAACATCTTTAGGGCTGCCGACAGTGGGATTCGAACCCACTATCTCCCGGATGCAAGCTCACAGTTGCGGGACTCGAACCGCACGGCCAACTCGCCCGGTACATTTTCGTAATTATTCCTCACCGTACCATTCAGTGAATGTCTAAACTTATTTTGGATTACTGCATACAATTACTACATGTAGCTATTCTCTCCGATAGGGTAAACTTGAATTTGTTTCAAGAATATTGCTTATGCTACTTCTTATTCGTCAGAAGTAGTAATGAGTGTCATTTTATGTTACATTTTCATAAATTGTATTAATATTGTACGATCTGTCGAAATATGTACAGTTCAATAATAATTTTAGTGCACAAGCTGTGGGAAATCGTTCCTCTACAGAAACGTGACTCCTGTGTATTCATCTTGACCTGCTGCAAGGAGCAGAAATTGTTTAAAAATATATGTGCTGTAGTTTTTCCGACAGTGTAAGTGAGTCGTCGTGAAGTCAGATACAACGTCGCTTACCAGTTGCACTCACTAAAAATTCCAAAAATTCTGGTTCAATCGTTGTTTGATATTAAAATATTACACGTAGGCCTACAGTGGCTGGGATTCGACCAGGGTCGTATTGATGAGAATGATGAGAGGCCACAGCCGGTCATTCGGCTAATCAAGGTCCATTATCCATTATGAAGTATGGATAGGAAGGTTATTCTAGTTCTGTGATAATTTGTAGCACCGTATTTGTGCCAAGTGTTTATGGATATCAGCATCATAAAATTGATTATAACATTTCAGTGTAAAGTCTGTTGTAGACATCGTGGATATACCCCTGCCTCATTTATTTTCACTATCCGTGAAGTTATTTGCCAAATTAAATTTATTTTGACAAGTTCAGATGGGTCTGTAATGCATGTCATTTTTTTACAACTTGCTTTATGTCGCATCGACACACATACCTGTAGGTGTTACTGCGACAATGGGACAGGAAAGGGCTAGGTGTGGGAAGGAAGCGGCCGTGGCCTTCATTAAGGTACAGCCCCAGCATTTGCCTGGTGTAAAAATGGGAAACCACGGAAAACCATCTTCAAGGCTGCCGACAGTGGGGCTCGAACCCACCATCTCCCGAATACTGGATACTGGCCGCACTTAAGCGACTGCAGCTATCGAGCTCGGTAACTTCCTCATGAACGGGGATGAGCAACAGCATTTTCTTTAAGGGTGCATTCGTATATCATCAGTAGTTCATTTTTTCTTATACATATTTGTCTGAGTATCCTTCATAAAGAGCATTGCTAAGAACTGCACGAAAAGAAACTATATAACAATATAAGTGATTAAGGAAGGTTAGTTCATCTGGCAGGAGGACTGATAATGTTATTTGTTTTGCGTTCCACTAACTACTTTTACGGTTTTCGGAGAGGCCGAGGTGCCGGAATTTGGTCTCGCAGTACTAAATCTACCGACACGAGGCTGTCGTATTTGAGCAACCTCAAATACCACCGGACTGAGTTAAGATCGAACCTGCCAAGTTGGGGTCAGAAGGCCAGCGTCTCAGCCGTCTGAGCCGTTCAGCCTGACGGGTGGAGGACTAGGTTGTTGTGTTTTTCCCAACGCTCTTCTCTTCATGTACACACACACCACACTACCAACCACCACAGAGACACGTAATAATAGTGAAGGGCATCCGGGCATAAAACTGGACCAAGTCAACTTGTGCGGCACAGTTCGCACCCGCGACCCCAACAAGGGGGTGGGAAAAATGGTAGGAGTTCTAGTAATGCCAGCAGTATGGCAGCTCAAGCTTTCATAGCTTAGTAAAGCCCGGGTCGAAATGCCTCCGAAATCGGGGGGGGGGGGGGAAGACAACTCGTACCGTACTGCATGTGAATAATCGCGAGGGCGAGAGCGCGCGGGCTATGGGTAGCGGATAGGTGAACGACTAACCTTCCAGCCACCGACACCCCAGTCTAAATAAGATGACCGTTGTACCGGCCTACTTTATACTGTACATTAATACTGTTTTTTGTTTTAAAACACAGAAACTAGTATAAAAAAGTACATGTGTTACCGTACTACACAGTTCAAAAAAAAAAAAATTAGGGGAACATGTTTTTGAACGTATGCCATGCTCCGCAAAACAATACCTCACACCCAGGTATATTACCAACTAAACCTTTATTCTTTACCGTTTATGTATGCAAAAGAACATAGATGGATTCGCGTTCATTTTCAGAACACAAACGGAAATGTCCTAATAGGGGCGAAAACAAAGTGATAACAGTCCTCCAGGGTGGAGTTTTAGTTGGAGAGCTTCAGTATGGTGTACGTCCTCCGCGAGCATTTATCACAGCTTGCCACCTGCGTGGCCTGCTCCGCATAAGTCGACGGAGGTCACGTTGCGGTATCCGGTTCTATTCTTAAATGAGAGCCTGTTCGAGATCTTGGAGAGTCTATGGTGGAACAGGACGCCCACGGCCACTTCTGTCAAGCCTATCCCACACATGCTTGTTGGGATTAAGGTCGGGACTCGCTGCTGGCCATTCCATCTTTTGAATGTCCAGTTCTCGCAAGATGCGCCCTACATGAGCCCTGGCATTGCCGTGCATGAGTACGAATTCACGGCCAACACCGTATGCAGCAACCAACAAATGCTGTAGCAGTATCTGCTCGATGTACCCCCGCAGCGGTAAGATTACCACGGACGATGTCAAGATCCGTACGGCCTTGTCTTGTTGCAGTTCTCTGGCAGTTGCTGAACTACGCCGCAACGCATAGATGGTCAGATATGTCATCCTGTGGGGTTTGTCATGCGTCCACGACCTTGTCTAACCCTCCTTGTGAACTGGCCTGTCTCATTATACGATTCCACAAGTGTTGAATAACTGACGGAGAGACATTGAGATCCACAGCAACACGACGAAAAGTCCATCCTTAGTGGATCAAAGTGACGACCCTTGCGACTCGAACCTCGTTAAGATGTCTCATGGGATGGGCTGGTTGACGTTCAACGTGCTCAAATGACCGCAGTAGTCTGTGTACCTCACAACGAGAGACGGACGCACCGCTTATTCACGTTGTTTTGAGGGGTCACCTGACACTTTAATGCATGACTAAACGTACTGATGGAGTATAACTTCGATTTGACATATCCTGAGTAGCTAAGGTCTCAAGGATGCTGTACGACCATTGGAAGCCATCTAGCAAATTAACGTTCACCTACCAAACGTTACAAAACATGTTCCCCTAATTTTTTGGAACTGTGTATTTTAGGTTGTCTTAACATTTGTTGAACAATGCAGTGAGTCAACGCTGGCTGACATCGTACTAATGAAAAGATGGCGGGGCATTGCTGCTCGAAAACATTGCGAGGGACGCAAGAAACACAAAATAATGAGTTTGTAAATAAGATATAGGCCTACATGTTGATGTTTTGATGTACCATACTTCTAAAAAGTTTATTTTAACTTCTGTAAAGAACATAAGTGTAGCCTACAAAAGGTGTTTGAATTCGTTTGGCCATCTAAAAATTACAATTACATACTGTAATTAGACAAAAAAATAGTTATACATTTTCATGGCTTAACCGAAAAAATCGTTATCCGAAACGGCTCCCCACCCTCCACCCCCCTTTAGTTCGGTTAACCGGGGTTGCACTGTATCTTTGTACGTAATGAACATCCCGTACAAAGTCGTATCTAATACTATACGGTTAACACCGCCTCTGGCATGGATAACGTGGATTAGGTGAGGAAGTGATTCCACAAGGTATTGCATTTATGCTACATTGAGGCGAATCCACTCGCTCATTAAGAGGTCTCTTACGTACTGGTCACAGCGGCGCATGGAGCTGAACGTCGTCGTCAGTGGACGGCGTGTGGTGTTGTTCAAGCGGAAGGTGGGTCTGCGATGGTGTGGAGATGTTTATCGTACGACGACTTGGACCCCTCATTCAGGTGACGGAACCTGCTTGTGAATTGGGACATCTCGATGACCAGGTGTTGCCATTTATCCAACACCATAAATGCTACCCAGCTCGGAAAAAAATATTTGCTCATGTCTTTAGATGCTGCCGACTACATTGTACGAATGCATAGTGGGATGGGGATTGGACTAATACGGCAATATCGTGTCTTGTTTACATAACAGATGGCTCCACTGCCATCAGGGTGTTTGGGAGGTGTCAGTGTCAGTTGAAAGGTACAAGTGTCTGCAATTCAAAGTGTGTTAGAAGTTTCTGTGTAGGCTGTAGTGTTTGTAGTCATGGCTGATTGTGCGGACGGAGGCAGGCAACGAGGGAAGCAGTTATCGAATGAAACCACTCGTGTTCTTAACACTTCTTGAAGAAATTTACTCTCGTAAATACGTTGCCGGAATGCTGGAGGCTGCTCAGAAAATGATTTGGTATTTGAAAACGTTTCCAAGAGCCTGGAAGTGTTACCACCATAGCACGGGCCATCAGAGGGGGGGGAAAAAAAACCAACAGGGCGTCAATTTGTGCGTCTACAAGCCAACTTAAGAGCACGAGCATTACAGATGGACCTACAGCAGGCTTCTGGAGTACGAGCTAGAGACCAAATAATGAGAAACAGGATTCGAGAGGTCAATTTAATATCCAGACGACGTCGTGGTAGAGACTGCAGTTTGGTAGAGACCATCTGCACTGGCAGCTAAGACACTGGCGTCCTGTGCAGTTCGCGGATGAATCCAGTTTCGCGTTGTTCGCCTGCGAGTCTTGAGAAGACGTGGGGAGCGATTTTATTCGACAGCTGTACAGTTTACACTTGCTGGTGGAGGTAGATTTTTTATGATGTGGGCAGGCGTAAGTCTGGACATGGACGCCGATCTACTGACGGTATTGCTCGACGGTACATTGATGAGATCGTTTTGCCACATGCGATTTCTCTCGTGCAGCATTTATGCATGATAATGCTAGAGCGCTACTTCGACGAGTCGGGCAACTTCGTTCACTGTGCGCTCATAGGCAGGTCCAAACTCGATAGCCTTTTTTGCCAGTCTTTTATATCGTTGCGTTTATCTGTCTTAACGCACTCTTTATATGCAGCCGGACTGAGCGGCTAATGCGCTGGCTTTCTGAACCCAAGTTGGCAGGTTCGATCCTGGCTCAGTCCTGTGATATTTGAATGTGCTCAGTTATGGCATCCCGTGTCGGTAGATCTACTAGCACTTGAAAGAATTCCCAAGGGACAAAATCTCAGCACCTCGGGAGTTTTTGAGGACCGTAAAAGTATTTAGTGGGACGTAAAATCAATAATATTATTATGTTTACATGCAACGGATTGGCACGCTCACGTCACGTCACTGCCATGGCCGTACGCTAGCTGTGAGGATCTGAGGAATCATGATGTGGCACCAGTGCAACGCAATCTTTGTCGCCTTAAAGGGACCACTGGGTTCTTGAGGGAGAAAGGATTGCTTTTTTTTTTTCCTGGTGGGTTTATGTTGAGTTGGGTTGCACAGGGTGTGATGTATCGCCACATATCCGCGCATAGCGTGCATAAACGTACAGTAGTATTTACTCGTGCGTGACGTAATAGCTTATCCAGAATTTCAGCTCAACGGGCTACTTCCTTGTGAGCCGAAGCCAAGCCAGTATTGGGGGATTTCCGTCAATTTCTTTTATAAAACTGCGGATGGAACGAAGAGAATTAGATTTTGTAAGATAGTATTACCAGTGTGCTACAGCACATTAGCTCACAGGGTAGGAAGCATCCGCCACTGTGTACACGTTACCTTTTGGAAAAGACTAACTATCGTACCCATCGTGCACAGGCAATGTTGGTGTGATGGTGGTCATCATTTGTGTAGGTAAATTCTTTCAGCTCGAGACGATTAAAGGTTCTTTCTTTCGGAAATTCACTGCTACTATTGCCAGTCGTTCTTGTAGGAAAAGGAATGTACTGGTCTCGGTGAATATTAGGGTCAGTACAATTATTCAAATGAGTTCAATAGACCGGTCGTTGATCTCAGTAGTAAAATAATACGGGTGAGGCAAAATAAGTCGTTAAACGTATCACATAGAGTGTAACGAATTCTTGATATTCGAGGTCTTCCAGCACAGTAAAGCTGCATTTCACCGAGGAAGGGGGAGCAAGAGAGACCTCCTCGACTCAAATGCATTCTTTCTGTCTTTCTCATCTCCGCCGTACTTTTACTCTATAAAACTTTAGGGCACACTTCATATTCGTCGCTTAGACGATGTTTATAACCTAGATGAATTCAGACTGTTAATAGCTCACAAGTGTAACTAAAGACCGTGTAGAACAACTTGAGCTGAGTGGCTCTGACGCGCTGGCCTTCTGACCCCAACTTGGCTGGTTCGATCCTGGCTCAGTCCGGTGGTATTTGAAGGTGCTCAAATACGTCAGCCTCTTGTCGGTAGATTTACTGGCACGTAAAAGAACTCTTCCGGGACAACATTCCGGCACCTCGACGTATCCAAAAATGTCAAAGTAGTTAGTGGGACGTAAAGCAAATAGCAATTAATTCAAGTTCTTGAGGAAAATAATGGTCAAAAATTGGAACTCTCATTTGTTATCTGTCGTACGAAAAATATGTTAATTTTCAATTATTATTGTTATTATTTTGGAGACATGTCCTATTTATCTAGTGCTTATCACTGTGCACAAATTTCCAATAGAACTAGTATTAACAGAAATGTTTGAGACGCCCTATTTTGCTATACTGCCTTGAAGAGGGGTTTTCTAACATGAGAGCCCTACTTATCTCACTCAAATGTCAACACACAACAACGGGAGAAATTGTAAAGTCTACATACTGCTAGTATTTGAAACTTGTCGTAGATGCTTTATATCTGCCGAAGAACCCCTTGAAGAAGAAGAAGAAGAAAAATAGCTGAAGTTATGTTGTTTTGTGTCTCTGTGTTAGTTCTATGACTAATTTTTCGGAACGTTAATAAGAAACACGATATACAGTATTTCTTATTTTCTTCCAGAATTCTGACTGAATCATCCCAGATTTTTGAATCGGAAGATATTCCGGCATTTTTGGTTTTTACCTGACTAGATGTTTGAGTCAAATTTTGGACCTTTATCTAACCTATCATTCCAAATAATTTATAACGTGATTTCGAATTCCTCTTTCCGTAATCTCAATACCGAATTTGTTAAAGTGTTTTCACGTGATGCGATTACAGAGGAACAGACTAAAGTGTAACAGCATTTTTTTTTTTACAATTGGCTTTACATTGCACCGATACAGATAGGTCTTATGGCGACGATGGGATAGGAAAGGGCTAGGAGTGGGAAGGCAGTTGTGGCCTTTATTGAGCTACAGTCCCAGCAATTTGCCTGGTGTGAAAATAAGAAACCACGGAAAACTATCTTCAGGACTGCCGACAGTGGGGTTCGAACCCATTAGCTCCCTAGTACTGGATACTGGCCGCACGAATGCGACTGCAGCTATCGAGCCCGGTTAAACGACATTTTCCGAATATTGTTTGCCACATTTCTTTTTTACAGTTGGCTTTACGTCGGACCGACACATATAGGGTTTATGGCGATGATGGGATAGGAAAGGGCTAGGAGTGGGAAGGAAACGGCCGTGGCTGTGGCCCTAATTAAGGTACAATTAATTAAGGTGACAGGTGGGAAACCACGGAAAACCATCTGTAAGGCTGTCGACAGTGGGGTTTGAACCCATTATTTCCCGAATACTGGATACTGGCTGCACTTAATTTGATATGTCCTTCCGCATAGGCAACTCGCTTATGTTCGCAACAATTTATTTACCACCTACATACGCAGTTATGGTAGGCTTACGTGTGGATTGACACAATAAAAGGAATATCCTAGAAAACACCTTTCTTTGGTAATAAACAAGGCGTATACGCTTTTGCTGTAGGATCTACAATTTCTTTATTCTGTTGAAGGGTGTATGTCTTAAATTATTTCGTAGAAACGTTTTTTTTTAGAGAAAAATTAATTACTTTCTGCATGTTTTCAAATGAAAATTCTCGGTATCCATATCTTTAGCTCACTTAATGTGCTTAAGAATCTCAGAAACTTCCTTAGCACTGCTCTTTTCCGTTACATTCAGTTTATAATTTGCGATATTCCAAATTCATTAATGATTGTAATTAAATTCGATCGGAGATTCCTCCCTCTTTTTGAACAAATGTGTCCGGCTCCATTTTTGAATAGCCAGCGTAATGGTCCTCGGCGAATCCCTGGCGGGTTGGGGATGTTAACAGGGATGTGTTTTTGGGCTGGGAGTCTATCTGGATATGGTGTAAGCAATTTTGCATGGACCAAAAACCGACGCCGTCGTAATCAGGTAAACAGTGCACGTCATATAGGTGGGAAAACGACGCCGTTTTGGTGAACGGAAAGACATGTTTTTCGAAGTAGTTGATGATGGAAGTATTAGACCTATAAACAGAGCTTGTAAACGAAGCAGTCGTGATTATTAGTCTTCTAAGCCTAAAAACATATCCATGATTCGATGTTTCTCTGTGTCGCTGAGAAAACAGTAACATTTTTGCCACGTCTGATCAATTCCTCTTGCGTGATTTTCTCAGTACCGTACATCAGTCAGTCAGTACTGATCTGCACTTAGGGAATCTGCCACCTGAGCGACTGCCTTATCTGTTGTTTTCCTAGCCGTTTCTTAAATGATTTCAAAGAAATTGGAAATTCAGTGAACATCTCCCTTGGTAAGTTATTCCAATCCCAACTCCCGTTCCTATAAACAAATATTTCCCCCAATTTGTCCTCTTGAATTCCAACTTTACTTTTTAAAGACACCGCTCAAACTTATTCGTCTACTAATGTCATTCCACACTATTCGCTGACAGCTCGGAACATACCACTTATAATGCAAATATAAATGGTCCGTTATTGGACATACATTTTCCAGCTAACTCATTCCTGGTTGCCAGCGTTTCTCCCCAGTGTGCTAAGTTGGGCTCATCAGTTGGTAAATAGCACACCCACCAAGACGCATTGCTAGTGCATATCGTGGAGGCCATTGCGTAGGCTATTTGGAGCCACCAGCAGTGCCAGTGCACTATGAGAGCCTTTGTCTCATTACCAAAAATTGATGCCTGCCTGGCCATCAGATGATATAGATGTTGATTCCCATAGGGAGTCCAAAATACCTGCACCTGTTCATACACACACAAGCCATAATACTATCAACGACGACAGAAACACGCAATAGTAAATGCATCTCTCCATAAAGGGCTGGCTTCACTAAAGGCATCCGGTCGTAAGACAGGGCTAGGTCCTCATGTGCGATAGAGTTCGCAGCCGCATCTTCGCCAGGGTGTGAGAAAAGCGGTGGAAGAATGTTTTTATTTTTTATTTTTATTGTTACTGTACTTGTAGGAACACAGGTTTCTTTCAGACGTTTAAAAATTGTTTCCTTAGTTTAAGAGGACCATATTCTTTATACACTGTCGAAAGAAAGACATGAAACATCCACAAGGACAAGGTCATTTTATTCACAAGCGATGGGACAGGTAGTTTATCATTTCAGGAATAAATGATTACAAATTCAGACCAAATGAAATACAGGTCACAGTAAAGGATGCCCGAACAGTCGCATGAATACACAGTGTACCCCACTCTGAAGGCAGTGCAGGCGGTATTCTCGCATACAAACAATCATAAAGGTGCCGAATGGCATCCTGCGATAGATTGTCCCAAGCGTCTTGCAACTTTTGATGCAATTCGACAACGGTTCTTGCAGGCTCATGTCCCATACGTGTTTAGTTGGCGAGAGATCCGGTGATCTTTCTGGCCAGGGCAGTTGTACACCACGTAAAGCATGTTGCGTCGCAACAACTGTATGCGGACGTGCATTGTCCTGCTGAAAAAGCACATCACCTTCCTGTCAAAAAATGGCAGTAGCACGGGGACAATAACCTGTACAATGTCGTGGGCACTGGTTACGTTACCCTGCAGAAACATCAACTGTGACCGCGAATTGTAACTGGTGGTTCCCTGGGTGTCGCGGGCGAGTGCACTTCGAATAGCCCGCTCACCAGGTCTACGCCATACACGTGTACGTCCATAAAGACAGTCGACTGTTTTACTACACCAGAGTAGTGATGGGACGTTCGCAGAGATGCCAACTATTACGATTCAATCGTAATAATTACGCCTTTACGAATTACACACCACAAATTACGATTTTTTGTTTATTTTTAAGTCTATGTGTATGAAGTGTCCAAAAGGATACACAAGGAATGCCATTACAGCTTGAATTCTTAGAATATTATTTTCGGATTTCTCACTAATCATTTACACCCCCTTCCTGTTCCTCGTTAAAGAATATTTCGAGTTTTCACGCGCCGAACGCAGTGTGTGCTTCCAGTACCGGGAAAATAGGCACCTGTGAAGTGGTATATCTTGCGGAGTTGTTGTCTTTGTTCGTCACATGATCAGATTTCCATGAAAATATGCGAGTTCTTTTGTTTTTGTATTTCTCTTACATGATCCTTGGTCTTTGTTTTGGCGGCAAAGTGGTGACAAACTCCGTTTCATTGTGAATACTGTGTGCGTGACCGTTGAAGAAGTATTTATGGCTATTTCGGTTGCCAAATTTACATATTTTGCTGTTACGTGATATATCGTGCAGGAAAATACGTGTGATGACGTTACCGTGACTAGTGACGCTAGTAATAAACAAAAAATGGTTCAATACTCGAAAGAATGGCCCTTTTTACTGCGTTCCTCAAAATCTCATTTCACACGTGTTTTGTAATGTGTGAAGCCGCGACTTTTCAGATGCGCGTAATGAGGAAGAACAAGATGGTTGAACTGTATGTTGTTCATTGATTTTTCAATTATATGTAAGTTAATAATAATAATAATAATAATAATAATAATAATAATAATAATAATAATAATAATAATAATAATAATGTTTTATTTATCTTCGCAAAGTTAGGGATGTACTTCCTTTCTTAACCTAGAACACATAATAATAACTATTGATGACAATTATATGCTAGTATTAACAATAATAACAGTAATGGTATTCACAAAAATAAGCACACTTTAAAAAAGTCATATCTATATAATACCCATCGTACGTAGAGTACATTAAAAATACATGAATAATGAGTACTATAACTACTACTTAAGAGAAAGTTTAGAAAATATATACATTTCTGCAGTACACTTAAGTTAGTAAGATCTCGGGGGAAAAATTCTACGGCCCCCGCCGTCCCCCCCCCCCCTAATCCCCGTGCCCTAACGGCTGCATTACGAATTGCCTTTCTGGAAAGTTGGCATCTCTGCGTTCGATTCATTTTACTGCATCTATGTAGTATGTGCTGGTAAGACAGCAGCAACAGCATTCATTGCTCGCAGCTGCCATCTGGTCTTCATACTATGAACTCCTTTCTTAGGAAAAAAAATGCTAGTCACTCTAAAGGTGCATTTTCCAAGGTGCGACTGTAGCCGCCACGACGGCCAGAGCCGCAACGACTGGGGTCGCCATATACGTTGGCGACAGCAGCCGCAAGCGACGGGCACGTGGGGGGTTTTCTTACACACGATTCCAGCCGCCAGTCGCGCAGTCCATTCCGTCAGAAATGGACGAGAACACGGGCGATTTCGTTAGTGGCAGAGCTTTCCTTGACATTTGAATGAAAGAAGAAGAATAAGAATTGTTAATGTGGTATCTCGGCTCTAAAAGGAGGAAAGTAAACAGTATATTTGCATCGCACTATGAGGAAAGACGCTATTACAATTTAATTAACAGGCATCTTTTAAGTGATGAGACAAAGTTCAGGAACTATTTCAGACTGAGTGTTTAGTAATATTCTCTAACTTTTAAAAAGTGAAATTTTGAAAACCCTGTGCAATCGGTACAAGAAACCTATCAGCCCAGCTGAGAAACTTGCACTCACTCTCAGGTACGGATATTTTAATCTTATTTTAACAGTGTTTAGCTCAGCTGAATAAGTGTTTTTACAGTAAGACATAAAGATCAGTAAATCTGTGGTCGTAATAGACTTCAAGATTTTTTAATTTTTTTTTTTTTTTTTGCTAGTGGCTTTATGTCGCACCGACACAGAGAGGTCTTATGGCGACGATGGCATAGGAAATGCCTAGGAGCTAGAAGGAAGCGGCCGTGGCTTCATTACGGTACAGCCCCAGCATTTCCCTGGTGTAAAATGGAAAATTACGGAAAACCATCTTCAGGACTGCCGATAGTGGGAATCGATCCCACTATCTCCCGGATGCAAGCTCACAGCAGCGCGCCCCTAACAGCACAATCAACTGGCCCGGTAAACTTCAAGTTAAACAAACCCGCAACTTAATTGAGTGACAACATTAATTGCACCAATATGTCAAATATTTACATGCCATTCCAACGGTATAATGTAGGGAATGAAGGAATCAATAAAAACGCATAAAAATGATAATGCAGAGTGGGATTTGCATTTTATTTAAAAGTACGTATTACACTGTATATTCATTCCTATAAATTATGACCCAGCAATCTTGACAAGATATCAAGACTGTTTACATCTGAGCATGGCTGGCTTTTATCGGCCCTTGATTGACAGAGGAGAATGCTTGCGGAGGAGGTGTTGAGGCAATAGTCACTTCCGTCGCAGCGAATGCGGCCGCCAGCACTGCTCACTGCACCAGGCTCAAGCCGCAATCGCAGCGTGTCGCAGACCAAATTCAAACTGCGCATGCGCGGAGATGGAGACTGCTGTCATCGTGCGGCTACAATCGTCGTTGCGGCTACAATCGCACCTTGGAAAACGCACCTTAAGTTAATACATCGAAGGTTTCCGGCGACGCAGGGTGGGAAAGGTTAGGATTAGGAAGGTACCAGCCATGGCCTGAATTAAGGTATAATCCCAGCATTTCCTGGTGTGAAAATGGGGAAACTACGGAAAACCAACTTAACGGCTGCCGACGGTGGGATTCGAACCCACCATCCCCCGAATGCAAGCGCATAGCTACGCGATACTAACCTCACGACAACTCGCTCAGTCATTTTTGAAAATATGTATTTTTCTATCAGCTGAGAATTTTTTTAAATCGTCATATTTTGTATAGGCTACCCGAATTGTACCGTAGCCCGCTGGTTTTCTGATTCAGCATACTGTTGGTTAAGTTATTGCGTCTGTCCACATATGATTGAAATCATGTGCAAAGATGTGACATATGAACGGAGAGTATATCGTCCTACGCCATCTCTCCACGGACAGCTCGGAACATACCACTTAATCGAGCAGCTCGTCTCTTTTCTCCCAAGCCTTCCCAGCCCAAACTTTGCAACATTTTTGTAATGCTACTCTTTTGTCGTGGGAAAAGCAACGGGAAACTACCTCGCTCCTTATTTCCCTAGTACGCCTCTTCAGTGATGCCTAGGCCATCTATGACAGCTGATGGCAGAGCTGTTCAATCAATCAATACTCATCTGCATTTAGGGCAGTCGCCCAGGTGGCAGATTCCCTATCTGTTGTTTTCCTAGCCTTTTCCTAAATGATTTCAAAGAAATTGGAAATTTATTGAACGTCTCCCTTGGTAAGTTATTCCAATCCCTAACTCCCCTTCCTGATGAGGATCCCACCAGCGGCATCGCTGACGTACTGAACATACATACTCTTTTGTCGGAAATCGCCCAAAACAAATCGAGCTGCTTTTCTTTGGATTTTTTCCAGTTCTTGAATCAAGTAATCCTGGTGAGGGTCCCATACACTGGAACCATACTCTAGATGGGGTCTTACCAGAGACTTATGCCCTCTCCTTTACATCCTTACTACAACCCCTAAATACCCTCATAACCACGTGCAGAGATCTGTACCCTTTATTAACAATCATATTTATGTGAATACCCCAATGCAGGTCTTTTCTTATATTAACACCTAGGTACTTACAATGATCCCCAAAATGAACTTTCACCCCATCAACGCAGTAATTAAAACTGAGAGGACTTTTCCTATTTGTGAAACTCACAACCTGACTTTTAACCCCGTTTATCATCATACCATTGCCTACCGTCCATCTCAAAACACTATCGAGGTCACCCTGCAGCCGCTCACAATCTTGTAACTTATTTATTACTCTGTACAGAATAACATCATCTGCAAACAGCCTTGTCTCTGAACACTTTTAAGCGTCTGCGCGCGAAGGCCCGATTTTTTATTCGAGCCTTACTAGCTACTTCAGAATTATGTTTTGACTACCTTTTTAACACTGCAAATAAATAAATAAATAAATAAATAAATAAATAAATAAATAAATAAATAAATAAATAAATACAACTATAAAGAAAACAATAAATAAATAAATAAATAAATGTATTATTTAAACCTCCCTGTAAGAAGAGGACAGTGAATGCAAATGGGTATTATTTTCAAATGAGTTGAGCTCGAGAGTCTATTATAGCATACGATTCTTTCAGTGTACCATGGCTCACTGCATGTCTCGTTGCAGCGGAAGCTCGGCTCTCCGCCAGTGTCCCGTGAGCCGATAAGGAGCCGTGTGTATATTGTCTCACTGAGCCGTGCACGTTCACGATTCTTTCGGTGTGCCATGGCTCACTGTATGTCTCGCTGCAGCGGAAGCTCGGCTTTCCGTCATCGTCCAGTGAGTGCGCCACTCGGCACTGTCTGCTGGGAGTAAGCTGAATCGTGTGCCGTGAGCTCGCCGTTCCTGTGAATCGATTCACTCGGACACTTGAATGAATCGATACACTGCTTCGAATCATGCATTCAGTAGCCAACAGTACACCTAAGTAGCCGTGCTAAGTAGCCGTTCTTGGCGGTGTTGTGGTGTCGGTGGTAGCCTGGCCAGAGGCACACGTGATCGTAATCCTTCTGCAAGCATACGGTTCCCAATGGTCCTTGGTGACACAGCAGATGCAGGTGGTGGTGGTTATTGTTTTAGGAGGAAGTACAACTGGGCAACCATCTTCTATATACCACTAATCAGAGAGAAAAAATGGAAGGGGTCGAAAGACAAGGACCATGAAGGGCGTGAAAATTGAAAGACTCCCTAGGCCTCGGGAACCTAATACCGTCGGGGTCAGGAAAGACCAAGGGAGGTCGGATAGGATAGATGAAAGTGAGGAGCCTGTCACAAGTATGTGTAAGCAATGCCAGGACCACAGCAGGTACAACATGCGACTGGATTTAGTTTCTGTGTGATGTTCGGTCGGCCACCGCTGCTCGTACAATGCGTCGATCTTGAAGTCCGCCTGTACTACGCGGACGAACGGAGCCTGGTCTACGGGTGTGGGAATGTTCAACAGGCCTCTGCTGAAAGCAGCGACAGATCATAGATACATTGCACCCAACATGTGCAGCAATCCGCCGATACGTCCATTCAGCGATGTAGGGCGAGACTAATAAGGTGTCCCCCGAGTTGCCTGAGAGGTGCCTGTGGTCTTTATTCTTCATTGCTATTTCTACCCTTCTATTCTCAATTTCTTAAATTGCCTTACTCTTCCTGTCTAGCCAACCTCTCTGCCGCGGGTAGTAAAGTTCTATGGAGGTTTAACACTCCCCCAATCACAAGTTTCGGGTCGTGGCGAGGTGATACTTGGCTACTGCCAGAGTAGTTCTTAGCGACCTCCCTCCAGATACCGGGCGCCCTCTGGAGTAATATAGCCTTGCCTTCGGTTTGTCGGGGTTCTGCCGAAGGTCGACGTTTTATATCCCGGGTACTGGTGGGACTATGCATTTTTTTTAAAGTTTGATTTTGATTCTCCGAAGGCTGCAGGCCTTAAAACTGCGTCCTTTAATTGTTCAGTTAGGAAACGTAAGTATTTCAATCGTGTTGGCCTGTCTAGTAAGGAAGTTTCTGAAGAGCGTTTGCCACGATTTCTGGTTGCGACCAGAATCGATGGACAGAGCTTTCTTCAAGAGATCCTGTTCCTCATAAGGAATGCTGTGGAAGGTATTGTTGGTGAATTAGTTGAAATGAGAAAATTGATGGATGGTAGCGTACTCATTAAGACGCCAGTGCAGATAAAAAGTTATTGGAAGCCACAGCGTTCAGGCTAGTGCCAGTTAAGGTCGAGAGCCACAAGCCCCGTAACTCCTGCAAAGGAGTTCTCTCTCATATGGACTTGATTAAGGCCTCCGATGATGACCTTATCCGGAGCCTTGCTCGTAGAGGTGTGTCCGACGTTAAACGTCTTAAGAGGCGTGTCGGTGACAATCTCTACGACACGGGGGCTTTCATCTTAACTTTCGATGTTGAGAAACTGCCCGAACGTATTAAGGTATCCATGTACACACTTACTGGTGGTGATTTTTATTTTAAGAGGAAGTACAACCCGGTGCAGATGGCGTTGCGACTGGGGGCGTTTGTAATGACAACGGTGTGCAACGTTTACATTCCACCGGACTACCATCTTCAAATGTATGCACTGCAAGATCTTTTCGCTCAGTTACCTCCTCCTTATGCAGGGAGACGTGAACGCCCCTAACACACTCTGGGTTTTTCCATCTTCCTGTGCTCGGGGGAGGATGCTCGAGCGATTGATCAACCATTTTGATCTCTGTGTGCTAAACGAAGGGGAACCGACACATTTCAGCAGCGCACCTGGCACATTCTCACACCTGGTTGTCACTTTGTGCAGCCGTGCGCTAGTTCTCCTGCTACGGTGGCAAGTACACGACCTTTGTGATAGTTACCATTTCCCGACAATTATATCTCTCTTGAATCAAAGACAGTCTGAAATATCCAAGCGCTGGTTACTTCGGCGGGCAAATTGTTCAGAATTTTCCAAACGCGCAGTGATGGCCGATGATATGCTGGAGTGTGTTGACGACCACGTTTCTTCCATTACTACTGGAATTTTGGCTGCTGCAGAGGAAACAATTCTATCGTCATCAGGTATTTTCGCCGGAAACAGGTTCCATGGTGGACCTACGAAATTGCAGCAGCCATACGTGATAGCCGACGGGCTTTTAAGCTTTATCGCCGCGATCCTACGATGGCCAATCGTATCACATTTAAGCTTCTGCACGTGAAAGCCCGTTTTTTGATTCGAGAAAATAAGAAAGTGACGCGGGAAAAGTATGTGTTTTCCATGACGGCACATACCCAGTCATCACAAGTGTGAACAAAAGTCCGCCGTATTGTCGGAAGGAGTACCGCCACACGGTAGTTGTCTTCTTAATTGCTCTCAGCTTGTTGGGAGTTCGGATAGCTAGCCACTCCGTTTCCCAGGACGCCAAGATGGTTCGACGTAGCTGAGAACAAATATCCGTAGCAGGTACATTGACACGTCTTGTAGGTAAAAGTACAGCTACATTTGCAGCTTCATCCGCACGTTCGTTTCCCGCAATCCTAACGTGGCTTGGAAGCCACGCGAAAGTGATTATGGTGCCAGCATCACTTAACCTGGCTAGAAGGTCATGTATCTGCTGTACCAGTGGATGTTGCGAGAAACAGGCATCAATAGACTGCAGAGAGCTTAACGAATCGGTACATATAAGAAAGTGGCTTCTTTCGTCACGCTGTGCAAACTGCAGAGCCTCTAAGATGGCGTAAAGCTCTGCAGTATACACGCCACATACTCTAGGAAGTGAGATCTTCGTGCACATATCATCAAATACGAAAGAGCAACCAACATTATCTCCGATTTTAGAACCATCCGTGAAGATATGTCTCGCAGCCGGATATTGGTGAACGAAGTCCAGGAAATACCTCCGGAGCAGATCTAGACGTATATCCGGTCGCGGAACCAACCACGGAGGTACCTCGCTAAAAGTTTGTTCAAAACAACCACCGATATCGATATTCAAATCATGACACAAGCTATCAATTCGGTACCTAACCGGCTGTGTGGTATTCGGCCGGTCTTGGCACATCTGGTTGTATTGGGTACGATAGATGCATTGATAGCTTGGATGCAGCGGCATTTCACGAATTTTTTCAGCGTACGTGAGGAGTAACTGCTGCCTCCTTATCCGTAAAGGTGGAACTTCCGCTTCTGCGAGTAGGCTGGGAATGGGGCTAGTACGGAAAGCTACCGTTGCCAATAGGGTTGGGCAGACCGGAACATTCACTTGTTCCGCAACATTAGGAGCTTGAGGCGGAGTGTTTCGGTACAGAGTGCCGAGACACGGGACACAGGACTGTAACTGCGTCCTAGAGAGAACTTCGAGAGGCAACAGGACATGCTCCGCTTCAGCTGGAATGTGCCTGAACCGAACGTGCTGTGTCAAGCCCGCACTAGATCGATTAGTTGACCTTGGCTGTGTCTGCCTGTCGATACCGGCTGTGTGCCGCCCTGTGCTGGAGTGTCAACATTTTTTCATCCAGTTATATCTTTAATTCCAAAGCGATGACCCATATTTTTCTTGGGCTTAAAAGTTTCCTTAAAGTCCAAATTAATGTTTAACGTCAATCCCCGAGAAAGTTTTGAGGGAAATTTTCGAGATATTAATTACTCACTAATTACTCACAATGCAGGCCAATACATTCAACTGGTGAAAATATTCTTGAATTGGTTACTTTTAAACACCTGCACTGCCATTCTAACCGTGTTATATGTATTTTATATTGACCGTAAAAATCTTAACCTAAAAGCAGCCTTTAAACGTGATTATTGGGCGCGAATTTCAGTGTTCCGACTGTTCGTTCACGTTCTCTGCAGCTTTATGCTGGACCATGGCCATAACTACACACAGGCACACACCACACAGAACGTTCCGTACGGGCACATTCCCAGTTCCCACTGGCACGGAGCATGTAATGTTGCCTCTCGAAATTCTCTCTACACTGCGCAGTTACAGTCCCGCGTCCCGTGCGCCCGCTGCACAGTTCAGCTAGTAGGCGAAGGGCAGTGCATAGTGGCGCTTCTGACGGGACAGCGAGTCAGTGTCTCCGGCTCGCTTGAGAATGTTTCGGAACAATTGACACTCGGCGTTCTGGAACAGCGGAACATAACTGTGCACCGGCACATTGTGCCGAAACAGGGACATAGTGTCCAACCCTAGTTGCCAGCCGAACTCCACTATGGTGAATACTGTCTAAAAGGCTCAGCGTAGATTTTGATTCTGAGCCATAAGCCGCACTTCCATAGTCAATTCGGGAGAGGACGGTCGCCGTGTAAAATCGTAGCAGTACCGCACGGTCAGCCCCTCACGAAGTGCCGCTGAGAAACTTAAGCATGTTAAGTCTTCACGCAGGCAACCTTCAACTGACGGATGTGGGGCTGCCATGTAAGTCTCTTATAAAAATGGAGACCCAGGAATCTGCAGGTGTCAACCACTGGTAAGACACTGTTTCGCAAGCGGAGCTCTGGTTCGAGATGCACATTTCGACGTCGACAGAAGTGTACAACTGAGGTTTTCGCTGCTGAAAATCGAAAACCATGTTGCAGGGCCCATTTGTCGACTCGATTAATAGCTTGCTGTAGCTGTCTCAGCAACCGCCACCCTTCCGGAGCTGTAATGTAGAGCTAAGTCGTCTACATACAGCGATGGAACGACTGCGGGCCCAGCAGCGGCAACTATGCCGTGACACTCAGTACCGATCCCTGAGGTACTCCATTTTCCTGAACGTAATATTGAGAAAATGCATTCCCTACTCGGACTCGAAAGAGACGGAGGGACATGATGTTCTCAATAAACGTTGCCAAATTTTCCCGAAATCCCCACTGGTGTAGAGTGGAGAGAATCCCATATCGCCAGGTAGTGTCGTAAGCCTTCTCCAGGTCAAAAAACACGGCGACTAGGTGTTCCTTCCGAAGAAAGGCCTCCTGAATGGCGCTCTCCAGTCTGACCAGATGATCAGTGGCAGACCGATGAGAGCGAAAACCACAATGGTAGTTAGACAAGAGACCCTCATTTTCCATGGTCCACACAAGACCCCGGTTAAATATCCTTTCAAATAGCTTACAGAGGCCATTCGTAAGGCATATTGGCCTATAACTATCCAGAATTTTGTATCTTTACCTGGCTTGGGAATTGGTATCACAATTCCCTCACGCCATTGAGATGGAAACACTCCCTCACTCCATATTCTGTTGAACAGGGTGAGGATATCCTTGAGACATCTGTCACTCACATGCTTAAACATTTGTAAACATTTGGTTATGGATTTTGTCCGGTCCAGGAGCTGTATCTCTGCACAGCGCGAGTGCACTCCGCAACTCCCACTCCGTGAAGGGCACGTTGTAGGGATGCGAAGCATTAGAGGCAAAGAGAGATGGTGTGCCTCTGGTTCGCGCTTAATTGGAAGAAATGCAGAGTCGTATCTCCTAGAGCTGGACGTATCTGCGAAATATGAGGCGATGTGGTCGGCAATGACTGAAGGAATCGTAACTATATCTTCATTAATGGAGATTCCGGGTACTGAGGGCACATTCTGTACTCCGACAATACGGCCGAGTTTTGTCCAGACCTGTGATGACGGAGTATGTGCCGTGATAGATGACACATACTTTTCCCACGTAGCTTTCTTACTTTCTCGAATCAAAAAAACGGGCCTTCGCGTGCAGACGCTTAAAAGTGATCAGAGATAAGGCTGTTTGCAGATGATGTTATTCTGTACAGAGTAATAAATAAGATACAAGATTGTGAGCGGCTGCAGGGTGACCTCGATAGTGTTGAGAGATGGACGGTAGGCAATGGTATGATGATAAACGAGGTTAAAAGTCAGGTTGTGAGTTTCACAAATAGGAAAAGTTCTCTCGGTTTTAATTACTGCGTTGATGGGGTGAAAGTTCATTTTGGGGATCATTGTAAGTACCTAGGTGTTAATATAAGAAAAGACCTTCATTGGGGTAATCACATAACTATGATTGTTAATAAAGGGTGCAGATCTCTGCACATGGTTATGTTATGAGGGTATTTAGGGGTTGTAGTAAGGATGTAAAGGAGAGGGCATATAAGTCTCTGGTACGACCCCAACTAGAGTATGGTTCCAGTGTATGGGACCCTCACCAGGATTACTTGATTCAAGAACTGGAAAAAATCCAAAGAAAAGAAGCTCGATTTGTTCTGGGCGATTTCCGATAACAGAGTAGCGTTACAAAAATGTTGCAAAGTTTGGGCTGGGAAGACTTGGGAGAAAGGAGACGAGCTCTTCGATTAAGTGGTATGTTCCGAGCTGTCAGTGGAGAGATGGCCTGGGAGGACATCAGTAGGCGAATAAGTTTGAGTGGCGTCTTTAAACGTAGGAAAGATCACAATATGAAGATAAAGTTGGAATTCAAGAGGACAAATTGGAGCAAATATTCATTTATAGGAGGGGGAGTTAGGGATTGGAATAACTTACCAAGGGAGATGTTCAATAAATTTCCAATGTCATTAAAATCATTTAATAAAGGCTAGGAAAACAACAGATAGGGAATCTGCCACCTGGGCGACTGCCCTAAATGCAGATCAGTACTGATTGATTGATTGATTGATTGATTGATTGATTGATTGATTGATTGATTGATTGATTGATTGATTAGCCATCGTAGGATTCCGACGATAATGCTTAAAAGCCCGTCGGTGATCACGTATGGCTGCTGCAATTTCGTCCGTCCACCATAGGACCTGTTTCCGGCAACGAATACCGGATGAGGAAGGAATTGTTTCCTCTGCAGCAGGCAAAATTCCAGTAGTAATGGAAGAAACGTGGTCGTCAACATACTCCAGCATATCATCAGTTATCACTGAGCGTTTCGAAAATTCTGGCCAATTTGCCCGCCGAAGTAACCAGCGCTTGGGTACTTCGGACTGTCTTTTGATTCAAGAGAAAGAGAATTATCGGGAAGTGGTCACTATCACAGAGGTCATCGTGTACGTGCCACCGTAGCAGGGGAACTAGCGCACGGCTGCACAAAGTGACATCCAGGTGTGAGAATGTGCCATGTGCGCTGCTGAAATGTGTCGGTTCCCCTGTAATAAGCACGCAAAAATCAAACAGGTTGATCATTCGCTCGAGCATCCTCCCCCTAGAACAGGAAGACGCAGAACCCCATAGTATGTTACGGGCGTTCACATCTCCCATCATGAGGAAAGGAGGAGACAACTGAGTGATCAAATCTATGGAAGGAGCTGGCCCCATGGTGTAGGGGTAGCGTGCTTGGCTTTTACCCGGAGGCCCCGGTTTCGATTCCCGGCCAGGTCAAGGATTTTTACCTGTATCTGAGGGCTGGTTCGAGGTCCACTCAGCCTACTTGATTAGAATTGAGGAGCTATGTGATGGTGAGATAGCGGCCTCGGTCCAGAAAGCCAAGAATAACGGCCCAGAGGATTCGTCGTGCTGACCACAATGGCACCTCGTAATCTGCAACCCTTCGGGCTGAGCAGCGGTCGCTTGGTAGGCCAAGGTCCTTCAGGGCTGTAGTGCCGTGGGGTTAGGTTAGGATTGGGAAGGAAGCGTCCGTGGCCTTGTTAAAGGTACCGTCTCGGTATTTGCCTGGAGTTGTAATAGGAAACCATTGAAAACCATTTCGAGGACGACCGGCGGGGGATTTGAATCCGTTTTCTCCCGAGTACGGAGCTGTAGCAGCCATAACTGTCTGTGCCAGAACGCACTGAACTACTCTGTTCGTGAAATGGACAGTGAATTATGATAGTTGAAGCACGCAAAATACGAAGGGATTATTGGCAAACTTTATCACTGGTTCATGCATTGAAAACTGGCTAAATATATTAACAAATTCGGACTCGAGTTTCAAGATATTTGGTAAGAGATGAAATATCACGCTTGCCGCTATATATTGTTTCTTCCATAGATTTCAGATTTGGAAATGTGAAAAGGATCTATTATATGGACAATCCATGTTTTAGTTTATTTTCATATGAATTAACAACACTTTACCTGAAATATTATGATCTTTTCCTTGGAATTCGGTATTTAACTTACGTTCGTGATAATATTCCCCAGGAGATTATTTCATAAAGGAGAACCGTCCACCTTACGCCTGCATGAAGAATTTGTCACCATACTTAGAATCTGATATACGTTAAGTACTGTATTTCTGAACAGTAGTAGAATTCGTTCTCATATAATCCAGGACATAAATTACAATTTTTATGACATGATCAAACTTTAAAACCTTTGCGCATAAAGCTTCTTGACGGATAATACAATGATAAATAAGATTTTTGGAAATTTTTCATCCTTAGCGCAGCAGAGAGAAAGAAGAAAAGAATTAATTACTTCTACCAGTCATAGACAGCGCCCCATCTGTTCTTATAGCGGCAAGCTTTGGCAAATTTGAGGAACGCATTAAATATGCCTTCTCCCGTAGTACGTCCATGGAAGTGGCAGTAGTTCGACACACTCTTCCTTTATTGTAAAAATAATGAAAAACCGTCCTAGCAAGTACACACAACTCAGCAACTTCAGACAGGCCTACAGACATAAGTTAGCAGCACGTTCATCAAACTGGAGTGAAAAATCTTCAGATGTAATTGATATTCCATATTATTATAAATCTGTTTAGCCCGCCTATTAACAGTGTTCCATCCTTTCACTGATAGCGGGAGTCCGACTCGTTGGCCGAATGGTCAGCGTACTGGCCTTCGGTTCAGAGGGTCCCATGTTCGATTCCCGGCCGGATCTGGGATTTTAACCGTCATTGGTTAATTTCGTTGACACGGGGGCTGGATGTATGTGTCGTCTTCATCATCATTTCTTCCTCATCGCGACGCGCAGGTCGTGTATGGGTCCTCGGACAACAAATTTCCTGAGATTGAGGATGGTGCTTTATAACCTTTAACTAGGTATATTCAATTAAAAATTGCACTTCTTTACAAATATTAAATAAAGACCAAATATACCAATTTCATTTTTTATTACTACCAGTACCTTAAAAATATTACCATAAGATATTTGGCACGGCAGTTTTCAAAACGAAATACCTTACTTATTTCGAGCCCCAAAGTTTCATTTTCGGTATCGTACTACAGATAGATGTTTAAGCCCAATTCCTCAATATTTCCAGACATTTATTTACAAACACAACTATGCAAAAACAAGTTATAGAATCCCGGAAACTGTAGGCCTATTTCACTTCTTGAAGCCAACACACAAGGAAATACCCTTCAACAATCGCCTACCCTTTCGTCACAATTTGAACATATTTCTTTGTTGCTACAGTCAGCACAAATGTTTTTCATGTGATTCAGACACACAAATTGATAGCATTTGCAGCATGAAACTTAGTTTTCTTGTGATGATCTGGGACATACTGTGCACCTTCCTGACGTGCGGGATTGTCGTTCAGGAGTCATTGTTGCCTCTGACGAATTGGTTAGTTTTGTTGCCTTCAAACGAACCTCCTTTCGAACAATTGTCATAGCTGATCTTTTTTCCACTTGACGACGTACTAGAGCCTGACCTAACTCTCTCAGGAACTGTCGTCTGGTCAGCTTGGATGAATCGTTATTGGACATGAATTACTTGTGCATTAATGCCGGCTATATCCAGCATGCGAAAAAATACCACCAAAGGCCATCGTTTGTCCTAGCTATAGTTCTAGACATTTTGTCCACTGTATCAACACCAACGTTAGTAAGGTTGTAGAAGGTTATGATCGTTACTTTTTAATTTTTTTTAAAGTTTCCCCGATGAAGAATCAATTTCAGTGTTATTGGGATGCATGGTTGAAATTCATAAGAACATTACCACATTTCTTTGGCAATAAGCGAAAAGTATCCAGCTTATTTCCCTTAATTTACCTGGTGAGTTGGCCGTGCCGTTAGGGGCGCGCACTGTGAGCTTGCATCCGGGGACTGGGTGTTTGCGCTGTCGCCAACATCCCTGCAACTCACACACACCACATACATAACACTATCCTCCACCACAATAACACGCAGTTACCTACACATGGCAGATGCCGCCCACCCTCATCGGAGGGTCTGCCTTACAAGGGCTGCACTCGGCTAGAAATAGCCACACGAAATTATTATATTGTAATATGTATGAATATAACATATTCCAGTTAGTCGGAAAATGAAAGGTTAACACTTGTTCAGTTCTTTTCGGTGACTTCGTCTTAAGTTGGCAAGCATAGACAGCATGGATACGCGTTAAACATTTATTATGCAGTATCGCTTATGTTTGCTGTTGGAGTTAACATGTGCCAGCCTCGGTTACGTGAACGAATTGTATTCATGAAATTTCATTTTAATTTTTTGTCTTAATTGGGGGTAATAATTGCTCTCATTAATACTTTAGCCCGGCTGTCAAGATTTTCACACCCGCACAACGATCGTCGTTTGTTTACACGCTCGTGGCCTTCTAGGGAAGGATGTTGTCAAATGGTGCTCAGTGCTGACAACTTCTATACTTACGAACTAGTCATATTGACCTATTTCGCTGTAGACTCAACTCTCTTCTGTGGCATTCCGCATGGGAGTGCTATTCAAAATTAGAACTGAGGAAGATATTCATGTTAATGTGGTTATGGGACGCTAAATCTCGCGTCTCTTCTTCTTGATGGTTATGGGCTCCTATATTTCGCCCATATCTCGCATCTCAGTGACTGCCAAAATCCTTGTTATAAGCATTGTCCGCTTCATCGTGCCGTCTTTTGTTACCTTCCTGAGGTCCAGGGCTAGCACCCATAAGTGGGAGTGATATGTTTCTGAATTCTCAATATTTTTGTCCATCATGACTAGCGCGGGCACTTCAAACGGGAAAATGGAGGTGGAAAGGTATATCGTAACGCAAAAATGATTCTCGTTAAAAGAAAAATAGCATGATCCCTGGGCCAATAAGTGTGATCGTATTAATTAATACGTTGTAGGCACAAGTCAACAACTCGCCCGACCAAGTAACACAAAAGTGTTACATGTAATTTTACGCGACTGCCATGAGCCAGTAGTAACGTTGCTATTCATTTTCGCTAACAGAAGAACGTTCATAAAATTTAGGAGAAAATGGTATCTCTACTTGCCATGTGTTGTATAAATCCGTTAAGAATATTGACTGGGCGAAAATCACAAGGAGCCCAACACAACATTTCATGAAGAAGAACAGTAGACATACTGGAGGTGAAGCGCAGTGACGCAGTAGAATTCATAGTCGTAATGTAACAAAGTATGTATGAATATATTTCTGTAGTAATAATGGTATTTATTAATTTACCACTAATTTTACTCTTGATTTGCGAAGTAATTATCTTCCGTTTCGGACAAAAATTATAACGACATTTCATGGATTCGATTCGTCTCCGCAACCAAAAAAAAAAAAATAAAAAAAAAAATAAAAAAAATGTAGAACCATGATACTACTTGTAATTAGTACCACAATGCAGGGAACACCAGGGGTCGCTTTTTTCTCGCGCGTAGTACCACTATGTTAGGTACGCAATAGGTTTGTGATTAGTAGCGACAGTGTGTGCTCAGGATGCATTTTACAGTTCCTGTGATTCGTACCACTATATGAGCTACACCATGGTTCTGCCATGCCTATGATTAGTACCCACCATGTGAAGCACCATGGGATAGTGCGGGTCCCTGTGGTTGGTCCACTCATGCGAAGAACACCATAGGTTTGCGTTGCCTGTAAATAGCGACACATTGTGCGAAACACCATAGGTCTGTGTTACATGTGCGTATTACATTACCTGTGAGTAGTACCATAATATGTGGAATACCACGAGTCTACGCTACTTTTGATTAGTACCACAACATGACAAATACCATGGTTCTATTTTCCTAGCGATAAGTACCACTTTGAGGGCCGGTGACCTGGATTTTGGATCAGTTTAGACTGCAACCATCATCGATTCAGTATTGTGCTTTAGAAGCAGTCCCTTGGTCAGTAATACTATTGTTTAACGCTAGATTGTTGGAATGTGGGGCATTGCGGGTTGGATACACTTGATTGAATAGATGGATATGAAGTTAAAACATTCTTCCACTTCACGTTTTGAATTATGGTCAGTGGAGGATTATGGATTATTAATTGTCCTTACATTTCTTCTCATTTCGTGCCATTAGGGGCCGATGACCTAGATGTTAGACCCTTTTAAACAACAAGCATCATCATCATCATCATCATCATCATCATCATCACAAAAGTGGGTCTTTATGCTTCTATAGTTATGCTTCGAGCTTTCGTTTCCATTGGTAGGTCCGGTAAATACTTCGGGTTGGTATAATAACTGTAACCCGCTAACTCAAACATGTAACCTTCAACAGGTTTACACAGCTTAACATGGATGATAGAACGAACGATACGACTATACTCCATGAGTACCTACAGATCGGTGTGATTGAGGCTGAAGTTGGATCGACGATCGGCTCGACAGAAAGGTGCGTCTGTACACTGCCACTCCTCCGTGCCCTTCCGGCTCGCCATCATGTCACGAAGACTTGTCAGTGTGCAGGAAATTAATTATGGAAATGTTGGGACCGATTTCAGAAACTATGACTAGTTTTAAGCCTTACAGTATCTATCTAAATTACGTCTAAATTACGCACAATGTTCCATTGCATAAACTGTGTTCAGCCTGTGTTTAGCTGGGCATTTAAACTTCAATAGTGGTTCGAAAATGGAAATAAGTTTTTCAAGCTACTCATGTCGCATTCAGTGAAATTCGTCGGTGCGCGAGCGCCAAACGTTAGCCATCTGTCGTATGCCTTACATATTACGTGCGTATCTGTATGAATAAAGTTGTAGGGGGCCCGCTGTCTGTAATTACGTTTATTTTTCCAATTATTCAGATATTTATCGGTCTTAGGTCAACTCAAGACCGTATCAGTAGTTTTTAACTTTCGTGTCTGTCTGTCCCATCACGGCGGAGCGGCTGGATAGATCTCCACCAAACTTATTTCGAGTATACTCATCCAGGAGCAGGTTTGGATATGCATGACAGACTTGGGGTTTGTAGGGAGATCCAACGAGTTATTCGATAGTTTCTCATGCAGTTTTGATCTTCTGTAAAATCTGTAGACTATATGTGAAACGTCACTTCATTTTAAATCATTTTTATTATCTACATAATTTCTCTTACCCGTCAAATGACGGAGAAAATTATTATTTTATGCGGATTTCATGCTGTGCGTTGAGTGACTGACACTCTCGCGGACCAACAATAAGTCAGGCTCCTCACTTTGATCTATCCTATCTGACCTCCCTGGGTCAACTCTTGTTCTTTTCCGACCCCGACGGTATTAGAGCACGCCCTTCATGGCCCTTGTCTTTGTTTGGCCGATACCTTCATTTTTCGAAGTGTCGGATCCCTTCCATTTTCTCTCCCTGATTAGTGTTATATAGATGATGGTTGCCTAGTTGTACTTATTCTTAAAACCACCACCACCACCACCTACCGGCTACCATGACAACGTGTCTGGTTGCTTGCCTGCAGGGAAGTACCTTAATGACTATTGAGTTATCATTCCTGTAAACTCGTGGTTGTTCGTTGGGTAGAAGGCGAGAGAGACATTCAAGCTGCCTTTCTGCGAGGTATTTGCGGAGTATCGTTAGAGGTCTTCCGCTAGGTGTTTTCTGCCATTTGCTATCATTTTTACTGTAGGCCTACTTTTCTTCTACTTCATTGCCAGGCTAAGTGGCTCAGATGCCTAAGTTGGCAGTCCGGTGGTCTTTGAAGGTACTCAAATATGTCAGCTCCGTGTCGCTAGATTTACTGGCATGTAAGAAAATTTCTGCGGGACAAAATTCAGGTACCTCAGTGTCTCCGTAAACCGTAAAAGTAGTTAGTGGGACTTAAAAAACAGTAACATTATTTCTTCTACTTGTGTTTTCTGCTTTAATTTTTGTCTCTGTCTTGCCTCTTTGCACTTACCTAAGAATCCCTGCGCCTATATTTCTCCTCTGTTGTCGCTTTCTTAAATCCGTAACTCATATCATCACAATTTAATGAGGGACATTTTATTTTTTCCAATATATCCCTATTGTATTTACATATTTGTCCTATCCGACTGTCCTCACTTGTTATCCTGTTTTCAGTTAATGTCAAATTTTTAAACTGTATTACTTTCTGCCTTATTTCCTCGGTATGTATGAGAGTGCTAATCCCAAAACGTGGATTCTCTTTCCTTTGAGTGATAGTATGCACTGTTCCTTTCGTGCTTCTTTTCCTCCGCAGTCTACGATTTCGCCGATAAGTTGCATAACGTACCGTTAACTGGAAGTTATTCATAGTCAGTAGGTAGGTTGTTACACTTTTGAGTGTCGATGCCTCGTTCTATGGCAATTAAAAATCGAGCTGTCAGTGGAAAATGTTCGTTGAAAGCCTAAAAACACGACTTCACGTCTGGGGCGTTTGAGAGTGCTTCTGAACGCGAGGCCGGTTTGAATGTGATCAGATTTAGGAAGACATTTGGGGACCGATGCTGATAGCAGGCCAGGTTCAGCTCGCAGAGATAACGACATTGGAAATCTAGGGCGTCTGGTGCTGCTTTACGTCCCAAGGTTTCCGAAGACACCGAGGAGCTGGACATATTTTGCTGCAAGAGTATTTATGTACAGATAAAATTACCGAGACGAGCTTTGCAGATTTCCAGCTTCCCGTGAGCGACACCTCTTCACATACCATCGAACTGAGGCGGGATCAGATCCACTTCCTATTTTGAAATTTGGAGCTCAGCATAAGAATGCAAGTGTAAACATTTCTTTCACCCAGCGGAGGAGAACCATATCCTGAAAGTCCTAATTTTTACCCCCCCCCGCGCTAATATAAGAAGGCGGACACAATTTGCCAGACGAGCTAGAAAATTGAAATTTGGCAAAATTGTAACTTGTGGCCTGTAACCGACAGAACATTCCAAGATGTTCAAATGTGTAACTTTTGGCACCGAAAAATATCGAAATATGGAGACCGTTTTAATTACGGTGCATACGTTCGTTTCGGGGTAAGTGGCGGCTAAATGGTAAGTCGTATCACAAAGCAGATAGCACAATCGCTGTTCGATTTGGAGAGATCTACAACTTTGGTCCTATGACTTTTTGTCGTATCTCGATCCCTTATACGTTAGATAAAATTGCATTTCTCTATTATAGGTCAAGTTTGTAATTTTTGCAAGTTTATTTTATAGTTTGCAGCCATGATCGTTAAGGCGTTGAAATGTAAACGGTCTGATACCGTGGTTAGCCGGTTCGAATCCCGTTGGTCGAAAAAATATTCACCATCAGAATGTTGGCCGGCAGGGTACGGTTGTGATGGTATACCATTTCTAATAACTAATTAGATTGCATGCCAAAAGCCTGGATTAAATTCCATACCTCTCCACAGTGCTCATGTGGAGTGAGGACATATGACGCTGTTGATGGTGATTCGTCCGTCGGTTAGAGACTTTAAGCCTTGAGCAGACACCTTGGTGCTATTGGACAGGAGTAAGCTATGTGCCGTCACCGGTTTTTACCCTCTCCCTTCTTACTATCTTATATCACGTCATTCATTTCATCTCATTAACTCCTCTGATGAGGTTGACGTCAGGAAGGGCATCCGGTCATAAAAAACCGCCACGGCAGATTCATCTTACCTCATACCCGACCCCGCAGAGAATCGGAACAAGGGTTGGACAAAAACAAACAAACAAACAAACATAGTTTATAGTTTGCAAGGAGGCCTGCCATTGTAATCAAAACTCCCAATCTCGATTGTGACTGGCGTTGGGCAAGTGTGGCTGCCATTATAATGAAAACCCCCGAACTTGACTGTGACTGGCATTAGGGAAAGGGGCCTGTCATTATATTGAAATCTCCCTAATTCGATTGTGAATGGCAGTAGGCAAGTTAGCCTGCCGTTACAGTAGAAACTCCCGAACTTGATTATGAATGGTATTAGGCAATGTGGCCTGTCACCTTACATCGGAAACAAGGTATGGGGACCTCTCCGTGGTGTTTCTCACATACCGCTAAGAGATATGCAATTTGATAAAATCTTACTGACTTCGTGTTCAGTAATTTACGTAGAAATCCTTATACATTGTAGAATACCATTGCGAAGCAGGTTACATTTGCTAGTTACACAATATTTCTGTGGAAATGAACTTCATAATATTATCAAAATTAAAGTGACATGGCACTGTACGCGGATGTGTAGCTTTGATTACAGTGTTGTAATTACGGTGAATGTAGTCTAAATAACAGGCAAAGGTAAGATGAAACTATAGTACTCTGTAACCGAGCGAGTTGTACGGGCCATGTAGATGTAGGCTTCATTCTGGAGATCGTGCTTTCGAAATCCACCATTGGTAACCCTGAAGATGGTTTTCCATAATTTCCCCCATTTTTACACCGGGTAAATACTGGGGCTGATATTAAGGCCACGGTCGCCGTTCCCAGTCTTTGCCTTTTCCTATCTCGTCGTTGTCGAAAACTTACCTCAGCGCGACGATAATCCAAAGTAAAATCTCACACACTTAACTTACTTTGTAGTATCACTATTATGTGCTTGTCTGGCAGTAAATATAATGTGTAATGTAATAAAACAGAATAAAAATCACTTCCTGTTGATGTATATGACAGCCCTCTGACGATCGGGACAAGTTATTCTGTTATGGATGTAGTCGATGGGACCTATTATTCCAGGGAAATCATTCCCAGAACATTAAAATATATCGGTTGCCAAGAATTATAGTACCGGACTGCCCTTTGTGCCAGGCTCGAGAAATAAGTCATCTCTTGCGGAGTCGTTATTTATCATTTATACAGTGTCTAGAGCCGATGTTTAACAGGCGAAGTTTAAACACTGCAGCTTTGATTACAGTGTTGTAATTACGGTGAATGTAGTCTAAATAACAGGCAAAGGTAAGATGAAACTATAGTACTCTGTAACCGAGCGAGTTGTACGGGCCACCGTTCAACCTCAAATGTTAGCAGTGTATCACAATCACCATCCCGTACATTTCAAGTAAATTGCTATGATTTCGCAGCAGACAATTTACAGGAGACCGTCGGACTAACCTTTCTCCCAGAGCGTGTACATCCGCCAGGGGTCTCTGAAAACACATCCGCCAAGGGTCTCTGAAAACGATTAAGCGGGTAGGATCTGCACCAAGTGTGTCTAGCGCAAATAAAATTTCCGCATTGACTTGGAATAAACTAGCTATATTTTATCATTACACAATCCACGAAAATCCATTTCATCGCTCTCTTGCAACAAGCATATAAACAACCCTTCAAAATAAACGAAACATTGGTAAGTTTCGTCCTAACACATTAATATAATACATGTACAGGACGGTCGAAGACAACATGAACCGGGTGTATGAACGTTAGAAGGTTGGTCTTGCTGATAAATAATTTGAAAAAAAAAATCCGATCGATATCTTGCGCCGTTGTCATTTTATCAGCAGCTTTCTCTTCGTACAATACCTATAGCAGTCCCCATTCATACCTTCCCAGATTTTACAATTTAGAGACTAGATGTGCAACACCGTGTGAACATCTGAGTCCTTTACTTTCCTCAATGTTATTATTCCTTTAAATGTCATATAGGACTATATACAAGTATAATAAATTATTGACCGAGCGAGTTGGCCGTGCGGTTAGGGCCACGCAGCTTTAAGCTTGCTTTCGGGAAATAGTGGGTTCAAATACCACTGTCGGCTGCTCTGAAGATGGTTTTCCGTGGTTTCCCATTTTCCCACCAGGCAAATGCTGGGGCTGTACCCTAATTCCTAGGCCTTTCCTATCCTATCGTCGCCATAAGACATATCTGTGTCCCTGCGACGTAAAGCAAATACCAAATAGCAAAACATCGACTACTGCTACTACTACTACTACTACTACTACTACTAATAATAATAATGGCTTTACGTCCCACTAAGTACTTGCAATGGTTTTCGGAGACGATGATGTGTCGGAACTTTTTCCTACGGCAGTTAATAGAATTAAGTAATTTAATAGATATAGATTTACCAGATATTGTAATAGGAGTTGAATCATGGCTGAGAAATGATATAATGGATGCAGAAATTTTCTCACGGCACTGGAGTGTGTATCGTAGAGATAGGATAGGAAGGGTGGGAGGGGGAGTGTTCATTCTGGTGAAAGAAGAATTTGTAAGCTACGAAAAAGTTAAAGATGAGACATGAAATTCTAGGTGTAAGGCTCATTTCTAAAGATAATAGGCAACTTGATATATTTGGAGTGTACAGATCGGGAAAGGGTAGCGCTGACGCGGATTCGGAATTATTTGATAGGATAGTGAGCTATGTGGGAAACGACATGGAAAGAAATGTGATTGTAGCGGGAGATCTGAATTTGCCAGATGTCAATTGGGAAGGAAATGCGAACGACAGGAAGCATGGCCAACAAATGGCAAATAAGTTAATATGGGAAGGACAGCTGATTCAGAAAGTGATGGAACCAACCAGAGGGAAAAATATCCTGGATGTGGTGCTGATAAAACCAGATGAGCTATATAGGAAAACTGAAGTAATAGATGGTATTAGTGATCATGAAGCTGTTTTTGTGGTAGTTAAAAATAAATGTGATAAAAAGGAAGGTCTTAAAAGTAGGACTGTTAGGCAGTACCATATGGCTGATAAAGCAGGCATGAGGCAGTTTCTAAAAAGTAACTATGATCGGTGGAAAACGGTAAATAAAAATGTAAACAGACTCTGGGATGGGTTTAAAGAAATTGTTGAGGAATGCGAAAACAGGTTTGTACCATTAAGGGTGGTAAGGAATGGTAAAGACCCACCTTATTATAATAGAGAAATAAAGAGACTAAGAAGGAGGTGCAGACTGGAAAGAAATAGAGTTAGAAATAGCTGTGGAAGTAAGGAGAAATTGAAGGAACTTACTAGAAAATTGAATCTAGCAAAGCAGGCAGCTAAGGATAAAATGATGGCAAGCATAATTGGCAGTCATACGAATTTTAGTGAAAAATGGAAGGGTATGTATAGGTATTTTAAGGCAGAAACAGGTTCCAAGAAGGACATTCCAGGAATAATTAATGAACAAGGGGAGTGTGTATGTGATGGATCTTCAAAAGGCAGAAGTATTCAGTCAGCAGTATGTAAAGATTGTTGGTTACAAGGATGATGTCGAGATAGAGAAGGAGACTAAGGCCAAAGAAGTAATAAAATTTACGTATGATAACAATGACATTTACAATAAGATACAAAAGTTGAAAACTAGAAAAGCGGCTGGAATTGATCAGATTTCTGGGGATATACTAAAGACAATGGGTTGGGATATAGTACCATATCTGAAGTACTTATTTGATTATTGTTTGGTCGGAGGAGCTATACCAGATGAATGGAGAGTTGCTATTGTAGCCCCGGTGTATAAAGGAAAGGGTGATAGACATAAAGCTGAAAATTACAGGCCAGTAAGTTTGACATGCATTGTATGTAAGCTTCGGGAAGGCATTCTTTCTGATTATATTAGACAAGTTTGTGAAATTAATAACTGGTTCGATAGAAGGCAATTCGGTTTTAGAAAAGGTTATTTCACTGAAGCTCAACTTGTAGGATTCCAGCAGGATATAGCAGATATCTTGGATTCTGGAGGTCAGATGGACTGTATCGCGATTGACCTGTCTAAAGCATTTGATAGGGTGGATCATGGGCGACTACTGGCAAAAATGAGTGCAATTGGACTAGACAAAAGAGTGACTGAATGGATTGCTATATTTCTAGAAAAGAGATCTCAGAGAATTAGAGTAGGTGAAGCTTTATCTGACCCTGTAATAATTAAGAGGGGAATTCCTCAAGGCAGTATTATCGGACCATTGTGTTTTATTATATATATAAATGATATGAGTAAAGGAGTGGAATCGGAGGTAAGGCTTTTGCGGATGATGTTATTCTCAAGATAAAGTTGGAATTCAAGAGGACAAACTGGGGCAAATATTCATTTATAGGAAGGGGAGTTAGGGATTGGAATAACTTACCAAGGGAGATGTTCAATAAATTTCCAATTTCTTTGAAATCATTTAGGAAAAGGCTAGGAAAGCAACAGATAGGGAATCTGCCACCTGGGCGACTGCCCTAAATGCAGATCAGTATTGATTGATTGATTGATTGATTGATTGATTTATTTCATGTACCGCTAAATCTATCTGCAAGAGGCTGGCATATTTGAGCACCTTCAAGTATACCGGACTGAGCCAGGCTCGAACCTGCCAACTTGGGCTCAGAAAGCTGGGGTCTAAACCGGCGATGATATTTTGTCTACTTTATCCCAAAATATCGTGAACGTTTTTAGGCCTAAAAACTCTCTCATCCGCTTCGTACGAGAGAAGACATTTTCGGTCGTTGGGCAGAATTAAACCAAATTCCTGGACATTTACACACAAAAATAGCGAATTGTACGTGCCCTCCTTCTAAACGTATGCTGTTAGAAGACTTAATACGAACAGTAAATTGATTTTCTGTTACTTAACTGCACCAGAAGACCGTCCTCTTTTATTACGCATTTAGTCCCGTATTCGTAAGTCCCCGATTTACATTGACGAGTACAGCGGAGTGAGCTTTTTGCCAAACAGCTGCGATTTCAACATGCTCCGCTCGCTACATTGATTCTCTCGTAGACGGTGGCGTCAATGCTACCTCTAGTATATCATTTACTAACTCTATAGTGCGATTGAGGGCGAGTGTTAAGTAGTCAACTGTTTTCAAATAGGTTTTGACGCTCACGGGGTCATGTCACACTGCGTGACATGCGCCGTAATAACGTAGCTTGAAGCGTGGTCTTTGGCGCTGCATGTGCAATTTTAGGTTTTAATTTTCAGGGCTGGAGCGTCTGATACGTTGATACCGATAACTCTCTCGTTTTTAAAAAACAAACATTTGTGTTCTCCATTGTTTATGTCAATACATATAACAACGTGTATTTGCATTAGTTTTATTTTGTTTTTCAGAGGTTATAAGTTACTGTCTTGAAGGTGACATTCTCTATTTGGAGGACGTTACAGGTTTGACGTACAGGTCTGATCAGTTGGAGGAAAACGAAAAGGATATTGAATATAGGGAGCCAGAACCGGGACAAAGCCAAGACAGTGCCAATTCGACGGACACCGCAGACTTACAGTATAAAACAAGAGCTGTCAACTACCGGAGGAGTGGAAAACGGAAAAATCTGAAATTTGCAACTGTGCAAATGAAAATCCGTCGTTTGCGTAGTGAGGCACAGCTCTACGCCTGGAGAAAGGTAGTGGACGAAGAAGGCTTTCTCCGAGATAAATTTATTTTTATTGCGATGGATTGCAAGGAAAACTTTGACGCGTAGTTCCGTTCGTCCACCATCCATGACATCACAATCAAACAGTGGGCAATGCAAGTGCTGACTCGCTTTCACAAAATCAAGTTTGTCTCGCACCCTGACGAAGGAACCATAATAATCGGAAATACTAATATGCTATAACAAACTCTCGAACAGTATAATTGTTATAGTGTCAATGCAGATTACGTGGCCATTGATCACGAAGCTCGGACAGAGTCGATGTTAGAAAAACATCGAAGAGTTTGTCACACATAACCTCCAGGAAATGCGAACAGAAATTGATAGCGATGATGACGAGAACGAAGACTATGGAGGAGATGGTTTATGTAACGTGAAGTCCCACCAACATGCTCTATCAACCGTAAAAGACATTCAGTCTATTTCGCTAAAGAAAAATGACGCGGAATTGTTCGACATTATTTGCCATGCTTGCAATTTAATTGAGAACCGTGATGCGAGAGATGGTTGTGCCCACCGTGCAATTGTGGGGTGCTGGAAAAAGTAAATGACAATACTGTACAGTATTACCATGACGAATAGTCATGGTGTTACTAATGGCGTTATTTCCATAAAACATTTAATGTGTATTAAATAGTGTATGTACTGTATTACTGTGTACTGTGAGGAAGTTGTAAGCAAGAACAGATTTGTGTTAGGGCTGATGAACTAGTGTATATGATTAGTGTCATTATTGTACCTACAAAATCATATAAATCTACTGTAGTGGAGATATGTACTTGATTTTTATTTTACTTTTTAACCACCTTTATGAAACGGAATTCTGCATACAGCGGAAAGAAATTTCGTTCCCATGGGTTTCCGCCGAGGAAATGATGATGATAATAATAATAATAATAATAATAATAATAATAATAATAATCCCCCACGGCACTTAACGCCCTTGAAAGGGCCGTGGCCTGCCTAGCGACCGCTGCTCACCCCGTAGGCCTGCAGATTACGAGGGGTCGTGTGGTCAGCACGACACATCCTCTCCGCCGTTATTCTGGGCTTTCGAGACCGGGGCCGCCATCTCACCGTCAGATAGCTCCTCAATTCTAATCACGTAGGCTTAGTGGACCTCGAACCAGCCCTCAAGTCGAGAGAAAAATCCCTGACCTGGCCGGGAATCTTACCCGGCGCCTTCGGGCGAGAGGCAGGCACGCTACCCCTACACCACGGAGGCCGGCATAATAAATAATAATATTAATAATATGTTTAACATTCAACTGCTATAGGTTAGCACATATAGGGTCGAATTTTCCTCAGAAAATGTCTTTATTTCAACTTGGGGGCTAGTCTACCGACAAGGATGGCTTGAATTCAATTGGGGGCGGGGGTTACACCCTTCGCTTGTTTAAATTTAGTTAAATTCATATTGCTGTTATTCAGTGCCACCGTGTTGGGATAGCGTGTCTGCCTCTTACCCGGAGACTCCGGGTTCGATTCCCGGCCAGATCAGGGATATTTACCTGGATCTGAGGGCTGGCTCCAGGTCCACTCAGCCTACGTGATTACAATTCAGGAGCTATCTGGTGGTGAGATGGCAGCCCCGGTCTCGAAAGCCCAGAATAACGACCGACCACACGACCCGTCGTAATCTGCAGGCCTTCGGGCTGAGCAGCGGTCGCTTGGTAAGCCAGGTCCCTTCGGGGCTCTTGAGTATCCCAAAA
This sequence comes from Anabrus simplex, assembly GCF_040414725.1. NCBI lineage: Eukaryota > Metazoa > Arthropoda > Insecta > Orthoptera > Tettigoniidae > Anabrus > Anabrus simplex. The sequence continues at coordinate 1,767,102,337 of NC_090265.1, read as the reverse complement.
GTCTTCATACGTAGGGAAACGTTTTTCAGTTTTAGTGTATTTCAATTTTCTTATTAAATGGTAATACTAAATAATACCGAGCTCCATAGCTGCTGTCGCTTCAAGTGCGGGCAGTATCCAGTATTCGGGAGATAGTGGGTTTGAACCCCACTGTTGGCAGCTCTGAAGATGGTTTTCCGTGATTTCCCATTTTCACACCAAGCAAATGCTGGGGCTGTACCTTAATTAAGGCCACGACCGCTTCCTTCCCACTCCTAACCCTTTCCTATCTCATCGTCGCCATAAGACCTATCTGTGTCGGTGCGACGTAAAGCAACTAAAAAAAAAAAAAAAGTAAATAATGCAACTTTACAGAACGTTCTCAATGTGTTGGTCATTAGATTGCAGACAAAGATCAACGCGTGCCGGTATTGTGGAACATCTCGCAAGATGTCTGGCGTCACGTGGCTGCAAACTACACTGATGCGAACTTTCAGGTGAGGTATATTATTGACTTTCATGTGGTAGACAGCAGACTTCAAATGTCCCCACAGGTAAAAATCAAGGGGCAAAAGGTACGGAGATCGTGGTGGTCAGTCATCTTCTTATCGTCTTCCGATTCCCTGGTAGTCCAGTACCAGCGGCATTACTTGGTCCTGCAACATTACCAGGTACATGTCGCCCTCCATGTTGCCTTCAGTAAATACGCAGCCAATTGGTCTTTGCCCATCAGCCACACCACACCATCCACCTTTCTAACTCCTTGCATCTTCATAATCCATCTAGTTAGGGTTTGTCGGACTCCTGTATCTCATATTCTGTCTGTTTACCTCTCCGTTGACCGAGTTCTATAGCTGCAGTCAGTTAAGTGCGGCCAGTATCCAGTATTTGGGAGATAGTGGGTTCGAACCCCATTTTTGGCAGCCCTGAAGATTGTTTTCTGTGGTAACGCCAGGCAATTGCCGGGGCTGTACCTCATTTAAGGCCACGGCCGCTTCCGTTCTACTCTTAGCCCTTTCCTGTCCCATCGTTGCCATAAGACCTATCTGCCACCTCTCCGTTGACGTAAAACTTGGCCTCATTCGAGCACGGAATATTACACTCAAATTCATCACGCTCTTCCTATTTTTGCACCCATTCACAGAACTGAATTCGGCGGTCAAAACCAGTCACTCGATTTCTGCAGCAGCTGGACTTTCTATGGGTGAAATATAATATCGTTAGTGAGTACGCGATGCTTTTACTGACGTCGGACTTTATAGACAAGCACCGTATACTTTTATTTGGACTCTTCTCAAATGGTGCAAGTACCGCGGTCGAGGTTACCTCCTCTGAGGCACTCCGTGAGCATTCTGATCTCTGGAGGGCGTCAATATTACCACTGATTTAAATTTATCAACTTAAGTACAGTATCATGGCCATGTCTCCTGTTGAACTCCTCTGCCTACTGCCACCTTATCCACTCAGGAGGATTATCCTATTGCGGTCTTGACGTGACAATGCCATTTTACTTGCAACAGAAGAAAAATATTGCTGTAAAAACGTAAGTAAGCCTCCTCTAAAATCGCTGTGCCCTGGTTTTCACAAAAATACTTAGCAGTTTTAATTTCCACCCCCCCCCCCCCCTCGGCTTCTGCTCTGGCATAGCAAATACGGCGAGTTCGTCAATTTGAATCGCGCGCCCGGAAGTAACAAAGTGACCTCTTTTTCTCGAAACGGAAATTGTCTCCGCCAATCCGATTGTACCATCGTTCTTAAGTGAACACGAAGAGCATCCCTGATTTTTATCAGTATAGTTCTCATACACTCTGTATCATTTCAAACCCATACTGACTAGGTACTTTATTTCGACAGTACCTGTCACGCGATAGGTATTCTACGTCAATATTTTTAACCATTTGTTTGACGTCGCACCGACACATATAGGTTTTATGGTGACGATAGGATAGGGTTAGGAGTGGGAAGGAAGCAGCCGTAGCTTTAATTAAGGTACAGCCCCAGCATTTGCCTGATGTGAAAATGGGAAACCACAGAAAACCATCTTCAGGGCTGTCGACAGTGGGACTCGAACCCAGTATCTCCCGTACGCAAGATCGCAACTTGGTGGCCCTAACCGCACGGCCAACTTGCCCGGTACGTCAAAACTTGCGCCGTGACCCCGACACAGCTCCGTTCGAATTTTTAAAAAAAGTAACTTACTTGTGTTAAAGAAAAGCATTTTGAGCGTGCTGTTTGTTGCCTTGCAAAATTTCATGCAAATATCTTCTTTTTGAATTATGATGATAACCGAGATGAAAAATGAAAGTTATTGAAAATAACTACGCCGCTAAGTAGTCTGAACTGCCAACCGATTGTTCTGAGATTTATCCCACAACCTTGATGAGAGGAGCAGGATACTTCAACAACCACGCTTCTCAGTTGTTTGATGAATCGATGGTAGAATGATCTCTTGGTTCAAAGTAGTTATACACTCATAGCGTGAAAAGTGAGGTAAAATGATACAAATTGATCTTACAATATACACTAACCTCCGTCAGTTAAGGGACCTTCGAGATACACAAGAAAACCTTGCGTCATGGCGATAGTGTGCAGACAGAACTGTAGCTGGACAACACGGAAACAGGTGACATACATGGCACGCTTGATATGAGACCGATTAGTGTACCAGAAACAGTCCGTGTGGGCAGAGATGTTGAATACAGCGGTTCCGACTGTGTGTTGTGTGCGTTTGACACACAGTATTGGAGTTTTAGGGAAGCAGGATTGCACAGCGAACACATTTGGATGGCAATAAGCGTGGTCGGATCATCGACAGATTAGAGGCCGCAAACAGTCAGCCCAAGGTGGGTCGGGATGTGAATGTCGCCCGTAGTATTGTTTCACGGCTGTGGAGAAGATTCCTGGAGGGAGGAGACATTCAACGGCAGTATGGGCAAGGTCGACCTTGTGCTACAACTTAGCGTCAGGATCGTTATCCTGCTTTAGGTTCCGAAGATTTCCAACCAACAACAGCACCTGCACGGCCAGAGACCTCGCAGCAGCTTTTGGGTCACATATCTCCCGTTAGACAGTGAATCTTCGGCTTCGAAGAGGTTCTTCTGTATTCTCGGCCACCCGCCAGATGTGTTTACCTCACAGGAAGGCACCGCGTGGCTCGTCGACTGTGGTGCCCACCGTGATGGGACCCAGCAACAGCGGTATAGTATCCTGTTCACGGACGAGTCGCGACCTGGCCTGGGGAGTGTTTCTCGCCGTCTGTTTATCTGGTGTTACAGCCCTGCCAAAATTGTGGAATGGAACGGATATGGCGGCGCCAGTGTTCTCGTCTGGGGTGGCGTCACATTAGGAGCACGTACTCCACTGCATATGTTTTCGAGGGATACTGTGACGGATGCAGTCTATAGGGATGACATCCTGCTGCAACAGTATGTGCGACTTTTTCCGTGGCGCATATGGACCTGGATTCCGTGTGATGGATGATCATATCCTACAACATAAGGACATCGCGCGACTAGAGTAGTCAGCTCGTTTCCTGGACTTAAATGCGATTGAACATGCATGTGACGCTGTAGACCGATGGATTGCAGCCCTAACACCGCCACCACTGACCATTTCTTGCTCGTCCAGCAATGGAATACGTTACCACAAGCCATGCTGGACGGCCTGATCCACCGTACGGGGACCCGTAGTGCATTCTGTATTGCCATGCGAGGTCATCATCACATCCCGTATTGACGTTTTGTATGTTACCGAAGGAGGGACACCGCACACGATCAGTGCCATCCATTGGCCATGCGCGGTTTTCCTGTATACCCTAAATCAGTGTCGCTGTGTCACAATGTTGCCACTGCTCGTTTTAGTGCGCTTATTATTTGCCGCATCCCATGTTTTCCTTTATCTCGAAGATCCTTTAACTTAACGGAGGTTAGTGTATATTGTAAGATGAGTTTGTAACATTTTACCCCACCTTTCACGGTATGGCTTTAAGATGTCTTAGTTGGTTTGAGTTAAGTAAAGAAACTTGTTGGAAGTTTGGTTTATGCTGATGACAGACTGTGCCGAAAAGCAAACTAGATTGTCTTTTAAAACAGTCTTTTTCCTATAATCTTGATAATGATGATATAAATTAATTCAAAACTTAAGTTCGCAGAAGGAAACCATAATTTAATTTCATCGATTGCAAATATTACAAACATTTAAGCTCCTTAGGCCTTTTCAATCGTGAAATTACCCGCTTTTCGCCCCAGTGTAGCGGTGGGCTCATTAGTTGGATTGCTACACATTTCCGAGACGCTGGCGAGTAGTGCACCGTTGAGACACCACTACTAGCCTCGTATGTAGGACAATACAGTTATTATTATTATTATTATTATTATTATTATTATTATTATTAACATATCGTTTCGGCCTCTGAGAACGACAGTTTTGAGTTAACACTTCCCAGCCCTTCTCTGGATTGCCATCGCGTCTTCATCTTGATGCTGAAGGCCATCAGTTACGATGATTTTTCACCCGACTCTTCATACAGGCGTTTTTGACTTCGAGATTGTCAAACGGACTTCAACTAAAATGTAATGTTATGGATCAGAAGGAACAAGATCGGGACTGTTTGATGGTTGAGGTAGCAATTCTGTTACATCAAATTCCTTGATTTTCTGTTGGGTTAATTTTTCTCTATGTCTTTGATCGTTTTCTTGCTGCATTATACTTCGTAGAATATTTCAGATTAAATAATGGAGGATTCCACGCTTTGTCATTCATAAGACATAACCTGAAGGGACTGTTTTACCATATGGATTCCATCACGTTCCTCGCCCCCTGAGACCACCTCCTCCTTGTTCTTTTCTCGTTGTACAGGCCGCGTAGCTGTAACCGCACCATCCGCTGCCCGGAAGATTGTTTTCGGCAGTTTCCTCACTTTCACACCTTATACCTTAACTAAAGCAGCGGCCGCTTCCTTTCCAGTCTTAACCCCTTTAATATCTCATCATCTTCGAAAACCTATCTGAGTTTAGGCGACGTTAAACCACTAGCAAAGACGCAAGATTCAGAGGCTGATCCTTTTCCTGACGTGAACCCAATGTGGAGGGAGGTATTTTCTATTATGCGTTTCTGTACTTCTTGGTAGAGAGTGAAAACGAGCGCAAACACCCAGTCCTCGAGCCAGAGGAATTAGCCTGACGGAACCTAGGCCTAGGTGTCCATTCGGTCAAGACCGTGGGAGTTCTTTAACGTGCTGGGAGCCAATGATACGGTTTGATACCATTGTCCACTAATGTCTTTCCTCCGCTCGAGTATTTGGCCACAATCAATGTACTGCGCGGTGGTTGCAGAAACTGAGGCTCGCCATGAAGTCAGAGCACCCGGGCATACTATCGGAGGGCATTATCATTCTTCACGACAACGCCACGCCCATAACACCCTTTGGGGCTCTCCGTGTTCCTGTGCTAGATGCAGGATTCTTGATCTATTGACCAACAAGTTCGATCTTTATGTGCTCAATACAGGGAACCTACTCACTTCAGTAGCGCACATGGTACATTCTCCCATCTGAATGTTACCTTGTGCAGCTGTGCGCTGGTCTCCCTGTTGCGGTGGCAAGTGCACGATGACCTTTGTAATAGTGACCACTTCCCGATACTTCTCACGCTATTGAATAGTATAAAGTACGTACCTAATCGCTGGTTACCTCGGCGGGCAAATTGGCCATTAATTTTCAGAACGCGCAGTGATGGCCGATGAGGTGCTGGGGTCTGTTGACAACCACGTTTGTTCCATTACAACTGGAATTCTGGCTGTTACAGAGGAAACAATACCTTATTCGTCCGGCATTCTTTGGCATTCCGTGGTGGACCGAAGATATTACAGTAGCCATCCGCGATCGTCGGCGGGCTTTCTGATAGCGTTGGAACCCTGCATTGCAAGCCATGTTACATTTTAAGCGTCTGCGCGTCAAGGCCTGCTTTATTTAAGAGAGTAAGAAAGACACTTGGGAAAAATATATCTCTTCCTTGGCGGCACATACTCCATCGCAGGTGTGGACGAAACTACGCCGTATTATTAGAATACTGAACGTGACTTCAGTACCCGGAATCTTTATTAATGGAGATATTGTTACGATTCCTTCAGTAATTGCAGATCACATCGCGTCACATTTCGCAGACATGTCCAGCTCTGGGAAATATGACCCTGCATTTCTGCCTATTAAGCACGACTCAGAGGCTCACCACCTCCCTTTTGCATCTAGCATTTCTTAGTCCTATAACGTGCCTATTGCGGATTACACTCGCGCTGTGAAGGGACACGGTCCACATTTCAATGATCGATGTCTCTGTGATACCTTAACCCTATTTAACAGAGTATGGAGTGAGGGAGTTGTAACCAATTCTAAAGCCAGGTAAAGATCCAAAGTTCCTGGATAACAGCAGATCAATATGCCCAACAAATGGTCTCTGTCTAAAGGATGGTAAACAGACAGAATGTGTGGGCCTTGGAAGAAAGAGGTCTCCTGCGGGAAATGATTATGGGGCCAGAGCATGGGAAGGATCTCAGGTAGTGTGCGGTTACTTCTTGGAGCAGGTACAGAGAAGGATATTTTCGCAGGGCGAATAATAGATGGTAAAATCTTTTTGACAATATTTATTGAAATTTTCATGTAAATCACCCTGCAGTTGAATTGTCAAAATTAAATTTTTAGTCAATCTTTTCAAAATGCAAAAATAAAATATCGGCGCTGTTATGTTCTGAGACATTCACTTGATGTTAAAAATGTCCAAAAGGAATACCAGTTTTCTGAGATCATAAACACCCTACCCTTATAGTTCATCTAAGTAAAATGACTTCAATTTATAGAAGATTTTAAAGGGAAATCTACAGTTCAAAACAAGACATGGAGTCGTCTTGAATTATTAAGACTAGTAAAATTCTCACGAAGCACTTTTCTGAAGCACTGTAAATGATTGAGTGCTTTGTTAAAAGTCAGTTAGTGTCTTAAGTGGAATTACTCGCTCAAAAAAATATATGAAAAACACTATCACATGTAATCTGCTTGTAAGGATTGATGAAGTACCGTCCTGTGACTTGGTGACGAACTTTCTGCAGCGTGCAGCCAAGACTCGAACTCATCACCAGCAGCGTGACACGTCCGTTCAATGAAGATAACACGTTATTATCCCTCGTCGAAATCACGATCATTCCCTCGCTGGATATCACGATTGAAGAAACCACGTTTAATCCCACGCTGAAAATGACGTTCTACGCAGTGTAATATCACGACACTTCGCCAAGATTTCTGATGTTTTTTAAGGAGAAATATCGAAACACGGAAAGTTCAATTGGGACAATATAATGGGTTGTAGAACTCGTAATTATCATTAAGATTGGTATTTTACACTGACACAAGTTCGTATTCTCACTTTTTATTTTACGATGTTAAATACGTGATTCAAAATATCACAGTCTATGCTATAGTATGGTCCATAAGTCAAGTTAATGCAGTGATGACCTACAGTCGTTTTCAAATGGAAAACACAGTCTTTCACTCGCAGTTTATAGAATAAAATTGAACACTGTCACAGTTCATAATAGTTACTGATTATTTCTTATGTTCAATCATAGAATAATCATTACAGTCCATGAAACACTCGAGAAAATGCCATTAATATCACTCCTATAACAGTCTCTGGAATAATAATGTTCATAGATTAAGAAGTTTTTATGACTGAATTTGCATGACACGAGTTCGTATGACCTAATACTGCCATAAAAAGTCCTTAACATTCAGTTAGTTTTTCAGGGTAATAATGGAACGTTCGAGAAAATACGTGAAAAAATAGTCACATTTAGTCCCGTTATTTGTTGAATATTTAGTGGAATGGTATTTCACACAGTTCACAATCCTACTATTATACGAGAAATGCGTCTCAGAATCAATTAAATTGTCATAAATTGGAAGTTCAGTTTATCACACACAGTGTCCTAGTATGCTGTTACTGTCAATGACAAAGTTCAAAATTACGAGAGATTGACAAAGTTCGCTATACCGTTAACTGGTAAACTAAACACTTGAATTCCCAATCATCTTCAATGCACAGTCTTAATCGTAAATTCAGTTATTTAAGACACTCGTAAATCTTAAACAATGATGGTTTGGTAGGAGAAAATTTTATAACATTTCACACGCCTCGACGCGGCTGAAACTTCACTTGCGACGTCCTTCGCAGTGTTTTTTGTTTTGTTTTTTTACCTGGAAAATGCTTACGGCACTGCCTGGCGGTATGGCATTATCTCCATCCTCCACCAGTGGGGATTCCGGGGAAATCTGCCGACATTTATTGAGAATCTCATTTCTCTGTGGATCTTTCGAGTCCGATTGGGGAATGCATATTCTCAGCACCATGTTAAAAAACTGGAGTACCACAGGGATCTGTATTGAGTGTCGCACTGTTCGCAATCGCCATCTACGGGACAGTTGCTGCTGGGCTCTCAGTCGTTCCATCACTGTACGTAGATGATTTAGCTCTATATTTTAGTCCCGGAAGGATGGCGGTTGATGAAAGACAGCTACAGCAAGCTATTAACCGAGTCGACAGATCGGTCCTGCAACACGTTTTTCGATTTTATGCGGCGAAAACCTCAGATGTACACTTCTGTCGACATCGGCTTGGGCATCCTGAACTAGAGCTCCGCTTGCGAAACACTCCTACCAGTGGAAGACACCTGCAGGTTCCTGGGTCTCCATGTTGATGAGCAAATAATGTGGCAGCTCTGCATCAGTCAGGTGAAGGTTGCCTGCATAAAGAGACTTGTATGTATGTATGTATGTATGTATGTATGTATGTATGTATGTATGTATGTTGGATATTCAGCCCGAAAGCTGGTTTGATTCCCTGCAGCTCCGCCAACAGCTGTCATAAATACCCTAAGGCGTCACTGAAGAGGCGTACTAGGGAAATGAGGAGCGATGTAGTTTCCCGTTGCTTTCCTCACTGAGCCAGAAGTTGCTATTACATATCAGTCTGCCAAGCCCACTGAAATGCATGCACTAACCGACCCTATGATCGATATTTTTACACCATTCATAACAGGGACTGGATGCATAAGCAATGGCATTACTAGCACCACTCATACCTCAGTCACTTTCATATTGTCAAAGCCAAGGATGAGACTGAGACAGATCAATGAAAGTAACAAATTTGATATAGCCCATACCGGAAGACATAATGCACTGTAAACACTACATCTCGCCAGACAAGGCATAAAGAGACTTAACATGCTTAAGTTTCTTCGTGGGGGGAGGGGTAGGTTTGTCCGTTCAGTGCTGCTAAGTTTTTACACGGCAACGGTTTTATGGGCTATGGTAATTCGGCATATGGATACATTTCAAAATATTTTTGTTATTGGTGACTGTGAAAGCAAAGAAACAAACTAAACAAGCAAATTAAAATTCATCGTTGGTGCACATCTGCTCCGTAGGACCTTCGGACTCCTCAGATTGTATTATATGAATCTTTGGTACTATTATTTGCGTACTAGTAAGTCGCAATGCATAATTTAGCTTTAGATCGGTGAGACTACTTCCGTGCTTCGATTTACAAATTTCCATTATTAAGAACAGTTGTCCCCACAAATGTGTGGATCCGATCATGCTTAACATATTTATTGCGTTACTTTTTATGGTCAGTACTTTTTGTTATAAAAATGAAATGTATGGCTTTTAGTGCCGGGGGTGTCCGAGGACATGTTCGGCTCGCCAGGCGCAGGTCTTGTGATTTGACGCCGTAGGCGACCTGCGCGTCGTGATGAGAATGAAATGATTATGAATACAACACATACACCCAGCCCCCGTGCCTGCAAAATTAACCAGTGATGGTTAAAATTCCAGACACTGCCGGGAATCGAACCCGGGGCCCCTGTGACCAAAGGTCAGCACGCTAACCATTTAGCCACGGAGCCGTACTTTTTGTTATAATCATCGAGTAACGGAGCTAAATTGGCCTGATTTCTCTCTATTTCTATCTGAAATGAATATACGCAATAATTTTTGTTAATGTTATTTTTTCTTAATTTTTGTTTCTATAAAACAGTATTTTTAAAAACTAATTTAACAATTTCTTAAAAAATGGGTGTAAGTGGATATATCAGCTCTTTTGAAACATGAACTAATGTTGAAAGAAACATTGCATATTAAAGTTGTAACAAATATGTGTTTGTAAATACACACTTGCCTCATACGAATGCACTGTTGCCATTTAATACTTTATTGTTCCACCACACGCCTTAATCATCGCTTGGCATCGTAAAGGCATTGGAAGAATTGACTTTTTAATGTACTTCTCATTCAGTTCATGAAAAAAAACCACACACACACACACACACACACACACGTACGTCTCCAACTGTTCTCGTTTATTCCGTCGCTTCTTTTTGGTGATAGCATTTCCCATAACCTTCCAACAGTTCTCAATAGGATTGAGATCAGGGCTATTTCCAGGCCACTCGATAACACTCGAACCCCATTTTGTCTAAGGAAGAATTTTACCTGAAATATAAAAATACGTGATAATTATCCATGAACGTCATCTGCTTCGTGCTTGGTACAAATATTAATCATAGGATTCTCCTTCAAAGGTCTGTGGCAGGGGGTGGAGTCATCCTGAAGAATGCAACTGGAAATATCTCCAAACTGGTCTCTTATTGTTGGCGCAAGCTTCCTTTCAAGGATGCTTATGAAAGAATTCGCATTGACAGTGTCATGTACGAAGAACAGACGACCTACTCCGTGACTGGGAATGCACCGCCAGTCACCTGTCCTTGTGGGTGTTTGACTGTATGTGTTACACATGATGGCAAACATTCTTCACCTTTCCTTCGACGCACAAACACTTTTCCATCTGAGCCATGCAGATAAAATTTGGACTTGTCTGAAAAGATTATTCTATTCCACATCCCATTTTAGCTGCAGTTGTCGCATTATCTTGGTCGGTAAAGGGTTATTTCTAGGATGACGGGCTTAGTCCAGCACCCAGTAGTCTGTTTCTTACAGTCCTACTGGTTACTGAGGTGTCGCACAGTTCTTCCCAGTCCCGCTTTAGTTCAGTTGATGACAGGCGACGATCGTTGAGCGAAAGTCTTTTCAATAACCTGTCCTGTTTGGCAGTAGACGCCCTTTTTCGACCTCTTTCTTCCTTCCTCGCGATCAACATTTCCTTTCTCCCTGTAATTTTTCGGTAACCTAGAAATTGTAGACTGACTAAAACCTGTCTCAGAAGCTATCTCTCTGGTGGTGAGATCAACAGACGAATAAGAAAGTGTTGCAGCCTTCTGTTCTGGCGTTTATTCTACTGACCTACCCATCTTCTCGCTTCAAAGTCTCAACTCAAAACAAGGTTCACACTACTACTACTACTCAAAATGACTGTATAACTATAAACACTGGCTTCGTTGTAAAAAAACAACAACAAAGAGTTGTGTATTGTTGGAAAAATGTGAGAAGCCAAACTATCAAGCCAAGAATATGTCAACAATGTTTAACAACAATGGGACTGGTATAACCTGAAGCAAACAGCTGTAAAAACAAAAACAAAAGGTAATTCATGGTAATGCAATAATTATTTCCACCACTGTATTTGCATTATGTTTGTGTGCAATCTAGGGTTTCTCTTTTGTGGAATATCAGTATAACAATCAGTGTATTTATACTTAGTTAAATAAGTATATTAATCATACTGACATTCAAACAGCTTTAGCTTTAGCTTCCGTATGCATGACTTTAAGAACTTCCCCTCCATTCCTCACTCAGCTGTTGCCATCCCTTCCAAGCACTGAGCAGACTGGCTTCGAAGGCATTTCGCTGTGGGTTGACGATTAGGCTGGCAACCGGAGGTTTCCGTACTAGCCCGATTCTCAGCCTATACTCCGCACGGCCTTACTTCTAAATTGAAGTTTCGCAGAACAAATGAGCATCGCCTTTCCTCTGTTACCAGCGCGCTACGCCAACACCTCCTACGCCCACGAGAACAGCTGATGCAATACGAGCGCGGTAAACAGCCCTTGTAAAATGTAATACCGTACTCAGAAAAACTAATGAATATGGATTGAAAACAAATTCACAAAACTACACTTACTAACAACATCTGTCACTAATAAGTATATTATTAAGAATAAAAGAGAATGAGGAAACAACACATCATTCACCGCTAATGGCTGGCGCAGGAAGGAGGTTATGGCCTACAAAGGGAACACTCCACTAATCTCAGAGTCACTGGAACCCTCCAACAATATGAAAAACACACTAATTACTGAAGGAAAATGCAAAAGATCCCGAGCCATACCGAATACCATACACGCTGAGCGAGATACGTTAACCACGTGGTGAATATAAATAAAATAGTTGGCAACTAGGTTTCGAGATCGTGCTCTGCCGATATAAATCTATATGAATGGCAGCTTGGGATTGGTTGGATGTCTATGCTTCAGCGCATAATCACCAGAGAGAGCCAAAATCTTCCAAAACGTCAATTTAGAAGTAGAGCCGTGCGGGGGTATAGTCGCTGAATCGGGAGTTCCATCTTTACGAGGAAGGCGGCAGCAGCTGCTCCGCACGCTGGCTGCCAAAATTCGTGAAACGCCGCAACATCTAAACTATTAATGGCCGTTAATACCAAATACCACGAGAGGTACACTCCACTAATCTCAGAGTCACTGGAACCCTCCAACAATATGAAAAACACACTAATTACTGAAGGAAAATGCAAAAGATCCCGAGCCATACCGAATACCATACACGCTGAGCGAGATACGTTAACCACGTGGTGAATATAAATAAAATAGTTGGCAACTAGGTTTCGAGATCGTGCTCTGCCGATATAAATCTATATGAATGGCAGCTTGGGATTGGTTGGATGTCTATGCTTCAGCGCATAATCACCAGAGAGAGCCAAAATCTTCCAAAACGTCAATTTAGAAGTAGAGCCGTGCGGGGGTATAGTCGCTGAATCGGGAGTTCCATCTTTACGAGGAAGGCGGCAGCAGCTGCTCCGCACGCTGGCTGCCAAAATTCGTGAAACGCCGCAACATCTAAACTATTAATGGCCGTTAATACCAAATACCACGAGAGGTACCAAAACCGGTCGAATGCCACACGACCGATTGGGATTCGAATTGGTAGCTTGTTTCACGAGTTGGATGTGGCAATCGGTGATCTCTATTGGACGGACCCCTGGCGAAGTACGGCTAGATCTACGTGGATCCAAGGTGAACATGGATGCCTCTGTTCATCAGAGGTATTTCCAGGACTTCGTTCAGCAGTATCCGGACGCGCGATGTCTTCACGGGCGGTTCTAAGATAGGAGAAAATGTTGGATGCTCTTTCATATCCGATAATGTTAGTTCGAAGATTTCGTTTCCTAGTGTCTGTAACATGTATACTGCGGAGGTATTCGCCATATTAGATGCTCTGCAGTTTGCTCCGAGTGACGAAAGAGGTCACTTTCTCGTGTGTACCGACGCGTTAACTTCTCTGCATTCTATTAATACCTGTTTCCTGCAGCACCCACTGATCAGCATGTTCATGAGCTTTAGCCAAGTTGTGCGTTGCTGGCACCAGACTCACTTTCGCGTTGCTTCCAAGCCACGTTGGGATTGCGGGAAATGAACTTGCGAATCAAGCTGCAAAAGAAGCGGTACTTTTACTACTTAGACCTCCGATTGTACCTGTCGGGGATCTATGTTCTCAACTACGTCAGGTGGCTAGCTGTGCGAACTCCCAACAAGCTGAGAGCAATTGAAAGGACAACTACCGTGTGGTAGAGAGGCCGCAGTTTTGTGTAGGCTGATGATAACGTAATGGAAGATGTACACACTCTCACCTCCTAAAGGGGGGAAGGCACCCGCACCCCACCCGCTAGTGTTTTCTTGTGGTGCCGAAATCACCGTAGTCCGCATCCTAAAAAGTTCCGGATCTCTCTGATCTGTAAGACGGAACCTCGGCTTGCAAGGGATGGTCGAATTCATACTGGCCGATGACGAGAATACCGTTACGTTCTCTTGTGGTGTGTTTGTGTCCTCGTCTTGATGAAATAATTTTTGTTTTATTTTTCAATCAATCAATCAATCAATCAATCAATACTGATCTGCATTTAGGGCAGTCGCCCAGGTGGCATATTCCCTATCTGTTGCTTTCCTAGCCTTTTCCTAAATGATTTCAAAGAAATGGGAAGTTTATTGAACATCTCCCTTGGTAAGTTATTCCAATCCCTAACTCCCCTTCCTATAAATGAATATTTGCCCCAGATTGTCATCTTGAATTCCAACTTTATCTTCATATTGTGATCTTTCCTACTTTTATAAACGCCACTCAAAATTATTCGTCTGCTAATGTCATACCACTTAGTCGAGCAGCTCTCCTTCTTTCTCTCAATTCTACCCAGCCCAAACTTTGCAACATTTTTGTCCTTTTGTCGGAAATCACCCAGAACAAATCCAGCTACTTTTCTTTGGATTTTTTTCCAGTTCTTGAATCAGGTAATCCTGGTGAGGGTCCCATACACTGGAACCACGCCTTAGTTGGGGTCTTACCAGAGACTTATATGCCCTCTCCTTTGCATCCTTACTACAACCCCTAAACACCCTCATAACCATGGGCAGAGATCTGTACCCTTTATTTACAATCCCATTTATGTCATTACACCAATGAAGATCTTTCCTTATATTAACACCTAGATACTTACAATGATCCTAAAAAGGAACTTTCACCCCATCAACGCAGTAATTAAAATTCAGAGGACTTTTCCTATTTGTGAAACTCACAACCTGACTTTTAACCCCGTTTATCAACATACCATTGCCTGCTGTCCATCTCACAACATTTTCGAGGTCACGTTGCAGTTGCTCACAATCTTGTAACTTATTTATTACTCTATAGAGAATAACATCATCCGCCAACAGCCTTACCTCTGATTCCACTCCTTTACTCATATCATTTATATATATATAAGAAAACATAAAGGTCCAATAATACTGCCTTGAGGAATTCCCCTCTTAATTATTACCGAGTCAGATAAAGCTTCACCTACTCTAATTCTCTGAGATCTATTTTCTAGAAATATAGCAACCCATTCAGTCACTCTTTTGTCTAGTCCAATTGCAGTCATTTTTGCCAGTAGTCTCCTATGATCCACCCTATCAAATGCTTGTCAAATTCGTCCGTTGAAGAGAGTTTTATTGTCAGTTTTGTTTCCACTTAATTTGTTCAGAGAGGATGGTTCCCTAGTTGTCCTTCCTCTTAAAACAGAAATCACCACCATCTGCCTCCGCACTGCCAACTCGGTGAGGATTTACACTTCAGAGGTTTGGGTGGTAAGCTGTTCACGGCCCAGATCTCCCCATGCGATTTTCACATCTTTGGGTAGCTGAAGAATCTTCTCTTTCTATTTGAACATGAAATAATCGCTAACTTCATGATGTAAGACCATGAAGTATGTGGTAAAATAACTATTTCAAAGTGTCCATAGATTGTCTTCTTTTCGAACGCAAAACTATTTTTAAAAACTCCTAGTTTTTTTTTTTTTTTGTGGTGGGAGATTCACTCAGCCGGCTCATTCGTTTTCTGCATCATCAGTGTACAACCATCGTTGTTGAAAGCGCACCACTATTCTTCTGTAGAATAACCATCAACATGAAACATAATAAAAATAAGAACATATTTTGATTGATTAGACCGTTCTTGGTGGACAACAGCAAAATGCATTATAGGCTATAATGATCAATCTCTTACTTATACAACTATCTTCACGGTAGAAAATTTTCTTTGATTACCTGTAGTCACGTCCTAGTTCGTGAACCATGGGCAACGGCTGAGTGGCCTAGTAAGTGGTCCTGAGAGTCGGGATACCAGTTGCTATGGAATGGGAGTGGGCATCTCGGACATATTCTGAGTCGTGGCCCTCTTTGTGCTCAGGCGGCTAGGACTATACAATTCACCGGTGGTCCATAACCCGTTAGAGGAGATCCTCACTTGGACTATGTGCAAGTAGGGTAGCATCCTGCTTCATGAATTTACCGAGCTCAGAACACTTTAAGCAAGCCTCGGACCTATGGGAGTAATGGAGTCCCACTCCCATTTGACAGGCGAGGGACTCCTTGGAAACAACTTGGCGAACGAAATGGAATTCGGTGGGGAGCTATCAATATTAATGGGGCTTATGGAAGAAAGAAGGTAGAACTGGCTGAGTCAGCAAAGAGGATACATCTGGATGTGCTAGGAGTAAGTGATATTCGGGTAAGGGGAGATAATGAGTAAGAGATAGGAGATAATAAAGTGTACTTGACGGGTGTTAGAAAGGGAAGGGCAGAAGCTGGGGTAGGGCTCTTTATCAGGAATACCATTGCACGCAACATAGTTTCTGTCAGGCACGTAAATGAGCGAATGATGTGGGTAGATTTGTCAGTTGCAGGAATTAGGACAAGAATTGTGTCCGTGTATTCACCATGTGAGGGTGCAGATGAGGATGAAGTTGAAAAGTTTTATGAAGCATTGAGTGACGTCGTGGTCAGGATCAACAGCAAGGATAGAATAGTGCTAATGGGCGATTTCAATGCGAGAGTTGGGAATAGAACTGAAGGATACGAAAGGGTGATTGGTAAATGTGGGGAAGATATGGAAGCTAATGGGAATGGGAAGCGTTTGCTGGACTTCTGTGCTAGTATGGGTTTAGCTGTTACGAATACATTCTTCAAGCATAAGGCTTTTCACC
The DNA here is from genome assembly GCF_040414725.1 of Anabrus simplex. Lineage (NCBI taxonomy): Eukaryota > Metazoa > Arthropoda > Insecta > Orthoptera > Tettigoniidae > Anabrus > Anabrus simplex. Next base: position 1,767,085,604 of record NC_090265.1, on the reverse strand, counting down.
GGTACTTATGGGAGGCTAGGGGTACCAGATCCATAATAGACTATATCCTAACAGACTTTGAATTCAGGAAATCTATTAGGAATGTACGAGTTTTTCGGGGATTTTTCGATGATACAGACCACTATCTGATCTGTAGTGAACTAAGTATCTCTAGGTCTAGGGTAGAGAAAGTGAAATCTGTCTGCAAACGAATAAGAGTAGAAAATCCAGGACGAGGAAATTAGACAGAAGTACATGGATATGATTAGTGAGAAATTTCGAACAGTAGACAGTAAGCAGGTTCAGGATATAGAAAGTGAATGGGTGGCATACAGGGATGCTGTAGTAGAAACAGCAATGGAATGCGTGGGAACAACTTTGTGTAAAGATGGGAAAAGGCGAACATCTTGGTGGAATGATGAATTGAGAGCAGCCTGTAAACTTAAAAAGAAGGCTTATCAGAAATGGCTCCAAACAAGGGCCGAGGGAGACAGGGATTTGTACGTAGACGAAAGAAACAGAGCGAAACAAATAGTTGTGGAATCCAAAAAGAAGTCGTGGAAAGATTTTGGTAATAACCTGGAAAGGCTAGGTCAAGCAGCAGGGGAAACCTTTCTGGACAGTAATAAAGAATCTTAAGAAGGGAGGGAAAAAGGAAATGAACAGTGTTTTGAGTAATTCGGGTTAACTCATAATAGATCCCAGAGAATCACTGGAGAGGTGGAGGGAATATTTTGAACATCTTCTCAATGTAAAAGGAAATCATCCTGGTGGTGTTGCAAACAGCCAAGCTCATGAGGAGGAGGAAAATGATGTTAGTGAAATTATGCTTGAGGAAGTGGAAAGGATAGTAAATAAACTCCATTGTCATAAGGCGCAGGAATAGATGAAAGTAGACCTGAAATGGTGAAGTATAGTGGGACGGCGGGGATGAAATGGCTGCATAGAGTAGTAAATTTAGCGTGGAGTGTTGGTAAGGTACCTTCAGATTGGACAGAAGCAGTAATTGCACCTATCTATAGCAAGGGAACAGGAAGGATTGCAACAACCATCGAGGTATCTCATTGATTAGTATACCAGGCAAAGTATTCACTGGCATCTTGGAAGGGAGGGTGCGATCAGTCGTTGAGAGGAAGTTGGATGAAAACCAGTGTAGTTTCAGACCACAGAGAGGCTGTCAGGATCAGATTTTCAGTATGCGCCAGGTAATGGAAAAATGCTACGAGAAGAATAGGCAGTTGTGTTTATGTTTCGTAGATCTAGAGAAAGCGTATGACAGGGTACCGAGGGAAAAGATGTTCACCATACTGGGGTGCTATGGAATTAAAGGTAGATTATTAGAATCAATCAAAGGCATTTATGTTGCCAATTGGGCTTCAGTGAGAATTGATGGTAGAATGAGTTCTTGGTTCAGGGTACTTACAGGAGTTAGACAAGGCTGTAATCTTTCACCTTTGCTGTTCATAGTTTACATGGATCATCTGCTGAAAAGTATAAGAGGGCAGGGAGGGATTCAGTTAGGTGGAAATGTAGTAAGCAGTTTGGCCTATGCTGACGACTTGGTCTTAATGGCAGACTGTGCCGAAAGTCTGCAGTCTAATATCTTGGAACTTGAAAATAGGTGCAATGAGTATGGTATGAAAATTAGCCTCTCGAAGACTAATTTGATATCAGTAGGTAAGAAATTCAACAGAATTGAATGTCAGATTGGTGATACAAAGCTTGAACAGGTCGATAATTTCAAGTATTTAGGTTGTGTGTTCTCCCAGGATGGTAATATAGTAAGTGAGATTGAATCAAGGTGTAGTAAAGCTAATGCAGTGAGCTCGCAGTTGCAATCAGCAGTATTCTGTAAGAAGGAAGTCTGCTCCCAGACGAAACTATCTTTACATCGGTCTGTTTTCAGACCAACTTTGCTTTACGGGAGCGAAAGCTGGGTGGACTCAGGATATCTTATTCATAAGTTAGAAGTAACAGATATAAAAGTAGCAAGAATGATTGTTGGTACAAACAGGTGGGAACAATGGCAGGAAGGTACTCGGAATGAGGAGATAAAGGCTAATTTAGGAATGAACTCGATGGATGAAGCTGTACGCATAAACCGGCTTCGGTGGTGGGGTATTGTGAGGCGAATGGACGAGGATAGGTTACCTAGGAGAATAATGGACTCTGTTATGGAGGGTAAGAGAAGTAGAGGGAGACCAAAACGACGATGGTTAAACTCGGTTTCTAACGATTTAAAGATAAGAGGTATAGAACTAAATGAGGCCACAACACTAGTTGCAAATCGAGGATTGTGGCGACGTTTAGTAAATTCTCAGAGGCTTGCAGACTGAACGCTGAAAGGCATAACAGTCTATAATGATAATGTATGTATGTATGTATGTACAGGTACTGAAGGATTCCCCAAACTTACGATTCGGACTGTTGGAGATTATTGTTTGAATAACACGCACCGACCAAAAAAAAAATTGGATAAACAATGCGTATTTCAGACAAAATTTAATGTTAGACCATTTGAAACTTGCTAAAAAAAATCATATTATGGCACTTCAACAATATGGCAATGTATTTTAAATTAAATGGCCCATTTGAAAAGTTTCAGCACGGTAACGGTTATTATCACCTCTAGCCGCAGTTACAGCTATGATTCAACAGGGCATGCTCAGGATGCAATCTCGAATGTTCGCTTGTGATACGAGCTCCCTGTCTGGCTGGAGTGCAGCCCGAATTTGAGCCAGTGTGTCAGGGGAACGACTCCTAACACGTCTCTCGAGCATATCCCAGGCATGCTCTATGGTGTTCATGTCGCGACTACGAGCACTCAATTTCGACTTCATCCAGGTACTCATGTACATAAACGGCAACGTGTTGGCGAGCATTTTCATGCATAATTCTCTCCGATGACAGGTGCAAAAGGCATAGCGTGATCCACTAAAATCTCCTCGATGTATCGGTGGGATGTCGGACTTCCATTCTCGACGAACACAAGCTCCGTGCACGCATCAGTGGTAATTCCGGCCCAGACCATTGAACGTTCCCCAGACCTTCTCCATACTATTTCCCTTCCACCACGTGCTCTTAAACAATCTGGATTCATCCGTAAACAGCACTGAGCTCCACTGCTACACAATCCAGTTTCGATGGGCGTTGGAGAATTGCATCCGAGAGCGGCGCGGTGCTCACGAGCAAGCAGAGGTCCTGTGGCGGGCCTTTTGGACTTAAACTCCGCTTCATAGAACCTCCTCCTTACTATCCTTTCGCTAATGTTCGTGTCTCATACTTGTTGCAAATGATTGCATGCAACGTTCATCTCGTCATGAGTCTTCCCGTCCACGACGATAGGGCAGCCTGCTCCTTTCGTTGGATTACGCCACTTATGGTTGTGTCGATCACGAAGAAGTTGCATTACGAGAAAGCGATCATCGCGCTCAGTAGTGCTTTTCTTATGACCAGGACCGGGTTTTCTGGTGTAGGTATTGTCCTCTCTGTACCTTCTGACAGTTCTGTACACGTTAGAACAAGACATGCCTATAACGTCTGATACATTGCGTATACTGCGCCCATCCTCCGCTAATGCCACGGCCCTTGCTGCATTTTCAGGTGAAAGAGCCATTATGACCTGACTTGAAACGAGAGACTGTTGTAGACAAGCCATAATGTCAAAAAAAAATACGCGGCACTAGAATTCACTTCAATAAACCTTAAGGCAGTTGTTTGTGATTATTCTTGTCCAAAGGTGGGAAACGGCAATATTGGTCTTGTGATTGTCACTATCAATAATGTTCATCAATTTTTGCGCTGAAATTTCTCAAATGGGCTAAATAATTTATGATACATCGCCATATTGTCATGTCATCCAAGGTTTCAAACGGACTGACATTAAATTTTGTCTTGAAATACGTAATGTTTCGCTTTTTTGCCGGTGAGTGTGTTTTGCTATACTGTATTCTATAGGCTAGTTCTTCTAAGGGCGCGCAACGTGCTGACCATCCGACAGTGCTGTAAAATATTGCGATATCAAGGATATCTAGGTCCCAAACTTCAGTCAATATTTGCATGCAACGTTCATCTCGTCATGAGTCTTCCCGTCTACGACGATAGGGCAGCCTGCTCCTTTCGTTGGATTACGCCACTTATGGTTGTCGTTAAAGCATGAATACCCACGGTACCGTGACAAGCATTGTACTCCCATGGAAATTCGATGTGGTATTTCTGATAATCCATCGTACCGGTAGTATTGCTTTTTAGACAAGTAACGCAGCTTTGTCGTAATTGGAGAGTTTCTAATTTAAGACTACGTCCAGCTTTCGGTTTTTTTCTTTGCTTGGTCATCAGCCCGGAGGCTGGTAGGATCCTCAAATAGCACCAACGGTTATGCGGGTATTAGGAAGCCACATCAACCATAGGCGGCTCTAAAATCAGGTATACTAGGCATTATGAGAAGTAAGGTAGTTTGTCATTGTTTTCCTCACTGGTCCAGAATGTGTCATTGCAGCACACCGAACCTGTGAGGAGAATCGTTCATAACATTGAGACGCACAAATCGTGCTCCAAATGTCATTTCTCAGCGCCACCCATACCTCAGCAGCTTCCATACAGTCGCAGCCATGAGACTGGGACTTCGGTGGAAGCTACACTTTGCTCTTCCTTGTGCCAGGATACAGTTGTGAGAAATATCGTCAGGCGTTTCAAGAGTGTACGTTGATTAGTAAATTACCGGTAATATGAAATTTAGCCGTGAACTTCTCCTTTTATTATCTCTTATATAATATGCTGAAACAAATTATAATAGGTAGCATAATTAAGGACTAGTTCAGCATTCTACACTACCATCACCTTTGCTACTTACGTCAATGTTAGATCCTTCATCACCGAAGACGAATCAGTGTCTCCCAAGTATTTTCATTTAATTGTTTTTCCCCATCATATGCCAATTTATAATTCAGTATCCGTGTGGTCAATCACTGTAAGTGTAGCGTAACGGCTATCGTTATTAGCTGCCGTCCTCGGGGTGGTGGTGGTGATTATTGTTTTAAGAGGAAGTACAACCGACAACTATCCTCCAAATAACACTAATCAGAGAGAAAAAATGGAAGGTGTCCTACACTTCGAAAAATGAAGGTATCGGCCAAAGGAAAGAAGACAAGGGCCACGAAGGGCGTGAAAATGAAATACTCCCTAGGCCTCCATACGTAATACCGTCGGGGTCGGAAAAGAACATGAGTTGACCAAGAGAGGTCAAATAGGAAAAAATAAAAGTTAGTAGCCTAGCACAAGTAAGTTGAAGCAATACCAGGACTCAGCTAAGGGCTCCGTGGTCGCCACCCCACGCTCCAAAGTTCAGAGCCCCTAAGGCCCGTCCTCGGGGACCGGATTTGGTTCCCGGTATTGCAAAAATTTAAGATTAGCAAGAAGGCTGGTATGTGGTTAAAATTGTACATGCGACTCACCGCCATTGTGTGTATCTAAAAGGAGTTGTCTTTCAGAATCACTGTGAAATATTCATATATGGCAAATTGACAGTTGCATAGCAAAAAAAAAAGCGATAAATTGGTAATACTCGTTGCGATTGGCTGATAACAGATTTTGCAAGATAACACGCTTATCTTCATGATTTTTTTGTTAGTGGAAAGACATTGGAAGCTTTATTATTTATTTATTTATTTGTTTTTTTAATTCCTGACTTACGTTTGTGGCGAAGTTACAGCTCACGGCCCTCTCTTACATTTAATAACATTCAAGAATATAAGTTGAAAAAAGTAAACATAAAAGTAAGATATACGGTAGCACTTCTACAAAAAGCAATACTACGGACAGATACGCAAAGATCAGGTTGCAAATCAGTAAGGCGATAAGAGTGATGATACTAATAATGAGAATAAAAAGAGGAAATATAATAAGAGTAATAAAAAGAGGAAATTTAATAATAATAATAATAATAATAATAATAATAATAATAATAATAATAATAATAATGATTGAAGTGCGTAATAGATGGCAGTAAACCCATTCACACTACATACATACGATGACTCGCACAACTCAGTTATATGTGCCCAGGAAAAACTTTCGACTAGCAGATTTGAAATTATGAGAGGAATGTGTTAAGTGCCGAATGTCCTTTCGGAGTGTATTCCAGTGTCTGTATGCGGTAACTAGAAAATAATGATTGAAGTAGTGGAATTTCTAGTAGGGAACCTGAACGGGTACTAATTTCATGGAATGAGGAAACGATACGAAAATTAGATGATAGGTAAGGAGGAGTGTTTGTCGAAAGCAGTTGGTAAACAAGTGTCATTAGGTGAAAATTCCTTCGTTCATTTATACGTAGCCATCCCAATGTTTTGAAATACGGTGTAACGTGAGCCTCATGTCGCAGTTGGAAGGCATATCGTATGCATGAGTTTTGTGTTCGTTGAAGTCGTGAAGCTTGTTCAGCATTTAGATTGACTATTGCCGTATCACAGTAGTCTAAAATTAGGAATAGGAGTGCTTGGATCAATTTTAATTGAAGGATTTGAGGAAAATCTGTCTGGTGACGCGTAAGAGGACCTAGAGCTGCATGAACCTTTCTACAGACACTAGTTACGTGTTCATTCGAAGTTAGATTCTCATTGATGGAGATTCCAAGATTAGTTACATTTTTAAGGTACGGTACAGCAATGTCATTGATGATAATTGGACGAGGATTCATATTGCTTGTTACGTGTAATACGGCAGAGTTTCCTATGATAATGCTTTGTATTTTACGAGGATTTAGGATTAAGTGGTTGTTTTAGAATAGGCGGGAAGTCTTTCAGTATCTGAATTAATATGCTGGACTGTTTCATGTAAATTGTTTATAGTGGTGTGTTTGTATATCTGCAGATCATCAGCATATAAGCATTATTATTATTATTATTATTATTATTATTATTATTATTATTATTATTATTATTATTATTACGTTTAAGAGGATCTAGAGCTGCACGAACCTTTCTACAGACATTAGTTACGCATTTTATTGGCTTAACGTCCCACTAACTACTTTTACGGTTTTCGGAGACGCCGTGGTGCCAGAATTTAATCCCGCAGGAGCCCTTTTACGTGTCAGTCAATCTACCGACACGAGTCCTACGTATTTGACCACCTTCAAATACCACTGCAGTGAGCCAGGATCGAACCTGCCAAGTTGGGGTCAGAAGGCCAGCGTCTCAACCGTCAGCTTCTCAGCCCTGCTATTATTATTATTATTATTATTATTATTATTATTATTATTATTATTATTATTATTATTATTATTATTCGTGCCAAAGAACACCAGATGATTCACCATCTTTTCTATTGTACAATTTTCTTCAAATTTCGGGGCTGAAATTCACAATCAGAATGGCTAGAAAACTCGAATCCTTGAAATATTAGTTGAGCGTGCGGTCTGTCTGCTAACATTAAAAAGTTGAGTTTGTAGTGCTTTGAAAAACTTCATTGTTGTGATAGGAGTTCTAGAGCTTTGTTAGACTATTGGAGAAATTTTGAACTAGAGTTCAAACGTGAAAGACGTGACTATGAAATTCCAGTGGTAAGACGTCTCGCTGTGAAATCCTAGGAACCTCAGCATGTAAGCAACAAATTGAAGTACTGTAATTTCGTCATTATTAACTGCGGTTTAATTTGCTGTAGATACCATTTTATTATCAGACCATTCTGAAGTTTTCAAGACGGGGATGGTGGTGTTTTTTTTTTTTTTTTTTTTTTTTCAGCTTGACAAATGAGACCGTCTATTCGCATTATTTATGAACATTTTAAACACGAAAGTTATATCGTTAAGATATAGAGGATTGCTTATCACATTGGAGAAACTGAATTGGCGAAGGTATAATGCTTCAGATGTTATTTCTTGTATGGTGACGGTATAGTGGTAGAATGAAAATGTATTAATGCTAATACAGTGGGTTCATTTCTATTTATTATTATATCGTGAGCATTTTTATCACCTACTACATATATGGTACGGCAAATAAGATGTGTTTGGGTATTGTATGATGTACAGGCAAGCAGTTTTGGTTGTGTTGGTGTATTCGGTTTATTACGGTATATTATTGTAAACTACTCGCGAAGAGATCAATAAGTAATAAAACTGCCTCGATTTTAACTTTTTTTATATATAGTTCAGGATTCCTCAGGCACTTCTCAACTGATGGGGAATCTACACAATTCTGCAAGGTCGTTATTTTGCGAATGGCATCATCATGATCTTAATATCCAACGGGTTTCACCCCTTTCTCCACTTAAACAGCTTTTTAAATATCATACTGTTTAGTTCCAGCTATCCATTTCGCCGGGTATGTGCATCAAAGTCGTCGGGTGAGTTTACTGCATCCCGCCCTCCACTGTAAAACAGCCTATACCCTTCCTTCAGTTTTCTTTCCCCCTTTTCCTCTCGATTTTGTTCCACCTTTCTCTTGTATTTGCTGTGTTTCTGTTACCTTTTGACGCTGATTGCATTAGACTACATACACTCCCCTCTATTCGCTTCACATGACTAAACCATTTCAGCAGGTTAGTGCGTGAATATCAAATCTATGATTTCTCTCCTTGCTTAACCTTTGTAGCCATCTTCACTATGAATACCCGCTCACTATTATTCCAGCCTGTTTGTCCCAGGGATCGTTCTTGCAACTTCATGCCTGTCACGTCAATGAAGTGATTCTGCATCTTCTCAGATTTGGGTCCCGTGCGAATACAGATTATTCATACTAAATTCCTCCGATCCTTACTACTACTACTACTTGTGATACTAGGGATTCTAGACAGTAAGATTGTGTACATTGCTGCGTTTGGAAATCCCAGTACAGTAACAGGGCTGACACCATGACAATAGCCTAAGTTTGTTGCTGTCTTTCATAACTACACCTCTCGACAGTTACCAAAAACAGGAACTCACGCGTATGTTTAGAATGTGGTGAAAGTTAGTTCGTTGCGCAACCAGCATTGCGCTAAGCTTTAGGCTCGGTGTACTCACGGTATTTGCTAATGAAAACGAGTGGTTGTACCACAGTTTAATGTCGCCATCATGTGCTCACCTCGATAGACTGTCGTTATATTACCGGTATCTGTCAAGATGACGGGCGAAATGTTGGTATGGAGGAGTGAGTAACAAACAGGGCCAGGATTTTGATGACCTAAAAGTGTTTAGAAAATGATCCATAAAATGACGACAGAAATCCAGCAAAATGACCCGAAACTTAAAGACATTATTTTTAAATGAAATTTTACAATCGGTAGACTAATCGGAAATTAAACTAAATAATTCTTCACACCGTGGAAGCTTCACTTCTAAGAAGCCTATATTTATGTTATAGACATTATAATAAGCTTTCGGGCTTTTACATTTCGTAGAGAGAAATTAGCATTTCTACAAAGTGGGAATTATGATCAGGATTTCTGTACAAGTTAGCAATGTCTGTTGTGAACCAATTAAAAGATGACATGCCAGCAAAATCCTAGCCCTGGTGATGAAATACGTACAGAAGCTGTTTACTTCCAGAGCGGAATCTTAAATGTGTTCATTTATGTAATGTATGTGTTTCTATGTATATTGTATGGTCTGTACAGACCGAATGTCATACTTTCAACTAAAAAAATAATTAAAACTTCCAGCGTACAGAGTGATATGTTTGTAGCTGAATGGAATTAGACCCCTGGTCATGATAACTGCTACTTCCCTTCCGTCAGTGGTACATCGAGTTTTTATGTTCATGTATATACTCGCCTCTTCATTCGGAAGATTTTTTACGAGTTTTTGTGGTGTTTGAACTAGTGTATAAATTAATTGAGACTAAACTACTTGGAGAACGTAGTCCGGAACTATTTTTTTTTTGCTAGTGGCTTTACGTCGCACCGACACAGATAGGCCTTATGGCGACGATGGGATAGGAAAGGCCTGGGAGTTGGAAGGAAGCGGCCGTGGCCTTAATTAAGGTACATCCCCAGCATTTGCCTGGCGTGAAAATGGGAAACTACGGAAAACAATCTCCAAGGCTGCCGACAGTGGGAGTCGAACCCTTTATCTCCCGGATGCAAGCTCAAAGCCGCGCGCCCCTAACCGCACGGCCAACTCGCCCGGTAGTCCAGAACCATTTGGCACATTTAATAGAGACTTGCCGATCTCAGTGTCAGTCAATGAATCGTCGTCTTTCTGTTCCCGAGATCAGTGGGTTCGATCCTGGCTGAACTCGGTGGCATTTGAGGTGTTTAAATACGACAACTCTGCGTTGTTCACGTTCTCCGGTGGATAAAATCTATAGCAAACTAGCTGTGGACACGGAGATGAGTGGCAGCCGAAGTGGCAGACCATGCACATCACAACTAACAACAGTGTACTGTTATTCTTGATCAGTTTTATGATCGCAGGGCATTGTTAGACCATCACATTTTTTTCTTCTGATTGGGCGATGTTGGGGCGTCCGAGATCAAGGGAGTCTTTCATTATCGCTTTTTGTCGCGTTCTTTTCCTTCTCATTTCCCTGCTCATCTTTTATGTATTCTTCTTATTAGATTTTGTATCCGGATAAATATTAATGATGACCATGTCGTTTTGCACCTGAGCGAAACAGTCTCGACTACAACGACCATCATCGCCATTCAACTCCTTATTATAACAATTGAACAGTATTGCCATGTCAGCGAAGTTTGGCGTTGAGAGAGGTCGCACTAAAAATCTAAATTTATGAATATCTGTTGTTATAGCGCGTGCGGTAAAAAGTCTGAAACAACCATGATTGGAAATTGTAGTTTCTATAACTTCTGTTATGTAAAGGTTTTAGATGGCATAAATATTTCCGGAAATATGTAATAATAGCGAACGTGTCCGTTCTTCTTATGCTTTAATTCTCTCCCAGTATTCCCGCATTTGCTTTCAGTGAACCTCCTTTATTTCATCAGCCTGTTTTCCACTTCGGCTTTTCTTGCAATCGCTGGTATGTTCGAACTTTCTTCTGGAGAGGAACACATTGAACACGTTCCTGGATTTCTTCATGTGCGATCCCTATTTCTTGAAGGTATTTTTCAACTTTCGGTATACCAGAGTTCCTTAGCTTTCCTGTGTACAAAGTAGGAAAAGATCCGCTTGGTCAATCTCTGGGAGCTCATGCGTGTTGGCCATGTGGCCATAACATTAATCCTCCCTTTCTGAATGGTGTCGGGTTATCCTTTCCACGTGCAGATACATCGCTATTTTCTCTGATTGGTCCTAGGATCTTTCTCAGGATTTTTTTTCCTTGGCTGGTGACTTTTCAATTAGGCCGTTCCTGTTCAATGCAAGGTATTCTGTTCCATACAGGACCTCTGGACGAATTGTATATTATTGTATATTCGTCATTTTACTGTAGCCTGGTCATCTGAATGGCTTAAAAATATTGCCAGTCTTTTCCTCAAATTCGATATGTTAATTTTTCACTCATTTCACTTTATCCAGGGAGGCCGAAGTGCCGGAATATTGTCGTGAAAAATATTTACTTTTTAATCGGCCAGTATACTTCCTGACGTGTATCTCGCGTTAGCACTTTTAAAGGCCAACTCATTGCGCCAAGATGCGATCCTGCAACTGTCAGAATAGAAAGTGACCGCCTCGATTAACCATTTTAAGCAACTTGAAGCGGTAAATAAGAAGACTGAAGAACAGAGAATGAGAATCAGTGTGTGGAGATACGCAAGATAATGTTGGACTTGCACTTCTTCAGGTAGATAATTTACAGATTGACTGAACAGTTTGAAACTAACGGTTCTGTGTTGGAGGAAAGGCAACCGTAACCCGCTAGTGCCCGTACGCTTGACAACGTCGAAGTGGTTTGCGTGGCAATGACTTGAAGTCCTTCTACATCAACAGGGAGGGGTGCTTCTGAGTTGAGAATCTCTCGTCGGTCACTTCAAAGGCTTATGCTTTCAGATCTTAACTTGTTCCCCTCCAAAACGACCGTAATGCTAAATATTACAATAGAGATAAGGAGTGGAATCTACAGTTTACATTGTGAGCAATGGAAGTAAAGGTCGTACTTGACAACATGCAGTTTACAGACGAGGTCTACTTTCATGTGAACGGTGTTGTGAATAAATAACACGTTCTATACTGGAAGAGGGAACCACCTTGTTTACTACATTTAAAGAAATGTACATGGCAGACTGCAATTTCGAGCCACATATACATCGCTCCAGTGTTCTTCGATGAAACACCTTGTGCGATAAGAGAAAAAGGTGGACAACAGTTTAATCCCTCATCGCTTGGCAATAGGTCTGCTATGGAAACATTGGTTCATGCAGAATGTAGCCAGTAGCAGCGATAGGAAATTATAAGTGGGGAGGGGGGTAAAAACATTGATAGAAAACAGAGTACTGCGGCCGGGGGAATATGAGGGGCGGGGGACAGGTAGACAAAAAAATTGAAACAAAACGGCTACAAAATGGTAACTTTTTGATGCTATCTGACCGAATTTCGACAGATGAGTAAAGATTGACAGTTTGCCAACGTAACTGCGGTAATAATAGTTTCATCAAAACAACAATTGCACATGTACGCAACTAAGGTGTAATGCCATCGGATACTAATCGCGTTTCTACACGCTGCCGCTCGGGTCTGTTTTTTAATTTATTTTAACCTTAAAATAATTCCTAGTTTTAGGTGGCTAAAATGGTTAACTTCTTCGCCACAAAGTGGTTTTTTTCTTGCTATTTGCCTTACGTCGCACCGACACAGATATGTCTTATGGCGACGATGGGATAGGAAAGGCCTAGGAACTGGAAGGAAGCGGCCGTGGCCTTAATTAAGGTACAGCCCCGGCATTTGACTGGTGTGAAAATGGGAAACCACGGAAAACCATCTTCAGGGCTGCCGACAGTGGGGCTCGAACCCACTATCTCCCGATTATTGGATACTGGCCGCACTTAAGCGACTGCAGCTATCGAGCTCGGTTGCCACAAAGTGGGGGGTATGACTGCCACCCCTCGCCCCCCTAATCGCCGCTTATGGATGTAGCCCGTCTATAAACTAAAATACACTTCTTGATTTTCAGCACAAGATCAATGGTATTAATGAGATAGAAAACTATTGTAAAGAATGCAGTATAACGGCTATTCCACAAAAAGCCAGAGTAATGGTTTGTACAAATAGGTGACAAGCTTTCAAAGACTGAACAGTGGTGGAGAGATAAAACAAAGCTAGAAGTTGTTAAAAATATTCTACTGGGGCGATTATTGGCCACTGAATATGAGGAAGAGTTCACAAGTATAGTTAGAACATTAGGAAATAGCAGAATACTAATTGGCAAGTGATCTAATCAAGAAAAAACGCTTCCAAGGAGATACTTATATTTCTGGACAACTAGATGTCATCTTCTTTCTTTTTCATAACGGTGGTCATCGCAAATCATCGTTCACATAGCTCTTTTGCCGAAGAAGTAGGCTCACATATGTACATACCAGAGTTCGTTGGCCATTTTCGTACATCGTAAAACAGATTTGAACTAGGATAATTTTAAGTTTAGAACTTGCTGGTACTTTTATTTCCCTACCCTCGAAATCCAAGCAGTACGCCGGAGGTGGTGGTGATAATTTTTTAACAATCTGCTTTACGTCGCACCGATACAGATAGGTCTTACGGCGCCGACTGGATAGGAAAGAGCTACGAGTGTAAAGGAGGTGAGCGTGGCCTTAATTAAGGTACAGCCCCAGCATTTGCCTAGTGCGAAAATAGGAAACCACGGACTACCATCTTCATGACTGCCGACAGTGGAATTCGAACCCGCTCAGCCAATTGCTCGGTGTGATAATTGTTTTAAGAGGAAGTACAACTGGACAAACATCCTCCTCAGTACCGGTACGGCTGATGATGTAACGCTGACCACACAACATTCCAATATGTGCAGGATATCTAACTGGGCACTATTGTCGCGGCCACCAAATTAGGCGGGTGAGGAAAACTGCGCTGTCGTCAGATATGGGAACGGCGAAGCGACAGACGGTCGAGAGTCGCTTACCCCCGGGCACGGATTGGCAACGCTGATCGTGCAGTGCTGTCAAACTGAAGCCCATCCGCTCCAGGCCACCTTACCAGAGTCATTCCCTGTCAAGCAGCTGTTGAGCTCGCATCGTAAGTGCAGTTAAAGATGGATAGTGAATGTGAATTGATTTGGGCTCAAGTCAAGAGAGAAGTGGCAGAGAGGAACAAGAGATTCAAAATAAAGGACGTAGAAAAACTCACGTCAGAAGCCATCGACTGTGTGACTGCTGCAGATTGGAAAAAGTGCTTTAGCCGCGCGGAAAATGTTCAAACAGACGATTGGGCCAAGGAAATAGTAAGGGACGAAAGAATGGAGCCATTCATCATCAGTGTAAAAGACGACTCGACAGATAGTGAGATGAGTGATGACAGTGACTAAGACTGCCTTGAAGCCAGAAACCGATTCTTACTGCATTGTAAATTAATGTAAACCTATTCTTTAAAGTAGTTCTTTTTGTATATTACTCGGTACAAAATACAGTATTCAAATATTTAAAGTTATAATGTAATAAAACTGATATGTAATCCGAAAGTATTTACGGGGTCCTGCAGCCTGTGCTGGTGCGCGCGCCCCCAACTGCCTCAGCTTGCGACATTTACATGATCGCTTTCCGGGCCATTTTCCAGGAAAATTACAAGACTCACGGAAATATTTCAGATAAAAAATATGTCAGGCGATTTTTTTTTACATTTTTCCCACAGACAAAATTGAATTGGCTGAAGAAATAAAAACTTGGCCGCTTACTGAAATTTTCAATACATGATTCTACGGATTTAAACTTACTCGTTTAAGATTTTATTTTTCATAATTATTTAAAGTGGTTTATATGGAAAATAGTTATACCACTGGAATTAGCAATCTTTTCTGAAGCTTGTAGTATAATTTGTTTTGAAACATTGTACGAAGTAACATCAGGAGCTTGAGAGAGAACAACTTGCCTCGCGCTCCGAAATGATGTGTTCAATTAGACATTTCTTCGCCAGTTGCTACATAACCTTGGCACAGCGTAATTTCTCTGACCCGCCTAATTTCGTGGCCGCGACAATAGTCATTGTGGAAAACCAAGGCCATTAATGGGCTATATGTGCCTCGCCTTTGTTTTGTTTCAGCATCCTTATTCATAGTCGTTCGCCCATAACTAAATTTCTCGATAGAGCTGGGAAGCCAGGGGGAGTGGTTTTGTCACAAGGCTCAGTAACTTCTAAGAGCATGGTACGTAAAATGTCCGAATGCAATATTGTTAATATTACTACTGTATCCGCTAAGATGCTGAAGGGAATATACTGCGAATCATTATGGAAGCGGTCGACATGCGAATTTTCAAATAACAGTGTATTATAGCCTATTGCATTTTTTTTTTTAGACTGAACGTAAGTGAAACTCGGCTGGTAGAGTTAAAATAATTTTAGTCACAACACTGCTGTGAAAGGTTTCATAGTCCAAAGTTGAAAGTAGTTCGAACTCCGAGCCGTGGTAGCATTCGAATATCCTCAGGTTCCTTGCAGATTTATCCAGAACCATTCGAAGCAATTTAATTGTTGAGAGTGCTGGTGGTGGTGATTATTTTAAGAGGAAGTAAACTGGGCAACCATCCTCTATTAACACTAATCAGAGGGAAAAAATTGAAGGGGTCCGACACTTCGAAAAATAAAGGTATCGGTCTAGGAAAAAGGCCATGGAAGGCGTGAAAATGGGACTCCCTAGGCCTCGACACCTACTACCGTCGGGGTCGGATAGGATAGATGAAAGGGAGGAGCCTGGCGCAAGTAAGTGGAAGCAATCCCAGAACTCAGGTAAGGGCCCCGAGTTCGCCAACCCACACTCCCCTCGGCCTCCCTTTTTTACTTGCCTTTTACGACAGGCAGGTGATACCGCCCCCACACAAGGGGGCTTAACTGTTGAGATTCTGACATACCGAATTGGGTATGACACTGTTATTCTCAGTTTTAAGATTCACTTGATAACTTATAACAACAAACATTACTACAAACACTTGCATAATAGCATAATTTAGCACATATGATGAACAGGTTTACCGTCCGGCCCATTGGCTGAATTGTCAGCGTAGTGGCCTTCGGTTCACACCGTCCTGGGTTCGTATCCCGCTATAGCTTGGTGTTTGTGCTGGTCTGAAAGCAAAAAAGCAAAGTCTTTTCCGTACAGGCCGTGAAGGCCCTTGGAGGGGTGGAAGGTAAAGGCTTCCACTATCCGGAACCTCGGCACTTGATGGGGGTAGAGTGAGTCTTAATGCACATCTTCATTTACATACAACACATCACACTGCAAACCATCGTAGAAACGCGCAGCAGTGAATATATCCATCCACACAGCGACAGGAAAGACATCCGGCCGGAAATATGGGCTAAATCCATACAAAGTAATTTGGAAGACTAGGAGGAAGAAGAACAAGTTCACCCTCACCTGTCAGTGATGTGAAAGCTTGGGTTGGTGTTTGTCATTCATTCAAGTAGCGTAATACCCTGTCTCTTGGATTATCAGCTGAATAAATGCATGTTTGGGACCTATTAAAAGCTTTAGAGTGTGTTATGTAATCATTAGGAATTAAAGGTTTGTTTTGATGTCCTCAGTATTTGAAATTAATCCGGATTGAATATTATAATAATAATATAATACGTATATTATGGTTTCACTTACTGTGTGCAGGTATTTGGATTTGACTTTCTTTAGTCAGCCTACGTGTCAGTTTCAAAATAATGCTTTTTTCTGGTTGCTCAGAATTAAAAAGGAATGGTATTTCAGTATCCGGCGTGTCCACAGTAACAAGGAAATGTACTTTTTAATTTTCCGTCATCTATGTATGTATGTACGTATGTATGTATGTACGTATGCGTACCACGAAGAAATGGCTGAAGAGGATTTCGTGAAAATCAGTATGTAAAGTCGGGGAATGAGATACTATAATTTAGACTATAGATAATTTTAGTCACGCTGCGTGAAATGGTAGGTAAGGGGAAGACCTAAAATTCAGTTCTCAAAAATCTGTTATTAGTGGTTCTATCGATAAATATTACATAACTAAAGTTATATAGAATTACATTTCCGATCATTTTTGTCTTATACATTTTACCGTATCGGCTATGATACATATTCACACTCTAGGCTGTAAATAACTTTTTATTCGCGCTGGATGAAATGGTAGTTTAGGGGAAGGCGCCTAAAATTTAATTTTTAAATACATGTTATTATGCAATTTAATCAAACCCTATTCACAGCATTTACACGACTTCATCTAGAATTCTGTGTACGGCGTAAAATTCCGTAGAGAAGCACGGGTACACCAGCTAGTGAATGAATAAATACAACACTCCTCTCTCTCTCTCTCTCTCTCTCTCTCTCTCTCTCCCATCACGCATGGCCAACAACTAAGAGGAGAGTGTTAGTTTATTTTAGTTATAAGGCCCTACATGGAGTTAGTTTTTGTTTAGTAATACAAAATATCAATAATATTGTAATTTAAAAATGTTACAATAAATGATTAAAATATAATGTAGAGAGAAATATGAGTTATTAAACCATCAGCTTACCGAATGTACGGGCTGTGAATTAACATGTGTTACCAATAGGCATTGTAAATGACGTTCACAGGTTGTAGATGTGAGATCTCACTATTCCCATAAATATTACTTGGACGTATCTTCAATAATTTGGGGTATTTCCTGGACTTTGAACTAAGTTGTAGCGTCAGGGATACCTCATATTTCTCTCTACATTATATTTTAATTATTTATTGTAACATTTTAAAATTACAATATTATTGATATTTTGTGTTACTAAACAAAAACTAACTCCATGTATTTTCTCTGTTTTCGCCCTCTTTAGATTTCTTCCATATTCCTCGGATAATATTACAAAATTTTGTTCTTCCTGTTTTTTTTTTTTTTTATTATCTATATAGCAAGAGTGTAACGTTTAGGCTCATTTTCAATCTTATCCATCTGATTTTTCTTGCTTGTTCAAAAAATGGTGCTTCCTTCCTAAATAAAGAAATTGTCTTTTCACACAGTACCCTCAAGGAAATAAGTGGTTCGCAGAAAAGGTAAGCCTTTCAACATCAGAGTGGACTGAAATAATAAAAATGATGGCAGACGTGACTCCAGTAAGAAGCGAGTAAGTTATGCCAGAAGCCAGGAGAACAACCTGCGGTGAGATTGAAACTTTGGGACATGTTCTCGGCTAGTGTCCATTCGGCTCACTGATAACGAATACTCGCCATCGCACAATTCGTGGCCGTATTGCAAAAGCCTTTCGGGATATCGGGTGGGAAGTAGTGAACTGCTCCGATGAAACCGGTAGCATGAGAAGAGTAGTTATTCCAGCCATCGATAAACAGAGAGATCGTTCTGTAATATTGGACCCAACAGTACGTCTAGAATCAGGTAAACAATAGCCGCACGATGTACACTCTGAGAACCAGGCAATCGACGTTCCAGTATACAATTACATCATGGAAAAATATAATGTAAACTCCGGCACCGTTTACGGATTGTTTGTGGGTGCAAGAGGTACCATATCGGGGATGATGGTTTGCCCTCAAGGAAAGGTACTTATCTACGATTGCCGAGGTGGCTGCGCGTGGTTCCATGCTTCCTTTAAGGAACCATTTATATTCGAAAACATAAAACATCGTACAGTACTGTTGAGGGTCAGTTTCCTAAACAAAAGTTTATGTATAAAAAGTATTTTAGGAGGTGTGTCGCTTCCATTGCGTTCATTGCATAAAATGCATTTTCCTTTCTCTCTCTCTCTCTTCTCTGGCTTTTGTATCCAGTAGCCTTGATTTTGATGTTCCATTTGGGCGCTGATACACTATGCCTACCTGCTGTATAACTTACTCCTAATAATGTTATTGACTTTACGTCTCACTAACTACTTCTACGGTTTTCGGAGACGCTGAAGTGCTGGAATTTAGTCCCGCAGGAGTTCTTTTACGTGGCAGCAAATCTACCGACACGAGGCTGACGTATTTGAGCACCTTCAAATACCGCCGGACTGAGCCAGGATTGAACCTGCCCCACGAACCTATTACGCTGGCGTAGCAGGGGGAGAGGTGATACTACCACGTGGTGCGTCCCAGGTGGCGGATAGGGGGGTCCTAACCGGCTTGCCGGCGGACTTGAGGGAAATAAAATACCTCTCGTGGACCAAACACACTACCCCCTGTGGGGTCGTCAGACTACTTGTGATTAGTACCACCACCCGGAGAGCACCATGGGTCGCTTTTACTTGCGCGAAGTACCACTATGTTAGGTACAAAATTGGTTTGTGATTAGTAGCGACACTGTGTGACGCAGGATGCATTTTACAGTACCTGTGATTCGTACCCTATATGAGCAACACCATGGTTCTGCCTTGCCTATGCTTAGTACCCTCTATGTGAGGAACACCACGGGATAGTGCAGGTCCCTGTGGTGGTGTCCGGACATTTGCGGTCACTGAGACAAACTTTTGCCCACTCACAGAAATTTCCCAGTTGTCAGAGGACATTTGCGGTCACTGCAGCAGGGAGTGTGCCTCATTAGCTTAATCTCGGGGTACCCCGCTAACCTGCCTGAGTTCCTGCTCGCTCCTTGCAGATCAACATTTTTCTCTCACAGGAATTATTTAGAGACTGATATCTTCAGACACAAGCACAATTCTATATCGAAACTTCCCGGTGTAAGTATTTACTGTTGTGTCCTGTAATGGATTTGATGGTTACTGATAACGCAAATGGTTATATGCACAGAAAGTATAGGGAAAGTCAACAAGAAATCGTCACCTGGGTGTGTCTGAAGGAGAAGAACAAGTCATGTAATGTTGTTGGTAACATACAATTCTGTAGATGATAAATAAATATATTCCATTCTATATCCTATCCGGCCTCTCTTGGACAACTCTTGTTCTCTTCCGACCCCCACGGTACGATGTTTGCCAAGCCCAGGCAGTCTTACATTTTCACGTCCTTCGTAGCCTTTCCCTTCTTTTTTCCCTAAAAGAGAGTCGGACTTATTCGAACTGTTTTCTGGTTAGTTTTAAGGGAGGATGGTGGCACCGATCTACTTTATCACAAAAACAGTAATCACCACCATCACGGAAAGGTCTCGTGGTTACCACGATATAAACAGTGACGCAGATGCACAAGCTCGTATATTTGATATTTAAACTCTAGTACACCACAAAGTGAATTTTTATATACAAACATCGGAAGCTAATTAAAAAATCCTATTTATTTATCGAGGAATAATTAAAGGTAGGTCAAGGTAGAAGACACTGTTTTATTCCGCACCAGTACTTCATTTTTAGAAAAACAAAAAATTAATACATCGTTAATTAATTTAATTAATTCATTTATTTATTTCTGGTAGTCGAACGTCACGCTAACATATTTTTCGGAGAAAATATGATGGTAAGTGTAGTTATAATGTTGTTCTTTTGTACATACCTATTTACATTAGGATTACTTGAAGCAGCAAGAAGATTACGCTAGTTTTTCTATGTAAGAAATTGCCTTTAAACAGGACCTGATTTCATTGGTTTCTTCATATTTCTTAAGGGTTTTTTCACTTCTGTCATCTTTTTTCATATATTTCGTCTTCCTCCTCTTACCTTCAAGATTGAGCTACAGCACACAATAGTATATACAGTACTCACACCAGGAAGTTTCGGTATAGAATGGTGTTTGTGGCTGAAGGCATCAATCTCTATAATGCCCGCGAAAGAAAAATTTTGATCTGCAAGGAGCGAGCAGGAACTCAGGCAGGTTAGCGGGGATACCCGAGATTAAGCTAATGAGGCCCAACCCCTGCAGCAGTGACCGCAAATGTCCTGTGACAACTGGGAAATTTCTGTGAGTCGGCACAAGTTTATCTCGGTGACCGCAAATGTCCGTGACCGCAACTGTCCGGCAACCCCTTTGCTTGGTCCACTTATGTGAAGAACGCCATAGGTTTGCGTTGCCTGTATAGGTTTGCGTTGCCTGTAAATAGCGCCGCAGTATGCGAAACACCATAGGTCTGTGTTACATGTGCGAATTTCATTACCTGCGAGTAGTACCATAATGTGTGGAATACCGCGAGTCTACGCCACTTTTGATTAGTAGCGCAACATGACAAATAGCATGGTTCCATTTTACTAGTGATAAGTACCATTATGAGGAGCCGATGACCTGGATTTTGGACCCGTTTCTACTACAAGCATCATCGATTCAGTATTGTGCTTTAGAAGCAGTCCCTTGGTCAGTAATACTATTGTTTAACGCTAGTTTCTGGGAATGTAGGGCATTGCAGGTCGGATCCACTGATTGTTTTAACTCCATATCCATCCATTCATTCTTCGTCCTCACGTTTTCGAATTCTGGTCAGTGGAGGATTATGGAGTTTTAAATTATCATAACATTTCGTCTCATTTGAGGTGATACTCCCACGTGGCGCGTCCCAGGTGGCGGATAGGGCGGTCCTAACCGGCTTGCCGGCGGACTTGAGGGAAATAAAATACCTCTCGCGGACCAAACACACAACCCCCTGTGGGTGGGGGACGCAGACGAAGAATACACCCACGGTATCCCCTGCCTGTCGTAAGAGGTGACTAAAAGGGGCGACCAAGGGATGATTGGATTAGAATCATGAAACTACTTGTGATTAGTACCACCACGCGGGGAATACCATGGGTCGCTGTTACTTGCGCGTAGTACCACTATGTTCGGTACCAAATAGGTTTGTGATTAGTAGCGATCAGGAGCACCGCGCGGTGAGGCTTTTACGGTACCTGTGATTGGTAGCACTATATGGGCGACACCAGGGTTCTGGTTTGCCTATGATTAGTACCCACTATATAGGGAACACCACGGGATAGTACGAGTCCTTGTGGTTAGTACACTTAGGTGATGAAAACCATAGGTTTGCGTTGCCTGTAAATGGCGCTGCTATGTGTGAAACACCATAGGTCTGTATTACATGTGCGAATTTCACCTGTGAGTAGTGCCGTAATGTGTGGAATACCGCGAGTCTACGATACTTTTGATTAGTACTGCACCATGTCAAATACCATGGTTCTACTGTCCAAGCGATAAGTACCATTATGAGAGGCCGATGACCTATATTTTGGACCCCTTTAGCCTGCAAGCATCCTCGATTCAATATTGAGCTATAGAAGCAGTCCCTTGGTCAGTATTACTATTGTTTTCCGTCAGTTTCTGAGACTTGAGGCATTGCGGGTCGGCTCCACTGATTGTTTTAACTTCATATCCATCCGTTCATTTTTCGTCCTCACGCTTGGAATTCTGGTCAGTGGAGGATTTTGGATTTTTATTTTGTCATTGCATTTCGTCTCATTTAGTACCATCAAGGGCCGATGACCTCGATGTTAGGCCCTTTTAAACAAAATGATCATCATCATCATTGAACCTGCCAAGTTGGGGTCAGAATGCCAGCGTCTCAACCGTCTGAGCCACACAGCCCGGCTAACTTACTCCATTCCCCGTTTTTACGTAATCTCAACCAAGACAACTATTCGTTTAACAATATTTGTTCGTATACTCATCCCTTCGCACATCATTCTCACTCCACTATTTTCAGTATAGCTTGGCATTCTTGTTATTTTGGCAAATTTACTTATGACTGCATCCAATGCTACAGTTCCATCATCTACTCCCGAATTTTCTGCTCCATGCAGTCACTTTTGGTTTTACTACTATTCGATGTTTGTCATCTTTCTGTTCACAATTTTTATATATACCAACTAAAGCACGTACTCTCTTCATTTTTGCTCTCTTTACGTGTTCTAACCGTTTGCCATTGCTGCTTATTACTGTCTCTAGGTTTTCATTTTTTTAAACAACTTCTAGCTTTATTTTACCCATCCACCAGTTTTTACTCTTTGAATATGATCTCTTTTATAAACCATGACTCTGTTTTTCTGTGGATTGACTTTTAGATTACACACTACAGTAATCAGTAGCGTAGCCAGGATCGGCCAATGGGGGGGGGGGGGTTACAGTTACAAAATTAAGATATAACATAATGAAAGTGCTTGTGCTTGTGCGTGTCTGGTACGCGCATGCATGACTGTCATAAGGATACTGATACAAGAGTGAATTACTGTATGTGATATTCAGATTGCAATACACTACAAAATTCTTACTTTAAAATACAGAACAAGAACAATATGATCGAGGTCAGCAGTTTTATCTCAAACGGTATGTTCAGTTTACAATCTAAAATCTAATTTTCGAGGCTTCCTAGAAAATAAATTTAACACATCTGTTGGTTTTACAACTATGTCTCTGTGAATGTTCAAGGGAGCCAACCCGTTGAGTCGACTTTCACTTGTGGTATTTCTGAGGTAGGTTTTAAGGCGTCTTAATGTTGAAAATGATCTCTCACTGGCTGCAGTGGTGACAGGTAGGGTGGCAAACACTCTCAACAAGCAGTAGATTGCAGGGAGTTTATCTTGATCACATAAAAGAAGTTTATTGTTTACTGTCAGTTTCTATTTATTTTCTTTTTGTGAAAGTTCAATGGGGGGGGGGGGTTCTAACCCCCAGTAACCCCCCCCCTGGCTACGCCCCTGACAGTAATTGTATATCTCATTAATACTATTTTACATCTTGACAGCTTATCACATGCGAGTAGAAGGATCTCGTTGGCGAATATCAGGCCTGGAGTATGCCGGTTCTCGAGACATGGAAAAGCACCTTTCTCGAAGCATTTCGATTGGAAGATATGAATAACAAATAAAATAATATAACACTGTTTAAGAACAAATTTTGAAAATACCTTCTCCACTAGTACTCAATCTTTCAATTCGATACAGTGAAAAGAGCAGTTTCGCAGACCATTCTGAATATGTAGTTTCAAAATTGCTCTTATTTTCCTTAATATTCCGATCTGCCTCAACTTACAGATGATAGCCCGTCTATTCATAGAATCCAAAGCTTTCTCTAAAGCTATTGCCACTGTGTACAATTTGCCTCTTTTCTTGGCGTATTTATCCATGGTTGTTTTTCCCACAATTATGCATTTGTTGTCATTCCCTTTCTGAATCCGGATGGGAGTCTCGACAGGATCGAGTACCCCTCTCCCCAGTTCATTAGTCTTTTTTTTAAATATCCCTGTGTATATCTTGCTTAGTGAATCTAACAACGTTATTCCTCTCTAGTTACTTGGATTTCTTCTTTCACCACATTTCTAATATGTAGGGCAGATGATTTCTTCTTGCTTTGTTTTTGGGAATCTCCATCGAATATTTAGTTGAATATTTTCACCATGCTTTCAAGGATAAAGCTATTCGTACCTACTTCTCCATCGAATATTTAGTTGAATATTTTCACCATACTTTCAAGGATAAAGCTATTCGTACCTACTTCCTTCCAAAATTCATTGTTGAAACCTGAACTTGCTTCTGATTTTCCCTTCCGCTCTTTCTTTTATAATTATTTTACTTCATCAACTGAAATTTCGTTATCTAAAGTAGGCAGGGTGCAATCGAATCAATGAATCCCGTCTTTTCTACCACGTGGCCCGTTAGCGCCGGCTGGAAAGCAAATATAGGCAGTTATTCAAACGAGACAGAGCACGAAAAGTTTCCTATATTAAAGGGGCATTATCAACAAGATTACTGCTAGTTCGCAGAAAATCAATAACAGGTGTAATGAGTTTAGCCGTTAAGCAATTGATGCATTAAAAGGCGTACGTAACGAATTGAGATTGTGATTCATCGGAAATGTCTTTCTAGTGGTCGAAAGCACAATAATTCTGAAATGGCTTAGTTTTTCTGTTTCTCTTTTGTTCTGTACAGTTACTGCGTGCAGTAGGCAGTAGAGCTTTAAGGCCTGTTTTCACATGTAGGACTGTGCTTCGGCTGTGCTTCGACCGTGCTACGGCGGTGTCGCCTACTCCGTCTTTTCACATGTAGGACTGTGCTGCGACTGTGCTGTGGTCATGTGGTCCTTGTTCATTGCATTTGTGCTCACAGGTTGGAGACATGGATCCGAACGAAGAAGACGTAGTTATTGCCTGCGCAGCGTACATTGTTTTACAACAAAAGAAGAATAAGTATAAAGGCATTCATGTTATTGAACTAAACTTATCACTTGTTCGTCCATCTTTAAGGAAGACAACTGCGCCACACCTACTACTGCAAACTATCACACAATGTATCTAAACCAACGAACACAGTACTCAAAACAGCGCATTGCGCACTCTATGTTATTCTGTGCTCGTTGGTCACTGGATCACGTATGACCGAGTGCTTCCGATTACCACCGAAATAAGACGGAAGTCCGGCTTGACGACACTAGGGCGACCGTTTCTAATTTTCACATGTGGTACTGTGCTGAGACCAGGCGACGACTGTGTGGGCCGTAATCGCTCTGCTTGGCGATCCATGACAGCACGGTACCAACACGGTAGGGACACAGTCCTACATGTGAAAATACTCAACTGCTGTTCAATGCAAATGGAATGGTTTATACTGTTTGGCGATTGCGGACGACACAGCACGGTCGAAGCACAGTCGCAGCACAGTCCTACATGTGAAAACAGGCCTTAATTGCTCTGCTTGGCGATCCATGACAGCACAGTACCAGCACGGTAGGGACACAGTCCTACATGTGAAAATACTCAACTGCTGTTCAGTGCAAATGGAATGGTTTATACTGTTTGGCGATTGCGGACGACACAGCACGGTCGAAGCACAGTCGCAGCACAGTCCCACATGTGAAAACAGGCCTTTAGTCTGTGTTGACATGGCTGATGTTGCTGTTGCGTTTACTAACGAAGAATGCGCTGACATCATTCTGACGTATGATGAAACGCTGGTAAAAGCTATTGTAATTCGTTGACTTACCAAGAGTGATATCCTGTGCGTTGGTTACCTTCAGAATACGTTTTTAACCGTACGATGATGAGATTATAAACTGTTGGACCATTTTACGTCTACATCATCATTTCATCCTCATCATGACGCGCAGGTCGCCTACGGGAGTCAAATGAAAAGACCAGCACCTGGTGAGCCGAACATGTCCTGGGACACTCCCGGCACTAAAAGCCATACGCCATTTCATGTCCGACTATCAGGAGAGACACCCAAGGAAATGGTACATACTGTTATTCGTTATTTTGAGTAAAATTTCAACGTATGAACTGTTTCTAATGTCGGTACACATTATTATTATTATTATTATTATTATTATTATTATTATTATTATTATTATTATTATTATTATTATTATTATTATTATTATTTTGCTATTTG
Organism: Anabrus simplex; assembly: GCF_040414725.1. NCBI lineage: Eukaryota > Metazoa > Arthropoda > Insecta > Orthoptera > Tettigoniidae > Anabrus > Anabrus simplex. Next base: position 1,767,059,337 of record NC_090265.1, on the reverse strand, counting down.
CTTTACGTCGCACCGACATAGATAAGTCTTATGGCGACAGTGGTATAGAGGGAATGCCTAGGAGTGGGAAGGAAGCGGCCGTGGCCTTAATTAAGGTACAGCCGCAGCATTTGCGTGGTGTGAAAATGGGAAACCACGGAAAATCATCTTCGGGGCTGCCGACAGTGGGGTTCGAACCCACTATCTCCCGGATGCAAGCTCACAGCTGCGCGACTCTAACTGCACGGCCAACTCGTCCGGTATTTATTAATATTATTATTATTATTATTATTATTATTATTATTATTATTATTATTGTTATTATTATTGGGAATGACTTTGGTAGTGATCGAAGGTCCGTGTCGGAAGTCTTACGCTATTTTAACCTTCTACATGTCAAGATATGGTGTGCTGGACGTTTTCAGAACGCCATTGCAAATAATTTTGAAAGAGAGGGTATGGCGACCGTATGAAGTTCACCTAAACCAACAACTGTACGAAAGTGATTTTCAGCTCTGAATTTATTTTTGCACAAGAGTTATGCAAATACTTCATGATGACATTGACCTCATTTGAAGGACTCTGTGGAGCGATATGAGTATTCTTTCTCAAATAACGCCGTAGTCAAAAGTCACACTCTTAACTATTGGGATCCTTAAAATCCTCACTTGGTTCGAGAGAGGTATCAACAAAAACGTTGGAGTGTAAAGGTCTGGTGTGGGTTTCTTTGAGACCAGCTCAATGGACCTGTCTTCTTCTTTTCTAGACTTGTAGAAGGATGATGTCCGGAATTCCTTCAAAATGAGTTGGAGAATTTGCTGGAAGCAGTTCCACTTCGAGAGAGTACTATTTCCAGCAGGATGGTGCACTACCTTATTATTTCCGACCAGTAAGAAAACACCATAATCAAGCGTATCGTGAACACGGGATGGTCGAGGCGGTCCCTTACCTTGGCCAGCAAGATCTCTCCCGATTTATCCCCACTCGATCTCTCTTTCCCCTGTGGATACATTTAGACCAAGGTGTTCCGAACAGAACCCCTGTATTTAGTGAACATGCGTCAAAGAATTAATGAGGTATGTGATCTGTGGCACCAGATATGCTCAGGCGAGTTCATAAAGATACATGAGGGGCCGATGGCCTAGATGTTAGGCCCCTTTAAACAACAATAATCAGATAAAGTATACGAAGAAGTTTGCGTCAGTATATCGATCAGCAGGGGCAATCTTTCGAACATTAAATTACTAACGAACGCTTTCAGTGTCAGAAATCTCTTTGCTCATCCTCTTCAGACCTCAGGTTCACAAATGTACACTACCCTTGTACTTCTGAACATTATGGTCATTAGCTTTCTCTCTGTTGTGTGAATTGCAAATATGGAGTTCATGAATTCTAAGGAGTAATGATGATGATGATGATGATGATGATGCTTGTTGTTTAAAGGGCCTAACATCTAGGTCATCGGCCCCATCTAAGGCAGTGGCAGCTTACGCTAGAATAAGGCCACTCTGGGGGATGGCGGACGTAAACAAAATGTGTTTTTGTGAGTTTATATTTTAAAGCATTTTGGTTGTTCTGACAGTTTTCCTTACAACTTCCTGATATATGGTTAATTTCATTACGTTATGTTTCAGTACCGGTACTAAATATTACAAAACGTTCAGTGAAGGTTTTGGGATACACATATGTGAATCGTCTGTCACAGGAAAAAAAAAAAAAAAAAGGAATGTTGCTTCATTTCGTCTGGCCTTGGGTCTGAAGAGGATATAGGTAGTAATACAACGAGCTATTCCGCCATGCAGCTACCAGATAAGTGTCCTGAGCCACATTTCAACCATTATTCCTATAACCGAACGTATAGATCGTCCTGTGTTTGTGAGTGTAGCTGACGGTGGTGCAGTTATCGGTCCATCACATCCCAAATTTATTCATTGATGATCAATGTGATGACTTTGCAGGCCAAAGGATGATGTCCACACTTCGTAGCGGCTATTGGGTTATATGAGGTGAATGGGGACAGGCGTTGTCTTGCTGTATAGTGATGGCGAGACATGGGGCTGTAGAACCTCTTCGACATAGCACTGCGGTGTCTCCGTACCTTCAGCAAATTTGATTGATTCATTAGTCGTAATTGATGGCACCCCTGAGCATAAGGCCTGGAATCCGGGGCGTATGACGTTGATGAATCAGTTTTGGATTGTTGCGTTATCATCCGCGGCACCAAACCTTGATGCAGCTATCATCTGCATTAAGATTAAACATAATTATTTGCAGGCCTGCAATCCCCGGAGATTAAGGGGCGCGGAGACTTGCCCATACATAAAAAGTAAATAGATTTATCTATATATATATAGATATAAAATAAGAGTTTTGTCTGTACATTGCTCAGAATTTAAAAAGGATGGCATTTCTGTATTGGCCGTGTCCATAGTAGCAAGGAAATGCACATTTTAATTTTCCGTAATTTCTGTCTGTCTTTTTTTGCTTTACGTCGCACCGACACAGATAGGTCTTATGGCGACGATGGGATAGAAAAGGCCTAAGAATTGGAAGGAAGCGGCCGTGGCCTTAATTAAGGTACAGCCCCGGCATTTGCCTGGTGTGAAAATGGGAAGCCACGGAAAACCATCTTCAGGGCTGCCGACAGTGGGGCTCGAACCCACTATCTCCCGATTACTGGATACTGGCCGCACTTAAGCGACTGCAGCTGTCGAGCTCGGTATCTGTCTGTCTGTCTGTATGTATGGTCTGTATGTATGGTCTGTATGTATGTATGTATGTATGTATGTATGTATGTATGTATGTATGTATGTACACGCATCACGAGAAAACCACTGAAGAGAATTGATTGAAAATCGGTATGTAAAGTCCGGGAATAAGTCGCTACAATCTAGACCATAAATACTCTTCACGCTGAGAGAAACTGTAGTTTAGGGGAAGGCTTAAAGTTTAATTCTCAAATATTTATGTTATTAGTGGTCCTATCTTAATGAAAAACGGTATGCAAAGGCGGGAAATATCGCTACAATCTAGGCCATAAATAATTTTATTCGCGCAGAGGAATGGTAGTTTAGGGGAAGGCCTAAAATTTAGTTCTCAAATATTTGTGTTATTAGTAGTCCTATCGACAAATACTACATTACTAGAGTTATATGGTATTAAATTTCCGATCATTTATATCTTATACATTTTTACCGTACCGGCTATGATAACAGAGATATTCATGAATTTCGATTTTTGTTGCTAAGTCCATATCAGCGCCAAGTCACGAGAAAATGGGTAAAAAGAATTTAATGAAAATCAGTATGCAAAGTCGGGGAATAAGGAACTACGGTGTACGCTATAAATAATTTCGTAAGACGCAGTAATAAGACAGAGTCGAAAGAAAACTAAATGTGAAGGCCTACAATACAGAAAGCTCATAACATTCAACAACAATAACATTACATTGACCATTGTTTGTTGTGATGTCTTCTGTTGCCAGTCATGTCTGATAGATGGGATTACTGCTCTATACCGAGTATTTTTTAAAGTTTATTTACGTTGCACGACACAGATAGGTATTATGGCGACGGTAGGATAGGAAAGGGCTAGGAGTGGAAAGGAAGCCACCGTGGCGTTAATTACGGTACAGCCCCAGCATTTGTCTGATGTGAAAATGGGAGACCACGGTAAACCATATTCAGGGCTGTCGACAGTGGGTTTCGAACCCACTACCTCCCGGATGCAAGCTCGCCAACTGGTCCGGTCCTACTGAGTAGAACAGCCTGCCTGAATATTGGCGGGAAGTAGCTGGGAGTTCGATAACTTTCGTCTTTAGCATGCCATTCCTCTGGTTCATAAATTTTCTACTCCTGGTACATAACGCACTGGTTCATCATAGCATTCGAGCCATTGGAATGAATAGTGTGTATATTTAACGGAATAATGGCAGAGGAGTGTTCACGGCTGTCTGCGGCCTGGTCATTCCAGCACTGGAACTTTGGACTATTAAATCGGCACCGTAGTACTGTTCGTTAAAAGTGAGAAAATGTGCGGTATTTCATTTGAGCGAGTATTTTGTATTATAACATTGCTTTTAGTCCCTACATTCCTACTGAAGTTTTTGTAATGGCATAAATTAAGTGCAGTTAGTAAAACCACAACGACAGTGTCTCTGAGAATCCCGTAGCGAAGCACGGGTACATTAGCTAGTGAATACATAACTTTATCCGAATGCCACCCTGCGCGGGAAAAGTGACACCGTGACCTGTTTCTAGAATGGGTCGAAAAGGTTCGTTTTTTCCGTGCGTTTGTAGAGTAAATTATCGGATGGTTGCATCTGTCTGTAAAGTGTTATTCTGTCGAGTCTCTCGTAATACGAGCGTCGCTCCTTCTAACAATTATAACTATTCCTGTTGCTGTTTCTTCTTCCGCAAAACAATTTTTCGAAACTGACACTTATAAAGAGCTATCTACAAAATGTTATGACAGAAGACAGACTGTGAACTCAGCATCAGGTGTGTCATCGATGGATCGCGTTGAAATTGTCCAATGCCTTCGGATCCCGAAAAGTACTACGCTACATAGTTCAGTTTCTTGAGTATCAAATGTAAGTATAGTAAAATTTTCAGAAATGTAACGACAGAAGATAGAAACGTATGTTTATTTACGTTGTATTTAAATTCCTGCAAAATACTTAACGTTCAAAATAAAAATCTATTAATAAATTAAATCGTTTTTAATCTTGTAGTAAGTCCTTATATATATAGGGTGAAGCGTAATTCGCGCACTCGGGCGTCACAGCGCGACTCCTCACATGCCAGCAATAAAAAAATGTCTCTTACACAATTTCGTCTTGCGAGTATATCCGGTAGAAAACGGACGTTGAAGAGTAGCAATCTGGCAACACTGTAACCATATGTAGGGTAAATACCGCTGTCAGCACGTTCTCGTCGTGCTGTACAGTTGGTGCAGTGGGTAGAGTTTTTGGCTGGCATGCAGGAGGTCGATGGTTCGATCCTGGGTTGAGGCGCATTTTTTATTTGCTAATTTCCATCTGACATTACCTACTGTAATACAGTAAGACACCGTTTGTGAGGTGACATGTATCCTGCATTTATAACATTTTGTAACGCTGAAACAACAAATACCTGGTTAGACTAATAAGAAATAGACAGCTGAAACAAACAGGTTTCACATCTAGTAGATGAAGTGCTGCGAATAAATTCACGCTCACGACGTGGAAAGGGCGCCTTTCAAAGCTGACCAATGAAAACGATTGTTCGTCCATTTCTAGGATCGTAGTATGTAAGTGCAAGTGGTTTCTAGAGGACCCACTGCAATCGCTGTTGACGATTAAGATGCCAGATACCATACCACCTGGACTACATTTACGAAAGAAAAAAAACATACGCCTGAACCCAGGTTCGACCACTCGACCTCCTGCATGGTAACCCAAAACTCTATCCACTGCACCAACTGTACAGTAAGACTAGCGCCTGTTGACAGAGGTAGTTACCATACATGTGGTTACAGTGTTGCCAGATTGCTACTCTTCAACGTCGTTTTTCTGCCGGTTATACTTGCAAGACGAAATTTTGTAAGAGACATTTTTTTATTGCTGGCATGTGAGGAGTCGCGCTGCGACGCCCGAGTGCGCGAATTACGCTTCATCCTGTATATATATGTGCGTGTGAAATAGATAGAGATTGCATTAAACTATCTGCTGTATTTATATTTGTGTGTGTTATTGATATGTTGTATGTAATTTCTTTGAGGGGACCCGATTTTGTTTCCTGCAGGCGGACCCTTATAAATATTCGTTACGTCACGCCTCTGATACTTCGCTATTCTTGCGTTCATGTGCGATGTTCATTGCACCCTTGCTGCCGTACCGTACGATGCACAAGAGTCTCGGGCAAACATTGCAGACCACACTGTGCTATAGTCCAACGGATGTTTCTTGTTGAGTTCGGCAAACGCTGTGCAAGTCGCACAGACTGCATCATCTCTCTGGATGAGGCACTACTGTCTATTACTGCACTTCGGCGGATATAACGATCGTACGTCTTTTGGGACCAGTATTTGGCGTATTTAATGTACTACTTGTACGCATCGATAAGTTTATCTGCACAAACGTGTCACCGTTTCGATTTCACGGCCGGTATGACGGGCTTTACGTGGAGCTGATCATCCGGCTTCGTGTATGGGTGCGGCCCAGTTCAAATGAATATGTAGACCTATATTGATTGTAACGTGCACAGTTCTGACTTTCCAGTCTGTTTTTCGTTTCTTTTATGCACCGGACAATGACAATTACTGCCCCATATATCACGTATTCTAGTATTTTTTTTTTTTTCAGCTTCTCTTTAATCATTCCCATTTTCACCATTGGTACTCCATATGACCTTGGTTTTATTGCAAATGGATCACTTCGTATGGACGTAGCAGTTTTCATGTCCATGATGACGATGGTGATGACTTGGTTTGAGGTACCAAACATCGAGGTGAAGGACCTATTCATCAGTTTTGGTGTAAATGTCGAATCCTTAGCTAGAAGGTTAATTGTATCCTCAACAACTCCACTATTAGACGTCATAGAATGCCTAGGTATGACTGATCAGGAGTACTAGGGAAATGAGAAGCAATACAGCTTCCCGTTGCTTTCCTCACAGAGCCGGAAGTTGCTATTGGACGTCAGTATGCTAAGCCCACTGAAATGTATACCCCAATCGACGCTATTCATTCACATTCTTCATCACGAGGACCGGCTGCGGACGTATCCGTGTCTAAGAGCCGGAATTCCGAGGCTGCCTTCAATGCAATTCGTTGTCTTCCTGAGTGCAGTCCGGGTTGGGTACAGGCCACGCCAGTCGTAGTTTCATCGATAGATCAAGTTTAGCTAGGATTTCGCCCCCCCCCCACTTCTCTGATCAATAAAAGCTACGCACAATATTAACTTCGTAATGGTTTCTAACCTGTGTTACTGGAGTGTCCATCTGCAGTCACACAATCCTGTCATTTTAAAGTGAAATTTGCGTTTACTTCCAACAGCTCAGATTCTTTTTTTTTGCCCTCATATATTCTATTATGCCCCTTTACAGTACGCGGTTATTCCTATAGTCAACGGATAAAAGTCGTCTAGAATTTCCAACAGGTGAAAGTCGCATAATGCGTATCTGCCTGCCATAATCCAGTAGGCCTATTAGTGACCCTGTGTTTAAAGTCACCCTTCTTGGACTTTTGTCGAAATGTGCATATTGTCTTTCATTATGGAAGAATGTGCATATATTTGCTTATAGTACTTGATTTACGATTATCATGGAATGATACCTTATGAGCTCTATTCTTCCTGCGGTTGCTGCACATTGTGAATCGATTTTTCATATTATACTATGGGACTTCGTGTATTAAACGAGGATATTGTGTGCTGCAATTATTATTATTATTATTATTATTATTATTATTATTATTATTATTATTGAAAACATGTTTCGTCTCAGAAAATTGTGTCTCGATAATACCATTAGAAATGTTCTGCAAATTTTCACTCAAGTTGCGTTGTCATGTGGCTGTAATTGTCGTAATGTATCATGGGAACTATATGGTGTATGTAAATTTGTCGACAAAAATCAAGGATGCTCCTCGTGTTACGTGAAGACTATAGCGCAATCGGATTGGCGTAGAACATGAGGTTATTTTGCTACTTCCGGGCGTGCGATTCAAATTGTGATGAAATAGCCGTATTTGCAGTGCTAGAGCACAAACCGCTGCCAGCCGCTGTACTTCGAGGAAGGGAGAGGAAGTGGGGTTGCATGATGGACGCAGACAGAGATGATGCTCCACGCGAATGCAACTGTGTTCTAATCTGGCAGTTGTTGAAAATAGTGTTGCCGTGCACAGAACCGAGCCTACGTGCAATAACGTTTGTAATATGCATTTTTGAATCGCAAACAGTTGGCATATTTAATGGACTTTTCTGTTAATTTGGGCTGGCATTTTTCTTCCCCTGCCATTGCTATTTCCTTTATTTGCGTTCCTTTTAATGTTTGTCGTATAGTTGTTTTATTTGCTTAATTGTATGATGGTTAACGTCGGCATGCACATTAATTTCATTACAAATTTTCTTCCAAGCCTCACTTATGGCTTTCAGCACGGATTCATTGGTTTGCTTATTTTCTCTAATATCTGTGTTTGAAAATAATATCCGAAAGAAGACATCTCAACAAAAGATACATTTGAACCACGGTTCCTCTTGCTGTTGGCTTTATCCGTATTTTATCGGTTTATTTAGCAAGAGCTTATTCACAACCTCTTTATGGTGACTTCACGCGCCTTGTTTTACAGCTGTACGGTGTATAAAAAAGCCCGCATCGGAATGCGCTCGAAAACCACATGGTTCTCCCACTTTCCTCTATTAACACTAATAAGAGAGAAAAGAATTGAAGGTACCCGACATTTCGAAATATGAAGGTATCGGCCAAAGAAAGACAAGGGCCACAAAGGCCATGAAAATGAGACTCCGTAGGCCTCGATACCCACTACTGTCAGGGTCGGAAAAGAACAACAGATGACTGAGAGGTTGGGTAGGATAGATGGAAGTGAGGAGCTTGGCACAAGTTAGTGGAAGCATTGCCAGGACTCAGCTAAGGGCCCCGTCGTCGCCAACCCACGCTCGCAAGTTAAGTGCCCTTCGAGCCCCTTGAAGTTGCCTTTTAGGACAGGCAGGGGATACCGTAGATGTTATATGCTATCGCCCATTCCTACTGGGGGTGGTTCTGCCACTGCCTTGTCGATTCGTACTGATCGTGACTTTCGTATGAGTTAACAGCGTGTTTGAGAACATTTCCCGAAAAACGTTTGGATAAACGCAAGAATCTTAACATGTTTAATTTTTAACATGGTGTTAACAAACACTGAGTTTGATTAAACTGGGCCAGATAAACTTTCGGACAGGTTTGACGAATTTAGACGCAAGTCCATTAAAATTCTAGGTCACGTCGTGATTCAGGTGGACAAAATGTTTGTTAAAGTGGTTTTCCTGAAACTCGAAAGTTCAAATTTCCAGTTTAAATAGTATGAATGGGCAGAATTCACCAGTTTTGTCGCTTGTTGCTGAAGCTTAAATTTAGTCGTTTTCTACGATCACAAGTCGCTAGATTTAGTGACAAAGTCGCTAAGTTGACAACACTGGCCATAGAGTGCAGGTATTTTGATTTGACGCTATGTTGGCTCGCTGCGCGTCTATTGGGCGATCTGTGGCTAAGTTTTACGCGGTTTTGTCGCATAAACCCCAAATGTTTCTCCAGAGATCTTTTTTCATGTCGACATTGTGCGGCATGGACTACTGCATGGTTTGTCTCCCCCTTCAACCCACGATCTTGGGGTCCGGAAGCCGATTTGTCCCTGGTGTCCTTAAGTGCGTCAATTTCGATAGATGCCTAAGTACGTATCCATCGGGGAACTGGTCTTCAAGTATTGGGATATTTAATTGACCGCTGTTACAAACGCCCGGCACCATTGACCGTCCCATGTAACATGAACAGCATTTCTCCGATAGGAACATGCGGGATCTCAAAGGACTACCATACATTCTTCCTCAAACACTGAAATAATCACGTTTTCTTCTCCGTGGTTTGGATTTGCTGGTATTACTGTTATATGGCACTGAGGACTAATAATTATAATCATACGGTTTTCCGATGTCCATGGTGAATCATGCCCGGATTCATACCATCTTCAAGAACAAGAGAACATTCTGCTCTACGAAAGCAGGTCCAATGCTTGTATACAGATGCGTGAAGACCCTGTTCGATCCAAAGTGCTTACATCCACTTGCCCACGAACTGATCACATTTCCGTGTAGTGTTCGAGATTGATGTCATTTACTGGATCGGGTTCGCAGGACTGAATAGATGGTAACTCCACGCCTCTCGGTAGTATGAACATCAGAGATACTGTTATGATCCCCACTGGGAAAGAAACTAATCCATATGGCGTGATTCTCCCTTTGTTAACCCCGTCGGCAGATGCAGAGTGGGTCTCGGCCTATAAGTGGTCACGGCTAGTTCGTGTCCGACAGCTCTGCACTCCGACCGGCCAACCGAGCAGAGGAGGGGCTCTACGCCTTTGCATTCGGGAGACGCTAAGGGGCTGGTCCCTAACGTCGGCTGTCCTGAGAATGGTTTTCCATTCTCCTGCACTAAGGCGAATGCCGGGACAGTTCCTAGTAAAGGCCACGGCCGCCAACCCTCTCACCTTCTCCGCACATCTCCGATACAAATCTCCTGGCCGAGACGGCGTTACCGTCTAGGAGGCCCGCCTCCCCCTTCAGGGGAGGAATGAAAACATTTAGTAATAGCGGTAGTTGTTAACAACCTTGGTGAGAAACTAGCCTCCTGGTTTTCTGACTGGCCGTCAGCGAGGCCCTCGATTGATCAGCGAAGAAATCGGACCTAATCGCCATTGTACGAGTGAGGAACGAGGTGAAACAATATTTACCTCGAATATTATACTTTTTATAGAATGATACAATCCATGCGTTGGGTTAGGTTGGCAGAGAGGACAAAAGCTATTTCTAGTGCCTCGTGGAGTCGATTCTACGTCATCTGCTGGACGTAGCGAACAAGAACGCTTTCTGAACTAGAATTGAGTCCTACATATTACAGTAGTCCTTTGGTGGACTAATAATAATTCAGGTAAAGATTGCTTTCTTTTTTCTACAGTGCAGTCATACATATGTCGAATGATTAGAAGAATAAGAATAAGAATACACTGCATGCACGCCCCTGTTTTAATATGTTGAACTTTCGATTTCCTTGTACTGTTAGAATATGGTTATATAAATATTCGTCGTCTAATAAGGGTATTGTCAAATAGAACGTGTTACAACAGAAGACATTACTATCAATATTGGTCTAACTTGAATGATTTTGTTTAGATGCCCGGGCGTGAGGTTTGTAGCAATATTCCGCGCTGTTAAGGAGCGTTGTAGTCCAGTGACATCGTTAGTAGCTTCTCACCAAGACAGCTGTTCAAAAATCCTGGCTAATATATGAGGTATTTAAAAAATAAAAATCACGTCCACGTCAAACTGAATGTCCCGCTGCTGTGTACACTATCAGCAGTCTCATTAACTTCAAGCCAGCTAGCTTGTGCTTGCTTCCTTGCTTGCTTGCTTGAAGAGGTGATACTCCCACGTGGTACCGAGCTCGATAGCTGCAGTCGCTTAATTGCGGCCAGTGTCCAGTATTCGGGAGATAGTAGGTTCGAACCCCACTATCGGCAGCCCTAAAGATGGTTTTCCGTGGTTTCCCATTTTCACACCAGGCAAATGCTGGGGCTGTACGTTAATTAAGGCCACGGCCGATTCCTTCCCACTCCTAGCCATTTCCTGTCCCATCGTCGCCATAAGACCTATCTGAGTCGGTGCGACGTAAAGAAAAAAAAAAACTCCCACGTGGCGCGTCCCAGGTGGCGGATAGGGGGGTCCTAACCGGCTTGCCGGGGGACTTGAGGGAAATAAAATACCTCTCGCGGACCAAACACACTATCCCCTGCGGGTGGGGAAGGCAGACGAATAATACACCCACGGTTTCCCCTGCCTGTCGTGAGAGGCGACTAAAAGGGGCGACCAAGGGATGATTGTATTAGAACTATGAAACTACTTGTGATTAGTACCACCACGCGGAGCACACCAAGGGTCGCTTTTACTTACGCGTAGTACCACTATATTTGGATACGACATAGGTTTGTGATTAGTAGCACACAGGAACACCGTGCGGTCGGCTTTTACAGTACCTGTGATTAGTACCACCGTATGAGCGGGACCATGGGATGATAGCTACCATGGTTCTGCCTTGCCTATGAGCAGTACCTACTATATGAGGAACACCACGGGATAGGGGAAGGTCCCTGTGGTTAGTACTCTTATGTGATGAACACCATAGGGTTGCGTTGCTTATAAATGGCGCCGCAATGTGAGAAAAACTGTAGGTCTGTATTATATGTCGGATTTCATAACCTGTGAGTAGTACCATAATGTGTGGACCGAGCTCGATAGCTGCAGTCGCTTAAGTGCGGCCAGTATCCAGTATTCGGGAGATAGTAGGTTCGAACCCCACTGTCGGCAGCCCTGAAAATGGTTTTCCGTGGTTTCTCATTTTCACACCAGGCAAATGCTGGGGCTGTACCTTAATTAAGGCCACGCCCGCTTCCTTCCCACTCCTAGCCCTTTCCTGTCCCATCGTCGCCATAAGACCTATCTGTGTCGGTGCGACGTAAAACAACTAGCAAAAAAAAAATTATGTGTGGAATACCGCGAGTCTCTGCTACTTTTGATTAGTACCGCAACATGACAAATACCATGGTTCTACTTTCCTAGCGATAAGTACCGTTATGAGGGGCCGATAACTTGGATTTTGGACCCCATTTAGACTGCAAGCATCCTCGATTCAGTATTATGCTCTAGCAGCAGTCCCTTGGTCAGTAATACTATTGTTTTTCCGTCAGTTTCTATGAATGTAAGGTATTGCGGGTGGCATCCACTGATTGTTTTAAATTCATATCCATCCATTCGTTCTTCGTCCTCATGTTTTGAATTCTGGTCAGTGGAGAATTTTGGGCTTTTAATTTGTCATTCCATTTCTTCTCATTTCGTACCATTAGGGGTCGATGACATCGATGTTAGGCCCCTTTAAACAACAAGCATCATCATCATCATTCTTGCTTGAAGAAAAGTTGAATGCTCTGAGGAGAACTAGGGGCTGATAAAGCGCTATCATTCACAGAGATCAGGGTATCAGAAAGGCTAAATTGCTTGGAGATAAATAGTGAAATAACAAGTTACAAATAATGTATAACCATAAAACTAGTTACTGGGACTTAAAACAAACAGGAGAAAATAATAATGTTATTGTTTTTACGTTCTACTAACTAATTTGATGGTTTTCGGAGACGCCGAGGTGTCGGAATTTTGTCCCTGAGGAGTTATTTCACGTTTTAGTAAATCTACCGGCATGAGGCCAGTAAATCTACGTCCCACTAACGACTTTTACGGTTTTCGGGGACGCCGAAGTGCCGGAATTTAGTCCCGCAAGAGTTCTTTTACATGCCAGTAAATCTACGGACACGAGGCTGACGTATTTGAGCGCCTTCAAATACCCCAGGATCGAACCTACCAAGTTGGGATCAGAAGGCCAACACGTCAACCGTCTGAGCCACTCAGTCCGACTCAGAGAGTGGAGATCCCTCGTGAAATTTTTAGTTATTGCGCTACGTTCTAAACCCTCTGAATTAACACTCTGATTTTTTGTACCCCTATCAGCGACAGGTCAACTGAATAGTTTAAATGTCTAAACGTTCATTCATTGGAATAAATTAAGGTCCGGATGAGTACATGTGAGTTTATAGCAAGCTTTCATTCCAGAAAGGTCGGGAAATACACTGACTGACAGACAGAGCAAATGCAACACCAAGAAGGAGTGGTCAGAACTTCATGCCAATTGCAGGGTAGACTGACGTCACTGAGGTATGCTCATGATGTGAAATGCGCCGCTGTGCTGCGCACGTAGCGAACGATAAATGGGACACGGCGTTGGCGAATGGCCCACTTCGTACCGTGATTTCTCAGCCGACATTCATTGTAGAACGTGTTGTGTGCCACAGGACACGTGTATAGCTAAGAATGCCAGGCCGCCGTCAACGGAGGCATTTCCAGCAGACAGACGACTTTACGAGGGGTATGGTGATCGGGCTGAGAAGGGCAGGTTGGTCGCTTCGTCAAATCGCAGCCGATACCCATAGGAATGTGTCCACGGTGCAGCGCCTGTGGCGAAGATGGTTGGCGCAGGGACATGTGGCACGTGCGAGGGGTCCAGGCGCAGCCCGAGTGACGTCAGCACGCGAGGATCGGCGCATCCGCCGCCAAGCGGTGGCAGCCCCGCACGCCACGTCAACCGCCATTCTTCAGCATGTGCAAGACACCCTGGCTGTTCCAATATGGACCAGAACAATTTCCCGTCGATTGGTTGAAGGAGGCCTGCACTCCCGGCGTCCTCTCAGAAGACTACCATTGACTCCACAGCATAGACGTGCACGCCTGGCATGGTGCCGGGCTAGAGCGACTTGGATGAGGGAATGGCGGAACGTCGTGTTCTCCGATGAGTCACGCTTCTGTTCTGTCAGTGATAGTCACCGCAGACGAGTGTGGCGTCGGCGTGGAGAAAGGTCAAATCCGGCCGTAACTGTGGAGCGCCCTACCGCTAGACAACGCGGCATCATGGTTTGGGGCGCTATTGCGTATGATTCCACGTCACCTCTAGTGCGTATTCAAGGCACGTTAAATGCTCACCGCTACGTGCAGCATGTGCTGCGGCCGGTGGCACTCCCGTACCTTCAGGGGCTGCCCAATGCTCTGTTTCAGCAGGATAATGCCCGCCCACACACTGCTCGCATCTCCCAACAGGCTCTACGAGGTGTACAGATGCTTCCGTGGCCAGCGTACTCTCCGGATCTCTCACCAATCGAACACGTGTGGGATCTCATTGGACGCCGTTTGCAAACTGCCCCAGCCTCGTACGGACGACCAACTGTGGCAAATGGCTGGCAGAGAATGGAGAACCATCCCTCAGGACACCATCCGCACTCTTATTGACTCTGTACCTCGACGTGTTTCTGCGTGCATCGCCGCTCGCGGTGGTCCTACATCCTACTGAGTCGATGCCGTGTGCATTGTGTAACCTGCATATCGGTTTGAAATAAACATCAATTATTCGTCCGTGCCGTCTCTCTTTTTTCCCCAACTTTCATCCCTTTCGAACCACTCCTTCTTGGTGTTGCATTTGCTCTGTCAGTCAGTGTATATATATATATATATATATAATATTCGTAAACTTTGCCGTAACATGTGTAATCACAGTCATTATTATTGGAATATGCCTCCATTTTATTATGGAAATCATTCCTTACATCTGATAATACCCACAACTTTCTTCTTTGGTCAGCTAGATTTGGTATAGAGCATTTCTTATGTTGCTGGATATTTCTAAATATTTCTATAACTCCATATTAAATTGGCTACTGTCTGACGTTAAATAATTAATTCTAACGCCTAATTGTTTTAATTATACCGGGTGGTCCACCAGCCCCTTGCGATCCAGTTTTATGAATCCCTTCACATTTACTACAATTCTGAAAGACATCGGTCGCGCTCCCTAAACCGGGGTAATATAACGAGATGTGTGTTTACGGGCTAGAAGACAGCAGGAATCGTGACGCCACTGTTAATTCATTATGGGTACAGATACGCAGAACACGTACTTTAAAACAGGAGGTAGACGAACAGACCGGGAGCACGGTACTGTATAGGCTGGGAAGTGGGCGCCGTAGGTGAAGTGTCGCAGTAGCCTACATGGCTAGCGCGCGGTAGAATGTGTGATAGTTGACAGTGCTCGAGGGTTAGAAGGTTCAAGTCCAATGCAAGTATTTTTTAAAGCCATTTGCCTTTGTTTGGGCAAGGTTGTATACTTAATACCGGTAGTTTTCACAGGCTGATTTGTTTATTTGGCCCTGAAATGGACTATTGGTATGGAGCTGGGTTGATATAGGCTGGGAAACATGCGACAAGATTTCAGTTATCCACGTCGTTTAAACGCAGCACCTGCTCGAACTGACGACCTCCGTGGACGATACAGAGCTGCGCGCGATGTTCTGGCCCGTTGCAACTTCTCTGGCGAAACGGATCGGCATGCCTCGGTGGAGCTGTCAGAGGTGACAAGGACTGGCCGGCTCCTGTGCATACACCAGTTGTTTTAAATGGCCCCACAGAAAAAAATCCAGGGGCGTAAGATCGGGCGATCTGGCGGGCCAGGGGACAGGTCCTCCCCTTCCTATCCATTTATCAGGATACAGCGCATGGAGATGGTTCCGGACGACGACCACCGCCGCGTGCGGTGGAGCTCCGTCTTGTTGAAACCACATCCTGCACCGGTCAAGGAGTGGCTCATGTTCCAAAAACAGTGGTATAGTTCATCTTGGAGAAACCGCTGATAGCGTTGGCTGGTCAGATGGCCCGCAGAGAAATGGGGAGCGATGAGGTAATCATACCCAATGCAACGATACATACGGTCTTTTACAGGGTCAATATTAAACAAATCAGTCCTTGGAAGCTATCAGGTATGCAACATTAGCACATTCCAGGCAACTGGCTGTTAAGCGCCAAGTTCCCAGCCTACACAGTACCGTGTTCCCGGTCTGTGCATCCACCTCCTGTTTTAAAGTACGTGTTCTGTCTGCGTTATCTGTACTTGTTTTACGGGTTCATTCGAGGTAACCACAATTAATTGATAGTGGCGCTCACGATTCCTGCTGTGTTCTAACCCGTAAACACACATCTCATACTACCCCGGTTTAGGGAGAGGGACCGATGTCTTTCAGGATTGTAGTTATGTAAAGGGATGCATAAAACTGGATCGCAAAGGGCTAGTGGACCACCCGGTATGATAACCTGGATGAGCCTTTTTGGCGACTATGTCACCAGGGGTAAGGTTTCTGCTATGGCCTTAATGAAATGAAAATCCACAGCCTGTTTCCAGTCATTTGACCGGGTCAGGAATGGAGTGAATGAAGTCCCCACTTAGCGGCGAGGATAGGAAATGTGCCGGCTGCCGAAGCCTGTCGCACTCCTCTGGGGCAATGATAAATGACTGACAGATGAAATGAAATGTTAATCGAGAGTGTTGCTGGAATGAAAGATGACAGGGAAAACCGGAGTACCCGGAAAAAACCTGTCCCGCCTCCGCTTTGTCCAGCACAAATCTCACATGGAGTGACCGGGATTTGAACCACGGTATCTAGCGGTGAGAGACCGGCGTGCTGTCGCTTGAGTCACGGAGGCACTTTGCTATGTCCTTAATGAAGTTTTAAAATAAAATAACGAACGTGAAACTGGAGCATGACTTGCCAACTGATCCTTGCTCACCTCGGGAGTAAAATGTCCCAAATCAATGTCAGTGAATTTCGAGTTGAACTGAATTTCTTCTCGAAGTTTAATTTAATCGTAATTTAGCATCCAGGCTCATTCATTCTCCTTTATTTTTTTGCTCTAAAATAGGACTGTGCTGTGATAGTGGTAGCATGATAATTTATGCCATAAGGGCATTTAAGGTCCTTCTCCATTTTTTTTTTTTCTCTCCGTAAGTTAGCCTCAGAAGGGAAAGGCAGCAACTCATTATTTAAGCAGGGTATTTGGGAGACTTTATTTTTACAAGTAGAGGATCCAAGAGAAAATATTTGGGTATATTAGGAACGAGATGGGAGACTGCCTGTGTGGTGGGGCCACGACTGTCTTCAGTTGGTTTCACCGCCGTATCGATCCTCCTATATTGCCTGGTCTATGCGAGGCTTTTTGCGAACAGGCTGCGACAAAAATTCTCTGCTAGCCGGCAGGCATGTCCTCAGATTACTCTCGCATATGTAGCTTTTACACGTGTTCCTGTTTCCTTTATTAGGACATTGTCTAGATATAGGTTTGGCGTCAGGAAGGGTATCAGGCCGTAAAATAGGGCCAAATCCACATGTGCGACACAGTTCGCACCCGCGACCCCACAGGTGTATGAAAAGCGGAAGAATAAGAAGAGGGTTTTCTAGACAGCCACTTTTCTCTTAATTCTGTTCTAGACGGTATTTCACTTCTCTTCTAGCAGCGAACTACCTTGCCGGGATTTGCGAAATGGTACACAACAGTTGAATATTTCGGGGAAAAAATCTGAAGTTTCAGTTCTACAAAAAATATAACTTGCACAAACGGAAGAAAACAAGTACGCTTTAAATTAACTGTAAGCATAACGTGATTAATTCATTTCACTGTTCTATGCAAAATATATTTTATAAACGGAAGCGAGCAGGCACGTTTATTCATTCTATGAAATAACTCAGGTGTTTTCACACACGCACATGCGTGTATCAATAACACAATGTTACACCATACTGACCTCAAAGATTGTGCGTATATGGTATGCACTCTTACGGCGACTTGAAAGTATTTGCGCCTTCCTGTTTTAAACTAGTGGGTCGGACTGAGTGGCTCAGATGGTTAAGGCGCTGGCCTTCTGACCCCAGCTTGGCAGGTTCGATCCTGGCTCAATCGGGTGGTATTTGAAGGTGCTCAAATACGTCAGCCTCGTGTCGGTATATTTACTGACATGTAAAAGAACTTCTGCGGGACCTAATTCCGGCACCTCGGCGTCCCCGAAAACCGTAAAAGTAGCTAGTGGGACGTAAAGCAAATAACATTATTCCACTAGTTTAATAAACAATACAGCGGGCAGTATAAGAAGATCGAGACGGCGCTGGTTGGCTTACCGATAGAAGCTGAAGAACTCGCGCTTCTTCTAAAGTATATGTTAGCAGTAGGTATGCAATCTTGGTCTTCGGGAAGGTTTCCGCAGAATATTAAACCGTGACGAAAGGAAACCGAGCAAATGATTTATGCAAAGCATCTCGAAGAAAATGACACCAGGCGACAACTTCATCAGCTTACGCTGCCTAAACCATTAACGATATGCACAAACTAAATGCTTATGAATTGCAGAGCATAAATGGTACTGCAAAACAAAACAAAAAAAAAAAAAATCCAGGAGACCACATACGGATACGAATGTTTAGAAGCTCGGCCATAATAACAGTTTTTATATTTTTTAACAATCCTGTCCTAGGTGTGGGACTAGCATCCCATAACTGGAGAACCGCTGAACTGGTTTTATGCGTTTTTCTCTGTTGCTAAGAGGATCTCAGCTGGAGGATTTTCGAATATTAAATACTGAATTGTGATGAAAGGAAACCGTGCAGAAACGTCTGCGAATTAACTGGAATAAAGTAACGCTGCGCGAACACTTTCTTCGTATATGTTACCTAAACCGTATATAGCCTGTCTACAAATTATATGGGCACGAATTGTAGAGCATAAAGAGTTCTACAAAAAGGTCCCGCGGACCACGTCTATAACAGTTATGTACGTTCACAGCAGAAACCCTCGCAAGGTACGTGATGACTGATGAGCATTCGTGAAGCTCGGCGTAACGCTGCCTACCATTGTGAAATGAAATGAAATGAAATGAAATGGCGTATGGCTTTTAGTGCAGGGAGTGTCCGAGGAAAAGTTCGGCTCGCCAGATGCAGGTCTTTTGAATTGTGACCTGTAGGCGACCTGCGCGTCGTACTGAGGATGAAATGATGACGACACATACACCCAGCCCCTGTGCCAGCGGAATTAACCAATTATGGATAAAATTCCCGACCATACTCATTGCACCTATTTTCAAGTTCCAGGATGATCCATGTAAACTACAAACAGCAAAGGTGAAAGATTACAGCCTTGTCTAACTCCTGTAAGTACCCTGAACCAAGAACTCATTCTACCATCAATTCTCACTGAAGCCCAATTGTCAACATAAATGCCTTTGATTGATTTTAATAATCTACCTTTAATTCCATAGTCCCCCAGTATAGCGAACATCTTTTCCCTCGGTACCCTGTCATATGCTTTCTCTAGATCTACGAAACATAAACACAACTGCCTATTCTTCTCGTAGCATTTTTCAATTACCTGGCGCATACTGAAAATCTGATCCTGACAGCCTCTCCGTGGTCTGAAACCACACTGGTTTTCATCCAACTTCCTCTCAACGACTGATCGCACCCTCCCTTCCAGGATGCCAGTGAATACTTTGCCTGGTATACTAATCAATGAGATACCTCGATAGTTGCTGCAATCCTTCCTGTTCCCTTGCTTATAGATAGGTGCAATTACTGCTTTTGTCCAATCTGAAGGTACCTTACCAACACTCCACGCTAATTTGACTACTCTATGAAGCCATTTCATCCCTTCCTTCCCACTATACTTCACCATTTCAGGTCTAATTTCATCTGTTCACTCATGTACAAAAATAACATTTATACGGTTCGTCATCTTCATTATCAATGCAGACGCAAGAGCCCATTCACTACACTTACAACACTTCACCCAGCCTTCTTCAGACGTAGAATATTAGAAAAAAGTTCATTACAATAAATACAAGCTGTGCTCTTATCTCTTTCCTCTTCTGACGATGCGTTATACTTCTGTACTTCTCCAGCTTTCTTTGCTTTCTTCTTTCCGATATTTCTAACTGTATATCTAGATGTGGTAAAATGTGGCTCCATTTAAAGTTTCCTTTTGGGAGTGTTCGTCTTTTTCATAGAAGTTAATTCTTCCGTGCCAGGTGTCGATTATCGTTAACTCCTAACGTGTTCATACGCATCCTCTTTATTAACTCAGACAGATAAGCCCTTTCTTGTACAAGCCCCATTGATCTGGTTGCACCATATCGAATTCAGTTTCGTTCGTAGAGTCTGTGAGCTATGAAATGGCAGCGTCTCTCCCATAGGCTTGTGAACGTTGTGAACCAGACTTGGAAATAACATATTTGTTGAGACATTTAATTCATTTATTGAAGCCTGTAGATTGAAGACCAAAAGTCATAGCAGACTATTATTAGGGGATTTAAGTGTGTTAGATTTTATTTTAATTTCTCAAGAGCTCGTCGACATAACTTAGTGGTTAGCAGTTTCTCTACACATCTGTTCCCTAAAGAAGCCTCAGTTTTAATTACTGCGACCTATAGCTCGATAGCTGCAGTCGCTTGAGTGCGGCCAGTATCCAGTATTCGGGAGATAATGGGTTCGAACCCCACTGTCATCAGCCCTAAAGATGTTTTCCGTGGTTTCCCTTGTTCACACCAGGCAAATGCTGGGGCTGTACCTTAATTAAGGCCACAGCCGCTTCCTCACCACTCCTAGCCTTTCCCTATCCCATCGTCACCACAAGACTATCTGTGTCGATGCGACGTAAAACAACTTGTTAAAAAAAAAAAAATACTGCGTTGATGGGGTGAAAGTTCCTTTTGGGAATCACTGTAAGTATCTAGGTGTTAATGTAAGGAAAGATCTTCATTGGGGTAATCACATAAATGAGATTCTAAATAAAGGGTACTGATCTCCACATGGTTATGAGGGTATGTAGGGGTTGTTGTAAGGATGTAAAGGAGAGGACATATAAGTCTCTGGTAAAACTCCAACTAGAGTATGGTTCAAGTGTATGAGACCCTCACCAGGATTACTTGATTCAAGAACTGGAACAAATCCAAAGAAAAGAAGCTCGATTTGTTCTGGGTGATTTTCGATAACAGAGTACTGTTACACAAATTTTGCGAAGTTTGAGCTGGGAAGACTTGGGTGTAAGGAGACGAGCTGCTCGATTAAGTGGTATTTTCCGAGCCGTCAGTGGAGAGATGGCGTGGAATTACATTAGTAGACGAATAAGCTTTAGTGGTGTCTTTAAAAGTAGCAAAGATCACAACAGGAAGATAAAGTTGGAATTCAAGATGACAAATTGGGGCAAATATTCGTTTATAGGAAGGGGAGTTAGGGATTGAAATAACTTACCAAGGGAGATGTTCAATAAATTTCCAATTTCTTAGCAATCATTTAAGAAAAAGCTAGGAGACCAGCAGATAGGGAATATGCCACCTGGGCGACTGCCCTAAATGCAGATCAGTATGATTGCTTGCTGCTTCTACTTGTCAGAATAGCTCTCTTTCCTCTTCTTCCATTGGATATCCCTTCTTTTCTTTTCTTTTCTTTCTCTGCCAATTCGAAAACAAGACTGCGCGCTTCATTCATGTTCAAACCAAACAATGTGCTATCAATTAACAGAATGTATTCGTATCAGCCCATCCTTTACTTTCCGAAGCTGCTCATTGCGAGCCTTATTCCGTACGTTTCTTGGTCAAATATCTTCCTGAAGTAGAACGATATTACCGACGCGAAATTTGTTCTTGTGTGGGTAGCGAACTTCGTGGAGCTAAGCTGCATCAAGTAATCTTTCGTCTAAAACGTCCAGAAGTCGTTTGGTATCTTGACGTGCTCCGAATTCTTTGGCCAAGTTATTCCTTATCTTTGATTACGGTCCCGTGGTATGCCTGTTACATGCTTTCTTGCTGAGAAAATAAGCTGGTGGTAAAGCGTCAGTATAGTCTCCTTATAGTAGGGAAATAGACCGGCTGTTAATGACAGCTTCTATAGTGATTAGGGTCGTGTTCATTGCTTCTTCACTGATCTTCATCTGTCCCAGGAGTTTTCATAGACACTGCTTGGTGGTACCAACCAACTTTTCCCACCATCCTTCCCACCAAGCTAAGCTTTCCTTGGAGGAATTAAATTCCATGTGATTCTATGTTGGGGTGATAGTGATGTGTTGGGGCGGCTATGAGAACAGTCCACAGCGCTTCAGGTTCTCTGTTGATGCATGAAAAGTCTGGACATTGTCTGTATAGCCACGCGTTCTGCAAATTGGGGGGCCGGGAGATACTTATCAGTCGTCTTACTGGTGCAGACTCTAAGTTGATAGCACGGGTGAAAGCAAAAGTGAAAAGAGCAATATGACATTTGTTAACAATGCTCCCCACCTTGACGTAAAGAGGCTTGCAAAATCGTTTACTGTAACGTCAAAAGGCTTTAGTAGTTTTACTCGCTCGGCAGAAAGTAGCGCCTCAGCTTGTTGGCCGTGGGGATTTTTTTTTTTTCATTTTGCAGGGAAGACACTTGCTCAGCACTTCCTTGATTGAGTGACGTGCACGAAGGATCCAGATTTCTTCTTGTAAGTCGAACAGGATAATACTTCCAGGTGATGAAGGCAAATATGAATCTGCCAGATACGTAAATGCACGAAGTAATATTGTACACGATGTAAAAGTGGGTTTCGCTCTTTTGAAAGTTCCGAAAATTCGAAAATTGCAGACGTCCTCCAAGGTGAATAATTCCGTTTTCCAAAAATGGGCTGGAGCGAGTAATTTTGGATTCTGTGGTCCTTATGAAGTGCGTCTAGGTCAGCTGAGAAAGATTCCAGTGTAAGTGTGCTGTTGAGAGTTCAGATGCTGTTAATTCACAAAAACATCCCTGCATCTGGCGTGCGTTGCGTGCGAAACGAAGGATTCAGGCCGTGAGTAGTAGCAGAAAAGTAGAGGAGTCTAGCGTCTACCAATGCTGCTAGGAAAATCAGTCGTGGAAGAGTCACCCTTCCAAGTCGGCTCTTGCGTACAGTGTGTGTTGATCCTGCCGTCATTATAGCAAAACGCACTGAAGACTCACATAAGCGTAAGAAGAGTTGCTGCTCTTCGCCGGAAAATATACGTATTTCGTGTATAACTGAATTAAGATCTGATAAAGAGAACACCGGACGAGTTGGCTGTGCGGTTAGGGGCGCGCAGCTGCGAGCTTGCATCCGGGAGATAGTGGGTTCGAATTCCACTGTCCGCATCCCTGAAGGTGGTTTTCCGTGGTTTCCCATTTTCACACCAGGCAAATGTTGGGGCTGTACCGTAATTAAGGCCACGGCTGTTTCCTTCCCACTTCTAGGCCTTTCCTATCCCATCGTCGCCACAAGACGTATCTGTGTCGGTGCGACGTAAAGGCATTGTAAAAAAGACGAATAGAATACTTGTAAACATACTGAAGACAAAATTCAGTGCGTTACTTGTTCCCATTTTGTTTAGTATTGTTCATTGTAACCAAATCGAAATCGTTGAGGACACCTTTAGCTTTTCTAGCTCACGAGTGAAATATACATCAAAACGAGCCGAGTAAATCTTCGTACTGACTAACGAGTATGCGATGTTAATTGATGTGACCTTTCTGGGGCTGGTAGTCTCAATGTTTTGCCTCTGAATACGACTGGCGTCTTTCGGAGTATGTAAAGCATTCTACACCTTTTTATGGCATGACAAGGAAAAACGTTTAGGTGGTATTTTTTATTCTTCAATATTTTGGATTTTAGACTATTGATGCCAAATTAAATATGCCAGAATGCTTGCTAGTATGTTAATAACATTTCTGTAACAATGTACTTTAGACCAACATCGGTTTCGAAGTCACGGCTTGGTATCCTGCTTGCCCTTCTGATTGGTCAGTTTGTAAATTAGTAATTCATTCAATGTCTAATTTTATTCGTCCAACATCAAAATATCTTTGTTTTAGTTAATATGTTATAAAGGAAGTTAGTGACATCTGTGACTTCGAAAGCAGCTAACTTTGAGTACGTTAACGGCCCTCAAACGAACTGTGTATTCTGAATTTTGTGTTTGTTTATTGGGGTTTACAGCCTGTCTTTACTAAAAGTGGATCTGTGGTAAAGTGTTGGCCGCCGGATCCCAAGATAGAGGGTTCAAACCCGGCAGAGGTAGACGGATTTTTGAAGGGCTGAAACCAGTTCACACGACACTCCATGTCTTACGATGTTAGCATGTAAGATATATCTGGTAACACATTTGGTGTTTACCTGACAAAATTAATTCAAATCCAGCCTTCGACGCCCAATAGAGATTCGGTTTACTCTGCCGTCTAGTAGACCTAGAGTAAAACGGAACGTCGATATTGACGAGCAAGCAACCAGATTGCGTGAACTCATAATGCTTGCACACGGTAGCTGATGCCATTGTTTGAGGAAATATTTTTAACATTATAAATTATTTCAAGCGTTGAAAAAGAATGTAATTTTTATCAGCATATTATTTTAAAGCATTGCAATTCGGTACTGTAAGAGCGCCGGATCCCGTGCAATTTGTGCAGTTCAATGCGGATAGCACGTTAATGGGTAGACCGTACGCTCGGTTGATTGGAGGTGGAGCAGTAAGGTTCTAGCCACCCTACCAAAAGCACTTATCACCGAACGAGCTGGCTGCGCGGTATGAGCCGCATAGCTGTTAGCTTACATTCGGGGCAAATGCTGGAGCTCTACCTTAATTAAGGCCACGGTTGCTGCCTTCCCTTTCCTATCCCATCGTCGCTGTAAACTTACCTGAGGGAGTTCATGCGTCGTTGAAACACTGGCAAATATATATATATATATATATATATATATCCGGCTGAAGGTACTTAGTGTTCATACTACGGCCATTCTGAGATAGACACGCATATTGTGTGTATGAATGGGGGAGTCTTGGAACACCGCAATATTCTACGGCTATTCTGAACGTTGTTTTCACCTCGCGATGTTCACACATTCGGCTACTTATCTTAGTCCTAGCTGTAAACAATCTATGTTGAGCACTTCTGTGGAAGAAGGGCTTGTGCGTTAAAATTGATTTTGAGAAAACTGAGATGAAAGCTATTCTACTTATGGATGTTATTGTTGTTTCTGGAGAGAAAATCCACTGGGGATAGCTGGCCTAATACTAGGGAAACCACAAAGGTTCAGCCTACTGATTAATCCGTAAGGACAATAAGAAAAATTTAATTTTCGTTTGATGGTTCATGTTTGTGGGTTACTGTAGTCACGTCCTAGTTCGTGAACCATGGGCAACGGCTGAGTGGCCTAGTAAGTTGTCCTGAGAGTCGGGATACCAGTTGCTATGGAATGGGAGTGGGCATCTCGGACATATTCTGAGTCGTGGCCCTCCTTGTGCTCAGGCGGCCAGGACTGCACAATTCAACGGTGGTCCATAACCCGTTAGAGGAGAGATCCTCACTTGGACTATGTGCAAGTAGGGCAGCATCCTGCTTCATGAATTTACCGAGCTCAGAACACTTTAAGCAAGCCTCGGACCTATGGGAGTAATGGAGTCCCACTCCCATTTGACAGGCGAGGGACTCCTTGGAAACAACTTGGCGAACGAAATGGAATTCGATGGGGAGCTATCAATATTAATGGGGCTTATGGAAGAAAGAAGGTAGAACTTGCTGAGTCAGCAAAGAGGATACATCTGGACGTGCTAGGAGTAAGTGATATTCGGGTAAGGGGAGATAGGGAGGAAGAGATAGGAGATTATAAAGTGTACTTGACGGGTGTTAGAAAGGGAAGGGCAGAGTCTGGGGTAGGGCTCTTTATCAGGAATACCATTGCACGCAACATAGTTTCTGTTAGGCACGTAAATGAGCGAATGATGTGGGTAGATTTGTCAGTGGGAGGAATTAGGACAAGAATTGTGTCCGTGTATTCACCATGTGAGGGTGCAGATGAGGATGAAGTTGACAAGTTTTATGAAGCATTGAGTGACATCGTGGTCAGGGTCAACAGCAAGGATAGAATAGTGCTAATGGGCGATTTCAATGCGAGAGTTGGGAATAGAACTGAAGGATACGAAAGGGTGATTGGTAAATGTGGGGAAGATATGGAAGCTAATGGGAATGGGAAGCGTTTGCTGGACTTCTGTGCTAGTATGGGTTTAGCTGTTACAAATACATTCTTCAAGCATAAGCCTATTCATCGCTACACATGGGAGGCTAGGGGTACCAGATCCATAATAGACTATATCTTAACAGACTTTGAATTCAGGAAATCTTTTAGGAATGTACGAGTTTTTCGGGGATTTTTCGATGATACAGACCATTATCTGATCTTTAGTGAACTAAGTATCTCTAGGCCTAGGGTAGAGAAAGTGAAATCTGTCTGCAAACGAATAAGGGTAGAAAATCTCCAGGATGAGGAAATTAGACAGAAGTACATGGATATGATTAGTGAGAAGTTTCGAACAGTAGACAGTAAGCAGGTTCAGGATATAGAAAGTGAATGGGTGGCATACAGGGATGCTGTAGTAGAAACAGCAAGGGAATGCGTAGGAACAACTTTGTGTAAAGATGGGAAAAGGCGAACATCTTGGTGGAATGATGAAGTGAGAGCAGCCTGTAAACGTAAAAAGAAGGCTTATCAGAAATGGCTCCAAACAAGGGCCGAGGCAGACAGGGATTTGTACGTAGATGAAAGAAACAGAGCGAAACAAATAGTTGTTGAATCCAAAAAGAAGTCATGAGAAGATTTTGGTAATAACCTGGAAAGGCTAGGTCAAGCAGCAGGGAAACCTTTCTGGACAGTAATAAAGAATCTTAGGAAGGGAGGGAAAAAGGAAATGAACAGTGTTTTGAGTAATTCAGGTGAACTCATAACAGATCCCAGGGAATCACTGGAGAGGTGGAGGGAATATTTTGAACATCTTCTCAATGTAAAAGGAAATCATCATGGTGGTGTTGCAAACAGTCAAGTTCACGGGGAGGAGGAAAATGATGTTGGTGAAATTATGCTTGAGGAAGTGGAAAGGATGGTAAATAAACTCCATTGTCATAACTCATAAGGCAGCAGGAATAGATGAAATTAGACCTGAAATGGTGAAGTATAGTGGGAAGGCAGGGATGAAATGGCTTCATAGAGTAGTAAAATTAGCGTGGAGTGTTGGTAAGGTACCTTCAGATTGGACAAAAGCAGTAATTGCACCTACCTGTAAGCAAGGGAACAGGAAGGATTGCAACAACTATCGAGGTATCTCATTGATTAGTATACCAGGCAAAGTATTCACAGGCATCTTGGAAGGGAGGGTGCGATTCAGTCGTTGAGAGGAAGTTGAATGAAAACCAGTGTGGTTTCAGACCACAGAGAGGCTGTCAGGATCAGATTTTCAGTATGCGCCAGGTAATTGAAAAATGCTACGAGAAGAATAGGCAGTTGTGTTTATGTTTCGTAGATCTAGAGAAAGCATATGACAGGGTACCGAGGGAAAAGATGTTCGCTATACTGGGGGACTATGGAATTAAAGGTAGATTATTAAAATCAATCAAAGGCATTTATGTTGCCAATTGGGCTTCAGTGAGAATTGATGGTAGAATGAGTTCTTGGTTCAGGGTACTTACAGGAGTTAGACAAGGCTATAATCTTTCACCTTTGCTGTTTGTAGTTTACATGGATCATATGCTGAAAGGTATAAAATGGCAGGGAGGGATTCAGTTAGGTGGAAATGTAGTAAGCAGCCTGGCCTATGCTGACGACTTGGTCTTAATGGCAGACTGTGCCGAAAGCCTGCAGTCTAACATCTTGGAACTTGAAAATAGGTGCAATGAGTATGGTATGAAAATTAGCCTCTCGAAGACTAAATTGATGTCAGTAGGTAAGAAATCCAACAGAATTGAATGTCAGATTGGCGATACAAAGCTAGAACAGGTCGATAATTTCAAGTATTTAGATTGTGTGTTTTCCCAGGATGGTAATATAGTAAGTGAGATTGAATCAAGGTGTAGTAAAGCTAATGCAGTGAGCTCGCAGTTGCGATCAGCAGTATTCTGTAAGAAGGAAGTCAGCTCCCAGACAAAACTATCTTTACATCGGTCTGTTTTCAGACCAACTTTGCTTTATGGGAGCGAAAGCTGGGTGGACTCAGGATATCTTATTCATAAGTTAGAAGTAACAGACATGAAAGTAGCAAGAATGATTGCTGGTACAAACAGGTGGGAACAATGGCAGGAGGGTACTCGGAATGAGGAGATAAAGGCTAATTTAGGAATGAACTCGATGGATGAAGCTGTACGCATAAACCGGCTTCGGTGGTGGGGTCATGTTAGGCGAATGTAGGAGGATAGGTTACCTAGGAGAATAATGGACTCTGTTATGGAGGGTAAGAGAAGTAGAGGGAGACCAAGGCGACGATGGTTAGACTCGGTTTCTAACGATTTAAAGATAAGAGGTATAGAACTAAATGAGGCCACAACACTAGTTGCAAATCGAGGATTGTGGCGACGTTTAGTAAATTCTCAGAGGCTTGCAGACTGAACGCTGAAAGGCATAACAGTCTATAATGATAATGTATGTATGTATGTATGTATGTATGTATGTATGTATGTATGTATGTATGTATGTATGTATGTATGGAATTTTAAAAAAAATCTTTTTAAACAAAATCGTTATGCAAGACGCCATTGGTTACTTTAATTCAATATAGTGGACGGGGAAGCTCTCAGAATGATTTTTAAATGCAAGTTATTTACAAGCGATATGGACCCTTCATGGACAGAGCTTTTTTAGATGTAATGTTGAGAACGAAAACACTCTGGTCACTTGCTATATTCCCCAAGTTAAGGCAATTTTAGAAACATGATAATGATAATAAACACTACATTTTTTTAATGTTTGTCACTATTTGTTAGTACTTCATTCACTCGATGAGCTTGTTTTATCTTCTTTAATCTTCCTCTCTTGAGGTTTTTTACTCCTTGAACTCTTGTTCATGGGATTATGTGTCCGTCAGATGATGTTCCATTTTTTTCTCTCTCCTCTTGAGTGATCCGTGGCACTACCACAGAGCGTTGTTGTGAAATCTCGGACATTTTCATGCGGATAGCTGAAGACAGCTTTCACACCCCTGGCTTTTAATGGAGTCACGAGATTTGAAAGGAACATTCATGTCTCTTGTTATATTTTCAAAATCTTGCTGTGAAAAGTTTCACCTCCGAACACGAAAGTGAGCTTGTTGTTGCCCAGTTGCTTTAAAAACCGCAGTGTGTGATGTGTAGATTGATTCACAATTGACTGTCCTTCATGTAACAATCTAATCTTAAATCATAGTGCGGTCTTAGTCAGCTAAATAACGGTAGAATAACGGTTAAATCTTCAAGCAGTGCTCAGAATACGCAGAACATGAGCTATCTTAGCAGAGAGAAAACATTTAAGAAAAGGCTATTGATAGGGTATCTGCCACCTGGGCGGCAGCCTAAATGCAGATCATTGATTGATGATTGATTGAGAGAAGCCTTGTGATACCTCTCGCCGAAGATGGAGTGGAACGCCGTCCTTCCGCACTTCCAGCAATCTCTGCCTGTATGTCACCGTCTCTATCCTTCCATCAGCATGACTACGGGGTACTATACTACTATCCGTGTGTTCCCAACGTTATTCTAAAATACGTATTACCTTGAGGAATCAAAAATAATCTCTCAAAATGGCCAAATATCTTATAATTTAATAGAACCATTCGGTAAACATTTATTATTATACATATGGTATTTCTTCTATATCATTCGTCATACGAAGAATAGCCCAATGCACAAAATATCAGATATTACTTTCTCCAGTAGGCCCATTAGTATTACTTTTCGGTAGGCCTAATGTTAACAGAGATGTATGAAAATTCATCTCTAGACCCTCTTCATTCTGCACTAACCAAATTATTTCTATTCTATGAGCCAATCCCTCTTTCTATCAAATAGAGAGTTTTAAAAACATGTTACGCCATTTTCGTCTTACCCGACGCTGTTAGGTTTGCGAGTTTTTTGTTTTATTGCGCCCTTCGTGAACCTTTCCTTTCTTTTTCTGGCATCTTCATTCTTCGAAGGGTCGGTCTTATTCTATTTATTCTATTTTTTCTCTCCGATTTGTATTAAAGAGATGTTGACCAGCTGTACTTGCTGTTAAAACAGTAATCACAGCCACATCCAGTTTCGACTTGCAATCGCCTAGTCCGAAATGAAGTCGACGTATAGGACAAGAATTAAAAGTTTACACTTATGTATTTCGAAACTGATTATATCACCTTCTTCCTCCATAAAATAAATCAGTAACGAATTCGTTGAGTCGAACTCCTCAGTACTCACATTCTTTAGCTACCGTATTGTAAATTAATAGTTGCAAAGAGCACAGTTTAACAACGGTTGTGTTGGTTGGTTAAGTAATGAAGCAGTCGTGAGGTTTATTTTCCTGGGAAGTTCCTCTGTACAGTTATCTGTACCCTCGGGTGTTTGCTATTACATTTTCACTTCCGAAAGTGCATTCTTCTATATGTAAGTTTCACAATTGGTAATAGCACCTTCAAGCATTCTTCTTGTTGGGCAAGCTAGTTCAGTAGAGAATACAGTAAAAGGAAACATGGTCTTAACACTGGAGGGAAAAGGGCCTACATGTTGGAGGCTAATCAGTTTCATTGACTACACACTTCGTGCTACGCATTGAATTCGCGCTACCGTGTCATAGAGAGTTTATAACAGATTAGCTGTAGTAGCCGGCTCTGCTCGGGTAATTTTATGTTTTGTATTAACTGTTTGAAGTGACTCTTTTTTGTAGATCTCTTTATTGTTTACGAACTCTTTTGTACATTTAGAGTTATTGTTGTGTGTTTAATTTTAAGTTTTAGTTTGAGATTATGATTTCGCGTTGAACTATTCCCTTGTGGCAGCACAGATTTTCAGGGAGGTAGCTGATCCTTAAAAACAATAAGTTATAATTGTATGTATTTACGCGTCGCGCAATAGATATGATGTACACGATTCCAGCTGTCACTGCGACCGTGAGTAAATCAGGCTAGGATATATTCTTTTACACCCCTTCTCGACCCCCATGCCGATGGATGCTGAACTTGGACTTGAACGGACTTGGACTTGAACGGCATCCAGAGTGTCACAGATCGAACCCGAAACCCATGGATTCGACACTTAATATCGGTCGTTTTCGCTGATTTTTATATATCAGCCCCTTCCCTAGGGTGCTAGTGGTGTCTTCCTTCACAGTATTTTTTTTCAGATAGTAAGTCGTGTGTGTACCAAGTTAGGTTGAAAGCTGTGCTGGTACATACATTCATCCGTGATTTCGATCATTTTGTGCATTTTCTTTTTCACCCCTTCTAACCCCCATTGGGGCTGAACTTTGACTTACACGGCATCCAATGTGTCACATTTCATCTTAACGACCCCGAAAACTATGGATTCGACGCTAATATTGGCCATTTTCGATTACTTGCCCCCGCAGTAGTTTTTTTTTTTTTTTGAGATAGTAAGCCATATTTGTACCAAGTTTGGTTGAGAGCAATGCTTGAACATACACACATACATTCATAATCTTGGTTATTTTTTTGGACATTTTCTTTTCACCCCCTATGCCGATGGGGCCTGTAATTTGACTTACACGGCATCCAGAAAGTCGCTGTTAATCTCAGCCACCCTATGGATTTGACACTATTTTAGATTATTTCTATATGCCACCACCTTTCCACTCCCAACCCCAGGGTGCTACGGGTGGTTTACCCCCACAGTGTTTGTCTCCAGATAGTAAGTTATAACTGTAGCCTACCAAGTTTGGTTGAAATTGCTCCAGTGGTTTAGAAGGAGATGGCGTAAGGTTCTTCATAAAACATGGCGGCGTGTTCCCATCTTCCTTTATACAGCATTTCTTACCGGACCATAACGATACAATGTAAGTTGCTGTCAATCATGTCGATCCAATCTTGGTGCAGCTTTGCAGTTTAATTATATAAAATTACTCATCATAAAAAAAACTACCAATCGGATTTCGTTCAAACCACTTCCTAAACCGTATCAGGAGTGATAAGAACAAATGGTGAAATTTTTAGCGAAATCGGTTCTGTAGGTTTTTGAGTCCACTCGTGACGAACAAACAAATATTCATTTTTAGATATTTAATACAGTATATATATATATAAGATAAAGTTTAGACCTACTGTTTTAACAATTGAAGAATTAATTAGCGAAACCGTTGAAAAGTTAATCTTGTGATGACACAGAACATCTGCTTTTCACTGAGGCGGTTATGGCGTTGCACATGTTGCCTTTAGGTTCTTTTATGTTCCACTCGTTTGTAGTTTCTCCTTTCCTTCTTTCACGCTACTCGGAGTGCATTCTGTAACGTACATATAGCGAAACAAGGAAAAAATTTTACTCCGATGAAATGAAATGAAATGAAATGTCGGATGGCTTTTAGTGCCGGGATATCCCAGGACGGGTTCGGCTCGCCAGGTGCAGGTCTTTCTGTTTGACTCCCGTAGGCATCGTGATGAGGATGAAATGATGATGAAGACAACACACACACCCAATCCCCGTGCCATTGGAATTAACCAATTAAGGTTAAAATCCCCGACCCGGCCGGGAATCGAACCCGGGACACTCTGAACCGAAGGCCAGTACGCTGACCGTTCAGCCAACGAGTTTTGCTCCGATAATGTATATCTTTAGGAGGGAACATGATTAGCTTAGCAGCTGGCTTCCCACCCGGAAGACCGAGGCTCGAATCCCGGTCGATACTGGGCTGAGATCACCTGGCATCAGGAAGGGCAGTCTGTCTTAAACCCCGAACCAAAATGAGCCTGGGTGGCTCCAGCGACCCCAGAAATACGTGGGTTAAGCTCAAGAAAGTTTATTTAGGTATACCTTTACGTAGTGTGTTATTGAGAAAGACTTGGAAAACAAATACGCTCAAGACGGAAACTACCTACCTACCTACCTCTCAAGGTATCAAATCTGTTTCTTCTGTGGTCAAGACGTTTAATTATGAAAACTTTGTTTCATTCTAACAACTTGACAAAAAGTCGCCCCACTAATATAACTAGTTTACACAATAAACCTTTTTATTAGAATAATCATTATCACCGCAGTTCTGATTGGGTCATTAGGTGGTCTAAAATTAATAGCTCTTCAATCAACCATGTTGGATGAATAAGCTCAGCAATAGTAGTTTGGGAAAATATATGAAAACGATATTTTATCGTTTACACCTTCCTAAACCTATCTCAGTCTACTGATAAATATGGTAATCTGTGTAAAGCTTTAATACCTATTGAATACCTTGAATCGAAATAGAAGTTATGGGTTTAAATGCCGGGCACTGATGAACAGAGTACGAACACACGGTCGTTTTCGAGGGTGTTGGGTGAATGTATGAATGACGAGAGCACCTTCACCTTTACCTTCTTTTGTTAAAAAATGGTCTACATATATGTGTGCAAGGATAGTAACAAGAATAAGTACATACTGCAGTAAAGGCTTTTATTATTTAGGTGCAGTATTATTTTGCTTTTATAGAGTATTGAAAATAAACTTGTTGGTTGGGCTAATGCATGGGAGTAGGAGCGGACTTACGGTCAAGTTTGTGATATTTTTCCTCTTCCAGTTTCTACTCAGTGTTTCTCGAAAATAGTTAGCATTCGCTTGAGTTGTGATTGTTTTGAAGTATATCCGAAATGCCCCCAGGAATTTGGTCTTGGCCCTGGAGGACGGGGTCAGAGCAGAGTCATTCGGAACTATTTTTAAATCTCAGCCTTATCCCGTGTCATACAGGGTCGGCGTTACTTTCTCTAATTTTCTTCCTCCAGATGTTCCTGTCCCGAGCTGCTTCTCGTTTCCAGCCTTTCTCTCTCAGATCTTCCGTTATCTTGTTCCTCTATTTCAACTTTGGTCTTCCTTGCTTTTTTCTACTATTTACCACCAAGTTTTGGAGTTTTTTCCCCACATACTCTCATTTCTTTTCTTGGGTCTTAGTAATGGGCCACGTTTCCGCGCCGTGCATCATAGCCGGACACTCTACTGGCTTGTACACCTTCCCTTGCAGTCTGCAGTTCAGAGTACTGTGTAGAGATGAGAAGAATGCAAGAGTGAGGAATGTGGACTGCAAGCACGAACTTCCTGTTCTGCCCAGACAGATCGGCTCTTATCTGCTCTTATCTGCTACACACCGGGCGAGTTGGCCGTGCGTGTAGAGGCGCGCGGCTGTGAGCTTGCATCCGGGAGATAGTAGGTTCGAATCCCACTATCGGCAGCCCTGAAAATGGTTTTCCGTGGTTTCCCATTTTCACACCAGGCAAATGCTGGGGCTGTACCTTAATTAAGGCCACGGCCGCTTCCTTCCAACTCCTAGGCCTTTCCTATCCCATCGTCGCCATAAGACCTATCTGTGTCGGTGCGACGTAAAGCCCCTAGCAAAAAAAAAAAAAATATCTGCTACACAAAAACATTGACTCACACTTCGCAGTTTGCTGGATTACAACTGACAAGAGCGAAGAGCTGCCAGTAGAAGACAATATAAAGTCGTCTGGGTAGTAGCGGAGTTGCTATAGTAACCATTGCGTCACTAGCGCTGCTGGTGAAAACCCCTTCGCCCCGTTCCTCACCGGACGCGTGCGTTCTTCTGATCTCCCAACAATACTCGCTCATCTTCCTCTAGTTGAACCAGCCACATTTTATCCTGTGTTGTATTTCTTCCTCCAGCTCCCCATCTCTTTATAAGCATGATCCCAGATACTTGAATTTGAAACGTTTTTTATTAATTTTAATAATTTTTTCACCGAATGTAAATCCAAATATGAAATAGTTTGGTGCTAATGACGAGAGACTGAATTATAAGTAAATAATGTTTGAAATTTATTGGTAATGTTTATCATAAAACAAAGGAAAGGCTGCAGTCTTGATTCTTTTGAAAATTCAGAAACTTTCTCTCGAGTCTTACAGAACATTTTTATGGCGAAGTATTATCCTTGTCCTAGCCGGCCCCACGCTGTAGGGGTAGCGTACTTGCCTCTTACCCGGAGGCTCTGGGTTCGATTCCCGGTCACGTCAGGGATTTTTACCCGGATCTGAGGGCTGCCTTCGAGGTTCACTCAGCCTACGTGATTACGATTGAGGGGCTATCTGTCGGTGAGATGGTGGTCCTGGTCTAGGAAGCCAAGAATAGGATTCGTCTTGCTGACCACACACCTCATAATCTGCAGACCATCAGGCTGAGCAGCGGTCGCGTGGTAAGCCATGGCCCTTCGGGGCTGTTGCGCATGGGCTTTTTAAAATTATCCTTGTCCTATTTATTTCTAGGAGCCCTCGCTGAAGCTTTGCTGTTCATAAGTCCTCAAGATTTTGATATTTCACTTGCAACCTTTGCTAAGACGTGAGAAATAGTCTTAAGCCTTTTCACTTGCCATAATCCAGGGTATTTCGAACCTCCAGCCTCTAGCGTGGGAAGTCAACAGCTAGCCATTGCGCTAATCACTCCGCCCTCCCTCCCCCAATGTACCATTACGGCGTCGTTGATCGAATAACGCATTTTGTCTGGCCTGGTGCTCATAATAATAATAATAATAATAATAATAATAATAATAATAATAATAATAATAATAATGTTTAAAGATAGTTGAAAATATATTGTTCTTCTGAGATATTTCAAAATATATTGTTCTTCATCACGAGATGCTGTGTCCGATCCTATATCTATTGGAAGAACAGACTCGCAAATCAGCCGTTTAGAGATTTACATTATAAAATAACGCAAACCACGATGGACAGTTTACAACAAACAAAGGGTCAAGATAGGCCTAGAAAAGGCTAACCATAACGGTAATCTTGTTGAGCATGCATCATCATCGTCTTTTACGTACAGGATGTTGCATCTACCAGGAACTACACAGTACCAATCCGGTTAAAAGAATTTTGAAATTCAGTGAGGTTATAAAAACAAGCTTTGAATACGTCCTAAATGCACTTTTTGGGAAATTCAAAGTACGTTGATTTTCAGATATTAAAATGTATTAGTCCTTTCCTTTGTAAACTTTTGGTTTGAAGATGACATACTGTTATAATATAATGTGCTTTCAACTGCTACAGATTTTAAGACACACTACAGTGCCGGATTTTTATCCTAAGAGAAAACTGTTCTTCAGCATGCCAGTGAATCTCCTGACGCGGGCCTCTCTTTTGAGGATCTTTAATGCCGACTAACTGCGCCCGGATTCCGTCTTGTAACCTTCAGCATTGAACGCGTGCACCTCAACTTACTAACCCTACAATAAAACCGTAGAGGCTGCCTGGCCGAGGTGGTAAAGGCGTGCTCGGTTCGCCCGGAAGGACGTGGGTTCGAATCCCCGTCAGGAAGTCGTAAAATTTAATAAACGAGATTTCCACTTCCGGAGGTGCACATGACCCTGAGGTTCACTCAGCCTATACCAAAAATTAGTACAAAAATGAGTACCAGGTTAATTCCTGGGGTCAGAGGTGGCCGGGCATAGAACTGACCACTCTACCCCATCAAGCGCCGAGGTTACGGATAGTAGAAGCCGTTACCTTCCACCCCTCCAAGGGCCTTCGTGGCCTGTATGGAGATGAATTTGCGGTTTTTTTTTACAATAAAACTCCAGGGTCGTCTTTGAAAATGAAAATCCACAGCCTGTTTCCAAACATTCGACCGGGGGCAGGAATGGAGTGAATGAAGCTCCATCTAGCGGCATTGGTAGGAATATTGCCGGCTGCCGAAACCTGTCGCACTCCTCTGGGGCAATGATTAATGAATGCCAGATGAAATGAAATTATATTTGGAGAGTGTTGCTGGAATGAAATCCGGAGTACCCGGAGAAGAAAACCCTTCCAGTTCTATTCCGAACGGTAGCCTACTATCTCGCTGTTATGCGCTCTACCTTCAGTATTTGGGTGATAGTTCGGAGTGTTGAGTTATTCGTGCGTTGGGGCCACATACGACCCCACGGTGCAGTTTATGTTACAATGTTTTCTCGAAGACAGTTTCACAATGTCACATTTAACTGAATAATTGTGTAAAGTAGAACGATACATGATTTGAACGTAATTTGGGCTGTTAAAATATAGACATGGCGTCTTCAAGGTGTTGTCTTTCGGCGAACGAAATTTCCAAAATAAAGAATGAAGTCAAATATGAGATCACTATGTACAGTGTTGGTTTTGAGGAATACAGTGATGGAGTTGATTGTGTTAGTGAAGATGTAACATTGGAAGAGGTCGAATTTACGTGATGAAAAAGTGGAGTACCTACTTATCCTTTCCACTGAAGATACATAAATATTAAAGCAAATTTTGGCACACCGCTATCCAGGAGCCAATAAACAACGCTGTACTGTTTTAGAATGATATTCACGTGTAAAAGGAAGTAATTTTGAAATTATTTACAGTATTCAGCAAATAACTACAATGCCGAACAGAATAATTGTGTAGGCCTAATTCATTTTAATAGTAATGTAATTACAAAAAAAAAAAAAATGAACGAACTCGTATTTAACAGGGAAATATTTTAATGCTGTATTTTGGATCAATAAAAAGAGAAATATAATAACATTTTAACATGTTTGTTTACATCGATTTTTAGTGGGTCATCCGCGACCCCAATGTGTGGCTAGTGTTATGAAAATTACAGGATGTGGTTCTAGAGCTAAATTTATAGAGAAGACAAGGATCATAACTTATTCATGTACTGTAGTTCACTGCAACGTTTTAGAAGACTTCCGATAAGTGACACGAAGGAAAATATGCATACAAGTAGCATGTACTAAAACAGGGAACAGAAAATGAAGACTAAATATAACATACATTATTTCGTGTAGCAATTTCCAGCTTGGTTCAGCCCTTTAAACAGACGTTCCGACGAGGGTTGGGCGACATCTGGCGTGTATAGAGCCGACGACCTAGATGTTATGTCCCTTTAAGCAAAACTCATTGTCATTATTAAATTGCATGTAATTGTGTTGTATTTATGAAATGTGCGAGTTACAGGAATGTTGGGGATACTACAAACACCCAGTCTCCGAGCCAAGGAAATTAACCGTTTAAGAACCTGGGCCCCGAGGACCGTAGGCCAAAACGCTCAATACTCAGCTTTGTAGCCGGACTATAACTTAATTGCAATATAAATCACGAGGATGAAAGTGCAATTTTACTCATATCGAGTAGGTCCTGGAATGTTAGTAAATGTTTTTGATACTGTTCACCTAAGGGTCTGCCTGGCCGAGACTGTAAAGGAGTGCTCAGTTCAGCCGGAAGGATGTGGGTTCGATTCCCCGTTAGAAAGTTGAAACATTTAAGAAACGAGATTTCCACTTCTAGAGCAACACATGGCCCTGAAGTTCTCAGCCTACGCCAAAAATGAACACTAGATTAATTCCTGGGGGCAAAGGTGGCCGGGCATAGAACTAACCCCACTCTGTCCATTTAGTGCTGCGGTTTCAGTTAGTGGAAGCCTTAATCTTCCACTAGATCGCCGCGGCGACTGTGTGTTTGCTACTGGCGCCTACGTTTCGATCCCCGGGAAAAAAAAGTGTTTTCCGCTTTTTCATACTTTCTTTTATCTCCTACCCAGCAATATGCAACCTTAACATACGGCCTGACGTCATTGAACAATATTAAAACCACGCCACGATCTTCTCGGAAATAAATAACTACGAGACCAAAGAGAATTTATGCGTTTTTCTCTGCACAGGACCATCGATGCAGCCTATATCGATGAACGAGAGACCACTAATGATTTTGGATAGTCGATGTGCATAATGCAATTGGCTCTCGTCTGTTACAATAGAAGAGCCTTTGGTGGAAGAATTGAAAACTGAGTAGTTCATTATAGTCGCGTTTAGTCGAAACACCGCCTTCCGAAATGGCGGCGAGTCAAAAGTTCAATGAATCTGTGGTGGTATGAATTCAAACATTT
This sequence comes from Anabrus simplex, assembly GCF_040414725.1. Classification (NCBI taxonomy): domain Eukaryota; kingdom Metazoa; phylum Arthropoda; class Insecta; order Orthoptera; family Tettigoniidae; genus Anabrus; species Anabrus simplex. The sequence goes on along the minus strand of NC_090265.1, from coordinate 1,767,020,318 downwards.
TGTTAGAGGAAACAGATTGTTCGAACTTTTGGAATTGGCAAGCAGTGACAGATTTCCTATTCTAGGACAGCTACTACCTATTGTGTGTGTTCTTCCAGTCGCTACAGCATCGTTTGAGCGAGCGTATAGTCACATGAAATGCAAGTCTACTGTCATTAGAAACAAACATTTTGTGTGATTTGATGATGTGTTATATGAATGTACCTGCAGTAAAGGAATTTGATCCTGCAAGAACTGTGGACTAATGGTTTTCTAGTAGCAAGCCCACAAGGCACATCCATGATCACAAATGACCATGCAAGAATTCGATAATTCCGAAAGATTGTAAGTCTTATGATCAGTATCTTCTGAATTTTGTAAAGCAATGCTGACATTAATGTTTACAGTTAATAGTTCTACTATAGCTCGTTAATTTAATATTTCTGGACGGTTTTAATGCTAAGATTAGAAAAGAGTAACCTATGTCAACGCCAAGTAGTGCAACTTGATTATTTATAGGAATTAGGTTGGTGGGATTCTTGCTGGCTCCTAAACTTTTGGGTTGGCTCCTCAATTCAGAAAAAAAAAATCCTCACCTCTGAGGTAAATTACGATGATGCTTACGGTATCTTTAGAAATATTCAGTGCTTTGAAACTGCGAAGAAAAATCATGAACTGTAAGAGTTAAAATATATTATTATTCCAATATTTCTACTGCAGATTAAAACGTGTTTTTGTTTTAATTTGCTAAGGATTTAACGTTGCTCTAACTCACATTAGATTTTCGAGGACGATGGGATTGGAAAAATCTAGGATGTGGAAGGAAGTAGCCATGGCCTTTAAGGTAAAGCCTGGTGTAGAAGAAATGGGAAACCACGGAAGAACATCTTTAGGGCTGCTGATGGTGGAGTTCCAATCTACTGTCTCCCGAATGCAGGCTACAGCTACGCGGCCCGTACCACTTAGCCAGTATATTACTTAAAAAATATACTGTACCATAAATTTTCTATTTTTATTAGCAGTACCAGTACCATAACGCTTTTCTTCCATCGTGTTCTGGAACATGATTGTGATAATTTTGTCCTTATTACTTAAATCTTTTAACTTGTACGCACTTCAGATGAGAGATCCTTTAAACCAGGCTTTCCTTCTAAAAATCTCGGTCAGTTTTATTGCATGATCGGACAAGCACTTATCTTACTAGTCACCGCAACTGAACAGGAGTGAAGGTATTTCCTGTTCTGCTTTATTTCACGTTCTTGTGACATAGTTAACGAGAGTTAACTACTCACTCTATTGGTTAGGCAATTATTCACTAGCATGAGACTGTATCTGAATAGTTAGCTTAGTGGCGTTACGTCCACAGGATCCTGGGTTCTATTTCCGGCCTGGCCAGCTATTTCAATCGCGTCTGGCTAATTCCTCTGCCTTGGGGACTGGACGTTTGTGTTCGTTTGAGTACTTACGTCTTCATTTATTGACATTACGCACTACTAACTACCAAAAGCGTATAAGTGTTTGATTCATCCCTCCGGAGTTGGCGTCAGGCATAAAAACGGGCCAAGTCCACGCATATTACAACTACTACTTAAAACATGTATGTGAAAATGTATAAACGATTCTACTGCATATCGAGAAATTCGATCCGAGACAATAAAAGCAAGTGCGATATCCAAGGATTACACCAAGAAAGGTAATATGAACCACGTTTCTGAATCCAGCGTTTTCTTTTTAAACTAGTCTTTACAGAGAAAACTGAAAAGCTTTGTACAGGAATGGTTTATCTTCCTCAGTCGTCTTTCCCACGCACTGGTGCGGCCGCAGATGTGATCTGTAAGGTGGTACGTTACATTCCTGTCAATATTCTTCCGGATTGTGGATTTGCCATTCTTAAATTAGTGCTGAGGGCTGGGTTTGAACCCTAGATTTTTACCTGTGGAGATAAATGACTTTGTCATTTTGTCTCTTACATACGGAACCTGCATCAGATATAGCTTAATGCACCGGGCGAGTTGGCCGTGCGCGTAGAGGCGCGCGACTGTGAGCTTGCATCCGGGAGATAGTAGGTTCGAATCCCACTATCGGCAGCCCTGAAAATGGTTTTCCGTGGTTTCCCATTTTCACACCAGGCAAATGCTGGGGCTGTACCTTAATTAAGGCCACGGCCGCTTCCTTCCAACTCCTAGGCCTTTCCTATCCCATCCTCGCCATAAGACCTATCTGTGTCGGTGCGACGTAAAGCCCCTAGCAAAAAAAAAAAAGCTTAATGTTCCGCGTTTACTTGAATGGGAGAAATACCTCCCTCCCCTCTTCTTTTAGCAAACTACTTTTGGTACCAAACACGGTCAGTACTGCTTAACTTAGAAAATTTATAGGGTTTGGTTTTCCATCATGAATGACCCATAAGTACCCATCAAGCAAGGAAATACATGCTTTTTACGATTGCATTGTAGTTCTCATCATACGCCACAGGCCATTATAGTGCATACCTAGTCTTGATCTACGTACGATTTTGGAACTTTTTACCCGTAACTTACTCAATTATCTGCTGTGGACGCAATTCCGAATAATGGAAACCCTTAAGTGGGGAATACAAAATAAACAAACCGGTACCATGACAGCCTGCCAAGATTATCTGTAGATACTGGAGTTCCACGTGGTCAGCATGACATCCTCGGCCGGGTCTGCTGCATCTCATGTACAGCACTTGAGTTGGTCTCTCGAGGCTGAGTTGAACCCCGTTTTAGTTCTCGGTCCGAAATTGTAATCCCCGGAATGGCGGAGAATCGATCCACGTCCCGCCGGGTAAGAGGCAGCCACGCTACTCCTACACTACAGGGGCGGAGGGGAAATATAACATCAATGATCAATGTGGTCAAATACATCATAAAATATCCCCGATAATCGTGGATAATAATGGATATATCACATCATCATCATTGTCCGCAGACTGGCCTGTTGTCACAAAATGATGCCAACCTGTACGGTTGTTTGCAGCCCTTTTTATTGCTTTATAGTTTCCCATTCTGGTATCTTCCTGGATTTGCTTGAGATATGTATATCTTGGTCTTCCTCGAGGTCGTTTTCCGTCAATGGACTGTTCCGCAATAATTGTCATCAGCTGAGAATGGCATAAGGTATGGCCCCATCAAGAAATACTTATTTCCAGAATTAGTTCTATCAGAGATCTCTGATTTACTCTCGGTATTTGTCAACTTTAATGATTTAACGGAAACACCACATTTCGAAGGCCTCAGTATACCTAACACAACTTGTTTATTGTCCATGTATCTCAGGCGTACAATAGAACAGTCCAAACAAATGCATGTAAGGATCCTTATATGAAGGGGTAGATTTAGTTCATTGCTACACAGTAGCTTCTTCTTCTTATGTTGGGTATTCAGCCCGAAGGCTGGTTGGATCCTCAACAGGTTCACCATTAGCTTCTTAGATGGCCTAGGTGTCACTGAAGAGGCGTATTAGGGAAATGAGGAGTGAGGTAGTTTCCTGTTGCTTTCCTCACTGAGCCAGAAGTTGCTATTGCACATCAGTCTGCCAAGCCCCCTGAAATGCGTGCACCAACCGACCCTATGAGCGACATTTTCACACCATTCATAGCAGGGACTGGCTGCATAAGGAATGGCATTACTAGCGTCACTCATACCTCAGCCACTTTCATATTGTCAAAGCCAAGTATAAGACTGAGACAGGTCAATGAAAGTAACAATTTTATTCTAGCCCATACCAGAAGACACAGTGCACTGTAAACAATACATCTTGCCAGCAAAGGCCTTTCTTCTTCTTATTGTGCATAAAAGCTACCTTAGCTTGAGCATTACGGTTCTTTATCCCTGTCGTACTCCTTCCATTCTGGCTGAGATAGGTAAACGTTTGGACTTGTTTGATCTTGTCATTGTGGATCATTAAGTGGAGTTATGGTGTTGCGATATGGCTTTGCATTTTGTCTTCGTTTTCCAAAAGCCTCGAACAATACTGATGAGAGGGGACATCCCTGCCTTACACCCTTCTTGATGGGTATGGGGTTTGAACGGCCATTTTATTTTTATTTTTACAAGTACTTGACGTTGCACCGACACAGATAGGTCTTACGACAACGATTTGGATAGGAAAGGGCAAGGAAGCGGCCGTGGCCTTAACATTAAGGTTCAGCCCCACAGTTTGCCTGGTGTGAAAATGGGAGACAACAGAAAACAATCTTCAGGGCTGCCGACAGTGGGGCTCGAACTCACTCTCTACCGAATTCAAGCTCACAGCTGCACGCCCCTAACCGTACGGCCAACTCGCTCAGCATGGCCATTCTTTAGGAGTAGGCCTTACTAGAACATTTTTGACCATGGTACGAATCCCAAATGAGAGAGAGATAAACTGATCTTCCACACCTATCCTGTGGAGTAGGAGGAAGAATTTATTCCAAGATAATCTATCCATTTTCATAATCACTAACTGAGTTTTACAAGGTTCCTTTTTATGTCAGCCATGCGTTCTTCTCAAGCAGCCGGTAGCATCTCTCGTGCCCACACCCCGACGGAAACCAGACTGAGTTTCATTAAATTAGTCAGTCTTTTCTGTATGGTATTCAATAGGATCTTGTTGGATGCATGCGGGACCATTTAGCATTTAGTTGCATTTACTTTCTTCGGAATTAGTATTATGACATATTTACGAAATTCACAGGGCCAGACACCACTCTGGTAAATTGCTGGGATGAGGATTGTGGAGTAGATTTTTAAGCCATCACCAGCTGCTTTAAGAAATTCAATTGGAAGGTTGTCAATACTCATAGTTCTACCATTTGGTGATGATGTAATTGCCTCATTGAATTTCTCTTTAGTCACAGGTAATAGATCGTTCTTATTGTTAATTTGACAATACTATAAATCTTCATTTTACAATGGTGTAATATACATTTCCCAGCGCCTTTTGATCTTCGACAATAAAATGTGATCATCATCACAGTGAGGTTTTTTTTTTTTTTTTTTTTTTTTTTTGACGCAGCACAGTTTCCTATCACAGTTGACGGCTAAAGAGGACTCTGTCTCTTCACATTTATCAGTTAACCATAGTTCTGTAGCTTTCCTGCATTCGTGATTAATTTCATTATGGAGTTGTCTGTACTTCTGACGCCCTTCATCGTCTGTACCGGCATTTTTCCAATTCCTATTTTCCTCAAATTTAAATAGCATGTTCTGGGTAATCCAAGGTGGTTTAGGAGTAGTTAACTGATCACCTAGCACCTCCCTGGCAGCCTGAGTTAGAGTAGATTTGATTGTTTACCAGCCTATGTCTACATTGTGTGGTTTTACCGTCACTTCCCGTTCAGCTATCTTCCTGTGGACTTTTTAAAACTCCTCTTGTTTTGCCTCATTTTTTAATGTAGACAAATTCCACGTTGGTCCTCTGGTGGATTTCTTTGACATTTGCTATCTCAGCCATGCTCTCATTTTCAAAGGATTGTGATCCGTATTGACATCTGTACCAGATAGTGCCTTACATATTTTAGTTTTTTTTTTTCTGTACCTTTGTTTCACCGAAATGAAGTCTCTTTGCTATCGATGACACCCCCTGTGGGTGGGGGACGCAGACGAAGAATACTCCCACGGCATCCCCTGCCTTTCGTAAGAGGCTACTAAAAGGGACGAACAAGGGATGATTGAATTAGAACCATGAGACTACTTGTAATTAGTACCATCACGTGAGGAACACCATGGGTCGCCTTACTTGCGAATAGTACCACTATGTTAGGTACACAATAAGTTTGTGATTATTAGCAACAGAGAGTGAATTAGTATGGGTTTTACAGTATCCGTGATTAGTACCACTATATGCGGAACACCACGGGGTTACGTTGCCTGTGATTAGTGGCATTGTGAGAAACACCACAGGTCTGTGCGTTGCCTGTGATTAGTACCCGCTATGTGAGGAATACCGCGGGCTAGTACGAGTCCCTGTGATTCGTATGTGAGGAACACCATGGGTTTGCGTTGCCTATGAGTGGTGCCGTAATGTGAGAAACACAATAGGTCTGCCTTACCTGTGAGTAGTACCACAATGTGTGGAACACCGTAAGTCTACGTTACTCATGATTAGTACAGTTACACGAGAAATACCATGGTTCTTACTTTCCTAGTTGTAAGTACCATTATGAGGGGCCATTGACCTGGCTTTTAGATCCCTTTGGACAACAAGCATAATCGATTCGGGATTGTGCTTTGGAAGCAGCCTCTTGGTCGGTATACTATTGTTTCAAGATAGTTTCTGGGAAGGTGGGGCATTGCGGGTCGGAGCCACTGATTGTTTTAAAGTTCATAATCCTTGTTCATCATCTCTGTGTTTGAATTCTAGCCAGTGGATTGATTTTGAAATTATTTTTAATTTTCAATATTATGAGGTGGATCCGCTGATTATTTTAAATTCATACTCATCCATTCATTCTTCATCATCGCGTTTTGAATTCTGGCCTGTGGATGAGTTTTGGACTTTTAAATTGTCATCACATTTCGTACCATTAGGGGCCGATGACCTAGATGCTAGGCCCTTTTATACAACAAACATAATCATCGCTATCGATAACGATCTTCAGGGCTGATCCATGTATAGACTTGTTGTTAGGAGCTTGAAGTAAGGTTTTGGTTAAAATATAACCTTGCTGCTCACAGAGATCCACCAGTCTCTGGCCTTTCATTTCTTACTCTGAGACCATATTTTCCAGTACTGGTACTTGAGGGACTTTCTCCTACTACAGCATTCTAGTCTTGACGAGTAGATGCATTATTCCTATCTAGCGGTGTCATTCCTATCTAGCAATGTGGCTATTCCTCCTTGATCTCTTTAAGCTTCCCGAATACACTGTTCTCTATTCACCACTCTTAAAATTCGCCCTATTCTGGCCATCTTGCCCCACATAGACCAAGAATGTTCAAGTTGTATCTCTTTGCTTCTAACTTGATATTTTCGAACTGTAAAAGACTTAGCATTGTGCGCACATTCCACGTAGGAATGCCTTTACAAGGTTTTCGCATGTTGACGACCTGAGAAGCCTTGCATCTTCCCCTGCCGGGCCCGACTACCAATTCTTTGTGGTCTCCGGTAATTGCCAGAAACTGCTATAATTTGATTACTCATTTCATGACATTAACTTGGGAATATGTCACAGTGTTCACTAATCAACACCTTGTCTTAATCCTATAATTATTTTAAACCAAAAACTTGCACAGAATGTTGTGAAGTTGTTTTCCTGTAATTCGTGGATTAAATCAGCACTCTTTAATGTTAGTAAGTTAAATATTTAAGTAGTAACCCATCAACTTGTGTCAAATTAGACAAAATAAATGATCAAATATAAAATCCTGCATGCACTAGATGCTTAGACTTCTAGTAGTCTTGATGTTGTTAATACCGGGCGCTCAGCTGTAAGCTTGCATCCGGGCAGTAGTGGGTTCGAACTCCCCTGCCTGCAGCCCTGAATATGGTTTTCCGTGGTTTCCCATTTTCACACCAACAAATGCTAGGGCTGTACCTTAATAGAGGCCACGGCCGCTTCCTTCCCATTCCTAGCCCTTTCCTATCCCATCGTCGCCATAAGACGTAAAGCAAGATGTAACAAAAAAAGTTTGTTACGGAAATAAATGTACACGTTGTTTATAACTCTGTAACCTCGGCGAGAATCCGTACTCCCCGCTGTCTGTTTTTTCAAAGCAAATTCATGTATGCCTTCTCTTGATAGAGCTAACTTCCCTAGGCTCTGTAATTGGTCAACGTGGACAACACACATTTTTTCATTTAATTCTCGATCGTTTAATAAAATATAAACAATAATGTTATTTATAACAAATTGAGTTCCCAGGAGGAAACCATAATTTAATCTCATCGACTGCAAATGTTAAAAACATTTAAGCTCTTTCTGCCTTTCCATTCGTGAAATTACATGCGTTTCGCCCCAGTGTAGCAGTGGGTTCATCATAATGTTTTTTATGTTATGCTCCACTAACTTCTTTTACTGTTTTCGGAGATGCGTAGGTGCCAGAAAGTTGTCCCTCAGGAGCTCTTTAACGTGTCGGTGTATCTACGGACACGAGGCTGACTCATATGGGCACCTTCAGATACCATCGGACTGAACCTGTCAGTTGGGTTCGGAAGGCCAGCACTCTACCGCCGGAGCTGTTCAGCCCGGCAAAATATGAACACTATTGGTTTGTTAGTTCCTTGGTTTGGCTAGCTACATAAGGAAATGCGACTGAGCGAGTTGGCCGTGCGGTTAGTGGCGCGCAGCTGTTGCATTCGGGTGATAGTGCGTTCGAACCACACTGTCGACAGCCCTGGATAATTTTTTTCGCGGTTTCCCATGTTCACGCCAGGCAAATGCTGGAACTGCCCCAGGGCCGCTTCCTTCCCACTCCTAGAACTTTCCTATCCCATCATCGTCATAAAATCTGTCTGTGTCTGTGTTTGTGTGACGTAAAGCAAATAGTGAAAACCTTGAACCTATTTTCCAGTCATTCACGGGTCAGGGATGTGATGAATGAATGCAGTATAGGCTATTAATACGATGGGGTCGCCACTCCCAGAGTGACTTACTAATGACTGATAGATGCTGTGAAATAAGAATGGAGTGTGTTGCTGGAATGAAAGATGATAGGGAAAACCGGAGTACTCGCCTCTGCTTTGTCCAGCACAAATCTCACATGGAGTGACCGGGATTTGAACCACGGTATCCAGCGGTGAGAGGCCGACGCGCTGCCGTCTGAGCCACGGAGGCTTAATGCAAATAGTAAAAAGGAAAAAAAAAAAGATAAAAGAAAAGAAAATGTTATCCTTGAAGTTCCTTTGAGGCCCAGAAACTGTTCTCGGTTTCATCCATCCGCTTGTCCGCCATTGCTCACTGTCTGCCATCGACAAGTCTGTGAATAGTTAGTAAAGAATGTGTGCCCACATTGTTTCAAATTCTATGTTGGTTCGTCATTTCCGGTCGTGCCATCTTATCTCAGCTGCCTTTGACACTGGTGTTTGTTTACCGTCCTTGACTTCTTTGTGTGGGATTTAGTTTCTGCTGTAAGTAGTCTCCCAACGAATTCAACATTTCAGATGTTACCAAGAGTGTTTCTATTTACATATGGAACACCTCTATTCTACTATTAAATTCATTAGTCCCACGCTTGGAAGCCATTTGTATTATTACTGAAATACTTGCCCCGTTCTTAGGCGTAATTTGAATATTATTAAAATGTAAATAAATGTAAATAAAATAATTTACTGAAATGTCCGTGATTTGAGCGCCAGAGCTCACCAAAATGAATCCCTCGAATTTAAATAGATAATTTATCTTCTCTCCCAGGGCGTGTACATGAAGCTGCGTACATCTGCTTCGGGCCTTGCTCACCAATCTGAAAACTATTAAACGGGTGGGAACTGCACCTAGGTTTTCCAATAACTCCTGCACTAATTTCAAATAATTAACTATATTCTGACATGACCATCGTCAGTGCATGAGCACTTCGTAGACCCACAATAAATATACATTATACCCACTCAATAAACGTTAACAAATGCCGGAAGATTCTCCCAATACACAATTAAATGATTGTGTTACACAAGAAAAGTTGGAAAATGCAGCGAGAACTGAACTACCATTAGTAGCAAGCCTGTTGACATGAAATTATTATAGCATAATCATAAGATGCCCTTCGCTGGTTTTGTTTACATATACGTTTCAGAATATCACCATCGACACATCGTATTCTTCACACATTGCATTCTGAGAAGAATACCATGTCTTTTTTACGTATACACTATGTGATCAAAAGTATCCGGACACCTGGCTGAACATGACGTACAAGTTCGTGCCACCTCCATCGGTAATGCTGGAATTCAATATGGTGTTAGCCTTGATGACAGCTTCCACTCTCGCAGGCATACGTTCAATCAGGTGCTGGAAGGTTGCTTGGGGAATGGCAGCCCATTCTTCACGGAGCGCTGCAATGAGGAGAGGTAGCGATGTCGGTCGGTGAGGCCTGGCACGAAGTCTGTGTTCCAACACATCCCAAAGGATTAATGTTGGAATTCTGTGCAGGCCAGTCCATTATAGGGATGTTATTGTCGTGTAAGCACTCCGCTTGCTACTAATGGTAGTTCAGTTCTCGTTGCATTATGAACAGGTGCTCGATCGTGTTGAAAGATGCAATCGCCATCCCCGAAGTGCTCTTCAACGGTGGGAAGCAAGAAGGTGCTTGAAACATCAGTGTAGGCCTGTGCTGTGATAGTGCCACGCAAAACAATAAGGGGTGCAAGCCCCCTCCATGAAAAGCACAACCACACCATAACACCACCGCCTCCGAATTTTACTGTTGGCACTACACATGCTGGCAGATGACGTTCACCGGGCATTCGCCATACCCACACCCTGCCATCGAATCGCCACATTGTGTACCGTGATTCGTCACTCCACATAACGTTTTTCCACTGTTCAATCATCCAATGTTTACGCTCCTTACACCAAGCGAGGCATCGTTTGGCATTGACTTGCGAGATGTGTGGCTTATGGGCAGCCGCTCGACCATGAAATCCAAGTTTTCTCACCTCCCGCCGAACTGTCATAATACTTGGAGTGGATCCTGATGCAGTTTGGAATTCCTGTGTGATGGTCTGGATAGATGCCTGTCTATTACACTTGACGACCCTTTTCAACTGTCGTACGGACTTCTGACACAAGTGACACTCAATCACCTGACCACATTCGAAGTGCGTGAGTTCCGCGGAGCGCCCCATTCTGCTCTCTCACCATGTCGAATGACTATTGAGGTCGTTGCTATGGAATACCTGGCAGTAGGTGACAGCGCAATGCACCTAAGATGAAAAACGTATGTTTTGGGGGGTGTCCGGATACTTTTGATCACATAGTGTATTAACTGATTCTATCACTTGATTAAATTATACTTTCACTCTGAGCAAACACGCTGTTTATCCTTGATTACGTAGTTATGGCTTTCCATAGGTAACGCGGGGAAATCGGTCAAAATCACAATACAAGGAGAGGCTGCCCTTGCCCCGAGATTCGCTGGGAGATCGCCGGCCTGACTTAAGGCTCGCTCCCACCTAGTGGAATCGAATCGAACCGAACAGCCGAAATTTCCACTCGACCGCTCACATCTAGCGGAACACAATCGAACGGGATTCTACGGGAAACTTTACAGGCTTGCAATGGACGGTCTGATAGAAGGTGTGAGGAGGTAGAAAATTACGAGAGATCGGAGAAGTTTCTGAGTACATGAAATTAACAAGACAGCCAAAAGGAGAGTATTTGAATGTTGAATGCGCGATGAAGCTAAGTTTCGACGGTAGGCCTACTTCAGAGTTACTGTACTGCAATTTCAACAACTATTTCAGATAGTAGAATTTAACAGAAAAGTTCAATTTTACAGGAGGAAATGCTAGATGCAATGGGAGGCCGTGATCATTTTTAAAACTACTTTAATGCATTAGATTGCGTCCCGTGGGAGGATGAGGTAGGCTCAACATTCCTTTTTATTATTTTTTTACAATTTACTTTACGTCGCACCGACACAGATAGGTCTTATGGCGACGATGGGATAGGAAAGGGCTAGGACCGTGGCCTTAATTAAGGTACAGACCCAGCATTTGTCTGGTGTGAAAATGGGGAAACCACGGAAAACCATCTTTAGGGCTGCCGACAGTGGCTTTCGAACTCACTATCTCCCGAATGAAAACTCACATCTACGCAACCCTAACAGCACAGCACAAATACGACAGTTTGAAACCTAGGGAATGTCACTTACGAAATCGTTCACTGAAAATATAATAAACACTGAAAGATGCATCCTATGTGAGATGTGTCAATTATCGTACTGATATACTGTATGTGGACTTCAATATAACATGATTTGGTGATGAAGTGCACAAAAATTATGAATTAAATTGTATATAGACTACAGAAACCTACTACAAAATTGAATATTATAATAAGTTTGGTTTTCCATAGCCTTGCTTATATCCTCCCAGGCATTATTTTTTACGTTGTTGCAGAAAAGCTCGTGGGTCTTGTAGTAGAGGAAATTATATTTTTGAACTAAATTAATAAGTTTTTCCGTGTCTAGTATCAATAAGTTAAATATACGATCACAAAACAACATTTTCCCGACCGTATCCAAAAACAGCTGACTCTTCAGCTGAAGTTGATACACATTTGCCGCCAAATGGTCGTCCTAAAGATCTCGACTCGACCCGACCGTCTACGAAGTTGCACGAATCTTGATAATTCTGTTCGATTCCGCTCCGCTAGTCGAAAAATATTCTTGGCAGAGAATCTTGTTCCGTTCGGTTCGATTCGATTCGACTCGTGGCGATCGCCATATCTATCTCCCATTTAAACTCAGGTTAAAAACAAATTCTGTTCGGTTCGATTCGATTCCATTCCACTACGTGGGAGCGGGCCTTTACTCATCCCTTCGGCAAACATCGAAGGGGGCCACGACAGGGCTGACGGTCACTTGAGCACGTGACGGTACTATTACATAGGCAGTTTTCATACTATCCCTTTCCTGCGTTTCTAATTTATACTCATTACTCCTATTCCTCTCGGTCGAAAGGTTTAATTATATCTGGCGCTTATGTTTCGAATATCTCTCAAGTTCTTCCATTATTTATTTAGATAGGTAGCCTATTTCTGTTTTTGTATGTATTTGTTTATATTTGTACATAATGATGAAAGCTTCCTTACAGAGTATTCCTAGGGAATATTTACCGATCTTTTCTTATTTCTTTCCGATTTCTTCATCGTAAAGGTTTCTATCCATACCGACATGCAGAGAGAAATCCCTTCCCTTAAGGTCTGATGTCATGAGCACATGAAACAAACTAAGTGTACATGAAGTGTATATCACAGTGAGTCGGAAGGTTGTCGAAGTTTTGCGATTTTTAAGCTTATCAGTCTATCGTTTAAGGGGGGCAGTACATTGAGGGGTATAGTGACTCGTAAATTATTTTGGAAGAGAGTGGAACGTTGTCGTTAGTGAATTTTGTCCTTGGATCATGATTTAATGAGTTAAATTATGCTGATGATTTTAGGTACCCTCAACTTTCTCACCCCCTTTCTTGGTAACGGGCAATAACTGCTTTTCACTTTTTTCCGGACATCTTTTTACAATGACATCGGAGATAAACATTATTGTTAGAATTTACTTACATTTTCATTATTGTGTTCGGGATACTTCGGGAGTACCTTCGATATTACAGTGTTATATCAGTGTTGTTGAGACAATGAGAAGACTAAACATGTACACTGTCATAGTCACTGAGCTGAGAGATTCAGTAGCAGATCATCAATCGAGCCCGATTACCTCTTCAGTTACTGATGTCTGTAACTGGAATTGCGTAAGAAAAATATGCAGGAAAGATAGCTTAAGAAACCTATCATTAACTGGAATGGGAGGTGGTTGATTGCCATCCACCTCTCATCATCCTGAGAAGAAATAGAACATTCCTATTCCTCTGTAGTTGATTACTTTCAAAACTACTCAGGCAAAGCTACAGATCGAGGTTTTAAGTTTAGGTGTATATAAGATAATCTTTGGCTTCACTGAATCTCATTGATTGAAAGGTACAAATGTCCACACATGACCCTTAATTTTCGCTCATAATGTTTTGGAAATAAAGATGTGGCTGAGGGTAATCTGAAATTTTGTGTTACGGAAGTTAGTGTGACGGAATTGTAACCCTAGCAACCGTACATGCTGAGATTTAATGGATAGATGGATTGGACGGACGGATGGGTGGTGTTATCCAGTGACCTTGCAGACTATGTCTTACGACTGGTGGTCGTCTGAAATTAGCAGCTGTTGATGGATGCAGTTGGTGGTGATTATTGTTTTAACAGGACGTACAACTAGCCAACCATCCTCTCTTAACACTAATCAGAGAGATAAAGAAAAGGAAGGAAAAACTGAATGTATCGGCGAAGGCTATGACCGAGAGACGTATTTGTGATCATTTGATATTCGCAAAGGGAAACGTGTTTTCATTTTTTTAATGCTCATAGTTCCACGTGCCGAGCAGCAGTGTGGTTAGAGGAACACTTGACTTATAACCTTCTTTCAAAATGTTATTTTCGTGGAAATTCTTGGGATGCTGTTACGTCACCTTATGCTTCTTAAAGATTCATTCTTTTACGAAGTGAATGAATCAGTTTTCACATTTTCGTCTTGTACATTTTTTGAAAAGATCATTTAAAATATCTATTTTCTCTTTGAATAACGCAAGGCTGCCAATTTGACTTGTTATATTATCTTTTTTAAAGTAGCATTTCGACAAAGCTGCCAACTTAATGTAGTTGAGCAGATTTCTTACTGCGATTTTAATTAGGCCTAATCAAGGAAAGCGTTCAGATATATTGCAAAGGAAAGACTTTATTTCGGTGTCCTTTGCTCCGATTTCTGCAGCAACTCTGGCTACTTTCGACGTATACAAAAAAATTGGCTGTAGGCTGCCACCATTGTAACGGCCGCAGGGTTCTGAGGGTTTCGTAGACTCGCTTATTAAATTGTTTTCGCTGTTTCAACTAATCTCCAACTGAGCCCGCGAGTCAATACAGCGCCATCTTATAATATTTATCACGTTTCCATGGAGAATTCAAATCGATTTGAATACGCTTTCCGTATCGAATACCTCATGGAAACGCGGACCAAGACCGACTCCAATCCTCAGACCGTAAGATGGCGGCCGAAGTAGCCGGACTGATGGGAAGGGCTAACGCGAAAATGCCACGTACAGTGGTGCTAATTTAACATGATAAATGCAATATCACAGAAAAAAATACTTTCACGTATGAAAACGCTTCGCCAACAAGTACGCACCACATACAATCAACTAGAATAACATATATTCTACTAGGAAAGAGAATAACAAGCTGATTATTTAGAAATTTCATTTAGTCATGTAACGTTATCTCTTAGATTTCATTTCAATTCGTAGATTAAATTACACGATAAACCTGTTAAAATTATATTTATAACATAATTTTGAATGCTTCAAAATAAATCAAGGTGCAATATTTCTCAATTTATTCGCTCTAATGAGAACTATGAAACCTAATTTGTTGCCTTAGTTTTGAAGCGGACAGTTTCTTATATTCAGCGCCCAATTAAAGGGAAGTACATCCGAAATGTCATTGGCTTTACGTCCCACTACTTTTTACTATTTTCGGAGACGCCGAAGTGCCGGAATTTAGTCTTGCAGTAGTTATTTTACGTGCCAGTGAATTTACCGACACGAGGCCGATGTACACTGACTGACAGAGCAAATGCAACACCAAGAAGGAGTGGTCAGAACTTTATGCCAATTGCAGGGTAGACTGACGTCACTGAGGTATGCTCATGATGTGAAATGCGCCGCTGTGCTGCGCACG
Organism: Anabrus simplex; assembly: GCF_040414725.1. Lineage (NCBI taxonomy): Eukaryota > Metazoa > Arthropoda > Insecta > Orthoptera > Tettigoniidae > Anabrus > Anabrus simplex. The sequence goes on along the minus strand of NC_090265.1, from coordinate 1,767,004,906 downwards.
TAGCGAACGATAAATGGGACACGGCGTTGGCGAATGGCCCACTTCGTACCGTGATTTCTCAGCCGACAGTCATTGTAGAACGTGTTGTCGTGTGCCACAGGACACGTGTATAGCTAAGAATGCCAGGCCGCCGTCAACGGAGGCATTTCCAGCAGACAGACGACTTTACGAGGGCTATGGTGATCGGGCTGAGAAGGGCAGGTTGGTCGCTTCGTCAAATCGCAGCCGATACCCATAGGGATGTGTCCACGGTGCAGCGCCTGTGGCGAAGATGGTTGGCGCAGGGACATGTGGCACGTGCGAGGGGTCCAGGCGCAGCCCGAGTGACGTCAGCACGCGAGGATCGGCGCATCCGCCGCCAAGCGGTGGCAGCCCCGCACGCCACGTCAACCGCCATTCTTCAGCATGTGCAAGACACCCTGGCTGTTCCAATATCGACCAGAACAATTTCCCGTCGATTGGTTGAAGGAGGCCTGCACTCCCGGTGTCCGCTCAGAAGACTACCATTGACTCCACAGCATAGACGTGCACGCCTGGCATGGTGCCGGGCTAGAGCGACTTGGATGAGGGAATGGTGGAACGTCGTGTTCTCCGATGAGTCACGTTTCTGTTCTGTCAGTGATAGTCACCGCAGACGAGTGTGGCGTCGGCGTGGAGAAAGGTCAAATCCGGCAGTAACTGTGGAGCGCCCTACCGCTAGACAACGCGGCATCATGGTTTGGGGCGCTATTGCGTATGATTCCACGTCACCTCTAGTGCGTATTCAAGGCACGTTAAATGCCCACCGCTACGTGCAGCATGTGCTGCGGCCGGTGGCACTCTCGTACTTTCAGGGGCTGCCCAATGCTCTGTTTCAGCAGGATAATGCCCGCCCACACACTGCTCGCGTCTCCCAACAGGCTCTACGAGGTGTACAGATGCTTCCGTGGCCAGCGTACTCTCCGGATCTCTCACCAATCGAACACGTGTGGGATCTCATTGGACGCCGTTTGCAAACTCTGCCCCAGCCTCGTACGGACGACCAGCTGTGGCAAATGGTTGACAGAGAATGGAGAACCATCCCTCAGGACACCATCCGCACTCTTATTGACTCTGTACCTCGACGTGTTTCTGCGTGCATCGCCGCTCGCGGTGGTCCTACATCCTACTGAGTCGATGCCGTGCGCATTGTGTAACCTGCATATCGGTTTGAAATAAACATCAATTATTCGTCCGTGCCGTCTCTGTTTTTTCCCCAACTTTCATCCCTTTCGAACCACTCCTTCTTGGTGTTGCATTTGCTCTGTCAGTCAGTGTATATAAGCACCTTCAAATACCACCGGACTGAGCCAGGATCGAACATGCCAGCTTGTTGCCAGCGCCTTAACCGTCTGAGCCACTCAGTCCAAATACTCCCGAAATGATTATGTCAACCCAACGAACCGCCCTGGTAATGGTAACATAAATTGACAAATGGCATAGCAACACTTCACACAATCATGGTATCCTTAGTAATGAAACGTTCAGACACTAAAGATGAAATAGGTTTTTTACCCATTAAAGGACATGAATGCAAAATCTCTATTGACTCTAAACATTGATATTTAACCACATGGAGGAGCTTCAGTTCAGTGTAGTCTGCTTGATAACAGATAACCATAGCATGAATCGAAAGGTTCTGGTAGTGTAAAACCCTGCGTTACAAACCCAGCTAATCCCTCCAAGTCACTATTTCTTCTGTACAGATTGCTCCATCTGTCACACATACAATGTTTGTTATTCTCCACAAGATCCAGCCAAACATTTCTGCAGGCAAGCACAGATTATTGTACAATACACCTACATTTAAATCACTGGACTCTTTAAAGCACATTCACAATGACGGAATATCACAATATCGATTAAATTCTATCTACATTAATATTTTGGAGGAATACGAATAGGTTCCCCGTTTAAAATTAGGGAAAAGTCTTCCCTAACCTCAGAATTATTCTCAAAATATTGTATGCACACTACAGTTTTGTCATCGACTTCAAAATAATCACGATGTACAATATATTCCAAATTCATTTCTCTCTAAATATTTTATTCCGTAGAAAACTTAAGAATAGTTGTAAGAGAGGCATTGCCGTACTTAGACAAACCTGGTTCACGACACGATCAAAACCAACACATTCTCACATTACTGCGTATAATTACCGTATAGATCCCGGTTTATCTTAGATTTTACATTATAAAACTGTTAAAATATTTATCAGTCATTTTTAATGTTTCGGTATAAATTAAGGTGCGAAATCCCTCAATTTATTCGCTCTCATGAGAACTATGAAACATAATTTGTTGCCTTAGTTTTCCGATGGACAATTCCCTATATACAGCACCCAAATGAAAGGGGAATAAGCCCGAAATAATAATGTTATTGGCTTCACGTCCCACTAACTACTTTTTTAAGGTTTTCGGAGACGTCGAAATGCCTTCAGTAAATCTACCGACATCTTCAAATATCACCGGACTGAGCCAGAATCGGAACCTGCTAACTTGGGGGTGTGCCTTAAGCACCTGAGCCACTCAGCCCAAGTACACCCAATGAATGGCCATGGTAAATGCAAACTCGTGTCCTCGTTCCGAGGTGGTGCAGCTCTTTTCAGGCACACCCCTGTTGGAGGTGAGCTGCATGTACCATTTTAACCACTTACCAGCCCTCCTGCCATTCTTAAATTTCTGGCAGTACCGGGAATAGAACCCGGGCCCCCGAGGACGGCAGCTAATAACACTAACCGCTACGCTACGGAGGCGGACAATGGCCCCTGGTAATGTTAACATAATGTTGACATATGGCATAGCAGCACTTCAAACAATGATGGTAATCAAAGTAATGAAACGTTCAGGCACTAAAGATATAATAGGTTTTTACCCATTAAAGAACATGAATGCAAGAACTCTATTGACTCTAAACATTGATATTTAACCACATGGACGAGCTTCAGTTCGGTGTAGTCTGCTTAAACAGATAACCACATGCATGAATCGGAAGTATTGGTAGTGTAAAACCCTGCGTTACAAACCCATCTAATCCCTCCAAGTCACCATATCTTCTGTGAAACAGTATATAGATTGCTCCATCTCTCACACTCCCAAGATCCAGCCAAACATTTCCGCAGGCAAGCACAGATTATTGTAAAATACACTTTCATCTGAATCACTCGACACTCTAAAGCACATAGACACGGACGGAATATTACAATATCAATTCTATTCTTTCTAAATTAATATTTTTCGAGGAATACGAATAGTTTGGAATTGGAGAAAAGTGTTCCCTAACCTCAGACTTTTCAAAATGATGTATGTACACTACAGTTTTGTCATCGACTTCAAAATAATCACGATGTTTCTCAACCATTTCTCTTTTTATGTTTTATTCCGTAGCAAACTTAATAGTTGTATGAGAGGCATGACTAAAAACTGGCCCACAACACGATCGAAACAAGCACATTGTCACATTACTGCGTGTAATTACAGATCCTAAATGTCCACTGACTCATACAAATACATTCGCACACTTATATTCTACAAAGAAACTAATATGTATTGTCAAATTTCATGAAATTACACCAACTACATACGATAACAACGATCCAAAACAAACCCACACTTCCAACATTTCCGGCTACTCGATTCGCCATCTATGAGCGATCGAGAGTAGCATTAAGGCCTGAGGATTGGAGTCGGTCTTGATAGAATCATGGAAACGCGGAACGTATTGAAATCGATTTAAAAATGCTACGGATGCTCGATTGTAGTTTATAATGTGCTTCCTGTAATTTCATTCGTGTTAATTTGATTTCAGCTTACTGCTCCTTACATATTTTATCATGTGTAGTAATAATAGAAATCTGTGGATGCCGGAGAGAGTATAACGTTATTGGAAATAATACGAGAAAATGAAATGCAGAAGCTCTTCGACGGAAACTGATTTGCAACAATTCTATATTCGGCACATTAAGCTTTTTTGTACAAAGCGATTGCAACTTTTTTCTGAGCAGACGTTAATTTGCTCACGAAAAAAATGGTTTGATTTGAAGTATGGTTCAAGACTCAGACATATAAACTTAACTGTCGAAGAACTCATTATGAAGTTGTCTAACCAGTCCTCTTCTGTGGAATAACGGTGTGCTATACACTCCCACCAGTCCTTACTGCTTTCTTGTATAGAGTACACATTCTCTCCATACGCTTCTTTTTGCTTAGCTTATAGACTGAAGGAACTGCTGTAGGAAGAACACCGTTTCTCTCGGTCGCTCCAATCGTTAAGTCTCCCATCTCTGAAATGAATGGATTAAACTTTCAAAAACCTGATGCACTATTAGGCACAATACCATAGCTTTTGAAACGTCCATTGCTTTCGGTGATTTTATGGCTATAAGCTGCACATAAAATAAGTTGATATTACGGACTTTTAAGTTCCTTTGGTATTAATGCACGAGGACTTCTTTATTTACTCTACTTTGATTAGGGTTGGCCGTTGCTGTCGAGCGCTACGTATCGGATTATTCACGTATGACATCGCGCGATCTCGTACTCCACGATTGTCAAGACTACCGTATTCAAATCGACTTGATTACGGATTGAATCTTACATGGAAACAGGTAACGTATTGAGTACGGAAAGCGTATTCAAATGTATTTCAATCCTCGTGGAAACGTGGTAAGAGTATGCGTGTGACGTCACCTATTTAGCACAAATTTTGCCTTGCTTTGAAGCACTATTTCATGAAAACTACATTGCAGGTGTTTTTTGTGGCAACAGGTAGCCTCCTCTTTTATCTGTCAATTGAGACATTCAGTGTAATCGTACGTTAAAGACTTTCGGCAATAAATGCGTTCTACCCAAACACTAGAAGCGTCTTAATTTTTTTCTTTCCATGTACCTGTTGTCGAGGAATGTAAGCTTATGTTAAAAGTGCATACTACTTCGGCTCCAAACAGTAAATATCAGCTGTACCATTATTTACTTCCTAATTTTTGTCTCCATTTCCAATATTTCTTTTCTATTTCTACAAATGTTATATTGTTAGATATTGTAATAAAAGTCAGTGTTTCAAAAACCAGTTTTATTGTGCCTTGTTAAGGAACATTCTCATTATTGGGGACTTTGAGATTCATGTCTTTGAAAATAAGTCCGTCATTTTCCTTTGCCATTTTCTACATAACCCTATGCGAGGGTTGCGAAGTATCCTACAATGAGAGTTTAAGCTACTGTGGCATGCGACTAGTCAATACACTCAAGACTAAAATGTAGAGAATGCTTATATGAGGAGACGACTTACGTTTAGGTTCCTCATACAGGAAGTAAACAGTTGTATGTAAGGATAATCTATACATATATAAAATAACATGTACTGACTGACTGACTGACTGACTGACTGATTCATCATCACCGAGCCAAAACTACTGGACATAAAGAAATGAAATTTTGGGAATACATTTATATTACAGTGTAGGTGCTCACTAAGGGAGGATTTTTTGATATTCCGTCGCTAAGGGAACAGGTTAAAGGTGTGAAAATTGGTATTTGGAATCTCCTTTAATAAAGAAACACGTATTTTTTGTTTTCGAAAAATCCACGTAAGGGGTAAAAATAAGTGAAAAAAATGGTTGCATCCTTTTTTATGAGAGAGCTCACATCTCAAAAACTGAAGATGTTACAGACGTGAAACTTAGTATATGGAATCCCCTTTAAAAATAAAGAAACACGATTTTTTGTTTTCGAAAAATCCATTTAAAGGGGGTGAAAAGGACTGAAAAATTGGTTGAATTCTTCGTCTATGAGGATACTTATATCTAAAAACTGAAAGATATTACAGACGTGAAAATTGGTATTTGGAATATCCTTTAAAATGAAAGGTATAAGCGTTTTAAATTTTCTCAAAATGCTCTTCGGGGGGTTAAATAAAGTTAAAACGGGGTGAATTTGTGTTACAGACGTAAACATTGGTATTTGATATCCCCTTAAAAATAAATAAGCACGTGTTATTTTAATATCCTTTTAAGGGGGCGGGAAAGAATTGAAAAACTGGGAAGATTTTTAAAATGAGTATATCTACATTTAATATGTACCAGACGTAAAAATTTGTATTTGTCATCTCCTTTAAAAATAAAGAAACATGTATTTTTGTTTTCGTAAAATCCATTTAAGGGCCGAGAGGGGGGAGGGTTGAAAGAAAGAAAGAAAGAAAGAAAGAAAGAAAGAAAGAAAGGAGGAGTTGAATTCTTTTTATGAGAATATTTATATCTCAAAAGCTGGGCTGAGTGGCTCAGGAGACAGTTGAGGCGCTGGCCTTCTGACCCAAACTTGGCACGTTCGATCCTGGCTCAGTCCGGACTAAATTCCGGCACCTCGGCGTCTTCAAATACCGTAAAAGTAGTTAGTGGGACGTAAATCAAATAACATCATTAGACAAAGTCACCTCCGTACAGGCCATGAAGGCCCTTGGAAGAGTGGAAGGTAAAGGCTTCCACCATTGTTAACCGCGGCACGTGATGGGGTAGAGTGGTTAGCTCTACGCCCGGCCGCCTTTGCCCCCAGGAATTAACCTGGTACTCATCTTTGGTGTAGGCTGAGTGAACCTCAGGGCCATATGCACCTCCGGAAGCGGAAATCTCGTTTCTTAAATTTTACGACTTCCTGACGGGGATTCGAACCCACGTCCTTCCGGGCGAACCGAGCACGCCTTTACCGCCTCGGCCGGGCAACCCCTAAATAACATCATTATATCAAAAAAAATCTGACCATATTAGAGAAGTGAAAATTGGTACTTGAAATTTCCTTTGAAAAGAAATAAACACTTTTTTTTTTTTTTTTTTGGCGGAGAGTCCACTTAATGGGGGAGGGGGCTGAAAAGAAGTGAAAGAGTTCGATTATATTATGAGGGTATATATATCTCAAAACCTGAAGATGTTACAGACATAAAAATTGGTACATTGAATCTTCTTTAAAAGTAAAGAAACACTTATTGTTTTCCGAAAATCCAATTAAGGGGTGCGGGTTGAAAAGAAGTGAAGATGGAATTTAATTATTTTTATGAATATACCTCAAAAACTGGAGATGTTACAGACGGGAAATTGGTATTAAAAATAAACACTTTTTTTTTTTCTCGGAATTTGTACTTGAGGGGGTGAAAAAGATTGAAAACGGGCGAATTTTTAAAATGAATATATCTACAGCATATTTCAATATTTTAACATGTTACAGATGTGAAAATTGGTATTTGGAATGTCATTTGAAAGTACAGGAACATGCATTTTGTTCCTTCCTGGAAAGCCACGTACCGGGTAAAAGGGAGTGAAAAAGGAGTTCAATTATTGTTATGAGGATACTTATATCTCAAACCTTAAGATGTTACAGATGTGGAAATGGGCATTTAGAATCTCCTTTAAAAATAAACACGTAGTTTTGTTTTGTTTTTGTTTTCGACATGAAAGAGGGCTGTTTTTCACATGTATGTCGCATGTATGTTAGCTCTGCCAGTAGCCTAGTCATCTTAGCCCCAAAAGGCAGTACCATAAACGTGGGTTACTGAGAGGTTCTGGGGTAAATGAAACTCAGTTTTTCGGTGAGTTTTTATACTTACGAGATTTTCAGACATAGTGCAGTTCAGAGGAATGATTAGTTTTATCAAATTACGAAATCCACGCGAGCGAAGACGCGGGAAACAGCTTGTCGAGTATATAAAGGTAATGATCTGCATAACTTCTAGTTACAAAATAACAGTTTACATCTGGGCTTGAAATATCCTTCGACATATCGAAAATATAACTTTTAGCTATATAAAATACTCGTACTACGTAAAATGAGATTCCGTCGGGAAACAAACACTCCTTAAGAGATATTGAAATTCGGGTTTTAGAAGTTTGACTTCTCCTTATACTGTAATTAGAAATAAATAAGTCAACTTTCAGTGTTATAATATCTGACTTCTCATCTAATGACCAAAATGTTTCAGTTTTTTAATTTATCGTGCAAGTTCCTAGTCTTGTCTTCGATGTATTCAGTATTTATGGGATGCATATATGCCTGTTTGAAACTTTCTTACCTTTACTCTGGATAGCGTGTTAGATAGTGCTTACTTCTTTCTGGCATGGTTCCTGATTGGTGGTAGTGGTGGTTGTTTTAAGGGGTAAATTATTAATACCGATCATTGGTGCATTGTATATACACTGACTGAGCAAATGTCATGGGATAGCGGAGCACTGATGCGCAGGTCTGCGCACCACACGCCCCCTGTGCCAGCGGCAGTTATATAGGAGACCTTGTGAGCAGTGGCTGTGCATGTGAAAGGTGTAACATGGAACGTTGTCGTGAGCTGACACCGTTCGTCGGTGCTCGATGGATGGGAAGTGCGATTTCGGAAGTGGTGCGGGAATTCGGCTTCACACGATCAACCGTGTCCAGGGTGTATCGTGAATGATTGAATGCGGGTGTTACCGTCCACAACAGACGAACGACCGGCCGTCCAGCCACCCTCGATGACCATGACCGGCGACATCTGAGACGGATTGTCAGTAGTGACAGACGGACAACCGTGCAACAAATCACGGCTCAAATCAACACAGGCGTGCTAGACACGTCTCTCAGTGGACAATCCGTAGGAACATGGGTTCTATGGGGTATGGGAGCTGTTAACCCAACGTCATCGGGCACAACGACGCGCATTTGTCGCCAGTCACCAGGGATGGACACTGGAACAATGGCGTAACACGATATGGTCTGGCGAATCACGATTTCAACTGCACCATGTCGATGGGGGGCACCGTGTATGGCGCAGACCACATGAAGCGATGGATCCCGCCAGCCTCGAAGGTGTGGTCCAGGGCGCTGGTGTGTCTGTTATGGTCTGGGGTGCATTTTCCTGGTATGAGACTTTGAATGGTACGCGGTATGTTGAGCTCCATCCCATTTTTGGCCTTCCAGCGCCCAGACGGTTCTGCGGTGTTTCAAGATGATAACGCGCCGCCACATCGCTCCCTCGTCTCCCGGGAATGGTTCCAGGAACATGCAGCGGAGGTCCAACGACTGCCATGGCCACCCTGGAGCCCCGATATGAACCCTATCGGGCATATCTGGGATGTCCTGGAACACAGGCTCCGTGGCATGGATCCTGCACCCACGAACAGACCAGCATTGGCGGCCGCTCTGCAAACGATTTGGTGTCAGCTGCGTCCAGAGGACTACCAGGGACTTGTCGACTCACTTCCACGGCGTCATTGCAGTTCATAGGGCCAGAGGAAGCCCCACACGCTATTAGGTGACTATCCCATGACATTTGCTAAGTCAGTGTATACCGCTGCCAAAACGTAAATCTCTTTAAAATTCGCCTATTGTCAAAGACAGAGATGACTGGGCTTGTTTATTTTATCTTAATACAAAACTACAAATACCTAACTGTACTGTATTTGCATTCAAATACATTTGTTGTTGAAAATGGTGTTCTCAACTATTGTGTTTTCATTATTCTTTTCCCCGTATAATATGTTAGTCTCATGGTGACTTTCGAATAACTCTTTCGCCCAAAAAATATTATTTGCGTAGACATCAATCCTCACAAATCTCGCTTGAAACTCGTGGACCATTATTTATGTTTATGGCGGCTTTAGGACCAGGATTATAGGAAGAGTTAGAGATAAAACAAACTAATTAATTAAACAATTGAAGCTTTCAGACCAAGTCCTCTGCCTTGATTAATTTAACTAGTCGGCAAAAGGCATTCACATTTCCTTAACTGATTATGAGTTGACAAGCCACCAAACTGATAACCACCTGTAAATTGGATTATATACCTTGGCAGTATGCGTTTGGCCCACAGGCCTCTGCGTTAGGGTTTTCCCGTATTAACCATTTTATTCGCTTTTGCTTGATGTTATTGTTATTATATTCAGTTTCACTGATGTATGCCATTGCATGTTTAAACACTTACTAGTATAAAAATATTATTTTATTACATAATATTGTTTTACCCCGTGATTCATGAAGAAGAACCGTACTGAATCTGTGTACGGGAACGGTGAGGTATTTTCTTTCACACTTTGTATACATGCCGGTATATGTTGTATAGTTCATTCCGCTTCTTCATAAACTATTCATTGAAATTGAAATTTATAAGTCAGTTGTTAGTTGCACAGCAGATGACAATTTCATTGAAAAAAACCTTGTTGGTGATTAGATATAGGGTTTGGACATAGAGTACATATATCGCTTTACATAGTGTAGTGATTTCCAAAAATGAATTGCAACCTGATGAAGAGAGATTTAATTTATTTTTTCTTATATTTATTATGATTACATATACCAGTGTACGAGTAAGACGACGATTCCAATTTCCTTACAGCCCCGAACTTTACCGTGCGACAGGTTGAAAGTCTTTTTCCTGAAAATTGTTTTGGAAAATAGACATTAGAAGAAATTCTACGCGAGATTTGTTGAGAATCAGGGGAATAGGAGGACGAAAATTTCCTGGTGTACATTTTCATAGCAGTTTGGTACTGCATGCAAATTGTGAATGTAATGTAGCAGGTAGTGGAAATTCGAATAATATAACTGGTCTTCCTTTCTGAGAGTATTTTACAACGTCCCAGCATTTCGTGGAACTCGAATTCCTGAATGAATGTTCGTTTTGCCCTCAAGATGAACCTTTATGTGAGTAAATGTACATGGCTCCCCCCCCCCCCCCCCTTATGTTTAGGAGCAACTGAATTCGAAGCTTGCTTGCATTCATTTTATTCCACTCCCTTCTGACATCGGCTTTGGTTCTTAATCCTGTATTAGTTTGCTTCTCTGTTTCTCTTTGTGACTTAATTCTTATCGTAGTCCATGAAATAAACGTCATGCATTGCATTATGGGACATATAATGCACATAGCAAACACAGTTTTAATCGAATGTTACTCATTTGCTGATTGCATTTTTGAGCCCATTTTGTAATAGTTGCTGGATTGTTTAAATGGACATTCTACTCCTCAGTTTTAGCAAATGCTGATATTTCAAGCTAAAATACATGCCAGAATATAACGGTATGCAACATGTGCTTTGTGATCATTGTAATGGACCTTGAAAATGTTGTGACATGAATAAGTGTAATTATCAGTGTTCTGATGAATATAACGTCCAAGTGTGATAGCTGAGTGTTGCTTTTGTGTGCTTCTCCGTGTTTTCTTTCTGGAAGAGGGCAATGTGCCGTGCTGCAACAACTGGTAACAACCAACCATGACTGTTTGTTCTTTTATCTATCCATATTGAAGCTGTTGTTCCGCAGTGTTGCTTTTCTGTGCTTACGAATGACATTTGTAAATATATTAGGGAAGTGTCTAAATATATGTCCAATATGTGTATGTGTGTACATATCTTCCATGTACTGTATATGTGCTTTGTGTTAAGATTAGAATGAACTTATGCTTATTAAGATTGAGAACACTTCTTGTTCTGATATTCGCTGTGTTCCAGGCTGTTTCCTGTATTTCTTTAGATATGACTATTTTGAAAGCGGGCCAAGCCCCCGTGTTGCTAGTGTGTTCGTTCCTTGTTTTAGGCCTCCAGAAGATCATGCAACGTTCGAGCGGTCTAGTCATTTCTACGAGCGTCGCGAGGGGGACGCGTACCTGCGGCGGCCGACGGCAGGCTACCACGTGACGGACCCGCTGAGGGGGCGCGCCAGGGATCGCCTGTACCGGAACGGGCCCTACACGCCCCTGCTCGAGAGGTGCGAGGCTAATCAGCGGACCGCTAACACTAACACTAATTTATAAATATCGAAATGCAAGCAGTAATCCATGTGTATGATCGTCAGTGTACGCACTGGCTTAACCGTACTTGGCAGTTCCGAGTTCGTTAGATGAAGTCTCTTAATAACGTGGGTGATTGTCACTTTCAAACTGTGTTGCGGATAAAGTGTCGAATTATTGGGCTTTATTAAAAACCTTCGCCCCAGATTGTGGATCTAAAAAGAATACATGTTTGTTAATGCCAAGTGCAGTGGGGGTAAGCAATTTACATATAGTGACGCTACTGGATATGAATGACGCACAGAGCCAGGAATTTAAAGATGTAGGTTTTGTCGTCCTTCATTCAGCGCTGAGACTGTTCTACTCAACGTGGCTGTCTTCATAGATTCTCCGTGAACGTTGTTGGAACGGGTTAATTTTCGGAATGTAATTGTGACGAATAAATGTATCAGCATAACGGTATTTTAGTCTTGAAAAGCGGGTACACTGCACTGCTGATTGATACTGCCATTTAAAAACTTAGTAATAGCTTAAAATGTTCGTAGAGTAAATATCTAGCGATACTTAACATGGGGATAGGAGATAAAGCAATATTTTCCATCAGCGAAACTCAGAAGGAAAGGTTTGAAACGTTACCCTAAACTTAGTTCTGTTCGGACGCCTTCATCCATTTCTTAGGAATATTGTGACACTCCAAATGATCTTCAGGGTTGGGAAATGGGAGAACCGACTTGATCCTCTGGAAAAGGAATTCTATTTAGAAAGATTATTCTAGGGTGAAAATAATGTAGGGGTAAACGATAGTATGATCAGGAATCTCGATGTCCCTATCTTTCTATACATCTTGGCAGATAAGTCATGTTGGAGAGGCCTGGGAATTTTAGTATTGGTCTATATTACATTAATTTCATTTTCGATTTTTGATTTCATACTCGAATTCGGGACCTTTACGGCTACAATTTTCTTTTGATATGATCATTTTCAAATACAGTACAGTATATGTATGACAAGAAATATTGTATGTCTGTGATTACAGTGCTGCATTTCGATATTTATGAAATTTATTATGAATTCCCTTAGAAGGGGTGTTCAATGTATTGTACTAACCGTGTGAACATCTTCGCTTTGCCAGAAGAAGAAAAAAAAAAATGGAGATTTCCTTGTGGCTGTAGAGGAAGAAGGGTTTAGAAAAAGTAGTTTTTGCTATGTTCATCTCTTTGTAAATCACTCTGCACTGTGCACATATTTTGTTGCAGAATTATTTGAATCACAGGTAACCTTGAGAGCTCATTTTAATCCATTGGCATAGTCGTATTGTTACGATTGCCATGGTACATTCATCTTTATACCGTGCCGTATTCTTTCTCTCTCAAACAGTTGACAAAATTATTTGGTGACGACAGAAGTATTATGCCGGAAAATCACTCGTTCGGCATTCGAATAGAATATTAGTATTCTTTAAGACCTACATTTTAAACAATGAACACCTTTTGTGCAGCTGTTTAGATAGTTTGGTTTATAGCTCCTATAAGCTTTTAGCTCTGCCAAATCATCAGGCGCTTACTGCCGTCCAACTCCGCTTTGGTTCTTTGTAGCGAGAAGTAAGTGCACTTTGTTCATATAGCATTGCAGAATGTGCAGCTCTTTTCGTGGGAAGTAAGTTTAACTAAAAACATGGGTTACCGAAAAGTTTCAGTGCGTCATTTTTCCCCGATTGCAGTTTCTTCCAAATGTAATTGGCATGCAGCAGGCGTGTTTGTTTGTGTGATATTTTAATGTATTTTCTGTGCTTGATTTTGCATGCACGTATGTTCTGTTTAATGTGTGCACTAGCAGCGATTTTGTATCACAGTTGTGGCTTTAGTGTTGTGTTAGCACGCTTCCTTTGTTGTAAGGTGTTAGAGAGTTCCATAATATGCTACCGTTATATTATAACCTTACGCTATTTGATTTTAGAGAAACGTGCACATTTTAATTATCTTGTGATCAGGTCGCTTCAGCGTCTTTATCGACTCCTCATTTGTCAACCGCCTTGTAGATAACCTAGTTATTTTTGTTGAAATTATAGTGCTTCGTAGATCATCTCCTCGAGGCTTGATTGCTACACGCCGTAAGATCAAAACACGCCATTTTAAGCACTAATTTCAAACATATAAGGCTTTTTTTTTTTTTCATTATTCAAGCTGTTTCTCTGTTGGTTTATAATTGAGTGCATGAGATTTCATTTTGAAGGCTTTCCAACCGTAACTAGCATGTTGCTTATCCTCATAAAATTTGCTTTAGTATGACGTTTTATCCTTATAATAGCGATTGACCGAGCTCGATAGCTGCAGTCGCTTAAGTGCGGCCAGTATCTAGTATTCGGGTTCGAACCCCACTGTCGGCAGCCCTGAAGATGGTTTTCCGTGGTTTCCCATTTCCACACCAGGTAAATGCTGGGGCTGTACCTTAATTAAGGCCATGGCCGCATCCTTCTCACTCCTAGCCATTTCCTGTCCCATCGTCGCCATAAGACTTATCTGAGTCGGTGCGACGTAAAGCAACTTGAAAAAAAAAAATAGCAATTGAGTTTATATGGATTGGGAGAACAACTCACAATTTCAGTGATTTGGGAAAATTTGCCTTTCCGTTGGAGGCTGACTATTGTCATGAGTTTCACGTTACAATTTAATATTGCAGCTCGCCAGGCATGTTTAATGGAGTTTATGCAGATGGCAGAAAGGATTCACTCAGTTCCGAGATATCGTAAAAATATCTCTAGTCTATAATGCTTGGATTCACCCACCACGTTATTCTCTTCTTAAAGTTCAGCATCCATATTATCATCATCATCATCATCATCATCATCATCATTGTACAGTACCAGTTTCCCAGGTAGTTTTAATGAGGCTCTTCCACTTCCTCCTGTCCATAAACAACTTGTCGTGGAGAATATCATCCACTGTCCATCCTCTAGTAACTAGATCAACCTTGAACATGTCCATCCATCAGATTTTAGGTCTTCCGGCAGGTGCCCTCCACCTGTCTTTCGAAATTTATTTTGGCTGTTCTTGTAGGCTCCATCCTCATCGCATGTCCGTACCACCGTGGTCTGGATGTGTCGATTAGACGATTCTGTATAATAGGGATGTCTTTATTCCGGCTTCTTTCCTCACCTCCTCAATTCTTAACTTTCCCTTCTTGGTCTTCTGGATGGTGGATCTAAGAAATGTCATCTCTGATACTTGCAGTGTGAATATTGGTATGAAATAGGTGTTAAACATCATCAGTTTGGTCGGTTTTGGAATTATGCCATCCCATAAAAGTATTCTTACTTGTTGGTAGAATTCTGATCCCTTTTGCACTCTGTTTGTGACTTCCTTTCTGACCAAATTATCACTGGAGGTTACACTTCCAATGTAAAAGGAACTATCCACACACTCTAGTTGGTGGATGCCCATCTCTATTGACTGTCATCACTACTGTCTTGGTCTCGCTGATGTTGAGGTTATATTTCTGGAATTGGGATTTCCATACGTTGAGTCTGGTCTGTACTTCCTCTTCTGTTTCACCCCAAATCGTGATATTATTAGCAAAGACCATTGCGTTCAACATTTGTAGTTGCTTTCAAAACACATGAGTCTCGGCATCCGTAATAGACTGTTAATTTAACGTTGAACAAATATCATCAGTCACGGAAAGCCTAGATTAAACTGTACGCATTGGTAATTCAGTTTTTTAAAAAATAAAGACATTATTTTATATTCAGAGGTCCTTAAGACCTCTCAGGGAACATTGCAGTAGCACTAGATGTCGTACACGGCTTGAAAAAACATCTCGCATTTAACGACAGTAATACAGACTAGATTTATCATGCATTATATTAAGGAATGAGAAATCACGAGAGAAGACAAGAAGAAGGGAAGGTTGTAATGAAGAGGGTAAAAGACAATTGGATCGGAGAGTTATGGGGTATTATCTACCAGCTTCTAAGTCCCTCCGCAATCCCCTGGTTGCAACTAGCTCTGTGTTGTTATTTAGTTCTGCACCTGTTACTTTTAAATCATTCAACATCGAGTCTTAACTATCGTCGCCTTGTTCTTCTTCTCTTACCTTCCACGACAGGGTCCGTTATTCTTGTAGATAACCTATCCTTCTCCATTTGCCCCACATGACTCCACCACCATCGCCGGTTTATAAGCACAGCTTCATTCATCGTATTCATTCCTGGCAGCCTTTATCTCCCCATTCACAATACCCGCTCTCCATTGTTCCCACCTGTTTGTACTAGCAATTATCCTCGCCACTTTTATGTCTTTTTACTGCCAACCTACGAATAAGGTATCCTGAGTCCACTCAGCTTTCACTCTCATATACATAGCAAAGTCTGTCTAAGAACAGACCGATGTAACTCATCTGATAACTTACCTTTTTTCTTACTGTTGTCGCGACTGCAAACTATATGCATTAGCTGTGCTGCAGTTTTGTTTAATTTCATTTTCAGCACTACCATTAAGTTAGCTAAGGAAAGGGGCGCTTTCTCCAAGGTGATCGCCAATGTTTGGGGGACCGGATATAGCACTTGAAGTACGACCGTCCTGGGAGAGCACACATTAAGTGATCCACCTATTTCAATGTTGTTTATTGGCATTGATTTATGTTAATTCATTTGTTTTTCTGAATTAATGTCGGGATGAATCCGTCAGTTGTAAATCTATCTCTATCATCTGTCGTGGATTATATGTGTCATCGGTGCATTTGAGAGGATTTCAAGTTATTGAGGCCGATTAAATTTTACTCTAAATCGCCATTGTTCGTACAGGCCTGTATGCATACATCCACAAATTGCAATATTATGCTGGAATGATGATGATTGTGTTGTTTTACGAGATAAAAGAAAGAGAAGACGCCCAGACTTCGAAGCATGAGAGTATCGAATAACTAAAAGGCCATCGAAAGACGCGAAAGTGAAAGACTCGCTATGTTTCGTAATGCAATAGCGTCGGAGTCTGAACAGATCAAGGGGAGTCTGATAGCAAAGATGAGTGAAAGCCTGGTACAAATGGAAGCAAAGCTTGCTGAGAAATAAGTACTCGAATCGTGGCCTCTCAGAGATAGGGCATCAGTTCATTTAGAACTAGATTTTTATTGGCATGTAAGACAAAGCTCAGTCCGCATGCAATATTAATTTCTTTTAATTAAATACTCAGTAAAAAAAACTTCATTTACATCAACATCCAAAAGGAATTCGTTATATAGAAAAAATAACAACTTGGTCATCTCAAAGAGCTAACGCACTTTATGACAATATTTGTCGATTTCTCCCAAGTTTACGAGAGTACACATAGGCTAAGTCTCTGAAAGATCCTGAAGGAACTTGGTGTGCCAAATAAGCTGATCGGTATGATGAGAATATGCACAGCTGAGACCATAACCAAGGAGAAATACCAGATATAGTTGTCTAGGAAATTTGATATACATAAGTTTGCGGCAGGTGGATGTCATATCACCGATACTCTTGAACGTCCTGCTCGAGGAAGTTGTTCTCAAAATGTATAAGGATGAAAAAGGGATAAACTTTGAATGGCAGAACATATCTTCTGGAATACGCTGGTGACATCGCAGCCAGAATCGCAAGAGATGGTAGAGACAGTGACAAGCCTGACCTGCAATGCCAGGAATGCCGATTAAACAGAAGTGATGGAACTATCTAGGGGAGCGGCTCGGTACATGCCTCCACAAATTGGGAAATGGGACTTTCTTTGCCTGGTAAAAGATCCAACAATCAGAACAACCTGAAAATGGAGATCGGTCAGCTGATTATAAATGCGCCCAAACCGTACTACTGTTCAGAGCAATGACATCGCGCACAGTATCGACTAAGACCAAACCCAAAGCGTGCTATCCCGTGATAATTCCTGTATTGCTATATGGATTAGAGACCCTCAGTACAAGAAGCGGGAAATAGAAACTGATGGTCTTCGTGTTGAGAGTTTTGATACCTCTTTGGACTGTGCGGGATTGAAATGGCTGGAGATAGAAAGAACCAAGAATTGAATTACAAGGAATCAAAGCTAGAAGACTCCAATGTGACCCGCATACGGACCAAAACTTTCCTGCTTGGAAGACCTGTCCACTCGATGCGAAAGCGATGGGAAGATGGATTGTTTAAGATGATCGGCAACTTGAGGTCTACGAGAACTGTGTTCCAAGAAAATTTGTACTTTGTTTTCTTGGCATGTGTTTGCTTTATTCCTTCTTACACTTAACCGCCGTACTTTCTTTCTCACTCACTCATTCATTCGCCTTCATATTTCTCACAAGAGCTGCATACATTCAGATTTGCTAACATTCTATTTATAGCCATTCACTCTCAGCTAATACCACCATGTCATCTGCAAATGGAATGCATTTTAGCCTCCTGCTACCAACAATCTCTTCCGGTTACATCACCCTTGTCTACCTCACCTTCCAATCCTCCTTTCTTCTGCCATCTCATTCGCTATCTGTATTCCGATCTTCTGCTGTAAGTGCAGTCCCCTGATCAATCTCCACTCCTTCTTTAGTGTCCGACTCGTTGGCTGAATGGGTCGGCGTACTGTCCTTCGGTTCAGATGGTCCCGGGTTCGATTCCCGGCCGGGTGGGGATTTTAACATTCACTGGTTAATTCCAGTGGCCCGGGGGCTGGGTGTTTGTGCTGTCCCCAACATCTCTGTAACTCACACACCACACATAACACTATCCTCCACCACATTCACACGCAGTTACTTACACATGGCAGATGCCGCCCACCCTCATCGGAGGGTCTGCCTCACAAGGGTTGCACGCGAAATTAAATTTTTTAAAAACTTCCTTAGTATGTCCATCAACTTCTTCTATCGCACTCTGTCAAAGGTCTTTTCCGAATCAACAAAAACATCATAAACTTCCCTGCCTTTCTCAATGTACCTCTCACATATAGTTCTCAAACGCTCAAACTGCTTCCCTTGTGCCTTGACATCTTCGAAAACAATCTAGCTAGTATTCTAAATAGTATTTCGGCTGCATTGGATATCAAGCCAATGGCTCCGAAGACCTCACATTTCTTGGATTATTTGCAATTTGTATCATGTTTGTTGAGGTAAGTGATCTGGCCATTCGCTTTTGTTATATATTCCACTGCAGAGTACTATCTCAAGACATTGCAATGACACCTTTGCTGATAATATGTCAGTTCCGCCTGTCTGAATTCTTAATGTCCTTCAATGTCCTTTCCACCTCGCTTTCCAAAATGCAATATCCTCCCTCGTCTTGCAGTACTCTTACCACCTCTTCAGTCTCAAGGTCACCGGACGAGTTGGCCGTGCGGTTAGGGGCGCGCAGCTGTGAGCTTGCTTCCGGGAGATAGTAGGTTCGAACTCCACTGTCGGTAGCCATGAAGATGGTTTTCCGTGGTTTCCCATTTTCACACCAGTCAAATGTTGGGACTGCACCTTAATTAAGGCCACGGTCGCTTCTTTCCTAGACCTTTCCTATCCCATCATTGCCATAAGGCCTCTCTGTGTCGGTGCAACGTAAAGCAAATAGTAAAATAATAAAATTTTAAGGTCATTTGGTCTTTGTAAAACTCGTGCAGATTTTTTTCAGCATATGCCATTTCTTGATGGATACAGTACTTTTGTATCCATCTCTTAGCACAGGCCAGAGTAAAGTGTAGCTTCCACCGAAGTCCCAGTCTCATCCATAGCTGTGACAATATGGAAGCTGCTGGGGTGTGGGTGGTGCTGAGTAATGACATTCAGAGCACGACTAGTGCATCTGAGTATTATGAAAGGTGTTGCTCATAGGGTCAGTCGTGCTGCAATAGCAATTTCTGACTCAGTGAGGAAAGCAATGGCAAACTACCTCACTCCTCGTCTTGCCTAGTATGCCTCATTTTGGTGCTGCCATTGGTTTTTGCGGTTTCCTTATAACCGCATAACCTTTGGTGGTGCTATTTGAGGATCCAACCAGCCTCTGGGCTGATGACCTAACAGACAGACAGATCTTGAAATTCACTTAGTATTGTGCCATCTTTTCTTTGTGCTTTAGTTCCAATTCTTCTCCTCTTATCATCAAACACCAACTCTATCACCACTCTGTTATCATTTCATACTTTCCCTCCTTTTCCAGCCTCTCCGTTTCTTCTCATTTCTCTTCCCTCCATGATTTTAGCCCATTCTTCAGTTTATTATTCTGTCCTCAGTACATTCTGTTCCCTTTCTCGGTCCTCACTGTATTCCATTTCCTTCTTTCCTTCATCTTACTGATCGTGTTCTCCGTTACCTACTCTTTCCTTGTAGACTTGGGCTTTTCAGGCCCGTATTACTTACACAGCAGCTTTCTTAAGGCTGTCTCATACTTTCCATTCTTTGTGTACGTGTTCTTCATTACCTTCTCTGTTCCATTTGGCCGTAAAATTGTCTTCAAAGTACTCACTCAGCCTTTCCTTTCTCCTTTAGAACTTCTAGATCATATTTCTTCCTTGTTTACATTCATATTCTTTTCAAATTCACACGTTCGTCTCTCACCGTTGCATTTTTCAAACAGATTGTCTCTTCTGTCAGGATGTCGATTTGGTATCTCTCTCCAATCAGGTCAAATGCCCACATATAACGTCGTCGTTTGTGCTATTCAAACATGGTGTTGTCTATCACAGTGAATTTTCTTTACCAAATTGACCAGTTTTTGACCCCAATCCAAAGCTACCGACTATCTCGCCAACTCTTCCTTCATCCAACTCGGAATTCCAGTCTCCAATGTCAGTATTACGGGCAATGTCCTTTATGGCTCAGGCGGTAGTGCGCCGGCCTCTCCTCGTGGTTCAAACCTTGGTCACTCCATGTGAGATTTGTGCTGGACAAAGGGGAGGCAGGATACGGTGTTTTTGTTGTGTTTTTTTTACTCCGGTTCACCGTGTCATCTTTCGTTTCAGCAACACACTGCATTATCATTATATTTCATATGCCAGTCACTTTCCATCTTTCCACTTCCTCCCCATCTCATCACGTGGAACCTCCTCATCTTCTTCCTCCTCCTCCTCCTCCTCCGCCTACTACTACTACTACTACTACTACTACTACTACTACGAACCATCGACTCAGAATTCTCTTTCGACCCTATTCTTCGTACTACACCAGTGGCATGGTCTACTGATGTAATTAATAATCATGAATCATTCGAAGTTCATGGATTTGTGTAGTGTCGAAGTATGATAGCAGCTAGCTAGAATTTTTAATATTAATTTATTGTACAACGTAACTGGTTACGAGTAACTAGATGTACTTACTGGACTAACGGTTGGGATTCGCGAAAATTGAGTCTTTCTATTAGTTTCATCAGCCTTGTCTCCAGGGTACTGTGGTTAGCGTATTTGGATGCAGAGGAAACAACCTTTTAGTTTCTTTCTTCGTGTTCATGTTGTAATTGCATTGCTCATACCTGAATAACTGTTAATTTTTTTTTTTTTAATGTACTAGCATAGCGATGTACTATCCCGCGTGAGTGGCAGTGTATATTAAATTTGCTGTGTTGTGAGGTGAGGTATCATTAACATCGGGCGAGATAGTACAATGCAGTGTGGTTTCACGAGAAAAGTTACGCGCAATCGGAGCGTTGTATCTCCGCAGAAGTGTCATCTTTTTTCCTACGAGTTGGAAGTTTTTTTTAATGTTGGTGATTTAAGACCTAGATGAGTTTCTCTGTAAATTGCTGATTCGGTATCAGGTAGGTCTGATTTATTCACCTGCAATGATAGCTAAACATTACTGTGGCAATTCGGAATTGGTCTCCATGCATGGGGTCGTCATGTTGTAACGAAGACGGCGTTCTTCACAATTCCCTGTGTAGCGTTTCTGGAGCCCCAGATCCCGACTATGAGAGCAACGTGGCAACAGTGCTCATGTCACTGCTATTGATTTCTCTGTGCCCCTTGCCTCTTTCCCACTCCACCCTGCTCTTCCCTGCGTGGCCCTCCTCGCGGCCAGCCAAATCATCCTTCCATCCTATCCTTAGTGAAAGCTATTCACTTGTTTGGATGGATGTAATTACTTCTGTACTTAAGGGGAAGGGGTCTCTCTCTCTTATTCCTTCATTATATTTCGAAATTGAAGGTTTTCGTTTGTTTCCTCGTCCTGTGGAAAAGTATTTGGTATCTGTTGTTGAGTTCCACACATTGGATTAGGCGAGGGCTAAAATGCACTTTTGTCGATAGCTACATTCTGAATATGGAAAATCAAGGAATGTGCGTAAAGTTCACGGATGTAGCATTAACATATCGCTATACATAACTAAAAATGGATTTACTAGACCTTAGAAGTCTAATAATACCTTCAGGATGAGAAAAGAACAAGATAGATAAATGTGACTGAAAAAGAAAATGTGTTTTGCAAACAGAAATATTGGACACATGTCACCATTAATAACACGATTCACTGTACGTATGAAATCGGAGCTCCTGCTGTTATATTGTAGATTTATAACGTCACGTATGACAGTACAGTTAATTTTTATTTTATATTTTACTTAAAAATGTTACATTTAAATGTTTAAACTTCGTACATAGTTTTAAAATGTCTGTGTGACGTAACCAAAGTACAGGGAAGACAACGTTCAGTAAACTATAGGCCGAAATAAGATATTTGCTGTAATATATTTTCAAAGAAATTGCTGAAGGCCCATCATTTTGTTTTATTCTAACGAAGAATATCAGTGTCTGATAACAGTTTAACTGGTTAATAGTCCTTAAGAGACCGAGCGAGTTAGCTGTGCGGTTAGGGGCGCGCAACTTTGATCTTGAATTCGGGAGGTAGTGGGTTCGAATTCCTCTGTCGGCAGGTATGAAGATGGTTTTCCTTGGTTTCCCATTTTCATACCAGGCAAATGTTGGGACTGTACCTTAATTAACGCCACGGCCGCATCCCTTCCACTCCTTAGCTCTTTCCTATTCCATCGTCGCCAATAAGACCTATCTGTGTCGGTGCGACGACGTAAAGCAACTTGTGAAAAAAAATACTTAAGTACAAATCAAATTCAAATAAGGCCTGTAAGTAAAAAGGATAAATCAACACATTCGAATTTGATAGGTCCTCACGTCCTTCATCAAACGGCTGCTACTCCTTTTGATTACATTTAGGGCACTGAAATATAATTTACACAGTATTGTTGCTATATCATCACACTTGAAAGACCTATTGAAGATTCAAATCAAATCAAAATCTCTTTATTTGCAAATGAGGTGTCTACCTCAGTGGCTAATGGTACACTAAAATACATTATTGTCAAGCACTAAATATTAAATTAACAAGAGAAGAAAATTTTTCTATAATACAATATTATACAATTTACGCTAACAATGTTTTCTATTAAACACACAGCTCATCCTTAATAAATGTATATTATTTACAAAATTCTACTTATATCTCCTGTACTACTTACAAATATAGTCAACTGATATACAGTATGTGGAATTACTTCAAATGATACTATACAACTGGTATAAGATTAATATTTACTTTGCATTTATTTACTTTTTTTTTTTTTTTTTTTTACCCGTTCTGGAACCTAAGTAGCATAACAACCTGCTGCGTCTTAACCAGAGCCCCTTTTTCCACCACTTTTCAGAGTTCCTGAAGGGCCTTCACAGCTACCTCGAAGTCGAAGATTAAGATGTAGGAAAAGTGAATGAAAAAAGAGCTTTTGCAATCATATTTTTATTTTTATTTTTCTGACCTTAAGCACATTGACCAATGTCTGAAGGGCAGCAGTTGCACTGGAGACAAAAATGAATATTCATTTAATATTAAATCCTAACCATAGCAAATGAGAAAGTATTACATTGCTATCTAGTTTTCTTAAATTAGCTCATAAAGGATGATTTCCCTTTCAGTTTTTACATCTAAAATATCATCCAGATGTATCAGCACACATTCCAATTTTTTTCAGTATATTTGTTTTTGAGGGAGGGACAGTGATTAAAATGATGCTGTATGCTTTTTCTCAATATCCAGTAAGTTTCTGTTCTTATTATTGTGGTGTCAATAATTAATTCTACCACTGAATATATAGTACCAGCTCCTTGTCTCCAGATTTGTCTGTTAAATGAAATATACGGTACTTGTTTTCAGGCAGTCGATTACCTTATTTGTACTTCATTAAAAAAAAAAAAAAAAAAAAATGTTTGTGGTGTGGGTTACTGTAGTCGTATCCTAGATCGTGAACCACGGGCAATGGCTGAGTTGCCTAGTAAGTGGTCCTGAGAATCGGGATACCAGTTGCTACGGAACAGGAGTGGGCAGCTCAGACATACTCTTGGTCATGGCCCACCTTGTGCTCAGGCGTCTAGGACTACACACAATCCACCGTGGTCCCTAACCTGTTAGAGGAGAGATGCACTATTTGTAAGTAAGGGTAGCATCCTACTTCACAGAATTTTCATTGAATACTCTCAGAACGTTTTAAGCAAGCCTCGGACCAGTGGGAGTAACAGTCCCACGTCCATCTGACAGGTGAGACTCCTTGGAAACATCTTGGTGAATGAAATGGAGTTTGATGGGAAGCTGCACAACCTCGGGATGAGGACACAAATTTACTTTTTTTTTTTTTCCCCCTCTCTCTTTTTTAGCAAAGCAGATGTATCTTGACGTGTTAGGCGTTAATGATATTCGGGTCAGAGGAGATAACAAGGAAGAGATATAAGATTATAAAGTGTTCTGTACAGGAGTTAAAATGGGAAGGGCTGAGTGTGGGGTAGAACTGTTTATCAGGCATACTACTGCACACAACATACTTTCTGTTAGGCTCGTAATTAGTGAATGTTGTGGATAGATTTAGCAGTTGGAGGAATAAGGACAAGAATTGTCTCTGTCTATTCAACATGTGAGGCTGCAGATGAGAATGAAGTTGACAAGTTTCATGGAGGACTGAGTGACACCATGGTCAGGATGAACAACAAGGATAGGATAGAGCTAATGAGTTGTTTCGATGCAAGAAATGAAAACCTACAACCTGTTTTCCAGTCATTGATCGGGTCAGGGATGTAATGAATGGAACATATACAGGCTGTTATTACAATGGGGTCGCCACTCCCAAGGTGATTTATTAATGAGTGATAAATGGTATGAAATGATAATGAAGAGTGTCGCTAGAATGAAAGATGACAGGGAAAACTGGAGTACCTGGAGAAAAACCTGTCCCGCCTCCGCTTTGTCTAGCACAAATCTCACATGGAGTCACCGGGATTTGAACCACGGTATCCAGCGGTGAGAGGCCGACGTGCTGCCGTCTGAGCCACGGAGGCTCTTCGATGCAAGAATTGGAAATAAAACTGAAAGAAATAAGAAGGCGGTGGTTAAATGTGGGGAATATATGGAAGCTAATAGTAATGAGAAGTTTTACTGGACTTCTGTGCTAGTATGGGAATATGTTCTTCAGGCATAAGGCTATTCACCACGACACATGGCGGGTAGCAGCACCAGATCCATACTAGGCTGTACCATAACTGACTTAGAATTCAGAAAATCTGTTAGGAATTTGCAGGTGTTCCAGGGAATTTTGATGATACAGACCACTGTCTGATCTTTAGTGAACTAAAATATATCTCTAGTCCTAGTATAGAGAAAGTGAAATCTGTCTGCAGATGAAGAAGGGTAGAGAATCTCCAGCACGAGGAAATTAGACAGAAGTCCATGGATATGATCAGTGAAAATCAGTTGAGACTAAGTGATATCAGTAGGGAAGATATGTTACAGAAGTGAGTGACAGGTTGGGAATACAAAGCTGGAAAAGGTAGACCATTTCTAGTATTTCGAGTGAATATTCTCCTAGGATGGTAGTATAATAAGTGAGATTCAATCAAGATGCAGCGGAGCTAATGCAGTGGGCGGGTTGACAGTAAGCAGGTTCCAGGATATAGAAAGAGAATGGGTGGCATACAGGGATGCTGTAGTAGAAACGGCAAGAGGAGAATTCCTAGGGGAAACTCTGTAAAGATGGGCAAAAACAATCAACTTGGTGGAACGATGAAGTGAGGGGAGCTTGTAAATGTAAACAGAAGGCATGTCAGAAATGGCTCCAAACAAGGACTGATGCAGACAAGGAATTATACATAGATGAAAGAAACAAATAATTGTTGGCTTGAAGAAGAAATCTTGAAGATTTCAATAATAATGCGGAAAGGCTTGATTGTGAGGCAGGAAAACTTTTCTGAATAGTATTAAGGATTTTAGAAGGGGAGGGTCATTGAGGGTAAGGGAAATATATGGAGATCAGGAATATGATGGTTAGATTCAGTTTCTAATGCTTTAAAGACAAGAGGTATGGAAATAAACAAGGTCGCAGAGTTAGTTGCAGATTGTGGAAGTGTTTAGTTAATTCACAGAGGTTTGCAGACAGAATGCTGAAAGGCATAACAGTGTATAATGAATTATGTATGCATTAAAAAATAATGAAACAATGCAGTACACACAAAATGATTTTTAATACAGTTTCTCATTTACTGTGACAGTTTATCCAGGTCATATTTAACTAATCAGCTATCAGTATAAACAAATTTTCTAAATCTTTGCATGGCCTGTTTTTCCTAGTATGGTGTTGTATTAAATATATTTTTTAAGTTGCAAGATGTAAGCATCCATTACCATACAGATTCTTCTTTGTTGTCTTTGTCTCTTCATACGTAATGTGAAAGATTTATGGTTGCTTTTCAACATTCAGAGTAAAATGACCTGATTGTCTGATCACAGTTCCGTAATTTATATTTGATATTCTCCATTAGCATCTCATGTTTGTGTTTACAACCTGGATTTTCGAGAGCTTGACTAAGAAAATATCAATACATTTGTCCAGTATTAGCTGTTCATTATCTCTTGAATGTGGCTCATGGTCTAGTTAGCCGATCGTGTTCTCCATCATTGCTTAACATGTTGTTACTTGTTCCATTAATTGTCTCCTTCCCCCTCTCCTGTCACTTATTATAGAACAGCAAGAGGGACTTTTGAACATGCCACGTGATTTGGCAAGAACATACGGCTACGCGCTTATACATTTGTTCTTTTGTAGAGCACGCTATAAGAAACAGGCTTGCTGGTTGAAACGATAATGACGTGCTCGGTTCACTTGGTGGGATGTGGGTTCGATTCCCAGTCAAGAAGTTGAAATGTCTCTTGAGGTTCGCCCAGCCTGCATCAAAAGTGAGTGTCAGGTTAATTTCTGAGAGCATAGGCCATTGAGCATAGAGCTAACCACTCTATCCCACTCAGTGCCAAAGTTATGGCCTTTATCTTTCACTCCTCCAAGGGCGCTCATGGCCTGTATGGAGATCCCTTTGCTATAAGAAACACACAGTGTGAGAAATAATCACATTTTACCTTTGAGGAGTCCAGAATATATGAAAAATACTTGTGACTTGTGTTGAGAAACTAGAACAGTCAGGAGAATGCAGGTCTGGTGATCTCATAGTTTTCCCTTAAAAAAACCCCCAACAAAACATAAAATGAAATCGCACACAACACAATCAGACAAATGATACAGGATCGTGTCATTGTCTGACAAATGGTTTAATGGTGTCCATACCCATCATTCGTAGACATGCCATACCATTATCGTGTTTTACGAGGTAACCTGCAAAATAAGACATCCTGCATCGAACTATCACCGTACACTGAGCTGGGTAGCTGCAGTCGCTTAAGTGTGGCCAGTATCCAGTATTTGGGAGATAGTGAGTTCGAACCCCACTGTCGGCAGCCCTGAAGATGGTTTTCTGTGGTTTACCATTTTCACATCAGGCAGATTCTGGGGCTGTACCGTAATTAAGGTCACGGCCGTTTTCTTCTCATTTCTAGCCCTTTCCTATCCCATCGTCGCCATAAGACCTATCTGTGTCGGTGGGATGTAAAGACTAGTAAAGAAAAAATCACTGTACAATCATAATCGGCTTCATGTGTATGGAAACTTATCTTAAGCAGTGGTTGCCATAGTTGTCTCGCAGATCTGCCGGAGCATTACTAAATGTGCTCTCCACATCATCTCGATCCTGTTGACTTACTCAAATTTCTTTTCAAAACTCTTGAAATGAGTGGTTTTCTGAAATCTAAAAATCATCTCTCATAGTTATGTCACAGGATATTGAAGGATTCTCATTAAGCAGGACTGAATTAGGCCTACTGGCTGATACGTGCTCAAAAATCAAGTGTGACGTCCTCTTTATCTCACTGTGCTACTGATTAGCTGGCACCAGCTATTGTAATGATCCTTATAGTGATGTATGCTGGTATCTTCCTTGGTGTGTGATTGGTATGCAGTCAACAACAGGTCATTAGAACTAAGGAAAGGTTTTTTACTGTTAATAATCTAGCCGTTCTGCAGTTATGTCGGGGAGTTGCATAAATTTTAGGGGTTCTGATAGTTCAGATCGCTGATATTTATGAAAATTTCATTACAGAACCGCTGTGCGGGTAGAAGACACTTGTGCCTTGGTTAAATACATTTGCATTCTAACTTATTCTTGCCTAAAAATCTTTTCCCTAATTAGAAAAATATTTCCTTATATAGGAGTAGGCCTATCTCTTCCTCTGAGCTCATTCTTTCCTTTTTATCAATTACTGGGCTATAGTGTGTGCTTGAATCACTGTATTTGTCTTGATTCTAGACTGTAAGTGTGTTTTTGAGTAGGAAATTAGGTTGAGACCTTTTCCTCGCATTTTCTAGTTCTTCTGGGAACTCTGTTGATAATAGAACTAATTTGACATCATCATATCATGCAGTAAAGACTAATCCTTGTCGTTTCAACCATTCTCCTCTCAGTCCAGCTGTTCTCTTCACTTTCTTGTAGTCTTTACACCCCATCAAGTTTCTCACAGGTCTTACTTGTCCTTCCTCTTCCTTTCTTTCCTACTATTTTTCCTTCAGAGATGTTTACTAGGAAGTCAGTATCTCAGGATATGATCTACATGTTTTAACTTCCTTCTTTCCATATCTTTTAGCAGTCTCTGTTGCTCATTGCCTTCCTTTAGAACATCTCGATTCATCTTCTTTTCGAGTCCAGCATGTCCTCGTCATTTTTCTCCAAATTCACATTTCATTTTCTTCCAGTGAATCTTTTTTTTTCCTTCAATACTCCAGCTCTCACAACTATATAGCAATACATTCCAGACAAAATATTTTACAAAAGCCTTTCTCGTTTCTAAACTTACATGGGTATTTGTTAAAAGATTTCTTGTATTTTGAAAGGCCTGTTTAGCAAGAGCTATTCTTCTTTTAATTTCCTTGGTGCACCTGTTGTTTTCTGTTATAATGCTTCCTAAGTAACAGAATCGTAGAACTTGTTCTGCTTTGGAATTTCCTATTCTTATGTTTGCATACCTCCCCTGATCTTTGCTTGCAAAAAAAAGAAGAAAAAATTCTTACTATTGTTTTTAAGCTTGTAATGTTCCAATGTATCACACAGAACATTCTATTTAATTCCTTCTCGGAGTTTGCTATTATGGAAATGTCAGCCACAAATCTAATATTGTGGATTCTTTTTGCATTTACCTTCATTCCCTTAGTCCTTTCCTTTAATACACATATCGCTTCATCAATAAAAGAGTTGAAAAGGTATGGTGAGAGTGGACAACCCTGCTCACATTTTCTTAATTCTTGCTATTCTTGTACATCCATTCACCACTTCATTTGTATACTCGTTCTTGTAAATTTTCCGGATGAGCCTCGTATCCTTCTTCTTCATACATTTAAACAATAGTTCCTAGTTTATCATGTCAAAAGCTTTTTACAAGTCAATGAATGCTACAAACACATTCCTGTTGATTTCTAATCTTCTTTGCAGTATCATTCTTAATTCAAAGATTGCTTCTCCCAATTTGACATACATGTAACTATTTTAATAAATTGCAAGTTTTTAAGACCTAGGATATACACTGGCATGCCAAAAGCCATGGGATACTAGTATTTAGTTGGTCACATCACCGTACCATAACATCTTGGAAATGCCCAGACCTGTATTAGGTGTGATCTGACTTCTCGAGAGTGAATGAAAACACTATCTGTTTTGGTCGTGGCAAGGTGACGTGAATTATAGTCTTTCAAATGGGGCATGATAGTGAGAGGCAGATGGATGGAACATTCCATCGTCCAAGTTGTGCGGACATTTGATATTCCTCAATTGATGGTGTCGCACAGGAATAACTCATGGAAGACGTTACCACTCACAGTGAGCAGCGCAGTGGCCGACCACGGGTGCTTAATGATTGCGATTAGTGAGTGGTGTCTGGCTAGAATTGTCTGTGGTAACGGGCACACACTGGTTCAAATCACTTCAGCATTCAATGTAGGAGGTACTAGACGCATATATCCAGCTGTTCAATGCAACGTTCTTTAATGTCGGTGGGATGTGGGAGCAGCCCTTGTAACACGACGGCACCAGGCGCATGACCTTGCTAATTGGACTCTGGAGGACTGGCG
Organism: Anabrus simplex; assembly: GCF_040414725.1. Classification (NCBI taxonomy): domain Eukaryota; kingdom Metazoa; phylum Arthropoda; class Insecta; order Orthoptera; family Tettigoniidae; genus Anabrus; species Anabrus simplex. The sequence goes on along the minus strand of NC_090265.1, from coordinate 1,766,974,700 downwards.
ACATGTAGGTTGGTCAGATGAGTTACTATTCCATTTGTTTTGAGCTGATGGTAGGGTTTCGATATGGTGCAGACTCGATGAACCCATGAGCCCCAGTTGTCAACAAGGCATCGTACAGGCTGGTTGTAGCTCCGGAATGGTATGGGGGATGTGTTTATGTGGTATGGGCTTGATCCACTGATCCACCTGAACTGGTCGTTGACCATTGACTGCTACAATGAACTGCTTGTTGACCACTTGCAGCTCTTCATGGAGCTTACGTATCTCTACAACAATATTCTCTAGAATTCGTCCTAGGAGCAAATGGGTTACATTATTATGAATAGAGTTTCAACAACTGCTGTAGCTACATATCTCGTGTGATATGAACCCTGTCCAGCGTTAATGGGACGTGGTGGTGAGTTCCATTTCCACCAAAGACACTACATCTACATATAACAGCTGTGGGTAGCTATCCAAACAACCTCTCCAGAGGCAACTGGGGCTCATGGCTTCATTGGGTCTGCACCATATCGAAAACCTACCATCAGCTCAAAACAAGTCTCTCCAGAGGTATTTCTTTCTGACGACTTGCTGCACTTGGCCGAGGTAGACGAGGGCTGAAATGAAAATGAATGAAATGTCGTATGGCTTTTAGTGCCGGGATATCCCAGGACGGGTTCGGCTCGCCAGGTGCAGGTCTTTCTATTTGACACCCTTAGGCGACCTGTGCTTCGTGATGAGGATGAAATGATGATGAAGACAACACATACACCCAGCCCCCGTGCCATTGGAATTAACCAATTAAGGTTAAAATCCCCGACCCGGCCGGGAATTGAACCCGGGACCGTCTGAACAGAAGGCCAGGACACTGACCATTCAGCCAACGAGTCGGACAGACGAGGGCTGACAAGGTACCAGACTACTATCCCATGACTTTTGGCATGCCAGTGTGTATAAACACAGTGCATTAAAAAAAAAAAAAAAAAAAACTTTCCAGCTCCTTATCTCAAAAGCAACATGTTTTCAAGAAAAACAATTTCTGGCAAATATAAATGGGGGAGAACAATGATATTAGTTACATTTTATATAGTGAAGGTTTTTCAAGGTTATGTCAAGGTCAACTCATTTAAAACATGCGCACACGCAATCAATCGGTCAGTACTGATCTGCATTTAGAGAAATTGCCCAGGTGGCAGATTTCCTATCTGTTTTCCTAGCCTTTTTTTAAAGGATTTCAGAGAAACTGAAAATTTATTGAATATCTTCCTTGGTAAGTTATTCCAATCCCTAACTCCCCTTCCTATAAACAAATATTAAAGTTTCTTTTGTTTACCTTGTAAACTTCATGGCAGTGAAGGAAGCTTTATAGTAAATATTCTTTGAAAGGAAAGAATAGAAACCTTTAAAAAGTTAGATATGATATAGGCTTTTGGGCTTATGCTGTGTCAAGAAAATAAGGTGAAATTCTTTACGTTTTGCAGAGAACTTTGCTCTGTGTCATCAGAAGAAACTTTATCTTTCTCGTGGTCAGTTGAGATTTTCAAACAAGTTGCTGGTATGCACTAATGGGTTAATAGAAAAGGAAGATAGAAAATCACCAAGCAACAAGTGGGAGACTTATGGCACTGTTAGGGCCTATGTGGAGAGAATTGCTCATTAATGGCCTACTGTTATTGTCATACAAATGTAATTTTCATCTGTATGTGTAAGTTCTAAACTTCTTAAAACAGAAAAAAAAAAAAAAAAAAAATGTATTTCATCTCTTTATTAGTACCTTATCAGATTATGTAATAGAAATTTCATGCAAGTTACATGCCTCTGCTATTAATGCATGGAAGTTGGTTTGACACACCTACTTTGGATTTATGTCCTGATGGGACATCCTGATGGATGAATAGTAAATGTGTTTGTTACAATTATTGAATTCATATCTATATTAATCTGTTCGTGGGTTTCTTCATGGAGATACTGCGAGAGATTGTGGTTACTAAAATTGTGTTTTTTCTCCCTGTTAAATATCTCTTCCTTTTCTTTCAAAGGGAAAGATGTTCCATATACTGTTAGTAGGCCTATATTCAGTATTGATTTTTGACAAAGAATTAAGCCACCGGATATACACTTCCCACTTTGGAGATCACTCAGTTCTTTTTCTTATCTTTTTTTCTTTTTAATAACGATAGCTGCTCTTTGAAAATCTGGACAGCTCTGTCAGAAAGGAGTTGGGTTATATATTATTATTCTTCGTTTAGGCCTACGATGGACCACGTGGTTCTTAACTCTGGTGAGCTCTTTTCTTCCTCTTAGCCCAGTATTCCTTCATTCTAGCGCTATGGATGTCTTTTCTTTCTTGAGTCCACTTCACTCCTACTCCTAGACGCAGTGATTTAGTTGTTTGTGATTGGAGAGAGTCAGATGTCTTGACTAACTTTCTGAATTTATCTCGGTTGTAAATGTCAATGTGATCAATGTTTAGGTATTGTAGGTCTTTCCGCACTAAATTCGTCCATTTGGCATTTGTTGTTGGATTTAAAATCGGCTACAAAAAAGACAAGTTAACAGTTACTTGCTTAGCCTTCGCAGATGACCTCACACTCTTAGCTTCAAGTATGGAAGAAGCTACGTACCAGTTATCCTCCCTAGAACGCATAGCAGCTAAAGTAGGGCTAAAGATCGCTGTCAATAAAACAGAATTTCTGACCATCATCAGAGAAGCACCCAACTTCATTTCTTTGGGGGACAAAATAATATACAAGACCAAATTCAAATATCTTGACTGACCACGAGAAAGATCGAGTTTCTTCTGATGACGCCGAGCAAAGTTCTCTGCAAAACGTAAAGAATTTCACCTTATTTTCTTGACACAGCATAAGCCCAAAAGCCTATATCATATCTAACTTTTTAAAGGTTTCTTCCTCATAGCTGTTGTAATGCTCTAAATTTTACTGTACAGTTCCTTGTTGTGCCTGGTTCTGTAGCCATCTCCTTCTTTAATGGGACCCATAATCCTTCTGAGGATATTTCGCTGTTTTAGTTCCAGTTTTCTGAGTTGTCCTTTCCGGGTCATGTTTAGGCATTCTGAGGCATACAGTACAGATGGTCTTACTACGGTGTTGTAGTGTCTAAGATTCAAGGAGAGGGATTTAGACTTGTAGATGTTCTTACAAAGATATAAGCTCTTTCTAATTTAGTGCATCTACTCTTCATTGCAAGGTCCTCATTAAAATTTGGGGTTATCCATTCTCCAGGATATTTGAATGAGTTGGTCTTTTGTATTATTTTGTCCCCCAAAGAAATGAAGTTGGGTGCTTCTCTGATGTTGGTCAGAAATTCTGTTGTATTGACAGCGATCTTTAGCCCTACTTTAGTTGCTATGCAATCTAGGGAGGATAGCTGGTATGTAGCTTCTTCCATACTTGAAGCTAAGAATGTGAGGTTATCTGTGAAGGCTAAGCAAGTAACTGTTAACTTGTCTTTTTTGTAGCCGATTTTAAATCCAGAGTTGTCAGCTAGTGTGTTCGTCCATTCCCGAATGACCTTCTCCAGCAGACAGTTAAACAGGATAGGGGACAGACCATCTCCTTGTCTGACACCTATTTTGATTACATAAAATTAGTTTCATGGTCCGTATCACACTTCAGTAGATTTACGACTAAGTATTTATTTATTTTCCACTTAGTCGATACAATGATTGCCTAAGGCAATTATATGGTTAAAAGTGGTACATGTTTCGTATATTATCAACATCTTCAGCCACATAACACCGTTTAGATGAAAAATACATAAATTGACAAAGTAATGCTTTAGAGGAAGTGTCCTTAAAATTAACATAAGATAAACTGGGTGTCAAATTATTTTTAAGGCATTCCTTCAAAAACACTATATCTTTTGTCAATTTAGCTATTTTCATCTTTAAGTTGAAAACTAATTTTATGTAATCCTAATGCCAACCTGGCAAGCAAAGAAGCTAACACCTAAATCAACTTAAAGATGAAAATAGCTAAATTGACAAAAGATATAGTGATTTTGAAGGAATGCCTTAAAAATAATTTGACACCCAGTTTATCTTATGTTAATTTTAAGGACACTTCCTCTAAAGCATTACTTTGTCAATTTATGTATTTTTTTATCTAAACAGTGTTATGTGGCTGAAGATGTTGATAATATACGAAACATGTACCACTTTTAACCATTAAACTGCCTTGGGCAATCATTGTATCGACTAGGTGGAAAATAAGTAAATACTTAGTTGTGAATCTATTGAAGTGCGATACGGACCATGCAACTAATTTTATCTAATCCTAATGCCAATCAATCAATACTGATCTGCATTTAGGGCAGTCGCCCAGGTGGCAGATTCCCTATCTGTTGCTTTCCTAGCCTTTTCCTAAATGATTACAAAGAAATTGGAAATTTATTGAATATCTCCCTTGGTAAGTTATTCCAATCCCTAACTCCCCTTCCTATAAATGAATATTTGCCCCAGTTTGTCCTCTTGAATTCCAACTTTATCTTCATATTGTGATCTTTCCTACTTTTATAAACACCATTCAAACTTATTCGTCTACTAATGTCATTCCACGCCATCTCTCCGCTGACAGCTCGGAACATACCACTTACAAGTGATGAAAATCATTGTTATCCGTATTGAAGATACTGAATGTAGGGTGCTAAAAGGTTTGTTTTGTCACCTATTCAGTACATATAAATTTTACAATTTAGGAATTTATTATTGATTCCACTTGAGACATGTTTTGCCCTTCATTGAGGGCATCATCAGTCAAATTATCTCCTCAAGGCAAAAATCAGGTACCTGGTTAGTAGTTGACATGCACAAATTAATACAAATTATTAATACACATTGCAAAAATTAAGTATGAGAAACAGTTGTACAATAGTGATGGTTGAACATATAGGTTAATAGAATAAGAAGTCAGCACCAATGCGCAAAATTAATATAGTAGAGTTCGGCAGTGGTGCTCTGGAGAACAGTTGACGCACTCATAGGAAATATAAAGTTTTAAAAATATTTACATTATAACAATCAAGGCAGAAAGAGTGTAGTGCTCGGCGTCAATGTTTGTAACCAAAAATTAATGTCAATGGTTGGTAACTATACAGTATTTACATTGTCCAATTGAACAGTTGAGAATTTTATAATTTATATACATATTTACACGAAAGCAGCTTGGTGAGCAAGGATATTAAAAAAATCTAGTACCAAGTGCGTCCTGTTGTTTTAAAGGTTGGAAGAAGAATGTAGCATTGACATTTCAGAATATGCAGAGTGGTTTATCTTAGTTAAAATCACCGGGGGTAGGGAAATATTCCATAGCCAGCTTGAGTCCTATAAAACCTCATTTGGCAACTGTTTCTCATACTTAATTTTTGCAATGTGTATTAATAATATGTATTAATTTGTGCATGTCAACTACTAACCAGGTACCTGATTTTTGCCTTGAGGAGATAATTTGACTGATGATGCCCTCAATGAAGGGCGAAGCATGTCTCAAGTGGAATCAATAATAAATTCCTAAATTGTAAAATTTATATGTATTGAATAGGTGACAAAACAAACCTTGTAGCATCCTACATACCACTTAGTCGAGCAGCTCGTCTTCTTTCTCTCAATTCTTCCCAACCCAAACATTGCAACATTTTTATAACGCTACTCTTTTGTCGGAAATCACCCAGAACAAATCGAGCTGCTTTTCTTTGGATTTTTTCCAGTTCTTGAATCAGGTAATCCTGGTGAGGGTCCCATACACTGGAACCATACTCTAGTTGGGGTCTTACCAGAGACTTATATGCACTCTCCTTTACATCCTTACTACAACCCCCAAACACCCTCATAACCATGTGCAGAGATCTGTACTCTTTATTTACAATCCTATTTATGTGATTACCCCAATGAAGATCTTTCCTTATATTAACACCTAGATACTTACAATGATCCCCAGGCAACCAGGCAAGCAAAGAAGCTAACACCTACCTCAACTTAAAGATGAAAATAGCTAATTTGACAAAAGATATAGTGATTTTGAAGGAATGCCTTAAAAATAATTTGACACCCAGTTTATCTTATGTTAATTTTAAAGACACTTCCTCTAAAGCATTACTTTGTCAATTTATGTATTTTTCATCTAAACAGTGTTATGTGGCTGAAGATGTTGATAATATACGAAACATGTACCACTTTTAACCGTTAAATTGCCTTAGGCAATCATTGTATCGTTTAGGTGGAAAATAAATAATTACTTAGATGTGAACCTGTTTTGATCTCGAAGCTTTTTGAAAATATCCCTCTGAATTTGACTTTGGACACAGTGTTCGTTAGAGTAGCCTTCACAAAATTCAAAGTCTTCTTATCCAGTCCCATTTCAGTCAACGTCTCAAAGAGGGACTGTCTGTCTACAGAGTTGTAAGCCTTCTGGAAGTCAACGAAAATTGCTACATAGGGTGAGGTGCTGAGGTTTTTGTAGGTAAAGGTAGTTTTGAGGTTCAGAATCTGCTCTGTGCATGATCTTGACTTCCTGAATCCAGCTTGGTACTCTCCTATGCAGGAATCTAATTGTGCCTCTACTTTTTTAAGCAATGCTCTGGAGAAGATTTTGTAAGTCACTGATAGGAGAGAGACCCCTCTATAGTTGTTAGGGTCTAACTTGTCTCTTTTCTTGTGCAGCGGGTGGATGATAGCTGAAGTCCAATCCCTTGGTAGTGTTTTGTGTTGTCCAGATGTCAGTTATGATTCTGTGGATACTGTCAATTGACTCTTCATCTGCATGTTTCCATAATTCTGCAATGATGCCATCTTCGCCTGCTGCTCTGTTAGATTTCAGTTCAGAGATGATCTGTTTGATTTCTTCTTTGGTAGGAGGAAGGGAGTCAGGGTTAATAACATTCTTAGGTTGAAATTGTAGCTTTTCCTCTGGTTCTTCTGCATTGAGGAGGCCATCAAAATATTTTTCAAGGGCTGTAGTACAATCTTCATTGTTCATTTTCAGTTCTCCGTCTGGTCCACGAAGGTGGAGTTTAGGGGCTGAGTAAGCGTTTGTCTGAGATTTTAGAGTTTTGTACAAGTTGTGTTTTCCTTTCAAAGTCTTTCTCTGCCTGACCTATGATGTCATTGTTATATTGCCTCTTATCATTTCTAATGGTCTTGGCCATGTTCTTTCTGACTGTTAGGAAGGCTGTATGATTTTCCGTGTTTTTGTTGCAGTTCCATTTCACCCATGCCTGTCTTCTCTCCTCTAGTGCCCTATCACATGTTGGTGTCCACCATGGGTGTTTACTCCTTCTGGTTGCAAGGATGGTTTCTGTTGCTGCATCTATCAGTGCCTTCTGTAGGTTAGACCAATCCATTTTATTCTGATTATTGCTTAGGACCTTAGTAAAGTTGTTGTTCTCTTTCAATTGGGCTGGATTAAATTTTGGGATTCTGGACCTGGTGTAATTGTTACCTCTGCACTTCGTGAGTGGAATGAAATTTGCTTTGACCAAATATAGGTAGTGGTCTGAATCAATATTGGCACCTCTCAGTACCTTGACGTTCATTATTTCCTTGCTATTCCTTCAACTGATGGCACCATGATCTAGCTGGTACTCTCCTAGCAAGAGGGACATCTCCAGGTCTTGGCTTTTCGGGGGAGGGGTCTGAATGCTGTAGATTTAAGAACAAGGTTGTGATTTTTATACAGATTGATCAGCCTCTCACCGTTACAATTCGTTCTCTTGTGGGCCAGGTATTCTCCGACTATGTTCTTAAACCTACGCTCCTTACCAATCTGGGTGTTAAAGTCCCGCATCAAGATTATCACGTGATGTTCTGGAATCTTATCGATTGTCTCTTTCAGTTCTTCCCAAAAGTATTCAACACTTTCAATATCACTCTTATTAGTATCATTGGTAGGTGCATGGAAGTTAACAACCGTGTAGGCTTTATTGAGACTTCTGAAGGCTGTAGTGGATGTTCTCCCATTTGGTGATGAGAAGGAGATAATAGAGTTGATCATTTTGTTGTTGACTATGAAGTCTGTACCCAGGTGAGGCATATTCTTCATCACTCTCTGACCTGGCTGTCCCTTGTAGATCCTGAAGCCTTGTTACTCAAAAGGTTCTTCGTCCGTAAATCTTGTCTCCTGTAAAGCCGTTATAAGGATGTTGTGTTTTGTTAGGACGTCCAGTGTATGTTTCAGTTTTCCCGTTTGTAGGAGGGAATTAATGTTTATTGTTGCCAGATAGTTGATGTGTTTCTTCCTCTTACATGAAGATGCAGGCTCCCCAGAATCCAATGGCCTGCTTGCCCCACTGTGAGTGGGGGTGGATTTGTTACCACCTGGGGTAGATTTCCAATTAGTCGTTTGCTCCATGTTTCCAGAGTTATGAAAAAGTTTAGTGGGGTTACTCAAAGGTAACGGGGTGTTTAACTATCAAGGTGGTAAGCCTTGAAGCCCCCAGCACTGATGGGTTCACTGACCCAGCTTCCCGCTGGGATTGGTTACCCAACCTTCCACTGGGTTGCTCAGCTTAACAGGGGGCACCTCGTGTAGGTTATGTGCTGGAGTTGTAGTGAAAGAGGCTAGTTGGGTTCTCTTGCTGAACCCAATATATTATTGTTGCAGGAGTTTGGCAACGACTATCATTTGCCCAGAGTCGCAAGGACTCTTCCCAAGTTGATTCCTGGGACCCAGTTAGGTTATATAATTGTTAAAATAATATATTTTCTTTATCTTGAAAATTTTTCTTCTGATGTATTGTAACTAACAGAGGAAGGAGAAAAGAACTTTAATAAATATAAGCCTTTTCTTTTACCCGTTGTACCAACAGGCTTGTTTAAGAGCCGCTGTATTAAGGCTTCATGAACTACATACCTTACCAATTATGCACTCAACGTCCTACCTAGGACTAGAAGTCTCTACATTGTACCAACTAGCCACTTCCTTACAAATGAATGATGCAGATTGCTTAATATTCCCTTCACTGAATAGAATAAAAAATAAATATATGAACAAATTTTTTGGAACCTTAAAATATCTTGTGATTTCCTCTTGAGTAAAGTGTGTGTGAGAGGCTGCACTGTGGAGTTTCTTTGACTCTGCCGCCCTGTATCTCTCTACTTTGTTTCCGTGTTACTAGTGTCTCTTTCCTGTCGTGTATTGTAAACTGTACACAGACTGAAGCTGACTTACTGTTATATTTTGCATTTTCTAGTAAATCTTCAGGCTTGCAGCCAATGTTATGATTACAGTAAGGAATGGCATGCTACTTATGAACTTGTAGCATAAAATTTGATCTTGTTTTTTTGATTTTTACATTCTGTGTTGAATTTTGAGATTCCTGAGCATATGGAGGTTTGTAGGAGGGAAGTCATTTGGTAGTTATTTTACATTGGACAAGCCATAATAAAACAAAACTGAAACCAGGAAAAAATAGTCTAAATTCTGTTCAGTAAAGGAATCTTACCGTTAGCATCATTCATTTGTAAGGAAGGGGCAAATTAACCTGTGTGCACTTGTGTGCATATATGTTGAGTAGATAATGAGAAAGCTTAATGTGGAGATCTAGAAGTCTTGATCTGAATGCCAGTGCTTGCAGAAAAAAAAAAAAAAAAATTTAATCAAGACAATGTTCATGGAAGCTACTGATAAATCACTTTTTGAATACACTGTTCTGTATAGTACTTAAGAAGTGCTAACATTGCTATATCTGTAATATCAGCATTGAATTAGTTGAGAAGTAGTTGATATTGTTTTGTCTAGGGCCCAGTCAACTCACCACAGGGTACTGGCAAATGCATGGAGCTATGAGGGTACACCTAGTGTTCGTTATCCCCCTGCTGCCCCTGTGCCAGATCCTTATCCAGAAGAACGTCGTGAGGTACAGCCGCTTGTCCATAAAAAGAGGCCAAAATCCAGGTAATTTTACTGTTTTATGAATGTAATTTGCTACCCTACATACCACATTGTTTCATATACCACATTCATTATGTATTACAGATAAGGGTTGAACATACATTTTAGTCATACACATATTTTGGGCCAATTGCAGATACTGTGTTTAGACAATGTGTACGGTTAAACAATGCCTAAGTATGGCTGCCACATTGCAGAAATGTTATTTATCACTTAGACACTGCCTGAAACCAATGTTCAACCGGCCATGTTTATACACTATCGAGAGCACGGTTTAACCTCAAATGAGAGGAGTGAATCACAATCGGAGGTTATGTACCATGAAACATGTAATTCGTATTATGTTGAGACGATTCCGAGAAGTAAGATTAGCCCGACGGCCTCTCTGTGGGTCGCCCGCTGCAAAATCACAACAATTCATTAGAAATGTTCGGGAAGGTAGGGCGTAAAATAAGATTTCGCATTTCAAGAGACTTGTTTCTTGAGACTGACAAAGGGACAGTTCAGTAACTGCCAACTGGAATACAATTCTTGGCAACAGATATATTTTGTTGTACATGGGGTAATTTTAATGGAATTATAGGACACTTTGAATACATACATGTCAGAATTACTTGTCCCAATCGTCAGAGGGCTGTCACATACATCAACCGGGAGTGATTCACTTATACTGTATTTAGTGTCAAGTAAGCCCACATAATAGTGAAAACTAAAAAGTAGATTGTATGTGGTTTATATATGTATAATCGTCCCGCTAATTCAGATACGTTTTCAGCAACTATGAGATAGGAAAAGGCAAGTGGTGGCGATGGTGGTGATTATTTTTTAAGGAGGAGGACTGGGGAAGAACAGCCGTGCCCATAATAAGAGCCCTAGTAGGCCTATTTGCCTGGTGTAAAAATAGGGAAACTATGGAAAACAATCTTCAGGGCTGCTGATGATGCGTTTCAAACCTACAATCTCCATCTATATGGCCTGTACATTCGGTCACACATTACTATTGTTTCATCTTCCCTTCGTCGAAGCTACTTACAACTAGATTACACTCACCATAACAACGCTGTAATCAAAGCTACACTTTCCCATATGTTGACGTGTCGCTTTAGTGCCGATAATATTCTATTATATTATGTATATATATTTAATTTCCACCAAAAGCGTAATTCTTATCTGTGGGCAAGTCGTGTTCATGCTTAGCCATATTTGAGAAATGTGTAAGAAGACCAACAGCTAACTGGCGTTCGACGCGCGCACCGACAAATTTCATTAGTTGCGACAAGCAAAGAGTTGCATTAAACGATCTCTAGTTAAACACCAGCTGAACATTGTTTATGCAATGGAAGATAATGCTCAGTTTAGACGTTGTTTAGGTAGACGTTGTCTGAGGCTTAAAACTAGTCATCGTTTCTGCAATCGGCCCTTTGTTTCCCATTGTCATGGCGACCGGCTGCCTGGGATTTGTCCAGCTTGCTGTATCCCAGGTTCTCTCTGTAAAGTGATCGATCTTGTTTCCCTGAACCTGTTTAGTAAACCAATTTACTTTTTATTGTTTCCAAAATGATTTTATGCTGTATCACTGGGTAAGTTATGGAAATAACCAAAGTATTTTACATTAAATACGGAAGGGAAATATAAGGTCGGATAAGTTGAACTGTTGGCAACACTTTGTAAGTCCAGAGAAGACCTTGTGTCTTTTTCATGAATGAACAGTTTGGCCAACTTAGATTTTTAATTTTTTTTTTTTTTTTTTTTTCAAAGCTCATATTCATAATTCTTGTTCTTTTCTCAGTCGATCGGGCAGTGAGTCTGGGTCCAATTCTGGATCAAGTCGATCTCGCTCAAGATCGCGGAGTCGTTCGCATTCGAGTTCAAGTTCTAGCCAGTCAGGTTCGAGTAGCTGCAGTTCGGCCACATCATCACCAGGCACTGACAAGTCCTGCTCTCCTCACAGGTATGATACATGATAAATCCCAACTTTTCCTTCACCAATGGTTAATGCCATTGAATTATGCTTTTGTTGGATTATTGTAGAACGTGAAGCATTTGTTTAGATGGTAACTAATAGGAAATTCATTACTTAGAAAACTATTTTTGGTTTTGGATGTGTGGTTGTATATGTGCTTAAATTCATTTTTCTCTTGCAGTAGTCATCATGGGACAGTAAGGAGTGGACGCATGGGTGGTGTATCATTACAGTCAACTGTAAGTGCACCCCATACCAACAATGTGAGTCCAGCTGTCCATAGTGAGGATCGACGTCCATTGGCCATCTGTGTGAGAAATCTTCCCATTCGTTCGAGTGGTGGGTGTCTTTTAATAATTTTTCTCGTTGATAAAAAATTTCTATATTGAGGTTTTCTCAAAGTAAATTTATTTTCTATTTTGAATTTTTTCAAGGGAGAAAGAGGATCTACAACCAAATTTCAAATTTTTTCAATATATCCTTTAAGAAAATTGCACTTCTTATGTTAAGGTAGCTCTTTCTACACATAAAATATTTTGAATAGGCTTAATTGTTCTGTTTCATTGTACTATTCTGAAGACTTCATTGAATGTTAATTCTGAAAATTTATTACCTTGGTTTACATATCTATTATGTTAAATTGTGTATACTTCAATGCATTTCTAATAGTTTCAGTCGGAGATCATAATTCGTAAACAGAGCTCGATAGCTGCAGTCAGTATCCAGTATTCGGGTGATAGTAGGTTCGAACCCCACTGTCGGCAGCCTTGAAAATGGTTTTCCGTGGTTTCCCATTTTCACACTAGGCAAATGCTGGGGCTGTACCTTAATTAAGGCCACGGCCGCTTCCTTCCCACTCCTAGCCCTTCCCTGTCCCATCGTCGCCATAAGACCTATCTGTGTCGGTGCGACGTAAAGCAAATAGCAAACAAACATAATTCGTAAACATTGCTTTATGTTTTTTTGGTTCCACACATGATCAACCTAGTTTAGAAAGACTGGTAATTTATTTTAAAATAAATCTCTCATCTAAGTATTACGCTATATATGTTTTGATGTGGTTAATAATTGGACTACAACCTTGATAGAGAAGTGTTAGCTTGTAGTTGTAAATGCCAGACAGTACCTCTGTATTATCCCTCTAGAAATTATCATGAATTATAGTATATTAGAACTTCCCATTTCCTGACCATGTTGGTGATTTGAATGTTGTCTGGGGAATTCTCCTGACTTGGGGATTGAGTATTTGTGTTTACCCTAACAAACTTACACAACTCACCACACTACCAACTACCACAGAAACATGCGATAGTAGATAACATCTCTCATAGAGCTAGCGTCATGAATGGCATCTGGCCACAGAACAGGGCCAAGTCCGCATGTGTGGCACAGTTTGTACGTGCGACCCCACCAGGCAGAAGATTATGATTCATAATATTCTTCTATAACCCGTTCATTTTAGAACAACATGTGAAGGGTATTGTGAATTGTTGGACAGGATTTAAGTATATTATCTCTTATGTTACAGTTTTATATTATTTGTTGCAGTGAACTGTGTGATAATTGTGATTTTTTTCATTTAATTTACTTGGAAGACTAAATTGTTTATTATTATTATTATTATTATTACTATTATTATTATTATTATTATTATTATTATTTTTTTTTTTTTTGCAGATACGAGTCTCAAAGATGGTCTTTTCCACGAGTATAAGAAGCATGGCAAGGTAGTGTCTGTTAAAGTGGTAGGGCAAGCAGGAGAACGTTATGCCATTGTATGTTTCAAGAAGCCTGAAGATGCAGAAAAGGCTCTGGAAGAATCGCAGGATAAGCTGTTTTTTGGGTGCAAGATCGAAGTTGCTCCATACCAAGGCTATGATGTTGATGACAATGAGTTCAGGTTTGAGAACTTGGTCTGTTGGGGTGTTGCTATGATTTAGTTCTATGCTGCAGTTTTCTAGCCTCAGTTTGTTGATGTAGGCTATATCATATACATACATCATAACAGACTTCAATGAATGGACTGAATTTTGTTTAATATTAATACTCCATAGAGTTCATCTTAGTGCAACTTCTGGAAAGACAAGTGGTGTTTAGTGAACAACGGATGGTATGAGCAGCAGAAGAATGCAAACTTTGGGGGAAAATTTGTTGCCAGAGTCATGGTTGATTGTGTGCATTGAAGGGTGGAGTCACATTAGGAAGTCTGTTATGGTATATTATATTAAAGACCCAATATACTAGAAATTGAAACTTATGGACTTAAGACTCACGTTACCAAAGGGAGCTTATTAGATAATTAATAATTTTATACTTGAAAGGAGAAATTATAGGTTTTTTTATTATTTTCAGGCCATATGAAGCAGAACAGGACGAATATCATCCGAAGGCTACGCGTACGCTGTTCATTGGCAACTTGGAGAAAGATATAACAGCATCGGAGCTCCGCAAGCACTTTGAACAATTTGGAGAAATCATTGTGAGTGATTTTCTGTTTGTAGCTTTAGTTCCCGTCGTCTGGCTTGAAGTCAAGCTATGCATTGATGTAGAGCATATCGCTTAATATTTGTGTGTCATTACAAAATAAATTAAACACTAAGCAATCATTTTAAAAATTATGTTCCAAGTTGTACTTTTAAACTACATTTGGATGAAGATTTGATTAAGGTTGAGAACATTATTTCTTTCTTTCTTTCTTTCTTTCTTTCTAAATATACAGTGAATTTCATACTAGACATATCCCTCAATTGTTGAATAGTACATAGCATTCATGTTGTGCTCATTATAAGGTTGTTTTAAAATCTCCTTTACAGGAAATTGACATTAAAAAACAAGGAGCATTGTCATCGTATGCCTTCTGTCAGTTTGCTGATATTAGCAGTGTTGTGAAAGCTATGCGAACTATGGATGGAGAACATTTAGGGAACAACCGCATCAAATTAGGGTTTGGGAAGTCGATGCCCACGAACTGTGTCTGGGTTGATGGAGTAGCTGGTATGTATTTTAATTATGTTTATTATAAGCTTGTTTGTTCATACTTGAAAAGTTTCCTCCATGCATAATATACAGTTTTGTATTTTGCATATCTGTGCAATTGCATTTGTTATATCTGACTCCAAAGAACGAGAAAAACTTGTGTAATCATTGTCTTTCTTTTGCAGAAAATGTACCTGAAAAATATTTGAATGCACATTTCCATACGTTCGGAACCATCTCGCACATCACAATTGATCGGGAACGTGGGCATGCGCTCATATATTTCGAACAGGTAGGTCAGTTTTTAAGAACACTTGCTGTAATTTACATGGCAGTGTACGATATTCAATTTAGCTACTTAAAGTGAAGAAACAAAATAATTATATTTCTATTCAGTTCTAGCCTTAGTTTTAAGAGATCATTATCTTATAATAATAATAATAATAATAATAATAATAATAATCATAATCATCATCATCATCATCATCATCTCATATTTTCATACCCTAGTTTTAGAGGAAAATATGTTTGAAGTGACAAGTTGAGTCTTGAAAACACTTAAATATTGGACCAAAGTGTTTTATATTTATGTTTCTTCTTTGTTCGGTATGAATGTTGTCATCTGTATTCATCTTTTTGCCCCTTCACTTTACCTTCTTGTCCTACACTTCCCACATCAAGACTGAATATTTGTTGAGATGTTGAAGCTTTCCGTCCTGTTGGAGTTGGGAAGCAGAAATAAGCTTGTCGGGGTCTGAGAAGAACTGCAAACAATGGGGAGAGAGCCTATCTATTTGAAGATGGCAGTGTTGGTATGCAGTGTTTGTATAGACTACTAAAGTGTATGTGGAAATACAAATGTGTGAAAGAAGACTGGGGAAAAAGGGATAATAATACCAGTGTTTAAGAAAGGGACAAGAAAGTTTGTGGTAACTATAGAGGAATCACACTTATATCACAGGTTGTTAAAATACTGGAAAGGATATTAAAAAGAAGAATTAGAAGAAAGATTGCAGGAGAGCTACAAGAGGAACAATATGGGTTCAGGAGTGGAAGATGTACAGTGTACCCAATCTTTAGCATGAGACAGCTGCTGGAAAAGAACTGGGAATATGAAAAGGATCTGGTCATGACTTTCATGGATATGGAAAAGGCATATGATAGTGTACCCAGAGAGAAGGTTTGGGAAACCATGGTTAAAAGAGACTTGGAAGAGAAATGTTAGAAATGGTGCAAGCAATGTACAACAACTGTGTTAGCAGAGTACTGACCCCATTTGGAAAGACAGAATGGTTTAGGAATAAGACTGGGCTAAGACAGGGGAGTGTGCTGTCACCGCTTTTGTTTATTATGGTTCTGGACGAACTTGTAAAGGAAACAAAGGAAGCCTATGGAGATAAAGGGATGAAGATACTGCTGTTTGCAGATGATGATGTACTGTAATCTGGGGAAAGGACAGCAAAGAACTGCAATGAAAACTACTGTAGATGTACGGAACACAAAAATTGAGAATTATGGCATGAAAATCAGTACAGAGAAAAGCAAGACTATGGTGATGTCAAGAGGGGAAAGGCAAGGAAAGGGCACTCTGAAAATTGGAAGCCAAGAGTCTGGAAATTGTGGACAGCTTTAAATACCTAGGAAATGAATTAATGCAAAATGCAAAAATGGAAATTAGCAGGAGGGTAGAGCAGAGTAATGCATTCTACCAAAGTGTAAGAAAACTTGTTTGGAGCAAAGTAATACCAAGGAAAAGTAAAGAGATAATGTACAAAATGTACTATGTACCTATACTGTCTTATGCAGCTGAGACTTGGACTTTGACTAGCAGGCAAGGGAGTAGAATTCAAGCCAGTATGATGAAATTCCTAAAAAGTATGACAGGAAAGACAAGGAATGAAGATGTTAGTTGTTGGGATAGGAAAGCTAAATGAGAGAGTTCAAAAGAATAAACTAAGGTGGTTTGGACATGTAAAGAGGATGGAGGAGAATCGAATTCCAAGACAGATGCTGTAGGCAAAGTGCGAGGGCAACAGAGCAAGAGGAAGACCTAGAACAAGGTGGAATGAATCAGTGAAGAGCGGCATAAGAAGACAAAATTTAGACTGGGACAAGATCGTTGAAGAGAAATGGTGGAAGGAAAGAGGAAGATGGAGAAGTGCCATAAATATCCCGACTTGGCAGGAGCTGGATAAGGGGAAATGATGATGATGATGATGATGATGATGATGATGATGATGATGATTGTATGAAGATGTGGAGATTGTCCTTCCTCTTTTGTTTTTCTCCCTCTTGTGACATTGATCTGTCATTGTGTTCATATTATGTGTTCTTTTCTATGTTCCTATCTTCCTATATATGACTAGACTCTGTTTTTGAGTTCTTAGGTTCTGCA
Organism: Anabrus simplex; assembly: GCF_040414725.1. NCBI lineage: Eukaryota > Metazoa > Arthropoda > Insecta > Orthoptera > Tettigoniidae > Anabrus > Anabrus simplex. The sequence continues at coordinate 1,766,957,476 of NC_090265.1, read as the reverse complement.
TTTCGTTGCCAATAAATTATGATCGAATCTAATTGTAATAAGAATGTATCAGTAAAGATTGGAACGTGTATAATTTTCTATACTTTCCATTGTGTTGATGAAAGACTTGAAATGTTTGCATGTTTTTAAGGTGGCTTGTGCCCAGGAAGCTGTGCGAGAGATGCGTGGTTTCATGCTGCGTGGACGGAAGCTGCAGGTAGATTTTGCTTCACGGGAATGCCAAGAAGCTTTTTATGAACATTTGGAGAAGCAGGGTCATGCAGTCGTAGGGGGTGAGAGACCATGGGAGCGGTATGACACTAAGTATGTTGAATATTTTTTGCCTCAATTTTAATGTTATTATTTGGCATGTTGTTTTGTCTTGTTGTATGACTATGCTCTTGATTCTATCCTTTGATGAATTATATGATCACTCAGTTGCAGCACGAGAGAAGTTCAAGCAGGGAGGTTTGAGACAACAGTTGTGGTTCCTGGCAATTCACGATTTACACGGTACGAAACACCTCAGCGATCGAGGACCGCATCGTACAGCCGCAGTTCGAATAGCAGCGGAAGCACCCCAGTTGCACAGGTACCTCCTGTACCAACTCAGAGTCGATCATCATCGCGTTCCCAGCGCACAGGACAACGCTATGAATATTATGACTCTGAATACCCTGATCGACGCTACAGGTCAGTAAAATTTCAGTTAAGGGCATTTGCAAAAGATTTTCATGATGGAAGTGATTAGTTAATTATTCATTTTCATATTCATATTAGATCATTTCCTCCTTAATATTTTGTATCTTTAAACATCATTATCTCTTCATAATAATTTTATATTATGGAGTACTGTGATGGTAAAGGAACTTTACTTTTCATTTTTGCGGATGTATGTATTCTTCTTTGTTGATGAGCAACTCCACAATTATGTTGAAAGAGGAGGAGGCTCTTATTGGGAACCTTAAATTTTATTCAGAAATCATCTGATAAAGGAACTTTCTTGGTTTATAACTTGCTACGTTATATGCTTTAGTAGAATGAGCAATTTATTTATTTCTAATTTTCATGGATATGAAAATATAGAAAGGAGTTCCATTCTGTATAAAATATTATTTAGATATATAGAAGTGTAAGGGGTGATCAAAAAGTTTCCATTTGATGGCTGTGCAGTCCTGGCTCGGGATGCCAATCGGGCAAAATCACTGTTAGCATTGAAGCACTAATCCTATCGACGGACCAGGTTGAAGTTCCCTGTGTGGTAAAACACCTTGTCGTGCTGCGTGAAGAAGTCCATGTAACCGCCTGCTGCACATCCTCGTCCGACAGGGAGCGTTGATCCTTTAAGGCTTTTTTGAGGGGACCGAAGGCATGATAATTGCATGGGGAGGGATCAGGACTATAGGCCTCATATACTGCCAGCTTGTTGTCTATAATGGATGAGGCTGGCTTCGCAGATCGACTGGCGTCTTGTGTCGAAACGCGACCTGCACGGAACTTGGTGCACCATTCCACAATGGTGGTTTTCGACAGACATATTACCCCATACACAGTCTTGATTCTACAATGGATGTCCACCGTTGTTTGTCCTTCTGCAGCCTTGAACAGAATAACAGCATATTGGTCCTGTTTGGAAGTATTTGGTAATAACATCTCCATAGTTCACGTAGCTGTATTTAATGCATGCACCTCGGCACGACACGACTGCCACTCTAATCCCTTTGCCTACATGTCCATGTTTATATATCCACATCGGAGTCGTGCTAATGTTGCATGTCCGCTGCAGCAACACCCTCAAATGGAAACTTTATGATCACACCTTATAAAAGAAGAGAATGGACTGTTGTTTAAGGTCTGCTGAATGGTGCTATAGTAGGCCTACTTCTACACATCTTCAGGAACTCGAGCTTACATCAAAATCTCTGAAGTGTGTTGTTATACGTACTTTGAGTTTGATTGATTTAAAAAAAAATTCCCTGTATATTCCATTATGCAACCATAGATATTAACAAATATGTCTTCGGAAGGCATTTGTTCTGTTTTAATCTAGGGTCTTAATATAGTATAACCTTATTTTATTTAGAAATTATGGATTAGGTATGTTTTGCAGCTATTGGAATTTTTACCAGTGATCTGACATCACAACCCACACATACACAATTTATTCCTGCAGTGAAATACTGTAATTCGCACTTAGTAAAATAAAATATAATCAAAGTATTTGTGAAATGTAGTGCATTCAGGAAACTGACATGAACCCATTAAGTTGATTCACAATGATTTGACTTCCCCAGATATACATAAACAAGCAGATTATATCACAATTTTGAGAATAGATTGCTGTATTTTCCAAACAGCAAGGAGAAGAGATAAAAGGAATTGACAACAGTTCAGGTTAATATTCTATAGCTTTACTTTGTTAATACATATTTCAGTACCAGAAAATAGAATGGTGATTGTCAAATCTACTAATTCCCTCAGTACCCTATGATACAAACGCCATCCACACTGCTTCTTCATGTTTCAATTTAGGTAAAGCAGATATGCATACTCTTCCATCATCTATAAACATTGTTGAACTGTTAACGTAAGAGGCTTGTTAGTAAAATAATATACCGTACAGATACATGAAAAAAGTAGACAGTATGACTCTATTTGAATGGATGAAAACCATAACGGTATAAGTGACATTTAAAAAAAAATTAGTTAAGTGCAGGATGTAACTCCCGGAGGATGTATCCTTTCACCAGCCTCTTATCACCAGTGATAGCGATAATATTCTGCACTCTAGTTATGGGTGGTATAACTACAAATAGCATGCTTTATACGAGTGATGATGTTTAAATGCCTTTTTCTCTGAATGACCAAAATGCTACTTATACCATTATGGTTTTCATCCATTCATTTGATAAACATTTCATATACCCCTAAATATTATTTTTACTCTATGCTGTTGAAACTGCCTTGTTCTCGGTTTTGATTTGGGCACTTTCTCAGAAATGGATATAGTAATCATTGCTCTATAACTCGGAAGTAAGGAGAGTATACTCCAAGGAGAAATTGAAGGACTTTTTGTTCCAGTTATTAAAATAAAATATCATCGTAATATAGTTCATAAGGTACTTTTGTAAAACATTTTATGGAATCTGCAAGGTAAAATGTACTGTACTTCAAACTTTGGTGTTAGCTTTGGACCTATCCAATTATCAGAGTTTGTTGATATTGCTGTTTTTTCAAGTTCTCAAGCTTAAATACCGTATTTACGCGAAAAATCCCCGCCGCCGAATAATCCACGCAGCCTAATTTTAGGAAGGGTCATTTTGGAAAAAATGAAATGAACTAAAATTCCTTCCATCAAAAGAGTAACGTAGGCATAAACAGACATTTCATATCACTCCGCAATGTCCACGTGGTCTTTACGCAAATATGAATGTGTAAATTTATGGATGTAGCTGCTTTGCCTGAACATATTTGAGATGATATAAATACATTATCACTGCTATAAAATATATTTGCCATGAAAATTAGCAAGTAGGCCTAGGCATTTCATTAATCTGAGCTTGCAATAGGCTTGATTCCCTGTAGATCGGAAGATTCGTTCTCTCTTGCATCACTAGAATCCTCTCTTAAACTACTTAAAAATTCGTCACACTGCATGTCTAAAACACTTTTCACACACAGTCTCTTTTTACTCTGATATTAACATGACTGATGGTGGATAATTCTTTTCATGAAATGTAAACACTTGAAAAAGACACATCGAACAGTGATGTTAGTTTTGCGATATAGTAAAATCTTGTTAATTTGAACTCTTACCGGGCGAGTTGGCTGTGCGGTTAAGAACACACGGCTGTGAGCTCGCATCTGGAAGATAGTGGGTTCGAACCCCACTGTCGGCAGCCCTGGAGATGGTTTCCCATTTTCACATCAGGCAAATGCTGGTGCTGTACTTTAATTAAGGCCACGGGTGCTTCCTTCCCATTCCTGGGCCTTTCCTGTCCTATCGTTGCCATAAGACCTATCTGTGTCGGTGCGATGTAAAGCAACTAAAAAAAAAGAAATCCAACTCTTTGGGATGCAAAAATCTGACTTTGATTTACGTGATTTCGAATTAACTGCCAACTCGTGCTTCAGAAATGGCAACCCTTGCTGCGTCACAGAATATTCAAGACACGTTACTGCATGCAACTAACACTGATTCACAGTTTAAACCTTTCAAATGCCATGGAAAAAATTCCAAAATGTATGCAAGGTTCAGTTACAGTATTCAAACAATGCACTTGGATAACTCAGTGGAAAACATAACCTCACACAGCGAAAGAAAAAAGAAACACGATTCAAAGACAAGGACAAATTATGTTTGCTCCCCTATGCAAGTGCTTTATTTTTTGGTTTACTGTACTGTTTGCACTTGTAGGTGCCTTGAACTTGTTCGGAAAGTACCCGACACCCTTGAAACATCGTGGCTTATCAAGCTTTCCTATGACGAGCATAGGAAGTCTTCTGCTTCCGTCTGCATTGCAGTATAATACAATGAATGACTGCATCTCCTATAAAAATGTCCATTTTGGCTTGGCATAAAAAACAATGCAGTTCCATTGGCATTGATGGTATTGTTCGGTGTGTACGAATCGATTATAATTATGGTCACGCTTTTTCTTCAAATGTCGGCATCACCAGTGTTCGCGGATTCTGCTTCTCCGCACACTACCTGTTACCTGATATTGTGGCGTTCCTTAAAACACTGAATACAAAAGAATTATGATTTCACTCAAATTTAGCAACTATGAAACACACTGTCGACATACTGAAGTGAAAGAAAGTGCGGAAAGCTACTCCTGCACGTTCCGGAAGACACATTTTATTGTGACACAGAGAAATTTTGAATTTAAATGATTTACTCTGTAAAATACTATTTAAAAAAATGTAAATGAATTTTTAAATTAAAAGTCTGAATTGTTTTCCGTTTAAAAATGACATACGGGGGCAGTTTTCTTCCATCTCCAGTTACACAAAGCATGACTATACATCCAACATCGAAAACTTGCCAACCTTAACGCAAATAAAACCTGCACCCCAATTTCGTGCCTCAATTAAAAAAAAAAAAAATATGTGGGGATTATTCGCGTAAATACGGTAAATGTTTCCATTAAGTATGTTTTATAGCAAAATTTTTCTTTTTTCATTTGTTGAATTTGTGATTGTAATGGTTAAAGTGTAGTTTTATAAGCGGGCATGTCCGGCTCCATGGCTAAATGGATAGCATGCTAGCCTTTGTTCACAGGGGTCATGGGTTCGATTCCCGGCGTGTTTGGGAATTTTAACCATAATTGGTTAATTCCGTTGTCATGGGGGCTGGATGTATGTGTCTTCTTCCTCATCATTTCATCCTCATCACGATGCACAGGTCACCTACACGCGTCAGATCAAAAGACGTGCATCTGGCGAGCCGAACATGCCTCAGATACTCCCAACGCTAGAAGCTAATCGCCGTTTCCTTTCATAAGCTGGCATTCAGATTCAAAATACAAAATGTTTACATCAGTTTCTTGAAATGAGGATTCCTACCAGAATACTAAGTTCAGGGACACTACTACAAAGTAGTACAGCAACTGTTGTCCCCGTACTTCCATCAGTAGTTTTAACAATAAGTATCCATCATATTCATGCAACAGTGCTCTGAAAGTGGAATCTTTTAGTGGAATCCAGAAGTTGCTGTGTTTACTTGTTAATTTTTTGTGGGCATTTGTAGCTTTTGGTCACATAACCAAAAACCCTTGGTTATTTAAGGGAAAATGTTCATAACTTTTGATCTGTTTATGTTGGATAAATAAAATCTTGTGTACAGACCTTCAAAGGATGTAGTTACTTGGGCCACAGCATTAAAAAAAAAAGTGTGTCATTGTGAGAGTGGCTTGATGGGAAAGAAAACGACTTTTAATTTCTTTAAATTGCGTCTCCAGTGGCATGTGTGTGTTCTGATGAGTACTAAACTACAGTATGTTAGTTCTGCTGTGCCACTGATTTAATGAACATTCATAAAGCTGATATTAGTTTCAACACAGTTTCGTCAAGGCTTTGTGAAAAAGGCATGGCATTTTTTAAGCCCTTCAAAAACCTCTTTTGTTGAAGGTACACAGGAAAGCATGCATAGGGGTTTGAGACAGTATCATCAATGATTGAAAGAAACATGGGGATGGGTTGTTTTCTCAGACAAATCTCTTTTTTGGGTTATTTCTAAAGAGAAGAAAAAGGTTGATGCACAGTGACAGAAGTTTTGCCTGTATGTGTGGCTCCTGTAATCCAACAGGGTGGAGAGGCAGTTATGATATGGGGTTGCATTATATGGAAACTTATGGTGAATTGAGAATTGGGAACATGCATCATTTTCAAAAATATTTTTTTTGAAAAGTACACCAATGAAATAGGACGTAAACGTATTACATTGTGGTATTTTGCCTTGTTTTCTACCATTAAAAAAATATTTAATAGTGCCTTTCCGCAAGGCGAGTGAAACGGCCTCTGACGTAAGCGGCGCGCTGTGACGTCACGATCCAGTACCGCATGGAGCTCTACCAGTCGTTGTGCATCAGCCGTTGCTAAAAGCCGATTGTTTATTATTCATGATCGCGAATAACTTCGAAATGACAGAAGAAACGTTCAAAACAGCACAGTCAGACAATCTACCATGTGTAGATGTCATCATTCTTGAAAAATGTGACTTTTGTGGCCGCAGAAATTCGCGGATAACAAGCAAGTTTGTAAGTGGCGTCTTTTATATACGTGCAATATACTGTAACCCATAGTATTAGGATAACAACGAACCTGGATAGATATCACATCACTTTCAACATTTCCTTCTAGACTGATTCCCCTATTAAAGAATAACATTACATTTTCGGGCTTTCAGCATTAGTAAAGTAAGAAATCGGATTTCAGCACTAACATAAACATATAGGTAGCATTATAGTACTAGTCCGCTTCTGTGGTGTAGTGGTTAATGTGTGCCACTCCCGGAGGCCCGGTTTCGATTCCCGGCTCTGCCATGAAAGTTGAAAACAAATAGTACGAGGGCTGGAACGGGCTCTACTCAGCCTCGGGAGGTCAACTGAGTAGAACGGTTTCGAAACCCACCTCAGCCATCCTCGAAGTGGTTTTTCGTATTTTCCTACTTCTCCTCCAGGCACCTAAGGCCACGGCCGTTTCCTTCCCTCTTCCTTGTCTATCCCTTCCGATCCTCCCATCCTCCAACAAGGCCCCTGTTGAGCATAATAGGTGAGGCCGCCTGGGCGAGGTAATGTCCCTCCTCATCAGTTTCATCACCATACTCAAAGTCTCACGTTCCAGGACACTGCCCTTGAAGTGGTAGAGGTGAAATCCCTCGCTGAGTCCGAGAGAAAACCAACCCTGAAGGATAAACTGATTAAGAAAGAAAGAAAGAAGGAAAGAAAGAAAGATCATGGTACTATAGGGCTATAATCTATCATTCCCAAAAAAAAAATATATATATTTATGGTTGGGACAACTGGCCTACCCACTTCCGGGGCCCATGAAAGAGAATTAAATATCTTTGTGGAGGGAAAAAATTAAACATGATAAAGATAAATATGACTTCATCTAGTTTTCACAAGTCGGGCTGAGTGGTTCAGACGGTTGAGGTGCTGGCCTTCTGACCCCAACTTGGCAGGTTCGATCCTGGTTCAGTCCGGTGGTAGTTGAAGGTGCTCAGATACGTCAGTCTCGTGTCGGTAGATTTACTGGCACGTAAAAAGAACTCCTGCAGGACTAAATTCCTGCACATCGGCGTCTCCCAAAAATCGTAGAAGTAGTTAGCGGGGCGTGAAGCCAATAACATTAATTACATTTGGCTTTTAACAAGCTGAGCATATCAAGAAAGAAAAGTGTCCTGGTGACATTTTAGTCGCTCAATACAGGAATGTCTTTGGGTGCTGTGACTTTTACTTTTTTTTTTTTTTTGCTGTTTGCTTTACGTCACACCGTCACATATAGGTCTTATGGCGACAATGGGACAGGAAAGGCTTAGGAATAGGAACAAAGCGGCCGTGGCCTTAGGTACAGCCTCAGCATTTGCCTGGTGTGAAAATGGGAAACCACGGAAAACCATCTTCAGGGCTGCCGGCAGTGGGGTTCAAAACCCACTATCTCCCGGATACGAGCTCACAGCTGCACGCTCCTAACCGCACGGCCAACTCGCGCGGTATTTTTACCTTTCGGTTTATTGACTTGGCTTGTATAACCTAAAACTTAGGCTAAGTTGGATAATATTTTAAACACCTACATCACTATTTCCACCTGTGTGCAATTATGTTATTTATTTCATTAATATTATGATAATTATTATAATTGAGCATTGTTAACTTATAAGACCCCAACAGACAAGCATTGGTTTTGTGTAGAGTTATACATTTGTTAAATGCACGTTGTTTCCTTTCATAATGTACACGCCTATTCTTTGTTACATTATAGAGTATTTAGATATAGCCTAAATTTCTTTACCAATTAAGCTCTTCAATAAAGACATACATAACTGTCCCATGCCAAGATATATTGGTAGAATTAGAGCTGTCAAAATGGTTCATAACCCCTTTGATTTATTATCTTGACATGGATCACCCAAAACATAGGTTAGGTTTGGAGAATACTTTAATAATCAGCATTATTTAATGCACTGTTTATTACTTTCATATTCCAAGATGTAATTGAAGCATTTAAATAAAGCATCATACATTAAAATTTAAAGTTTTACCACTAGAACAGCTGACATGGAAAAGTGATTTGAAAATTCAAACAAATTCATCTTACGTTAAAATCTTCAAAAAAATAAAGTATAGACTTTTCCGATATATCACCAGGATTTCTCCGGCTCGCCAAAATCCATTTCTCCCTAGTTTTAGCTTCTTTGGAACATTTATAAACAATTTGTTTGGGATGGTATGCGATGTGCTATTGCACATCGGAACTATACACCATTTATAAGTTTTCAGCCTCACTGTCTGTGCAGGATTCATTTTAAGTCTAAAATATACCACTCAGATTATTATCCAATGTATAGACCTCGAATTTAACCATACCAGACACTAACATAAAGTAGAAATACGCGAAGTGTATCCTGCTTCTCACAGCACACTATGTGTTATTTCGTCTGCTAATTCAGTCAACCTGTACGATGACGTCAGACCAATGAGATCGCGTACTTGCGTGACGTGACATTTTCGTAGATTTTTATCATGTTTGGAGTTATTATTTGTACATTCTGATCACATTTTTGAATTCTTCATGAAATTTTGAATCGGATTAGCATATTTTTAATTAAAACCCCGGATCATGCATGTTCCCTATTGTTAATGGGTGCATCAACTGCACGCAGTATTGTGCAACACTAGAAAAAGATGTGAAGGCATGCGTCACTAACCTCATGGGTGAATATTTTATTTTTCGGTAAGATAATGTGCCAGCACACAAATAAATCTCTTAAAGCTGCTTTGAACAAATATGGTCTCCACACAGTCCACAAAACGAATGGAATACCATGGCTATATGACTGACGAAGTTGAAACCAAATAAGCAGGTCGAAGTTCATGTCACCCAGCTGTGGAAGGAGGGTTGTAAGGAAGAGCATCTGAATCTACACAACATATTGTGTGAATAAATCCAGAAAAGTCAAAGGTTTACGTGTTGACTATTGATAAATTAGTTGTAAAGGTCTGTAATTTCATTGTTATACAAATATTCTTTGCATTTATCTCCATGTTATTTCATTTTTCACTAGTGTCCCTAAATTTGCTGTAAGAAGTGTATGATAACTTGTACCAGAGTGTATTTGTCATTTCTGCACATATTCTAATATTATTAAAATTTTACCTCTATCCAGACCTAAGTTATATTAGCTTCGTGCCATCCTATAATGATTTTGTCTTAGTGCATCTTGATATTTAACATCATTCTTGTGAAATTATGAATTCCTAAATTGTGACTGAAGTTATTGAATAATTCTACTACAGTATGCCAGCCTTCATAATTACTTTTCATTATTATTTGAGAGAATTACTCATTTTCATAAAATGTAGGAATTAAGCTGAAATGTTGAACAAAATGTGCATAAAAATAATGATAAATTTTGTGAGTTTCTATCCTCTTTCTGTGGAGAACCAGAGTAATTATTAATTTATTATACATGACCATGCCTTTATTTTAATGTTAATATTTCACCTATTTTAGAAGTTAAGCATTTAATATTTAATATTTCAGGAACTATGATGAATTTAGCCAGGGAAGTGGTGCCAGTCACGACGACTCGTACGAGCAGGAGTTGAGGGACTATGGTTACTGTCAGCGTGAACGAGGAGATAGTAGCCCGTCGCCGATCACTTGCGAATCCGAGGGAATGAGAAGAAGTGTTGCAGTAGTGAGTCGTCCAGTGCGTTCAGATAAAAGCTCAAGCCCGTGTGAAAAGGTGGAAGAGGAAGCCTTCAAGCGACATGCACTGCAAAGTGTTGTTGTAAGTGATGTGAGTGGCCCTGCTCCACTCCAGCAAGTCCCCCCTCCTTTGCCACCACCACCTAACATACCACAGCATCCGCCAGACATTCGCCATCTCCAGAAGGAACGAGTTCATATCCAGCATCTTCTCGAACAGTTGGACGATTGTACGAGTTCTGCAGATGAAGATACATCTGTTCCTAGTTTGGTGCCCAAAAAGCGAATAAAGCTGACTGGGGATGAGTGTAGTGTAACTTCAACTGGTGGGTCCGTAGGGTTGTGTGGAGGGGCTGTTGAAAATTGTTTCGAAGGAATGAACCATGGTGATAGCGGGAGTGGCACTTCTCTTTTAGTGACGACACATAATCACCGCAAGAGTTTATCTGAGGTGCGAAGGATGTCGGACACTGGTAGTGGTAAACACTGTAGTCGTAGGTTATCGACAGATAGTCTATCAAAACATGGTGCGGGAACTCGTGATGTGAGAGAGACCTCAGCTGATCGATTGGTGCAGGTATCGTACTCTCCTCACCCAGTGTGCAAGCGAAGAAAGACTGGGAGTAGTACTAGTGAAAGTGAGGACCGAGTTAGTTGTCGGAGTGGGAAACATTCGCATCACCACCATCATCATCATAACGATGTAGGGAGTAGCATGACGACGATAAGCGGTAGTGAAAGTGTTGATGGTAGCCGTCCGGGTACTCCACTGTGTGATGAGCGGCCTGAAAATCTCTTACCTCCTTCTGAACCTAGGCGTATTCCTCGGGAACGTACCACAACTGAAGGTCCCCTGTCACTCCCTTTGCCTAGGTTTGCTGCCCAAGTTCTTTCTTCAACTCCTAGACTGTCTGTGTCGATCTCAGGTGCATCTAACAAATCAGTTCAGTCGTCTAGTATAGTTGCATCACCTCCCTCCGTTGTTACTTCTCCACGACCAATTTCTCACTCTCAGACTACTTTGCACCAACCACCCAGTCCAAGTCCTGCTCCTCCTCCTGCCTCTCCTCCACCTCGACCCCCTTCACTGTCATCAACATCTTCGGATTCTGAGATCTCTCCTCCTTCGCCAACACTGGAAGAACGTATCCGGTCGTTGGATGAAAAATATGAGAAATGGTCTGGTTCTCGCGCAAAGAGTGCTGCGGGAGGGGATGCTCTTGCAAAGTTAGATGCATCAGCTAGTGAACGTTTTCGATTTCGTCACAAGTTATTGGATATTAAGATAACAGAATTGAAACCGTCGGACATTGTAAAATCAGTGCTTGCTAAAAGGAGTGTATTTGACGAGGACTCTAAACGGCTCGAGAACTTCAACGAAAAATATGAGCCTCGTGAATTTATTCCTTATACTAGAACTTCAAGTTGTTTTCAGAGTTTGCGTGTGAAAACTGAATGTACTACAGGCAGAGATTTATCTCAGTGTGGAACACCAACCAAGCCTGCATTGTCACCGTCTCCTCTGAGTACACCTGCCACACCTGGGGTAGTGGGGAAAATTGGGACATTTCCTAGTTCTGCTGTTTCTTCTCAGCTTCCCCCCAGATTAATGGGAACACCGTCACCTCTTCATTCACCTTCACAGCCACTCCCTAAATCGCCTTTTTCAAGTGGTACCTCAAATGTCTCTTCACCGTCATTGAAACCTCCTGTACCTTTATCACCTGTCATTGGAGTATCTTCTCTCATCCCACAATGCAGTAAATTGCAAACTATGCCAAAGACTTCAAGTACTGTTTCTCCAAGACCTGCTGGCTCCGGTTTGCCAGCAGCGAAAGGGCTGCAGTACCCCTTTCCCAGTCACCCTCCAGTGTTACCAACAACAACGGTAGCAACGACTACTGCCACAAACACTATTGCTCTAGTGTCAGTGTCAAGTGCGGGAGTGAAACCGAGTTTATCTGTGACTGTGCCGACCACCTCCACTATTACTGTGCTGTCACCTGAAGTATCACGAACTAGTGTAAAACCTGTTGGTATTTCAAGTGCCCCGTCGAGTGTAGTTCATTCCTTAGAAGTGTCACGGCCGTCTGTTGTGAGATCAGTGTCGTCAGTGACTGTATTGACAACAACAACTTGTACAAAACCGTCTCCAGAAGTGACTGGTAGGCTGTCTTTAAAACTAGTTTCTTCTGCTTCTTCTGTCCTTTCCACCACTGCAGGCAGGGTTTCCTCTCCAGGTGTCTTGAGACTGTCTTTCCCTAAACCAACTGTTACAAGTGTGACAGAGTCTGCTGTAAGTAGTATTTCATCATCTGAGGTGTTAAGGTCACCACCACTTGGAGCTAAGGGTTCAAGCACTGGGTTGTCTTCACCTGAACTTATCAAAGTTCCAGTCACTTCTCAAGTGTTAAATCGTGTTTCAACTGTTTCATCCTCTCCACAAGTAACATCTAGACTGACTACTTCAGTAATTTCGTCTCCTCAGGTGACATCACGTGTGTCAGTTACTCCTACTGTGAAGATCTCGACTAGTAGTTCTGTTTCATCAACCAGCGTGTCGGGCTGCTCTGCTCAGTCTAGTAAGCTTGCCAGGCCAGTGGAACATCCACCTAAGGGACAAGGTACAATTACTGTGACATCAAGGTCAAGCAACAACATTCCTTCTATGAAGTCACCTACTTACTCTTCTCCTAGTGAGTCTTTACCAGTATCCACGTCTAACTCACGAGTTGTTACCATTCCTACGTGTACATCTTCGAGTGTAATGTCTACTGTGACAACTGTTGCAGCAGCAAGCACGGTAACAACTACCGTAGTAACAGTGACAATGGCTTCAACAGCTACAACGTCTGTTACGTCATCTACCTTTACTACCGTGTCCACTTCAGCTGTGTCAAATTCTGGATCGGAAGGAACAAAACACAGTGGAAAACCAAAGTCCTGTAATGTCTCTAAGAAAGATACTTCACATTCAGTGTCAACCTACAAAGACAAACTGAATGATGTTTCTCTCCCTAATAAACATGTTTCTTCAAAGAAGGACTCCCTTCAATCACCAACCGGTGGGTCTCCCACAAAGAAGGATGCAAATATGAAAGAGTTGGACCCTCTTCGGGTTAGCAAATCTAAAAGTACTGAAGAATGGAGAGAGAAAAAGGAGGTTGCTGCAATGCTGTGTGCTAGGCGCAGCAGTGAGAGGGATGTAGATAGTTTAGATAGGAGACGAGATCGATCAGAGAGTTGTGAAGACAAAAGGAGAGAATCTGCTGACAGTGTTGAGAGACGAAAAGAAAAAGATCAGTCAGAATGTTTGGAGAGAGAAAGAAGAAAAAGCAGTCACTCTCTGGATGGTGAAAAAGAGAAAAAGAAGGACACTACAGACAATATTGAAAAGGAAAAGCGGAAAGACAAGGAGCTATGTGAAGAACGACGAAAAGATAAGGATAGCTCAGAGATAACAGACAGGAGAAAAGAGGTTCCAGATTTTGAAGAAAGAGAGAAGTGGAAAGAAACCTTACTTAACGAACATGACAAAGATGGGTGGAAAGAGAAAGAAGAGATCCAAGAAAAGGAGAGACGAAAAGATGCTCTCTTAGAAGGTCCGAGGGAAACTGATGCTGATAAAGATCGACGAAAGGAGAAGAAAAAAGATCGAACGAACAGTAACAGTTCACCTGCTAGCATTGGATGTAAACGGCGCATGAGTTCTCAGGACAGTTTGGAAAGTGTACCAGATGATGCCAAGCGTCTTAAATTGTCACCTGCAGCAAGTATAGAACATCGCAAAGTACCAGAAAGACGGGATTCTAAAGATAGTGGGCGCAGCAGTAGCAGCAGCAAGCGCAGTAGTGGTGAACGACCACGACATTGTGATAAAGGTTTCTCCAAGTTGATGGATGACAAGATTCGTGAGGAACGAAAACAGGGAAAGGAGGAACGGCGGGAGAAAGAAGCAAAATCTCAGGATGGCTTTGAAAGACATAAGATGAAAGATAAACAGAAAAAGAAAAGTAAAGCAGACCGGGATAGTCCAAAAGATCAGAGAGAACTTCCCTTGAAACCTTTGAAAGATATCGCAAGTGAAAAGAATTTCTCTCCTCCAGGCACCAAGAAGAAGGATGATAGTGAGCCAGAGGATAGAGAAGAAAAGCACAGACATACCAAAAAGGAAGTAAAGGAAAAGAAAAAGCAACCTAAAGAAGAATTCACCACTGTAAAGCCACCTGTGAAAGAAGAATTTGGCAACGTTAAGCCAACTAAAGAAGAATTTGTTACAACAGAATCTGCTGAAGAAAAGGGGAAAAATTCAAAGAAAGAGAAAGATAGAGAAAAGAGAAACAGTAGTGAAAGGAGGAAAGATGAACCAACTGGAATCAAAGAGGAGCAGAAGACAGGTGTGCAGAAGGCCAAGAGTTTGAAAAAAGATTACAGCCATTCTGATACCGATAGTGAAGATGGGAGCTGTGATGGACCAAAGAAGCATTCCATATTTGATATTGTGGATGATGGACCTGCTTATATTTCTATGTATGATAAAGTGAAAGCTCGCTCTACTAAAAACATGCAAAAACAGGAAGAAGAAAAGCGTCAAGAGAAGATGAGAGAAAAGTTTAACCTCTTGAAACAGTCTAGAGCTAAACGAGAAGAAAAGAAACGTTCTACGTCGTGGGATGAAGATTCAGATTCAGATAATCCAGACCGTGAACGCAAGGCCAATAAGCGACTTACAAAACTCATGATCAGTAGCTCATCTGAGGATGATGGCCGAGTTCGCTCTGCATATGACTGTGAGGACATAAAAATAGGGAAAAGTCGGCCTCTAGTTAGGATTAAGAAAGAGGATATTTGTATTGGTGACTCTGACTCTGATGTTCAGCTGATGGGTAAACCTGCAATTGTCAAGGAAGCAAAACACCTTGAAGGCATGGATGATGACGACGATGGGACTGTTCGTTCGAAGCATTTGTCATCTGCGGCTAGGAAAGGTAGCAGATCAAAGCTTGTCTCTGACACATCAGAAGATGACACTGCTACTGTCTCTAGATTTAAATGTAATGTACAAAAATCTCTAGATGTGTATTCTGCTGACAGTGAAGTAGATGTAGATTATGTTGATTCAGATGATAAACATTCTCATGTGAAAAAACATAATAAGAATAGCAAAGTGAATAAGATTGATTTATTGGATGATGATATAAATCCTAAGAAGATACCTGATACAGCTAAAGTAGGACTTGAAAAGCAAGCCGTGCTTAAGAAAATTACTGCAAAGAATAAAGTTCTGGCATCATCAGATGATGAAACAGTAAAGAAATTGCCATGTGATCCTGTAAAGAGTGACATATTTGGTGATGATAAGCAAGCAATATTTAGAAAATCGATTGCAAAAAGCAAGGCTTGTAAAATTGTTCTAGACTCCTCCGATGATGACAATGCTAGAAAGTTAATGGCAGAATCTATTAAAACCAGCTCATTTAGCGATGATAAATCTGTTGCCTTCAAGAAATTCTCAACAAAAAATAAAATAAAATCTTCAGTTGATTCATCTGATGAAGACAGCAATAGGAAGAATATGACTGATCCCCTTAAAAGTGATATGTATGATGAAGTTTTACATTCTGATTTCAAAAAGACTTTTGGTAAAACTAAAGTTTTGAAATTGTTTCCAGATTCTTCTGTTGAGGACACTTCAAAAACCTTTTCAGCTCATGATCAGAAGAATGAACTTTTCAGTGAAAATGTCTCTGATAATATTTCACTGAATAAAATTGAGTCATCAGGAATAGAGAATATTTCGGATGCAGAAACCCCAGAAGCACCACCATCTGTAGAAAAATCTGTATTCTTTGGTAATTCTGTTTCTATTGCAAAAGGAAGTGATCCAAATAGGAAGAAGTCTCATAAGAAGAAACAGAAACGTCAAAAGAATTTAGCTAATGAAGATGGGAAATCTATGGAAGAACTAGACCCAGAAACATTTGAAAAGTCATTAGCAGAGGAAGGTAGTGATGATGTAAAGTTAAAAGGTGATGGAGAACGTAAGAAGCATAAACGTGATAAACGGAAGTCAAGTTACTGCAAATCAGATGGAGATGGCAAACAGTCCAAAGCTCGAAAGAAGAAATCTGCCAAAGCTGAGCTTGGAATCTTGAAAGCTGAGAGCAGTCTCAAGCGGGAAGAGAAAATGGAGGACATATTTGGCCCACTTTCTGATGATTCATCACCACCTGCACCCCATAATAATAGTGTGCGAATGTTTGATAAAATCTCGGATAAATGGCAAGTTTCTCTAGTTTATGGCTCAGATTCTGATTCTAATATTGATCACAGTTTACTTAATTCAAATCAAGATTGCTTCTCTCCTAATGACGCTGTTCATGGACGTTCTGCAGAGAAGGAGAAAAAACGCAAAGAGAAGAAGCGTCGTGAACGTAAAGCTCGTGAAGAAGAGAGTCTTACAGTAGACTTAGCTGAAGCTGGGCGAGTGTTAGAAGCCAAATTGATGGATGACGGTTATATGGAGGATGATGGCCATAAAACTGACGTAATGAAGGAGGAAGGTGTAAATATGAAGCAAGAAACTACTACTCCTGACACAGATGTGTTTCGTTTTACAGATGGAGATGAGAGTTTGGAAACAAACACAGCTGTTGTTATTGAGAAAGCAAAGGAGAAGAAGAAGAAACGTAAGAAATCAAAAGAAGAGAAGCAAAGCAGAAGGGATCATCATCACCACCACCATCATGATAAGAGTTCAAGATCTTCTCCTGAGAGGAGATCAAGTATCTCCACTGTGATGGAGGAGGTGAAACCTCCAACATTGCCATCGCCTTCTCTTCCCAGTCTTGAATTACCTCCTAGCCCATCGGATATAAAATCTTCAATGCCATCACCAACTGAGAGTCCTCATACTTCATTGCAGTGTCGGGATTCTATCATTGCCGTTTCAAAAATATCACCTGTAACAAGTAAGAGCACTGAGAAGAAGAAACCAGATAAATTTATTCCTGGCTTTGGTTCTGAAATTGACGATACCATTCACGAAACAGCTGTGAAAAGCATATCTGAATTTGAAGCACCAAAGCCAGAAACTTTGATTGGTGTGAAAGCTGAAGAACCTGGTAAGGCAGAAGAAATGCTGTTACCTAAAGCTGATGGGGAGGATCTCACAGGAGAAGAGGAAAAGCCTAGGGCTGTCATTTCACAGGAGGAGACAGAAGATGCTGTAAAAGCTTTGCTTGGAGAATCATTTGGTCGAGGTTTTGAGTGCTATCCAGGTGAAGGAAATGGCTCGGGAACCAATCCTTCAGAATCTCAGCTCCCTACTGATGAAGAAGATGAAACAAGAAAGGCTGTTGAGGGGTTGATTGATATGAAACCTGACACACCACAATCTGAGCATGAACTGCAGATAGATACGGATACTGAAGATAATGTTGATGAAAGTTATTCTAATCTTCAGTATAATGGTCCCAGTGAAACCAGCGAAGACCAAATGTCGAGGACAACAGACAGTATTAATTTTTCACACCCGAAAACAGTAGATCATCCTCCAGCATTTTATGCCCATCATAATTTGCCTTCTGTTAAGACTTATGAATCTTCACCTCCTCTTACTAAACCAACTATTCAACCACCAGAAGTTGTCATGCCTCCTTTAGAAGAAACTGACATTAAGGAGACTTCTGTTGAAACTGAAGTCAAGGCTGAACCTCTTGATTCTTCAGCAGAGAAGGATGAAACGTCACTGGAATCTTCAGAGAAATTAGTACCTGCTCCATCGAAATTAGTTTCTGTTTCTGAACCACCCATCTTACATCCATTGCCTGTTGACATCAAGACAGAGCCATGTGATCCTGAGGAGGAAAATAAGTCTATTACAAAGGATGATGTTACACAAAATGATTCCTCATTAAATAAAGAGATTCCTGTAACATCTGAACCTACAGAAGAGCCTAAGTCTATTAAGGAGGAGGTGAAAGAACAAATTAAAGAGGAGCCAGAGGAGGAAGTTCAAAGTATATCTGAAGAAACTTCTCTGCCAACTTTGGATGCACCATGCTCGAAAGTTGATGAACCACCACCTCCTAATCATGTAGAGGAAGAACAGCTTATTACCAAAGTGGAAGATGATACCAAATTAGAGGAGCCTTCAGTAGATAAGGAAGGTGTTGAATCAGAGTTGAAAGAAAGTATACTTGATATTAAAGAACCTGTACTTCCTCAGGCAGATGAAATAGCTGAAATTAAGACAGAAGAAGCAGCATCTACTTTGGTAACTGATGTAAATATCTCAGAAGATGTTCCTGTAGGAGATACAAAATCGAGTATCGAAGAAGAATCTGAAGCAAAAGATGAGAATCAGATAACATCATCAGAGGATGTGAAGACCGAAGATAAACCTGAAATGACTTTCCCATGTCTGAACAAAATAGATCCTCTTAGTGATTTACGAGAGTCGGAGTTCTCTGAGCCAGAACCAGACATGAAAACTGATATTGTCAACAGTCTTTTAGCATCAGAGTCAATGAATCGTGAACTTCCTGAAGATACTAGACCACTTTTTGCAGCTGGTACAGAGAGTTTTGATTTGTTTAAGGAACATAATAAGGAAGTTGCATCTGTGATCAGAGAAACAGAAGCATGTCATAACAGCTTTGAGGAAAAGCAGGAATCTTTTACAACAGCACCTGCATCCAGTATTCCTGAATGTGAAGTTAAACCTCCAGTGCCTGATATTAAAGTAGAAGAAGTAGAAGATGAGTTCATGTCATCACCCAAGAGTGAAAGTAATGATACTCTCAAAGTTGACTCAATCTTCTGGTCTACTAAAGAGGTAAATTTAGAGTCTGTCATCAAGAAGGTGGATGCTTTGTGTTCTGATGAAGAGATGGCTGAACAAACAAAGATTGTTGATAATGAAAAACATTGGTTAAGCTCAATGAAGGAGAAAGAAATTTCACCTATTTTGACTACTGATAAGAAACTCTGGCTAAATCCTTTGAAAGAAAATGAAGTAATCCCTGGTATAGATAAAGACAATAAAATGTGGTTGAGCCCACTAAGGGAAAAGGAAATCGCCCCAGCCATTGCTATTGAAAATAAATCATGGTTAAGTCCACTAAAGGAGAAGGATATTAGCCCAACTATACCTAACGAAAACAAGTTGTGGCTAAGTCCTTTGAAAGATAAAGAAGTGTCATCCTTAGATAATGAAAAGCTGTGGTCGAGTCCTTTGAAAGAGAATGATGTTACTGCTGTAGTGGATTCTGGGACAAAAGTATGGTCCAGACCTTTAAAGGAGAAAGAAGTTGTGCAAGCTGTAGATAGTGGTAATAAGCCATGGTCAGTCCCTTTGCAGGAGAAAGAAATTGTTCCAACTGTTGATAATGAGGACAAAACATCAGTAAGGCCTGTAAAAGATGATGAAGTAGCAGCAGTTAGTAGCGAAAATAAATTATGGACAAAAAATGTAGTTGGTAAAGATGTTGACCCACTTGAGAAAGAAGCTGGACCTGTACTTGACACTGAAGGCAAATTGTGGCCAAGGCCAACGAAGGATCTCCTGGAAGCTAAGCAAGATCTTGAGAGTGAGAAATCTGAATCATTGGAAGATAGTGTACAAAAGGAACATGTAAAATCTGAAGAAGACAAGGAGGAAGTTAGTTCTAGCACTGAGCATGAGCATTGTTTAGGTACCTCGTTAAGTCCTGAAGAGCAAGATGATCATCGTATTACTTCAGCATCTTCACCTGATGACAAAGACCATGCTGCAGTATCTACATCATCACCTGAAGGTACAGAACTGGAGAGAGAGAATCAGTGCCATAGTACGGTGACCCCGCGAACATCTCGAAGAGGTCGACGTGGTGCAGGAGGTAGACGTAAAGTTGCTACTCGTTCTGTTCCTGGTGTGACAACTAGGCGCACGCGACTGGCATCTGGTGGCCTGAAGAGTAATTCTGATGTTAGTGTTAGTACTCCAGTATCTCCGCGAAGAGGAGGCCGTGCTGCAAGAGGTGCTAAGGTTTCACATGAGAATCTTTCACAGATGAACAAAAAGCTTACTACTGATGTATACGAATTTCACGATGATTCAGAGGATGAAACAGCTAACACTGGGGATAAGGGGCGACCTCGTCTAATACTTACTATTAAGAGTCCTGTTAGTGCGTCATCAGTCAACACTACACTGGGTAAAGACTTACATAATTCAATGAAACCCCCTCCATCACCAGTCGTATCCCCCATTGTGGAGACTCGAGAAGAATTTCCTTCTACACTGATTGCGCCTAATACTGTTACAAACCCTGTTTCAAACACTAGTAACGCCAGTAGTACTGCAACCACCACTCGTAAATCCCGGCGTTTGCAAGAAAGAGATGGTTCAAGGACCACTGTAGATGATGTAATTGAGGATGTTGTACGTGGAACAATTGTGACTAGATCAGCAGCTGCTGCAGCAGCTGCTACAGGACAGGCTGTATCCCCTCGACGTTCAACAAGACAAAATAATACTGGGCAACGGCAGAGTTTAACTACGTTTGTTGAACCTCGCAAGTCCCCTCGTGGTGGTAGGAAAGCCCAAACTCCTAGTAGATTGCATGATGAATTGACTGATGATAAGAAAAAATTGGAGGAAGATTCATTGCCTGGTAAGGCTGGAACAGAGTCTTCAGCATCACCACCTGCTGCAGATACTGCAGGAAAAGAAATGTCACCAGAGAAGTCTATAGCTTCACTGCCGTCAGGCTCTGCTACTGTGAGAACACCATCAAGTACAACAGGTTCAGCATCTTCAGAACCATCAGCTGACAAAGATGCTTCTGAGAATGCTGATCAAGAACCTATGACTCTCATAGATCCAGTTACTGGTCTACTGATCCCCATGCGAGAATCTGAAGAAGGTCAGTACATCCCTGTGACAACAGTAGGTGTGGAAGTTGGTGCCGTTCCGCCTGCAACATCTGTTTCAGCTATAGGCGGTTCTACTCCCAGTGAAGTCTGTGTGGAGAAGCCTGGAGATGCTGCTAGTCGGTCAGCTGTGGAGCAGTCTGGCCCGGCCCTGGCAGCTCCTAAGGTATGTTCTATCATATTTATTGTGGAAAACATTATTGAGATTATTTGATTACGTTCTGTGATAACCATTTTATTTTGTATGTTAAGAATCACGTCTACCTTGATGGAGAGGTCATTTTCCATAGTAGCATACCAGAACTTTGTTTTATATGATACTAGCGACTGTACCCGTTGTTGGCAGGAGATTTCTTAGTATGTGCATTATTATTCAGTGGAATCTCGTTTCTGAAGGGACTGAAACATGTGGACAGAGGTGGGGGGGAATAAAATGCTGCACAGAGATCAACAAACTTAAAGATTTTCATGTTTTGAGCACTTATTTTTGCATCCAGTGCACATAAATATTGCTAAAATATTACATTGGTTACCCGGGCTTTGCATTGGATGTGTACTTGCAAGGAAATATCCGCACACTTTTAAAGCAGCGTGGACTCCTCACTTTTTCCTATAGCGGAACCAACTTTTCCATTCCACTTTTGTTGCAGCTCAATAGGACTGTTCGTCTCTTTACTCAACTTTCTTTCAAGACATTTTTTGCCGTTAAATTCCAGGGTTTTGTCAGTTAAGAGGTGAAAAAACAAGCCTGTTTCATCAGCATTGCAAACATCGAGGACTGTACTTTGAGAGACATGCGTCAGCTGTAACTTCCGTGTTGCATCATAGCTCAAATTGGTTCTACACTGTCAGAAACTATAAGAGAATAGGAAACAACATCACATCATGTTTTCCAGATGCCGAATTTTGTATTTATATTATGAAATATGAAGAAAACCTGGTTCCCTAAAAATTATACAACAAAAATTTGACAGTCGTGAGTAGGAATAGAAACCATATTAAAGGGATATATTAACATTCATTCATTCATTCATTCATTCATTCATTCATTCATTCATTCATTCATTCATTTATTTATTTATTTATTTATTTATTTATTTATTTATTTATTTATTTATTTATTTATTTATTTATTTATTTATTTATTTATTTATTTATTTATTTATTTATTTATTTATTTATTTATTTATTTATTTATTTATTTATTTATTTATTTATTTATTTATTTATTTATTTATTTATTTATTTATTTATTTATTTATTTATTTATTTATTTATTTATTTATTTATTTATTTATTTATTTATTTATTTATTTATTTATTTATTTATTTATTTATTTATTTATTTATTTATTTATTTATTTATTTATTTATTTATTTATTTATTTATTTATTTATTTATTTATTTATTTATTTATTTATTTATTTATTTATTTATTTATTTATTTATTTATTTATTTATTTATTTATTTATTTATTTATTTATTTATTTATTTATTTATTTATTTATTTATTTATTTATTTATTTATTTATTTATTTATTTATTTATTTATTTATTTATTTATTTATTTATTTATTTATTTATTTATTTATTTATTTATTTATTTATTTATTTATTTATTTATTTATTTATTTATTTATTTATTTATTTATTTATTTATTTATTTATTTATTTATTTATTTATTTATTTATTTATTTATTTATTTATTTATTTATTTATTTATTTATTTATTTATTTATTTATTTATTTATTTATTTATTTATTTATTTATTTATTTATTTATTTATTTATTTATTTATTTATTTATTTATTTATTTATTTATTTATTTATTTATTTATTTATTTATTTATTTATTTATTTATTTATTTATTTATTTATTTATTTATTTATTTATTTATTTATTTATTTATTTATTTATTTATTTATTTATTTATTTATTTATTTATTTATTTATTTATTTATTTATTTATTTATTTATTTATTTATTTATTTATTTATTTATTTATTTATTTATTTATTTATTTATTTATTTATTTATTTATTTATTTATTTATTTATTTATTTATTTATTTATTTATTTATTTATTTATTTATTTATGAAACCAAAACAGCGAGAAGCCGAATTGCAGAGTTCCGCAATGAAAAACATATTTACAATAGAGTAGCACAAGGCAAACATAAAAAATAAGTGAAAGAACAATGACGAAAAAACATCTAACGATAAAAATAGAGGAAAAAATTAAAAACTAACAAAATAACTGTAGAGACACAACAAATAACAATGCATAAAGGCTAAAGAAACAACGAGAAAAATTGAAGATTGAACGTAAAACGAAGAGAAGAATTTATAGCTAGGCACAGTAAGATAAATACAGATATAACACTTAAGTAACGGTATAGTACAGTAAAAAAAAATAAAAATAAAAATAAATAAATATTATGTACAAAAGAGAGGACAGCAATGAGAAGAGAGAAAAAAGGAATATGAAGAAAATCAACTAGGTTAAGTTAAGGAAGAATCGATTAAAGGAGGCATACGAAGAAAAACTGTAGGAATGGACCTAGACTTGGGAAAAAGGGAAAGCGTGGTAACTGACAAAGTAGTAACAAGATTCCACTGTGTTTCTGTCGACTCCTCATGTTGTTGCTGAGATTCTAAAGCATGCGGGTGGGCTGTTAGCGGCTTGTGTTGTACTCGTTTCCTTTCTCTCTCTCTGGCCCTACCCAGTTTCATATTTTTTTTACATTTGATCTCTTCGTTTTGTACTGGTATGTTTGCTACTGCACAATGGCCTAGATTGTACTGGTACATTTCAGAGATTTTTGCTTCAGTTACCATACCTAGAATCATGTAAGTTTGGTCCCTAAAAAGCAAATTTGGTGTGACTTGTCATGCTGTCAACTTGACCAATTACATATTAAAATCACAAACTTGATCTAAACAAACTAGCATCAGTGTAAACCAAACAAAACCAAACCCCATGGCACTACAGCCCTTGAAGGGCCTTGGCCTACCAAGTGACCGCTGCTCAACCCGAAGGCCTGCAGATTGTGAGGTGTCGTGTTCAGCACGACGAATCCTCTCGCCCATTATTCTTGGCTTTCTAGACCGGGGCCACTACCTCACCATCAGATAGCTCCTTAATTGTAATCACATAGGCTGAGTGGACCTCGAACTAGCCCTCAGGTCCAGGTAAAAATATCTGACCTGGTTGGGAATCGAACCCGGGGCCTCCGGGTAAGAGGCAGGCGCGCTACCCCTACACCACGGGGCCGACAACCTCAATGTAAGCAGCAGTAATATATCTGAGTATATTGTTCATGAAACTTCACAGATGTAGCAGTGTCCTTCATACTACCGTATGAAATAAACACGATATTCATGATGAAGTCATTTTTCAAGCTCAGTGAGGAATTAAGAAAACACAAACACACTCTCTCTCTCTCTCTCTCTCTCTCTCTCTGTCTCTCTTTCTTTCCTGCTTTTATTTTGATACATACATTACTATAATGTACAGTATTCTAAACATGAGAAACATGTCTTATTGTGATTTTCAAAAGTTTGATAACTTACTTAGCATGTACAGTATTTGTCCTTTCTTTCCTTCTTTCTTCAATAAGCAGTAATGGAGGGAGATTTTTAAACACATTTTGCAGCTTGCAGGCTGTTTATATCCTCAAGATGACCACACCAGGGAAATCCAGGAAATGTAGAGGGGTACTAATGAGTCAAACTACATCAACAGAAATTTGGTCAGTTTTCAAGCTGACTGAGGAACTGAGTTTGGAATTTATTATCATTCTCTTGACTGTAGGGATCCATGATGATAATATTCACAAACAATTATATTACATACACTGTAAATCACCACCATGAAGTCAAGAATAAGACATTAACAGTGTGCTACCTTCAGTTTTGCCTGATTCTCATTGCATCAGAAACTTATCATAGAAACGAGATTGTAACAATTCTTACTCCAACTTATTCAACAAATTTTTATATGATTGGTCTATCACTGCAGTTCACGTCTTCTGCCTGATCTTCCTTTCTCCATTCCTTTGCTTTGTGGAACAGATGAAGTTTCTTTCCTTTTCAGAGGAGTTCTTGCAGTATTTTCTTGCTGCTTAGATATCATAATTATCATCTAGATAGGAATTGAATGAGATAAGATTGTTTTGAAACTACTCCTTTCGTCATCTTACTCCAACTATGTTATTAAATACATTATTCAAACATGCCACTCTTCTTTCAAATAGATTTGCAATGGTTAACTGTAAGTGAGGGCCATGAGCCCTAACTTTGCCACAAATTCTACAAAAAAAAAAAAAAAAGGTAAAGTGTTATTTAATTACACTCCCAAATGTACGAGTAGTGACTTTTATAATATGGCAGTGTAACCGTTGCAGTATGTAATAATCTTGCAAGTCATGAAAAGAAATGACCATTTAACATGCAAGTCAGAAAGTAACTGCCAGGCGTTATATTGGCATACAGGGTCCCTACATTATATTATTGGCGATGTGGAATGCAATCCAACAGAATATACCTATAAATCACTACCTTTATCAGTAACAAAGTAGAAATAGGTAGGATGGCTTTGTCTGTGACTGCCCTCAACTATCATGTTTTGTAAGCAGGTCAGGATCAAGTTGTTTGTTGAATGAAGAAGAAATATTGAGAGTTATTAGAAGTGCTGAATCGGGTATTGAGGCAAACAGACCACAGACATTTTTTCAGCAAACTGTAGTGGAATTTCCAACAGTGAAGGAAATGAATATGAAAGTGATAGTTCTAATGACATTCAGTCAAACTGCAGGCAGATTATACATCAGTCCAGTACAGATTTTAACTAGAATTTGAGCTCCCCTAATGAGAAATGAGTTTCACAGAGCATGAAAAATAACTCGGAACAGGGACCAATTCTGTACGTTTGAAACCTAGTTCTTAACACATTCACTGCTGTTGACGCTTATAAGCGTCATAGGATGCTGTGAGCTCGGGCAGCTGGCGCTTATAATCGTTCTTGCATTGAGGACCCTCTTGTATTAAGAAATTATCTAAGTAAAAACTGTCTCTAGGAATTGCCAGAGCTTCAGCTTCAAGATTTTACATAATATATGATTTCAGCTCCTTGGCAACCCAAGGGTCTAAAGGATCAGCAGCGAATGTGTTAAAGAATTAAGATGTATGATATTTAATATTGCAGCAAAAGGTTAACTATCACTGTCTTCAGATTGATTGCAAATGCAGATCACTTTTAAGTGATTTCTTCCCATTTCTTTCCCGTTCTTATTTTCTTAACATCCTTCAAAACATGCAATTGTATCAAAGTTGAAGACTATTACAGTTGAAACTTTATAGACAGGATAGGAGAACATTATTGTAAACAGCCCTTACTCATTATGTTCAGCTGATATAGTCTGATATGAAGGTTATTGAGAAAACTGGTCTTGTTTTTTAGGCTTCTCAACCGACATCTCTGGGTTCTGACAGTACCACACCTGCATCCTTGTGGACTGGTGGAATTCCCCCGAAGAGTCAAGTTACTGTGGTATCTACCTCAGCACCATCCATCACCACAACTGTTAGGCCTGTAACAACAATACCTGCAATACATCCACCTAAAACAACAGTCGTTACTAAGCCTCCAACAACGTTAAAGGCTCACGTATTACAGCTTGCAAGCAAGACCATACCCTTGCCTGTTCAACCTGCCGCTACTGCTGCTGTTAGTGCTACGGCTATTACCACGACTACCACCACTACTACAACAACGATGACAACGCAGTCAGCAGCCATGAAGCCACATCTTCATGCAGGTGTTCAGCCTATCATAAAGTCTGTGTCTGGTACGACCATTCCGTCCGCGGTTACCACAAGTACAACAACCTGCATCAAAACCTCTCAGATTCAAGCACCTGTAGTTCTGAGTGTGGCCAAGTCTGCAGTGCCAATAAATCCCAAAGCTCATCTCTTACAGGCTGTGGCAGCTAATAAGCCAGTTGTCACCTGTCAGACTACTGTGGTAACTGGTACCTCAACACAGATAGCTCCTTCCGTTACCAAAGTTCATAATCTGACATCTTCGCAGCAGCAGGCTGCAATAGTGAACACCAAGACTGTAAGTGCAGCCACACCAATAAATCCCAAAGTACATCTCCTGCAGGCAGCAGCTAAAGTGAATATGTCATCTGGAGTGTTTACCAAGACTCCTCCCATGCATCAGTCTCAGGTACAGGGTCCTGGTCGGCCATCCAGTCCACCTGCACCTAAGCCTCATGCCGCTCTCTTGGCAGTTGCAGTTGGCAAAGTGTCTGCTCCAAGTCCACCCTTGCCACAGCCACCTAAGGCCCATCATGGTTTGGCGCAACAACCAATACTAACTGGTGCTGTAGCCAGTCCACCATTGAAGGTGCCACACCATAGTAGTCAGCAGCCAATTGTTACAGGTGCCAGCAGTTCACGGGTCAATGTACCCAAAACACAGGTAAGATATATATTTTATTTTCTTTGTTTTATTTGTACGGATGCAGTGTTCTTGATCAGTTGAGTTGAGGCTTCACTTCATGCTCCCATGATCTTGGTGATACTAGCTCTTGAGAAGTTAAGGAAATATGTTATCCTGAAGAAGCCTTCTTGTTTGTATTAATATATTTGGAAAAGAAAGTAACACCAATAATTAATTCATTCCTGTCGTATCGGCCAACTTCAGACCACGTCATTTCAACTGGCTGCTTCTGGCTTTGATGTCTGTCCAGTACTGCATGCGTTCTCGGTGTCATTCTTTCCTCTCCTGTGTCCATGCCTTTCCTGTTTTTAATTTTGGCTTGTCTCAGAAACCCGGGAATGTTTGAAGTTTCTTCTTAAGTGGGAGACGCTCCTAGATGTCGTCATCTGTGATTCCCACTTCTTCAAGGTCTCTATCAACCTAATGAACCAAGCCCCTTTGATTTTCTTTTGCTGAAAGGAGGTCATCATCATCATCATCATCATCATCATCATCATCACAAAGATTAAATTCTGTTGCATAGATGTGTATTATTATCCAGTATGATACTGGGAAATGTGTGATAGCTCAAGTTTGCTAAAAGCTTTACAGACTTAAAATTTTAATACTTCGCCTCACTCGATGGAGTTTGTTTGATTTCTGTTCTCACCGGAAGGGGTTACATTCAGTCATCCTTGAAAATGAGTTTGCAGAGAATATTCAATGTCATGACTGGGACAAAGCAGGAACCATGTTAATGGGAAGGAAGAGGATAGTTCGACTGTTCATATGAAACAAACGTGCTGCCAGTGGAGAGAGAAGAATTCTTAAACATTTCATATGTACCGTTCTCTCTTGCTTGTTTTTTTCCCCTATGTTCTGCTCGTTTTTCAGCCAGACCCTGAACCTAGGGAGTAAATATTTATGTAGTAATAGGTCAGTTTTTTCAAACAATTTCTTGGATATTTGCCATTTCTTCAAATTCCTATAAGGAGCAAGGGTATGATTTCTCTGTTTTAAAGTAAAGAACATTTGTTGAAATTATACCATGTGCAGTACAGTATATGTTGATTTTATATATAAATATATATTTTTTTGTAGGTCCCTGGTGTACCAGGTGCTCTTCTTGGGCCACATGTGAAGGGGTTGATGGATCCACCTAAAGTAGAAGTATCAATGGGTGGCTGCATTGTGGTGCCAACTGCTAGTCCTCAACAACGTGGTCAAGTGATGCAGGCAGGTCTCCCAGTTCCTGCATATGAGGCTTCTTTGGTGAGTTTTGAATCGTGTAAAACAATCATAGTTATACAAGTAAAGATCCACAATTCAGGAATTATCATCAACAGCTTTCCTTAATACCCTTACTTCCCTTATTCAAATAAAGCAAATGTATATTCTATATACAAGGAATCATCAAGGCCTGAATTAAGCTATCTTCAAGAGCAATCATACATTGCCTGACAAAAGACTTGGAAGCACCCAGAATGGGAAAAGGAAATGAAATGATGTTATTTCAGTGACTACAAAATAGTCAAATTTACAAAGAACTTGGCGGTGTGAGCCCACTTATCAGTATGACGTTGCACCCCCACTCCTGGCATGAATGCATGCGCTGATTTTGTTGGGAAGGGTGTCATAAAGCTGTTGTATCCTCTCGTGTGGCAAACTGGTGCTTGATATCCTTGATACTGGCACTGGGATGGAGTTGACGTCAGAGCTGGTCCCACACATGTTCTATCGGAGACAGATTTGGGAAATTTGCTGGCTACAGAAGTACCTCAACATCACGCAGACAGTTCATAGAGACACATGCCATTTATGGATGAGCATCGTCCTGTTGAAAAATGGCTCCACAATACTTTCGCAAGAGAGGCAACACATTAGGATGCAGGATGTCCATGATGTACCACAATTAATCCACCTAAAGTAGCAGTACCAATGGGTGGATGCATTGTGGTGCCAACTGCTAGTCCTCAACAACGTGGTCAAGTGATGCAGGCAGGTCTCCCAGTTCCTGCATACAAGGCTTCTTTAATTAATTATTATTATCACTGTCAGCCGTGACCTGAAGTCATACCCGATGGCTCCCCACACCATGATGCCAGGTGTAACACTGTTGTGCCTCTCGAAAACATTGGAAGAATGCGACCTCTCCCCAGGTCGCTGCCATACTCGCAGACGAAGGTCGTCTGGGGTAGTGGAGAACCACGATTCATTGTTGAACACAATGCAATGCCATTCATCAGCAGTCCATGCTTTCCGGCTACTGCTTGTCTCTGATCAGTGGTACGGGATGACATAGAATGTTGCAGGGAGTCCATTACTTGTTCTTGGATGCCAAGCACAGATGTGAAGAGGTTATGATGTGCTTAGCGCACAAAACAGCGATCCTCCCTTGTGGTCGGATGCGGTCGACTGGAACCTTGATGACGAGTATGCTTTCCCTCACATTCCAACATCGGACCACTATCACATTAAATGCCTCACAAATCTGGATATTGCACAATTCGACCAGCCGGCCAAATGGAGACCCACAATGAGGCCCCTTTCAAAGGTGCTGATAAGGCTGTCTCACATGAGTACATGACATCTTTGTGTCCTTCACAGCGATCACTCAATATGTGACAAAGGAGAATTGGAAAGAATGTTCCTCCTGATCAACACAGCTCTATTTATATGCATAAACAACATTCAGTACTAGTTTCGGCTCTCTTTTTTTTTTTTTTTTTTTTTTTTTGCCATCTTCAGCTTAATACATACATAAATAAAAACTTAAAACACAATTTAGCATACATTCAAATTTATTGAACAAACATATAGTAAAAGATGGGAGGAGGAGGAGGGAGTTAACATGATACCCATTTTAACACATAGTTCGTTAAAATTTAATTAAAGTTTGTATGAATCTATCATTTCTCTTTCTTGCTGATATATATTAATACATCAATGCATGTGAAAATAATTAAAAACTAGGATTGTTTATGGCTGAAAAAGGGCTGAAACTAGTACTGAGTGAAGTTGTGCTGATCAGGAGGAACATTATTTTCAATTCTTCTTTGTCATTGTATAAATCATCAACATGGAGATGAAATTAATAAATTATGTTCACTCAATATATGACGCCGTCCATGCCCCTTGCGTACCTTACCAGGCCTGCTAACAACATGAACAACACTAATGCACTCTGGTGGCCATTCTATCTTCCACAGAGAATTGCAACTCTAATCATTTACATACCTGCCAATGGTTTGTAAATGTACAAAGTTACATTGACATCTGACCATTTCTTCTGGGTGCTTCAAATTTTTTGTCAGGCAGTGTACATTTTTTCTTTTACACTGCTCTATTTACAGTATTCTAAGAAAGTAACTTTTCCTTCCATCAGTGAAATGAATAATTAATTTCTTTAAATATTAATGTGGTGTTCTTTTACGAGTGTGTCTTCAACCATGTTCTCATGAGATAAGCTACTGCTCTTCAAGTATTCCCTACATTTTTATTATAGCCCAGTGGCCAGGTCATATAATGAGAGGGGGTGGTTACTTGAAAAAAGGTCATGTAGTTTTGGATTTTGGATATGTTGTTTGTATCTAGGCCCTTATTAAAAATCCAAGTTTTCTAATTTGGCACGCCTGAGATCCCTTCCGTACAAACCCCCTCCCCCCCCCCCCCCCCCCTTTGTGTCACCTTTTTTTTTTTTTTTTTGCTCAAAAACTCTTTATTAGTGCATCCTACAAAAAAGTACTCTTATCATTTTTTGTAGAGCACAAAATTTGCTACAATTTCTTCCCATAACAAACCTCATAGTTAACAAATTACAGAGCTTTAAATCACAATATGTTTCCAATGTTAAAGAAATCTACCACTAAAATACAGTGCCGATCATCCTAACGGCTTATTGGTTCAATTTAAGGATATTTTTGGTATTTTGTGCCATATGTTGGATATCTGCATAAAGAGTTACAAATAAGACCACAATACATGGAATATACACTGAGGAATGTAGAATATGGAAATTTTGGCAATATGTTTGTCGAGGTGACATATTAAATTGATTAAAGGTACAAGACTACAGGTTAATATCCGTGGGAGAAAAGCCGTCGCAAATGTGCCATGCTGGTCCATTAATAATTGGTGTAATTGCGTGACTGTGCATTTAACATGCTTTTAGGGCATTCAGAAAGTCGGAAGCTATTCCTGACCAAATTGGAAAAACAGGTGAGAAATTTTTCATTGCCTTGTTTGGTGGGGACACGATTACTTAAACTCTTGATTATCTACACTGTCAGTTTTCTGAAAAGTCTGTGATTAAAAGTGAGTTTCACCTTGCTAGACTGCCACCAACGCGAGATGCAGCCTGGTATCACACATTACACACATATCATCAAGTCCAAACACGGATTAGGGAGGGAAAATAACTCTTTGCATTGTGCTGGATGACAGGCAGGTAAGCACTATTTTCTATTAATAAAAACTGCTGCACTAGTTTTGTTGCTACAGACAAATTTTTGGCAATGTAAGAAAGGTGGTGCTAAGATCTGCAGCTGCAGAAAGGCTGATTTGCATTGCTCTATTACTTGTAATTGCTGTGGACAATCATGCCTAAATGCTCCCGAGATTATTACAATGATGACATATAGGAAGAAGCGGTTTCGATAATCGATCAGATGATCGTAGAAGAAAATGAAGACGTTGAACCTTTTAAATTTATATAGAAGGTGATGAAAGTGACTACAGATAGAATCAAAAGATCAAGTCTACAGTTCCTATACATTTTTCTACAAAACATTCTGTTTGCAGGTATGCGTCATTATTTATTATTTGTATTTTTGTACATACTGGGTGGGTGGTCCACCAGGCCCTTGTGATCCAGTTTTGTGCATTCATTCACATTTACTACAATTCTGAAAAACATAGGTCCCTCTCCCTAAACCGGGGTAATATAACGAGATGCATGATTACAGGCTAGAAGACAGTAGGAATCGTGAGCGCCACTATTAATTCATTATGCGTACCCTGAATGAACCCATAAAACAAGTATAGATACGCAGAACACGTACTTTCAAACAGGAGGTGGACGCACTGACCAGGAGCGCGGTACTGTATAGGCTGGGAAGTGGGCACCGTAGGTCAAGTGTCGCAGTAGCTGACATGGCAAGCGGGCGGGGAGATTGGTGATATTGGACAGTGCTCAAGGTAGGAGGTTCGAATCCAACATAATAACAGCCAGTTGCTTGGGATGTGGTAAGGGTGCATACTTGATAGCTTCCAAGGACTGATTTGTTTATTTGACCCTGTAAAAGACCGTATGTATCGTTGCATTGGGTATGGTGCTGGGTTGGGCGAGGATGTGGAGATGATGGTCTGTGGCCAGAATAGACAGGGAAGTGGGCACCGTAGGTCAAGTATCGCACTAGCTCGCGTGGCTAGCCCACTGTAGGATGTGCGATAGTTGACAGTGCTCGAGGGTTAGAAGGTTCAAGTCCCATGCAGGCATTTTTTTAAAAGCCAGTTGCCTGGGATATGGCAAGGTTGTATACTTAATACCAGTATTTTTCACAGACCGATTTGTTTATTAGGCCCTGAAAAGGGCCATTGGTATAGATCTGGGTCGATATAGGCTAGGAAACATGTGACAGGATTTCAGTTATCCATGTCGTTTAACGCAGCACCTGCTCAAACTGACGACCTCCGTGGTCGATACAGAGCTGTGTGTGATGTTGTAAAGACTGTCTGGCCCGTTGCAACATCTCTGGCGAAATGAATCAGCATGCCTCTGTGATGAGCTGCGTAAGGTGATAAGGACTGGCTGGCTCCTGTGCATACACCAGTTGTTTTATAGGGCCCCACAGAAAAAAATCGAGGGGCGTAAGATCGGGCAAGGAAACAGGTCCTCCCCTTCGTATCCATTTATCAGGATGCGTCGCATGGAGATGGTTCCGGACGACCAACGCTGCGTGCGGTGGAGCTCAGTCATGTTGAAACCACATCCTGCAGCAGTTATGGAGTGGCACATGTTCCAAAAACTGTGGTAGTTCATCTTCGAGAAACCGAAGGTAGCTTTGGCTGGTCAGATGACCCTCAAAGAAAGGGGGACCGATGAGGTGATCACCCATGATTCCACACCATACATTCATGCCCCACTGTACCTGAAAAGCTGTCTGTTGCACCCAATGGCGATTATTCACACTCCAGTAATGCATATTATGGCGATTAACAGTTCTATTGTTGTGGAATCATGTTTCATCCATAAATAAGAGTGTCGCTAGAAAACCAGGATCAGTGTCCACATCCTGTAGGGTCCATTGACAGAACGCCCAGAAGATGGTTTTCCGTGGTTTCCCATTTTCACACCAGGCAAATGCTGGGTCTGTACCTTAATTAAGGCCACGGTTGCTTCCTTCCAACTCCTAGGCCTTTCGTATCCCATCGTTGCCATAAGACCTATCTGTGTCGGCGACGTAAAGCCACTAGCTAGCATTGACAAAACGCCACTCAGGCATCGAAATCATGACCACGCAGCTCCTGGTGTAAGTACAGATCACACGGGTGAAACCGGTGGGTATGCAATCTCGGTTGATGTTCGTCTCCTGTGCAATGGCCTGTGTGTTAGTATGAGGGTTACGCTGGATAGCGTCAAACATGACCTCTTCATTGTCATCAGACATCACGGGATGATCTTGAACAGGCGGTGTCCTTCCCAGGGAGCATCTTTCCACACTCCGAAATGTCATGCCCGTCGGTTGTCGTCTATCCGAATAGTGTTCTTGGTTCAGGCGTTGTTCCTGTTATGCATTATGTCCGGCTTCTCAATCGATAAGTAACATATCCACATACTTGTCGCTGGAATACATCCTCGTCCAACCCAGCACAATACCCAATGCAACGATACATATGGTCTTTTACAAATCAGTCCTTGGAAGCTATCAAGTATGCAGCCTTACCACATCCCAGGCAACTGGCCGTGAAACAAAAATTCTTCTGTGGGATTCCAACCTCCTAGCTCGAGCACTCTCCATTACCCCATATCTCCTCGTGCACTTGCCATGTGAGCTACTGCGACACTTGACCTATGGGGGCCCACTTCCCAGCCTATACAGTACCTCGCTCCTAGTCTGTGCGTCCACCTCCTGTTTTAAAGTACGTGTTCTGCATATCTACTTGTTTTATGGATTTATTTGAGGTACTCATAATGAATTAATAGTGGCGCTAACGATTCCTGCTGTCTTTTAGCCCGTAAACACGGAACTCATTATACTGTATTACCCCGTTTTAGGGAGAGGGACCGATGTCTTTTAGAAAATTGTGAAGGGATGCATAAAACTGGATCACAAGGGGCTGGTGGACCCACATGGTATATTTATAATTGGGATACACTGTTATTTAGTTTTGTTTTTAAATTGAACAAATTTATTTTTGTTTAATTGTATGCCTTATTTGTAAATGTATTCTTTGAGCCAATTCATATATATATTCCATATGTTGTGGTCTTATTTGTAAAATTTTAATGCTCATATCTAACATATGGCTACAAAGTGTCACTCATTTCATCCTTACTTCGAACCAGTAAACCACTAGGATGATGGACACTGTGTTTTAGTGGCAGTTTTCATTAATTTGAAGCTCTGTATTTTGGTGACTGTGAGGTTTAGAAAAAATATGTAATGGGAGTAAATTGTAGCAAATTTTGTGCTTTACAAAAAACGATAGTACTTTTTTTGTAGGTTGCACTGTCGTGACAGACAGGATTAGAGCTTATAGGTGAGCTCTTAGGAAAAATCAGATTGGTTGGAAGGTTGTTTGGATCGTTCCCGAGCGGTTGGAACGTATAGGTTGGGAAGTTTCAACTAAGGTGCAGATCAGGAGGAAGACGAAGTGGATTCCCACGAAGTTAATATATTCTGATACTGAAGGTTGACTACAATATGTACACTATGTACAATATAAAATAAAGACTTATGTTGGCAAGTCTTGAGCGAGAAGTCTGTCTACTAGTCGTCCGTTGAAGTATATAATACTTATTATTATTATTACTGATTGCGTAATCGTCCTACCGACCGGCAGGGATTCTGCTGACAACTGGTCCGCGAAGTGAATAGTAGAAGCCCTGAATAAGGGCTTACTTGCCTTTATATAGCCTCCGGGGCCAACGCCCAATGTTCTCGAAGCTTGTCGTAACCTGCGTACGTGACTGCTTCATCTTTCGAGATTCTGGCCAATCAGAGCCCGTGTCCAAAAGACCTTTCTAGTATATTCTACTGCGTCTATGCGGCTGAACCATGCCCTGTCAACATGAGTCACTTCCTGTATGACAAACTTCTCTGCTACTCAAGATTTCCTAACATGTACGAAACATGATTTCCACTCTTAACTGACTATTCAGTTCCATGAATATAATTATTTTACATCTTTTAATTATTATCAGGTACGCCCATTAGGTATGCTTATACCTGACTCCTAGCCTCTTATGACAGGCTAATTCCTAATATATCAGGTACAGCTATTCCTCCTACGTTCCCTGGGTTCGATCCTCGGAGGGAATAGCAGTCCTGGGTTCAAGTCCCTGGGAGGACACGACACCTCCCTCCCCTAGGGAGAAATGAATGCAAACATCTCTTGCATTCATTTCGCTACTCTCAAACTGTATTCTTTACAGCTTATGAATTACAACCTTTTGGAGCTTGCTCTCCTACTAGTGGGACTACGCTGTGCCAATATCTCTTCCGGTAACACCCTTGATTCCGGTGTTTCTATTAATTCTAACTCTGATTGCAAATCAGGCTTACTGGGGGCCCTTCCAGTAGCCCTGTGTTGCTTAAATTGGACGGTAATGTCTTCGTCCGATACCCTTGCCTTACTGTTGGCAGTAATTACATTTTGATAGATACAGAGATTGGGGCAGCGTTCCTTGTAGTCCTCAATACACTTGGGTTTATACTTACAACTTTTACAACAGCCACAACAACAACACAATATTACTATCATTATGGTTAAAACACTCCAAGTTACAATTTGGTACACACTTACATATTTTAACGCTATATTATGCTTGAGTTCAGTCTCTTGCTGTTGCACTAAGCGTTCGACTTCGCTTACTTTCTGACTTGTCCATTTCAGATCGTTTACATGATTTAATAAGTTACCTACAGTCACTTTGTTTAACTCAGGAATCTCACTGAGTTTTATATTACTATAACTTGATTCACAACAATCATATTCCAACGCAATTTCTGGTATAATGTCCTTTTTCATGGTGGAGTTTATACTCCCAGAACTTTGTATCTTACTATGTACAGAATATACAGTACACAATTCCATGAAACTTATTATACCTAGGCCATACAATTTTACATCACTAGTTGATTCCTTACAAATGCATGTCACTTGGGTTTCATTAGGGGATATGTAAATGTATTTATTATCATTCACAGGGATCCAAGTGAGCTCGAAAATTGGCAATACCCTCTTTTCACAGTCTTCGGGAAGGTGATTTACACCTGTTAACAAACTAATTATACAAGGTCTCTTGGTAATTACATTTCTTAGAGGAAAATTATATTTACACAACCTTTGATTGTCCTCTATTAATTTGCACTCTTGCACTTGTTCCTTACCTAGTTGTGCGTAAGTTTGCTTCTCTTTGTCTAAGATTACATACTCTTTTTCTTCCTGTAGGTATACAAAATGGTTGGGATTGTTCTTTATTTTCGTAGGGAAGGGAACACATTTATATAGGGAATATTTAATTCCGTTTGTCAATGGAAGCTTTAAAATATATACCAAAGAGTCTTTTGTTAGGTACACGCTCACTGTTGAAATTTGATATGTGAGATACCCATAACTTTCTCTTATCTCTATTGGCAGGTCATAACCTTTGGGAAATTCCCCTTGTACCTTCTTGTAAGCCTTTAAAATATCATCTGGACTAAGTATTCGTACTTGTACTAGCCCTAACCGAGCATTTATAATACTATCTAAAATTATCTGATAGTGCTCATGCAGCTAAAGTAACACACCTTGTAATTCAATCAGGTGCTGAATTAACAGTATCTGCAATTCCGAATGTCGGAAAGCCTCTGAAATTTGTTTAGTTGCTCACAATTACCACTGAATTTATCTCATTCACGGCAATATCATTCCGTGTGTTAATAACATTAACATGTCCAATAGTGTCCTGGTTATGGTATCTACTACGTGGATTAATTCACGTTTATCTCGCCTGCCTTTCATGTCTGTCTATCCCTTTGAAAATGTCCTATTGTATCCCTTATCCCAAAATGAGGAAAGCAACGGAAGCTCTCTCATGCTTCTTGCTCTAGCGCGCCTCTTCAATGGCATTTAGGCCGTCTACAGTAATTACGGTGGATCCTTCGAGGATCCAATCAGCCTTCGGGCTGAATACTCAACACATCTACACGAACCCATCTATTACATGTCAATTCCTTCTTTGATATAGTGCACAAAATTGTGTCCGATTTAGGTTCTCATGGCTACGATATACAATTCAGATAACCGATTTAATTTTACTAATCACTGTCGCGCACAGTTCTGTTTCTCTCTTCTTTCCGCAGTACACGCCTGCTGGCTTGCTGTATGGGTTATCTCTAAGTCTAACGGTGCTGTCTTATCAACATCAAAGTCGCTGTCTCTGACCGCTTATTGGACACCATGCATGCTTGGCCGTGCTGGCCCGCAAGTCAATACATCTTATCTTCTGGCAATGCTGACATAACATTGTCTTACGCTTGTCTTACGTTTAAGTTAGATAATCTCAACACTAAGGTGTTAATACAATAGGTCATCACTATTCCTTTCCAAATGATATCCGAATAACTCTACGGAGATTATTGTCTATACTGACCGCACGCTGGCTCGCGGAGCCAGGGTCTCGGGTTCGGTTTTATCCTATGAGTGTGGTTTTCAACTCATTTTCATCTCACGGCAATCTTCGGTATCATGAGTCCTAAGTTCGCAAGAACCTTTTCCAATATGCTATTGGATGCAGATTATGGTTCTTCTTACCTGGCTTATCCATAAGCACTCAGGTAACTACCCGCCTTACGGGGTCTTCTCAAGGGGTGACTCCCGGCCGAGGGTGGCTCACCTTCTGCCTTCAACATCCTCTGATAGGAGACATAGCGTTGCCGGCCCAGGGTAACGGGTATGTAATTTGAAGGTCAGAATTTTACCTTGAGGATAACGTCTTATGGGACATACATTCTCCAGTTATTCGCTGTGCGCAGAGTGGCACAGAGTAACCGTGCATGGAGCTTGATCTAAGGGTGTAAGATTTTGCACCCAGGAATGATTGGATACTTCCAATATTTTATGCAGAGTGGCATATGATGCCTTGGTATGGATTCATTATAATTCATGTCCACAGTATGACTTTTTTAACAACAGCAAAACCTGGTTGTAGTTCACAACCTTTCTCTAGGTGGGTTTCTGCGCTTGCAGATATCACACCTCCTTGAGTAGCCACCGGCTCAATGGTGACATACCCCAGGTGGAATCCGTCCCAAGGGATTCACACCTCCCATAGGGCGCCCACACTTGTGCTAAGACAAAATGTAAGGCCGCTCCCTATGAGGATCCATTTGTCGCCTCCTACGACAAGCTGGATCGGCTGTGGTGCTATTCTGGTATACAGGACTACTTATGTTGATCCCCGGCACCACACGGGGTTTTTCCGTGTGCCTTACTACAGGACTCATTCTATTCCTTCCTTCGTGAGAGCATTACCGTGTATTTGACCGTATTGTTTAATTTCTTAACACCGATTTGTGACTCTGTGACTGTACCTATTCGCAATTTCCTACCTTTCATATTAGTGAATTTTGTGTAGCCTTTTCTCTATCCTGCCCGTTCAATAAAATATTATGCTGCGTATTAGCAATGTTCCTATTAACTCTGAACTAAATTGTAAGCCTTCTGCTTTCACTACATGAGTGAGCCTTGTGCTCAGCTCAAGACCTCGTGGGTCAAGTTTGGCGAGGGTTGACATCTAGACTCACAGCCTCGCCACTGTGGTCTTTCTGACGGGTACTGAGGATCGTGCACTGTTTGACGTCCCGTACCAATAATCCTTGGTTCTGGAATTTCTAGGTTAAATTTCTAACATCGGTATCCCTAATTTGGCACGTGACTTGACAGGGTATTTCATACTAACCTTATCAGCAGTCATCGAAAGTTCACAATGCCGTTGAGGTAAAGGGAGTGTGTTTACCGCGGCCGAAATCAGAACCAAATACAACTATTTATGCCCGTTTCTAATCAATATAGAGCTTCAATCTATTTTTATGAACAGTGGTCCGTTTTCCTCGCTTATTCAGCTCCAGTGTGCAGTTCACACCATTTACCCTTATGACCTTATAGGGGCCTTGATATGGTGGCGATAACTTTGATTTGCTACGCCCTCGTCTTAGAGCATCATTACGGAGCAATACTAGGTCTCCTTCCTTAAAGGAAACTTCGTTCTGTGATTCATCGTACCTACACTTCTCTTGCTCTTTACTCTTAATTAGAGTTTTCCTGGCTAATTCGTGACTCTCCTGGAGTCGTTGTGTTAATTCTTCTACCACATTCTGATATTCATTGTAAGTTGGCTCAGGTTTTCTCTGTAGTACGCCTGGAATATTGGCCTTTCTTCCGAATATCAATTCAAATGGTGTGTAACCAGTGCTAGTATGTTTGGTAGTATTATACACAAACATAGCCATTGGGAGATACTTATCCCAGTCATTCTGAGAGCTACACACATAATGTCTCAGAAATTCACCTAGCACTCTATGTGACCTTTCTAGGCTTCCGTTTGATTGTGGACGGAAAGCGGCTGTGTGTACCTTCTTAATCCGTAGGGTTCGACACAGTTTCTTAAACATGTCCGCCATGAAATTCGCACCTTGATCTGTTAAGATCGTTCCTGGTATTCCAAAAATACTGATCACACTATTTATCAGTGTTCTGGCTACTGTTTCTGTAGTCTGATCTGGCATTGCACTCACGACCAGGTACTTCGATAACTGGTCCTGACAGGTGAGTATATATCGATTTCCGGCCTCTGTTAAGTCTAGAGGGCCTACGATATCTAATGAGACCTTATCAAACACTGTCGCTGGAGTGTCTGTTATTACCATTGGGGCTTTCACTTCTGGCCCGGTAATCTTATTCTTTTGGCAAGAAGGACATGAACGAATATAGTTTTCTATGTCCTTGTGCATCCCATCCCACTGGATGTGGTCTTTCACCCTAGCATACGTTCTGGTAATGCCTTGGTGACCTCCGACCAGCGAAGCATGCGCTTCTTCGATTATGTCCCGTTTTTCCTGCTCTGTTAGCTCAGCCTTCGATTTGCTTATAGCAGGCGTTCCTACCTCATTCTCAGGCTCTGTCACCTCTACCGAAGCGTCCTCGGATTCAGAGCTGAGTCTGTCTGTCTGCTTACTTTCCCCGTTCGACCTAGTGTTAGGAGTCGACGTCCTTTCGTTATTTCGTTCCCCATTGCCTGCCATGTTTGGCTCTTGGCCTCCAGAGCTAACTATTCTCACTTCCTGTTCAGAGGTAGCAGGAATTCTACTCAGAGCATCTGCGTTGCAATTACGCTTGCCCTCCTTATACACGATATCAAAATCGTATTCGGCTAACTTAAGCCTAAATTTCAGTAGCCTAGAGGATGGGTCTCGTACACTGAAAACCCACTTTAATGGTTTATGGTCGGTCACAACTGTGAAATGACGTCCAAACAAATAAGGACGAAAATATTTCACACCGAATACAATGGCCAATGCTTCTCTTTCAGTGGTACTGTAGTTTCTTTCTGCTTTATTTAGTGTCCTACTAGCATACGCCACCGGTAAATCCTTGCCTAGCGGACCCTGAGACAGTATAGCACCTAGCGCTTCCCCACTTGCGTCTGTGGTTAAAATGAATGGCTTCTCAAAGTCAGGGTACTGTAAAACTGGTTTTTCAATGAGTTTCTGCTTCAGTACCTGGAACGCATGTTCCTGCTGTTCTGTCCACACATACGGTACGTCCTTCTTTAGGAGTTCGTACAGTGGCTTCGCTATCTTACTATAATTAGGTATGAACCTGCGGTAATAACCTGACAACCCTAAAAATCCCTTCAACTGTTTCGTGGTGGTGGGTTGTGGAAAATCCCTCACTGCTTGGGTTTTCCTTTCATCGGGTTGGACTCCGTCCTTCGTAATGACGTGACCTAGGAATGTGACTTCAGTTCGTAAGAACTCGCACTTGTCCGGTCCTAATTTTAAGTTGGCTTCTCTTAGCCGTTCCAATACGTCTCGTAGCTTCTGGTTATGGTCATCTATCGAGCTACCATACACGATGACGTCATCTAAATAACAGAGGCACTTTATGCCTTCTAGGCCTGTTAATACGGTTTTCATTAACCGCGTGAACGTCGCGGGACTGTCCTTGAGCCCCATGGGCATTCTTAAGTACTCGTAATGCCTCCCTAGTGCAGAGAATGCGGTCTTTTCTCTGTCTTCTGGCTTCAACATGACCTGATGATAGCCATGAGCCAAATCCATGGTGGAAAAGTATCGGGCCTTTCCTAAAGCATCTAATATCTCCGTAATTAACGGAAGCGGGTACGCTGTACCGATTGTAATGCGGTTGAGCTCACGAAAATCAACTACCAGACGGTACTTTTGCTTCCCAGAGGCGTCCATTTTCTTGGGGATCAAAAGTATGGGCGAGGACCACGGAGAAGTAGAAGGAGCTATAATTTGATCATTCAGCATTTTATCGATTTGTCTACCTATCTCCTCTTTCTGGGCTTCGGGCAATCTATATTGCCGTAAATGTATGGGAGGTTGATCCGCGGGTGTCGGAATGGCATGTTGCAGCACATCCGTGTGCGTCAACTTATCACCTTCTAAGTAAAACACATCTTGGTAGGCGGTACAGATCGCACATATCTCTTCGCGATCTTTAGGCGCTAAGTGGTCTAAACGCAACTGTTCTCGCAATCTTTGAGCCCTGGATTTGGTGACGGGAGACCTGATCTCCACTTGTTCACCACTGACATTATTATTATTATTACTACTGCCATTCCTCGAGTGCTCTTGCGTTCCGCTGCTTGTTCTAGATAAGGCGGCTCGCTCAACCGTATTTACTACAGTGGTTAATTCAGCTGTCTCTTTCCCTACAGCATGAAGTTCTACCACTGGACTCAATAATCTCCAAGCCTTATCAGTAGTGTTCAACATACTGACAATAGCCGTGTAATCTTCCGACTTGGTCAAGCACTCTGCTAAGTAAACGCCCGGTCTTACTTCTTGCTTTTCAACAAGGCCTTCGGCATTATTCTTATCTACTTCGATAGCCACTATCTTTTCGGTTCGGGGTTCCAAAGTGACCCATACGGCTTCTCGTGCACCAAAGGGATATTTCTTTCCTGCTATTAGCGCATAACCGTCCTGGTAATTTAATATGCTATTATGCAGGATATCCTTCCCAATGATCCCATCTTGCTTCAGATTGAAATCATTGTCTACCAGGTGGAAATCTAGGATTTTTCCTCCTATCGGGATTCGAACTTCCCCCTTCGTGAATACTACGTCTCCACTGATGCCTTTCAGCTGGAGGATCTCCTTTCGATTCACGAAAACGTCCTTAGGTGCACACTTTTCCTTAATGAGAGATACATCACTACCTGTATCTATTAAAAATCTAGTAGGGATCTTCTGACCGGCTAAATCTATTAAGATTGAGCCTTCTGTCTTAGGTAATTCTGTTGTGGCGGGACTTGATACCTTCGGGGTTGTCACAGCAGTCCCTTGCTCGTGACCCCTTGTTAGTTTAACGTGTCCCGGGTATTGAACCAACAGTCCTTGCTATCATGAGACCATCGCTTACATATTTTACACCGTGTCTTATTAGGACTATTCGGCTTGTCTTGGCTGTTTTGTGTTACACCAGCCTGAGTTACTACCTTCCGACTCTTTCCTTGAGGGCTAACTTGTGCCTCTTGGCTTGGCTTGCCCTTTCCTTGAGGGCTAACTTGAGCCGTTCGGCTTGGCTTGGCGGTGCATTGCCACCGCAAATGGCC
Organism: Anabrus simplex; assembly: GCF_040414725.1. Lineage (NCBI taxonomy): Eukaryota > Metazoa > Arthropoda > Insecta > Orthoptera > Tettigoniidae > Anabrus > Anabrus simplex. Next base: position 1,766,913,579 of record NC_090265.1, on the reverse strand, counting down.
TTGCCTCCCACAGGCATAACACCGCTTACGAGTGCATCCACGGTCCTTATTTCGTCGTGGGCACTCGGGCCTCTTATGGCCCACTTCATTGCACTCATAGCATCGTATGACGGGCTCAGATGGCCCCTTACGATTTCCTGCTCCCTGCGCATGCTGGGATTGTACCCTGATTGGTACTTTCGTAGACCTGACTATCCTTACTTCCCCGGTAGTAGGTTTCTCTTGGTCTCTTAGTTTCCTTCTACATTCTCGCTCCTTGTGGCCTAGCTTTTTGCAGTACGTGCACTTAGGAGCCGGTGTGTCGGACTTGGTTCTTGGCCGTTCGCACTCTTTTGCGATATGGCCCTCTTGCTTACAGTTGAAGCAAGTTACTAATACGTTTCGGGATTTGCCTTGCTTATTTCCCGTTGCCTGACGTCGCCCTAAATTGCCCTTAAAGCTGCCCTTTGTAGGCACTACCTGCCAACCTTCCTTACGAGGGGTTCTAACCGGTTGTGGCTTGTACAGGGCTTCACGCTCTTCCTGAGAGAGCAGTAATGCCTCTTCCTGCCGGGCTGTACTTACAGCCTCTTCGAAAGTTCTAGGATCTCTGTCTTGCACCTTGTGCTGGATCCTCCTATTTCGGAGCCCTTGAGTGAAACCGGCTATTGCTATTTTAACTATAATTCGGCGCTGATATTCGCGGCCTTCTATCGGTTCTTCCTCTAAGATCGCGTTTCTGAACATGACTACTATTTCCTCGACCTCGTGAGCCCATTCCGCGACGGAATTCTTAGTCCCTTGCTTGGACTGAAATAGTTTGCATAAATATAGTTCAAACGTACCTTGTTTGCCATAGTATTCCCATAACGCGTTCTTTGCGTTTCTCCAATTTATAATATCCCCCCGTGATAGTAACTTCTCGCGAGCTGGACCCGTTATCTTCGTTAGGATGTATTTAAAGAATAATCCTTTCTCATTAGGTCTTACCATGCAATGTGCGGCTTCTACATTTGCAATAAATTCGCGGAGGCGTTCCGGCTTACTGCCGTCAAATTCATGACCGATTAACTTATGGCCTTCTGATGCCGATATAAACAATCGTTCCTCTGCATGCACACTACCCGTATCCGAACCTGCGTCACTGATATTATCTACCAGGTTACCCGTTACATTTGACTCTGCCATTAGTGAAGAGAAAATTATAAGCACTCACCCTTAAGGTTGATCGGTGCTAAAGATGGGCTGGATCCTCGGTCTCTGGACGCTGTCTGCTACCGCGCGCTGGGCTGGTTCAGTAGGCTGCTGTCGAGCTGCTGCTGCTGGCACCTCTCACTGGAACGGGAACTCTGCTGGGCCGTTACTTCTTTCTTGAGCTAAGCCTCTTCTGCGGGGCTTTCAAATAGATCGTCTCCTTCTCTGCTGAGGTTGTCTGCTTCCCACCTCACAGCTGCACACCAAAAATTTTTTTGTCTTCTGTCGTGACAGACAGGATTAGAGCTTATAGGTGAGCTCTTAGGAAAAATCAGATTGGTTGGAAGGTTGTTTGGATCGTTCCCGAGCGGTTGGAACGTATAGGTTGGGAAGTTTCAACTAAGGTGCAGATCAGGAGGAAGACGAAGTGGATTCCCACGAAGTTAATATATTCTGATACTGAAGGTTGACTACAATATGTACACTATGTACAATATAAAATAAAGACTTATGTTGGCAAGTCTTGAGCGAGAAGTCTGTCTACTAGTCGTCCGTTGAAGTATATAATACTTATTATTATTATTACTGATTGCGTAATCGTCCTACCGACCGGCAGGGATTCTGCTGACAACTGGTCCGCGAAGTGAATAGTAGAAGCCCTGAATAAGGGCTTACTTGCCTTTATATAGCCTCCGGGGCCAACGCCCAATGTTCTCGAAGCTTGTCGTAACCTGCGTACGTGACTGCTTCATCTTTCGAGATTCTGGCCAATCAGAGCCCGTGTCCAAAAGACCTTTCTAGTATATTCTACTGCGTCTATGCGGCTGAACCATGCCCTGTCAACATGAGTCACTTCCTGTATGACAAACTTCTCTGCTACTCAAGATTTCCTAACATGTACGAAACATGATTTCCACTCTTAACTGACTATTCAGTTCCATGAATATAATTATTTTACATCTTTTAATTATTATCAGGTACGCCCATTAGGTATGCTTATACCTGACTCCTAGCCTCTTATGACAGGCTAATTCCTAATATATCAGGTACAGCTATTCCTCCTACGTTCCCTGGGTTCGATCCTCGGAGGGAATAGCAGTCCTGGGTTCAAGTCCCTGGGAGGACACGACAGCACTAATAAAGAGTTACCGAGCAAAAAAAAAGAAAAAGTGACACAAAAGTGGTCATATTGACATGAGCACAGGTGCACCAAATTAGAAAACTTGGATTTTTACTAAGGGCCTAGGTATGCAAATCATGTTCAAAAACAAAAACTGCGGGACCTTTTGTCAGTTAAAATGTACTTGTTCACTGGGCTATTAATACTCTCTTGTTTACTTTTATGCCTAATAAAGAAAACCAGGCCACCTAATGGAACAGAAATTTGGAGAGAGAACACAAACAAAGGATTGACACAATGACAAGCTGTATAAGGAGAGACCAAGCTCAAGGTGTAAACACAAAAAGGCAAATTCTATGTTAGCCATCATCATAGATAAGCTCTCCTTATTAATCCCAGTTCTTCCAGATGTTTCTTCTCAGCCTCTGGAGTAGCTCATTACTGCTTTCCATGACTTCTACACTCATTGAAGGGATCAGTCTTGAAGTGTACTGTAGGGAGAAAGCTGGAGAAATAACAGGAAGTGTAGAGATAAAAAGAAAAGTGGTTTATTCACGGTGGTTAGACATAGCACATAGGCCATCTGGACCTTAGAGTTCTGAGGATCAATAAGGAAAGAACAAGTAGAATCATTCATCTTAAATAATTTCATAAGGATTAGTGGATTTGTGTTCTTTATTGGTTGGTGCGGAGAATAGGAAATTATGCAAGTCCGTAATATACACTGGTTGCTGTGAGAGGCAGCTAATTTCCTGAATCAGTACAAGTTCTGTTTTAGTTCCTGATTTAATTTTGTGTTAAGAGAATTATCATACAGAATAGCCAAAAACATGTTGTTTATTGATAAAACTGTTCTGTAATTTGCATTTTAACTTTTATGTTCTGTTGTGTATGAGGCTCTTATAAAATATTATCATTTAGTTCTAATGTCATATTGGCTGAGAAATCACTGAAATTCAAGGTGTTGCATCTTGATGTATTAAAAAGGAGAAAGTTTGTTTTTAGTTTTGGGTTAAAATACAAATTTCTGACTATTTGCCATTGCTTAGGTGGTGAATTGGAGCAGACTGGTGGTGTACTGCATTTGAATTTCAATCATGACATTGGCCATCCTGAGCATGGTTTGCCCTGCTAGTGCTTTTCAAGTTGGAGAGGCCACTTATTAGAATTGCATATTGTGGTAATTTAAGTGATACTACTATGAGTGGAGTGGGAGCATAGCGTTTGTCACAAAAATTCAGAGTAGTTCCACTCTCAGTATTCTTTGTCAAAACTGTTATACAGAGTGTCTGCCTTGGATGTATAATAAAACAAAAGTTAATATCTTGAAAAGTAACTGAGATATTTACCTGTGGTTTGTTTCTACAGGTAAGGAAACTCAAATTGTTTTTGTTCGTGTGTTGGCCTCCCCGTGAGAAGTTAGGGGACCCTTCTGTCTCTGGTCAGGCAGCGCGCAGCTCAGCGTTCAGCTAGCTTGGTGTGAAAGCGGCAGTAGCCATGTGGACTCCACAACAAAGTGTTGTGTGTGCTTCTTTCATGGAACTCAAGTCCATTACGCTTGTGCAACGTCGTTTTTGGCTGGTGTATCAACTGCGACCAACTGACGAGTATACATTCCACATTTACGGGAAGGTGAACAGACACAACTGTCGCTTATGAGGAACGGAAAATCCCCACATTGTAGTAGAGCATGAACGTGACTCTCCGAAATGAATGTGTGGTGTGCGTTATTGAAGAACAGGGTCATTGGACCATTCTTGTTTTGCGGAGAATACTGTTAATTCACAAAGGTACCTGGACATGTTGGAGTTCTGCGCTTTGCCACAACTTCCTCGTGGTGAGATCTTCCAGTTATGCAAATATTGTGAGAAATTTCTTGGACTGCAACTTTCCGGTGTGCTGGATTGGGAGAGGTGCGCAATAGCTTGGTTCCCTAGAAGCCCAGACCTTACGCCACTTGATTTTTTTCCTGTGGGGTTCTGTGAAGAATCAAGTGCACCAAACACCAGTTCATGATCTACTAGATCTACCACATCGTATTTGAGCGGCTAGGGGGATAGCAGCCTTTAGGAAGTTGCAAGGGCGGCGGTCTAGATGATTGACTGATATGGCCTTGTAATAATACTCAACATGGCTTAGCTGTGTTGATACGGCCTTGTAATAATACTCGACATGGCTTAGCTGTGTTGATACTGCTACATGGCTGAAAGCAACGGAAAACTACAGCTGTAACTAACTCCCAAGGATATGCAGCTCTCTCTGTATGAATGATGTACTAATGATGGCTTTCTCCTGGGTAAAATATTCCGAGGTAAACTAGTCCCCCACTCGGAGGGGGTGATCAGCAGGAAGATGGATACTGACATTCTGCAAGTCAGAGCATGGATTGTTAGAAGTTTGAATCGTTGTGGTAGGTTAGAGAATCTGAAAAGGGAGATGGATAGACTAAAGTTAGATGTAGTTGGTATAAGTGAAGTACGTTGGCAGGAAGAACGGGACTTTTGGTCAGGCGACGGCCGAATTATCAACACAAAATCAAACAGGGGAAATGCAGGAGTTGGTTTAATAATGAATAAGAAAATAGGGCAAGCGGGTAAGCTACTACAACCAGCATAGTGAAAGAATTATTGTCGTCAAGGTAGACACCAAACCAATGTCCACCACAATAGTGCAGGTCTATATGCCTACTAGTTAAGCGGATGATGAGGAAATCGAAGGAATATATGAAGAGATAGAAGATTTAATACAATATGTAAAAGGTGACGAGAATCTAATTGTGATGGGAGACTGGAATGCAGTGGTAGGCCAAGGAAGAGAAGGTAATACAGTAGGAGAATTCGGATTGGGACAAAGGAACGAAAGAGGAAGTCGGGTGGTTGAATTCTGCACTGATCATAATTTAGTCCTTGCCAATACTTGGTTCAAACACCACAAATGACGGTTGTATACATGGACGAGACCTGGAGACACTGGAAGGTATCAAATAGACTTAATTATGATTAGGCAGAGATTCAGAAACCAGGTGTTGGATTGCAAAACTTTCCCAGCAGCAGACGTGGACTCTGACTACAACTTGTTGGTCATGAAGTGCCATTTGAAGTTGAAGAAATTGAAGAAAGGAAAGAATGCAAAAAGATGGGATCTAGACAAGTTGAAAGAACAGAGTGTGAAGGATTGTTTCAAGGAACATGTTGCACAAGGGCTAAATTAAAAGCTTTTTTTTCCTATTTTGCTTTACGTCGCACCGACACAGATACGTCTTATGGCGACTATGGGATAGGAAAGGCCTAGGAATGGGAAGGAAGCGGCCGTGGCCTTAATTAAGGTACAGCCCCAGCATTTGCCTGGTGTGAAAATGGGAAACCTCGGAAAACCATCTTCAGGGCTGCCGACAATGGGGTTTGAACCCACTATCTCCCGATTACTGGATACGGGCTGCACTTAAGGGACTGCAGCTATTGAGCTGAAGGAAACCCAATAAAGGAAGAATGGATAGTCATGAAAAATGAAGTCGGTAGGACTGCTGAAGAAATGTTAAGAAGGAAGAAAAGATCAACTAAGAATCAGTGGATAGCTCAGGAGATACTAGACCTGATTGATGAATGACGAAAATACAAGAATGCTAGTAATGAAGAGGGCAGAAAAGAATACAGGTGATTAAAGAATGAAGTGGATGGAAAGTGCAAGGTAGCTAAGGAAGAATCGCTGAAGGAGAAGTGCAAGGATGTCGAAGGTTGTATGGTCCTGGGAAAGGTAGATGCTGCATACAGGACAATCAAGGAAACCTTTGGAGAAAGGAAATGTAGGTGTATGAATATTAAGAGATCAGATGAAAAGCCACTTCTAGGGAAAGAAGACAAAGCAGAAAGATGGCAAGAACATATCCAACAGTTGTATCAAGGTAAAGATGTAGATAATTTGGTTCTCAAACAAGAGGAGGCTGTTGATGCTAATGAAATGAGAGACCCAGTTTTGAGGTCAGAGTTTGACAGAGCTGTGAGTGACGTAAATAGGAACAAGGCACCTGGAATTGATGACATTCCCTCTGAATTACTGACTGCCTTAGGAGAAACCAGCATGGCAAGTTATTCCGTTTAGTGTGTAAGATATGAGACAGGAGAAGTCCCATCCGATTTTCGACAGAATGTTGTTATACCTATTCCCAAGAAAGCCGGTGCTGACAGGTGTGAAAACTACCGCACCATTAGTTTAGTATCTCATGCCAGGAAAAATTTTAATATGTATTATTTACAGAAGAATGGAAAAAAAGAGTTCAAACTGAGTTGGGAGAAGATCAATTTGGCTTCACAGAAATGCAGGAACACGTGAAGCAATCCTCACTTTGTCTGATCTTAGAGGATCAAATCAAGAAGGACAAGCCCACGTACATGGCATTTGTAGATCTAGAAAAGGCATTCGATAACGTTGATTGGACCAAGCTATTTGAGATTCTGAGATTGGGATCAGATACCTAGAACGAAGAATTATCTACAATCTGTATTAATATTAGACTGCAGTCATAAGAATCGAGGGCTTTGAAAAAGAAACTGCAGTCCAGAAAGGAGTGAGGCAAGGCTGCAGTTTGTCCCCCCTCCTTTTCAATGTTTACATAGAACAGGCAGTAAAGGAAATCAAAGAGGAATTTGGAAAGGGAATCACTATCCAAGGAGAGGAAATCAAACCTTGAGATTTGCTGATGATATTGTTATTTTATTGGAGACTGCAGCAGATCTCAAGAAGCTGCTGAATGGTATAGACGAAGTCTTGGGTGAGGAGTACAAGATGAAAATAAATAAGTCCAAAACAAAAGTAATGGAGTGCAGTCGAACGAAGGCAAGTGATGCAGGAAAAGTTAGATTAGGAAATGAAGTCTTAAAGGAAGTAGATGAATATTGTTACTTGGGTAGTAAAATAACTAACGATGGCAGAAATAAGGAGGACATAAAGTGAAGATTAGCACGAGCAAGGAAGAGCTTTGTTAAGAAAATAAATTTGCTCACTTCAAACATTGATATAGGAATTAGAAAGATGTTTTTGAAGATTTTCATGTGGAGCGTGGCATTGTATGGAAGTGACACATGGACGATAAGTAGCTCAGATAGAAAGTGAATAGAAGCTTTTGAAATGTGGTGTTACAGAGGAATGCTGAAGGTGAGATGGATAGATCAAATCACGAATGAAGAGATATTGAATCGAATTGGTGAGAGGGGATCAATTTCGCTAAATTTGACGAGAAGGAGAAGAAAAGGTAGAATGATAAGACACATCTTAAGGACTTGTTCAGTTGGTTGGTTTTTTGAAGGAAGTGTAGGTGGTAAGAACAGTAGGGGTAGACCAAGGTATGAATATGACAAAAGCAGATTAGGGCAGATGTAGGATGCAATAGTTATGTAGAAATGAAAAGGTTAGCACATGACAGGGTGGCATGGAGGGCTGCATCAAACCAGTCTATAGACTGATGACTCAAACAACAAACAACAACAACAACAACAACAACAACAACATGACAAATATTATATGTAGAATGCTACAGAACACATGGAGAGAGGTGGAATACAGATTGGATGTCTGCTGCGCCACTAATGGTGTACTTATTGTGTTGTATTAGGTACGTAAGCAAACATTTTGAGTTTCTGTACTTGTAGAAATATATCTCAGTTACTTTTCAAGATATTGATTTTTGTTTTATTATATGTCCAAGCCGGACACCCTGTACATGTCTCTCCAAATACTATCTTTACTACAAAGATGCATAAAAAACTTTTCTACTTAGTAAGGATGTTTTTCCTTCCATGCAAGTTCTATTTTTTGATCCCATAAACCAGGTAAGAGTCATGCTGAATAATGCTCTCTGATATAAAAGGAAATAAGATGGGTGACCCTATGTAAAGTAGGGATACTTGAACTAAGTGGCAATATGTTGAAAGATGATATAAAGTGTGTAGGGGATGCTTGTTGGACTAGCTAGGAAGATGGTTGTCATCATCAGGACTAATTCATTGGTTCTGGTCAACAATCATCAGAGAATGAGAGTGATTCCTTTCCCCCCCTCCAATTGCTTAAGTTCAGCTGATTGGTTAAAATGTCTTCATATTACTAATAAAACTTGAGACACTAAGAGAATGGTAGGAAACATTGTACTGGTGGTGTATTTTCCAATACTAACAGTTACATGTGTATGTGTGTGTGTGGTACTAGCACGCGGGCTCAGCAGGGGTGGTGGCAGAGTTGCTTCCCAACCCTCAGTTTGTGCTGGCTCAGCGCCAGAGCCCACCGCCTGCCCATCAGCATGGCGGACAGGTAACCTCCCAATCTATGTATCCTGTGCCCTGCCTGTTTGACACCTCTTGTAGTAATTTCTTTGCACATGATTTTTGTTTTAATGAAGTACAGTGTCTTCTTGTACTTCTGTTTTGCTCATTTATTTTCAGTTTTATTTGCAGTCGCAAGATTAGTTCATTAGTGAATTCACACAAAGCTATGAGAGATTATGTAATCATTTTACTAAGAATGGTAATTTTTGTAGTTCTATGAGTACTTGGTGGATTGAAAGTTTCATACAGTATGAAGGAAGTCCAAAAGTAGAAGAAAGAAACTTGAAGTATTTTTCTATTTTCATGAAACATACTGTTTAATCTCTCAGTTGCAGTGATGAATGTCCTTTTCATATTTGAGCCATAATCATTGTGTTAAAGTGTTGGGATTGCTTTAAGTTTTGTTGCTGCTTATGTTCAACATACTGCAAATATACATGTACTGTTTGGCTTTTATTTTTTGTTGTAATAGGTATTATTTAATAAACTAAGTGAGACAGTATTTAAAATTATTTATTTGCACAGCTGTTGTTACAAAATTACTTCCTATTAATTCTCATTATCACTGGAAGTAAATTAGAGGGCAACACTAAAATATTCTAAAATGATACAACCCGTAGTTATAGTGAGCTTGGTATCCATATGTTTGGAATGTAAATGATAAGGACATAGCATTGTTGTTCTTATTAACTTTATTTTATGCATGCTATACATTGACATGAGTTGTCACCTCTAGTTTGGCAGTTTTAATTAAAATAATTTGGCATACCTCTAGTTTTGCATAGTAGTATATAGTCTAGTAATATTGTTAATTTAAATAAAGTTATTTATGTAATAAATGCAGAAATGCGTCTTGGAGTCCTTTAACCATGCACTATATTCTTTAATAATATTTAACATTTTCCAACCATTCTGAATATTGGACAAGCTGGATTAAATAATTTACCATCGTTGTATATTAATTTATTTGGTCAGAAGGCAAACTTAATTTACAAGAACTCATGTGATTTGATAACATTTAATGAACATGACTTTTATATAATGAGATATGGACTGATCTTATAAAGTGGCGGTTCTCATATTTCTACAAGATTGTACCCTTCACTCATGACTAATGTATCCCCATGAAAAATCCCTAAATGATAGGTTCAAAAACAGAGTATTTGCCTAATTATTAAGGCAGTTTTAATTGATTAAAACCTGTTAGGTTAAATACACATCATAAATAACAAAATATCATGAAATCTCACTTCAGTTGTTTTCTGGGTGCTGCAGAGCATTTTCTGCTTTATAGTGTTGTTCTTGCAGTTTGTACTTGAAGGCATTTTTAGATTTGAAATAATTCCAATCTAATTAAGACCAGAAAAATTCTAGTTCCTTTTTGTCTTTTCCGCTGTCTTCGTTTCATCAGGTTTTAGATCAAATTCTTTGAAGATGATGATCCGTGCTTTCAGCTTCTATGTTCTATGCATTCAACCTCTCCACTTTCTGTTTGGTTTCTTCCCATATTTAAACATCATCTCTATATATTAAGGCATTAAGTTCTGAGTCAGTCTCCTTGATAGATTTTGTTATCTGATACATTAGAATTGCAAATAGAAGTTTTGATATAACACTGCCTTACAGGACTACATTCCAAATTTCAAACTACTCTCTCCAGACATTTTGAGATCTTCACCTTATGAACACTATCACTGGCTTTCAAGTATATCACTTTTAGGTTTTTCTTTTATTCCCACTGCAGTAGATCCTTGCAAACTCGATGTAGCATGGACTGAGAATGTGTCAAGTCATGAAAATGTCCAGTTTTATGGAGTTGTGAAAGGGTTATATAAAATTAATCTCAAGTTATATTAAAATATTGAAAGCTTTTTAATATGTAGGGGCCTAAAGAAAATATAAAACAATTACATTTATATTCAATTTTTAGTCTTCAATGCATCTAGTTTCATTTCCACAGTTGCATTGTGCCACTCAGCTTCCCTACACAATGATTCTTTTAGAAATGATTTTGTAATCTGTGGAAAGTTTTAATGAAGGAAATTCATGCAGCTATTGTGTGCCATTCAATCCTTACAATTCATTTTTTAATGGAAAATCCACCCCATATAAAGACCAGCAAAAGTAGTAGGGAATGCGGTGATTGATCAGTGATTGACATGAGTTGTCACACCTTCAAAAGCTACCAGCTGAGGGTAGGTAGGGATTTCCCTGTACTAAGCGCTTGTAACCAAGAAATTTGTTATGTATTTTGATATGTTCCAAAAGTTACTGCCTCTAGTCATACCATTCGTGCCAGGGTAAGTAGAGAAATAAAATGGTAAGACTGATTTCATGATAGATTTATCTGCTACGGAAAGAGAAAAGGAAACTCCTACAGATATCGAGTTACCGAGAGTAAAGTTTCCGGAACTCTTTACTGTACTGCCGGGCCGAGTGGCTCAGATGGTTGAGACGCTGGCCTTCTGGCCCCAGCTTGTCAGGTTCGATCCTGGCTCAGTCCGGTGGTATTTCAAGGTGCTCAAATACGTCAGCCTTGTGTTGGTAGATTTACTGGCACATAAAAGAACTTCTGCAGAACAAAATTCCAGCACCTCGGCGTCTCCGAAAACCGTAAAAGTAGTTAATGGGACATAAAGTCAATAAAATTATTTTTTATTATTCATTCTAGGCTTACACAAATTTAGAACGTCAGTGACATTGCTCAGATCACGTGGAGATATCTTTCTGAAATGATTTCTGGCAAACTATGATGATAACAGGAATTGGGTTTTATCTAAAATATGCTGTAATTTCTTACCTTTATCAATGCATGACATTAATGAAATGGATGTCGCACACTTGTAATTTATATATATACATACATATGAATGAACAGGCTTCATATTTCGTGGCATGTTGCTGTAAGCTTGCATTCAGTCGATGGTGGTTCAATCCCCACTATCAGCAACCCTGAAGATCGTTTCCCATTTTCACACCAAGCAAATGCTTGGACTGTACAATAATTGGATGGTGTTATACATCACTTGACCAAGTGCAAAAAATAGATTTGGAGATATTTACACAAGTGCAAAATCCTTTGTATTAATTAATCTTTCTTGTGAAATATAAAGTATTATAGGGCATACCAAAATGAAGATAAAAGCATTCCTTTTCTTGTTAATGTATCAAAATTAGTGATTTTTAAATATATTGTTGTAATCTGAAATAACAGCACTTAGTCATTTGATGGTTTATTGCAGTTTCTTTAGCTTTTTTTGTCTTGCATCACTTGACTAACCATAAAAGTTGTCATTTAGTTATTCAGTTTGACTTTTTTTTAAATTCAGTGCAGTGTAGAATATGGTTTTTAACAAATTGTATAGCTCATTTAAGTATGTGATTATATTGTTAAATACCTCATTGTGTGTTAAACTGATCATATTCATCTCTATGCTTCCTTTGCAAATTCCTGCAATTAATGGCTAAGTATAACAGAATTACATCATAAGTTGGTCATGTATAGGACTCGACAGGTAAGGCAAATTACATAAAATCAGCTTCATGGTCCGTATCGCACTTCAATAGATTCACAATTAAGTATTTATTTATTTTCCACCTAGTCGATACAATGATTGCTTAAGGCAATTTTTAATGGTCAAAAGTGGTACATGTTTCGTATATTATCAACATCTTCAGCCACATAACACTGTTTAGATGAAAAATATATAAAATTGACAAAGTAATGCTTTAGAGGAAGTGACCTTAAAATTAACATAAGATTGACAAGATGAAAACAATCTTATGTTAATTTTAAGGTCACTTCCTCTAAAGCATTACTTTGTCAATTTTATATATTTTTCATCTAAACAGTGTTATGTGGCTGAAGATGTTGATAATATACGAAACATGTACCACTTTTGACCATTAAAAATTGCCTTAAGCAATCATTGTATCGACTAGGTGGAAAGGTAAGGCAAATATCGCTGCCCTATTCTCTGTTTTTAATGATTCATCACTGCTGCCAACTTGACTAGATACATATTGTCTAAATACATATTGAAATCATGAGACATAACCATCAACAAACTAACTTCAATATAAGTATCAGTAATGGAAATTCACCTACACAAGTGAATGATCAGACAGGATATTCAAATTAAGTCCGTTTTCAAGCTCAATGAAGAATTAAGAAAATAAACACTTTCTCCCTCACGTAATTTAATGTTATATATTTCTGCCTTTATTTTGATATATTTTGATATATGCATTACTATGACTGTGCCTGGTGTAAATAATTCAACTCCGTTCTTGAAATTTGCTTATGCTTGTCAGACTGAAGTGAAACCAGACTGTAATAATACACACAAGCATTCAAAGCACACATACAAAGACCAAGTCTGCAAACTATACCAAAGTCTTGACAAGACAAGGTTTGGGTTGATAACGAAATTTCTGTCTATTTCACCTGAATTGATCTTTATAGAGGTGGTAACTTTGCTTTCCTTTTTGGAGGAGTTCTTCCAGATTTTTCTTGCTTCTTGTACATCTATACATACAAATTGGACAAAATTAAACTGTATTAATAAAATAAAATGCGTTCGTCCGGCAGTGGCAGTACGCATAATCTCACAATTTGCGAAAAAATCCTGATTAGATAGTACCAGTATGCAAGACATGAAGAATTGCCACATCAACACCACTAGCTGGAAAACAAAAGCAGCTAACCACCTGATATGGTATCATCTTACCTACGAATGTCCTAAGAACTTCGAACAACAGTGCCGGAGATTTGAAACTGAGAAGAGAATTGCTCGGAAAGAGCTGGCGTTCCTTCGGATGAATAACCCTCAACTACTGGATCTCAATGCTGGCAATGTTTGCCACCACTGTGAAAGAATTTGTGGCTTGAGGATTGGCCTCCACAGTCGCCTAAGAACTCGTAGACTTACTAGTAACATCTGAGGGAGACAATCATACTTGTCAGCGAGTGATAGCCTATGTAAGATTAACAGTAACTGTAAGGGTCCCTAAACTGTATGGTTAACAACATTGAACCAAATCCAGCAGTTAAAAAGTACAGTCGAACCTTGATATCTCGAATCTCCATTACTTGAATTTTCAGTATCTCGAAATAACTTCAGTTTCCCGGCCGTTTGTCCTATTCTTCACATGTATTATATCTCTATTACTCGAAATTTGGTTACATGAATTTCTCGATTTCTCAAAGCAAACTTTTCCTCCCTTGAGGCAAAAGATACTCTGTAACTCAAATTTTGTACAACACTGACTGCAATACAGCATTTATAATTTGTGAGGAATAGTTAACAAGTAAAGAAAGGGTTACAATGATGCTGGGAGCTAATATGACAGGAGCCGTAAAACATACTTCTAGTGATTGGAAAATCGACGAAGCCTTGTTGTTCTTCGGGTGTGAATTCATTACCGGTCACGTACGAAAGCAACCCCGGAAGTCTTGGATGACAAGCTCCATTTACCAATCTTGGCTGCGTGGTTTCGAACCTACATACAGAGTCATTTGAATATAAATGACAGTGTTTCTCACAGAAATAAATATTGTTGAGAAGTATGTGGGAGAAAAGAAGGTTAACAGAAAAAAAAAACAGAAGAGACTAACAATTATGTTTCAAAGGTGTTAACGAAGGTATGTTTCTTATTTCCTACTGTATTCTATCTTCTAGAAAGGTTACTTTAATAAGGGTCATAATTAAAGCGATGCCGTAAAATGTATTCAGTAAAAGCCTGTAGATTAAAAAAAAAAAATGCTATTTGTTCGAGGCGTCGACCTAGAGATCTTTTGCCCCTACTTCCACCATATGATATAAACCTGCGTGTAATTGGAATTGTGGAAGTGTAGAGTGTTGAATGAGACGAAAGGAACGTTAAGGACAACACAAACACCCAGTCCCCAGGCCAGGGATATTAATAATTTACAATTAAAAACCCCTGACCTGACTGGGAATCGAACAAGGGGCTGCCGGGTGATAGGCGGACGCGTTGCCCCCTACACCGCTGGGCCGGACTAAGCCCGTAGATACATATGATTCAATTATGTGCTATATATGCTCAAAATGGTATTCTCTATATCTCGAAATTTTGATAACTTGAAATAAAATTTAACTCCCGAGGTGATTTGAGATATCGAGGCTCCCCTGTAACTAGAAATCACTACCTTCAGTATTAACAGGGGAAAAGGAGTAAGGTTGTACACTTAGTGTATGCACTTACATGGCAGCAACTATAAAAGATTCCAAAACAAAATTCTACATAACTACTACATACAGTATTCACAAATGGCAGTCACTTGATGCAAAGCTATAATTTAATAATTGAGCAGTTGGCATTTGGTCAGAATTAATTTCCCGCAAAACCGTGTTGAGAACAAAAGTAGAATAATAACTATATAAAGTTTACACCTTTAGCTACCAGATGGAACAATAATCTAAAAATATAAATTTTGGCTCTTGGTCAAGTGATAACACCATCCAATTAAGCTGTGGCTGATTCCTTCCCAGTCTAAGCCCTTAAAAAAAAAAAAAAAAAAAAAAGAATCCTATCATCACTAAAAACCTGTCTGAATTGATCCAATGTTCAGCCACTAGAAAAAAAGGAGTGCATATAATAAAAGAGATGCGAATTTTCTCCATGACCATTTCTTTGGCATTTCTGTTATTCATTGACTGAAATATATCCATTTAAAAAATATAATTTAAGTTTACTTTTGTTAATTGATCTTCAAAAATTGAGTCACATTTAAAATCTGACTTAAGAATACCTAACCAAACCCCATGGCACGACAGCCCTTGAAGGGCCTTGGTCTACCAAGCGACCGCCGCACAGCCCGAAGGCCTGCAGATTACGAGGTGACGTGTGGTCAGTACGACGAATCCTCTCGGCTGTTATTCTTGGTTCTTGAGACCGGGGCCGCTATCTCACTGTAAAATAGCTCCTCAATTGTAATCACGTAGGCTGAGTGGACTTCGAACTAGCCCTCAGATCCAGTTAAAAATCCCTAGCCTGGCCGGAATCAAACCCGGGGCCTCTGGGTAAGAGGCAGGCATGCTACGCCTACACCACGGTGCCGGCTGACTTAAGAATACCACCTCTTTTAATATAACAAACCTTTGGGTTAGTGATTTTGGGAAAAGAAAAAGATCTTTTGCTTAGGGAATAAGTTTAGTTGAAAATGTTGAAATAAAACCTTCAAAACTTGTCAATTGCGATTATAACTCTTTGGAGTCTATTACTGGATTTCAGCTTCATTTGCGAGTATAAATCCAATTTCTTCCAGAGCTTCTATTAGAATCCTACTCCCTTGCATTTCTTTATCTATACGACAGTTGAAGTCGCCTGCCATGATTATTGGTTCAGGCGGTGTTGTTGATGAGATTGTGCTCATTATAGGTCTCCAGAATTGTTTCTACTTCAGTATTTGGCTTGAAATACAACCCTAGGAGCATTACAGTTTCAGTTTTCATCAATACGAATTCTTCGTCAATCGTTCTAGAGATTACTTGTCCCATTTTGGACTGATGTAGCAGCATATTCCTTCATATGGTCTCCCTTGAGCTCCTTGTTCCGCTACTGAATGAACCGAGTATTTTCCCTGGATCTCTGTTGGAGTAGTCATCGTAGTTTGTCATTAATTCGTCGTAGCAATTTATTGTAGTCCACCTCTGTGGTGAGGTTGGCGTGATTAGCTGCCACCCCTGGAGGCCCGGCTTCGATTCCCGGCTCTGCCATGAAATTTGAAAAGTAGTGCGAGGGCTGGAACAGGGACCGCTCAGCCTCGGGAGGTCAACTGAATAGAGGTGGATTCGATTTCCACCTCAGTCATCCTCGAATTGGTTTTCCATGGTTCCCCACTTCTCCTTAACACATTCACGCCCATCATCTGAGCGACTATTTAAAGGGCTGGTCCAGCTAATCCAGCTGTTAGTAGCAGAGCAAACAACAACGAATTCTTTTCACAATAAGTTCTAAACTAAACAAGATGGAAACAAAATTTTCCACATACCTTAATGAAGTCCACTAGTATCTGTGTAGGGTGTGGTAGGTAATGTCACACTTTCCTGGGTGAATGGGAACACCACACTTTCCACAAAAATAGCATGTTTCACTAATAATTTTATTTTTGAAGCATACTTTGCACCTTCTTAAGGGGAACTTGACTATATTTGATGGTGGAAACTCCAAGAGAATATGCTCTTTTCTCTTCCCATCCAGCCTAAATGATGGATCCTTGGCTGGTGCCCTTTTTGGCAGCAAAATCGCGGGACGTTGACTTGGAGCTGATAAAGTAGATGGATCTGAGATTTCGGAGAGAGGTGACTGTACTTGTATGTCGGGTTCACTTTTTCCTCCTGTTTGAGAATTGCCTGGTGTTCCTTTAGATCTTTTGGTACACCCCTATTTTACTGTATTGTTCCATATATGGCAGTGTTCTATTCCCGTAATTGTTTCGCGAGTCCAACGCTATTTGTAATAATTGTCCATATAGACTGTATACCCCTGCCCAAGATAATATTCACGCAGCTAAAAAACTGTGCTTTGTAAATTTGCATCACTTGCATCATTTCTATTGTCCCTATATGCCATGGTTACACTTCAGAACGTGATTATACACACACTTGTGCAATCACAAACCAACTACGCAGCTAGTTGTGCCAGCGCTGGGCTACCTTAGAAACAAAACAAAGAAAGTGCATTGGGAGGGAAAATTGCCGTGGCCATGTGGTTTCTGATGAGTAGAAGCATTCATAAGGGTATTACTTTCATCTCTCTCGCACATATTTGTGACCAAAATAGATCCCAGCTGCGTAGGAACGGCTCCAGTTCAAGGTTGCGCTTATCTGGGCTAACTCAGATACGGTCCACAGCATGGTCACGTGCTATAGGCAATAACTCTTGATACAGGCATGAATGTGTTAAGGCAAATGCCAGAATGGTACCTAACTTAAGACCACGGCCGCTTCTTTACCTGCCCCTTCCAATATTCCCTCAAGGCCCCTGTTCAGCATAGCAGATGAGGCCGCCTGGGCGAGGTACTGATCATCCTTCCCAGTTGTATCCCTCGACCTTAAAGTCTTGCGCTCCAGGACACTGCCCTTGAGGCAGTAGAGGTGGGATCCCTCGCTGAGTCAGAGGGAAATACCGACCCTGGAAGGTAAACAGATTAAGAAAGAAAGGAAAACAATTTATTGTACATTCTGGGATATGGTCTAACATATTTCCATGACCTTCCAGATCACTGTTCAGTCAAACGATGTGGTGACTTGTTGTTGTGGGCTGGTAATTGGTACTCACTGGGATTTCTTGCTTGTTGTTGTAGCTGTTAGAAATCCTGGTTCAGGTCTTCTAAAGCGGTAACGTCACACTAGAACGTTTCTTGGCCAGAAAAGTAGGTCTTTTGTTTTCTCTAAGTCTTCAAAATTGAGACTAACCTTGAAAGCCTTGTATGGCTCTTTTGATTCTATCTGCACACATTTATTATTATTATTATTATTATTATTATTATTATTATTATTATTATTATTATTATTATTATTATTATTATTATTTTGTATTACCACCTTCTTTTAGATGTATGATAATATTTTCAGCTCTGGTTTCTTCATGCTGTCTCTGTATAAACAACCAAGCTTTGTGTGATGCTGCTTTCATCTGGGTGTTGTCCTCTGTTCCTATTATTAAATTAATTAAATGAATATTGGATTTCATAGATTGGTAAACTTTCATAATTCCTTGCAGAAAATATTGTTTTTAACAATGCTTCTTTTGCATTTTCAGGGTGAGGTGGTTCAGCGTGTTGGGTATTCACACAATATGCATGATCTTGCTAGCCATTATGTCCATCCACAACTGATGTACCAGGAGTATTTCCGTGCTCAACAGGAGGCACTGGGTGCTCATATTCCTGCCTACCATCTGCCAGGTAATTTAACATCTGCTTTTCGGTTTTGCATTAAAAGTTGATTTCCAAATAATATTTCTAATTTTAAAGATTTTGGGATGTAGTTTCACTTTGCCTGTTACACACTGGATAATTAGGGACTATGTTAGTTGTGTGGAAGTCTATGCAGTTATTTTGGTTATGGATGATCGTGACTGTTAAAGGCAGAATATAGAAAATCATTCAAGCTAGGTAAGGAGAAGTTGAGAGAAAGAGTGATTTACTTTGGCAAGGATGCAACAGACATACACTTCAACCAACATAAAGGAAATATTCTGATATTACTTAATTAGACAGTGAAAAAGACAGATTCTCTTCTAGGATGCTTTAGATTGATAAGTGCAAGGGACAAGTAGAATTATAAATGCAGAAAAGAAGGTAATTACTGATGAATAAAGTCAGCCTTTGACTAGAGAACAAAATGTAGAAGCATATAGTTGACAACTGGTGTACACACAATGCCGAATAGATCTTTAATGTGCATTTCTTATATCTTTCCATGTCCTTAAGTAAGTTAACTTTTCAATTTTGTCATGCAATGATTTCATGACAGTTTTTGTTGATAGATGAACCTCTGTGAGAAGAACATAAAGAATTCCTTTTACCAGTATTATTATTATTATTATTATTATTATTATTATTATTATTATTATTAAGTCGTTGAAAAAGGTTGGAGGATAATCCTTTTGATTAACTAATTATGATTTCATAGGTGCTGTCCGTTCACCTATGGTACCTGGATTGGATGCAAAATCTGAAGCAGAAGCTGATGATGTTCGTGCCAGCAGTCCTCCTCTGGAGTTACGACGACCTGCCAGTGGGGGCACTAGTCTAGGAGCACGAGGTGGAGGTGGCATGGCTGCTCACAGCCTGCAGTCTCCTCACAGCCTCCAGTCTCCTCATGACCGTGCGACAGACTCGCCTCAGGTAGCAACGGTCTATGTTCACGGAACACGTCTTCCTCACTATACACCTCAGCAACAGCCAAGGTACTTCGAGCCAGGTGCGGAACCACCTCCAGCTCACCTTCGAACTGCAAGGCATCACCACCCGATGCCTGGTACCGAGGCGCCAGCCAATCAACAGCGGCTTCAAGTTGCCACACCACCTCATGCCAGCCAAGTGCCTCCGCAGGCTGACTCCCTCCTTATGCTGCTCCAGGTAACACCCTTTTCTGTAAAAAAATTGGTATGTTGCTCTGAATTGCCTATGACTTACCAAATTATGCAGGTATCCCAAGAAGACAGTTGAGTGAATATGTTGGAAATTGTCAGGTGAAGTGAGGAGACTGAAGTGATCAAACTCTCTTGAAAAGCATGTTTCTTTTTGGCTGGTGATTAAGGTGATCCCTGAAGACAGAACTTCAGTGATCAGATGAAATGTTTTCAAAGCAAACTTGATTTTTATGTATAAGGGTGACTTCATTTTTTTGGATTTGAAGAAATTGTGAGGAGTAAAAGTAGCAGCATAGTAAGAAACATATTTTGATTGGTAGTAATGGGACTAGAGAACATGGGGCTCTCGTTGTTACTAGCATAACCAGGTATCAATTGCTGTTGTGCCCGTATTTCTTGTGGTTCTTACCTTAGGGATGACAAGAGAGCATTTTCATGCCATCACTCTGTACAGTTTTGCTGGCCTGAGTGGCCCAGTTGGTTGGTCACCTTTCTGAGCTCAAGTCCACAGGTTCATATCTGTCTCAGGTTGGTGGCCTGTAAAGGGTGTTTTAAAGGTAACAACTCCATGTTGTTCCTTCCGGCACGTTAAATAACTACTGTGGGACAAAATTCCAATACCCCAGCATCTGTTAAGAACTAGCATTTAGGATAGATACAAAAAACAAATATAATTTATACAATTTTAGGAGTGGACTCGATCAACAGGAATGTTTAGAAATGATAGGGAGATTTTTAGGTGATGTAGTGGGAAAAAAAAAAAAAGTTCCAAATGTAATTTATAGGGATATTGGAAAGTCTCTGAATATTCATTTGCTGCAAGTCTTTGAAAAATTGCATAAATACCTTTGTGTGAGAAAGTTTCATTCTAGATGGATGTCCCATAACCTGATAGAAACAAAAATAAAAAATAAAATAAAGATGATGATGATGATGATGATGATGATGATGCTTGTTGTTCAAAGGGGCCTAACATCTAGGGCATCATCTGGCTCCATGGCTAAATGGTTAGCATACTGGCCTTTGGTCCTAGGAGTCCTGGGTTTGATTCCCGGCAGGGTCGGGAATTTTAACCATCATTGGTTAATTTTGCCGGCAGGTGGACTGGGTGTATGTGTCGTCTTCATCATTTCATCCTCATCACGACGCGCCGGTCGCCTACGGGAGTCAAATTGAAAGACCTGCACCTGGCGAGGCGAACATGTCCTTGGACACTCCCGGCACTAAAAGCCATACGCCATTTCATTTCATCTAGATCATCGGCCCCAAGAGGTAATGAGTAGAAATGGTGCTAGGTGTCTTTGACATCATTACGGACTATGAAAGTTGGACATACCATTTTGTACAGATTCAAGGTGGTAGTTAGTCTTCCTAAATGAAACCTCCTGTCAAGATCAAAATGTTTGAGCATGGATCAGGAGATTGGTTGCCAGTTTCTTCTCTCCACTTGTCTTCTCACTCATACAACTGGTGTAATTCAGGAACAAAAGGCAGTCCTAAAGTTTTCAGAGTTTTAACAGAAATAACATATCCCAAATTGTGAGTATTTCTGCTTCATCATGACATTGCTCCAGTGCACACTACTATGAAACAATGGAATTTGTGCAGTACTTAGTCGTGCAGCTGGTGAATCATCCACCATACAGACCAGATAGAGTCCCTGTAACTCTTTACTGTTTCCAACAATGAAAGGAAAGCTAAGAGACTATTGGTTCAAAGTCCTGATGAAGCTGATGTACCTTGCACAGAAAAGGTACCATCTCTAGGGAGAATGGTGCATTTTAATGTATGGGCACAATGAGCTGTTGCCCGGGGGCCCCCATGAAAATCTATGCAGAAACCAGAATTTAACACTAATTTTTTGATCATCCACTTCAAAATTCAAATTTCCCTGGGTTTTTTATTTCTTACAATGTTATGGAAGCCGAATAGTGTAATGCACTTAACATCTGGGAACAACAACATAGTATTATATTTATGTGATGAAGGCTTAGAAGAAGTGAGGAAGAAGAAATGATTTATTGCGTGTTAGTGATATTTTACCTCTTGAGTGGTTGTGTAGAGAGGGTCCAATGCATTGCTTTGCTTAGGTGCCTTTAATGCTGTTAAGACAGCCCTAGACAGCCCTGGGTGCAGGTGCAACTTAGTATCAAGTGTCAGGAAGAGCACCTCAAAAAGAACTATTGTTCAGGATTTTAAGAATGAACAGTTGTCAAAGGAATGGATCTGAGAGTGAATAAAAGTTCTGTTCAGAAAATTCATAGACTGTACAACTTTATATGTCAGACTATTTCAGAAAGCTAGATAATTAACGGTACCATTTATAGATAGTATAACTTATTAATTTGTTCAAATGCACACAAGTTGTGCATAATGTCTGGTGTTACTGCACCGTGTACCCTTTCACATCCCGATCACTTCATTTTACAAGACAAAATCCACTAGGGATTTTACTCGATTTTTACGTGTATTAACATGGTAACGATCACAGAGTTCTTCACACAGTTCACATACGCATTTTCTGTCGGAGTTTCAATATGTCAAAGGTCCTAATTAGTGTTGAACCATGATCTATTCATTATGGTCTCTGTCGTGTAATAGCTGGGCCAGATCTCACTTTTCTTCCTCTCCCCTTTCTTGCATTAATCTGTACCAGTTGTCCATGTAGAAAATGGTAAACTTCATTCGCAGGTCTTCAATAAAGGAAGGCTCTTTGGCTAGTTCATAGGTTGGTCCCAATCTTGTATGTTTTGAGATACCTAGGGCATCGTTCAGATAGCCTGATTTGACTGCTTCCAATGTCCTTAGATCCTTGACGTTGAGCTTGTCCTGTATGATATCTGGTGAGGGTGCCATACTCTAACTGTGGTTATATTAACCGAGCCTTACACTGAAAGAGAATGGCTTCATTCTTTACAAAATAAAAAGTTTATAGATAGTTCAAATTTACATTATGTGATTTGTTGGATTGTCTTGTGATGTGATATGTGATCTTGTACTGTTCATAATGTATTTCAAGTAAAATACCATTCCCTGACTATTACTAGTCCTTCTAATTGTTATTTTGTGATAATGCCTATTGATATGGTCATTTTTTTTGTACTGATAAAAAAAAGGTGTTTTCCCTTAAAATATTAACAAAGTGGGTTGAAACCTAGTTGTGGTAATTTATATGCTGTAATTACTGCCCTAATATAGACATAGATCACATGTAATAAATTATTCTCTTTGCATAAATACTTTTATAGCTAAATCTTATCTGGAGAATGCTCTTATTTTGTTTGTTATAATGATTGATTCTAAATTAAGGTTATGTTATTCTTACTTGCAGCGTTATCCAGTCATGTGGCAGGGGCTGCTGGCTTTGAAGAATGATCAGGCTGCTGTTCAGATGCATTTTGTATTTGGGAATCCACATGTAGCTCGCGATTCGCTACCTTGTAACTCCGATGGAAGTACACCACCGCTCCGAATAGCACAGCGAATGAGATTAGAACAGACGCAAGTAGATGGTGTTGCTAGGAAGATGCAGGTAATTTTTCTCTTCCCAGAAAGGTTTATAATGAAGTTGAAAATTATAAGAACTTTCAATTCATCTTGTGAAAAAGGAAAGAATGACTATAAAAAAATCAATTCCATTGTTAGCAGTCAGAAGATTTTCACACTGTTCCTGCCTTCCCAGTCCTAGACCATTACTATCCTTGCATCACCAAAAACCTATCTTTATTACTGAGAACTAAATACCTGGCGGTTTTCGAGGGGAGATATCAATTCATACACCGAGAGAGGAGCTGACAAAGTTGAAGGGGATCCCATTTAAAGCATTCATATTCAGGTGTAGAGGTATTCAAGGTGAAAAAAGGTTCTCATTATGGTGATCAGTATATCTGCAGGATTGAAAAGTGGAAGGAGCGAGAACCGGATGTCCCTTCACAGTATTGAAGCTTGGAAAGCTACTTGTGTGTGTCTTAATATGCAAGGGGTGGAATAGAAGGTCGTGCCAATTAGTCTGAATCATCCAAACTGAATGTAATCAGAGTAGGTTTCTCTTGTATTCCTTGTAAAATATGTTGGTCATTGTATGAAGGAAGGTTGAGGAATCTGTGATACTGAACTTATATATCTGTGGAAAGCGGTGAGAGAGAGTAATGTTATTGTTGATAAGTTTCAGGTGCTTAGGGCATTGTAGTTCTGGCCCTGTAATATTAGGGCATTCGAAGCTTGGGCTTTCAAGGCCCCTCTTTATGATTCCTCTTTTCCCCCTCGTCCTTTGAGGAGTCTTTCCTTAACATTTTTCCCTCACTTTGATAGATATCTTCACTATCTTTCTGGTCAGTATGGGTTGATTACATGGTTTTATACCTTATAAAAGCAATCCTGATGACCATCATTTCTGTTCAACTTTTTAACTCGACTACTTTTTCAGTTCTCATTTCCAGTCTTCTGGGCCGGGGGGGTGCGAATAAAGAACTTCCACAGTTGTCATATCTCTCCAGCACATCCTTCCTTTCTCCAGTATCAGTCCACCTCTTTCTGGGCCTTCCCTATTGTCTTCTATTTATTATTTTCTCTATAAATACTATAAATCCTATAAATAAATAGGTACAAAACCATGTAATCAACCTATACTGACCAGAAAAATAGTGAAGATATCTATCAAAGTGAGGAAAAATTGTTAAGGAACGACTCCTCAAAGAATGAGGGGGGAAAAGAGGAATCATAAAGGGGGACCTGAAAGCCTGGCCTTTGAATGCCCTAATATAGCAGGACCAGAACTACAATGCCCTAAGCTCCTGAAACTTATCAACTTCCATGCTTATAATTTGATTGTTGAACAATATTTCCATCTCAGCGTTGTTTGGTATTGATGGACTTTGGAGATATTTTGCTGTGATGATGATGATGATGATGATGATGATGATGATGATGATGATGATGATGATGATGATGATGATTGAGCTCGATAGCTGCTGTCGCTTAAGTGTGGCCAGTATCCAGTATTCAGGAGATAGTGGGTTTGAACTCCACTATTGACAGCCCTGAAGATGGTTTTCCATGGTTTCCCATTTTTCACACTGCACCACATCACACTGTTGATGATGAAGTCATTATAGTTTTTGCCAGTAAGCTTGTGAACTGAATAAAGTTATGGTGTACCATATTTCTGAAGGGAATAGTATTCGTATTATTTACCACAATAATTCTGTTCATAAATATGGAAGGTCTAGAGAAAAAGAGTGAGCTCCTATGTACATATAAAATGTTCCCTTCACCTATCTTAAGACGAGATATTATTTACATTGTTACTTAAATACTTAAATAGTACTGTGCAAGATAGGTTTTTACTTTCTTATGTTTGCATCATAATTTAAGTCTGAGTACTAAGATACAGCGATAGCATATACTGTAAAGTATATTTTCGAAGTGGCCAATTTTCTTTCACTCTTCAAAGAGATGTTATAGTGAAAATAGTATTCAGTGAACCCTGGATTTGATATTTCTTTATCATATTCTTACACCTGACTTGAATGATACCATGTTTTTATGATCACAGTTTCTGTGTAATTTAAACTATGTTCAATGATCTAGCTAGCCTTTAAATATAGCCCTGCGCGGATATACAAAATGATATCCACATCCGCAAATATTGTACGTATTTAACTACAGTGTATTGTACTCAGGTAATTGAAACTGACAGATCTGTTAACATAATACAATAGGCCTGACACCTAGGACCAGAACCCCTACAGTCACAAGTTTGAGGGATTTTCTCTTATGACAACTACCGACGTATTGACTTTCCTTCCTTCCTTCCTTCCTTCCTTCCTTCCTTCCTTCCTTCCTTCCTTCCAATAATTGCGGGCAGGAGCTAGGTTGTCTGAGGTTAGATTTACAGCTTCATGGTCTCAAGGCTCCTTATATATCACCATTCCCCCATACCACTGTCAAGGGCAGCCTAATCACCAAGAAAAATAAGAGTATACCTGAGTGAAAATCAATAAGTCAATAATCAATAAATCGCATATCAGTCAAGATAACTTATTTGTTTTACCAATTATATTTTGGATATTTAAAAAAAATTAAGGGGAACTATTTTTAGAATGAGAAGTGACAGGTATTACTAATTTAATTCTCATTGCATCTGCTTGATGAATTGTGAAATTGCCAGAGAAGTAATTCACTTGTTTATGTATTTTGGAAACATAGACATCAATACTTGCGGTTTTAAAACCAGAAATAGATACTAATGAAATGCTGCTCTCTTCATAGTTCTTCTTCTTTTAATTTTATGACTATAGGATCACTGTAGTAAGTCCATATTCTTAATATAAGGATGGAGAGATTATTTATGAATATACCGGTGCTTGGAAACTTTTAATAGTTTTAGTTCTATATTTTATTATTATTATGCTATTACGTGGATGTATTAGAAATCAAAAAGTCCTCTTAAATAGTCTGTTCAAAACTGAAAAACCCAACTGCATTAGAATTTACCTTGCTTTGTAAGATGTTCAGCAAGTAACTATTTGTTACATTTCAGATGGACAATGAACACT
Source organism: Anabrus simplex (assembly GCF_040414725.1). Lineage (NCBI taxonomy): Eukaryota > Metazoa > Arthropoda > Insecta > Orthoptera > Tettigoniidae > Anabrus > Anabrus simplex. The sequence continues at coordinate 1,766,887,288 of NC_090265.1, read as the reverse complement.
GCATGCTGTTAGCGCTTCCTTGTGGACGTGACCATATGGATGTTCTGCAGCAGTCAAACAATCTACAGACTGGTTTCATTACGTATCTACAACAGAAACAAGCAGCGGGCATCGTTAACATTGCTGCACCCGGCTCGCAGCAGGTAAGTTTAAACTACTTACCGATACTTTTCCCTTGTCGAAGTTTTGTTTAGAGTGTAAAATCAAAGATATATCTGAACTTTGTAAGACCAGTTGTGCTATACTGCTTTTCACGAGAGTTTAATCCTGATGTAAACAAATAGGCGGAGCACCTTGTCTATGCATGTGGACATGGACGTAGTTGATTGGAGAAGCAACCATCGCACTCGCTTGACTGTATGTGAGCTCGAAGAGAAGTAGAACGTTGCATTAATGTTATTTTATTTTAGTTTATTATTACATTTAGAGAGTTTGGAAGAGTACATAATCAAATTAAAATATGGTTGTCATATATACCAGTATATATATGGTTCTGTTTTGATAAAATAGTGATTAAATAACGAGAACTGAATGCACAAGGCGTGGTGTAATACAGAAAGTCTTCTCGTAGTGGGGGAAAGTCCCAAGCTGTACAGCGTGGAGATAAGGTGTTGCATCTTGCAGCAGCAGTCAGTGTCAGTATTCATAGTGAGAGAAATGGAGCAAGAGGCATGTATGGAAGCACAAAAGAGGAAAACCGCTTAGAAGTGACCATAGTCAGTGCATCGTGAATGTGTTCAATAAACTAAGTGAATAGAATCCAGGTTTAGTTGTTTATTCAGAAGTTCAGATCTTTGCACTGTTGTCATATGTGATGCACAGCCCCGTATGTCTGAACACAAGACGTTGACGGGGTGGAGGTTGGTACTACACGCTCAGCGAATCACAACTTTTTCTTTGGCGGAGGCGTGGACATACCATGTTTATATCAGGATTAAACTCCCGTGAAAAGACATAATATAGTTCTGAGTGCTGGACTACCCCTAAATGTCTAGAATACTTCCTCCACACCAGGAAGATAAGGATGTTTTCGTGGATATGAGCATTTCCCTACTTCGACCATATTAGGAATGACACCTTCAGGCAGCATATTGGTGTGGCACCAGTCGCTGAGAAGCTCTGTGAAAGCAGACTTCACTGGTATGGGCATGTCCAGAAAGCTGCACCTACCACCATCTGCAAGTCGAGGGAACAAGGCCACTTGGGCGACTCAAGCAAAAAAAAAAAAAACCACATTGTAGGCCATTGTAGGAACTAAAAGATAAACAACTCATCATTATCATAGATGGCCATCCTTATATTTTTCGTAATGTTTCTACATCCATTTCTTCTAGACTTCAACAAGGAGAAAGGCATCCGAACAGCCTCTTGAGAGGTCTTTGGTCTTGATGAGAAAAATGTAAAATGAGAAGGAAACCAGTGCAACTGTGCAAGAGGAAAGAGAGAAAATAATATTTTAAAAATTTGCACAGGTTTGTTTAGGCCTAGCACAAAAGGTATAAAGAATGAATTGGTATAGGTTGTGGAGTGGGAACAAACAAGTCTGTTTGAATATGTCAAGATAGAACGGTAGGCGTGTAGATTGGGACATATACAAGTATAAACATTGTGGGAAAAGAGAACTGAAGACGGAAGAGAAAAACAGAAACGTGACTGAACAAACTCCACATCTTCGCATGGACTATTTTGTAACCAATCATAGTTTTTCTATTTCATGTATTCTTAGCGACCATAAATTCATGTTTGCTTTTGTGGTAGATAGGCATACTGGGAGAATCACCTAAAACTACCATTAGGAATATATCCAAAACGAGATATGCAATGGTTCTGTTTTAAAAAAATACATACAGTATATATACAGTAAAACTTAAGATATTTCTGCTGGGGACAAGGAAAACAAACATGTTAAGCGAGAAAACATACTACTGAATATACAAGCAAAATCTATCCAACAGGGATACAGAAACACTAGATACGATTTTTCCGATATGAGGGCATTTTACGTTGTGTATCAGCAGGTAGTGTGAAAACCATATCTAGGCCTACCATTTCTAAAGATGAGAGGAAAGTATTAAAAGGTGTGAGAGGTGTGAAAAACACCAGACAACAAATATTAAAACATGTGCTCAGGGGCCACTCTTTCTAAAACAAATGTTAGTAGGAGCCTTTTATTTTGGACCAGTGGGTTATTAAACATTATTTTCTGGTCACACTCTTAGACAATAAATTGGAGGTTATGGTACACTGGACGATGTTGCAGAAATGTCCCAGGTTCAATTTCTGGCCTGACAAAATTATTTTATCTTGGACTGAGGGCTGAAGCAGAGTTTGTGAGACCAATGAGTGTGCTGTGTGGTACAGGAGGCAGCAGATGGCTTCATGAAAGCTGAAGATATTGTCATAGTTTATGGCACTCCAATATTTGCAGGCCATCTGACTGAGCAGTAGTAATTTTGGAAGGTCAAAGCCCTTAATGGGCTTTATATACTTAGAGATTATTTTTAAAATATCAACACATTATGTTTATTGTGAAAAAGCAACTGCTTTCTGTTTTGTCATTCATGGCTTTTCCATGTATACAGTTTACTTGGATCATTCTTCTCCAAACTATACCATCTTTTATTCTAGTTAGGTCAGAGCCTCCGCAGGCGACAGCCTCTCACCGTTGACTTCCGCGGTTCAAATCCTGGTCACTCCATGTGAGATTTGTGCTGGACAAAGTGGAGGCGGAACAGGTTTTTCTCCAGGTACTCTGGTTTTCCCTGTCGTATTTCATTCCCGCTTCACTCTCCAATATCAATCAATCAATCAATCACTACTGATCTGCATTTAGGGCAGTCTCCCAGGTGGCAGATTCCCTACCTGTTGTTTTCCCAGCCTTTTGTTAAATGATTGCAAAGAAATTGTAAATTTATTGGGCATCTCCCTTGGTAAGTTATTCCATTCCCTAACTCCTCTTCCTATAAACGAATATTTGCCCCAATTTGTACTCTTGAATTCCAACTTTATCTTCGACTCGTTGGCTGAACGGTCAGCGTACTGGCCTTCGGTTCAGAGGGTCCCGGGTTCGATTCCCGGCCGGGTCGGGGATTTTAACCTTAATTGGTTAATTCCAGTGGCACGGGGGCTGGGTGTATGTGCTGTCTTCATCATCATTTCATCCTCATCACGACGCGCAGGTCACCTACGGGTGTCGAATAGAAAGACCTGCACCTGGCGAGCCGAACTTGTCTTCGGACACTCCCGGCATTAAAAGCCATACGCCATTTCATTTCATCTTCATAGTGATCTTTCCTACTTTTAAAGACACCGCTCAAACTCTCTCGTCTACTGATGTCATTCCACGCCATCTCTCTAATGACAGTGGTGGTGGTGATTATTGTTTTAAGAGGAGGTACAACTAGGCAACCATCCTCTGTATAACACTAATCAGAGAGAAAACATGGAAGGGGTCCGACACTTCGAAAAATGAAGATATTGGCCAAAGGAAGACAAGGGCCACGAAGGGCGTGGAAATGAAAGACTCCCTAGCCCTCGCAAACCTAATAGCGTTGGGGTCGGAAAAGAACAAGAGTTGACCAAGGGAGGTCGGATAGGATAGATGAAAGTGAGGAGCCTGGTACAAGTAAGGGGAAGCAATGCCAGGACTCAGCTAAGGGCCCCATGGTCGCCAACTCATGGTCCAAAGTTCAGAGCCCCTGGGGCATCTCTCTCTCTCCAATTACAGTTCAGAATTTACAAACTGATGAGCCCAACATAGCATCGTAATGAAGTTTTACTGTATATATACTGTATGTATTTTTTTAAACAGAACCATTGCCCATTTTGTTTTGGATATATTCCTAGTGGTAGTTTTAGGTGATTCTCCCAGTATACCTATCTACCACAAAAGCAAACATGAATTTACAGTGGCTAAGAAAACATGAAATAGAAAATCTATGATTGGTTACAAAATAGTCCATGTGAAGATGTGGAGTTTGTTCAGTCACGTTTCTGTTTTTCTCTTCCGTCTTCAGTTCTCTTTTACCACAATGTTTATGACCTGGGTCAAAACGCTGGCAACCAGGAATGAGTTAGCTGGAGAATTTATAATGTCCAGTAACGGTCCATTTATATTGGTATTACATACCACTTAGTCAAGCAACTCGTCTCCTTTCTCCCAAGTCTTCCCAGCCCAAACTTTGCAACATTTTTGAAACCCTACTCTTTTGTCGGAAATCACCGTACTAAATCTGTATAAAAATCTCTCACTTAACACGTCACGATTTTTGCCCTTTACCACTTAGTACGATCATATATTCCCCAGACCTGAAAATGTTCTTTGTCATTCCTTGTGTATGGAATGTGATTTCCACGATAAGACCCCTCGCCACGAGTCGTTCGGAGAAAATTGCACGATAAGAGGAAATGACCTTGAATTCTCGAACACCGAGTATATTGTGCCTTCGAGGGGCAAGCTGTTAGCTTAGGCTTGGCTTAGGTAAAGTTGAGTTTTGCATTATTGATTGGCAGCAAAGACTTTACACTAGAACAAGACAGGACAGTGCTAAGTTAAAGCACAGTAATAGATTCCACTGCGGGTAGGAGCGCTGAATTCAGTTTGACTGGGTGTTTTTTCCAAAGCTGTCCTGGCTGGTAGTCGCCTGAAATTGTGTGTCACGGAAGATACCGCCACAAAATGTATAACGGAAGTGTAACTCTAGCAACCGTGCAGCCATTGGTGGATGGTCATGACCAAGAGAAATATCTACAATCATTTGATTTTCTGAAAAGTGGTTTTGTTTTTTGTTCTATGGAAAGGTCTTTGTTGTCAGTGAGATTGTTGAATAACCCAGTGCGCTTGTTTGTGCTTGTAACCTATTTCGCATTCCAATCAGAAGTTATAAACCAAAATCATTCTTTCTAACTTCAGAAACTTTCCTCTGTGCACTAGTTTTGTTGTTCCATTTCTAGTTTGCTTATACGCATTTTCAATTTTGTCCTGGTTGCCCACAATAGTGTTCAAAGTAGAAGGTGCTAGTTTTAACATTTGTGCAAACTCTACGCACTTAACCATAGCTGGGCTATCACAAGACAGATACCATATGTACCGCGCTACTGAACTTCTCACGATTATCCTATTAGTCCGTAAGTAGGCTGTCACGCAACAAATCACTTCAGTTCTTTTTACCACTCAACACAGTAAATTGAAGGTAAAGCCGTGTACCATTCATACAAAAATACAAACTGCTAGTTGACCGTTGGCACATTTATTCACCAGCGAGTCTGTCCGAATCAGTGCCGAGTACTGCCGCAGTTTTGTGTTTAAGATAGCGGCCGAAGGCGCTTAATCGCAAATGGCGAGTAAAATTTCGCGAGAAATTCGTGCTAGAACAAAGTGACTAGAAAAGTGTTTAATTACCCACTGGTCAGAAACCTAAGGCTTCAACTAACAATTCATTATAGAATTGTTTTAGGAAGAAAGTGATTTGCTATAATATATAGGTATGTACTTCTATGAGCCGAAGGGGAAAATAATGTGTATCTGTTTTTCTGAGTTTTTCACATCTTTTAATTGTTTCTTGTTACTTTAACAGGCTCCAGTAGAGAATTATTGATATTTGGTCTCTCGACTTTTTCACACTTTTTATTGCTCTCCTTAATCTCCTGAAACACAACAAAGAAACAAACAAACAAACAAACAAAAATCCCCTCTTAATTATTAGAGTGACAGAGAAAGCTTCAAATGGAAAATTCTAAATTCTCATGGAGGGAATTAGATATTTTTCACCAATAGAGCCTGTCAAAAACATATTAGATGTAAGGCTTTTCAGGCGTTTGCTCTATTAACCAGCGTTTCGTCTTAGGTTTGACACTAGACTCATCAGAGTGGGATGTGTCAGACCCTACCCACTGACGCTGGAGTGTATGCAGGTGAACTTATCAGAAGCCCTTATAAGAGGCACAGTCTGATAACTGCATATGGGAGATAAATCTCTATTCTAATTCTCTGAGATCTATTTTCTAGAAACATAGCCACCCATTCAGTCACTCTTTTGTCAAGTCCAGTTGCACTCATTTTTACCAGTAGTCTCCCATGATCTACTCTTATCAGATGCCTTAGATAGGTCAATCGCAATACAGTCCATTTGACCTCCAGAATCCAGGATATCTGCTATATCTTGCTGGAATCCTATAAGTTGAGGTTTAGTGGAATAACATTTCCTAAACCCAAACTGCTTTCTATCAAACCAGTTATTAATTTTGTAAACATGTCTAATATAATCAGAAAGAATGCTTTCCCAAGGCTTACATACAATGCATGTCAAACTGACTGGTCTGTAATTTTCAGCTTAATGTCTATCACCCTTTCCTTTATACACAGGGGCTACTATAGCAACTCTCCATTAATTTGGTATAGCTTCGTCATGCAAACAATAATCTAATAAGTACTTCAGGTATGGTACTATATACCAACCCATTGTGTTTAGTATATCCCCCGAAACCTTATCAATTCCAGCTGCTTTTCTAGTTTTCAACTTTTGTATCTAAATGTCATTGTTGTCATAGGTAAATTTTAATACTTCTTTAGTATTAGTCACCTCCTCTATCTGTATGTTATCCTTATAATCAACAATCTTTGTATACTGCTGACTGAATATTTCTGCCTTTTGAAGATCCTCGGATTCACACTCCCCTTGTTCATTAATGATTCCTTGAATGTCCTTGGAACCTGTTTCTGCCTTGTACCTATACATACTATTCCATTTTTCACTAAAATTTGTATGACTGCCAATTATGCTTGGCATCATGTTATCCTTTTTTTTTTTTTTTTTTTTCTTTCTTGCTATTTGCTTTACGTTGCACCGACACAGATATGTCTTACGGCGACGCTGGGATAGGAAAGGCCTAGGAATTGGAAGGAAGCGGCCGTGGCCTTAAGTAAGGCATTTGCCTAGTGTGAAAATGGGAAACCACAGAAAACCATCTTCAGGGCTGCCGACAGTGGGGCTCAAACCCACAATCTCCCGATTACTGGATACTGGCCGCACTTAAGCAACTGCAGCTATCGATCTCGGTTATGTTAACCTTAGCTGACTTTTTTATTAGATTCAATTTCCTAGTAAGTTCCTTCAAATTCTCCTTACTTCCACAGTCAAGTCTAACTCTATTTTATTCCAACCTGCACCTCCTTCTTAGTCTCTTTACTTCACTGTTATAATATAGTGGATCTTTACCATTCCTTACCACATGTAAAGGTACAAGCCTATTTTCACATTCCTCAGCAATTGCTTTAAATCCATCCCAGATTCTGTTTACATTTTTATTTACCGTATTCCACCGATCAGATTTACTTTTTTTTAAACTCCCTCATGCCTGTTTTATCAGGCATATGGTACTGCCTAATAGTCCTAATTTTAATACCTTCCTTTCTTTCACATTTATTTTTAACTACCACCAAAACAGCTTTGTGATCACTAATGCCATCAATTGCTTTGGTTTCTCTATGGAGCTCGTCTGGTTTTACCAGTATCACATCCAGAATATCTTCCCTCTAGTTGGTTCCATCACGTTCTGAATCAGATGCCCTTCCCATATTAACTTATTTGCCATTTGTTGGTCATGCTTCCTGTCGCTTGCATTACCATCCCAATTGACATTTGGTAAATTGAGATCACCCACTACAATCATGTTCCTTTTCTTATCGTTTCCCACATAGCTGATTATCTTGTCAAATAATTCTGAATCAGCATCAGCGCTATCCTTTCCCGGTCTGTACACTCCAAAGACATCAAGTACCTATTATCTTTAGAGATAAGCCTTACACCTAGAATTTCATGTTTGTCATCTTTAACTTTTTCGTAGCTTACAAATTCTCCTTTCACCAGAATGATTACTCCCTCTCCTACCATTCCTATCCTATCTCTACGATACACACTCCAGTTCCGTGAGAAAATTTCCGCATTTCATTTCGTCAGTCATTAATCATTGCCCCAGAGGAGTGCAACAGGCTTCGGCAGCCAGCACAATTCCTATCCTTGCCGCTAGATGGGGGCTTCATTCATTCCATTCCTGACCCGGTCGAATGACTCGAAACAGGATGTGGATTTTCATTCATTCTAGTTAGGTGTAAGTTTGGTGATCGAAACAGTTAATCTGCATTTCCCTGAGAAGGAATATTTAAGAATTCATACAGATGTTTCTGAAATGGTGGACGCAAATGGAGCAGTTTACCGCAGGCTTTTTAGTTATTATGCTCCTATGGATACAAACAAAACAAACTTTGGTGATGAAATGGAAGCTATTTCCCTTGTTCTGCATAAGCTCCTCTAGAGATATTAGGCTTTTTAGAAAGTAATTTTGGTTTAATCTAAAGTGACTAGGTATGTGCAGTGTCCTCAAATACTCTGTCTCAAACAGTAAAGATAAGGTCCATAAGAAAGGTTCTTGAACACTTTAGGGCACTTGGAAAAACTGTTTCATTCTAGTGGATTCCCTCTCATGTTGGACTGAAGGGAAATGAAATAGCAGATTCGTTGGCAAAGAAAAGCACCAACATACATACATACATACATACATACATACATACATACATACATACATACATACATACATACATACATACATACATACATACGTACGCACGCACAAACTGTGACAATGAAGTTCGGTGAATGAAGTCAGAACGGTCGATCCGGCAACACTGGCGAGACACAACGCTGCATCTGTGTAGCAGGAGGTTTTGACCACCTGCTCCCAACGTTGTTCAATTGAGCATCGTGTGTGTGCTGTGTAAGACCTGTTTGACACAGTGTGTGTTTAGTGCGTTGGTTCTGAACTGCGAACAGGAACATGAACGACCAAAAGATCAATGTACAGTTTTGTTTTAAGCTTGGCAAGACACTGAAAGAAACGTGTGCGATGCTGGTACGTGTTTATGAAGATCAAGCACTGTCCTTGAAGTGTGTGTACGAGTGGTTCGCCCGTTTTCGAGGAGGCCGGAAAAGTGTTTCTGACAACCCCCGTAGCAGAAGACCGGTGACCACCATCAGTGACAAAAACATTGGGGTGGTGAGGACATTAATCACGAACGATTGGCAATCAACTGTGCGCATGATAGCGGATGAACTGCAGATTAAGTCTGAATACTTGCGACAAATCGTTACCCAGAAGTTAGGGAAGAGGAAAACGTGTTCTCATCTTGTGCCACATCACTTGACTGGCGATCAGAAGCAGGCACGTTTAGAGGCTTAACAGGATTTTGTCGAAACAGCAGATGCGACACCAAATTTCTTGAACTTTATTGTCACTGAGGATGAAACCTGGTGTCTTAGGTACAACTCTGAAACGAAACAGCAAAGCATGGAATGGCATTCTCCGGGATCCCCTCGTCGGGAAAAGGTCAGAGCCATAAAGTCACACATCAAACTTGCTTTGAAAGGAAGGAGATTTGACAATATTCCTGACATGGAATGGAACGTGACGAGGCTTTTGAACACCATCCAAAAGGAAGCCTTCTTGCAAAGTTTCCAGGACATGTATCGCCGATCTCAGCACTGCATTGTTATGGGAGGGGACTATTTCGTAGGACAGTAAGGTCACTGTCGTGCATAGTTCATCTGTGTTGATGGATGGTACAGGACTATTCACCGAACTTTATTGTCACAGGTTGTACATACATACAAAGGAGACTAACCTCAAAATGCCTTTGCTGAAAAAGCTTTTGCTTCAAGTGACAACAATGATTTACAAGAAAGCAATTGCTGAACAGTCTGGCATAGAAGTCTGGAAGAATATCCATGGAAAGTGGTCAGAAAATACAAAAAATCGCTGGAAGGAAGCGGTAGCTAATGTTCGGCTTAGAATAGGATACAACTGTCTTGCTGGGCTTTTAAGAAGAATTGGAATTTGTCAGTCCAGCAAGTGCCCAGCCAAGTTCCCAATCCAGTATTTTATGAGGAACATCTACTTCACTGCCCAGAACTTGACAGCAATCAGCAAGCTCTACTGGGATACCAGTTCTTTCGTGACCAGATGACTTCTCATCTGCGAGAGGAACTTTTTTTTTCTTTCTTTTTTTTTCTAGTTGCTTTACGTAGCACCGACACAGATAGGTCTTATGGCGACGATGGAACAGGGAAGGGCTAGGAATGGGAAGGAAGCGGCCGTGGCCTTAATTAAGGTACAGCCTGGTGTGAAAATGGGAAACCACGGAAAACCATTTTCAGAGCTGCCGACAGTGGGGTTCGAACCTACTATCTCCCGAATACTGGATACTGGCCGCACTTAAGCGACTGCAGCTATCGAGCTCGGTGCCATAGGAACAATAACATAATTCTGTAGTGTACCCATTCCTAGATGAGTCATTTTCTTTAATATATTTTGACATATGCCCTCTTTTGTTCTTATTGTTATAATTAATATTAACAAAGTTTGTAGTTTCTTCTCCATCAGATGTTAACTTAAACAATGATTAGTTTTCAGTATTGTAACTAATGTTCTTTTATTCATTGCAGGCTGCATATGTTGTCCACATTTTTCCATCATGTGACTTTGCCAACGAGAACCTAGCTCGGATTGCACCTGATCTCTTGCATCGAGTAGCAGATATTGCTCACTTACTGATCATCATTGCTACTGTGTGAGTAGCTAAAGACAAGAGGAAGTCTCTTGCGAAGAAGACGCCTGTAGTACCACTGTGGGTGTTTCTCTAGATTACGCCTGGAGTGATACATTTTACCAACCTGGAAACATGTGTAAGACTACGAAAAAAAGTTTAACTGAAAAGGCCCTTCCTTGTGACAAACGTGTCCTGCTAACTCTTCGAATATTGAACACGAATGTTTAAATTGATATACTGTATGTCTGTATGAGTGGGCCTGTAACTATATGAGACATGATTTTCAGGTAAATACTTTTTTATCAGTGGGTGGAGAAGACTCTTCTGTAGTGTTTCGATCTAGTCATCACATTCATGGAATACACCGGAAGAGAGTGTTGTGTGTGGAAGAATGTATTTGAGGGTATTAGTGCAAAACTGTGTTTCAGATTTAACATTTATATGGCTCGAAGATTGATCCAATGCCATTGAATTAGAAGGAACGACGGCTTCAATTCTGCTATCATTAATGAAGAGAAAAACTAAGGATTTGCACTTGGCAAATATTTTATTGTCAGTGCTATGTAGGCGAGATATTCTTAAAATGACTTTATTTTATGCTACACAGCTTTGGCTATGCAAATGCAGTGTTGCTCATTGAAACTGTGCGGAAATGAACTTTTCAGTGAGTAGCTGTGTTAGGAAACTCTGGACGAAGACCAATTATGTTACATGTGCTTACATATTGTAAACAGTGTAAGATATGTGAAGGTTAACACTAAGTACAACTCCGCGAATTTTAATTTTATGTTTCATTATAACCCAGCTGGTATTCCATTGCGCTATAGGAGTGCTGATGCTGGTATGACAGACATATTCCTTGCCCCGAAATATGCGAGAAATCGGTTAATGTACATTGAATGTGATTTTAATTTTATGTAGTTACGAGCGTTAAGACGGATACTATATAATTGATGTACATTTCTGTAATTATAATGTATAATTCTTGTTGCATCATCATTAAGATAGAAAAAAGAAAATGAGAAAAAAATCAAAGCTGGACTGATCTATTCATCATCCATAATCATTAATTTTAAAATCAGTTCATTACCTGTATATTTTGTACATAAATATTATTATAATTGTGCATTGTTGTTTACTCTTAGTCGAGGTACCTACATACGATACAGTATATATGAATATATGTATATAATATGTATAAAAAAATAATAAGAATGGTCAGATTATTACAATTATAATAAGTGTACTGGTGTGTAGATAGAACTATTCCATGTGCACCATTTCTATCCTGCGAAGTTGTCTAGGCATTTCTCCATATTGAGCCGTAGTTGTTTGTTTTAACGTTGCGAAATACGTTGTAACATTGGAACCTCTCTGCTGTCACTAGCTTAAAATTTATTGTATAGGGCATCTTCAAATTTTGGCAATAGTTTTTATGTTGTTGATTTATTAAGATTATTTTGAAATTAGAGTTGTCATAAATGGTAACCCAAGTGTTTTTCAATGTCAGTTTGCTCAAAACGTCATCCCAGATTCTATTTTCACTTTTTATTGTGTAAAAGTGAGTAAAATCATTACCATATATTTTTTGATGTGTACAAAAGTAAAAGAAAACTGAAAAAAATGAACACAAGAAAAACAAAAAGTCGGTGAAGTGGACGGACACATGCTCGAGTGTTTACATTTTGCAGCCAACTCATTTCCGAAGGCAGGAAACCAAACTTGTAAATATTTTCAGAGACTATCTTAGGCTGTGATCTCTCTGCATAAAGTTACTGAATTTCATTTGATAAAAAGATCGTCCAGTGATTTAAGTTATTTGATGAATGAAAATATAAAGTGTTAATAAAAATAAATGGAAATTCCACCCTCAGTCTTTCCTTTGTATAGTTTATATCCTTTTCTCTTGATTCTCTTCTGTATGAGTGCGAGATCTTAAAATCAAATGCATTTAGGTGCTGATTTTAAAGAATAAAGTAAGTACCTACGATCACTATTTAAAGAACAAAACATACTAAACTTCATAACTTATGTTCAGCGGTGCAGTTGCTCTTCTCCACAACACTTTTTGTTCCTGGATAGTGGTTGTAAGGTGACATGCGAGAGCAATTCCTTAATTAACAGTTCTTTTATTATAACTTTTTTACATGATTCATGACGTAGGTTACTGTAATCGTGTCCTAGTTCGTGAACCATGAGCAATGGCTGAGTGGCCAAGTAAGTGGTCCTGAGATTTGGGATACCATTTAAAAATACTTAAAATCATTAACAAAGGCCCCCTCCTAAACACTACGGAAAATTGTTTTATTTACCTTGACCAATACTTCAACCCTAATTTCAATTTAAACAACATTTCTGAAAAACACAATATCCTATTTGACTTCCTAATTCTTCTTCTCAAAAGTTCTAAATTTCAAAACCCAAATTCTATTTTCCATGCCTTACAAAATTCCTACCTACATTTTCTACCTCCAATAACCCACCCCTTCCCTATCTTATCCTTTCCCATCCTCTTTTAACTTCCAGTCCTTTTAATCTTCTCTTATCTACTAATCCTCTTCCTTTATTAACTTATTCTATCTTTTCTTTTCACCTCTCCTCTCGAGAGAAGAAAGGAAAAAAAAACCAACTACTTTCCGAATTGAAGTGTATGTACTACAGTGCCACCTGCATTTTGGGTCTTTACATTCAAATTTAAACTTTTGCCTTGCACTACCTTAGGCTATCTCAATTACGACCTGAATTCTTATCTTCAAGAAGTAGCGCACTGTGCACATACGTTTTTCATTTGTTTCCGGTATTGTGCTTTTTACCATTTTTCTCTTCACAATTGTTTTTTACGTCAACTGTTCTAAAGAATCTACAAGATCCTAGTTACATACTTCAATTATATTAAATTATATTATTTTTATATATACACATTTTCGCAACCGAAATTATTATGGACTGGATCATCAAGCTATTCACTGAGTTCCATTGGCATTTGAAAGCACAGTGCCGGACATAAATTGTGTTGCGCTGATCTTCAGGAGCTAGCAATTCGCTTCAATCAAGCGACTCTTCTTCGATTTCTACACTATTTTGGACTTCATATTCATTAAATTATGTTGTGACTTTGTGCCTGACCTCTTCTCGTAAACATTTGGAGACGGTGCCGAACTTTGCGTGTGTTGCGCTACTATTCAGAAGATCGCGCCTCAGTTCATATAAGTGACTGACCTTCCACTTCTTCTAGTTTTCACGATTTAAAATCGCACAGTGCCAATCCCCATCATCTTATTTTGCCTCTTCAACGGTTTTTGTGAAAGACTCATTCTTTAATTTCTTATTTACCTATGCATTGTTTTTGCATTTTATTCGGCTGATGATGACCCAGATTGGGGTCGAAACCGCTTCCGCTTATAATTAAATAGAAATGTAACTCTACATTTCTTATTTATTTGTATTGAATAGGTTGAACTACGTTATTTGTTGTTTCAATTTAATTTGGGATACCAGTTGCTACGGAATATAAGTGGACATCTCTAACATATTGTCCAAAATGCCCAGTGATAACTGTTTGTTTTTTTGAAGCATTGTTTTGTTTTTTGCCAGTTGTGCATACAACTTTCTTTGACATTTTCTTCCTGTTGCCCTGTTTCCAATTTTTCAGTAACCCTAAGCTTATCTTAAGCCGTGAACGAACAGTTACAAGAACTTGCAGTAGCCACACTTAATGCGTGGTTCATACTTCACTTCTAATGTGCTACTGACGCCTCACAGGCCGAGCCCAGCAATGCTATAGTATTCATCGTTGGAAACAAAGCGGTACCGACCTTATTTCAAATAATGCGCACACCCATATTTTCTTTGCTACATTCCAGAAGAGATGTGTGGACTATTCATGTATATTCAGTAATTTGAATCCAAGAAGTCATGGGAAGGTTTTGGTAATATTCTGGGAAGGCTTGGTCAGGCAGCAGAGTACAGAGCAACTATGGGATTGATGGTAAATTTAAAAACAATCGAAGGCATTTATGTTGGCAATTAGGCTACTGTGAGAATTGATGGTAGACTGAGATCTTGGTTCAAGGTACTTTGTTGTTCATAGTTATCATGGATCATAGTAAGTGAGTTTGAATCAAGGTGTAACAAAAGTAATGCAGTGAGCTCACAGTTGCGATCAACAGTATTCTATAAGATAGAAGTCAGCTCTTGGACAACACTATTTTTACACCCTGTCTGTTTTCAGATCAACTTTTCTGTTCGGTAGTGAAAGTTGGGACGACTCAGGATATCTTATTTATAAGCTGGAAGTAACCGACTTGTAAATAGCAAGAATAATTTTTGGTACAAACAGGTGGGAAGAATGACAAGAGGGTACTTGTAATGAGGAGTAATGAGGAGATAAAGACTAAGTTACAAATGAACTCTATGAATGAAGCGGCACACACAAACTGGATTCGGTGGTGGTCTCGTATGAGACGAAATGAGGAGGATAAATTACCTAGGAGAATAATGGACTCAGTAATGGAGGGTAAGAGAAGTAGAGGTATGTAACTAAGCGAGGCTACCAAGCTAGTAACAAATAGGATTCTGGAGGTGTTTAGTAAATTCACAGCGCTTACAGATTGAAAGCTGCTGGGCTGAGTGGCTCAGATGGTTGAGGCGTTGGCCTTCTGATCCCCAACTTGGCAGGTTCGATTCTGGCTCAGTCCTGCGGTATTTGAAGGTGCTCTAACACGTCAGCCCTGTGTCAGTAGATTTACTGGCACGTAAAAGAACTTGTGCGGGACAAAATTCTGGCACCTCAGCGTCTCCGAAAAACGGAAAAAAGTAGTTAGTGGGACGTAAAGCCAGTAACATTATTATTATTATTATTATTATTATTATTATTATTATTATTATTACTACTTGATGTAAACAACAGTTTCATAACGATCCTTCATTCTGCCACAGATTTCAGAAGCTTTCACTCCCTCTGACTAGAAATGTACAAACTACTGCGAAAGTGCATATTGCTTGATCACCATATCACTTTTACGGTGTATTGCTAAGGAACCATTTTTGTGTCCAGAAATACGATTTTTTGTTGTGTATAATGCCTGTTGCTCACGGTAAAATTTTCTGTCAAATTTATTGTACAATAATTTAATTTTATAAAATTTCTGTTGCTCACGGTCAAATTCAAGTTTTACAAAACATTTGATAAAACTTTTCATAAAATAGGACATGTTCTATTCCGTAAAATTAATTTTACGAAACGAACCAATCAGCGAAGCTGACATCACGATGATGTTGTGAGAAGATTGTGAAGCTCGATAGTAAACAAAGACTTCTTTGTAAAATGGCAGGACCCGGGTGGACTAAGGAAGCTGTTAGTGTTTTACTGGACAAATACCAGAAATATCCATACTTGTACGAGGTTAAAACGCCACTTTGCCACAATAGAAATGCAAGAAGAGAGGCAGAAAAAACAATCACCGAATTCCTATATGAATGTTGGTCTTCTAACCTCAACTAATTTTCGACCAAGGACAGCAATCCTCTACCTTCTTCTCTTCTTTTGATCCAGTCCCGAGTCCAGCATTTCCTGGCATTTCTTTTCTTCCTTTTTACCACCGTACAACATATAATTGCAGCTAAAACAGCAAGTTTTGCTTTGTTTGTTGGAGCCATACTCTCAAACACACTGTAAGTTGAACAGCTGATTCTTGGTTTATAAGTTTATCGATAGATGGCAGCACATATATATCTTACTTCAGAAGCGAGTTCATAGATGGTCATCCCGATGTTTCCACGGATTTTATAAAATAATTTTACCGTGAGCAACACAACTTGTTTTCACCAAATTTTTATAAAATTAATTGTACAACAAATTTTACGAAACATTTTACCGTGAGCAATAGGCATAAATCTCCATGAAATTTAAAATAAAATTCCTGTTATTAAACAACCTCACTGTTTGAATTGAGGGGAGCAAAGGTGAATCTATCTATTATGTGCATGTTTGTAGGAAATGCAGCACAATGCTGTTTTAGTTACAGTGATTGAATACTGGAGAAATGTAGATTAGAAAATTACTCCTTGAATTTTTGAGTATTGCATATGATGAATGAGATCAGGAAGCAAATTATTTATAAAATATCACTGCATTGCATACAGAGGAGAAATAGCATATAAATCATCGCAGAATAAAACTGATCATCATTTGAAACTATATTATGGGTACATGGAATTGGTGTAACAGATCATACTGGAATCAACAGCTCTGACCCACACAAAGCAGTCCATTCAATCCTTGCGCAAGAAGTTGCCCAACTTTGTACCTTACGTATTCCCTGGCAGATAGCATATGATAACCTACTGCTACATTTTTGTAGGGTAAGTATATGGTGCATTTATTTCTTAACACAATAGCAGAGAAACAAAGAGAACAACGTGTCATGGATAATACTACACAGAAGGTGTATACACAAATAGCAACAGCTACTTGAAGGTACAACACCTACATTATCTGATCAAATTGTATAATTGGTATCTCACTAAATTACTACCATATTAGCCAGTGTCTCAGTGTGTGATTCATGCACACAGATTTCTAAATAATGCTCCCTAAGAAATAAGGAAATAATGTAGCCGTCAGTACTTAAACATTAGCAATTTAAACATCAAAACTGAGGTTGTAAGCATTCCTGTTATTTAAGACCAAGAATTAATACCATAAAAAAAGGAATTGAACACTTAATTGAGTTAAGAAACAATGGTTATTGCACTTAATAAAGGAACCAGTCTTCAGATGATATAGTTTTGGAGAAATTAGTCATAGTTTATGTTCACTTCCACTCATTCAATACACCTGACAATGTAAACAAAATTGTTTAAATTGAATGAGATTCACTATTATGCAGTTGGTTATGTTTAAATACCTAAACAAATAACACATTATTTTAAATTGCAAATAAGCTTTGTTATTTTGATAAAAGAATGTTTTTGTATTACGGAACAATGATCTTGTGTTCTTCTTTTCTTCTTATGCTGTCTCCTCGCAGAGTATTTTTTGCGTTTCTCGTATTAGAGTTGCTGTATCATGGATGTCAAACCACTGTTGGAGCTTCCGTGTCCAGGATAATTTTCTCTGTCCACATGTAACTCTTTAACCCTTTCAATGATAGGTTTTTTATGTATATGTACTCCCTCCATGGTGGGTTTTCTCCCCAAGAATATGCAATTATTGAAAAATAGCTTTACTAGTTATTTAAGTGATATTTTAAGAAAATAAATTAAAATTAAGCATAAAATTACTATAATGATGATGATGATGGTGACTAGTCTACTGTAAAATGATCATTACTGTGGTATTGTTCAAAACAAGGTATAACACATGTATAATTTTGTTTCAGCTTGTTATGAGCATTGTAAGTGCAAAAAATATCAATTTTCGTTCACATTTGTATCATTTTGAAGTCTACTATTTGTAGAAATTGGGTAAACTATTAAGACCTTGTAATATTCATTGATAGCCTCCACAATAACCTGAACCAGTGCAGAACTGAACAAACACAAAACGAAATCTATTTTCGGGGAATCATCACATAATGTATTGTCTACAACACCTGAATTGGGTGAACAGAAAGTTGAAGTAACAGTGTAAACTGACCAGCAATCAAAGATTATTATGATGACTTATTTATTTCAGTTTCACTAGTGGAGGTTGATTCTTTCTACCTTCGTCTTCCTCATTGATGCCGGTGTGTGCATCTTTATCGTCACCTTTTATCACATCATCTCCAACCTCATATTCACAGTCGCTTACATTGTCCAGAAAATCATTATCCGTTCAATTTCATCATTACCAAGGCATCTCCCCTTTCACGGCGCAGCCATTCTTGTTGTGGTATGGTCGGAAGCACAGAAGATACATATTTTATCATTGCTAGGAAACAAGATCCTAACGTAAATACGAAGAAAAAGTAAAACATCTCTCTTTTAGAATTTCCCTGAACTTCTGGCACAACATTTGAACTGGTCGGTCGCTGCATGTATTTTTACAGGCTTAGCAAATTGAATGCTGCATGAAAACGTAAATTTACGGGTTTAGCACGGGTGGCTCGCACAATGTATATTACAGGTTTAGCATTGATTAGGTTAATGCAAATCATGGGTCTGAATGGCCCAACACTTCAAACAATCTATGGGATATGGCTATGGGATATCTCCGCATGCATCATCATAAATAATGTCTTGAGCAAAAATTCAAGCTTTTTTACACTGTTAGCTAAAAAATTAATTCTTACTAATCCATTATTTGAGTTGTGGATTAGATGGTTAAAACCTCATGATTTCTTGGCATATTGAATGATTTTTTTTTTCTTTTTTTTTTTTCTTTCCTGTGTCAACTTCATCAGGGCAATCTGAGAAGTTTCTTCAGAGTACTAAGTTTAAAAATATTCAGTGGGTGTACAACCTTGTCACACACAGATCCTGATGCAAGTCATTTCAGCTCCACCACAGTTCCTTGAAGACGATCACATATTCACTGGCAAGCCTAATATGTTTTAGCTGATGTGTAAGCTTTTTCATGCTGAGCTGAGTGGCTCAGACGATTGAGGCGCTGGCCTTCTGACCCCAACTTGGTAGGTTCGATCCTGGCTCAGTCCGGTGGTATTTGAAGGGTGTTCAAATACGTCAGCCTCGTGTCTAGTTTTACTGGCACGTAAAAGAACTCCCGCAGGGCAAGATTATGGCACCTCGGCATCTCCGAAAATCGAACAAGTAGTTAGAGTGACGTAAAGCCAATAACATTATTATTATAAGCTTTTTCATTCTGAGTGAAGCAAGCAAAATACTGTTGTTGGTCAAGACATTCTTGAACTAAAAGTTGGTCCCTAGTACCAAGACCTGTTCTAAACCCAAACTGAGTTTTCACTTATGTTATCCTCTATTTTTCTCCATAATGGAGTGTGTAGAATTCTTAGAAATAGTTTCAGAGCACTACTCAGACTTATATGCCTGTAATGACTACTTTGTGTAGAATTTGATTTCTTTGGCATGCTGATAAAGGTGGATTTCAGCCAGTGTGCAGGGATGTTTCCAATGTAGTAGACTTGGTTGAAAAGAACCAAGGAAATTTAGAGCTTTCTCTTGAAGGTTCAAGGATCAAATGTTTTAGCCAATGGAACATAGACTTGAATGCTGTCTCTTTTACTACTATCAAATACAGGGTGAATCAATGTAAACTATTGAATGCAGTACAGTGATAGTTACAGGAATCATATTATTTCTGTGACTCCATGGGTGTGTTACGGCTTATAACTCCTGGTTACTAATCAGCATTTAATACATTTATTTACTCTGCTGTATATACAAAAATAACATTATACCAGCAAAAACACATCTGAACCAATTCTCGATATTGGGTTCCTCCTTTCATTTAAAAAAAATGTTATTTCTTTGTCTCTTGCTCTTTCACTGCCCTCTAAAACCTGCTGCATCACTCTCCTGCCAGTAACTAAGTTACGTTAAGAGAATGAAAACTTATGAACTATACATGATGGGCTAACCTAACCTAAGAAGTCATGAACTGAATTCTGTCCTGATATCTGGTAGGAAATCTTGTCACTCTACCACAACGTGTAGCCTTGACTCGTTCACTGTTCTGGAAGGTATTTTCCTGTTTCTGGTTGGCATGGTATTTTTCAGAAACGGGGTGTTATAGGAGGTGGGTTAGGATTCCTCACTGTATCTCATTCTATTTCTTCATCCACTAGTATATAAGCAGGTTTGAGTCTATCAATGGAAACGTTAACATCTTTGCCCTTGAGACTGATGGTGAAATATTTGTGCTGCCTCTTTACCACTTGGAACGGCCCTTCATAAGGTAGCGCGAGGGATTTTTTACTTTGTCTATTCTCAAGAACACCTGTGAACTACAAGAGAGGTCTTTATGAATAAATGTAGATCTGGATGTCGCTGTCCTAGGTTTAGATGCTGTATGTGATCCCAAAGTTAGGTCACAAAGGTATCTGGATTGCACTGTAACTGCATTGAGTGTTCGAAAAACACTCCAGGAAGTCTGATGGTGGTTCTATACACCATTTCTGCAAGTGAGTAGTTGGTGTCTTCTCGAATGGCTGCTCATAGACCAAATAGAACTGTCGGTAGGCTCAGAGTCCTCCTTCTTGTGTGCTCTGATTGCTGCTTTGAGAGTACGATGTAGCCGTTCTATTTTTCCATTTGCCTGGGGATGGTAAGAAGTGGTATGTTGCACCTCTGCAGAGCTTTGGTAGATTTCTAAATAATTCTGATTCAAATTGTTTCCCTTGGTTCGTAACAATTACTTCTGGAACTCCAAATCTACTTATCCGATTGTTGTAGAAAGAACTTGCTACTGACTGGGCGGTGATATTGGCTATTGGAATGATTTCCATCCAGCTGCTGAATCGATCAATGCAAGTAAGGCAGTAAATGTTGCCCTCTGATGGTGGTAAGGGTCCAATTGTATCCACATGAACGACTTTGGATCTTTGAATCTATCATTTGGTTGCTCAAAATTTCTAACTGGAGACTTACTGTGCCTTGTCACTTTGCTTTGTTGACAACTAATGCAAGATTGAGCCCATTTATGCACATCATTTCTTATCCCTGGCCATATAAACTTGGCAACAACATTTTTGACAGTTGCTTTCACGCCAGGATGTGCTATATTGTGAATCTGTTTTAATTTTTTGTGCAAAATAACTTTGGAACAAATGAGTGAATGTTATTAGTAGAGACATCACACCACAACATATACTGAGAACCTAACTGACACTGTTTGAATTTCAGTGATGTATTGTCTTGTCGTAACTACTTCAGTTCTTCATCATTTTCTTGATGCTTTGCTATGACTTCATAATCAGTTACTGAAATTTCATCAAGTCTTGACAAAGTATCGGCTACCACATTATCTCTGCCACTGACATGACGTATGTTGGTCGTGAACTGCAAGATGTACTGCAGATGCCATAGTTGCTGAGGGAATGCCTTCTCATTATTTTGTTGTAATGCGTAGGTGATTGATTTGTGGTCCGTAAAAATGGTAAATTCTCCACCTTCAATGAGGTGCCTGAATTGTTTCATGGCCAGGTATATTGCAAGCAATTCTTTATCATCATCATCATCTTCATCATCATTTCCTTTATCCAGCTGTAGCCGGGTAGGGGCAAATATGGTTCCTCTCCACTTTCTTCGGTCTTTCCACCACTCCTCCTCCAACACTGTGTCCCAGTCCAGGTTTCTTTCTATAATGCTGCGTTGGATAGTATCCTTCCATCTCAATCGTGGTCGTCCACGGCTTCTCCTTCCTTGGATTTGCATTTCCATCACCTTTATTGGCATTCTTTCGTTGCTCATTCGCTTTATGTGCCCAAACCATCTTTATCATATGCACTGTAATTCTTCTGCGCACTGCTAAGCTTTTTGGAGCAAAAAGCTATGGGTTTCCAACCAGCGTCTTCATACTACTGTAATGCTGCTCCAACAGCCTGATCAGAAGCATCTGTGAAAAAGGCTATAGCATACCTGCCAAGTTTTCCGGTTTTTCCGTAAAATGTACGGATTTTGAGTGTGTTTTACGGTTGTACGGATGAACAACGTTATTGTACGGATTTTAAATATCCGCGCTTTTCGCTTTCTGCGTCCAGATCGGATTTGTTTGACTTTCGATAGTAGCTGAAATTAGACCAAATACAGTAGAGGCAATACGCGACACTGAGCGAGATATCGAGGGACAGCTATTGGAGCTCACTCTAGCGGATAGACCTGAATAGTACTAATTCTCTCATAAGAGCACGTGTATTTTTGTGTGAAGTTTTTGGTGTTATTTATGCGTTTTCAGTGAGTTGACATAATTAAATGGTAGTGTGTGTCATTCCTTGATATCTCCTCTCAACATGAGGGGAAAGGTATGTGCTGTGTTTGGCTGCAGTAATTATGAAGTAGAGAAAAATGCGCGGCTGTTCTTCAGGTTCCCTCGTGACTAGAACATGTAAGTAATAATGTGTGTGCATATATATTCTTCCAGTGACAGAGATTTTTATAGTACTTCATAATCTTCTGATCTGCTCGACCCATATTTTAACTGGCATAAAATGTAATGCGCATATTTTATTGTATAGTGCAGCAGTTAACCTTCAATACCGATGTGTTGTTGTAAGTGTGATCTGTGGGTTTTGAAATGTCACAGAAGTGATTTGGGTAAGGTGTACAAGAAATAACGGACGTTACGCTTATATAAGAATTATAAGATCTGTTCAGATCATTTCCAGGCCAGTGACTTTAAAAATCCTCTACTATACAGCCAAGGGTATGTTACATTTTTACTCTAATTGTACGTAAATATTCCTCAAAGCATCACTATCGACAACGTTTTCATACTTCTCTTTTCTTTCTTTAATCCCTCTTCTCAGATTGTTGTTGTTGTTTGAGTCATCAGTCCATAGACTGGTTTGATGCAGCTCTCCATGCCACCCTATCCTGTGCTAACCTTTTCATTTCTACGTAACTATTGCATCCTACATCTGCTCTAATCTGTTTGTCATATTCATACCTTGGTCTACCCCTACCGTTCTTGCCTCCTACACTTCCTTCAAAAACCAACTGAACAAGTCCTGGGTATCTTAAGATGTGTCCTATCATTCTATCTCTTCTTCTCGTCAAATTTAGCCAAATCGATCTCCTCTCACCAATTCGATTCAGTATCTCTTCATTCGTGATTCGATCTATCCATCTCACCTTCAGCATTCTTCTGTAACACCACATTTCAAAAGCTTCTATTCTCTTTCTTTCTGAGCTAGTTATCGTCCATGTTTCACTTCCATACAATGCCACGCTCCACACAAAAGTCTTCAAAAACATCTTTCTAATTCCGATATCAATGTTTGAAGTGAGCAAATTTCTTTTCTTAAGAAAGCTCTTCCTTGCTTGTGCTAGTCTGCATTTTATGTCCTCCTTACTTCTGCCATCGTTGGTTATTTTACTACCCAAGTAACAATATTCATCTACTTCCTTTAAGACTTCGTTTCCTAATCTAATATTTCCTACATCACCTGCCTTCGTTCGACTGCACTCCATTACTTTTGTTTTGGATTTATTTATTTTCATCTTGTACTCCTTACCTAAGACTTCCTCCATACCATTCAGCAACTTCTCGAGATCTTCTGCAGTCTCAGATAAAATAACAATATCATCGGCAAATCTCAAAGTTTTGATTTCCTCTCCTTGGACTGTGATTCCCTTTCCAAATTCCTCTTTGATTTCCTTTACTGCCTGTTCTATGTAAACATTGAAAAGGAGAGGGGACAAACTGCAGCCTTGCCTCACTCCTTTCTGGATTGCTGCTTCTTTTTGAAAGCCCTCGATTCTTATCACTGCAGACTGATTTTTATACAGGTTGTAGATAATTCTTCGTTCTCGGTATCTGATCCCTATCATCTTCAGAATCATAAATAGCCTGGTCCAATCAACATTATCGAATGCCTTTTCTAGATCTACGAATGCCATGTACGTGGGCTTGTCCTTCTTGATTCGATCCTCTAAGATCAGACGTAAAGTCAGGATTGCTTCACGTGTTCCTACATTTCTTCTGAACCCAAATTGATCTTCCCCCAACTAGGCTTCAACTTGTTTTTCCATTCTTCTGTAAATAATACGTGTTAAAATTTTGCAGGCATGAGATACTAAACTAATAGTGCGGTAGTTTTCACACCTGTCAGCACCGGCTTTCTTGGGAATAGGTATAACAACATTCTGCCGAAAATCGGATGGGACTTCTCCTGTCTCATACATCTTGCACACTAAATGAAATAACCTTACCATGCTGGTTTCTCCTAAGGCAGTCAGTAATTCAGAGGGAATATCATCAATTCCAGGTGCCTTGTTCCTATTTAGGTCACTCACAGCTCTGTCAAACTCCGACCTCAAAATTGGGTCTCCCATTTCATCAGCATCAACAGCCTCTTCATGTTCCAGAACGAAATTATCTACATCGTTACCTTGATACAACTGTTGGATATGCTCCTGCCATCTTTCTGCTTTGTCTTCTTTCCCTAGAAGTGGCTTTCCATCTGAGCTCTTAATATTCATGCACCTAGATTTCCTTTCTCCGTTTCCTTGATTTTCCTGTATGCAGCATCTACCTTTCCCAGGACCATACAGCCTTCGACATCCTTGCACTTCTCCTTCAGCCATTCTTCCTTAGCTACCTTGCACTTTCTATCCACTTCATTCTTTAATCGCCTGTATTCTTTTCTGCCCTCTTCATTTCTAGCATTCTTGTATTTTCGTCGTTCATCAATCAGGTCTAGTATCTCCTGAGTTATCCACTGATTCTTAGTTGATCTTTCCTTCCTTCCTAACATTTCTTCAGCAGCCCTACTGACTTCATTTTTCATGACTCTCCACTCTTCCTCTACTGTGTTTCCTTCGACCTTTTCATTTAGTCCTTGTGCAACATGTTCCTTGAAACGATCCATCACACTCTTTTCTTTCAACTTGTCTAGATCCCATCTTTTTGCATTCTTTCCTTTCTTCAATTTCTTCAACTTCAGATGGCATTTCATGACCAACAAGTTGTGGTCAGAGTCCATGTCTGCTCCTGGGAAAGTTTTGCAATCCAACACCTGGTTTCTGAATCTCTGCCTAATCATAATAAAGTCTATTTCATACCTTCCAGTGTCTCCAGGTCTCGTCCACGTATACAGCCGTCGTTTGTGGTGTTTGAACCAAGTATTGGCGAGGACTAAATTATGGTCAGTGCAGAATTCAACCAGCCGACTTCCTCTTTCGTTCCTTTGTCCCAATCCAAATTCTCCTACTGTGCTACCTTCTCTTCCTTGGCCTACCACTGCATTCCAGTCTCCCATCACAATTAGATTCTCGTCACCTTTGACATATTGTATTAAATCTTCTATCTCCTCATATATTCTTTCAATTTCTTCATCATCCGCTGAACTAGTAGGCATATAGACCTGCACTATTGTGGTGGGCATTGGTTTGGTGTCTATCTTGGCGACAATAATTCTTTCACTATGCTGGTCGTAGTAGCTTATCCGCTGCCCTATTTTCTTATTCATTATTAAACCAACTCCTGCATTACCCCTGTTTGATTTCGTGTTGATAATTCGGTAGTCGCCTGACCAAAAATCCTGTTCTTCCTGCCAACGTACTTCACTTATACCAACTACATCTAACTTTAGCCTATCCATCTCCCTTTTCAGATTCTCTAACCTACCACAACGATTCAAACTTCTAACATTCCACGCTCCGACTCGCAGAATGTCAGTATCCATCTTCCTGATGATCGCCCCCTCTCGTGTAGTCCCCACCCGGAGATCCGAATGGGGGACTAGTTTACCTCCGGAATATTTTACCCGGGAGGAAGCCATCATCAGTACATCTTTCATACAGAGAGAGCTGCATGTCCTCGGGAGGTGGTTACGACTGTAGTTTCCCGTTGCTTTCAGCCGTGTAGCAGTATCAACGCAGCTAAGCCATGTTGAGTATTATTACAAGGCCGTATCAGTCAATCATCTAGACTGCCGCCCTTGCAACTACCGAAAGGCTGCTACCCCCCTTTCGATGAACCATTCGTTACTCTGGTCTCTCAACAGATACCCATCCGATATGGTTGCACCTGCGGCTCGGCTATCTGCATCATTGGGACACGCAAGCCTCCCCACCGCGGCAAGGTCACATGGTTCGCAGAGGAGGCTTTTCAGATTAAAGCCGGAATTTTATAGATTTTCTTTCTGTTAGTAGGCTTCATGTTGAGAGGTAAATTGTCCAGCTTTTAAATGTTAATACATTGCATCATGTGTGTAAGGAATGTGCCGATATTTTTATTGACAAGTGTCTTAATGTGATCATACAATGTTTTTTAAATGAGAAAAGACAAATCCAACCGTAAAAGTTCAGGCAGGAATGCTAAAGCTAAAAAAGTAATGCATAAATGAAAGATCATGCCATTTCACAGCAGCCCATTTCATATCTTGTTTATGTGTCTAATTTCAGTCTTTGAATAATAACCTTTTAAATAATTCTTCATTCATTTATCCAGAATTGCTTTAGCAACTTCGAAGTTAATATCTCAATACCACTTTCTTTCTAGACGTAATTTATTTATCCATTTCCGTATATACATTTCCATTGATATTTGAATTTAGCGCGATTTGTTCAGGTCAAGTCACTAGGAGCGCCACCGTCGAATTGTCTCCCATTTTAGCAAGGCGAAATCCGTAAGTGTCGCGTATTGTCTCTACTGTATTTGATTAGACCGGTAAATGTACGGTATCGATAATCACATTATCGATTATCGTCGTGATTTTGTCGCCTGTTCGACCTCAACTGCAGAACTGCTACTTCATTCTCTGAGATGTTCCCAAACAAGTAGCAGGCTATGTTTTAGAAGGAAATAAATCAGTGAAAAGTAGCAGGCTGTGAATTTATATATAACGTTTTAGTAACTGCGTAGTGTTTCGTAACAGTTGAAAGGCTTTGTTTGTTTGTGGCGTGTGGGTATGAGGTTATGAGTAACATTGGTGGTGGTTCTGAAACTGGCGGAATTGTGTAGCGAATTTGTAAAAGATTTAGTTTTCCTAGTGGTTTTCGTAATGAGTTCAACTAAGAAACGATATTATCAATCTTTTAGGGAGGCATATTCTACTGAATTTTCTTGTTTTATACGATCACGAAAAGGCGAAACATTCGCATTCTGTAGCATGTGCTCGTGTGATATGAAAGTTTTTCACGGAGGTAGAACAGAATTAGTAAATCGCATTAAGTCTGTTAAACACGTCTCCAATACAAAATTTATGGATTGCAGTCAGAAAATTCATTAGTTTTTTACCTCTTCTGGAGCTGACCTTGACATAGTAAGAGCGGAATGCTTGTTCACTTCATTTTTAATAGAACAGAGTATCCCTTTAGCTGCTGCCGATCATGCTGGTGCTCTGTTTAAGAAAATATTTCCAGGTTCAGAAATTGCAAAAAATATGGCTGTGGTCGTACAAAAACCACGCACATTTTGAAAGAAATGGCTACAGATTCAAGAAGTGAATTCGTTAGTTACATGCAACGTGAACCATTTTCTTTAGCTACAGATGGGAGCAATAATAGTAATGCGAAGCTTTACCCTATTGTCGTCACCTGTTTTATGGGAAAGCAGGAAAAGATAGCTCAGTGTTGTCTGTCCCAACCTTGGTGGGTGATTCAACGGGAAATAATATTGGTAATTTGATAATTTTACAATTAGAGTGTTGCAAAATACCAATTCAAAATTGTGTAGCGTTCTGTTCCAACAATGCTCCAATTATGATTGGAAAAAAGAATGGAGTTGCTGCTGTTTTAAGGGAAGCACAGTCATCTGTCTTTGTACTGGGTTGCTCATGCCATTTTATTAACTTGGCTGCTGAGAAATGTGCAAGCAATTTGCCTGTTAAAGTTGATGAACTATTAGTCGACATTTTTTATTATTTAGAAAAGAGTTGTAAGAGGAAGGAACGCCTTAAGAAATTCCAAGAGCTTCACAACAAGGAAACGAAGAAGATAGTGAAACATGTTTGCACAAGATGGCTATCGGTAGGAAGGTGTCTGCGGAGGCTGTTGGAGCAATGGGATCCACTACTGGGTTTCTTTAAAGATGAGGTGCTTGTTAATGCTCAGTGTGCATCAAGTACTAGCTTAACATAATTTACGATCCCAAAAGCCGAGCCTGGTAGTTCCAAAGATCATGAAAAGAGGAAAGCTACTATGTCATCAGAATTGGTCGCTCCCAAAAGATTTGCATGCGTCTCAAAATCTGACACTCGTGTGCTAAAGAATAAGAACATTATTCAAAATCGTGAAGAAAATTCTTTTATGGTTCTGTCATCAGGCTTAAATAAGGCATGCTGTGCCTTCCTGTATGCTGTCATTCCTTTATTTGAGAATCCTAATTCTACACTTCGGAGTGCTTCCCCTCACATTCATAAACTACTAGAATTAATGACGAACCTGTTATTATTATTACTTATATATTGAACCTGTTAAAGCAGATGCTTTCCAGATTTGTTAAACCAAAAGTGA
This sequence comes from Anabrus simplex, assembly GCF_040414725.1. Taxonomy (NCBI): domain Eukaryota; kingdom Metazoa; phylum Arthropoda; class Insecta; order Orthoptera; family Tettigoniidae; genus Anabrus; species Anabrus simplex. The sequence continues at coordinate 1,766,858,607 of NC_090265.1, read as the reverse complement.
TCAAAAGTTCTTTTTTATTAAAAGCTCCATACAATTCTATTGAGAATCAGAGAGACAATGATGAGCTAGTCATTGGCGTTGAGACAATGAACTTGGTGAAGAAACTTAATGATAGAGATAAATCAGCATTATTTTCATCTGCCAGGGGTTACTTCTGCACAGCGTGCGATTATATTATTAACAAGTTCCCTCTCAATGATGAAGTACTGAAACATGCAAAGGTTGCAGATATTTCAAAAATTGAAGATGCCCAGCTTTCTTCTGTACAATTCTTTATAGAAAGATTTCCATCATTGCTGCCGAGAAAGGACAGTGAGTCGTTTGAGGATGCAATGAATGTGCTTCAGAACCAATTTGTAGCTCTTCAGATTGATGACTGTGCTACTGTTGAGAGTGAGAATCAGACAGATGACACTAAATGGGCTCGCTTGATGAACATTCGTGGAGCTGATGGTGTTCCTAAATATGATAGGATATCTAGGCTAATGCTTTCTCTTCTGACTCTACCGCACAGCAATGCTGAGTGTGAACGTGTGTTCAGCTTGGTGAAAAAGAATCAGTTTAGGTCCTCAATGTCAAATGAAATTCTGGATTCTATTTCTGTTTTGAAAACCAGAAGTACTGGTCCATGTTACTAGAGTAGTTTTTCTCCAGAATTTCTGAAGAAAGCAACTCATCTCCATCTGTCCTCTCCAACCTGTGATGGATAATAGCCTGTATACTGTGAACTTGACAGAATTTTGTAAATAAGTGTACATGTTTACTTTAATTTTGACGGTGACATTCATATTGTGACCCACAAGTTTAAAGTGCAGAAAAACACTGTTTTGTGTACTTTGTGAACTGTTCCCAGTGTTAAGTGAAAGCAGATGAGCACTCATCAAGATGTAACGTTGTGTAAGTATTTAATTTCAGAGGTGATCATAACTTGTATTCTAATTGTATTAGTATTGTTTGTAATCTCCCCCCTTGCCGTCCTTTTTACTATTTCTCAAGACTTTGCGACGAATGCGCGCGTTGTTAAAATTTTTTCGTTTTAGTATCTTCTGGATTTCTCTTTTTGAAAGTTGGCAGGCATGCTATAGGCAGATCTGGAACTGGAAATGTCGAAAATGTAGCATTAATCAGGTCTTCTTTACATTTCTCAAACTGCTTCTTGGCTTCGTCAGTCCCGTCAATTTTTCTGCTGTCGTTTTTCTTAGCTCCTTTCAAATATTCATATGGAATAGCTTGAGTTTCTGCTGCATTTGGCAGATAACGACGATAAAAGTTGATCAAACCGAGGAATGTGCGTAGGTCTCGCACGGTCTCAGGTAACTTATCCTTGATTGCTTGTACCTTCTCAGGAAGTAGTCTCGAACCATTTGGTGTAATCAAGTACCCTAGTAATTAAAGTTCTTTTGCAGCTATTACAGATTTAGTCATGTTGATACGGAGGCCATACTTCGACAACCGTTCTAAAACTAGCTGTAGGTGATGCTTGTGTTCTGCAACTGATTTGGAGGCAATCAATATATCATCCACGTAAGGGAATACAAAATTTAACCCATTCAACACACCATGGATGAACCGCATGAATGTCGATAGGGCATTCCTAAGTCCAAAACTCGTGATATTAAATTCAAAAAGTCCAAATGGTGTGATAATGGCAGTTTTGTGCTTGTCTTCTTCTGCTATTGGGATCTGAAAATGCGCCCTGAACAAATCGATTTTGGAAAAAAATCATCGTACCATCCAAGACGTGATGAAAGTCTTCAAAGTCTCGAATATGATACGTGTCTGAAATTGTTTGTTCATTCAGTCTCCTATAGTCTCCATTAGTGATGGGGAGAGTTGGTGGTAATAAACAAGAGCTTTGTCAAAGGTACGATAGAGATGTTTTACACGTTGTCTGTGCGAAAGTGTTTTAAATAATAAATACAGGGGTATAATCAGTACCGTACACACTGGTACTATAATTATCTATGAATGTTCGTTCTTTTTAGATTGCGGGCTTATATGAAAATGGGAATACATCGGACAACGGAGACACCAACAGAAAATAGGGTTACCAGTAGGCCTATATTTCCAAGTGACATCAACTTTAAAGATTTATCAATCTCCTTTCAGCCTCATGTGAAATTATTACATATTCACTTGATGGACTACTTCGTTTTCAGAAAATCCGAGATCGATGGAGCTCCAGTGAAGAATTACAAGTCGTTATGTGATGATGGATATAATTTATTTAATGAAAAGTTCATTAAAATCATCAAGTGTGTGTTTGAGAGTGATAGGGTATTTGTACTGCCTTCTGTGAGATCACAATTCACCGAAAACAAAGAGTACACTGTTGAGTTGATACTAGATCGCTGTCGTTCTGGCATTCTAGCAGCAAGTTGTGACTGCGTAGCAGGTATTGGACCCAAAGCCTGTTGTAAGCATACTGCTGCCCTTTGTTATGCCCTTGAATACTTCAGCAAAACTCGTTTGATAAAATGTTCAGAAACACCAACTGACGTTTTACAAACATTTCACCAGCCTGTACGAAAAAGGAAAGTACATGGAAGTCCCATAAAAGTGTCAAATCTGCCCATAGCAACAGGTTCACGGTTATGTTTTGATCCAAGGTCAGCCTCACTTAGAAACGAGGAAGGTTATGAATCATATGTGACATTTAATTGAAAATTCAGGAATGAAACTGTCTTATCTGTCATCACTTCCCAAATCAAATGTTAACATCTTGTCTGTTGCAGATGATCATTTTTATGGAACAGACACAAACTCAATTTATTTAGTGTCTGTCTCTGAGGATGCCATAAAGATATAGAAAGGGAAACAAGAGGGCAATCCAGATGTGCGCTATGATACAAGGAAAGGAAGTACAGGCTAAGTGCAAGTTATTTTGGTAGAATATGCCACACTAAAGATGTCAAAACTTTGGCCCATACAATAATTGCAGGTAGTCAATACCAAAATAAATTTATGAAGTGGGGTTTGGATAACGAATGTCTGGCAAGGAGGAGGTATGAAGAAATGATAGATCATAGTGTATCCAAATGTGCGTTGATTATTCATCACCAAAAACTCTCTAACAGCAAGTTGTGATGGACTCATTGGGAATGACAGAGTGCTGGAACTGAAAGGTGTGCCAAGCCATGAAAATGACAAAGTATCTGCCAGTATTGCACCTTATTTAATTGAGGACAAAGATGGCATACATTTAAAGTAGTCACATAACTATTATTTTCAAGTGCAAGGACAGTTGTTTATCACTGATAGACAGTTCTGTAGTTTTGCTGTCTACACAGCTGTTGATATGGTAATCATAAACATTGAGAGGAATGAGGAGTTTATTCAAGAAATGCTACCACAGCTTGAGAAATTTTACTATGAGTACTTTATTCCAGCTTTAATGGAGAACTAGGTCCATGAGCCTTTGGTATAAATGAACAATTAAGATTACTTTTATATCATGCTTCCAGCAACTGCTCACTTGTAACATAATATAGTCTACGTACCATGTTTTGCTTTAGTAGGCTTCATTTTATTGTAAACTAGCTGATGTACCAGTGCTTCGCTACGGGATTCTCAGAAAGACTGACTTGGTGGTTTTCCTAACTGAATTCAACATAGGTCATTACCAAAAAGGTCAGTAGGAATGTAGCGATTGAAAGCAATGTTATCATATAAAATACTCGATCAAATAAATAATCGCACACTCTCTCACTTTCAACGAACAGTACTACGGTGTCGATCTAAGAGTCCAAAGTTCCAGAGCTGGAATAACCAGGTCGCAGACTGCCGTGAACACTCCTCTGTCATTATTCCGTTAAATATGCACACTACTCATTCCAATCAGTGGCTCAGAGTAGGGATTGTATAGCTCGAATACTATGATGAACCAGTGTGTTACGTACCAGATATATCAGAAAATGTATGAACCAGAGGAATGGCATGCTAAAGAAGAAAGTTATCTTACACCCCAGCTACTTCCCGCCAATATACAGGCAGGCTGTTACAGTTGGTACGACCAGGCGAGTTGGCCGTGTGGTTACGGGCGCGCAGCTGTGAACTTGCATCCGGAAGATAGTGGATTCGAACCCCACTGCCGGCAACCTTGAAGGTCGTATTCGGGAGATAGTGGGTTCGAGCCCCACTGTCGGCAGCCCTGACGACGGTTTTCCGTGGTTTCCCATTTTAACACCAGCAAATGCCGGGACTGTACCTTAATTAAAGCCACGGCCGCTTCCTTCCACTTCCTAGACCTTTCCTATCCCATCGTCGCCATAAGACATATCAGTGTCGGTGCGACTTTAAGCAAAAAAAAAGAAAATATGTCATTCCGTGGTTTCCCATTTTCACACCAGTCACACCAGGCTGTACCTTAAAGCCAAGGCTGCTTCCTTCACACCACTATTCATTTCCTATCCCATCGTCGCCATAAGACCTACCTGTGTCGGTGCGACGTCAAGCAAATTAAAAAAACCTCGGTACGCTGCAGTAATCCTATCTATCGGGGATGAGAGGAAACAGAAGACAAAAAGCACATCGCAACAAACAATGGTCAATGTAATGTTATTGTTGATAAAGTTTATGAGCTTTCTATATTGCAGGCCTTCACGTTAGTTTTCTTTCGACTCTGTGATATTATGGTGTCTTACATAGTAATTTATATCGTAGACTGTAGTTCCTTATTCTCACACTTTACATACCGATTTTCACTAAATTCTGTTTACCCATTTACTCGTGACTCGGCGCTGATATGGACTTAGTAACAAAAATCCAAATTCATGAATATCTCCGATTATATGCGGTACGGTAACAATGTATAAGACATAAGTGATCGGAAATTGAATAACTTCTTACATAACTACTACTAACTTACGGCATAACTTAAGTTATGTTAGTTATGTAGTATTTATCGATACGACCACTAATAACATAAATAACTTATTTGAGAATTACATTTCAGACCTTCCCCTAAACCACCATTTCACTCAGCGTGAATAACATAATTTGCAGCCTAGATTGCAGTAGTTCATCACCCGACATTACATACCGATTTTTTTAAAAATTATCTTCAGCCGTTTTATCATGATGCGTGTACATACATAAATGCATACAGACAGACAGACAGAAATTACGGAAAAGTAAACAAATGCATTTCGTTGTTATTGTTGACATGACCGATACAGAAATACCTACTTTCAAATTCTAAGTAATGTACAGACAAAACTCTTATTTTATATACAGTATATAGATTTATCGATACGACCACTAATAACATAAATAACTTATTTGAGAATTACATTTCAGACCTTCCCATAAACTACCATTTCACTCAGCGTGAATAAAATAATTTATAGCCGAGCTTGTAGCGGTTCATCACCCGACATTACATGCTGATTTTCATTAAATTCTCTTCAGCCGTTTTCTCGTGATGCGTGTACAGACAGACAGACAGACAGACAGACAGACAGACAGACAGACAGACAGACAGACAGACAGACAGACAGAAATTACGGAAAAGTAAAAAATACATTTTCTTGTTACTGAGGACATGACCGATACAGAAATACCATTCTTTTCAAATTCTGAGCAATGTAGAGACAAAACTCTTATTTTATATATATATAGATTACATTTCAGGCCTTCCTCTAAACTACCATTTCACTTACTGTGAATAGCATTATTGACAGCCTAGATTATAGCGACCTATTCCCCGACTTTCCATACCAATTTTCGTGAAGATACGGCCACTAATAAAATAAATATTTGACAATTAAATTTTAGACCTTCCCTAAACTACCATTTTTCTCAGCGTGTATATCCCATATTGTAGAGACTTATTTCCCATCTTTGTCTAACGATTTTCGTTAGGACACGACCACTAATAACATAAATATTTGAGAATTAAATTTCAGGCCTTCCCCTAAACTACTATTTCACTCGGCGTGATTAAAATAATTTATAGCCTAGATTGTAGCGGCTCATCACCCGACTTTACATTCCGATTTTCATTAAATTCTCTTCAGCCGTTTTCTCGTGATGCGTGTACATACATACAGACAAACAGAGAGACAGACAGACAGACAGACAGAAAGACAGACAGACAGACAGACAGAAATTACGGAAAAGTAAAAAATGCATTTTCTTGTTACTGAGGACATGATCGATACAGAAATACCATTCGTTTCAAATTCTGAGCAATGTACAGACAAAACTCTTATTTTATATATATAGATAAATACATACTAGCAAATACAGTACAGACAATACACGACACTTACGGATTTCGCCTTGCTAAAATGGGAGACAATTCGACGGTGGCGCTCCTAGTGACTTGACCTGAACAAATCGCGCTAAATTCAAATATCAATGGAAATGTATATACGGAAATGGATAAATAAATTACGTCCAGAAAGACAGTGGTATTGAGATATTAACTTCGAAGTTGCTAAAGCAATTCTGGATAAATGAATGAAGAATTATTGAAAAGGTTATTATTCAAAGACTGAAATTAGACATATCAACAAGGTGTGAAATGGACTGCTGTGAAATGGCTTGATCTTTCATTTATGCATTACTTTTTTAGCTTTAGCATACCTGCCTGAAATCTTACGGTTGGATTTGTCTTTTTTCCTCATTTAAAAACAATGTATCATCACATTAAGACATTTGTCAATAAAAATATCGGCATATTCCTTACACATATGATGCAATGAATTAACATTTAATAGCTGGACAATTTTCCTCTTAACATGAAGCCTACTAACAGAAAGAAAATCTGTAAAATGCCGGCTTTAATCTGAGAAGAGGGATAAAAGAAAGAAAAGTTTGAAAATGTTGTCGATAGTGATGCTTTGAGGAATATTTACGTACAATTAGAGTAAAAATGTAACATACCCTTGGCTGTATAGTCGAGGATTTTTAAAGTCGCTGGCCTGGAAATGATCTGAACAGATCTTATAATTCTTATACAAGCGTAACGTCCCTTCTTTCTTGTACACTTTATCCAAATCGCTTCTGTGACATTTCAAAACCCACAGATCACACCTACAACAACACATCGGTATTGAAGGTTAATTGCTGCACTATACAATAAAATATGCGTATTGTATTTTAAGCCTGTTAAAACATGGGTCGAGCAGGTCAGAAGATTATTAAGTACTATAAAAATCTCTGTCACTGGAAGAATATATATGCAAACACATTATTACTTACATGTTCTTGTCACGAGGGAACCTGAAGAACGACCGCGCATTTTTCTCTACTTCGTAATTACTGCAGCCAAACACAGCACATACCTTTCCCCTCATGTTGAGAGGAGATATCAAGGAATGACACACGCTACTATTTAATTATGTCAACTCACTGAAAACGCATAAATAACACCAAAAACTTCACACAAAAATACACGTGCTCTTATGACAGAATCAGTACCGTTCAGGTCTATCCGCTAGAGTGAGCTCCAATAGCTCTCCCTCGATATCTCGCTCAGTGTCGTGTATTGTCTCTACTGTATTTGATACTAGCTATCACGTGATTGATATCCTGAAATTGCACATGTAACATACAAAAATAATCCTACCTGACAGAGGAACTTTGCTTATGTGAAGCTTTGTTTGTAGAATTTTGTATATTTTCCCTAAGCCGAGAGCCCTTTCAATGTGTATACTTTTGGAAGCAATTCTCCTTGTCATGGTATTTTCCATGGTGGAGAACTGCCTTTTCCCTTTCAAGAAGGGTGGAATATTTACATTTACTCCCTTTGAGCAAAGTAGGTCTTGAATTTGAAATCCTCGGTCAACCATTACTGAGTCACCTTCTTCCAACAAGTCAATAATATTAGATTTTATGAACAACTGCCTGTCTGAAACTGATCTGCCATACGCATCTGATATAAAACACACAAATCCTGATGGATTGATTCCAATCAGTACCTTCACAGTCTTACAGTTTTTTTACGTAGAAAATGTTTCGTGTTGGGCACTAGAACACTTAGGCTTCATTATTGGAATTTCAGTACAGTCTAAAATTACTCTTGTGTTAGGATATTGCTTCTTAAATTCCATAGGGGAGTTTTCCTTCACAGTCTTCTGATCAACCCAAATATTCAATTCTTTAAACTGGCAATACATAAAATTTATCTATACAGAAAAAAATAGCCCTACTGTTGTTACATTTAAACCAAAATCATATGGAAGTTCCTTATCTGGTTTGGCCATTCTCAATTTCATCATTGTTAAAAAGAAACAGTATTCTGGTGAAACTGGAAATACCTGCAGACTAAATCTACCCCTTCCCAGGGCTTGAAACACTAAATAAAAATGATCTCTGTTGTCAAAACCTGTGAAGAGTTGCACTGCACCAGATATTGTTAGAAGTCTTTCAATATCAAGTACACCCTCACCGTCTTTGGTTTGGCATGCAACATCCCTAAATAAGTTACCGGTACCACTTGATAATGGAAGGTTCATATTTTCATTAACACTAGATGAATGACACTCTTCAAATGCAGCTATAGGTAAGTCATTGGTATCCAGAAGCACAGCTGTGTCTTGCCTTGTCATCAGATCATCCTCCTTCTTTCCTCTGGTACGTGCCCTAACCTCTCTCATCTTTACATCTGAGCCGGTGTCAGGAGTGCAGGGAAATACAGATGGCACTGCATGTATTTTCAACCGCGACCTTTCACCTACACATTCAAAATATTCGTAGTCATTCGAACGATAATATAATTGCAAGTGGCATGTACCTCTCTGCTGTACCTCTACACACACTTTAACACATTTAATGTTAAATAGACTATAGGCGTACTACTAATCATTTATATACTTATCTACGTACCTAATAACGTCGTTCTATAATCATCGCTCCTAAAATGTATTAAACAGACTCTATAATTCTTCGTAATCTGGCTCAGTTTAAGATTCTTCCTTCTGATTGAATGTATCCACTGTTTTCTAAGTTTCACATCTTTCGGAAACTGATGGAACGAAAATGGCATGCCTCGGTTTTTGCACAATGGCACACAACAGTTATCTGGCATTTTTACTGAATCTCAGCATACCACAATAGTACTTATGAGTCTTCTTCTTCTTTTTGGTTAGTTGTTAGACATCGTCGTAAGCGTTGCCGTTGTATTATAACGAAGGCAACGGTCGTAAGACGCTACGTCCAGTCACTGGTTTGCGGGTTAATTATAGTCTAAGAGAGGTGCCAACTTAGAAGAAGTGAATACAATACAAAAGAGTAGGGTTAGCTAGTTAAGGAAGTTAATCAAGCAGGTAATGCTGAAACTTAGGAAAAGACAAATTTATTTAGGCTAACCTATCAGGGCATAACACAAAAACACTGGAACACAAGGTTCTAATTCTTCACGTCTGTGTAGTCTATCACGACGTCTTACTACAAACGAACTTGACCGGACCACAAATAAGGGTTGGGATGTGAAAGTACGTACCTAGAGAAAAGGAAAAAGTTACAACTGGATATGTTACAGGTAACTAAAAATTAGAGTATTAAGTCTACAACGCGAAAAGTCGGTTGGTACACTAAACACGAAACATTTAACGGCAGTTGGTAACCCGCGTTAAGAAGCTTAGCTATGAACTCGCGACGTTGATGTTCATATGTCTGACACTCAAAAAAGATGTGATTTACCTCAGTTCGTGTTTGTTCGCCATGCGGTACGATAGATCGTGAGTGAGTCATATACGTGTACGGCGTTGGTGACTAGTTTTCCTTTTGTGTGTGTGTAGAGAGTGGACGGCAGGCCATGGCTGCCTCCAGTGGAGGGAAATCGCCAGTGTCGGGTGGTAAGATATTAGTGGAGAGTGAAATCGAAGTTCAAATGGAGGAGGATTCCATCTCTGATAAATCTTCCGATTCTGAGCAACCTCCGCTACCCAATTCAATCAATAGTGATCAACGAAGTCCAGCTACAGGAACTCAACTTCATTCTACTGAAGGCCAGCCCGATCAACAATCAACAGTACAGCAAGTGGTTACTGCACCTGAGTATTATAATAAATTCCACCATGGTCCATATATAGTTTTCGTAGAATCCACTTTAGATAAGAATGTCTGTAGATTACACCCCATGGCCCTTGGTCGCCGTTTTTATGAACAGGACTTAAACGTCAAATCAATTCAACGAAAGGGCAGGAACAGGATCCAAGTGACCTTTCAAACTCTCATGCAAGCTAATGCGTTTTTGCATAACTCTATATTAGAAACATTAAAAATCAAGGCGTATATTCCCTCATCATAGGTATTACGAGTGGCATTAATACGTGGTGTTGATAAAGACTTTTCACATGAGGAAATCCTCAACCATCTGGATACTGTAGTACCGGTTAAGTCCATTCAGCGGCTTAATCGCGAAGTCGTACAGGATGGTGTAACAGCGTATCTTCCTATCGGATCAGTTAAGATTATTTTTCGTTCACAAACGCTTCCTCAACAGGTGGCTTTGTATAAAGTATATATGGATGTAGAACCTTTCATCTTTTCACCTATTCATTGCAGAAAGTGTCAACGATACGGCCACACCGAAAACCAATGTCAAGCAAAAAATTTCCGATGTGGTAAATGTTCCCAGTTACACGCAACTAACGAGTGTACTGAACAATTTATTCAATGTGCCTATTGCAAAAAAAAAGACCCTCTCACGGGATCACTAGACTGTCCCGAGCATAAATACCAAGTTCGAATTAAAAAACTCATGAGTACGGAATACCTTTCATTTCCTGAGGCAAAAGCTCGGGTAGCACTTCCGGTTTATTACCCTGACCAACAAACTTATCAGTTTCCCCCATTATCGCAAGAAAATAGATCACCTCCGATTGAAAATCTACGGAAGCGAAAGTTTACTCAGGTTGTACTGCAATCTCAGCCCCCAGCACCTGAGCCAGGTTATGACAATCAGGGTTATTTAGCCATTCTCCGTAACGAAACTGTAACTTCAGAGCGATTAACTCCGCTACCGAGTACATCAGCGGCAACTGAATCAGTGTTGCATACTCAACCAACGCCCCAACACCGAGGGCAGAGAAATATTTCAGCCTCTCAGGCCCAAAATTATACTCCAACGAAGGAATACCTTCACCAAGAAATTCAACGCATCCTGGTAATTTTAATACAACACTTGGGTCACGAACCCCAACTTAGTAATGTACTTTATAAATTAAGGGATCATATCATGACTATCGCTTCATGATCAGACTACTTCAATGGAACAGTAGAAGTGTCATTTCTAAGCGACGTGAATAATAATTACTAATACACGTGACTCAGGCTAATCTCATATTTTTACAAGAAACGTATTTTAAAACTCGCTCAACGTTTTCGATTATTTGGCTGTCAGATAATATGACACGATGGTGACGGTTATCACGGGGTAGCCACGTGCATTCAGAATTCTTTAAGTTATACTACGTTATCTATTCAATATCTTATACAGCACACTTATGCAGTCGGACTTATTTATAATAATATTTGTTTTCTAAATATATATTGTCCTCCGCAAATATATATTACCCAAGGACAATGGGCGCAATTTTTTGCTCAATTTGAACAATTTCAACACATCTTCGTTGTAGGTGACTTCAATTGTCATCATACCGAATGGGGAAGTTCAACAGATACAGCAAAAGGGTTAAATTTATTATTAATGTCCAATAGACACGACTTTTAATTCTAAATGACGGCTCTCCAACTCGTATTTCACCTCCCGGTTCCCCACCTAGTGCAGTCGGTCTAACACTTTGCAGTACGAACATGGTTCCAGTTACCACATGGCATACTTTGGCAGATACTCACACTAGCGATCATTTCCCTATCATCATCACGTATGGTCTTAGTAAATGTGTCCCGACATAATTATCATTGCCAACAGTTAGTAACATACGTTCATATAAAAATTTTAATCCCAAAACTTATCGTGAATACGTTAATCAAGTTCTACAACGTGAGCGTGGTAACAACATAACTTTTCCGTCCTTATTTGCCTTTTTGACTCACTATTTAAATACCTTTCACCCTTGCAGACCCATTAAGACATTTAGACCTCCCCAGTTTCTGCAAACAAATGGTGGGATAAAGACTGTCACGATATTATATCTCGGCGCAAACTGTTATTCAAATTATATCGTACGTCCATGACTCAATATAATTATCTGCAATTAGGTAAGCATATCGCGAAAACGAAACTAATTTTTAATTCCAAGAAACGTAAGGCATGGCAAACAGTTCTCTCCTCTTTAACTCCTCACCTACCTTCTGTACAATTATGGAACGCAATTCGTATGATTACACGAACTTTCCAATATCAAACCCAATATTCTTTTCCTCGCACTGTATTAGAAGAATTTCTACAGTCGATCACCCAGGCCTCGGCATTAGCCCCATTTATACCCTCGTCAGCTCATGATCCTCGTCAATTTCCTACATTGCTACAACCAATAACCTATAATGAACTTCAAACAGTAATATCCTATGTAAATAGTTCATCACCAGGACCGGATGCTATTACGTATAACATGATTAATTTACTCCCCTCTCAAGCTCAGGTTTTATTAATGCAGTATTATAATGATATCCTCAATTCCGTTCAAGTGCCAACACAATGGAATACTTTTTTATAACTCCAATATTAAGACCATATAAACGTCCAAACGTTCCAGAAAATTTTCGTGAATAGTTTTAGGTTCATGCATCCGGAAAAAAATTTGCAAAATTTTACTTCAAGACTTGTGTGGACGTTGGATTACTATAACATGTTTCCTAAGTATCAATTTGCTTTTATGCGAGGACGCAGTACACAAGATCCTATCATAATATTGATCCTTGATATCTTATTAGCTCGATGGAGGAAGCAAACTACTATCGCTATTTTCTTGGACATCAAAGGCGCTTACGATTCAGTCTTACTGCATATTTTATGGGCAAAATTATCTAGTCATGGATTTCCCTTTAATTTTATATCTATTTTGTACCAATTATTTACAAACCGTACAATAACACTAAAATCTTCTCAATACCAAATCGACAGTCGTCAAACATCTCATGGCTTACCACAGGGGTCCATATTGAGTGGAATATTATTCGCTTTATATATGAAAGAACTAGAATCTATTGTAACCCCTTTCGCACGTATATAAGCTTTTGCTGATGACTATGCAATTTATTTTTCCATACTAACATTGACGACTGTAGGAAAACAATATCGCAAGTCATGAGTCTTGTTTTTCAATGGCTAACCTCCCATGGCCTCCACCTTTCACTTCCTAAGTGTGCAGTTATGATTTTCACTACTAAGCCCGTGGTTGATAAAAGTCCTATCAATTTTGATGGCTATAGTATCCCTTTTGCCCCCCAACACTCGTATTTAGGTATTTGTATGGATCAAAATCTTAATTGGAATATTCAGCTTCAGCGGTTATATCGAAAGTCAGAAGGTTATCTTAACATCCTGTAAACAGTAACTACCGGTAGGCGTAATTGGGGTGCTGACCCTTCCTCAGCTTTACAGTTGTATAGAGCTACAATTCGATCTACATTGGATTACAGTTCGCATATAATTGACGTAGCACCTAAACAAACTCTCTTAAAATTAGATAGAATGCAATATTCCGCCTTACGTATAAGTATTGGTGCTCTCAAAACTACACCTACCAATGCTCTGTTATTTGAAGCCACAGAACCTCCTCTTCACATTCGTAGGTTAAAACTAGCAAAAAACTTTATTCTCAAACGTATAGCTCGATCGAATTCCATTATAATTCCTAAACTGAAATTATTGTACGAATATTACCAGCAGCGACCCCCAACAAATAGACGATACCCAGCGATATATATGGCATATGTTGACATGCAGAATATTCAAGACTCGATTCTACGAACACCTCGATTAATTATGTATTCATACAATTATGATATTTTCACTTTCAAACCGTCAATAATTATACCTTCTTCCTTCCCATCCGCCCAATCTTCCCGAGGGACAGAATCTACTAAGCTCATTCACAAAAAATTTAAAGGATCGTTAAACCCACAAGATTATAATATATTTACCGATGGGGCAAAATCCCCTAATGGAGTAGGAGCAGCTTTCTTTGACTCTCAGGCACACAGAAGTTTTAAATATCCTCTACTGAATATTATAACTATATTCACAGCAGAACTCTATGCGATCTATCAAGCACTATTACATGTCCAACGTCTTGGTTTCCGGAAGATAAATATCTTTACAGATTCTCAAAGTGTTATCCAGGCTTTACAGTCCTTTTCACAATCCCACAATATGTATTTATACGAGGTTAAATACTTGCTTTATCAACTTGAGAAGTCAGGCGTCTATATTACGTTGATCTGGATAAAAGGGCATACTAATCATTGCGGTAATGATCAAGTCGATTCTGTAGCCAAGGAGGCAAGTCACGATACCTCAAACCCATTACAAATCAAAATTCCGATTTCTGATCTCTTTTCTCGCATTACGCAAGACGCTAATCAAGCTTGGCAAACATTATGGCGACTATCTGCAGGTACGAAGGCAAAATACTACTATCAATTACAACCCAATATCCCGATACAACCATGGTTTTTCAAAGGTACGTACACGCGACGGCACATTATCAATATAATACGTTTACGTTTTAATCACTCCTTAACCCCGGCCTACAAATATAGGTTTCATATTTCTAATCATCCATCCTGTACTTGTAGCCACAGAAATGGAGATAGTGATCACCTCTTTTTCCAGTGTCCACAATATGCCCTCCAACAACGATTACTAATTCAAAAATTAATAAGTCTCTACGTACCTCTGCAACACGTGTTTCAGTATTGTTGTTAGAACCATCACCACATATAATCACTTATTAACCAATTTCTTGATTCTACTCAAATACGGTTGTAATTATACTACATTCATTTGTTTGTTCACTACGCATGGAAATGACACTCCTGCAGGATCTTTTAAGTGCTTAGTTAGTATATTATTACATATTGATAGTCCTGCAATGGTTCCTAATATTTAACATCACACTTGGTTATTCGTGCAAATAAACTTCAATAGTGATGCGTATGCTTAGCAAATTGAATAATATCATTGAGTGAAATACTAAGTATTGATTGAGACTGGGAAAAAGAACACTTCATTCCCAAACAAACTCCTCAAGAAAGAAAGAAAGAAAGAAAGAAAGAAAGAAAGAAAGAAAGAAAGAAAGAAAGAAAGATGTGATTTACAGTACCGTGCGCATGTCCACATGGACATACATTACTTTCGATAAGATTAAGGCGATAGAGATGTGCGGACGTACATACATGATTTAAACGTAGTCGTATGATTGTAGGAATATGACGCCGAGTGTAGTTACCAAAAGCGAACCACGGTTTATTAGGAATGTCAGGCATAAGCGTGAGTAAGTGCTTACCTTTAATCTGTGATGTTCGGCGCCATTCCGCACTCCACTGATCTTGGATGAAGTGACGACATTTTTCCCATAAGTCTGTGTGTGGAACTGCGATGTAGTATTCTAATCCGGTACCCAGTGCTGCCTCTTTGGCTAGGGAATCTGCTGTGATGTTGTCTTGTATTCCAGAACGGCCCGGAATCCACGCGAATAGGACTTTAACATCACGGAGGGACAAGTCATAACTTAATTTGCGTAAATTTTGAATGTACCAATAATTTGTATGTTCGGGATTGTCTAAAGCCATCAAAGTGCTTAGGGAGTCAGTACAAATTATAGCTTTGAATATTCCGGAATATTTTATGTACAATAAAGCCTGGCGGATTGCGAATATTTCGGCCGTGAAAGAAGAGGCTAGGTGTGGAAGAGTGTATTTTTTTCACAGCCAGTTGTGGTGAGTAAAATGCAGCACCTATACCAGTTGAAGATAGATCCTTTGAACCATCCGTGTAGAAAGTTGTATACTGCTCATTGTTACTTAACGCAAATTGAAATAGACTGTTCGTGACATGACTATTTGTTCGGAATATTGGCGGACGATTTTCAAAGATAGTGTGAAGAATGTCGGGTTTAAATGTACTAGCTCGAAAAGGTATAGAGTATTTCGGGTGGTTTAATGTTTGGACCATACTAGTACGAAAGTGACCGAATTGGGTAAATGCCCATAATAGAGCCTTGTTGATGTTCTTCATTAACATTCCGGTTTTGATAATATTCGTGTAACAGCTGTAGTTTCGGAAGGATTGGGTGGCGATATTTATTTCATTTGTTTAGAATATATTTGCTGGCGAGTAGTCGTCGAAACTTTAATGGCGGTTCTGATGCTTCTGCTAAAAGTGCGTTCGTTGGGGAGGAAGACATAGCCCCTTGATTAATCGGAGTATTTAAAACTGAAAGGTATCAAGTTTGCGTAGGTGGCTAGTAGATGCTATACCAAGAAATTGGCAGCCATATTCGAATAATGACCGGATGATATTTTTATATGCCGTAAGAAGGACATGTGGATCCGATCCCCAGGTGCGTTTAATGAGAGATTGAATGATATGATATTTAGTTTCTAATTTGGAAAGGATATATTCGATATGTTCGATCCAGAGTAATTTGTTATCAATTTAAATTCCTAAATATTTGATCGAAGTTTTGATACCAATCTCATGGGAGCCAGAAGTTATTGGCGTATGATCATAATTGCCTTTCCTCGTAAAAATCATTGCAGATGATTTTTGATATTCTATTTCTAAATTATGATGTAGAAGCCATCTATGGAGGACGTTAGTGTACGTTCAATGGTAGTATGGGATTCGATTGCCGATTCTTTAATGGAATAGATAACTATATCGTCAGCATATTGTAGGATTCTAGCCTATTGAGAAATCATCCGCTCTACGTCAAAGGTATATAACAGATATAAGATCGGGCTCAAAATGTCACCTTGTGGGAGACCTTTGGATGTGTACCGAGAATCTGTCCATTGTTCTTTATAAAAATGTGACGATTAGTGAATAATTTCCGTATGATATTAATAAACGGAATAGGAAATTACCATTTGGCAAGAAGTACTCCGATGTCCACATTATCATATGCTCCTTTTATATCGAGAAACATAGCCGTCAAAACATCACCTCTACTTCGAGCGGGTAATAAGTCTGTAAAAATTATGTTAAGAGCGTCTTTCGTACTTCTAACATTCAAAAACCCAAACTGATAAACTGGTAGGGTATTATAATATTCTAAGCACCATAGAAAACGGTGCAAGAGAATTCGTTGGAAAGTTTTACGAAGGCAGGATCCCAAAGCGATCCCTCTATACCCGTTTGCGTCTTGAGGATGTTTACCTTTTTTAATGCTGGGATAATTTGAAAATCATTCCAATCGACAGGAATTGCTTGGCTATCGAGTATGGCGTTAAATTTATTTACCAGCGTTTGCTTAGCGTGGGACGGTAGATACTTCAACATTTTATAAGTTATAGAATCTCTGCCCGGACTAGTATCTTTTCGATGTTCAAGTGCCATATCGAGTTCGTGGAGGGAGATATTCTGTAATAGACTAGAAAATTTCGCGGAGGCATGAATAAAACTATAGTACTAAGAAGGTTCCGCGTAATCTGGTGTTAGGTGGTGATAAAATTGGACAGTTCCGTTAGGGTCCGATTGAGAAACAAAATTTGTGTGAGCATTACTTAGATTTTTTATGGCTGCCCATATATCTTTGATAGGAGTTTGTCTATTGGGAGATGTGACAAATACCTTCCACGCTGTTCGTCGTTTTTCATTAAAAATAGACTGGATAGAAGCGACTATTTTTTATACTGAATATAGTGATCATAAGTGCCATATGTTCTATAAGCTTTTAAGGCAGCTTGTCTTCGACGAACTAAAGAAGCGTATTCGGAGTCCCACCAACGAATAGAATTGGTCTGAGTTTTAAAATTCTGCTTGTGTTCAATGGGGTGATAGGTATCTAGATAAGAATGAATAAAGCGTAATAGTAGATCATAGTCAAGAATATGTGGATCTGGAAGTGTATAGCTTATTTTATCTGCGAGAAAGGTTGTGAATAAGTCAGAATCAAACGAGCGGAGATTACGAGATGCAGTAAAGTGAGAGACATTCCTGTGAACCTGTGGGCCCATATCTATTAGTATGGGGAAATGGTCGCTTTGATGGGTATCATAAATTACACTCCAATTTGTTTTGTGTGCTAAATCAACTGTGCAAATAGTGAGGTCTACTGCACTTTTATTAATGTTATGAGCTGTTAGACGAGTAGGAGAGCCGTCGTTGAGGATAACCAGTTCCTGTTTTACGGTGATTTTTTCAATATTCCTTCCTTTGGGGCAGTTAGATATGCTCCCCCAAAGAAGATTGTGAGCATTACAATCACCAGCTATGAGGGTGGTTTTTTTTGTGAATATTGCTTAAAAAAGATGTCCCATTGAGCATAATTTCCTTCCAACCACGGCGGGCAGTATATTGAAACCACGTACCAATCGTTAATTTTTACTGCATGGGCTTGAGTTCCCGGTATAATATAGTTTAATGGGGCTTCCTGAAAGTTTGAGTAAAATGCATGTACCTCCAGAGATGGGTGCATCATGCCGTAGTGCCGTAAAATACGAAAATGAAAATGAGATTTCAACCAAGTTTCGCTCAATAAAATTACCTCAGGATCGAAAGAATGTAACAAACTTACTAATTCATGCTTCTTATTTAGAATGCTCCTACCAATTCCATTGCAATAACCGCATGTTTTACTTGGAAGCAGTGGAATGTCCCAATAAAAGGAGAACCTCATCATGTAATGACTTTAAGAGATGCTTCCATTGGACGTTTTGTCCCATGTGTTCCATTATATCTTCAAATTTCTTAGAAACGTTTCGACATTTTTCAGAAGAATTAACATTTGAATTACAATGTAAAGCCGTGACAGAGGGGGATGCCGATATTTATGCGTGGGGATCCGAAGGTTGCCCTTGGTGACTGGACTTCCATGAGGTAGATGCTATCTCGTTAGGAGTAGCAGGTACCAATCTCGCTACTGGAGTGCCAGAATGTTCGGGAACCATCTTCGGATTACTTATCAAATTCAGATATGCTGTCCTGTCATAACCTGGTTTAACTGGTGGGCGGGGAAGGTTACTAACCACCATAGTAAATGTACGCTTTCGAGGGAGAGTTTCTTCCGATTAGGAAGGTCTATTGGGTAAAGGAGGGAAATGTGGTGGCTTCATAAGGGGGTTGGATATGGACTCTAATGGGGCAAAATAGTTTTCTACTTCTACATATGATTTGTTTTCAACACTCATAATTCTTTTGATTTCTTTCTGTTGTTTGTGGATTTCACATAGTTCAGCCCACGCAGGATGATTTTCTGCACAATTAGCGCATTTAACTAGTTGATGAGTGCAATCTTCGGTAGTGTGATCAAGGGAACATTTACCACATCTCGGCTCTCTTGAACGACAATTAGCAGCGGTATTGGCAGCGTTTGCATAATAAGGGCCTGAACCTCTAAAATGACCTTCAAAATGGAAACAATTTTCGGAAGATGTTGACTTTCAAATTCAACCTTCACAGTACCTGTAGGGATATATTCAGTTTTTCCCTCTTTCGATGATCGTCTATTTAGACGTTGTACTTTCACTACAGGATATGGCGATTCTAAATAGGTGAGAATGTCGGATTCGGAAATAGTAGCGACTACTCCCCGTACTACCCCTGCTCGATGAATATTCGAGGACGGAATAAAAGCTTTCAATTTCTTTTTCTTAAGAATGGGATGAGAAAAAAAAGGCGTTTGCAGCCTTACTAGACATGAAAGTAATTTGGATCCTATTTCTTCCCTTCTTATGGATTGCCTTGACTTCACCAATTTGCCTCTCATAGAAAATCCGACCCAGTGTCATAGGATGAATATATCCTATTTTATTTTGAGATTCGGTCGATTCTACATATACAATGTAGGGTCCAAGATGAGTGTTGGAATATGTAGATACAGGAACGTGCCGACGTTGATCCATGTCACTTATCGTATTTTGAGAACTGTCTCTTTGGGTAACAGTATTACTAGCGTCCATTTGTAAGTCCTCACTCATGGAATCATTGCACATATCAGGAGGTCTTCCTAAAGGGCCACCTCCACTATCTACAGACATAGTACACCGAAAGGTGACTACAATATACTATCACCGAAACAACTACAAGGGAAGAAGTACAAGGATACAAACACAAACACAAAAAATCTACTTATCTACAGACGTGAAAAAGCCGCTGCACCAGTGACCGGAGAGAGACGTGTGCACTGCACAACAGCCGGTCACCGAATGCACTTATGAATCAATTAAATGACAGCGATATTCTAACATTCGAGCGTTGCCTACGCCAGAATACAAGGCCTTGAAATGCACTCATGGAAACGGGTAGCATCCTAGTTCACCATTCAGCCGCTAGGATCGCGATCTTGCCCCCTTGTATTCGCATGGCCGTATATGTCAATAAGTAAATTATATCCCAAATAAAAAGAGCTGAATGTTTTTGCGAGTATTGACAGTACTTTATTTATAGAACGGTGCTGCATTGGCTTGGATATGTCATTTAAGTTTCAAAACTTTCCTTTTAAGGGGCTTCTTATCAACTTTCAAAACTTCCCTTTTCTACTTGAGTGGCTCGAAGCAATGTTGTCTAATAGAGGTCTCAGAAATTTTCATTGTAGAAAAACAGCTTGTTTGTCGTGTTTACACTTTATACACTTAATTTCACTGTTGAAAATGGCTTTCGAGAAAAACGTACACTTTTTAGTAACTCTCCTCTGGGCAAGTACTGCGTAGCGGAGGTGACAAATTCCGTCGTTCACTGCAGAAGTGCCACAGACGATGATTTTCGGGATCTGATGGCTCCTCGATCTTGAAAACGAATAAGACTCAATGATGGACTTTGAATAGCTGGAGAAGAGATATGTTCTAAACAGCCTTTAGAGTCTATCAATCAATATCAATATCAATATCAATCAATACTGATCTGCATTTAGGTCAGTCGCCTATGTGGCAGGTTCCCTAGCTGTTGGTTTCCTAGCCTTTTCCTGAATGATTTCAAAGAAATTGGAAATTTATTGAACGTCTCCCTTGGTAAGTTATTCCAATCCCTAACTCCCCTTCCTATATATGAATATTTCAAAATCAAATCAAAATCTCTTTATTTGCAAATGAGGTGTCTACCTCGGTGGCAAATGGTACACTAAAATACATTATTGTCAAGCACTAAATTTTAAATTAACAAGAGACAAAGAAAATTTTCCTAGAATACAATATTATACAATTTACGCTAATAATTTGTTCTATTAAACACATACATCATCCTTAATAAATTTATATTGTTTACAAAATTCTACTTATAATATCTTACAAACATAGTCAACTCATATACAGTATGTGAAATTACTTCTAATAATAATATACAACTGGTATAAGATTAAAACTAACATTGAATTTATTTACATATTTATATTACACCCATTTTGGAACATAAGTAGCATAACGACCTGCTGCGTCTTAACCAGAGCCCCTTTTGCTACCACTTTTCAGAGTTCCTGAAGGGCCTTCACAGCTACCGTAGCGGTCCCAGGGCCCTCGAAGTCCCCACTGTACTTCACCCCTACAGGCAGTCCCCTACTTGGGCTGTCCAAACTCCATAGACCAGGGGATGAAATTAATTTAATCACACACATTTTTTATTTACAATATCCTGCACTGGTCGAATGCCCTCTAACATTTCATTGATTTTCTCTGTTGTTGTTTATTCTCTTCTTGAATATCTGTACAGATTTTGGAAAAGGATCAAACACTACCCCTGGTAAACTGTTCCACTCCTTCACGCCCTTCCCAATGAATGAAAATTTACCCCAATCGCTTCTGCTAAAATTCCTTCTAATTTTGTACTTGTGGTCAGTTCTACCAATATAATTATTTTCCAACTGAAGCCTCTCATGGATATCTCTCCATGCTTCTTCTCCTGTATAGGCTCTATATAATCCTATAAGTCTAGGTTTCTCCCTTCTCTTACTTAAAGGTTCCCAACCAAGTTCCTTTAACATTTCTGATACACTACTCTTTCTCCTGAAATCCACTGTTACAAACCTTGCTGCTTTCCTCTGCACACCATCTAGTTCTTTTATTAGGTATTCTTGGTGAGGATCCCTAACACTGTTTGCATATTCCAATAATGGACGAACCATACTTAGGTAACTTTTTTCTTTTAATTCTTTGTTGCATCCTTTAAGTAGCCTCATTATGACATGTAACGATCTGTATGCTTTCCCAACAATGTCATCAACATGACCCTTCCAGTGCAAATTACTTTAAAATCTCACACCTAAGTATTTGCACTTGCCATCTTTAGGGATAACTACCTCATCCAAAGTATATTCAAATTCAGTTTTAAAGCTCCTGTTTGTAAATGTTGTAACAGTTGATTTGCCTCCAATAACCTTCATATTATTTTCTTCAACCCATTCTTGGATACTCTCAATGTCCCTTTGTAATTCTGAGCAATCCTCAATGTTATTTATTTCCCTATAAACAATTATGTCATCTGCATACAATCTTATTTTTGATGTTATATTGTTCCCTAAATCATTTACGTATATTAAGAAAAGTAACGGACCGATTATACTACCCTGTGCAATTCCTTTCCAAACTTTCTCTTCCTGTGATATATTATTTTCCTACTTTGACTTTCTGAACCCTTGAATTTAGAAATGTTCTTATCCAACGTATAACCCTGACGTTCAGTCCTATTCCCTCCAATTTCTTTAATAATATTCCATGTTCCACTCTATCAAAGGCTTTGGAAAGATCTATGGCTATGCAATCTAACTGGCCTCCTGAATCCAACTGATCTGATATGTGCTGCTGAAATCCCACCAGTTGTGCCTCACAAGAAAATTTCTTTCTAAATCCATATTGGCTCCTCATGAACCAATTTTTATCATCACATATCCCTCTGATGTACTTTGCTATTAAACTCTCCAGTATTTTACAAACTATACTGGTCAGGCTGATTGGTCTGTAGTTCTCTGGTTTCTTTTTATCACCCTTTCCTTTATAAATTGGTATTATTATAGATTCCTTCCATTCCTTTGGTATTACACTATTATTTATGACATAGTCAAAGAGAAATTTTAAATAAGGCACTATATAACACCCCATCGTCTTTAATACCTCCCCAGTAATTTGATCACTTCCTGCTGCTTTTCTTTGCTGAAGCAGTTGGATTTCTCTGAAAATATCTTCATTTGTGAATGAGAAGCTTCTTGTTTCCCTATGTGTCTCTCCCTCTCTATCTTCTGTTATGGTTTCCAAGTCCTGACAATCTTCTACTGAATCTCTGAATTCCCTACTGAAGAGGTTTGCTTTCTCAGTATCTGTTAAATAGTGTTCACCCCCTTCTCCCACCATTGTAGGAATTTGGATTCCTTTTCCTTTTTGATTCCTAATATATGAATACAGCTTTTACCATTTCCCTTTGTGGTCATTACCCTCTTGAAGAATGCCATTCATATAATTCTCTTTTGCTTCCTTTTTCACTCTATTCAATTCCCTCATTAGCTGTTTTCTAGTTTGTCTATTCTCCCTACACTCTTTGATTTTCCTGTTTACTATTCTACATTTTCTTTTTAAATTTCTTATTTCCCTTGTATAATAAACAGGGTCTGAGGTCATTTTACCCTTCTTAACAGGTACAAATCTCTTCTCTCCTTCCCAAATGATTCCTTTAAATTTAGCCCAAAGTGTATCCACATTACTCCCTTCACTTATCCAACAACTGAATTGTGATTTAAGGTAAGTCCCAAATTCATCAACTTTAGTTTTTCTGTATAATTTCTTGTCTTGTGTGACCCTCTTATTAAGCCTTTTTGGTACCAGTCCTACATCCATTATTACAGCCTTATGGTCACCTATTCCTTCAATTACCTCAGTTTTATCAACAATTTCCCATGGTTTAACCAAGAATACATCTAGTAAGTTATTGAGACGAGTCGGTTCTTGTACTACTTGTGTAAATCCTCCCTCCCAAATTAACTTATTTGCCAGTTTCTGTTCATGGGCTTCACTTGCAGCTCCATTCCATTCAACTTCAGGCAAGTTTAGATCACCCCAATTATTACCATATCATTATTATTGTTTTTATGAGTATAATCTATTATTTTCTCAAATATTTCCATTCTCTTTCCTCTCTTCCAGGCCTGTATGTTCCTATAATTCCCACCTCCTTCATATTATGACAAACTAATTTTATCCCTAATATTTCATCCCTTTCATCGGTAAACCATTCATGTGAACAATAAATTTCCTTCACCAGAATAAACAAAACCCTCTCTTTTTATCTCCTCGGTCTCTACGATAGACTGTGTACCCTTCTGGATATACTTCTCTATTACCCACCCCTTCTCTCAACCATGATTCTACTCCTATCACCACATCAGTCTCATAAGATTCCATCAATGTACCGAATTTTAATTGTTTATTTACTACACTCTGACAGTTTACCAAGAGCAATCTCAGACCTCCTTCCTCCCTAAAACTTGACTGTTGCAATTGGGTAACGTTTGACTCATGAGTTGAGAACGTCCCTGGAACCCAGATCCTTGTACATAGATCTTGATTTAAGGGTCTGGGTTTTCTGGCAAGTTTCCCTGTATGTGCCAGTTTAGTGGTATGGGTTTTCTTAAGTACAGATTAGTTTGCAAATCTCTGTTGATAATTGTAGCAATTTGTCTACAGAGATTTGCTTTTCCATTACCATTCAGATGTAACCCATGCCTAGTAAACATTTGCCTGCCAAGACCTAAAGTATCTACTACATAGACATTTCTAAAACTCTTACATAATCTCTTGATTTTTATATTTACATCATGTACAGCTTTGTTCACACATGAGTCCTCTAAAAGGTCATACCTAGGTGGCACATTAACTACAATTACTTTTGAGTCAGGTAGTTTGGAAATCTTACCTCTGAGAGTCATAATTAGTTCCTCACCTTCATTTGCAGCAATGTCATTTGTACCACTCACAATTACCACATAATTGCCCTTCTCTAACACAGGATCACAACTTGAATGGACGTCTTCAGTTTTGGCACCTGGTTTTATTAGTCCTAAAACCTCAGTTTCTGGATTCTGCAGCTCATCCTTGATGCCTTCTGCCATAACCCGCCCTTGACTGTCTGCGTAGAGATGAATCTTTGGCGATCTTGACTTTCGGTTGGTTTTCTTCTTCTGTAGGTTACCTCCACTGGATTTAAAATTATTTGGAAAACTTGGTATGTCTTCTTCTGGAACTTGCTGAAGTAACTGAAATCTATTTTGGCACTGCAAAGAGTTTTTTCCCGGTTTTAAGTTGTACGTAGTTTCTCCCATATGTTTAACATTAGGCCTAAAATGGCTACGCGTCACTTCCGTCCACGGCGATCTTTCTTCTCCAATGTCTTCTTTATCTTCCAGTTTCTTTATTCTGTCCTTTAAGGTTTCATTTTCATATTTCAGAGCGCATAAATCTTCTTGTAGCACTCCTAAAATCTTAATTATAGTTTCATATGTCTCTCTTTCTTGTTGTTCTGCCTCACTATCGGTTTGTTTACACTCGGGACACAGCCACTCACTTTCTTCAATATCAGTCCTATTTACAATATTTGCACAACGAAAATGGTACCATTCATCACACTTACGACATAGAAACCCATTTTTAACTACTCTTCTGCATTTGCCACATTTTTCACTGCATCTTACACCATTATCTACTACGGATATCACAGACTCACACACAGTAGTCGCCGTCTTACCACAGAAAAAGAAAAAAACTTTATCTTCATATTGTGATCTTTCCTACTTTTATATACGCCACTCAAATTTATTCGTCTACTAATGTCATTTCACGTCATCTCTCCGCTGACAGCTCGGAACATACCACTTAGTCGAGCAGCTCTCCTTCTTTATCTCAATTCTTCCCAACCCAAACTTCGCAAAATTTTTGTAAAGCTACTCTTTTGTCGGAAATCACACAGAACAAATCGAGCTGCTTTTCTTTGGATTTTTTCCAGTTCTTGAGTCAGGTAATCCTGGTGAGGGTCCCATAGACTGGAACCATACTCAAGTTGGGGTCTTACCAGAGACTTATATGCCCTCTCCTTTACATCCTTACTACAACCCCTAAACACCCTCATAACCATGTGCAGAGATATGTACCCTTTATTTACAATCATACTTATGTGATTACCCCTGTACCGGGTGGTACACCTCCACGCCGCTAATTTAAATGCGCGCCAGTTAAAACTCCTCTGCTGGAGGAAGTCTGAACTTTATTGACGTTATTAATTTTCTACCTTCTCACAAGATGTCACTACCTGTAAATTTTGGAGTTTTAGAACTGTGTCACTTTTGATGTGTTTTTGTTTCGCTTGAAGTAAGAAGTGTGAACTTTCTCTTCTAGAGGACACTACTGAAGATCTACAATAGTGCAACCTAGTGCGGAGTCAAAGAACTATTTTTTTTGAGAAAATTTAATTTCAAGCGTTTGTTCTTTGTTAAATTTCTTTCTGTCATTGTTTAAGTTGGCAATATTTACCCCTTTCTTCCCCTTGTTATGAATGTATCCAATCCCGAATTTCTTCTATTAATTTCTGACCAATCTGGTGTATCTTCCCCCAACTTGAATCTGTTGCGGGGTCCTACCCAATAAAGTGTTTGTGGGAGGGTGTTTTCATTCCCCTAACGCCTAGAAACTTCCGCGAGAGGATATAAACTGCTGATTTTTGGGTCTCTCGGCCACTTGTGTTCCATCTTTCAGTGTGTTAAGTACATAGCAGGGGGCGGGAAGCGCCTCTTTCTTCGGCAGCGGTCAACAACAAGGTAATGGCCGATTAATAACTTCTTTCTTTGCTAGCTCAGCAGTTTAACTTTCGGGGCGGGTTCTAAGCGTTCAACCATGTAACCTTTTCCTAAAATGTAACTTCTCTTTTCATCTATTCTCTTGTAAAACGACATATTGGGATAGAGAGTGCTAACCCTCTCGAGCTCCCACTCACATCGTCTTGAGGTGAACTTATTTTTCTCAACCAATTCTTCCGTAATGTAACGTAAATTGCTATTAAGTCACCTCTGTAGTATGGGATTAGCCCTTGTATTAACGGCCTAGTGCCAAGTAGGTCTTAAGCAAAGTGTATTAGGAGTGCAAGTTCGCCTCCTCTCAAATTGTATTTTAGAGGTCATGTATTAATCTTCTTGTTATTTAACAGACCTCAGTAGGTTGGGTATTTTGCCCCTGCGTATATGTCCTTTGAGGACGGCTTAAAGGTGGAGTTCGGAGTGGCCTATGATAGGCTTGTATTTTAGGGGAAGTTGCCCTTTTTGAAAATTGTGTTTCTGCCTCAAGGAGGCTTTTGGATGTAATTGGAAGCAGATGTTTCTGGCATGTTTGGGGGTTTTCGGCCCCTTTGTTGTATGGTGTTCATTGTAAGGTTGGGCTCATTGCTCAAGAATTATGTTTCTGACTTTTGAAGCCCCAAATGGGGTACCTATGTAAATGTATTTGTCAATCGTGTTTCGGCTACTAAGTACCTGTTCTATTTGTTGTTATCTAATTTTGAAAAGAAAATATAACCTTGTTAAATTTTAAAATTAATTTCACTTTAGTAGCTTGAGACCCATTCACCACCCAGCACCTTCTTTCATGCATAACTACCACCAAAACACGGTAACAACCCCAATGAAGATCTTTCCTTTTATTAACACCTAGATACTTACAATGACCCTAAAAAGAAACTTTCACCCCATCAACGCAGTAGTTAAAACTGAGAGGACTTTTCCTATTTGTGAAACTCACAACCTGACTTTTATCCCCGTTTATCAACATACCATTGCCTGCTGTCCTTCTCACAACATTTTCGAGGTCACGTTGCAGTTGCTCACAATCTTGTAACTTATTTATCACTCTATAGAGAATAACATCATCCGCAAACAGCCTTACCTCTGATTTCACTCCTTTACTCATATAATTTATATATATAACATAAAGGTCCGATAATACTGCCTTGAGGAATTCCCTTCTTAATTATTACAGGGTCAGATAAAGCTTCACCTACTCTGATTCTCTGAGATCTATTTTCTGGAAATATAGCAACCTTTTCAGTCACTCTTTTGTCTAGTCCAATTGCACTCATTTTTGCAAGTAGTCTCCCATGATCCACCCTATCAAATGCTTTCGACAGGTCAATCGCGATACAGTCCATTTGACCTCCAGAATCCAACATATCTGCTATATCTTGCTGGAATCCTACAAGTTGAGCTTCAGTGGAATAACCTTTCCTTAAACCGAACTGCATTCTATCGAACCAGTTATTCATTTCACAAACATGTCTAATATAATCAGAAAGCATGCCTTCCCGAAGCTTACATACAATGCACGTCAATCTTACCGCCCTGTAATTTTCAGCTTTATGTCTATCACCCTTTCCTTTATACACAGGGCTTACTATAGCAACTCTCCATTCAACTGGTATAGTTCCTCCGACCAAACAATAATCAAATAAGTACTTCAGATATGGTAATATATCCCAACCCATTGTCTTTAGTATATCCCCAGAAATCTGATCAATTCCAGCCGCTTTTCTAGTTTTCAACTTTTGTATCTTATTGTAAATGTCATTGTGATCATATGTGAATTTTAGTACTTCTTTGGCCTTAGTCTCCTCCTCTATCTCAACATTATCCTTGTAACCAACAATCTTTACATACTGCTGACCGAATACTTCTGCATTTTGAAGATCCTCACTTACACACTCTCCTTGTTCGTTAATTCTTCCTGGAATGTCCTTCTTGGAACCTGTTTCTGCCTTAAAATACCTATACATACCCGTCCATTTTTCACTAAAATTTGTATGACTGCCAATTATGCTTGCCATCAAGTTATCCTTAGCTGCCTTCTTTGCTAGATTCAATTTTGTAGTAAGTCCCTTCAATTTCTCCGTACTTCCACAGCCATTTCTAACTCTATTTCTTTCCAGTCTACACCTCCTTCTTAGTCTCTTTATTTCTCTATTATAATAACATGGGTCTTTACCATTCCTTACCACCCTTAAAGGTACAAACCTGTTTTCGCATTCCTCAACAATTCCTTTAAATCCATCCCAGAGTCTGTTAACATTTTTTTCGATGCGCTAGCGAGTGTTTGACTGTTATCTCAGTGGTAAAGTAGTTAATAATTGTAGAAATTAACCAAATTTTGTGTGTGTGTGTGTGTGTGTGTGAGACAGATACATTTATCTCGACAAATAATTCTGTTTAGCATTTATTTGTAGTAATCTACGATTAGTGGCATTTAATTACAGTTTTCACACTGAGTAGTTCCGTAGGCGTTCGCTAGATTACAACCGGTAATTTAGGTCTGCGTGAAAGAAGAAATATATCTTTCTTTTTAATAGTATTATTAAAATATCAACCGGTTTGTTGGTAAAAATACGGTACTCACAAAGATGGGATATTCAAAAGAGTCGTAACTTCGGCAGTGGTTATGTCTATTAGTGCAGGCATTTGACAGGGTATTTCAAATAGCAGTTCAGCGGTCCCACCTTTCAGGAAGGTAATAACTTTTAATAACGCGATACTGTTGTAAATTTTGTTTAAAGAAAGGATTTCAACAGAATAGACAGTATTTCACTAGCGAAATAGTTAACAGTCGTATTTGTTATTAATTATTGTCGCTCTTCTTATTCAAACATTTGCATTGTTGGCTACAGTCTGTGAACAAAGGATGTAGTGTATCAAGGAAATATAAATAAAACTCAGCTGATGCTTGTATTCCGATCATTTGTAGTTCTGAGTAGGCAGTTAAAATATCCGTAATTTATATTTCACACCCTCGACATTTCAGTAATTATTAGCGGTTAGCTAATAATCGAGTTCCTACATTCCAATAACTGCAATTCAAGTCCCTGGCGTAGTTTAGACAGAAATACTTTTGAGAAATTATTGTAAACAACCTCATATTTTTCAACATTTAAGGACACTTTTATTCTCCGTTCCGCGGAGTAGGGTGAATATTAGTAATCCACAATCTGTAAAGATCACATAACCGCATTTCAGTTGAGAATTGTAGTGTAGATACAGTAGTATATTAGATAGTATCTTGCATGTTAAATTCGTGTGTATTTTTGTGCAAACGGCAGGTTTCATTTCTATTACAGCATAGTAGGACAAAGTAGGACTAATATTAATCTGTATACGTGTTTAACTTTGTTGGTAATCTTTCAGTACCGTACCTACCGGTAGTTCTTGCGAATATCTAAATTTAGGACTAATTTGAATTTTCACTTCTATTTGTGCTTAGTGAGAAGCTAGGATACGTCCGAACGTAGTTTTAACATTATTATAGTGCAGAATAGTAACTTATTAGAAATTAGAGTGCCTATACTATACTTTTGAATAGTTTTGCGAATTTGAACTTTAATGGTAAGTTTCTTTTCTGTTTTTGATTGGTAATAACCTGTTGTAATTAGAATACGTCCGAACGTAGTTTAAAATTATTGTAGTGTACTGTAGTATCTGCACTGATTCTGAACGTAGTTTAAAATTATTGAAGTGTATTATAGCATCTTATTAGAAAGTAGTGTTTATTCTATTACTGTGAAATATTTGTATAGTATAGTACCGTTTCTGTGGTATGTGTAGTAACTCTCTTACTAAAATTCTGTTGTAATTAGGGTAGACTTAACTGCAGTTAAGAATTGTGTAATTATTGTGTATTATTCTCTGTTTCCAGTAATTAACAGCAATTTTCATCGTGTTAGCGTGTTGTAGGAATAAAAATAGTACAATTAAGTAGTATTGTAGTGTGGTAGTAGCCTATATTAAATAACTTACTGTCGTGTGTTCTTTGTGAACTAACCTAGACAATATTTCTTTCCTTTCATTTTTATTTTGCACAGAATAAGTTATCATATTTTTTCTTTTCTTTTCATTATTTAGTAAAAAAATGACTAAGCTGTGCGAGTGTAGGAACTGTGGGTGTGGCCAGGCATTAGGGAGTATGAGGGAGGAGTTGGAGAGATTGAGGGAGATAATTAGGATACTCTCAGAGGACAGGAAGGAAAGTAGGCCTCCAAACAATGTACAAGATACAGTAGGTGTAATAGAGGGATTGGAAGGAAATGGCGGAATTGTGGAAGACAGGTGGTCTAATGTTTTATGGGGAAGGAGATTACAGGCTAACAGCTCCATTCAGGATCAAAATTCAGGACAGGTGTCGGTGAGAAATCGGTACGAGTCACTGCAGGCAGAACAACCGAGGGAAGATGAGGAACAGGAACTGTTGCCAATAAGTTTAGAAGTAGGAGAAAGGGAAGAGGTAGGAAAGGGAAATGTGGAGTAGTGGATAGGAAAAGACAGGTGGAACAGGGTCATGGGATGGAGAAAAGGGAGGAGGAAGTAGCTTCTGCAGCTGTCAGGAACGATAGGACTGACCAGGAGGGGAGGGGATCAAATGAGGTGGGTAGGATTGAGGCTCTGGTCATGGGTGATTCTATCGTTAGACATGTCGGGAAAGTGTGTGGAGGAAAGGGTACCAGGGTAGAGTGTTATCCAGGAATTATCCAGATTCGATTCAAGATGGCGTCAGCGAAGGATGTAAGTGAAGATAGCTTCCGGTTCTCTTGCGAAATAATCGGGAATAAGTGTGGTGTAAACAAGAAGCGAGTGATGAATGGTATCCAGCGTGAAAAGTGTTTAATTTGGTACCATTTTGAGTGTATATGTAGTGCTGGTTTTGCTAAAAATGAAGATACTTGGACTTGTGTTAGCTGTGGCGAGAGCAATTTGAATAGCGGTAACAAACCTATGCCTACAACGGTCAACGAATCGCTGGCGTCTCATTCCTTGGAGGATGGATGTAATGATAATGTACTTGTAATTCTCTCTTTATTGCAACATGATTTACTAGCATTAAAAGCGAAGAATGAGATTTTAAAGGAGAAGGTACGTTTACTGGAATCGAAAGTACCGGTACCAGCAAACACTCAGAACAGAGGTGGCTCCGTGAATTCTAGCGCGTTGTGTCAAGGTGCTTCAGATTCTAGGAGGAAAAGTGTACAGTTAAATAAGGACAACTTTTTAATTGACACCAAAAATAGATTTTCAGCCCTGAGGGAAGTAAGCGATACGCAGGGTATCCGTATGGGAAGCAGTCGAACGTATAACGCAATATCCGTTACGAGAAGCGGCAAAGTTAGGCCTAAAATCCCACACAGTGCACCGGCGAAAGTGTCGAACATTCTTATAATTGGTGATAGCCAGGCGAGGGGAATTGCGGAGAAAATGATCAATGAAGATATTGCAGCATCGGCTGTCATCTATCCTGGGGCACCAATGAAGAAGGTATTGGAAAACACGGAGCAGGCGGCAAGAAATCTCGGAAGTCGTGATGCAGTAGTGATCATCGGCGGGACGAACGACGTAGTTCACAACGACGCTAAGAATGTCATTTCTGAAGTTAAATGTACACTAGGTGATCTGACTCACACTAACATCTTTCTAGTGAACGTGCCCCGCAGGATGATTTGATTAGAGACACGTGTGTGAATATTGAAGTGGACAAAGTTAATACAGATGTGGTTAAAATTTGTAAACATTTTCGTAATACACAGGTAATTGATAGCAGCAGTTTCGAGAGACACTGTTACACAAAACATGGCCTTCATCTAAACAATTCAGGTAAACAAAAGATAGCAAATATTTTTCTAGATTTTATTAATCATAAGATATGTACTGTAAAAAAAGGCAACTGCCTTGAGTGATAATAATGACCAGGAAAACTAGTAGAAAGGGCCAGCTGTACTTCAAGCTGGCTCAGCCAACTAGAAAATGAAACTCAGGAAAGTAAGGAATTTCAAGTTACCCAATTGTAACAGTCAAGTTTTAGGGAGGAAGGGGATCTGAGATTGCTATTGGTAACTGTCAGAGTGTAGTAAATAAACAATTAAAATTCGGTACATTGATGGAATCTTATGAGACTGATGTGGTGATAGTAGTGGAATCGTGGTTGAGAGAAGTGCTGGGTAATAGAGAAGTATTTCCAGAAGGGTACACAGTCTATCGTAGAGACCGAGGAGATAAAAAGAGAGGGTTTTGTTTATTCTGGTGAAGGAAATTTATTGTTCACATGAATAATTTACCGATGAAAGGGATGAAATATTAGGGATAAAATTAATTTGTGATAATATGAAGGAGGTGGGAATTATAGACAGGCCTGGAAGAGAGGAATGAGACATGGAAATATTTGAGAAAATAATAGATTATACTCATAAAAACAATAATAATGATGTCGTAATAATTGGGGGAGATCTAAACTTGCCTGAAGTTGAATGGAATGGAGCTGCAAGTGAAGCACATGAACAGAAACTGGCAAATAAGTTAATTTGGGAGGGAGGATTTACACAAGTAGTACAAGAACCGACTCGTCTCAATAACTTACTAGATGTATTCTTGGTTAAACCATGGGAAATTGTTGATAAAACTGAGGTAATTGAAGGAATAGGTGACCATAAGGTTGTAATAATGGATGTAGGACTGGTACCAAAAAGGCTTAATAAGAGGGTCACACAAGACAAGAAATTATACAGAAAAACTGAAGTTGATTAATTTGGCACTTACCTTAAATCACAATTCAGTTGTTGGATAAGTGAAGGGAGTAATGTGGATACACTTTGGGCTAAATTCAAAGGAATCATTTGGGAAGGAGAGAAGAGATTTGTACCTGTTAAGAAGGGTAAAATGACCCCAGACCCTGTTTATTATACAAGGGAAATAAGACAATTAAAAAGAAAATGTAGAATAGTAAACGGGAAAATCAAAGAAGGTAGGGAGAGTAGAGAAAGTAGAAAACAGCTAATGAGGGAACTGAATAGAGTAAAAAAGGAAGCAAAAGAGAATTATATGAATGGCATTCTTCAAGAGCGTAATGACCACAGAGGGAAATGGAAAAAGCTGTATTCATATATCATGAATCAAAAAGGAAAAATAATCCAAATTCCTACAATGGTGGGAGAAGGGGTGAACACTCTTTAACAGATAATGAGAAAGCAAACCTCTTTAGTAGGGAATTCAGAGATTCAGTAGATGATTGTCAGGAGTTGGAAACCGAAAGAGAATATACAGATTGAGAGAGGCAGAGGGAAACAAGAAGAAGATATTTTCAGAGAAATCCAACTGCTTCAGCAAGGAAAAGCAGCAGGAAGTGATCAAATTACTGGGGAGGTGTTAAAGACAATTGGGTGGTACATACTGCCTTATTTAAGATTTCTCTTTTACTATGTCATAAATAATAGTGTAATACCAAAGGAATGGAAGGAATCTACAATAATACCATTTTATAAAGGAAAGGGTGACAAAAGGAAACCAGAGAAATACAGACCAATCAGCCTGACCAGTATAGTTTGTAAAATACTGGAGAGTTTAATATCAAAGTACATCAGAGGGATATGTGATGATAAAAATTGGTTCATGAGGAGCCAGTATGGATTTAGAAAGAAATTTTCTTGTGAGGCACAACTGGTGGGATTTCAGCAGGACATATCAGATCAGTTGGATTCAGGAGGCCAGTTAGATTGCATAGCAATAGATCTTTCCAAAGCCTTTGATAGAGTGGAACATGGAATATTATTAAGGAAATTGGAGGGAATAGGATTGGACGTAAGGGTTACACGTTGGGTAAAAACATTTCTAGACTCAAGGGTTCAGAAAGTCAAAGTATGAATTAACGTATCGCAGGAAGAGAAAGTTTGGGAGGGAATTGCACAGGGTAGTATAATCGGTCCGTTACTTTTCTTAATATACGTAAATGATTTAGGGAATAATATAACATCAAATATAAAATTGTATGCAAATGACATAATTGTTTATAGGGAAGTAAATACCATTGAGGATTGTTCAGAATTACAAAGGGACCTTGAGAGTATCCAACAATGTGTTAAAGAGAATAACATGAATGTTAATGGAGGCAAATCAACTGTTACAACATTTACAAACAGGAGTTTTAAAACTGAACTTGAATGTACTTTGGATGGGGTAGTTATCCCAAAAGATGGCAAGTGCAAATACTTAGGTGTAAGATTTGAAAGTAATTTGCATTGGAAGGGTCATGTGGATGACATTGTTGGGAAAGCATACAGATCGTTACATATCATAATGAGGCTACTTAAAGGATGCAACAAAGAATTAAAAGGGAAAAGTTACTTAAGTATGGTTCGTCCATTATTGGAATATACAAACAGTGTTTGGGATCCTCACCAAGAATACCTAATAAAAGAAATAGATAGTGTGCAGAGGAAAGCAGCAAGATTTGTATCCGGGATTTTCAGGAGAAATAGTAGTGTATGAGAAATGTTAAAGGAACTAGGGTGGGAAACTTTAAGTGTATGCAGGAGAAGCAGCATGGGGAGATATCCGTGAGAGGCTTCAGTTGAAAAATAATTATATCGGCAGGACTGACCACAAATATAAAATTAGAAGGAATTTTAGCAGAAGCGATTGGGGTAAATTTTCATTCATTGGGAAGGGTGTGAAGGAGTGGAACAGTTTACCAGGGGTAGTGTTTGATCCTTTTCCAAAATCTGTACAGATATTCAAAAAGAGACTAAACAGCAACAGAGAAATTAAACGAAATCTTAGAAGGCATTCGACCAGTGAATGGTAATGTAAAAAAATGTGTGTGAATAAATTAATTCCATCCCCTGGTCTAAGGAGTTTGGACTCCACTGTACTTCTCTCCTACAGACTTCGTGGGCTGATAAAAGAGGCATGAGAGAGTTTTTAATAAGCAACTATGATCAGTGGAAACCAGTAAATAAAAATGTAAACAGACTCTGGAATGGGTTTAAAGCAATTGTACAAGGAGTACAAGGGGAGTGTGTATGCAAGGATCTTCAAAAGGCAGAAGTATTCAGTCAGCAGTATGTAAAGATTGTTGGTTACAAGGATAATGTCCAGATAGAGGAGGTGACTAATACTAAAGAAGTATTAAAATTTACCTATGACAGCAATGACATTTACATTAAGATACAAGTTCAAAACTAGAAAAGCAGCTGGAATTGATATGGTTTCTGGGGATATACTAAAGACAATGGGTTGGGATATAGTACCATATCTGAAGTACTTGTTTGATTTTGTTTGCATGAAGAAACTTTACCAAATGAATGAAGAGTTGCTTTATTAGCCCCTGTATATAAAGGAAAGGGTGATAGACATAAAGCTGAAAATTACAGGCCAGTCAGTTTGACATGCATTGTATGTAAGCTTTGGGAAGGCATTCTTTCTGATTATATAAGACATGTTTTCAAAATTAATAAATGGTTTGACAGAAGGCAGTTTGGGTTTAGGAAATGTTATTCCACTGAAGCCCAACTTGAAGGATTCCAGCAAGATATAGCAGATATTCTGTATTCAGGAGGTCAATTGGACTGTATTGCGATTGACTTTTCTAAGGCATTTGATAGGGTAGATCATGGGAGACTACTGGCAAAAATGAGTGCAATTGGATTTGACAAAAGAGTGACTGAATGGGTGGTTCTGTTTCTAGAAAATAGAACTCAAAGAATTAGAGTAGGTGAAGCTTTATCTGTCCCTGTAAAATTTAAGAGGGAAATTCCTCAAGGCAGTATTATTGGACCTTTATGTTTTCTTATATATATCAATGATGTGTGTAAAGAAGTGGAATCAGAGATAAGGCTTTTCGCAGGTGATGTTATTCTGTACAGAGTAATAAATAAGTTACAAGATTGTGAGCAACTGCAAAATGATCTAGATAATATTGTGAGATGGACAGTAGGCAATGGTATGATGATAAACGGGGATAAAAGTCAGTTTGTGAGTTTCACAAATAGGAAAAGTCGTCTCGGGTTTAATTACTGCGTTGATGGGGTGAAAGTTCCCTTTGGGGATCATTGTAAATACCTAGATATAAATATTAGGAAAGATCTTCATTGGGGTAATCACATAAATAGGATTGTAAGTAAAGGGTACAGATCTCTGCACATGGTTATGAGAGTATTTAGGGGTTGTAGTAAGGATGTAAAAGAGAGAGCATATTTGTCTCTGGTGAGACCTCAGCTTGAGTATGGTTCCAGTGTATGGGACCCTTACCAGGATTACTTGATTCAGGAAGTGGAAAAAATCCAAAGAAAAGCAGCTCGATTTGTTCTGAGCGATTTCCGACAAAAGATTAGCGTTACGAAAATGTTGCATAGTTTGGGCTGGGAAGACTTGGGAGAAAGGAGACGAGCTGCTCGACTAAGTGGTATGTTCCGAGCTGTCAGTGGAGAGATGGCGTGGGAGGACATCAGTAGACAAATAATTTGGATGGTGTCTTTAAAAGCAGGAAAGATCACAATATGAAGATAAAGTTGGAATTCAAGAGGACAAATTGGGGCAAATATTCGTTTATAGGAAGGGGAGTTATGGATTGGAATAACTTACCAAGGGAAATGTTCAATAAATTTCCAATTTCTTTGCAATCATTTAAGAAAAGGCTAGGAAAACAACAGATAGCGAATCTGCCACCTGGGCGACTGCCCTAAATGCAGATCAGTAGTGATAGTGATTCCACCGATCATAGTTACTTTTTAGAAACTGCCTCATGCCATCTTTATCAGCCATATGGTACTGCCTAATAATTCGACTCTTAAGACCTTCCTTTCTATCACATATATTATTAACTACGACAAAAACAGCTTCATGATCGCTAATACCATCTATTACTTCAGTTTCCCTAAGTAGCTCATCTGATTTTATCAGCACGACATCCAGGATATTTTTCCCTCTGGTTGGTTCCATCACTTTCTGAATCAGCTGTTCTTTCCATATTAACTTATTTGCCATTTGTTGGTCATGCTTCCTGTCGTTCGCATTTCCTTCCCAATTGACATCTGGCAAGTTCAGATCTCCCGCTATAATCACATTTATTTCCATGACGTTTCCCACATAGCCGATTTTCCTATCAAATAATTCCGAATCCGCGTCTGTGCTACCCTTTCCTGGTCTGTACACTCCAAATATATCAAGTTGCGTATTATCTTATAAATGAGCCTTACACCTAGAATTTCATGTGTCTCATCTTTAACTTTTCCTAGCTTACAAATTCTTCTTTCACCAGAATGAATACTCCCTATCCCACCATACTTATCTCTACGATACACACTCCAGTGCCGTGAGAATATTTCTGCATCCATTATTTCATTTCTCAGCCATGATTCAACTCCTATTACAATATCTGGTAAATATATATTAAATTAATTCTATTCCTTTCTTTACAATACTTCTACAGTTCAACACTAACAATTTTTTGTCATCCCTACTTGATTTCCAGTTCCCTATTCCCTTATTACCGCTCCCAAGCCCATCCCGTTTCCCTGAATGTACCTCCCTATTACCCTTCCAAACACATTTCCTTACTTATACGTACCACTGCGGTTTAAGTGAAGGCCATCTGAGCGCAGATCCCTATCTCCTACCCGCTCATTAAGATATAGAAGTTTCACTCCCAGTTTCCCAATACCCACTCCATAGTCTCATTTAAATCCCCAGTCTTCTTCCAGTCAGTATCCCTCCTACACAGTATTCCACTAATAACAATCTCTACTTTCTTAAACTTCACCCGTGCTGCATTTACCAGATCCCACACATTTCCAACTATGTTGGTACTTATATCAGCTTGCCTTACGTTGTTGGTACCAACGTGAAACACTACCACCTTCTCCTTCCCCTGCCCCCTCTCTTCTACTTTCTTCAACATCTGCCTCAACCTAATTACTGGAAAACATTCTTCCCTGGTTCCCTTTCCTCCACACACTTTGCCCACATGTCTAACGATGGAATCCCCCATGACCAGAGCCTCAACCCTACTTTGAACCCCTCCCCTCCTGGTCAGCCCTATCTTTCCTGATAGCTGCAGAAGCTACGTCCTCCTCCGTTTTCTCCTTCCCATGACCCTGTTGCACCTGTCTTTCCTATCCTCTACTCTAGATTTCCCTTTCCTACCTTTTCCCTTCCTCCTACTTCCACACATCTCAACAACAGTTCCCTGTCTCTCATCTTCCCTCTGTTGTTCTACGTGGAGTGACTCGTACCGATTTCGCACAGACACCTGTCCTGAATTCTGATCCTGAATAGAACCCTTAGCCTGCAATCTCCTTCGCCTTAGAACATTAGACCACCTGTCTTCTACAACTCCCCCATTCCTTCCCTCCCTCTTGCACACCTACTGTAACCTGTACATTGTTTGAGGGAGTCCTATCTTCCTTCATGTCTTCTGTGAGAATCCTAATTATCTCCCTCAAACTCTCCAACTCCTCCCTCATACCCTCAATGCCTCGCCACACCCACAGTTTGTACACTCGCGCTCCTTAGCCATTCTTTACGGAAAAAATGAAAATAAAAATAAAATAACTTATTTGCAAAAAATAAATGAACGGAGGGATATTTGTCTGGGATAGTACTCAAAGATCACACAACAATAAGGTAATTAATATACACTACAATACTACTTAATCGTACTCTATTTCTTATCCTACACCCCGTAACAGGATAAAAACTGCTGTTAATTACTGAGTATCGAAAGTAATACACAAGAACTACACAATTCCAAACTGAAAATAAGCCTATCTTAATTACAACTACAGAATATCAGTAAGAGTTTCTACGGATACCTCTACTACACCAGTACTACACAAATATTTTACAATAATAAAATAAGCACACTAAATTCTAATAGGATATTAATCGTAGACTACTGTACAGTACACTACAGTAATTTTTAAACTACTTTCAGACGTATCCTAATAACGATACCGGTACCGTGTGTCACTACTAAGCACAAACAGAAATGAAATTTGCAAGAACTACTGTACTCAAAGATTACCAACAAAGCTAAATGCTTATACAAATTATAATTAGTACTACGCTCTAATAGATACACACGTAAGATAACACACGAATATAGCAGGCAAGATACGTCACTATCTAAATGCACTGTACTGTATCTATACTACAATGTATCTACACTACAATTTTCAGCTGAATTGTGGTTATATGAACTTTTACCGCTGGTGGATTAGTATTATTTTCCCTACTACGCGGGACGGAGAATAAAAGTGTCCTTAAATGCTGAGAATAAGGGGTTGTCTACTATAATTTCTGTCAAAACCACGCCAGAGCTTGAAGTGCAATATTATTGGGATATAGGAATTTGATTATTCATTTTTACTCGATGAATAAATGAAGGTGGAAAGTACAAAGTATGCAGGGAACTAAGACTACAAATTATCGAAATAATGAATCAGATGACTTTGTATTTATTTACATAACTATCATGTGCATGTAGCAACAATCGTCAACAATCGAAAAAAACTGTTAAGTACCGTAATTATCCAGTGAAATTACCGCGAATTCTCTTTAACTTCTCTTTAAATGGATGTTTGCTGGCTTATCGTGTTATTTAATGTAATAAATTATTACCTTCGTGATAGTTTGAACGGATATCAGTACGAAATATCGGATAAGTAGCGGCGGAAATTCCAATGATTTACAACTCCTTATGATAATCTGCCTTTGTAGGTTTAATACCGACGAACCTACAGATATTTAAGAATTTAGTTTTAAAAGTTAATATTATTACCTAAAATATTTCCTAAACCTAAATTCGAAATACAGTACACCCAGCTAGCCTACTTAACCTAGAAAACGTAATCTACTGAACACCAAATTAATTACTTGTTATAAAATTCAAATAAATAACACTACTCCCAATTTCTACCAACAAGCACTAAACACCAATATACAAATAACACTAAATGGAACGCACGCACACAAAATTTAAATAATTTCAATAGGTTTAAACTACTTTGTCACTACAATAATGCAAGAGCTCTCTCAACAGTCAACCGTTCACAACCGCATCCAACAGGGGAAGTTTGTTCTTTCGCCACACGAACCATAATGTCATTGTATTCTGCTTGGCGTCTTAGGTAGCTGAAGAAGAGCTCGATGTCATCGCTTGTTAGGTTCCTCGTCAATGCATAATGCAAATGTATACTTAATGCAGGCCACAGTGGATTGGGTATTCAAGATCTATGCCTGATACATCTTTTTTACTTTCTCTGAATGCATTTGAATTTTCTTAATATAATGACAAACCAAAAACCTAATCCCATGGCACTACAGCCCTTGAAGGGCCTTGGCCTACCAAGCGACCAGCTGCTCAGCCCGAAGGCCTGCAGAATACGAGGTGTCGCGTGGTCAACACGACGAATCCTCTCTGCCGTTATTCTGGGCTTTCTAGACGGGGGCCGCCATCTCACCGTCAGATAGCTCCTCAATTCATAACACGTAGGATGAGTGGACCTCGAATCAGCCCTCAGGTCCAAGTAAAAATCCCTGACCTGGCCGAGAATCGAACCCGGGTCCTCCGGGTAAGAGGCAGGCACGCTACTTCTACACCACGGGGCCGGCTTCTTAATATATTCAGGAAGTTACTAATGAACCGAGGCGTTCATCTTCAGTACTAAAAGATGCTCGTTTATTCTCATTCTTGGAATATGTCCCATGTGAGGTGTTGCAGACGTCATGCGCATCGAACAATTTCATAAAATACTGCATAAAACAAATGATTTATTTTAAACTGTATTTAATGCTCTCGAGACAAACCACCTCCATACTTTTCAAACCAGAGTTTGTTCCGGGGGGAAATACAATATGGTGTTTTTAGCTCTTGCTACATTCATTTTCTCCAAATTTGTTGGGCAAATTATTTTTCTGGTTGGTTTCCTAATTTAAAATTTCTGAGTTTGAAGAGGCCTCCCAAATGATCGCCGGTCACGGTAGCAATGTTTACGAAAAAGTCCAGTGACAAATTTTGGGATCGCCCGATTCTTATGACGTAACTCGTATCAAAACTCAGGATCCTAATTTCATCGGGTGGAAGTCGTATCTCATGCGTAATACTTCCTCTGTATAATGTTTCGAACATTGAACATTCACTGGAAACTTGTGAAACGAAATTCCACTACCTTTAATTTCTCGTGAATAAACCA
The DNA here is from genome assembly GCF_040414725.1 of Anabrus simplex. Classification (NCBI taxonomy): domain Eukaryota; kingdom Metazoa; phylum Arthropoda; class Insecta; order Orthoptera; family Tettigoniidae; genus Anabrus; species Anabrus simplex. Next base: position 1,766,816,519 of record NC_090265.1, on the reverse strand, counting down.
TGACTGGAACTGCGAATGCTTAACATGAGACGAATGCATAATAGGCCTACAGTCATTACAAACTCAGTTAATAAACACGTTTAAAGGCGCGAGCCTGGTAGAAAGGGGGCAAGGAAGCGACCCTAGCGGCCCTGCACTGAACTTCAGTGTGACCACTTAGATAGCGTTTTACGGGCTCTATTTCCAGGCCTTTTATTATAACGTAGGCAACGGCTCTGATCCGATCAAAATCGACTCCAATTCTCTTGCAATAACCTGTTTTTATCGAGAGGTCGATTGATTAGAAACGTCAAATGCAACTGGAACGTCACGTGCTTATGAGCAGTTTTTTGTGTGTAGTTTCATGTTGTACTTGCGTATGCGTATGTATTAGGTGAGACTGAAGGTACTGTTTACAGTAGTGCTGTTCATTTTGAGTTCTAGAAATCTGATTGTGGCAGTCCGTACACGCTGAAACCAGTTGAACGGACAGCACCATTCAGAATGACAGAGGTTTGTTATTACTGGATTATGTATAATGTATGTATAATGCAAAAATTTTGTAGCACAGATGATACTAATTCCTCATTGAATTTTTTCTTTATTAAGGAAATGAAAAAGTACTTGCTTCAACTATTATCCAGGTAAGCATTGCTGCTGTTGGATATTTCTGTAGGCCATTTGAAACAGTTTTGCACTCTTTGGTAATGATATGTTTTCTTCACTTCTAGGGTCGAAGGACTTTACTGCATATTGGTATCCGACAGGGATGGTGTACCTGTTCTCAAAGGTATTAAGAACAGTTTCATGAAATCAAATTCTTCTCAGTCTCTGTGTTAACTTATTTTAATAATAATAATAATTTATTGGAAATGCACACAAATATGCAGAGTATAACAAACATAGGCCTATATGGCTAGGCTCTATGTTATTAAATCATTTATTAAATTAAATCATGCAGACTGGAAGTCTTTAGTAATATGCAGTACCAGAATGCAGGAGGGTGCATTTTTCAGAGCTAATGCATGAGCCTCAAGTACTTTAGCGAGTGTGATTTCTAGATCAAACATTTACTTGTGTATTGCCTGCCCTGTTAAATTAATTACTGGTAGGCTTAGGTCTATGTGATAAGCTAATTTCCAGTGACTTAGCATACTTCTTTGGGAACATTTTTTTCTACAGAAATGAGAGATTTATGGAAATAGTGGCTATAATGGTGCTGTCTCTGTGGACTTGAAACGAGAGATCGTGTAGCAATGGTAATAATATTAATGGTTGTGAAAATCTGCAAGCTTACCTTATTTACAATCCAGAACTCTATTTGTCCAAGCAGGAATGGTAGATGTTATAGACTGCACTTTACTACCATTTAAAGCTTATGTATTTTAGATTTAGGTCTATTAGGTATTTGATGAAGACTGGAATAAGTTTGAAGGTCATAGCCATGCTGAATATTAAGCATACGGTTCATTTTTGCGTCTTCTCCTGCCAGAATTTTTTCTGTTCACTTGTTTTAGAGTTAAATATGATGGCCTGTGCAGCTATTCTGACTAGTAGACCTGGTTATTTATGCATCGCTGGTATCCATTGGACTAGAAATTCTACCTCTGACAGTCTGTTAGGTTATCAGCCCAGAGACAGGTTGGATCCTTATATTGCACTCCTTAAATTTGTATGGTCATAGGAAAACTGCAGAAACCAATGGCACTGTTGAAATGAGACGTACTAGGCAAGATGAGGAGTGAGGTGGTTTGCATTTGCTTGCTTCACTGTTCAGAAAGTTTTGTTGCAGCACAACTGACCCTCTGAGTAACAGCTGTTATAATTCTTGGACACACTAATTGTGCTTGAATGTCATTACTTACCACCCGTACCCCAGTAGCTTCCATGTTGTCTCAGCTGTGGATGAGACTGGGTGGAAGTTGTTTTGCTCTGATCTGTTGATCTGTTCCAAGAGACAGCAACTGAAGTACAGTAGAACCTCACTTAACCGAAACCCGGCTTAACCAAAATGCTCTGGCAAAATTGTATTTTAATATTTTGTTTTTACCCTCTCATTCTTAGCTGTCAATATTAGTAATTCTCTTGCTATAAGTGCTGAGAGCTACTAGGCAAATCCTACTTTTATGTTATGACATCCCAGAATGCACGTGTAGCATAAAACAAAAGTTTCTTACCCTCGAGTTCGTTCCATGATACATTTTCTCGTGAACAAGCAGTAATTATTATTACTGTATTATTCGTCATGAAGATTATGCAGACGACTCCGACCTTGACAATAGCAGTTCTGAGAATAGAGTTACAACAGATGATGGATTTAATGCATTGGAGGTAAAATTTATTTCAAATTTTTATTAAAATACAGTACCACACGCTTTAATTATGGTACTATAATAAGATTACTGTATACAGTATTCAGTTCAGTAGGCCTAGTAACAAAAAAATTTTCATCTTTTTAGATCGCTTTGCGCTTTGTTGAACAAAGCAATGAATATACACCAGCTGATATACTGCTGATTAAATGGTGATGCAACATAGCTGCACCAAGAAAATTTGGAAGTAAATCACTGATTTTATTCAATGAGTGACATTATATAAACATTTTAATGTTAATATACAGTATGCACCTTTGATTAACAGAGTTTATGCATTTTTATTTCGACATTTAACTTCCAAAAATATCTGAAAAACGCGTCAACCGAACTGGCTCTGCCCCCTTTATTTCTACTGTACTTTTGTTTTGCAAGTTGCGTTACGTCGCACCGACACAGATAGATCTTATGGTGATGATGGGACAGGAAAGGGCTAGGAGTGGGAAGGAAGTGGCCGTGGCCTTAAGTAAGAAAATCATCTTCAGGGCTGCCGACAGTGAGGTTCGAACCTACTATCTCCCGAATACTGGATACTGGCTGCACTTAAGCGACTGCAACTATCGAGCTCTGTAAACTGAAGTACTGCATCCATCAAGAAAATACAATAAGTGGACTCTGTAAAATTAAATATTAATGGTCTCCCTTAGGAATTACTCATAACAGAAGGGAATTATTATTATTTTTTAATTTTTTCCTCATTTAGGACCATTAAAGACCACATCGAGTAACTATAAGGTATTTCTGGAAGCCCTTTTTGCAGCCCAAAAGCGTTGTATTCTTTTCCTGGCCTCCTGTCTTCTCTTTCTGTCCAACCTCTGTTCTGCTTTTGCTCATCATGGGAGCTCTTAAATTTGTTCACTGATCTGTATTTTGATCGGTTAGAGATTCAGTCCCATGCTCTCAAGGTCCTTCCTTGCTTCCTTGAACCATTTATCCGAGACGTTATGTTTGTTGTCCAATGAATTAAAAATCGGTTTGCATCCAGCCTGAACAGATGTCTGTAGAACTTCAGTCGTTACTTCCTTGTTGACTCCATCAGCCGTTCATTATCACTGCATAGCTCTTCTCTTCCTTGGCGTCTTCACTGTCCATCTTTTATATTAGGAGCCATTATTTTGCGAAGGATCTTACGCTCATACTTCTCTGCTTCTCTCAGTCCAGCTTTTCCTGTCATTCTGAGGTATTCACTTGTGCACACACTCTGATTTGATCACTGTGTTATAGTGCCTGAGTTTAGCTTTTCTTGAGATTGCCTTTGTCTTGTATAGGACATGTGTCCTATGAAAAGCTGCAGCCATCTTCTCTCGCCTGCTGTTAGCTTCTTTCTCGCTAGTTTTCATCTGCACTATGTTGCAAAGATATCTGAAACTGTCCACTTTTTCTATTTTACCATACTCTGTTAAGTGTTGAGGTGCTGTTCGGATATTGGTTATGTACATTGAATCAATAACAGTAAATTTCCACCTTTTTGATACTTTTATTTGCTTTAAGCAAATTAATTAATCATTTACAGTACATGTTTCGTTCCATTTGGAACATCTTCAGCTATATTACAACGCTTAGGTTAAATTTCAAAGTATATTTATCTTCTTAAAAACATCTTAACAAGTAGGCCTACCTTGTTATGCTTAAAATCTATGTGAATTGAAAAAGTTAAAATAATTAAAATCAATGTGGATGGTTGAATGGGGCGGTGGAATGGGAAGGGAAATGGATTTACTTGTTTTAACGTATTTTAAAACTATATTAATTTCAACAGGTGTTTAAAAAATTTTGTTCCCGGTTAGGGGTGCGCAGCTGTGAGCTCATCCGGGAGATAGTGGGTTCGAACCCCACTGTCGGCAGCCCAGAAGGTGGTTTTCCATGGTTTCCCATTTTCACACCAGACAAATGCTGGGCCTGTACCTTAAGTAAGGCCACGGCCACTTCCTTCCCACTCCTAGTCGTTTTTTATCCCATTCAAGATAATTAAGTAAAAGGTTCCACCTGATCGATACTTTTAATTAATTGTTATCTTGATTACAATATCTATACGGAATGAAGTGGATAGTATGTAATCCTATCCCATTGTCGCCATAAGACCTATCTGTGTCAGAGCGCAGCATACAGCTAATTTCTGTTCGGTGCAGATAGCTTCTCGAAATTGCATATTTTGACCAACAGTGTCATCCTTGATACGATTATGAAAGTAGTTGAATTCATCTTTGTTCAGCCTAAAGTACATCTGAAATCTTTCTGGATGCGTATTCACCTTCTTCCCTCCGCAAATTAGTTTCATGTACCCACTGTCGTTTGCAACAGACAGTACTCCTGGCAACAGAAACAGCACAGGCAATTAAATGATCATCAGAATCTGAACTGGATGTCGTGCTTGCCATCGGATGATGTATACTGTAATCTGTGAACGTGAGGACAGTGTGCTTTGTGTCTTCATGCCACATGCAGTGACATCATCAACCTCCCCTACATGCTGACTTAGCTCAGCGAGAGTTCACGTGAAGTGACAGTAATGTGTTTCCGCCTTTAAATGCAGCCATGCCTCGCTATAAAAAAAAAAAAAAAAAAAAATTGAAATTTTGGGTCACAATTCGTGAATGGACTGAAGCAACCAGTAATGCTGGGCTAAGTGGCTGACGGTTGAGGCGCTCACCTTCTGACCCCAGTTTGGCAGATTACAGCCCTTGCTCAGTCCAGTGGTATTTGAAGGTGCAAATATGCCAGCCTCATGTCGGTAGATTTACTGGCTCGTAAAACAACTCCTGCGAGACAAAATTTCAGTACCCTGGTGTCTCTGAAAGGTGTCAAAAGTAGTTAGTGTGACATAAAATCATTATTATAATTATTTATTGCAGCAAGTTATAATACTGAACTGTAGTGAAACTGTCAGGTGCTCTTAAATGTTGGCAGTGGTGGGTTTGTACGGTTTAGATGACACATTTGTTTGTATGGTAAGATGCAACAAAGATTTTGTTGGAGTTCTTTCGAAGAGAGCTCCTATTTCATCAAGCTTTTCCTCTGTTAAAACAGTTGGTCTCCTGCACGTTTTCTTTTTAAGAAAGGACCTGGTGGTGGGGAACTGCATCACTAAATTACGTACAGTATTCCTATGGGGAGGAAGGATGCCAGGAAATTTGCGAATGAATCGGAAGTGGCATTCCAACAGAAGAATGCTTTACATAGCACAACACAATTAATACACGCTGTTCTACCATATACATGACTCATTTAACACACAACAACTCTTGTACTCAACCAGAAACTACGCTATTTTAAAGCTATCGTAATGAAGACACTATCAATACCACAAATGTTAAACTATTGCAGTGAAGACTCGGGACTTATCGCTTAATTGCTACTGCATTAGATCATCAGCCTGACATGAAGCAATATATCTCTTGGCAAATGTCATCTGAGAAAAAACTTTCCAGTCTGTCAAACACACAAAATTTCAGTATAAATTATAACACTATAAACATAATTGTATAATAGTGTGTATTCATGTGTATTTCTACAGGTATTTGACTAAGTCGACAATGGAAAGTATGTAAAAGTTTCAAACAAATTTATTTAAAAACCACCATTCCAATACTTTAAAATATCTAAGTCTAAGATACAAGTACTTTTATGACTGTTTTATCTTGTATTATACTTTAATGAGAAACCCAGTTCAGGGCCCTGACTTAGCTTTAGATTAAGTATGGCTGAAGATGCTTACAAAGCCTAAGCGAAACATGTCCCATTTTAACATGTATGTAGTATTTGTGTCTTATGCCTATTGCTCACGGTAAAATGTTTCGTAAAATTTGTTGTACAATTAATTTTATAAAAATTTGGTGAAAACAAGTTGTGTTGCTCATGGTAAAATTATTTTATAAAATCCGTGGGAGCATCAGGATGGCCATCTATAAACTGACTTCTGAACTAAGACATGTATGTGCTGCCATCTATCGATACACTTTTAAATCAAGAATCAGCTGTTAACTTACATTGCTTTTGAGGGTATGGCTCCAACAAACAAAGCAAAACTTGCTGCTTTAGCTGCACTTATGTTGTACAGTGGTAAAAAGGAAGAAAAGAAATGCCAGGAAATGCTGGACTCGGGATTGGATCGAAAGAAGAGAAGAAGGTAGAGGATTGCTGTCCTTGGTCGAAATTTACTTGAGGTTAGAGGACCAACATTCATATAGGGATTCGGCGATTGTTTTTTCTGCCTCTCTTCTTGCATTTCTGTTGTGTTAAAGTGGTGTTTTAATTTCGTACAAACAAGGATATTTGTTTACAATCGAGCTTTACAATCTTCTCACGACGTAGCGCCAACATCATCGTGATGTCAGCTTCGCTGATTGGTTCGTTTTGTAAAATTAATTTTACGGAATAGAACATGTCCTATTTTATGAAAAGTTTTATCAAATGTTTTATAAAACTTTAATTTGACCGCGAGCAACAGAAATTTTATAAAATTAAATTATTGTACAATAAATTTGACAGAAAATTTTACCTGAGCAACAGTCATTAGACTTAGAGATTTTAAATTATTGGAATAGTGGTTTTTAAATAAATTTGTTTGAAACTTTTACGTTCTGTACTCCAATACGGCTATCATAATGAGACTCATTACGTGTAATAATGGAAAGTATGGTTTCCTTCTTAACAAAATGTCACCTGGCCATGTTATCGTCTTTCAATTTAACTTCCTGGACATTCACACAGAGAAAAAAAAACAACCAAAAAAAAAACAACAAAAAACAAATCCTGTACTTTAAGCAGGTGAAGGCATTTTACTTTAAAGTGCTACAAGTCACGTGCCTAGTGCATGGTCTGTGTAGGGTTTGTGAAGAATTGCAAGCAAATTATCTCAGTGTAGACAGGCTTGTGGCATATGCTGAAAAGGTTTTTTTAAGAGAACCCTTACAAGTTACACATTTCAATTTGGACACCGCGTTATCACCACAACCTACAGTCACGCATGGTTAAATGCGTACTTGTATTATTGTAAAAATTTACAGGTAGTGAGAATTGTTCAGAGTTTTGATTCTGAAGAAGCTGCTTCATTACACATTGCTCTAATTATTCTCTGTGTACCAAAGATGGAAGGCAGTTTGGCATGTATTAAGTCGAACTTTGCGTTATTGTCGACACTTTTCACATCACTGGAAAGAAAAGGAGTGAGGTAATGGTAGATTCCATTGCACTAATTAAATGGCTAGAGTCTGAGGTTAATTTTTCTCATCTTCAAAGGTCTTAAACTAATAAAATGGTCCACTCAGGTCTTTATTTATTCGAATCAGAAGTACAATAGAATAATACTACATTTAAAAGAAACAAACTATATACACAAATACAGTCCCTGGCCAAATTAATATGACCACCTCATATTTTCTCTCTTTATGGATTCATTTAACCATTTTCGACACTGGAAAATGTTTGTAGGAAAACTGTAAGAGCATTTATATATCAAGGAAACATTTACGTGGGAGAATTGTGAAAAACATTGTATGTTGGTCACACTGTTTACATATTGGTGCCAATTTATACTTATGAAGGGAAATGTGTGTCGCTCTTGTATTAATTTTCTCTGCACACAAGTTGCCTTTTAAAGGTAAAATTCTAACGGTAAGTTAAACCTAATCAATTATTTTCATTTCTGGTTTCATGTACATATATTTCACGCCCGTTCACGATAAGGTTATGCTCCTTTAGGAGAAAATTAATAGCATTTTTCCAATTCTAACCTCAAAATGTTATGTTTCCAAAAATGGCCTTAGAAAACGACCTGTCACCAACCAAAAGGGGAATGATTCGAGGTCTTTTGACTGAAACTAATCTTTCACAGCGAGAAATAGCAGAAAAAGTTGGAGTTTGAAAAACTTCAGTGGCTAATATCAGTCGTAGGTTACGTGAAAAGAACACTCTGGCATCGAATCGTAAGGGCAAATGTGGCAGAAAAAAGGTGCTGTCACCTCGCGGTGAACGAATGTTGAGAAAAATAATAATAGAAGATAGAGCAGCAACGAACAATATGAGAAGGAAATTAAACGATGCAGGAATTCCAGTTTCTACCAGAGCAGTTCCGCGGAGACTGGCAGGCTTGGACTACTAAAGCTGCAGACCTGCTCGCAAGCCAAGACTTAATCTGAGGAAGATGAAGCAGCGGCTGGAATGGGCTAAGGCGCACACACACTTCACTGTAGAAGACTGGAGATCAGTATGTTTTCCAGCTCTTCAATTTGATCTGAAAATTGTCCACAGTTTTAAAAATTTTACAAAGAGCTTTTGTGATGAAATCACCTTCCAGATTTTAATGAACAAGGCTCAGTTTATTAAGAGAAGGCCATCGGAAAAATTCAATGAAGATCGTGTGATAAAGACTATCAAACATCCACCTTCGGTGATATGGTCAGTGATGAGAGGAAGAGGTTTGGGTAGGTTGTACATCGTTGAAGGTACGATGAAACAACAACAGTACATCAATGTTCTGCAAACTCGACTTCTTCCACAACTCCGGGATTGGTTCAAAGGAGATGAAAAGAAAATATTTATGCAAGATGGTGAGCCCTGCCATACGGGAAAAACTGTCAAAAAATTCTTGAAAGAAAATGAAGTTCCTCTGTTGGACTGGCCAGGTAATTCTCCCGATCTCAACCCAATTGAGAATGTATGGGAACTGTTAAAGAGGGAAGTGGCAAAAGACAATGTCACTACGAGGATACATTTACTTGAACAGATCATATTCCACTGGAACCACAACCAACAATTGAAGGATATGAGCTTACGATGCATAGATAGCATGCCTCGCAGAGTGCAGACCGTTATTGCAGCAAAAGGAGGACTGACAAAATACTAGTATTGACAATTAAATGAGGATTCAGATCTGAGTTTTGTGATTAGTTGTGTTATTCTGTGTGTATGTGTATAAGTCTAGTCACATTTCACACAATTAAGATAAATAAAACATGAATGAAATACATATAGCCAATTTAAAGTTTATTTTCCTATTGTTCCTTAGGTGGTCATATTAATTTGGCCAGGGACTGTATATAAAAGTAAAAGGTCTACAACAATATATGTCATACGGATGTCACACTGATTCGGCCCAAAATTTGGCCACTTCAAGGGCATTTGGATTGGCCAGCACCAAGTCTTCCATTGTGCAGTTTGATGGACACAAGGGACAACATAGCAGGTTTTCAGTTGTCTGAAGTTAACCACAGTCACAAAAGGCCATATTGATGGGGAAGTTCCATTTCTGTAGATTCGCTCTGGTTCTACCCACTCCAGATCTAAATCTGTTTAAGGACCTCCGTGTCAACCAGTCCTTGGTGTGACCGGGAGGCAACACTTCCTGTGGTTCCGTCCATTTCAAAAGGCCAGGGGTCTTTTGTTTCCATTTGGTAATCCTGACTTTGTCCGATGATCCTTCCAGCTGTTCCGAAGATGTTAAAAATGCTTACCTGGACTTCAGTCTTCGTTGGGCAGGTTGGTATTCAAAGGGTGGATGTGAAAGCATCAAATTTGTTTTAAGCATTTCGTTGTTAGCAGCAGCAACCTCTCTCCTGACATCACAAGGAGCAATACCGGCAAGGTAATTGATTTTCTCGAGAGGAGTTGGCTTCAGGACACCAGTAATTATTCTACAGCTTTCATTGAGTGCCACATCAATCTGTTTCGCGTGGGCAGATTTGTACCACGCTGGACAGGCATATTCACCGGTGGAGTAACATAAGGCTAGTGCAGTAGTTCTAACAGTTTGTGGGTGTGTGCCTCAAGTAGATCCAACAAGTTTTCTATGTAGTGTGTTCCTGGAAGAGACCTTTAGTTTTACATTCATACAGTGCACCTTGAAGGTAAGACTGTGATTGAGAGTGACGCCCAAGTATTTGGGATGGAAACAGTGGTCTAGCGTAGCTCCATTCCATGTCACGAGTTTCCTGTTGGCTTGTCGATGTCGCAAATGGAATGCACAAACTTGCATTTTGCTCGGGTTTGACACAAGTTGGTTTTGATCATAGTAGTTGCAGAGTTCTTCTAGGGCAGCTTTCTGACTGGACAGTAAGAGCAAGATCATCAGCATAGATAAAATTCTTGGTGTCTTCAGGCTGTGGCTGATCATTTGTGTATATATTAAATAACAAAGGCACCAGTACACTTCCTTGAGGCAAGCCGTTCTTTTGAGTTCGCCAAAGACTTCGCCGACCCTGAAATTCAACAAAGAATCGGTGGTTATGAAGAAGTGTAGCTACCAGTCGTGTTAACTCAAGATCTTTAGTAAGACTGTAAAATTTTTTTAACAGGAGTCTGTGGTTTACCGTGTCATACGCCGCGTGAGATCAACAAATGCAACGCCTGTGACTTTTTAAAAACTCAAAGCCATCTTCAATGTGCTGAGTTAGATGCAAAATCTGGGAGGTGCAATTTCTTCCAGGTCTAAATCCTGGAATTCAAAATCATTCGTTCCATGATTTTTATACAAGTGGCATAGAAGAGAGATTGGTCTATAACTTTTTGGATCTTCAGAGTTTTTGCCTTGTTTTAGGATTGCAATCACCCGTGCCTTCCACCAAATCTTTGGGATGTTGGATGATGCTAGGCATAATAATTCCATGAGTCACAACTTTGTTCCAGAACTGAAGCGTTTTATTTGCTCAATGGAGATATTGTCCAAACCTGCAGCTTTACCACTTTTGCACATTGTAATACCAGTTTCTAATTCATTGAGATTAAATGGTCTGGCTAAAGTACTGATAGCCTCAGATTCCCCGGTCACAATTTTTGACTCTGATTTCCTAATAGTTGATCGTGATTTGCCATTATTAAGCAACTGTGAACCAATATGATTGGCTGTGACATTAGCATGGACTGAACATTTGGTTGGGTCACTGTTCAGTTTTTTTTTCAGAAGTCTCCAAGCCTTTTGACTATTAACTGAAAAATCTGTTTCCTCCATCAGTTTTGACCAAGTTTTCCTTTTGTTTTCTGAGATTGAAGAGAGTAAGTCATGTCCGGCTGAAATTGTCTCTTTGCTGAGAGGGTTCACTTCGAAGAGGGCAAGGTACTTCTCTAGGTAGACTTTTGCAACCTCTGGGTATTGATAAACATGAGGCTCTCAATACTGCATCAACAAAAGTGTCGTTAGATTCTGGTTCTGGAGGAATCTCCCTTATGAAGCTGTCAAGTGTATTGCTAAATTTTTCCCAATTAGCCTTTTTGAATTTAAACCTTCTCTGAAAAGGTACTGTAATCGGTCGTGTTACAGTGGTTATTTGACACATAATAGGGCGATGTTGAGAGTTGGTTAGGGGAGAACAGACTGATTTCGCACACTGCTGAGATACATTTTCACTGGCGAAAAGAAGGTCTGGATTGTAACCACGTTTCTATCGACCACTGTTGAAACTTGGTGGAAGTTTACTGTCGTGTATAAGGTTAAGTTGGAAATTATCAGCCCACAGCAATACAGCATCCCCATTTCCATCATCATGTGCATAACCCCAAACTGTACTATGACTGTTGAAATCCCAAACTACAAATTTCGTAGTTTGCTTGCAAAAGTTATCAGGGGGCATGAAGGAAAAATCAATACCTGGTGGCTTATACACTGATGAGATAGTGCAATTACTAAGCTCAACTGTTATTATTTCAATGTTATTGTGATCTGTTACAGATGTTGACAAGACCTGAATGTCAGGATGAACAAATATTGCACTTCCGTACTGACTATTGTACGCGCACTTTTTAGTGATAGATTTTTGTACTCTGTTGAGGAGTAAGAAAGGAGCACTGCCGGTTCCGGTAGTACTGCCAACTGAATGGAAATGAAATCTGAATTGAATCGATAATATGATCGGTCGATATGGATTTTCTAAACCTTTATTATCTTACGCCAACAACTGTGTCACACACACAATATATAATACTATATAACATATAATACTATGCGAAACGTGTTCCTAGCATGAATTCTATAGTTTGGCTTTGCTGTGTAAACAACAACAGTACAAGTACTTACAGTGTACGCCAGGTATCGCACAGCGATGATAAGCGATTCTTAGTTTGTGTTTCAAAGGTTGCCAATCTCGAAGATAACCAAAGTTGACCGATACAGCACTAGGGTGTAAATCTGTCGCTAAAAAGTGCGCAGATAATATGTGGTCTTTCAGCCACAAGTCGTAAACCAGCAGTTTTGGGACATCGTTGATGGACACTTCTGTGCGTTTCTTGAATACAAAGCACGTCACAGTTATTAGTTTGACAGAGTTGACTCAATAATACCTCTTTACATGGTGATAGACCTGCTACGTTATGGCATAATATAGTTAATTTCAGCCTTGAAAAAGGCCTTTGAGTAGTTGCCACTCAGGTAATACTATACACTTGTTCTTCAGTATGTTGTTGCTAATTAAAATAATTCTTGTTGTTAACCCAATGTTCTTCTAGGATGGTGAATGTAAATCAGCTGTGGCTAGCAATGTATTGCAGGTAATGGGAAAGTAGCAGAGTTGTGACCTCTCAACTCTTATTGGTTAGAAATCTTGATAGGGAGAAAGGTCGTAGATTTATTATTTCATTTTCTTTTTTTTAACATATGAGTTTGCCAATTCAAACGAGTTTTCTTCTGATGAAATTTCCATTGAAATTTGTCACTTTTACCTTTTTGTGACAAATAGATAAACAGTTTCTCCACAATATTAATGTGATTCCCTTACTGAACCGTACAGTAATATGTCCTTTTCTATATTTGTAAAACTTTGATTGTTATTATACATACGCTCGCACATAGCCAAATATCTCCTGCATTTCACTGCATTCACATGTTGTTTATATCATAAACTTTTTCCTGAATGTCTGATGTACTGTTTTTAACACTCCTGACAGGTCAAGGTGTCTATTCCTGCTACTTTGACAATAGAGTTTATATACCATTCTTTCCACTTCCTCAAGCATAATTTCACCAACATAATCATTTTTCTCTTCCCCATGTGCCCGGTTGTTCGCGGCGTCCCCAGAAATACAGTTGAACCTGACTTATACGTATATCAAGGGGAAGAGAAGAAACTACTTTTAACTCAGAATTACTTAAAAATCAGACTTACACAATACATCACATATTTACTGAAAAACCAATGGAATAGACCTACATGTGTAAATCCTTGCAAATAATAAATAAATTAAGACAGGAAATATTATTTTGAACTTGGTCCAGCCTTAAAGAAATCAGATAGTTTGGCTTGTTTCGCTTTTCTTGCATTAAGAGTATGAATCTCCTTTAGCAAACTTAGAAATGAATTCAAAGCATTTTCACTACAACTCTTCGCACTGATGTAACGCCTACACACTTCGATTGCACTTAACACTTCACTCAGTTTAGGTCAAGATTCAAGTGCCGCGTTGTTGGCATAGATCAGCAATAATCTCTTCATCCGATTAGTTTTCCACATACAGCCAGATTATTATCGAAAAGCACAAAAGTATCGAATTCTATACCCTCCGGTAGCGTTAACTCATTGTTAGACAAAACTTCGTCCCCATAATCATCATTGGAGGCAGCCTCTTCTGGTAAGACACCCGGTTTGCGGAAACATTTGCTGGTTGTGGAGGATGAGACCTGCTTCCAGGCAGCCGAAATAAAATCCATGGCTTGTAGCAAATTAATGGAGAGAGGTTCGTTTCCTGCATCACTCAGTGTTATTAAATGTTAAACCAGCATTTTTCTATAATGCACTTTGATTTTTTTTTTGCAAGTTGCTTTACGTTGCACCGACAATGATAGGTCTTATGGCGACGATACTTTGAAATTTGCTGTTGTTCCCACGAAAGAAATTCTCATATTCAAACAAATTTACTGTATTTTATGTTGTTTCCGCACCAAAACCGCCCACTTTGCTTATCATGTATCTCAATCTTTGGCGGCTTGTCAAAAACGACGAAGGTAGTGGGGGAGCGAATGGGACTCGCCTTTGTTAAGCCGCCAGTAAGTAAGGGTCAACAATGTCACTCGGCGAAACTCTTTGTGTTCTGTTTCAGCACCGAAACCCGATCGCTCTACTTCCACCTACGTCAGCAAAGAGGAAACTTTTTAATTACAGTAGATTCTTTTTAAGAAGTACATTCTCATTGCAATTACGCAAAACTCAGTTATATTTTACTGACACTTAATACGTATAACAGAGAATTACGTATAAACGGATTACGTACAAATAAGGTTTAATTAACACGCTTTTATATTATATTTTGCCGGGACCTAAAGGAAATTACGTACAAATACGAATTACGTAGAACAGAGTTACGTATAAAGCAGGTTCAACTGTATTTCCTTTTACATTGAGAAGTTTTTCAAAATCTTCCTTCCACCTTTCCACGGATATTCTGGGATCTATTATGAGTTCACCTGATTTACCCAAAACACATAATATCCTTTTTCCCTCCCTGTCTTAAGATTCTTCATAACTGTCTCTGATGCTTGACCTAGACTTTCTAGGTTATTACCAAAATCTTCCCAAGACTTCTTCTTGATTCAATAATTGGGGTAAAAGGAGGTATGTTCATGATAAATCTTTGAATAAGTATCATGTGTCCGCAAAAGCGCGATGAAAACCAATGCAAGTAGCTAGAGACTTCTGTCGAGAACTCAGAACTAGTAGTAAAGTTGAAATGCTAGTCTGCAAAAGAGAAGTTCATGATATTTATTCAAAGATTTATTATGAATTTACCTCTATCATGATTATACCTCCCTTTACTCGGTTTGTTCCGCACTTGTTTTTGCATCTGTGTACAATTCCCTGTCTGCATCAGTTCTTGTTTAGAGCCGTTTCTGATACGCCGTCCTTTTACGTTTACAAGCTGCTCTGTCATTCCACCAAGATGTTCGCTTTTTCCCATTTAACACAGTTGTTTCCAGGCATTCCCTATTGTTTCTACTACAGCATCCCTGTATGCCACCCATTCTCTTTCTTACTGTCTATTGTTTGGAACTTTTCACTAATTATTTCTATGTACTGTTTAATTTCCTTGTCCTGGAGATTTTCTATCCTTATTCATCTGCAGACAGATTTCACTATCCTAGGGCTAGAGATACTTAGTTCACTGTAGGTCAGATAGTAGTCTGTATCATCAAAATACCCCCTGGAATACCCAAAGTTGATTCAAAGTTGATTATGATATAGTCTATTATGGATCTGGTGCCCCTACTCTCGTATGTATAGCAGTGAATGGCCTTATGCTTCAATAATGTATTCGTAATTGCTAATCCCATACTAGCACAAAAGTCCAGTAAACACTTTCCAATCCTATTAGCTTAAATATCTTGCCCAGACTATCCCCTCGTCTTTTCGTACCCTTCAGTTTTATTTCAGACTCTCGCATTGAAATTGCCCATTAGCGCTATCCAGTTCTTGCTGTTGACCCTCACTACGATGTCACTCAGTGCTTGATAAAATGTCAACTTCATCCTTTTCTGCAACCTCACATGGTGAATGCACTGAGACAATTCTTGTCCTCTTTCCTCCAACAGCCAAATCTATCCACATCATTTGCTCATTTACGTGCGCAACAAAAACTGTTGTGTCAATAGAATTCTTGATGAACAGTCCTACCCTACACTCTGTCCTTCCCTGTTTAACACCTGTTAAGACCACTTTATAATCTCCTTGTCTCTTCCTTGTTATCTTGCCTTATCCGAATATCATTAACTCCTAATGCATCCAGGCACATCATCTTTGCTGACTCAGCCAGTTTTACTTTCTTTCCTTTTCTTTCTTTACCCCCTGCGGATGGGGGATGCACATGTAGAATACACCTGTGGTTTCCCCTGCCTGTTGAAAGGGGCGACCTAGGGATGATCAAATTAGAACCATGCGACTACTTGTAATTAGTACCATCATGCAAGGAACACCATGGATTGCATTTACTTGCGCGTAGTACCACTATGTTAGGTATGCAGTAGGTTTGTGATTAGTAGCAACAGTGTGCGAATCAGGATGAGGGTCTTACAGTACCTGTGATTTGTACCCCTATATGAGCAACACCATGGTTCTGCCTTGCCTATGCTTAGTTCCCACTATGTGAGGAATACCATGGGATAGTTTGGGTCGCTGTGGTAGGTCCACTTATGTGAGGAGCGCCATAGGTTTGCGTTGCCTGTAAATAGCGCCGCAATGTGCGAAACACCATAGGTCTGTGTTACATGTGCGCATTACACTACCTGTGAATAGTATCATAATGTGTGGAATACTGCGAGTCTACGCTACTTTTGATTAGTACCGCCAAATGACAAATAGCATGGTTCTACTTTCCTAGCAATAAGTACGATTATGAGGGGCTGATGACCTGGATTTTGGACCCGTTTCGACTACAAGCATAATCGATTCAGCAACGTGCTTTAGAAGCAGTCCCTGGGTCAGTAATACTATTGTTTTGTGCTAGCTTCTGTGCATGTGAGGCACTGAGGCTCGGTTCCACTGATCGTTTTAAATTCATATCCATCCATTCATTCATTCTTCGCCCTCACGCCTTGAATTCTGGTCAGTGGAGGATTTTGGACTTTTAATTTGTTATAAGATTTCGTCTCATTCTGTACCATTAGGGGCCATTGACCTCAATGTTAGGCCCCTTTAAACAACAAGCATCATCATCTTTTTCTTTCTTTCTCTCTTCTTTTCTTTCTTTCTTTCTTTCTTTCATAAGAATAGTATTTCCCCATAGTATCCCCTACTTGTCATATGAGGCGACATAAAGGGGCCGCAAGGGTTCTCAACTTGAGAGCGTGGGTTGGCGCCCATGGGGCCCCTCGCATTGCTTTCACTTGTGCCAGGCTTCTCGCTTTCATCTATCCTATCCGATCTCCCTTGGTCAACTCTTGTTCTTTTATAGCCCGACGGCATTAGGAAACGAGGCCTAGGTATTCATTTTCATGCCCTTCGTAGCCCTTGTCTTTCTTTGGTTGATATCTTAATTTTCCCTTTTTTCCCCCCGTCTGATTAGTGTTAATAGAGGATGGTTGCCCAGTTGTACTTCCTCTTTAAACAATAACCACCACTACTGGTTTCCTAATATAATACACAGTTTTTCATTAATGTATTGATTCAGCAGACAACAGACCGTCATCTTGTTCCTGATCCTATGGAGGTCAAGAAACTTAGTGTGAAGTCAGGTCAAATAAATTGTTCAGCTGTTATTATAATGATAGGTTAAAACATCAGCCTTCAGGTTCAAGTTTATGTGGCTTCTAATAGCTAATAGGATCGTTGTTCCGGTATCTGCATACGTAAACATATCGTCCCCACTATGACAAACTAGCAAAAGTGACGAACTAGGGAACCAGTAGTTCTAAAGTTTTGGTCTAGATTTTATTGTTTATATAATGTCTACCCTCTGACAAAATCTCACATCTGCAGCTTGTTCTGTATGACTAACACATAGAACCAATCATTAAATATAAAAATTGATTTGACGTGAATAATCACAACTTATATCAGCTCTTTGCACATTCATTAGTTAATGTAAAATACACCTTTCCTCTTGTTCCTTCACGTTCCTCCTTTCTCTGTGTATAAATACACATTTCTGAAATCTAATAATGTTAGTTTGTGTGTGAAACCTAACATATTCAACTGTCGTTTCTTGTTTTAGTTGCTACTGACAAGGCACCTGAACTAGCAATGCGCCCAAGCTTTCTTTCAACGTTTGCAATGGCTACTGATCAAGGAGGAAAACTAGGACTTGGGAAACACAAGTCACTCATTTGCATGTATTCATCCTATCAGGTAAAGAGTTAAATTTATGAAAAATCTGTCTTGTTATTATATTTCCTACCATAAGACTCGTTTGTCTTTTTTCAAGGGGTTCATAAAAAAGGTTATATTAATAAATGTAATGAAGTAGAGCCCAGCTATTTAGGCAGTTAAAATTATTAAAATAGGTAGGCAAAAAAGGCAGACAGAACGTGCAAAATAGGCACTAAAATTTTTATTAAAGGACAGAATAAAATATACTAGAGGACCCGTGCTGCTTCGCAGCCTGCCTTTTCAGTGGTTTTATGAACATAGAGTAAGAAGCGTGTTCTAGTATGCCACATTTTGTAGTCAGAATTCATCCATTCTGACGTCATCATGCTGTCTGTCTGGTAAATGTGTATCCATATATTCACTTTTTTAATCCTGCAGTTCTTGATGTAAAGCTTGATATTGTGTTGTTGAAGGCAATGGTATTTTTAATCACAGTTTTTCTATATAGAACCGTTGTCGTGTGAGCTCATAGGTTAGTCTCGAAGGAGCATTTTTTGCCAGGCAGAGAACTTTTTAAACATACATGGCCTTCACTCTTTCTAGTGTAGCTAGGTTATCCTTAGACTGGTTTTCCTAGATAACGTCTAAGGCGTATGTAAAATCAGCTTCATGGTCCATATCGCAGTTACACAGATTCATAGCTAAGTATTTTTTATTTTCCACCTTATATCAACAAAATAAAAAATACTTAGTTGTGAATAAGGCGTATGTCACAATAGGGTCAGTTTGTACGTAGACTTTTTTCTCTTAGGAGCATGTAAGTTATTAGGAATGCTCTGCCATCTATTGAGTATATTTGGAAGCAGGGAAAGTTTAGAGAATCAGAGTCTAGTAGGGAATAGTAGTATTCCCTGATCCTGGTAGCAGTGACTGCTGAGAAGAGACGACTATTGATTGTCTTCTTTACTTTGGATAGTAAAAATGGCAGATGAAAACAATAAACATTGTCCTAATTTTACTTCCAAGGAAGTATGAAACTGAGTGTGCAATTAGTATGGAAATGTTTTCCCTTGTGATATTTCCATACCAGTGTTCATGTTAACTTACAGCAGTTTCTGTAACAGTAGTGAAATTGTGTTATTGGAAACTACAATCGTGAAAAATCTTGAAAGCTGACATCGAAATTGAATGTGTTATTTTGTAATAAGAGTACATTCTTCTTTTATTCACTGAAAACTCTGTAGTTTAATCAAATGCAAGTGTTCCTTTGTTTTCTAAAATTTACATTCTTGACATTAATAGTTCAAAAACATCATTTTTGCACTGTTACCTTTTTGTTGCATATTTTATTCTAGTTATGATTTGCTGAAGTAGTGTGACAGTCTGTTTAAAACTTCAGCTTCATTCCATATATGAGTCGGTCCGTTCCAAAACTCGTCTTATCCATCATAAGTGATTTTTCAGGAAAAGCGAAAAACCTGTAATTTTTGTAATATAAGTCTCACTTGTTTAAATGTATTACGACGCATTCAAGTCCAATGTCATAGGGTCGTCTTACTGAAGAATTATAAATATAATTAATAGAACGTCCATAAATTACATTTGTATTTTGGATAAGACGAGTTTTGGAGCACCCAAAAAATTCAAAATATATTACCTCACACAACTTATTTTTAAACAAGAAAAATGAAAGGATTGAGAATATAATCTTGTAATAAAACTCACCAGTACACTCATGCACCTTTTTGCTATCAGTATAATGATATTCACAAATAAATTAAACACAGCAGTGAGATTTATCATATTTACATCCTATCCATAGTATTTGGAGAGAATTCTTCCTTTATAGGCTACACTGTACTCACAATAGAAGTAACTTGAACAATAAAACATCACTTTGTTGTTAATCAAACTCTCAAATCTGTTCCCTCCTCTTGAGATCCATCACAATGAACTTCTGTTTTTTCAACACCATTGTTTTCGTCTACAGAAATTGTGGTGAACAGATTCTTATAAAGAGAAAGCAACTCATTCCTATCCCAATCCATTCCAAAATACTTTTCAAGCAAACTTTTTACGTCCTTTACTTTGGCGGGATTTAAGTTTACTCCTGGCAATAATTCAGGTGGCATTAGCATATCTCGCAGGCGTTTTCC
The DNA here is from genome assembly GCF_040414725.1 of Anabrus simplex. Taxonomy (NCBI): domain Eukaryota; kingdom Metazoa; phylum Arthropoda; class Insecta; order Orthoptera; family Tettigoniidae; genus Anabrus; species Anabrus simplex. The sequence continues at coordinate 1,766,796,293 of NC_090265.1, read as the reverse complement.
CTTTTTCATTACGGATTTTCCTAAACCGATGTCTGAGTTGTAATGAGGTTCTCCCCATAAGGTTGACATTTCCCAGTGAGTCTCTGCTAATAACAAATCGTTTCACTGAAGAAAATTCAAAAATTCATATTTTCAGAAACCATTTTCCACTTGTTCACCGAGCAGTCTCTGCCAAACTTGAAGACTTCAGCATGTTTGCTAAAGATGTCTTCATATTCTGCTGGATTACAGATTATAGGGCATTTCCGTATCTCTCTCTCTCTCGACTTGAGCAAATACCTTGTCAGAGGGCAGAAATGAGTGGCCTGTCATAGGAAAGACCAATTCAACACTTTCTATATTAGGCGGAGCTGTGTGCGTCAAGAAATATGAGCACATTGCAATCATTGTAGATTTGCGGTTCTGTCCTCCGCAACCATCCGCACGAATTCGTATAGTAGTGAAGTTTGACAAATCAGTTTGTGATAATCGATGGTAAACTGCAGATGACGTTTCTTTAGACCCCTTGTTGAATTCATGATCCATCCATGTGTATGTAAAAACATTCTCCTTTGTCAACTTGGCATGTGAGGTACCCCTCACAATGGTAAAATTATAGGTGTACAATTGGCGACTGTAGTAGGCAATTTGATCTGGAACTTTTGGATTCACAAGATTCTTTTGGCAGTCAAATGAAAATATTGCCATGCTGTCCCTTTCTTCTTGGAGCTTTTTGAAAAAAGCTGCAGCCCTTAGTTTGTGTACTCTAAGTTCCAAGATTAAATCATTCTTCAGTGATACGTTTGAACTTTCAAGTTCAATTTTCTCCTTGAGCTCTATGCACTTTGAGCAAGCGTCAGTAACTGGTGTTCCGAATCCTATGTTCTAGCAACGCGTAAAAATTTCACGGAAGAACCACCGCTTCACCCTCACTTCTTCAGGTGATTTCTTGTTATACATTTTGTAAAGCTTAGCGATGTTTAAATTTCCGGGTAGATACTGTCTGACCGGTGACTTTCCGCGGCAATAGTGACTTTCACAACACTGCAAACTTTCAATGAAACGTTTCAGGGAGTGCCTCTTTTCAGTGTACTCTGGTTTGATCCTAGCTCCTCCCCTCTTTTCTGTTGGCAGTTTCCCTGTCGTGAAGTGGTTTCTGGCAATCCTCTGAACCCGATCTTTGCTGACGTGCAATATATTCAAGAATGTCTTTTGGCAGAACTGAATGTGAAACTGTTCTGTATTAGCAAGTTTTATATAACTTACCTTCCACAACAAGAGCAATATTTTCGGTCATCTTAATACACTCTATTCACACCACAAAATTGCATGAAAGACTAACACAGTTCAAGAGCAACTCAAAGAGTTGAAAGACTGGCATAAAACGCGGGTATATTATAGCGTGAGTCACGTGCTGAAATTATCCATTCCTATTGGTTGATTGTATATGGCGAGTTTTGGAACGACAAGCGCCGTGGATAAGGCGAGTTATGGAACAATAGCCTAAGTTTGATGACAGATTTCTATGGGAAAAGGCGAGTTTTGGTGCTTAATTTTGTGTTAGAACTATCACAAACATCACCAAGAAGGCAATGCTACCCCTAACTCATTTTAAAAAAAAATGGATAAGACGAGTTTTGGAACGGACCGCCTCATATGAAAGTGGCGTGTCCTTGATCGAAAAACTCCTGCTGGTCGTGGTTGTTCAATAATATGAACCACTTCATCATTGTTAGCTATTTCTCCAAATAGCTCGAAAATATCCTAGATCATTTGTTTTGTCATGTTGTACTGTTTAGTACAGTAGAACCTCGATAATTCGAAATCGGTTAATTCAAAATCCCGCCTAATTCGAAGAAGCTCTCGTTCCCGGAAACATGAGATACAGTTTTGCATGTTATTTCAATTGTTTAATTCGAAGTACAATGTCGGCCCCATTACCGAAATTCAGACTTTTAATTCGAAACTGCCTTTACATTTTAAAACAATAGTACGTTACAGAGTAATTTCAACTCGAAATGTATCCGCTCCGCGTCATAATAGAACGCGCGTTCCGGAACGTGGAGGGGTAGCTTTCTGCACTCACACTCACTTCGGTGGGTCTACAGTGCGCTTCATGATTGCTAAGTTGGATGAAATCGGAATTCTGTGTTCAACCTTTTAAGGAACGCCGTAATATCACGCAACATGCAGTGTGCGGGAAAACAGAATCCGCGAACACTGGCGATGCCGACAGTTGACGAAAAAACGTGGCAAATATAATAAATTCGCAGGCACCGAACAACATTGACATTGCCGGTGAAACTGCATTGTTTTATTTTAATGCGAGCCCAAACGGTCTTATGGTTTTAAAGGAGAAATTGCCAGCCGGGAAATCGTAGTGTGAGGGATGGGGGTCATAGTAGTACGTTGCAATGCACACGGAAGCGATATACTTTATCCCCTCGTCATAGGAAACTTCGATAAGCCACGATGTTTTAAGAGCGTCGGGCACTTTCCATGCCAGTACAAAGCATGTATAATAAAAATGCAAACAGTAAAGAAATCCAAAAAATAATGCATTTGCACAGGGGAACCGGCATAATTTATCCTCGTCTTTGAATTGTGCGACTTTTTTTTCTTTCGTTGCGTGAGGTTATGTTTGTCAGCGATTTATCCAAGTGCATTATTTGAATATTGTAAATGCACTTTGTTGGATACATTTCGGAAATAGTTTTTTCCATGGCATTAGAACTGTGAATCGAGGTGATTGCATGTATTAATGGGTCTTAGAATACTTCGTGACGCGGCAAGTGTTTACATTTCTGAAGTACGAGAGAAGTGCCCAAGGAACTTAGAATACTCTAGAGAAGTGCCACGGCGGGAAATCGTACAAGGATAGAGTCATAGGAAAGTTCGATTTTGAGGGCATCGGGTACTTTCTGTGTAAATACAAGGCATCTAAAATGCATACAGTATAGTAATCCAATCAATAAAGCACTTGCACATGGGAGCGAGCATAGATTTCTCCTCGTCTTTGAATCGTGCTTTTTTTTTCTTTCTTTCTTTCGTTGCGTGAGGTTATGTTTACCAGTGAGATATCCGAGTGTATTATTTGAATACTGTAAATGCACCTTCTTGGATACATTTTGGAAATAGTTCTTTTTTCATGGCATTTGAAAGGTATAAACTGTGAATCAAGGTTAAATGCATGCAGTAACGGGCCTTAGAATATTTTATAACGCGGCAAGGGTTGGTACTTCTGAATTGCGGATTGGCGGTTAATTCGAAATCACGTAATTCGAAGTCCGATTTTTGAGTCCCAACGACTTCGAATTAACGAGGTTTTACTGTATTCTTAAACTGCAGTTTAAACAGTAGATGAGTGGTAGTAAAATTAATCTCTAGTTAAATTGAAGATTGCGTTTTATAATATTCAACTGACAGATAAACCAAAGTTTAAACTGAACTAACTGTTTAAACCTCTATTACAGGCTTTCCCAAACTTTTTGTCTCTAGGGCCCCCTTAGCTTATCGCATTCATGTCCAAGGACCCTCTAACCAATATTTACTTTCTTTAAATTTGAATATAACTTCATTTACAGTACATAAAGATACTTTATATATGCACAAAAATGATAAAACATTGTGACACTTGGCTAATAATTACAACAGTCTGGATCTGTTTTGCAAGCCTAGTCACCCGAACCGAAGATCGGCCTCTACATTACCGAAAATATGGCCAACTAAGGATAGTTTGCCTAAATTCCAACCACCTCAGTGAATCATGGCTACCTATTATCAGAGCCATTAGAGAATGATGCTTTACTGTTGCCATTTGTTGTCTCTAGCATGGGGCTAAAATGGTGTCCCTTTTACATCTTAGGGCACCATTTTAAGTTCTTGTTGCTTTCTCCTAGCAACCTTCAATGCATCGTTTCATTTGTCTATTGTCTCCTGATTAAGAGGGGCAAGGTTCCTTTTGAAATGCGTAGTCGTGTTTATAATTAATTACACAGCATAAACCATCTAAATGATAATATTAATGAAGACATAATATGTTTTCTAAATTTAGAATAATCTATGAATTGTAAAATTAGGCTCTTTACATACTTGCAACTTACATTATTATTGCGGACCCCTTGAATTATCGTCACGGCCCCTTAGGGGTCTACAGGCCACCCTTTGGGAATGGCTGCTCTTGTTATAATACCAGCCCTTAAGTGTGTGTGATCTCTTCTTCCTGGCCTTTTTCCAATTACCTGATATCCGAATTGTGTACAGATTTAGCCCAGTTTTACAGCCGGATGCCTTTCCTGATGCCAACGCTATGTGGAGAGATCCATTTGCTATTGTGTATGTGTGTGGGGGGGTTGGCATCAGAGAGAGAAAATCCACCTCAACGGAAAAGAAGAGATATGTAAATTGTTCCCTAAAGACATAATCTTAGGGGAAAATTGTTAGCTCTGTGAAACCTGGTATTAGATGATAATTTATTTTCCTATGAAAGTTAAAGTACATATGTTCTCGATGCATTTTACAGGTAGTGCAGATTAACAAGCTTCCATTGGTACTCAGTTTTGTAGCAAGCGAGTCGTGCAATACTGGCCATATCTTGTCGCTGGAGCAGCACATTGAGCCTCTACTGGGTGATCTGAAAGGAGCTGTGGTGGAGTCCTGATTAGTGGGGTGGACTAAAGTACGATCAACATAGAAAAGAATACGCAACTTGTTTGTTCCTTTCCATTACTTAGAGAGAAAAGAGGAATGCTCTGAGATATGGATTGGGATGGGAAAACCTACTTGAAGTGATTACTGAAACAGTTTAATTGAACTACCAGTTGAATAAATGTATATATTTTAAAAACTGTATATATTTCTCAGGTAGCAAATTTTAAGCCTCCAGTACTGATTCTTTTATTGTATTTTGCATACTGTGTTTTACATTAACAGAATACTTGTATTCCATTAAAACTGTTCAGCTTTTGTAACACTGAACCCTGTATATTTGTGAAGTGTTGTATAAACATTAGATGGTACGTTGCTAACTGTGAAATGTGTGATGTGTAAACATATCTTACTCTATACCTGGGGAAATCATAAGTAACTAGTGTTGTGGTAGTTAGATCTTGCCCTGGTGGCTGCGATTCAAATCCTAGTCAGTACATGAGAAATTTTAAAATAGAAAGTCACATGAAATTACAGTCATGAAAAACTGCAAAAAGCTACAAGATTTAGAGCCTTAATCTAAAAAGAATATTCTAACTGCATAAATATGTATCCTCAGGATTATGTCGGGTTCCATTCAAAAGTTTGAAATTTATTGCTCTTCAGGACAACTGACTTTTTAAAGTGATGCGTATACTGTATTTACTTACATAATTTTCTCCCTTTTTACTTTTTTTCGACCTCAAAAACGGGGAGGGAAAATTACGCGAATCTAAATTAAAAATGGAAATGAAAAAATCGAACATAATTACATTAAGTTACGAAATTTATTTAAGCCTAAAGTAGTGCAAAATAGTCGAAAGTATTTATAACGCAATTAATTTTAATAAAAAATCAAAGGTAGTAATACGTTCCCTAACAGTAATTATACAGAAACAGTCATCTTTTAATGTCACACGAGAATTTGCTGAAGATAGGAGCCCTCAAAATTGAAGCTGCAGAACTATCTTCAATATCTAGTATTCCCTCTCCTTTACGGCTGAAAGTTTCTGGAGCTGCAAGTTGAATCACGATGGCAGTTGCCTTACCACGTCTTGTCTCAACAGGTGATGCACCGGTTGAGTTGGCCATGCAGTTAGTCACGCAGCTGTGAGCTTGCATCCGGGAGATAGTGGGTTCGAATCCACTTTCGGCAGCCCTGAAGATGGTTTTCCATGGTTTCCCATTTTCACACCAAGCAAATGCTGGGGCTGTACCTTAATTAAGGCCACGGCTTCTTCCTTTGCACTCCTAGGCTTTCCCTATCCCATCATTGCCGTAAGACCTATCTGTATCGGTGTGACATAAAGCAAAAAAAAAGTGATGCAACCTGAGTTAATTCTGACTAATTTTTTCTGTCTCAGCACAAGGCATTAGGACTCTGCAATTTTATGTTACTAGAAGTTTTACAATGGCCCTTCTTGGTTTTAGTAGCTGAAACAGCTCTAACTGAGCTTTCGTTTTCCTCAACAATTCTTGAAACAGGCCTAGTTTCCTGTGATCGCAAATATGATAGGAACTTCCCACCTAATCAATACATTTGTTTCTTATACGATACTTAAAATATTTTTACATAACAGTACCGGTTTCGACCCTATATCTGGGTCATCTTCAGCTGCTGAAGAACGTTCATCTTAATAAAAACAACATATAATATTAAAACATTACCTATGCTAATTACGAATGACTAATGCTAAATTACAATGATATGCTGTGGTGATATAATATGCTTGAATGAGTAGCTTTGAAGTCTAAAATGTTCACCAGCTCGTTATGACACTGATCTTGATGTTCACTCATGTACTTATTCAATCTAGTGTTGCAGTGGTGATACACTTATTTTAAATTAAAAACGTTTAATGCCGAGTTAGTAAAATATTACTTATTCTAATTATGAAGGACTAATTTACAATGGTGTGTTGTGATATTAAAATATGCTTGAAAGAGTAGCTTTGAAAGTATAATTTAGCATTAGTCATTCGTAATTAGTATAAGTAATGTTTTAATATATGTTGTTTTTATTAAGACAAAGATGACCCACAAATAGGGTCGAAACCGGTACTGTTATGTAAAAATATTTTAAGTACCTTATAAGAAATAAATGTATTGATTACGTGGAAAATTCCTATCCTTTATATTTGCGATCATTAGAATCATCAATACGGATAATGAGGTTATTAGATTTCAGAGGCCTAGTTTCATCATCTGGTCTTATACCAGTCAAACGACTTTGACCAATTTCAGCACATCCCCCATGCTTCCTGGCTCCAAGAGCTCAGATGTATTTTCAAAGCTTGCAGATGATGATTTTGGGCTGCTGTTAAACAACTGCTTCAGGTCAGTAGCATCCAAAGAGTCACTGGATGTATCTCTTGAGGTACGCGAAATAGAGCAATTTTTAATAAGTTCGCACACTCCTTCAATTCTAATCAGGTCATTCTTCGGAGAGTGTTGCAGAACCCAACAAAGATATCTGAAATAAATTAGAATACTGCTTTAGGGTCAAAATTTTTGCTACTTCTACGGCCTTTAACTGATGCATCTCGTAGGAAACTGATTTCCATTAGAAATAACTGCCTTTTCAATTTCTGCATGCTTCCCAGTTTTTGGTCCCCAAAATGATAGTTGTTTTATTGGTACACTGTAATTCTTCTTTCTGCTTCCGCCATTAACGCACGTGTGATGGTGCTATGGAAAATTCATGAGATGTAGCATGATTGCGGTTATTTTTGACAAATTCTGTTGCAGACAATTTAATTGTGCATTGTAACTACTGTTTTTCTTTCACATCATGAATCTTTCACACAACAGTTCACACTTAAGAACACTTGAAAGCAAGTACTGTACCTGTGCGAGTCACAGCTGATAACAAGCGCAAGTTATGACTACCAGTCACACGTGTGTTCTGGCCCCGGGCGCTGGAATGTTGAGTAATCAGTCACTCCTTCCTCTCCTAGCATGGGAGACATGAGCTGGAATTTCCAAACTAGTTCCTGATTTACGTACATCGGCATGAATCACAAAGACGAGATAAGTCTGTGGATTACATAAAATCAGCTTCATGGTCCGTATCACACTTGCACAGATTCACAACTTAGTTGTAAACAAGTCTGTGGTTCACAAGTGGAAACCGTAGATAAAACGGGGGGGGAATGTGCGATAATTTGTTTTTTCCAAATTTTCATTCTAAAAATCAGGGAGGGAAAATTACGCGAGTAAATATCAGTCATAAAAGTAGGATTCCATTGCTTGCTTTTGAGACCAATTGATGCTCACTTGTCAGTGATGTTAAGTGGTAATGAAAATGTAATAATCTTAGGGAAAAGTCGTCAGGCCAATGAAACCTGGTAATGCCTTTTCATAGTGCTTTATCCTCTTAGTGATGAGGTAATCCTACATGGCAGTGCTAAAAGTGGTTTTAGGGAAGGAGGAGCCAAAAATGAGTAAATGCAAATTGTGGCAGCATTTTTGAAAAAAACTGTCATTTTAAATTTCAGAATGCATTAGAACGTGCCATATTTAAAAATAAATACAATTATTTAACCATTTATCATACAACTAAGTCTACTTAACAGATTGCTCTAAGAAAAAGTTATTCCATTTGGTTAAGCCTCAAGCACACGCGCCAGATCTTAGGACGCACCCCCACGCGTGGGGGTGCTTTCCACCCCACATATCATTGTATTGTAAAATATGAATTACTGTATTAATTGGAGATTTTAAGATAGATTATGTAAGAATGACTCTTTCTGCGGGGATCCAGCCAGTAAGGTACAAGAGCGGGGTGAGCACAGAAAAGTTATTTGTACATTTCAATAAGAAATAAAATTACCTGAGGTGGATTCCACCCCATACGCGTGTTTGAGGGTTAGCTCAAAATAGAACTGTAGGCAGAGGAAAGTATCAGATACTACATATTACACTCATTCTGTTGAAATCCTGCTGTTTAAAGTAGTGTTTTTTCACGTAATTAACGCACTTTTTTGACGAAAATACAGGCGTGAGATTTTTCTGAAAAGTCAAATAAGGTACCGGTACTTCAGGTAAGTTAGACATGGGGGTTTGAAGTACGGACACTGGAAAATAGTCTTCCTGTTACAAGCTGACAATACGACCTGAAGTGAAATAAACTTGAACTAATAAAAGTACAATTCATGCAAGAACATAATGACATACCGATACAAAAATAAAGACTGTCCAACATGAAAAGGGCCGGGCATTGAAGGAGGGACCCTGCTAGATTTCCCCAAACCATTCGCATCCAAACTTGTACGATTGACATGTCTATCCACCCTTTTTCTTGGATACAAACGCCCTTTTTCTTGGATACAAACGCTGAAATTTACTTAGGCATTGTTTTTCATTTTAGAACAATGTAAGGTGGAAGCTTTCTGCCAACAGCTGTTACAGCAAGCCTTGCAGTACATCGTTATTTTTCACTTCCGTTAGTGCGTACGATAAAGCAGACCCTACACGATCAGTAAAACAGAGTCAATAATACTGACAGTATGCATCAATATTGTAGCAACATTACATGATCATTATTACCGTCAATATTTTGGTCAGTATAGTGCACTTGCTTACCATTGCGGTATCCTCACTTTACAAATTCAATAGCCGTCAATACGGAATGAGATTTATAACATGCAATTGCAGTATTCTATCAAAATGGATCATAAATGATGGGCATGTGTAGCTATCATATTAGCACTCTGCACGAAATGCAGTGTTAAACGTAAACGTTGGGTTAAAAATTGGCTTAGTAAAAGAGAAGAGCATTCTCATATGAAGTTGTTGAGGGAAATACAATATACCAAAGCTGAAGATTATCCGAACTATCTCCGAATGAGTGAGGGGAGGGTACTTTTGTGAAATTACTAGGAATGGTAGAGCCTTTCCTAATAAGGCGAAATACAAACATGCGGACCTGTTTATCGGTGGCAGAGAGATTAGCAGTGACATTGAGGTTTCTTGCAACTGGTAGAAATTTTGAAGATTTAAAGTTTTCCACTATGTTACCAGTTTCCATCACTACAGCAGTTGTGGAAACGTGAAGTATTGTGTTACATTTATTCTGGCAGAGTTTCGTATAGCTAGATAAACTTTTACAATAGGCCTACTTGGCGGTTTCACAAGCACCTCTACTGGGCCTTGGTGAGAAACGCATTTGTGTTCCATCGCTGTTTCGTTAATACTGACAGAAATAATGATGAGTGTGCACACACGGTCAGTATAACTGTTAGTATCCCCACCACTCCACAGTACCGACGCTCGCAGATCAGGAAATCCGGATTTGCTTTAGTACTGGCCTTCATTCTATCATTCTAGTCCACACACGATTAGTATTACTGTCAATAGTTTTCGGTACTGACAGTTTTATTGACCGTGTAGGGTCTGCTTTAAGTCTTATGTCCCTTTCTTATCGATTGTTCAACTTTGTGGCATATAGAAACTGATAGGTGTCTGACCTGCGGTTCCTATTTGGGAGATCAAATAGTCCTTTACTTTACACTTCACAATCACAAAGCGATGAAAATCAATTACTTTTCGGTTGAAATCATTCGGCATTTTTTGGCATAATATTGGTCTTCGTCAAAGAGAAACTCCATCTCTCCTCATAAAATTAATCATCCAGCCACGGCTAACCTTCAAATCCGAGACACTAATTCCGTGTGCAGCAGCTATTTCTCATCCTTTAGAATACAGCATTTCATGAGAAATGGCATATCAAACATTGCATAACTGAATCATATATTTCAGCAGATCCTCCTCTACTTTCGGAAACTTGTCCCTTTTAGGTCCGTGCAATGCTTTGCGAGACTTGTTGGTCGCTTGAAGTGCACTTTTCTGTTACTGCGGTAAGGCAAGTTGCATTTGGACACTAAATACTTGCGGCCCGCTGCCCTATGCTCGTATGTTTTGGCGTAACTGATCACCATGAGTTTATATGGTGCAGTATTACTCGAATTCTTGCTCACTGTGAGCTAACAAACAATTTTGAGATCACAGAAAATGAATGTCCCATACCTGAAACACTCGTAAAATATGTTTGTTCCAGACTGGAATAAAGCGTCACTAGTCACTTCTGCGCTGATTCTGCCTCAGTTTGTAAACTTCTATTAACAAACCAGAATTCGGAACCTTTCAGCAAAGAAAGTAGAATCGCTTCACTAACATTGCCTGCAACGAAGACTGACTAGATGTGGTGATATAGGTGAAAATGATCTAGGTGAACATGAAACTATTGAACAAATCCAAAGGTGAAAAATGTCCGATTTCACAATAGGAAGGCTGGTACTCGAGTAGTTGACATCTTTATTTTGAAACTCATTCGAAGCTGCCTAATGGATGTTCAAAGAATCTGTGTCAAATATGTGAACATTTCTTTTTCTCCACTTTGGACCCAAAAATATTGGGACCGGGCGAGCTGGCCGTGCGGTTAGGGGCGCGCAGCTGTGAGCTTCCATCTGGGAGATAGTGGGTTCGAACTCTACTGTCGGCAGCCCTGAAGATGGTTTTCCGTGGTTTCCCATTTTCACTCCCAATCCCAGGCCTTTTCTGTCCCATCGTCGCCATAAGACCTATCTGTGTCGGTGCGACGTAAAACAAATAGCAAAAATAAAAAATTGGGATGCGTAAGTTATGCAAGGCAGCGTCAAACACACTATGTATTGTAATTTGGAATTCTTTTGGGAAAACTAAATTTCTTTGAGTTTAAAGGGTAGAACATTATACTAAAATCATATGCACGGTCTTCCTTTCTTTTACATCTTGGGTATAAAGTGTGGTCTGTGCTGTATTTCTCCTTTTGCAACCATGACTTGAGTATGTTACAATACCCATTACTGAGAAAGAAAAGAGAATTCTTACTCATAAACTAAGATCTGAAGATTAAAGCATGGTTGATAGCTATACAGAGCAATATTAACATGAATGATTAAAACTTGAACCAAACAGTACTGGTATGTCATACCAGCTTGTTTCCTAACTTTTGGATGCATATCCGGCTCACTACTGGCCCACTTTAAGTACTGCTACAGGGGTCCTGATTTACCTATTCAGGTGTTTTGTAATCTGAGAATCTGAATATTTAACATCATATTTAAACAGACTTTGTTTTGTAAAATACATTTTGGTAAGTAGTTATCAAGATAACAGTGGGATTATTTAAGTTTTATTTTAAGAATGCAGCTCTCCTGGCATTGAAAAGGACAGTGAAATGGACAAAGATTGGAAGAAGAAAAATACTTTTAGATGTGCTACCTAGAATGTACAAGGTATCTCACACAAAGATGACCAGCTGGACGACATTCTCGCGAAAAAAAAAGGCATTTTAATTGCAGCAATTTCAGAAAACAAAAAGAAAGCTTCAGGGATCAAAAGAGACAGTAAATTATTTACAGTTTTACAGTGGGGTTGACAGAGATACTAGAGCACAGGCGGGTGTACTGCTCGTGGTACACAAAAAATTAAGATCAACAATTGATAACTACACTTTATGGAATGAAAGGATTATCCAATTAAGACAAACTATTCAGGGGTTATCTTAGTTATAGGGGTATACGCTCCAGTGGAGGGCAATTCAAACGAAAGTGATAGGTTCTATATATATCTATATATATCTGCAAAAGATAGTCAATAAAATTAACAAACAAGATATGCTACTATCACTGGGAGACTTCAATGCCAGAGTTGGTAATGAGAAAATTCAGAATCACATCGGAATCCACGGAGAAACAACCCGTAATAACAATGGAACGAAATTAATAGATTTCACTGTCTTCAATCAGTTAAAGATTATGAACACAATGTTCCCACACAAGGACACCCACAAGTATACGTGGTCTGCACGAAATCAGAAATCGATTATAGATTATATAATTTGTAATGGTAAATTGGCAGATTTTGTCTTGGATACAAGAGTCTATCGAGGCCCTGAATTGGAAACTGATCACTATCTATTAGTAGCACCTATTCGTCTTGAGGCCTAGATGGTATAAAAGAAACACACAAACACCACAAGAAATTAAAACTTCTTATAAGGTTAACCTATTAAGAGACCCCAGTATAAAATGGCTATACCAGAACAGACTTAATGAACTTACACAGATGACACCAGTTAGTGACAATGTGGAAATGGAGTGGTCTAATTTGTGTTCAATTTTAAAGCAGTCTGCTTTTGAGAGTTTGGGAGTTAAGAAAAAATGGCAGAGGAAAAAGGGTTTAAGAATCTGGGATGAAGAGATTGAAAAGGTTATTTCAGACAAAAGAAATGCTTATAAATTTTTTTTGTCAACTGGCAAATTAGAAGATAAATTAGAGTATCACCACAAGAGAGCAATAGCAAAAAGGGAAGTGCAGAAAAAGCACAGAAAGAGTTGGGAAAACTTTGTTTCACAACTGGAGACTGATATAACAAGACCACAAACACAGACCTATAAAATACTCAAACTAAATAATGATGTAAAAGAAGACATACACATTAATGCAATACCTCTAACGGAGTGGCTCATTTATTTTTGGAACCTTTGGAGAGGTTCAAATATTGAGCCATTTCTTCTGACAACATCTCTTAACAAGTCTTCGGAAACCATTACACTCGAAGAACTGGAGCTAATACTCAGAAAACTTAGAAATGGAAAAGCATCTGGAGAAGATTCAATAAATGCAGAATTATTCAAGTATTCCAGTGACATCTTCAAGCAAAGATTTCTCAAATTCATCAATTTAATTTGGAATGGCAACAGACCACCAGAGAATTGGCAAAAAGCTATAGTTATTCCTCTTCATAAGAAGGGCAGTGTGAAAGATTGTGGAAATTACAGAGGGATAAGTATACTCAACTCAGGTTACAAAATTTACTCAAATATTGTCAGAGAAAAATTATTCAGGTATTATGAAAATGTGATTGGAAATGAACAACATGGATTTTGAAAGGGACGCTCGTGTGCTGATGCTTACTTTACCTTGAAAATCTTAGTCGAAAAACGCAGGGAATTTAACTTGGAAACTCACATAGCATTTGTTGATTTTAAGAAAGCCTTTGACCTAGTTAATAGGAACAGACTTCTTAATATCTTAGCAGAAGATAATGTCCCACAACAGTTAATAGATAACATATACAACATGTGCAGTGACAACCTTATTGCAATAAAGTTAGGTAATCATCAGACTGAATGGAAACCGATCAGCAGAGGTGTGAGACAAGGTTGTGGACTTTCTCCTTTGTTGTTCATAATCTATATGAACAACATAATACAGGAATGGAGGCATGAAAGGCATGGATCAATCCCAGTCAGCAGATATCTCACACATCTAGATGCCATACTCTTTGCTGATGATGTTGCATTGGTAGCATCATCAGAAGATGATCTTCAGTGGTCAGAAAAGTCTGTTCAAAATTCGACATGATCATTTCACCACAAAAGAGCAAAATAATGGCCTTTAAGGGGAAGGACCCTATCCCGAGTAAAATCTGTTTAGATAATAAAATTTTGGAAAGAGTCAACAAATTCAATTATCTGGGATACAATTTATCTTACCAAGGGGAAATTGATATCTCTGCAAAAATAACCAAATTTACCAGAACAACAGGAATCATAAATCATATCATGAAGCCATCTCTTGTCCAAAAACACACTCGCTTACGTCTTTATAACACTTTAGCCAGACCACCGCTTTGCTACGGCAGTGAGGCATGGACAATAAGAACTCAAGACATTTCCAGAATTACAGCATGTGAAATGACATTCATGCGCAGAACAGCAGGCTATACGAAATGGGATCGTATAAGAAATGAAGATGTGCTTAAGGGACTGAATGTGAAATCAGTAATCAATTACATCTACGATTACCAAGAAAACTGGAAACGTCATGTTCAAAGGATGGAATCTGGAAGACTACCAAAGGAGATCCTACGCTATCAACCAAGAGGACAGAGATCTATAGGACGTCCAATGAAGCGATGGAAAGAAAATGCAAGACCGTAACAGGCCACATGGCCCAGTACTTGGAAGGATGATGATGATGACATAACCTCTCCTGCCCAAAGGCCAACCTCACCTTCCCGAGATGAAGAAACCTGTTCCCACAGATGAGACCCTGTCAACAGAGTCACGGTGGTATAACCGTTACATCCATTATGGAGGAAATGCTGTGATTTCAGCTAGTCCATTAGCTGAGAGGTGGCAGCCCCACCAATGGTCTTACTTCCTTCAGGCTAGCAACCCGTCGGAAGGACATTTGATTGCTTACAAGTATTGCAAAAAGTAAAATGCAAGACCGTAACGGGTCACATGGCCCAATACTTGGAAGGAAGATGATGATGATGAATGCAGCTCTCTTATTGTAAAATCTATAAAAAGGATGGTAGCAATACCATAGAAAGTACTTCAAGCTCTCTTATACTACACTTCATATCAGAGAGGCTTCATTAACAAAAGTAAGTTTTAGCTTTTACCCTAAAGCTGTAAACTATGTTTTAATCATATAGCTGTGTAGTTTGAGGTTATTGGCAATTAAGGTAACAAATGGACTTTTGAGAAGAGCCACAATTTGTAAACTTATTAACAAACCAGAATTTGGAATCTCTCAGCAAAGAAAGTAGAATCACTTTACTAACATTGTTGACAATGAAGACTGATTAGATGTGGCGATATAGGCGAAAGTGATCTAGGTGAACATGTAACTATTGAACAAATCCAAAGGTGGAAAATAGAACATTAAATTGAAAGTGAATTGTATGAAAGACCACCTGAACTGCTTTGTTCATTGGTTCTAGGAAAATATCAATCGGCACATTTCTCTTACCATGAATTCCTTGTAAAATATAAGCCTAGAGAATTATCACAATGATGGATAGTTTTTGAATCAAAGATTACATGTGGTTTTTCCATTTGTAATATCAGTTTCATAGTAAAGAGAGTTAAACGAGGAAACTTATTGTTATGGTATATTTTGATTTGCTTGGAGTAATTTGTACATGATCTATTTCATACAGCTGTTCACTGACTTGATTAATGGAAGTTTTGTTGTGTAATAGGTCCGTGTTTTCGTATTAAAAATGCTGAATACGCTAGCACTCGGTGCTGCTAAAATTCTCTTCAATTGAACAGTGTCCCAGTTCATGCCTTCAGGGGTGACTTTATACAAGATTTTACCAAACTTTGACATGTGGATGAACATGAAAGTAACTGATAAGTCAAACTTATTTTTTTTAAATGAAATTGGTAAGAAATGCATAAAATTTACTGAACTTAATTAATTCTTTATGAATTCTGTCAGCTTAATGCAGCAATAGTTTTTGGCTCTTGATACACCAAAAGAGAGGTGACTCTAGTATGTTTCATTAAAATTTGGGTCTGACTTTTATGAATCGTAATACTGTTTTGTTGTTTAATCACTGTAGGAATTCCTCTGGCTGCTGTCTTGTAGCTCGGTAGGCCTTCTGGGTGAGATGCAGCTGTTTAAATTACTGTGTTGTCAATTAAATGCACGTATTCTTACACTCCTATCCATGCCTGTGCACAAATACACAGCCGTGACATTGCAACAACACAGGTTACGAAATAAATTTGCCGGACTGAGTGGCTTACACAGTTGAAGCGTTGGCCTCTTGACCCCAACTTGGCAGGTTTGATCCTGCTTAATCCGGTGGAATTTGAAAGTGCTCATATATGTCAGCCTCGTGTCGGTAGATTTACTGGCACGTAAAAGTACTCCTGCGAGACCAAATTCCAGCACCTCAGTGTGTCTGAAAACAGTAAAAGTAGTTAGTGGGACGTAAAGCCAATAACTTTATTATTATTATTATTATTGTTATTATTACAAAATATATTTCTCTCTGAGCTACAAGACAGTTGATTAGATTGTCATTGTGTCCTATATCCAAAGTTGCAATATAAAATTCCAGCACAGTCACTTGTCAGTAAGGATCCTTAAATGCGAGAAACTCTTGTTGGTAGATGTATTGGTATGTCAAACAATTCTTTCTGGCCAAAATTATTAATATCATATCTAGACATCTCTTAAGATCAGGAGCAGTTAAAGGGATGTTGAACACACAAAACCTTATTATGTATCTCGCTCACAAATACCTTTACATTGCTATTCTGCTGCACCCATAATATTGCGACTTATAACCACGAAGTTGACACAAACGGTACTGTGATTTATCAGTGGTGGACTCTATAGAGAATTATTATTATTAGCTCTTGCCAAACAGGCCTTTCAAAATAAAAAGTCTTTTAACAAATACCCATATAAGTTTAGAAACAAGAAAGGCTTTTGTAAAATCCTCTGTCTGGAGTGTACTACTTTATGGGACGCAGGCGAAGAATACACCCACAGTATCCCCTGCCTGTCGTAAGAGGTGCCTAGAAGGGGCAACCAAGGGATCAAATTAGAACCATGATACTACTTGTAATTAGTACCACCATGCAGGGAACACCATGGGTCACTTTTACTTGCACATAGAACCACTATGTTAGGTACACAATAGGTTTGTGATTAGTAGCGACAGTGTGTGAATCGGGGTGAGTTTTACAGTACCTATGATTAGTACCACTCTATGAGCGACACCATGGGTCTGCCTTGCCTATGATTAGTACCCACTACTTGAGGAACACCACGGGATAGTACGAGTCACTGTGGTTAGTATACCTATGTGAGGAACACCATAGGTTTGCGTTGCCTGTAAATGGTGCTGCAGTGTGAGTAACACCATAGGTCTGCGTTACATGTGCGCATTATATTACCTGTGAGTAGTACCATAATGTGTGGAATACCGCGAGTCTTCGCTACTTTTAATTTGTACCGCAACATGACAAATACCATGGTTCCGGTGACGTGGATTTTGGACCCCTTTAGACTACAAGCATCATTGATTTAGGACTGTGCTTTAGAAGCAGTTCCTAGGTCAGTAATACTATTGTTTAACGCTAGTTTCTGGGAATGTGGGGCATTACGGGTCGGATCCACTGATTGTTTTAAAGTCATGTCCATCCATTCATTCTTCATCATCACGTTTTGAATTCTGGTCAGTGGATGATTTTGGACGTCTGAATTGTCATGACATTTCTTCTCATTTCGTACCATTAGGGGCCGATGACCTAGATGTTAGGCCCCTGTAAACAACAAGCATCATCATCATCACCACTTTATGGTCTATTGAAGAAAAGGAAAAAGATTCATTGGAAGCAACTGAAATATGGATTTGGAGGAAAATTACAACAGGTTGGGCTGAACAAAAAAAAAAAAAAAAAAAAGACAAACTGAAATTTTCTAAAGGAAATTAATGAATGACTTGAGATTGATGAAGGATATGGAAGGAAGGAAGATAAAACTTGTGGATCATATCCTGAGACATAATGACTTTGTAATAAATGTCTTTGAAGGAAAAATACTAGGAAAGAAAGGAAGGGGAAGACATACTAACTTAGAGGATGTGAGAAACTTGAAGGGAAGTAAAACCTACAAAGAAGTGAAGAGAACAGCAGTGTATGATATTATTATTATTATTATTATTATTTTTTTGCTAGGGGCTTTACGTCGCACCGACGCAGATAGGTCTTATGGCGACGATGGGATAGTAAAGGCCTAGGAGTTGGAAGGAAGCGGCCGTGGCCTTAATCAAGGTACAGCCCCAGCATTTGCCTGGTGTGAAAACGGGAAACCACGGAAAACCATCTTCAGGGCTGCCGATAGTGGGATTCGAACTACTATCTCCCGGATGCAAGCTCACAGCCGCGCGCCTCTACGCGCACGGCCAACTCGCCCGGTATTATTATTATTATTATTGACACGACTTGGTAATTTCATGCCTCAATTAGTGTCTGTATCACCAATCTTTTAGATAATGGCATGTGGCTTCTGAAGAGGCCTGGTGTAGGTCTTTCCAGTTGACGCCGTAAAGGCGATCTACGCGTCTGTGAGGATGGGGCCCTACCTATGATGAATTCTAATGATGAAGACAGCACACCCACCCAGCTCCTGAGCTATCAGAATTAACCAGTGAAGGTTAAAATCTTCGATCCGGCCCTGAATCGAACCCAGGACCCTCTTGATTAAATGCCAGCATACTAACCATTTAGTCATGGAACCGGACATCTTATAGATTATTAATAATAATACCCACCATGTTGGAAATCTTGCATGTTTTGTTTTCATTATCAATTGTTAATACTGGGACTTTGTTGTTGTTATTATTATTATTATTATTATTATTATCATTATTATTATTATTCATGTCAATTATTAAGAATAACTTGGCATGGGTGGTTTAGTAAGAGAGATATGTATCTCAGCATTGAAAAGGTTTAACATGTTGAGCGCCACGCCAAGCAAAATTTTAAAATTTTGCCGTGTGGGCTAAAACTGTTTTCTTGCTCTCTGGTGTTACAGTAGCAACATTCTACCATGCTTTTAATGCAAAGGTAAAAATTAACGTAAAAAACTAGAATAAATTAAGGTGAACGCCGGTGTCCTCTGTGGCCTGTTGGGAAACTTACATCGGCTGGAGCCAAGGCGGTCACCCACTGATGCGCTGGATGTGTATGGCACTACTTGAAGTGTTGTGTTTTACACATTCAGCACATTACTGGGTCCATTATCGTGACCGTCTTGGCCCCAGCCGATGTAAGTTTCCCAACAGGCCACAGCGGCCATCGATGTCCGCCTTAATTTATTCTAGTTTTTGACATTCATTTTTACTTTTGCATTAAGAGTGTGGTAGAATGTTGCTACTGTTACACGAGAGAGAAAAAATGCAGTTATGACCCACAGAGCAAGATTTTGAAACTTTGCTTCACGTTATCACGTGTCCGCCATGGCCTAGCAGGAAGTCCCAAAATAGACACCGGTGTCCGCTGTGGCGCTCAACGTGTTGGAGGATGCTGTTGAGTGCAATGTAACAAACCCATATAATTGAAACAGTTTTGGCATATGTTATAGGTAGTTTACCCTCGCAATGTGCTGCAAGTTCTTAGAATTAGTCATGAAACTTGACGTATAAAATCAGGAGATCCTTCTGTAAATGTTCCACAGTGTCTGGATAACCATGGCATGTACAGTTCTTCACATATCTATAGCCCAACTAAGCCTCAATGTTTAAACTAACTTCAAATAAAATTGCTGTAATTTTAAACAGTGCCTGGAGGTTGTTTTCAATGACATACAGTTAATGAAGTTTGAATTTCAAGGAACATCAAACTCTGACTAACATCACTCAATGTTTATTACTCAGCAAAGTCGATCCTTTTCATATTACACAATGGAACCGTTAACTGATTAGTCTAACGACATAAGTTAATTATGACCCACTTCAATTGCAATAGTTTACCATGTCATGTAATTGAAATTTGTATTCTATGTACTGTTATTTATGCCAGGAAAACTTTATATTGATTTATATTTATTGTAAAATATGATGTATTGTAAATCCTATTATCTTTTCGAAACAAAAATTCTTATGAAGTGTAGATATTTATGCCCATGTGTGAAAATACCGTATGATTATTTAAAATATATGATGGATGGTAGTAGAAGTGTGGATACATTTGTACCAATTATACTTGTGTTATATTATTCCATGTTCTTGTCACTTAATGAAGTATGAATCTGTGTGTTATCTACCCTTCTTTCCCTTCTGTTGCATACATTATCGAATGGGAATAACATCTGACGATGAATGGTAAATTCAATTGATTAGATTCTGTTTATGTCCATTTTATTTGTTGGCCAAAATATTGTTAGACTCTTTCTTCCTTGTTGAAGTCTTGTAATGCCGTGAACATAGAACAGCCAATAATTTTCTGGACTGTAATTTTGTTGCATCACAAACAGAAATTTCATGTGGCTGAGATGAAAATGCTCCGATGGGAGTGTGGAGTAACCAGACTAGATAAAATTCCAAATGACACCATTCGCCAATATTCGAGAGTAACACCAGTCTCTGAGAAACTGAGGGGAAAATCGACTGAGGTGGTTCGATCACTTTCAGTGAAGACCAGAAGATTATGTGGCCCCATGTGGGTGCAGGACGCAGACGAAGAATACACCCACGGTATCCTCTCCCTGTTGTAAGAGGTGACTAAAAGGGGCAACCAAGGGATGATCGAATTATAACAATGAGACTACTTGTAATTAGTACCATCACACAGGGAACACCATGGGTTGCTTTTACTTACGCGTAGTACTGCTATGTTAGGTACACAAAAGGTTTGTGATTAGTAGCAAAAGTGTGTGAATCACGATGGGTTTTACAGTACCTGTGATTAGTACCACTATATGAGCGACACCCCTATGTGGTGACACAATGTGAGAAACACCATAGGTTTGTGTTAAGTGTATGCATTACAATACCTGTGAGGAGTACCGCAATGTGTGGAATACCGCAAGTCTATGCTACTTTTGATTAGTACCGCAACATGACAAATACCAAGTTTCTACTTTGTGATAAGTACCATTATGAGGGGCTGATGACCTGGATTTTGGACCCCTTTAGACTACAATCATCATCTATTCAGGATTGTGCTTTAGAAGCAGTCCCTTGATCAGTAATACATTGTGGGTCAGATCCACTGATTGTTTTAAATTCATATCCTTCCATTCATGTTTCGTCTTCACGTTTTGAATTCTGGTCAGTGGATGATTTTGGACTTTTAAATTGTCATTACATTTCATCTCATTTCGTACCATTAGGGGCAGATGACCTAGATGTTAAGGCCCCTTTAAACAACAAGCATTATAAATTTATGTAGTGCAGAGAGCGGTGAGGCAGGCCAGCCCTCTATGGGCAGTCCTAAGTTGGAAAATCTGCATTAGGAAGAACCTGAACAGTATCAAAGCTGATGAAAATAGAATACAAGATCAAAGTTTTTGGAGGAGAGCGACCAGAAAAGCTGACCCTACCTGAGTGGGATAGGGTGAAGATGATCATGATTTGATAAGATTTTCACATATTTAAATACACATCCTCCTTAAAAAATAGTCATCCTTAGCCAGTATGCAAATCTACCAATGTTAGTATAGTTGTTATCCGGGAGATAGTAGGTTCGAATCCCACTATCGGCAGCCCTGAAGATGGTTTTCCGTGGTTTCCCATTTTCACACCAGGCAAATGCTGGGGCTGTACCTTAATTAAGGCCACGGCCGCTTCCTTCCAACTCCTAGGCCTTTCCTATCCCATTGTCGCCATAAGACCTATCTGTGTCGGTGCGACGTAAAGCCCCTAGCAAAAAAAAAGTATAGTTGTTGGAAATACTGTTGAAGGATATCAGTAAGATCTCTTTATCTCTTTCCTTATGGCAAGCGACAGGATTTCCTCACTTAACTGAAGTTAACACCCACATACCTTTAATTTGAAATAGAATTGATAAAGAAATTGTGTGATGAAAGATCAGATAAGTATTGAGAGTGTAATAAAATGGCGACTTGTTGCCTCATGGACCAGCACAGGTGTGGTGTTTAATGACGGCCAATTATTCGTACACCAAAGCTCAGGACATGACTTATTATAATGTGGAGATAGCAGAAGATATTATAGTCCCACTTACAGCCCCTCCTGCTCGGATGAATTTCATGTAAACAATTCCAGGCAAGTTGAAAATTAGTTACAGCATTCTTACCTTTTCACAATGGTGGCACGAGGAGGTCAGATCGTGAAACTGTTCACCATACTACTAACTTCTAGTCTGTAAAATTGGAATGTTTGATACTTGGTTTTTATCTTGTGTTAAAAAAAATCTAGCAAAGAAGTCAGCTAAGGATAACATGATGGCAAGCATAATTGGCGATCATACAGATTTGAGTGAAAAATGGAAGGATAAGTATAGGTACTTTAAGGCAGAAACTGGTTCCAAGAAGGACATTCCAGGAATCATTAATGACCAAGGGGAGTGTGTATGCGAGGATCTTAAAAAAGGCAGAAGTATTCAGTTGTTTGTTGGTTACAAGGATAATGTTCAGGTAAAGGAGGTGATTAATGCTAAAGAAGTATTAACATTTATCTATGATAACAATGACATTTACAATAAGATACAAAAGTTGAAAACTAGAAAAGCAGCTGGAATTGATACGATTTCTGGGGATATACTGAAGACAATGAGTTGGGATATAGTACCATATCTGAAGTACTTATTTGATTATTGTTTGGTTGAAGGAGCTATACCAAATGAATGGAGAGTTGCTAGAGTGGCCCCTGTGTATAAAGGAAAGGGTGATAGACAATAAGTTGAAAATTACAGGCCAGTAAGTTTGACATGCATTGTATGTAAGCTTTGGGAAGGCATTATTTCTGATTATGTTAGACATGTTTGCAAAATTAATAACTGGTTTGATAGAAGGCAGTTTGGGTTTAGGAAAGGTTATTTTACTGAAGCTCAACTTGTAGGATTCCAGCAAAATATAGCAGACATCCTGGATTCAGGAGGTCAAATGGACTGTATCGCGATTGACCTGTCTAAGGCATTTGATAGGGTAGATCATGGGGAGAGTACTGACAAAAATGAGTGCAATTAGACAAGACAAAAGAGTGACTGAATGGGTTACTATATTTCTAGAAAATAGAACTTAAGAGAATTAGAGTAGGCAAATCTTTATCTGACCCTGTAATAATTAAGAGGGGAATTCCTCAAGGCAGTATTATTGGACCTTTATATTTTCTTATATATATATATATATCTTCTTCTTCTTCTTCTTCCGAATTTGGCCAACTGTGGACCGCATAGAACTTAAGGCTTGTTGGCCTTTCTTCTCTTCTCTTCCCAGAACCTTTTCATTCTCTCGCTTCGTATTTTTCTCTCCTCCTCAGAGATTATCCGGTTGGGCTTCTTTTTAGGTGGTTTGTCCTCAAAAGATTTGATTTTGTTGATTATGTTTCTAAACTCTTTCTTTTTATTGATCACCTCTAGTGTAATTCCAACTTCTTCTGCATCTCTTTTGACCTCTTCTACCCACTTAGTGGTGGCCTTCAATCCTACAATGTACTTAAAGATCTTTTTGGTCAGTCTGCTTTCATCCATTCTTACTAGATGTCCGTAGTAGTTCAACCTTCGCTTCCTCGAGATCTTTTCCGTATGTTTATAAAGATCCTTGTTTTTCCTTTTTTTCCAGGTTCCATCAGTAGTTTTCTGGGGTCCCAGAATCTTCCTTAGGATCTTCCTTTCTTTCTTTTCCAGTTCTTGTAGCTCCCCTTTTTTATTCAAAATAAGACACTCTGAGGCATACAATCCTTCTGGTTTGATTACTGAATGATAGTGTCAGATTTTGGCCATGTAGGATATTGCCCGTTTGTTGTACATACTCTGGGTTAGTTTGTAGGCCAATTCTAATTTTCTGATTCTTCCTTTGATAGCCTCTTTGTCTAGCCCATTGGGTTGGATCCATTCTCCCAGGTATCTGAACTTCTCTGCCCTTTTAATCTTTCCATACTTTATCTCCATGTACTTCTCACTTCGGTGCCTATACTCCATATACTCCGTCTTTCCGTAAGAAACTTTAAGACCTGCTTTTCCGGCGATTTCGTGCAGTTTCTCTATCATCTTTATAGCGTCTTCTCGATTTTTAGCTAAGACGGCGAGGTCATCGGCAAAAGCTAGACATTTAATTTCCAAGTTCTGGCCTTCTCTTCCAAGGTGTATTCCTCTTATCCCTTCCGATTTCAGAGCTTCTTCCCAAGTTTTCATTATTTTCTCCAAAACTAGGTTGAAGAGGATCGGGGACAGTCCATCTCCTTGTCTGACCCCTGTCTTGATTTCAAACGGGTCAGATATATCTCCGAGGAACTTGACTTTCAAGATGGTATCCGTCAGGGTTTGTTTAATGAGTTCTCTAGTTTTCTTGTCAATTCCAAACTCCTCTAGGACTTTAAATAAGGTTTGTCTGTCTATTGAGTCATATGCTTTTGTGAAATCGTTATATATATCTATATATATAAAATAAGAGTTTTGTCTGTACATTGCTCAAAATTTAGAAAGGATGGTATTTCTGTTTCAGTCATGTCCATAGTAACAAGGAAATGCATTTTTTAATTTTCCGTAATTTCTGTCTGTCTGTATGTATGTACACGCATCACAAGAAAACGGCTGAAGAGAATTTAATGAAAATCGGTATGTAAAGTCCGGGAATAAGTCGCTACAATCTAGGCCATAAATAATCTTTTTCACGATGAGAGAAATGGTAGTTTAGGGGAAGGCCTAAAATTTTATTCTCAAATATTTATATTATTAGTGGTCCTATCTTAATGAAAACCGGTATGTAAAGTTCTAAAATAAGTCGCTACAATATAAACTATAAATAATCTGATTCACTCTGAAAGAAATGGTAGTTTAGGGGAAGGCCTAAAATTTTATTCGCAAATATTTATGTTATTAGTGGTCCTATCTTAATTAAAATCGGTATGCAAAGTCGCTACAATCTTGGCCATAAATAACTTTATTCACACTGAGCGAAATGGTAGTTTAAGGGAAGGCCCAAAATTTAATTCTCGAATATTTGTGTTATTAGTGGTCGTATTGACAATTACTATATAAATAAAGTTACACAGTATTAAATTTCCAATCATTTATGTCTTATATATTTTGACCGTAGCGGCTATGATAACGGAGATATTCATGAATATGGATTTTTATTGCTAAGATCATATCAACGCCCTCACGAGAAACTGGGTGAACAGAATTGAGTGAAAATCAGTATGTAAAGTCGGGGAATAAGGAACTACAGTCTACGCTATAATTAATTTTATAAGACGGCCTTATATTAAAGAGTCGAAAGAAAATTGAATGTGAGGGCCTACAATACAGAAAGCTCATAACATTGATCAACAATAACATTACATTGACCATTGTTTGTTGTGATTTGCTTTGTGTCTCCGTTGTCATTCATCTCCGATAGATGGGATTACTGCTGTATACCGAGTATTTTTTAAATTTGTTCTACGTCGCGCTGACACAGATAGGACTCATGGCGACGATGGGATACGAAAGGGCTAGGAGTGGGAAGGAAACAGCCCCTACGTTAATTACGTTACAGCCCCAGCATTTTCCTGGTGTGAAAATTAGAGACCACGGAAAACCATCTTCAGGGCTGTCGATAGTGGAGTTCGAACCCACTACCTCCCGGATCCAAGCTCACAGCTATGTGCCCCTTACGGCACAGCCAACTCACCCGGTCGTACCGAATATAACAGCCTGCCTGAAAATTGGCGGGAAGTAGCTGGGGAGTTAGATAAATTTCTGATACTACTGATACGTAACAAACTGGTTCATCATAGCATTCGAGGCACTGATTGGAATGAGCAGTGTGCATATTTAATGGAATAATGGCAGAGAAGTGTTCACGGTTGTCTGCGGTCTGGTCATTGCAGCACTGGAACTTTGGACTGTTAGATCGGCACCGTAGTACTGTTCGTTAAAAGTGAGAAAATGTGCGGTTTATTAATTTGATCGAGCATTTTATATAGCATTGCCTTTAATCACTACATTCCCTCTCACGACTTCAGGTAGGAAAACCACAAAGACAGTCTTTCTGAGAATCCCGTAGCGAAGCACGGGTACATCAGCTAGTCAATGATATGAGTAAAGAAGTGGAATGAGAGATGCAGCTTTTTGCAGATGATGTTATTCTGTACAGAGTAATAAATAAGTTACAAGATTGTGAGGAACTGGAAAATGACCTTGATAAAGTTGTGAGATGGACAGTAGGCGATGGTATTATAAGTCAGGTTGTGAGTTTCACAAATAGGAAAAGTCCTCTTAGCTTTAATTACTGTATTGATGGTGTGAAAGTTCTTTTTGGGGATCATTGTAAGTACCTAGGTGTTAGTATAAGGAAAGACCTTAATTGGGGTAATCACATAAATGGGATTAGTTATGAGGGTATTTAGGGGTTGTAGTAAGAATGTAAAGGAGAGGGCATGTAAGTCTCTGGTAAGACCCCGACTAGAGTATGGTTCCAGTCTATGGGACTGTCACCAGGATGACTTGATTCAAGAACTGGAAACCATCCAAAGCAAAGCAGCTCGATTTGTTCTGGGTGATTTCTGACAAAAGAGTAGCGTAACAAAAATGTTGCAAAGTTTAGGCTGGGAAGACTTGGCAGAAAGGAGACGAGCCACTCAACTAAATGGTATGTTACATGTTACAAATCTCGTGTTATGGTCCATATTGAAATGTACTTCAAGTCAAAGAATAATACTAGATTATAAACTCGCACCGCAATAACAATTAAAAAATACTTCATTACATCCAAAATCCCACAAACTAGCTACCTTCGATAGTTCAGTTTACAGAGCCTTAAAAATCCCTCTATCACCTAAGAACCTAAAAGATGAACTCGATTACATAAAGGATTTGGCAAAAATTAAGGGGTATAAACCAGGAACAATTCAATATGTGTTTTTTAAATTTAAGAAATAGATCTTAACATATTAGATACAGGGATATGTTTCCCTCGTTATGAGGGCATCATCAGCCTAAAAATCTCATACTTGAAAGAATGAATAATCAGGATCCTGATTGTTCTTATTCATAGTTTTTAATGAAGATCTAGAATATAAATAAGAGGATACTGTTGTAGGTACAAATGTCTAAAAAAATGATAGCAAGTGGAAGACTGTAGTTATAAGTACCCTTATGACAGATTTGTAATCAAACCGTATTATAGATTTTTATGAATGTCTTGTTTTTAAATATGGTAACAAGTAGTGATATAAAAAATTCAAAAGGAATACATAAATTGCTGTCTTGAATTGAAAACTGGTAAAATAGGGTGCCTTATTCTGGAGATGGCATAAGGAACTTAAAATAGCTTAATATTTAGGAACCAGGCGAGTTGGCCGTGCGTGTAGAGGCGCGCGGCTGTGAGCTTGCATCCGGGAGATAGTAGGTTCGAATCTCACTATCGGCAGCCCTGAAGATGGTTTTTCGTGGTTTCCCATTTTCACACCAGGCAAATGCTGGGGCTGTACCTTAATTAAGGCCACGGCCACTTCCTTCCAACTCCTAGGCCTTTCCCATCCCATCGTCGCCATAAGACCTATCTGTGTCGGTGCGACGTAAAGCCCCTAGCAAAAAAAAAAAAAAATATTTAGGATAAAAGTCACTCTTAGTGGTGGTTAAATTCAAATCCAAAGTAGTTTTGTCTGTTGAAGTTGTTAATCTTATGTGAAAAGATAAGACGGCAAACTTGATCTATAGTAGTGAAATGATAACCTGCTTCTTTCATGTGAGAGCTCATAGCTGAAAATTTGTTGTGTTTGGAGGCATTATAATGTTCTAAGTATGTAGTGCGAAAGCTGCAGCCAGTTTGCCCGATTTACGAGATGCCACATTGGGTTCAAGTGAGTCTGTAAATGCCTGAACCTGAGTAAATGTTATTATTTGAATTGACTGTGTTGCGATTGAAAAATAATTTTTGGTTGGTATTATTTGTTCTAAAGGCTATGTAAGCATTTTGGTTTTTTAGGGGGTTCAAAACCTGGTAAATGTCTGGATTGTTGTAAGTGAAGGTAATAAAATTGGATTTTTTGGGTCTGTGAGATAAGAACTCAGAACAGCGACAATGTTTTAACAACCTAGACAAAAATATAAAATTCACCAAGGAAGATGAAATCAATAGATCCTTAAACTTTCTAGAATCACAGTAACATGTAATATTGATAACTTTGACTTCCAAATTTATAGAAAACCAACTTACAGCACAATAACGATAAAAAATATTTCATTACATCCAAAATCCCATAAACTAGCTACCTTCGATAGTTTAATTTACAGAGCCTTAAAAATCCCTCTTATTACCTAAGAACCTAAAAGATGAACTACCGGGCGAGTTGGCCGTGCGTGTAGAGGCGCGCGGCTGTGAGCTTGCATCCGGGAGATAGTAGGTTCGAATCCCACTATCGGCAGCCCTGAAAATGGTTTTCCGTGGTTTCCCATTTTCACACCAGGCAAATGCTGGGGTTGTACCTTAATTAAGGCCACGGCCGCTTCCTTCCAACTCCTAGGCCTTTCCTATCCCATCGTCGCCATAAGACCTATCTGTGTCGGTGCGACGTAAAGCCAATAGCAAAAAAAAAAAAAAAAAGATGAACTCAATTACATAAAATTGGCAAAAATTAAGGGGTATAAACCAGGAACAATTAACCATTTAATCAGCAAGATAAAACTCAAATTAACAACAAACCTCATCTCTGACAGACCCAAAAAATCCAATTTTATTACCTTCACTTACAACAGTCCAGACATTTACCAGGTTTCGAACCCCCTAAAAAACCAAAACACTTGCATAGCCTTTAGAACAAACAACACCAACCAAAAATTACTTTTCAATCACAACACAGTCAATTCAAATAACATCATTTACTCAGGTTCAGGCATTTACAGATTCACTTGAACCCAATGTGATGTCTCGTACATCGGGGAAACTGGCCACAGCTTTCACACTAGATACTTAGAACATTATAATGCCTCCAAACACAACAAATTTTCAGCTATGAGCTCTCACATGAAAGAAGCAGGTTATAATTTCACTACTGTAGATCAAGTTTGCCGTCTTATCTTTTCACATAAGATTAACAACTTCAACAGACAAAACTACTTTGGATTTTAATTTAACCACCACTAAGAGTGACTTTTATCCTAAATATTAAGCTATTTTAAGCTCCTTACACCATCTCCAAAATAAGGCACCATATTTTACCAGTTTTCATTTCAACACAGCAATTTATGCATTTATTTTGAACTTTTAACTCACTACTTGTTACCATATTTAATAACGAGACATTCATAAAAT
Source organism: Anabrus simplex (assembly GCF_040414725.1). Lineage (NCBI taxonomy): Eukaryota > Metazoa > Arthropoda > Insecta > Orthoptera > Tettigoniidae > Anabrus > Anabrus simplex. The sequence goes on along the minus strand of NC_090265.1, from coordinate 1,766,766,842 downwards.
TCTATAATAAGGATTGATTATAAGACTTTGTCATAAGAGTACTTATAACTACTGTCTTCCACTTGCTTGTCTTTTTTAGACATTTATACCTACAACAGTATCCTCTTATTTATATTTTAGACCTTTGTTAAAAACTACGAATAAGAACAATCAGGATCCCGATTATTCATTCTTTCAGGCACAAGATTTTTAGGCTGATGATGCCCTCATTATGGGCGAAACATGTCCCTGTATGTAATATGTTAAGATCTATTTCTTAAATTTAAATAAAAAACTCTTTATGTATTGAATAGGTGGAATTTATAATCTAGTATTATTCTTTGACTTTAAATGGTATGTTCCAAGCTGTCAGTGGAGAAGTAGCGATGAATGACATCAATAGACGAATAAGTTTGAGCAGTGTCTTTAAAAGTAGGAAAGATCACAATATGAAGATGAATTCAAAAGGACAAATTGGGGCAAATATTCGTTTATAAGAAGGGGAGTTAGGGATTGGAATATCTTACCAAGAGAGATGCTCAATTAATTTCTAATTTCTTTGCTATCATTTAAGTAAAGGCTAGGAAACAAACAGATAGGGAATCTGCCACCTGGGCGACTGCCCTAAATGCAGATCAGTAGTGATTGATTAATTATAGAGGCAGTAGTAGTAAACCTGTTCTGTTGCATTTTGATTTGTTTGCCTATTACATTATCACATGGAAACAGCTGAACATAATGTTACAAAACGCAATATTTGAGTTGTGAAAACTGGGGATTGAAACTCGATACGTAGGTCGCCTACGGGCATCAAATCAACAAAGACCCGCACCAGGCCTCTTCGGAGGCCACACGGCATTTTATTTCCTATTTAACAAAATAAAAATTGCAGTTAACAATGTTTGAAACTGTATAACTCACATGACTTTGATTGCATTGTAGTTATTGGAAAACCATTATACAGATTTTTTACATGTCTTAATTGAAAATACTTTTTTGTAAAGTATAGCTCAAGAGATTATAAATATATTTTCTATATGTATAGATAATAGTAAACTCCAATGGAGGTGAGCTGCATGTACCATTTTAACCACATATCAGCCCTCTTGCCATTGTTAAATTTCTGGCAGTACAGGGAATCGAACCTGGGTGTATGAGGACGGCAGCTAATAGTGGTAACCGTTACACTACGGAGGCAGACTATGTACAGATACAATGGATACCTGTTTAAGCAGCATCAGAAATGGAGACTGTTGGAAGATGGAATGGCTTGTTAAACCAACAATATTAAAAGTTTGAAGGCTATCCAGCAGTTTACTTTTAAGATATTTCACCATGTTTTAAATAACATTTCATAATATAAAATTTGTTTGGTTACAATAATCTAAAATATTACAAATTATTTAAACAATCATTTTACAGTACAAAAATAGTATACTTGCACAGTGCACTGATAAGTCAGCAGACTGACTTAAAATGTCATCTGCTGTTGTAAATGATGAGCAGTATGAATGATTTAGGTGTTGATTCCCATGGGGAGCCTGAAATATTTGTCCTGAATGAGTAAATTTTTAATACCAATATAGTTGTATAGTTGTAAGTAAAATAACTAACGATGGCAGAAGTAAGGAGGACATAAAATGCAGACTAGCACAAGCAAGGAAGAGCTTTCTTAAGAAAAGAAATTTGCTCACTTCAAACATTGATATCGGAATTAGAAAGATGTTTTTGAAGACTTTCGTGTGGAGCGTGGCATTGTATGGAAGTGAAACATGGACGATAACTAGCTCAGAAAGAAAGAGAATAGAAGCTTTTGAAATGTGGTGTTACAGAAGAATGCTGAAGGTGAGATGGATAGATCGAATCACGAATGAAGAGACACTGAATCGAATTGGTGAGAGGAGATCGATTTGGCTAAATTTCGTAATCTATAATCTTCATTTCCGTATTGACGAATTACACAATTAAAAATAGGAAAGAATTTCCACCAATCAATACTTGTTTTTTTTTTATTGCTTATATTAAGCTACAGGACCGGTTTCGACCCCATATGCAAGGTCATCTTCAGCTGAACCATGAATACATATTTATATGATGAAGCTTTGATTAAATTGCATTGTCAAAGGAATGTTATATGATGTGCATTTAGTCACAAATGGGGCATGTCTTATCGTGAATTGGCATATATGTCAGTATGTACAATATTGCAACTGTATGTCTAAAATATTATGTTGAGGTCTTAAAATTAGTATATAAAACATATCTTCACTTAAACTAACTTATATATATATATATATATATGTGTACAGGATAAAATACAATATATAAAAAACATTTTGTGCACATGAACATTCGTATCTTGCTTGTTGGTCAATTCATCAACTCTCGTATTTAAGTCCCATTTACATTTGTACACTCAGCTGCTGTTCTTGGAGTTTAAAAGATATGGTTGTAAAATTGCATGAGTAAAAGATTAGTCTTCATGTGGGATAAAACACTTTCCAATTTTAAAAAAGGGTGCCAGATGTATGGATAAAATTCGGCTAAAATATGTTCAGCTCTGCTATGTATGTATCCTTATGTTAGAATCAAATCTTCTTGTCCTGTGGCGTCCGTAAAATTGGGTTCAAAGTAATGGCTCCTTTCCCATTTGTAGCTGTGCAATGGTGTTATGTTTATCTGTGGAAGATAAGATTGAGCTATGAGAGATATTATGTTGGAGGAATGTCTAAAGATTATGTGTGTAAATTTGAATATGTACTTACTGTTGTTGGTGTAGCCGAGTTGCGTTTGACGTGCGAGCTTATAGTGTACTACTTCGTGTTCTTTTTGGGCTCATACTAGCTGCTGTGAGGGGAAGGGAAGGAGGGGTAGGGAGAGTTGTTGTTGTGGGGGTAGGGGTGGAGCTGGGTGTGTTGTTTGATGTTTTTCTGTTACGTGTAGCGTTCTGTTTGTCAATTAACTTCAGCCACAGCAATCTAAGCACTTTAGAAATAGAAGAGTTCATTAAATTACTTAATTTTGCCATTAGTAACAACTACTTTAAATTTCATGATACTATCTATCAGCAACAGGGTTTACCGATGGGATCTCCCGCTTCTGGTATAATCGCCGAAATTTACATAGACTATTTAGAGCACTCATACATCAACAAAATAGACAATATATTTTTTTGGTGCAGATTTGTTGATGACATTTTTGTCATCATCGATAATAGGTCCACAAATGAAACTGATATATTAGATAAACTCAACACAATAGATTCCCATATAAAATTTACCATGGAAACCGAAAACAATCGCAATCTGAACTACCTGGACATAACGACAACTAGACATGATGACCACCTTTCTTACAGAATATACAGAAAACCCACGCAAACCTCAAATACAATTAAAATGGATTCCGTTCACCCCAATACACACAAAAGAGCAGCCTACTATAGCATGATACACAGAGCATTCAATATACCGTTAACAAAAGAAGATCTAAACAAAGAATTACAACTAATTCATGACATAGCTAAGAACAATGGATACAAGAAAGAAATGGTTAACAAAATCATTCACAAAATAAAATCCCAACCCAAAACCAAACTAACAAAAGTAGACGAATCCAAGAAAGATTACGCACTATTCACCTTCAATAATGCACACATATACCCCATAACCAACATTTTTAAAAAACATAACCTAAGAATAGCTTTCAGAACTACACACAATAGTACCAACATCATACACAATGTCAGAACAATCAATAGCAACAACAAATACAACCACTCAGGGGTATACCGTATCAAATGTAATAATTGCGAGACAAGCTATGTCGGACGCACCGGTAGAAACTTCCTAACCCGATATAACGAACACATAAATGCGATAAAACACAATCATTTTTCCTCAATAGGACAACATGTCGCAGACTATAAACACAGTTTTACAAACATCGATAACGATATGCAAATCCTAAACATAAACCCCAAAGGCCCCCTGCTCAACATAACAGAAGAATTTTACATTACTCTAGATCAGTACACCAATCCAAATTACAACATAAATGAAATCACAGAAAAAACTAACATCATCTTCAATACAGTTATCCCCGCTCTAAAAAACTCTTACCTTAAGTTAATTGACAAACAGAACGCTACACGTAACAGAAAAACATCAAACAACACACCCAGCTCCACCCCTACCCCCACAACAACAACTCTCCCTACCCCTCCTACCCTTCCCCTCACAGCAGCTAGTATGAGCCCAAGAAGAACACGAAGTAGTACACTACAAGCTCGCACGTCAAACGCAACTCGGCTACACCAACAACAGTAAGTACATATTCAAATTTACACACATAATCTTTAGACATTCCTCCAACATAATATCTCTCATAGCTCAATCTTATCTTCCACAGATAAACATAACACCATTGCACAGCTACAAATGGGAAAGGAGCCATTACTTTGAACCCAATTTTACGGACGCCACAGGACAAGAAGATTTGATTCTAACATAAGGATACATACATAGCAGAGCTGAACATATTTTAGCCGAATTTTATCCATACATCTGGCACCCTTTTTTAAAATTGGAAAGTGTTTTATCCCACATGAAGACTAATCTTTTACTCATGCAATTTTACAACCATATCTTTTAAACTCCAAGAACAGCAGCTGAGTGTACAAATGTAAATGGGACTTAAATACGAGAGTTGATGAATTGACCAACAAGCAAGATACGAATGTTCATGTGCACAAAATGTTTTTTATATATTGTATTTTATCCTGTATATATATATATATATAAGTTAGTTTAAGTGAAAATATGTTTTATACACTAATTTTAAGACCTCAACATAATATTTTAGACATACAGTTGCAATATTGTACATACTGACATATATGCCAATTCACGATAAGACATGCCCCATTTGTATGTGACTAAATGCACATCATATAACATTCCTTTGACAATGCAATTTAATCAAAGCTTCATCATATAAATATGTATTCATGGTTCAGCTGAAGATGACCTTGCATATGGGGTCGAAACCGGTCCTGTAGCTTAATATAAGCAATAAAAAAAACAAGTATTGATTGGTGGAAATTCTTTCCTATTTTTAATTGGCTAAATTTGACGAGAAGAAGAGATAGAATGATAGGACACATCTTAAGACACCCAGGACTTATTCAGTTGGTTTTTGAAGGAAGTGTAGGTGGTAAGAACGGTAGGGTTAGACCAAGGTATAAATATGACAAGCAGATTAGAGCAGATGTAGGATGCAATAGCTACGTAGAAATGAAAAGGTTAGCACAGGATAGGGTGGCATGGAGGGCTGCATCAAACCAGTCTATGGACTGATGACTCAAACACACATAGTTGTTCCATTCCTGCACATTATAAATTCTCCAGTTCACTCATTTCTGGTTGCCAGCGTTTTTCCCCAGTGTGCTAATTTGGGCTTATCAGTTTGTAAATTGTAAATAGGACACCTACCAAAACGTATGGCTAGTGCGTACCATGGAGGCCATTGCGTAGGCTACTTGGAGCCACCGGGGGGGGGGGGGGGGGGGGAACAAATGGGCACTCCATATCGTAAGGATCTGGAAATGGCTTTACTTACTTGGCACAGTCTGTTACCCCAAGGGCAGTTAAGAGGCTATCCACTGTGTAATTAAGCAAGCCATTTTTGACAGCTGAATAGATTTCAGTGACCGCTCATTTTAAAGCATCCATTCTGATAGTCTTCAGAAAATAGAAGTTTATAGTATTGCCTGTTTTCCTGCATAATTTTCTTAAGTACTGTAACTCCAACGTGGTCTGCATGTACCATTTTAACTGGTGTATTTTAAAGGCCTTCCACAATAGCGAGAGAATTGTTGGATTCAATGTTAGTGTACTGTGAGACAGTACCCTGAAGTAGTATGAGCTGTGGCTCGAAGCTTTGTTGTTGCAAACTTGCAGAGTCACCTTTGCTATGTAAAACTTAATATACTACAATATCTGCTAGGGGATGATGCCATAGACATGGCCAGTTCTAGACTCTTCTGAGAGAAATTGAACCCAGTGTTTCAGCAGCAATAGGTAGATGGCCAAGACGTACTGTAGTTTATTCCAGATACCTTGAAAGCATGATTTCTTTTGCAGCAATTGGTGCACAAGTCAATTGTAACAGACTTCTGGCTCTTAGTCCTTTCTTATTAAAAGCCATTTTCTTTTCAGTTTTAACTTTAATGTACATTGACCGAGCAAATGTCATGGGATAGCGGAGCACTGATGCGCAGGTTTGTTGTCTGCACCACACGCCCCCTGTGCCAGCGGCAGTTGTATAGGAGGCCTTGTGAGCAGTGGCTCTGCATGTGACAGGTGTAACATGGAACGTCGTCGTGAGCTGACACCGTTCAAACGGGATATGGTGGTCGGTGCCCGACGGATGGGAAGTGCGATTTCGGAAGTGGTGCGGGAATTCGGCTTCACACAATCAACCATGTCCAGGGTGTATCGTGAATGGTTGAATGCGGGTGTCACCGTCCACAACAGACGAACAACCGGCCGTCCAGCCACCCTCGATGACCATGACCAGCGACATCTGAGACGGATTGTCAATAGTGACAGACGGGCAACCGTGCAATAAATCACGGCTCAATTCAACACAGGCCGTGCTAGACACGTCTACACGTCTCCCAGTGGACAATCCATAGGAACATGGGTTCTATGGGGTATGGGAGCCGGCGCCGCACACGGGTGCCACTGTTAACCCAACGTCATCGGGCACAACGACGCGCATTTGTCGCCAGTCACCAGGGATGGACACTGGAACAATGGCGTAACGTGATATGGTCGGACGAATCATGATTTCAACTGCAACATGCCGATGGGAGGTACCATGTATGGCGCAGACCATATGAAGCGATGGATCCCGCCTGCCTCGAAGTTTTGGTCCAGGGCGCTGGTGTATCTGTTATGGTCTGGGGTACATTTTCCTGGTATGGAATGGGCCCCCTAGTTGTTCTGGAAGAGACTTTGAATGGTACGCGGTATGTTGAGCTGCTCAGAGACCATTTCCACCTATTTATGGCCTTCCAGCGCCTAGACGGTTCTGCGGTGTTTCAAGATGATAACGCGCCGCCACATCGCTCCCACGTCGCCCGGGAATGGTTCCAGGAACATGCAGTGGAGGTCCAACGACTGCCATGGCCACCCAGGAGCCCCGATATGAACCCTGTCAAGCATATCTAGAATGTCCTGGAACGCAGGCTCCGTGCCATGGATCCTGCACCCACGAACAGACCAGCATTGGCAGCCGCTCTGCAAACAATTTGGTGTCAGCTGTGTCCAGAGGACTACCAGGAACTTAGCGATTCACTTCCACGGCGTCTCACTGCAGTTCGCAGGGCCAGAGGAGGCCCCACACGCTACTAGGTGACTATCCCATGACATTTGCTAAGTCAGTGTATAACTTCAGAGTTTTCCAGTCTGTTGAAACTTAATACAAGGCCATTTTTTGTTTTCAGGTAGGCTGTATTTTGCCATTAATTCAATGTTATCTTAATCTTACATTAGTTTTAACAGACTGAAAAACTCCAAAGAAATGTGCATATTCTGTATCAAACTCCTGCTGCACTGCCAGTCCCCTGTCTGTAGAAGACCTTTATGATTGAGTAGCCATGCATCCTATGTGAATGGGTGTTCTGCTGTAGAAACTTGTTAGTTCCTCCCAAAGAAAGCATGACAAATTTTAGGTGATTATGAGACTGAAAGCACCCCCAAACCATAATTTCCAAAGATTGTCAGAATGTTGAGTAAAAGATTTGTTTAAAAAAATTAAGGAACAAAGCAACTTGGCTCTTTCTGGAAAGATATTTGTAGTTTAATTTTAATTTTTAATACTAGGAATCATTCATTTTGGATTTCCAAATATATCAAGTTTAAAATATTCAGGACTTAACTGAAACACTTAACTTTTAACCGAAACGAGTGAAAAGATTATATTTTCGGTTAAAATGAATGAAAGAAATATCATATACTAGCAAATGTACCCCTGCTTTGCTACAGTATTCTACATTGTATATGGATATCGAAGTAAATTGCTGTACATGCAGTGAATAAGATGTTTTTTTAAATTGCATGTCTCTTAGCGTTATCCGAGAAACAGCGTGGGGAAGTCCCCATATGTTGTTTCCAATGTAAAGTCTGAATTGCGGAGTTGTGTTGATAATGGCAGGCTCACTTCCCTACTGCCATTCACAATGGAGGTGGGAAGTTTACATTATAATGGCAGGCCCCATTGCCTAATATGGGGTCAATCGATTTGGAAAGTTTTCGTTACAATCGCAGGCCCCCTTTCCTACTTCCAGGCAGATTACAGTTGAGGAGTTTTTATTATAATGGCAGTCAACTTCCCTACTGCCAGTCAAAATTGAGTTGTGCTGTTAGCATTATAATGACAGGCCCCTTTTCCTAATGCCAGCCAGCTTACTGCCAGTCATACCGAGTTGGTGAGTTTCCATTAAAATAGCAGACCACTATGCCAGTCACATTTTAGATGGGTACAGTTGTTCATAATGGTGGCCACCCTTGCTCATGGCCAAACACAATTGGGTAGGGGAGTTTTGAACAAAACTGCACACTCCCTTGCCTTCTGCAAGTGAAATCGAGACGGGAATTATTCTTCACAATGGTGAACCTTCCTTACTAATTCTACTTACACAGGAGTTAGAAAAGGACTCCATGCCTACTGCCAGTCAAAGTCTATGTAGGGAGTAGTGATTACAATAGCAAGGCACACCCTTTCTTGATCGCTACAAATCAACATCAATATATATATCGACATACAAAAGTATATGTATGTTTAAAATATTGCAGACCTTCATTTTCAGATTTTTATTTATTTAATCATGTCAGAAACATACATTATACTTACAGTTATACAGGACAATAACAAATATGGTACTGTAATAATTAATCATTTCTGATGATGGCAGATAATGATGTGATTTAAGCTCTTCATACATACAAAATTAATTAAATGTGGTGTGACCAATAAGCGGCTAATTTACATGCTTCCTTGGTAGCGTCGATCACATTCTGGAGAGAGCAAGTAGTTGGACACAAGTTACAAACAAGAAGATGGGTCATTGTCTGTTCTTCACCACATTCACATAGAGTGGAGTCACAAACAAAACCCCACTTTCTCATTTTGGTCTTTGTTCTTCCAACTTCTAAACGCAACCTGTTGAGTGTCTTCCATATTGGACAGCTTTCCTCGTGGCCTGGAGGAAGTCTTTCGGAAGGCGTCATCCATCCTGCAAGGTGGCTGGATCTGGAACGCCATGAATTCACTCTGAAGTTCGATGGTGATTCAGTGAGGCTTTCAGTTGTATGGAGAAAGCTTTTCTTTGATTTGAGCCGTTGGGTTGCTGGATGGTACCCATATAAAGTATGGGTTGTCAGGTTCAGTGTTTTAGATTTCTCCAGTCTGGATGCACACTCACAGCAAATATCTGGATGTGGGATACCTGCTAGACAATAAACTTTATCAAGTGGTGTAGATCTCAAACATCCTGTAATGAGTCTGCAGGTTATTCTGCTGCTGAATAACAGAGGGCTATTGCTGATGTTCTTAAAAGGAGAGGATGTGTCCCCCAGGTTGAACTCGATAATTACCCCGGCTAATGTTGTTCCTTGCAAATACCTTCCTCTTTATATTCAGACAGTGTGTTCTATAGGTTAGTGCTCAGTCAAGAGTTACTCCTAGATATTTGGGAGTGAAGCAGTGTTCTAATATTTTACCTTCCCAAATCACTTGCAGTTTTCTCGCTGTCTTACCATTTAGCCACAAAATACCTCGAAACAAAGGTCTGTACCATCATTAGAATATCCTCGATATTTGGATATTATTCGGGAATAAAAAGGTAAAAATTTAATGATCTTGGAAGTTTTCCATCGGTTACAGGCTAAAACGTATAGGTAGTCGGAATTGATTTTCTGTTACCTAACTGAACGTCAGCATTCCAGAAACAATACAATTCATTTTCCAATTAACTGCCAGACCATGACATAACAAAATCAATAACCATTTAATTTGTTTTATATTTATTATCGAGCAAGTTGGCCATGCAGTTATGGGCGCACAGCTGTGAGCTTGCATCCGGGAGATAGTGGGTTCTATCCCCACTGTCGGCATCCCTGAAGATGGTTTACCGTGGTTTCCCATTTTCACACCAGGCAAATGCTGGGGCTGTACCTTAATTAAGGCCACAGCCGTTTCCTTCCCTTCTCAAATTACTCACAGTTCTTCCTGTTTCTGTCACAACCGTAGAAAAAACTTTTTCTAGCCTAAGGAGACTGAAGACTTACTTAAGGAACAGCACATCTGAAAGTAGGCTTAACGGGCTTGCTTTACTCTCTATCCACAGAGACATAATAGTGATGAAGATCTTGATAAGTTTGCAAATGTACCAAGAAACCTGGACTTCATCTTTTAACCATTGGTGTACTGTATGCATGTATGTATGAATCAGGCTAAATCAATGTTTCCTTTTTTCCTTTCTAAAGTGTTTGAAATCATCTGACCTCTTAAAATTACGTAACCTAACCTTACACTAATCTTGTCCCCCCCTCACCCCAAAATAAATTCTATATTCGCCACTGTCTCAAGGTTTACATATAAAACCTTTTAGTACATACTAACTCATAGATTTTAATCCCATATTCATAGGTTTGCTTCAGATGTACTGGCGAAAGCCACATCTTCCCCTGAAAGCCTGAAGTTTTTCGTCAACAGTCGTATATTCAGATGGGGTGTAATTTGCCACAAAAACGTCAAATACATCCCAAATTGCAGCCAATTTATCTGTTTCTTGTCAGTGCAATCTCGTTTCTTTGTTCTCAAATCTAATATACCTCACCAGAAACCTAAACCTCTCCATTGACATAGTGAGCCGAAACATCTCAATTGATGTACCGTTAGTTTTCCGTAAGTCCATTGCGTTCAAATGATTTGTCTTACGAACACCAGAAAGGTACAAGAGACCTAACAAAGCCTTCACTTCCACTAAGTCAGTAGGTCTTGCAGTTCCATATTCTTGGTCATAAGGTTCATGGGTTATAGAAAGATTTGTACAATTGACCAGAATGTTTGGAATTCTAGCATCAAAAAAGCAGTTCCATATCAATCAATCAGTCACTACTGATCTGCATTTAGGGCAGTCGCCCAGGTGGCAGATTCCCTATCTGTTGTCTTCCTAGCCTTTTCTTAAATGATTGCAAAGAAATTGGAAATTTATTGAACATCTCCCTTGGTAAGTTATTCCAATCCCTAACTCCCCTTCCTATAAACGAATATTTGCCCCAATTTGTCCTCTTGAATTCCAACTTTATCTTCATATTGTGATCTTTCCTACTTTTATATCTACATATATCTACAATAGAAGTCAAATTTATTGCTGGTCCTTTCGCCCCAGGCAAATGAGTTACGAGATTCACTGAGCGAGTTTTCATGTTTTGAGGAGGAATATCCATTTTCCATTTCGTGACACCGTCTTTTCCAATGAAGTGCGGAACATTACGTTGTCATTTTTGTTGTGTAGAAGTCCCATTATCAATATCTTGCTCATCCTGTACCTCCTCCACGTTCTGTTCCGACTCCAAATCTTCTTCACGATGTTCAAGGTGATCTTCTTCCACAAATCTTCAAAATCTTCTGCATCCACGTCATTCTCTGCAGATTCCAGTAGTATTTTCAGCACGTACTCTTGTTCACGTTCGTAATTCATTTCATTTCATATCCAGCAGAAAGTAGCACGAGTACTAATTTCTGTCTGAGAGACCAAAATAAAGGAATTCTTGCTAAAAACTTGAGCCAGGCATTTAACATTCACACAAAAATAAGTAAACTGACCGATTTGAAGGTACTAATGAGCAAAGCATAAGCGAAGCATGTGCACTAAAGTTATAGGAGAATAATTGAGCAGTCGGTCTCAGAGACCGGATGTTAGTACTGGAGGGTTAATGAAAAACTAGAAAATGAAATAAGTAAATAAATAAAAAAATGTAAACAATTTGTTTTACTTCGCACTGACACAGATAGGTCTTATGGCGACAATGCAATAGGAAAGGGCAGGGTTTGGGAAGGAAACGGCTGTGGCCTTAATTAACTCACTTTGCACAATCTCTTTATGTGGCAGATCTTCTTCGTAGAAACTAAAAGCAGCCTCCAGTGAACCGAAATCTGTTATGATACACAATTGTGGAAGGGTGTTTTGTAAGGATGCAACTGTTTCCTTGTGAGATTCAAAGCGTTCTTTTAGTGAGTTACAAAAATCGTCCAGGTATGGCACATAAACAGCTACTCGATAGTATTCTTCTTCTGTGGTGAAAAGGACGTTTCTACATGCTGTTTGAAGGCGGAAAATTCTTGGAATCTCTTCTTTAATGTCAAGTTTGGCAGCGAATGAATTTACTTGATTATACAAGGCTTTAAATGAGTCATCAGTATTTGCCCTCTCCTTCGATAGAAAGGTGTAAGACATTTGTGACGTTAGTCAAGGCCTATGGAAGATCAATATTTTTGTTTTGAAACTGCTCAGATAAGTTATGCATGGTTGATAGCATCCAGGTCAAAACAAAAAGATTAACAAGAAATGCAAATTGACTAATAGCACTACTTAGAGTGTGAGCCTTAGATGCTGAATCGCTTAATTCCTCTTCTATATTGCAAAGGGAAAGAAAGATAGGCTTCAAAATGTCTTTAAATAAAATTACAGAGTCGTGCCTTTCTACCCATCAGGTTTCACACTGTGAAATAAGTTTCTTTTTCTTTTGTTCTGGACAACATTCAGAAATTATTGATTTCAATATTTCGGTTCTTTTGGCTGACATATGAAAGAATCCACAGACTTCTTTTATGACACCCATACAGTTTTTTATAGAAGGTATTTTGCTCGCATCTCACAAATATAAATTTAGAGAGTGTGAAGAAATGTGTATACAGGGCCAACAGTAGCTTTCCTCTGATGGCAGCTTGTACTCCCCTGGATTGCCCACTTATTGTGACAGCACTATCGTACCCTTAGCCTCTCATTTTGTTTAGGTCTATCCCTAATGTTGACAAGGTCTCCAATATTGTGTTGGCCAAACCTGCTCCAGTGACGTCATAAACGGGGACGAATGTCAGAAAATCTTCTCTGATTTTGAAAGTTTGGTCCTCTTAAGTAATGTACGCAGAGAGAAAACTGTTCGATTTGGCTGATGTCACTGGTTTCATCTGCTAAAATGGAATAAAAAACAGACTTTCTGACATTTTGTACAGTTTTTTTATTGCATTAAGTGACCGAATGTGTTAATAATTTTGAATGAAAGAACTTGTGTACATTGTCTTCCCACCACTAGTCGTTAATTGGTCTTTAAGAATATTATCTCCACTGTTGTCTCGGTATCTCAACAACGATAAAAAATTCACATCATTTTGGTCCGGTTCTTCAAGGCTTATTCGTCCAGTCACAATGACCTCTTAGAGCTATTTGCTGCCTCCCGTAAAGTCTTACCCTTTGTATTATAGGGATTAGCCATTTTCTATTATTCTCAATATCCAGTCTTCTTTGGGCATTTACTTGATTGATAACACTTTCAGCCTTTTTCTTAACTATACCTTTTGTATTTTCAGCGATCAAAACATATTTCTTATGATAGGATAAGTTTTCATGTTTGTTAAACATTTCCCTGGCTTTTTTAAGATTGGTAAAAGCCTGAATGACCAACGCCCCTGCTACTTGGTGATCTCTTTCAGTATGGGAAAATAACACGCAGTACTTGTAAAAACATCCAGATATTTCCTCTGAATAAGCTAACCACGTAAATTCTTCTAGCCACTTCATTTGAAAAGATCTACAGGGTGTTCGAGAAGTCCCCATACCCCTAGTTTCATACGTTTCATATTAGAGTGGAGTACTTACATATAAAAACTATGAATCCAGGGAATCTGTATATGCACCATCATGCCTTACACAGAGTTCTATCTGTCTCCAAGTCCTTATTGACATCTTGCGGAGCATCTCAGGAGTTATGGAACGAAAGGCTTCCTCCACACTTTGGCGCAATTCTTCATTAGTCGTGTACCGACATTGAGCCACATGGGACTTGGTTATTCCCCATAATGAGTTGTCTGGCTTGGTAAGTTCCGGGCTTTGTGGTGGCCATTTCAACGGGGCTGGAGGTGTTGGTGAGCCACGGCCAATTCAGCGGCCTTGAAATTGTTCATCAAGGAACTCGCACACCTGAATAGCAAAATGTGCTGGAGCCCCATCTTGCTGTAACCACACATGACCTATGATTCCCTTGTCTTGAAGCTGAGGTATTAACCAAGATTCTAACATACGCAAATAAGATTTTCCATTCACATACCCATCAAAAAAGTATGGTCCGCACAAGTGATGTGATGATATCCCGGCCCATATCATAACATGAGGGGGGGGGGGTTCCTTTCCAACTCTTGCACATAATGAGGATTTTCCTTGGACCAAAAAACCACATTTGTCCTATGTGAACTGCGATATATCGCACATTCATCAGAAAATAACACACTTGAGCGAGACACGGCAGTTGGGAATTGTGCTAACAAAGCACGGCAGGCTGCAACTCGTTGCTCCATGTCATTGTCAGATAATTCACTCACGTGCATCAGCCTAAATCCTTTCATTCTCAAATCTCTTTTAATGTGGTCATGCATTGTTGACTCTGGTACTTGAAGTTCAGCTGCTCTTTTGCAAATAGATTTCAATGGAGACTGCTCAGTTGATTGAGCGACGGCAGCACAAGTTTCTTCCCGCGTCTTCTTACGTCCACTACGCGGCCTGTCGTTGACACTGCTCGAAGCAAACGCACGTTTCTCCCAATCAAGCAGAATTGGGGGTTTGCCAAAGCGATCTCTAAATGCACACTCATTATCACTGTCATTGTTTGTCCCATATGTGCTAGTTCGTGCACCCACACAGCCGCCACTAATCGCTCCTCAACAGTGTAGCTGTGTCCGCTCACGTCCGCCATGACTTAACAACTGAAATGAGACTGACAACAATGCTAGCAGCAGGGATACCAATAAAACAACTATTGAATTCCCAATTATATAAACTCAATTGTCCATGCCATAATATAACAAAATAATAATGTGAAACGTATGAAACTAGGGGTACGGGGACTTCTCGGGACACCCTGTAGTATGATTTGAACTAGTAATAGAGGAAAATTTGTATCCAGGCTGAGGTTTCCAAACATTTTCTAACATAATTTTTTTTTTTCGTTTGTGAAAGACTGAACGGAATTGTTTTGACAACAGTTTCCAATATCATAGATATTTTTCCTTACTTGGTTAGGTCTACTATAATCCTTAACTGGAACTACATTAATTGAGCTCGAAGTAGCGACATCACAAGAAGCAGTTCTACCAACGCAGCCAACTTCAGCATTGTCACCATCACGCCCATTTGCACTTTGTCCATTCGTAACACTACCGATTTCAGGACTATCGCTAACAAGCTTATTGACACTTGTTTTTTTGGCAAAAAAGTTTTGAATGGAAGCATGGGCGCCCATATGACAGTTTTGGGGGGGGGGGGGAAGACCTGGGGGTACGTTGTATTTTTAATATTTTGGAAGATAAATGGCGACTTGTATTCTGTGGTAGAATAACCCACGGTATCCCCTGCCTGTTGGTGGGGGACGGTACTACGCTTCTACGTTAAACCATTTTCTTGCAAGGAAAACACCTGACTACATTAGATTTTTGCCTTTCCCTAAGAGCTAGAGGGGGGCCGTGGCCCCACCTTGCCCCCGAGTATGGGCGTCCTTGAATGGAAGCGTGCCTCTTCATTACGATTGTGGTTCACTTACAGCCACCTTCAGTATACTGATAAAGTACATAAACATTAACACTAAAACAGCACCATACTTCAGTACAACAGATGTCGAACAAACGTAAACAACCAATGATTGCCACTGAACTGTTCATCACACCCCTGGCGCGCGGTTGTTGTGCTCGCTTCTGGCGGCGACTGGTGTAGTTCATTTGTCCGCGCATGCGCAGATAGCCGGGCGGGAGCGGGAGCTTGCGGTGTGCAGAAAAATCAAATTGTCAGTGATCACTGCCACGAACTTCACACCACTTCCACCCTACTCCCCTCACCTACACGGGAAAGTAGGCGATGCCTTCACGTGTGATTCATTAAAATAATTCAGATTATGGTACTTATTATTTTCTTTATATTCAATATTTCCTTATATACGCCCCTGCCTTGAGGTATATGTTGGTAAACAGCCCAATGGCCCATATTCTGTTGATAACAGCGCGAAAGCACTAGTTGAAAGATTAGTGAAACCTATTGCCAATACAGGCAGGAATGTGACCATGGACAATATTGGTTCACCAGCATAGAATTATCTGAAAGTTTGTTGAAAAACCATAAATTGACTTTGCTTGGTACTATAAGAAAAAACAAAAGGCGGTTACCTCGTGAATTTCTGGAAGGCAGAAATAGACCCGTCGGCTCCAGCATGTTAGGGTTCCAGGAAAATTCCACCCTAGTATCATACATTCTTTGACTTTAAATGGTATGTTCCAAGTTGTCAGTGGAGAGGTGGCGACGAATGACATCAGTAGACGAATCAGTTTGAGCGGTGTCTTTACAAGTAGGAAAGATCACAATATAAAGATGAATTCAAGAGGACAAATTGGGTCAAATATTCGTTTATAAGAAGGGAAGTTAGGGATTGGAATATCTTACCAAGAGAGATGTTCAGTTAATTTCTAATTTCTTT
Source organism: Anabrus simplex (assembly GCF_040414725.1). Lineage (NCBI taxonomy): Eukaryota > Metazoa > Arthropoda > Insecta > Orthoptera > Tettigoniidae > Anabrus > Anabrus simplex. The sequence continues at coordinate 1,766,750,055 of NC_090265.1, read as the reverse complement.
GCAATCATTTAAGAAAAGGCTAGGAAACCAACAGATAGGGAATTTGCCACCTGGGCGACTGCCCTAAATGCAGATCAGTAGTAGTAAACCTGTTCTGTTGCATTTTGATTTGTTTGCCTATTCTCAGTGGAAACTTTGCAGTTAAGAGGTTAATATAGACAGCTGCAATAAGGAAATGTAATACCTCTATGCTTGCAAAAGGAAGGGATTTGGTTAAGAACATAAACAGAAAACATTCCAATTGTTCAAATATGAGTTTGTCATTCAGCATTATATTCTGAATACAATTAGGTAACTGATAAGTGATGTCTTTATAAATCTTTGCCTTTCTCATAATTTCTATACATTTGTCAACAGTAATACTGAATTGGCCATATTGTGAATTTATAGCAGAACAGGCAAGTATCACAAAGGTGAGGGCATCTCCTTTCCATCTAGTGCTGCTAGGATGTTGCGAGCTGCTAAATCAGCCATAGCAAAACGGGTTCTCACAGATGCACCTCCTAAGTGTGGTATTAACACTGAAACAAGAAAGAAATACATTTAATTTCAAAACCTTATCAAAGAATAGAATTAAAATTGTAATGTTCACATTATCAACTGTAGCAATGAAGAAATTAATATTTCCAAGTTGCCGGTCCCATCAGTGACTGGGTCAGGGATGGGATGAATGAATGAAGCCCCCATCCTGCGGCGAGGATAGTAATTTTTCCGGCTGCTGAAGCCTGTCGCACTCCTCTGGGGCAGTGATTAATGACTGACAGATGAAAAGAAATTATAGTGGAGAGTATTGCTGGGATGAAAGATGACAGGGAAAACTGGAGTAGGATGCTACATCGCTCCGACTCTATAGTCACCGTATACATTCTAATCTCTCCACTGCAGTTCATAGCATAAGCAACTCCATTCCATTTCACTAGACCAGCAACAAAAAACTGTAACTTCGTCCCGAGGTCCTTCATACATTCATTCACGAAATAATATCAATTTAAGTCTCACCGGCATCTCACACTGATGTTTTCACACATCATTCCAAGCTACAAGAAGTCAACTAAGAAAAAGCGAAGGATTCAACCTGCAACATATTCCCAGAATACATTTACCTACAAATAACTGCCATCATTGTTGCCATTCAAATGCACTGTTTACTCAATGACACCCACTGAGTCTTCGTCCACGCTGACCAGTTCACCGTACCGAACCCGGTGCTCAACCAGACAACTTTCTGTTTGGTGCCTATAGAACCTCATTTGGCTATGGAATATTTTCCCTGCCCCCTGTGATTATTAACTAAGATTAAACCACTCTGCATATTTCTGATATGTCAATGCTACAATCATCTTCCAATGGTAAAAGCAACGGGACGCACTTGGTAATATACTTTTTTTATATCCTTGCTCACCAAGCTGCTCTCTTGTAAATATGTATATAAACTGTATATTCTCAACTGTTCAATTGGATAATGTAAATTTACTGTATAGTTACCAACCATTGGCAGTAATTTTTGTTAAAAACATTGACGCCGAGCACTATACCCTTTCTCCCCGACTGTTATACTGTAAATAATTTTATAAACTTTATAATTTCCTATGAGTGCATCAATTATTCTTCAGAGCACCACTGCTGAACTCTGCTATAATTACCCAGTAATTTTAAGCATTGGTGCCGACTTCTTATTCTTTGAACTTATATTGTTTAACCATCACCATTGTACAAGAGTTTCTCTTACTTAATTTTCCCATTGTAATGTGTATTAATTTGTGCATGTTAAATACTAATCAGGTACCTTATTTTTGCCTTGAGGAGGTAATTTGACTGATGTTGCCCTCAATGAAGGGCGAAACATGTCTCAAGCGGAATTATTAATAAATTCCTAAATGTAAAATTTATATGTATTGAATAGGTGACAAAATAAACCATTTAGCATCCTACATTCAGTATCTTCAATACGGACAACAATGATTTTTATCACTTGCAACAACATTGGAGTACCCGAAAAAAAAAACCTGTCCTGCATTTATAATCATAATTTATTAATACATGCAGTTAGTACTTTAATATAATACAAAATATTAACGATAATCCAACTAAGAACATGTTACAAATTTAATTATCTATATAAAAAGTATTTACTAAAAACAGCTTTGGTGAATCTGTCCACCCATTCTCCTGGACCAATTTGCTTCATTTTTGTTGTATTCTCTCTATAATTACCTGCCAGTAAATCATGAGACATTGATAGGTCTCTAAGTTCAGCCAGCTTTGAGTAATAATAATGTAAAATCATTAAATGATCACTCCAATAACTGCAGGCAAAGATTTACCCTAACCCACAGGTTGCCAAGCGACTAACATTTTCATTAATATTCTGATACTAGCATGTACCCGTGGCTTCGTCGTCATTGGCAGTTATTCGTTTCCAAGTTTTCAAATTTTCTCGCTAATAGTTTACTTCAATTCACAACAGTTTGTGTTTAAACTTCTGGTGACTGTACAGGCCAATTCTTGCATAGAACCTATGTCCACACATCACGCAGCTGAGGGCTGGGTTTGGCGAAGTTTGCATTCCTGTTGCTTAATATCTTCATCAATCAATCAATCAATCAATCAATCAATCAATCAATCAATCAATCAATCAATCAATCAATACTGATCTGCATTTAGGGCAGTCGCCCAGGTGGCAGATTCCCTATTTGTTGTTTTCCTAGCCTTTTCCTAAATGATTTCAAAGAAATTGGAAATTTATTGAACATCTCTCTTGGTAAGTTATTCCAATCCCTAACTCCCCTTCCTATAAATGAATATTTGCCCCAGTTTGTCCTCTTGAATTCCAACTTTATCTTCATATTGTGATCTTTCCTACTTTTATAAACGCCATTCAAACTTATTCGTCTACTAATGTCATTCCACGCCATCTCTCCGCTGACAGCCCGGAACATACCACTTAGTCAAGCAGCTCTTCTTCTTTCTCTCAATTCTTCCCAACCCAAACATTGCAACATTTTTGTAACGCTACTCTTTTGTCGGAAATCGCCCAGAACAAATCGAGCTGCTTTTCTTTGGATTTTTTCCAGTTCTTGAATCAGGTAATCCTGGTGAGGGTCCCATACACTGGAACCATACTCTAGTTGGGGTCTTACCAGGGACTTATATGCCCTCTCCTTTACATCCTTACTACAACCCCTAAACACCCTCATAACCATGTGCAGAGATCTGTACCCTTTATTTACAATCCCATTTATGTGATTACCCCAGTGAAGATCTTTCCTTATATTAACACCTAGATACTTACAATGATCCCCAAAAGGAACTTTCACCCCATCAACGCAGTAATTAAAACTGAGAGGACTTTTCCTACTTGTAAAACTCACAACCTGACTTTTAACCCCGTTTATCAACATACCATTGCCTGCTGTCCATCTCACAACATTTTCGAGGTCACGTTGCAGTTGCTCACAATCTTGTAACTTATTTATCACTCTATAGAGAATAACATCATCCGCAAAAAGCCTTACCTCCGATTCCACTCCTTTACTCATATCATTTATATATATAAGAAAACATAAAGGTCCGATAATACTGCCTTGAGGAATTCCCCTCTTAATTATTACAGGGTCAGATAAAGCTTCAACTACTCTAATTCTCTGAGATCTATTTTCTAGAAATATAGCAACCCATTCAGTCACTCTTTTGTCTAGTCCAATTGCACTCATTTTTGCCAGTAGTCTCCCATGATCCACCCTATCAAATGCTTTAGACAGGTCAATCGCGATACAGTCCATTTGACCTCTTGAATCCAAGATATCTGCTATATCTTGCTGGAATCCTACAAGTTGAGCTTCAGTGGAATAACCTTTCCTAAAACCGAATTGCCTTCTATCGAACCAGTTATTAATTTCACAAACATGTCTAATATAATCAGAAAGAATGCCTTCCCAAAGCTTACATACAATGCATGTCAAACTTACTGGCCTGTAATTTTCAGCTTTATGTCTATCACCCTTTCCTTTATACACAGGGGCAACTATAGCAACTCTCCATTCATCTGGTATAGCTCCTCCGACCAAACAATAATCAAATAAGTACTTCAGATATGGTACTATATCCCAACCCATTGTCTTTAGTATATCCCCAGAAATCTGATCAATTCCAGTCGCTTTTCTAGTTTTTAACTTTTGTATCTTATTGTAAATGTCATTGTTATCATATGTAAATTTTATTACTTCTTTGGCCTTAGCCTCCTCCTCTATCTCGACATTATCCTTGTAACCAACAATCTTTACATACTGCTGACTGAATACTTGTGCCTTTTGAAGATCCTCACATACACACTCCCCTTGTTCATTAATTATTCCTGGAATGTCCTTCTTGGAACCTGTTTCTGCCTTAAAATACCTATACATAGCCTTCCATTTTTCACTAAAATTCGTATGACTGCCAATTATGCTTGCCATCATATTATCCTTAGCTGCCTTCTTTGCTAGATTCAATTTTCTAGTAAGTTCCTTCAATTTCTCCTTATTTCCACAGCCATTTCTAACTCTATTTCTTTCCAGTCTGCACCTCCTTCTTAGTCTCTTTATTTCTCTATTATAATAAGGTGGGTCTTTACCATTCCTTACCACCCTTAAAGGTACAAACCTGTTTTCGCATTCCTCAACAATTTCTTTAAACCCATCCCAGAGTCTGTTTACATTTATATTTACCGTTTTCCACCGATCATAGCTACTTTTTAGAAACTGCCTCATGCCTGCTTTATCAGCCATGTGGTACTGCCTAACAGTCCTACTTTTAAGACCTTCCTTTCTATCACATTTATTTTTAACTACCACAAAAACAGCTTCATGATCACTAATACCATCTGTTACTTCAGTTTCCCTATAGAGCTCATCTGGTTTTATCAGCACGACATCCAGGATATTTTTCCCTCTGGTTGGTTCCATCACTTTCTGAATCAGCTGTCCTTCCCATATTAACTTATTTGCCATTTGTTGGTCATGCTTTCTGTCGTTCGCATTTCCTTCCCAATTGACTTCTGGCAAATTCAGATCTCCCGCTACAATCACACTTCTTTCCATGTCGTTTCCCACATAGCTGACTATCCTATCAAATAATTCCGAATCCGCGTCAGTGCTACCCTTTCCCGATCTGTACACTCCAAATATATCAAGTTGCCTATTATCTTTAGAAATGAGCCTTACACCTAGAATGGAAGACTATCGAAGGCCCTTTCCAGGTCATAAAATACAAAATAAACAGGCTTCTGTTGTTCTGTGCATTTCTCTTGCAATTGCCTTGCACAAAAGATCATGTCAACAGTACCTCTGGAGGCTCAGAAACCACAATTAGACCCTGGTAGTCTTATCTTGCAGGTGGTTAAGCAGGATCCTTGCAAGAAATTTAACTACAATGGATAGCAGATAAATGCCACGATAGTTGTCACACATACTACGGTCACCTTTCTTGAAAATAGTAATGATATTGGTATTTTTTGACATCGCCAGGTACTTTTTGGTTTCCCAAACTGAGAGGATTGGAGTAAAGCCACGGCTTCACCCGCATTTACTAATTCAGCCATTAGATGTTTAAAACTATTTACACATCGTTTTTACATAGGTAAATTGGATGAAATACAGTACTTATATTTTTAATAGCTGTGCCTGCGACTTCGAACAAGTTGAATTTTCTTTTTGACTTATAAAGCTTTCTTGTCAAGTTTTAAATTTATTTATGTATTTATTTATTACTAGCAGTTACCCGTGGCTTTGCTCGCGTCTATTTTGTAATTTGATAAAAGTAATCGTTCTTCGGCTCTGTACTAAGATATTATCTGAAAATTCCTAAAGTATAAAAAAATCACCAAAAATAGAGTTTCATTTACTGCAGAAACTCTTTGTAAATCACGTTTGAGGTATGCCTTGTGGGGCTAAGGTGACCATGTGACACAGAAATGTACATGTGAGAAACAATCCTGTCTCAAGTCCAAAAAATACACGTTTCTTTATTTTTAAAGGAGATTCCAAATACCAGTTTCCATGTCTGTAACATTTTCAGTTTTTGAGATATATGTATCCTCATAAAAAATAATTCAACTCACTTTTCAACTTCGTTTCAGCCCCGTTAAGGTACCGTTTCTGAAAACAAAAATGTACCTGTTCCTGTATTTTTAAAGGACTTTCGAACTAGCAAGTTTCTTGTCTCTAACATGTTAAGTTCTTGACATATAGTGTAGATATATCGGTAATAATTTTTAAAATTCACCCGCTTTTTCAATTCATTTCAGCCCCTTAAGTGGATTTTCCGATAGAAAAAATACGTGTTTAATTATTTTTAAAGGAGATTCCAAATACCAGTTTTCACGTCTGTACATCTGTAACGTCTCAGTTTTTGAGATATAAGTATTCTCATAAAAAGAATTCAAATTCTTCTTCACTTCTTTCCACTCCTCTCCCCCTTTAAGTTGACTTTCCGAAAACAAAAGGGACGTGTTTCTTTATTTTGAAAGGAAATTCAAAATACTAATTATCACGTCTTTGACAGCTTCAGTTTTTAAGGCATAAGTATTCTCATGCATGGAATTCAACTCCTTTACTTATTTTCAAACCCCTTTAAGTCTCTTTTCCAAAAACAATAAAAGGTGTTTCTTTATTTTTAAAGGATATTCCAAATACCTTTTATCATGAATCTAACATCTTCAGTTGAGATATATTTATCCTCATAAAAATAATTCAACGCCTCCCCCACTCCCAAGTTGATTTTCCCCCCAAAATGCGTGATTCTTTATTTTTAAAAGATATTCCGCTTACCTGTTTTAATGTCAGTAATATCTTTAGATTTTTTAGATGTAAGTACCCTCTTAGAAATGATCCAATTAATTTTTCAATTCTTTCACCCCTTAAGTGGATTTTCCAAAAACAAAAGAATCCATATTTCTTTATTTTTAAAGGAGTTCCAAATACCAATTCTCACTTCTGCAACGTCCTTAGTTTTTGAGATATAAGCATCCTCATACAAAGAATTCAACTCATTTTTCAATTCCTTCGCCCCCTTTAAGTGGATTTTCCGAGAAAAAGAAATACGTATTTCTTTATATTTAAAGAAGACTCCAAATACCAATTGTCACATCTGTAAAATCTTCAGTTTTTGAGATATCACTATCCTAATAAAAATTCAACCCCCTTATGCGGTTTCTTCCGAAAACAAAAAATACATGTTTCTTTATTTTTAAAAGATTAAAAATACCAATTTTCACACCTATAACATGTTAAGTTTTTGAGATGTTCTGTAGATATGCCCATTTTAAAAATTCATCCCCTTTTTCAGTTTCTCTTAAGCGGATTTCCCAAAAATAAATTATCTATGTTTCTTTACCTTTACAGGAGATTCCAAGTACCAGTTTTCAACTCTGTAACATGTTAAGTGTCTGAGATATATTGTAGGCCTAGATATAATTATTTTAAATTCCACCCCGTTTGACACTCCCGTTCATCCCCTATTAATTGGATTTTTCAAAAACAAAAAATATGTGTTTATTTTTAAAGGAGATTCCACCCCCTGTGGGTAGGGGCGGTAGAATAACACCCACAGTATCCCCTGCCTGCCGTAAGAGGCGACTAAAAGGGGCCCCAGGGGCTCTGAAATTTGGAGCATGGATTGGCGACCATGGGGCCCTTAGCTGAGTCCTGGCATTGCTTCCAATTACTTGTGCCAGGCTCCTCACTTTCATCTGTCCTATCCGACTTCCCTTGGTCAACACTTGTTCTTTTCCGACCCCGACGCTATTAGGTTTCCAATGGCTAGGGAATCTTTCATTTTCATGCCCTTCGTGGCCCTTGTCTTTCTTTGGCAGATACCTTCATTTTTTGAGGTGTCGGGTCCCTTCATTTTTTCTCCTCAGGGCTAACAACCTTGAGTAGACAAATTGTCACTTGCTAGGGTGGCCTCATCTACATACTCGTTGGACTCAACATGAAAGGAAACATTAATACAAAGAATATCCCAGGTACCGAGCTTGATAGCTGCAGTTGCTTAAGTGCGGCCAGTATCCAGTATTCGGGAGACAGTAGGTTCGAACCTCACTGTCGGCAGCCCTGAAAATGGTTTTCCATGGTTTCCCATTTTCACACCAGGCAAATGCTGGGGCTGTACCTTAATTAAGCCCACGGCCGCTTCCTTCCCAATCACAGCCATTTCCTGTCCCATCATCGCCATAAGACCTATCTGTGTCGGTGCGACGTAAAACAACTAGAAAAAAAAATATATCCCAGGTAGTAACAAATCCACCCCCACTTGTGATGGGGCAAGCAGGTCATCAGATTCTGGGGAGCCTGCACCTTCATGTACTCCACCATGCAAACAACAGCAGAAAAGAAAAAGATATATCACCTACTTGGCTATAGTGAACATCAACTCTTTGCTAAAGACTGGTAAACTTAAACAGACTGTAGATGTGCTGAACAAATATATAGCATCAAGATTGCAGCACTACAAGAAACACGATTCACGGACAAAGATGCATTTGAATCCCAAGGATGCAGAATATACAAGGGGAAACCAGGCATCAGGGTGATGAAGACAGTCCCACATCTTGGCACTGGCTTTGCTGTTCATCACAGTACGATTGATCACATAATAGGGTTCGCTTCACCTAATGGTAGGACCTCCTCAATATCTTTGAGGTTCCGCAATAGGGCATATACCATAATGAACTTCCATGCACCCACAAACGACACAAATAGAAATGACCTGGAAGCAGTTGAACAATACTGGTGCATTCTAGAAGAAGCTCTGGACAAGATCCTACATCATACCACCATACTGATGGGTGATTTCAATGCACAGGTAGAAAAGGAGAAAAAATATTGCAGGATAGTGGGCCTCTACCCAGTCCATAAGAGGACAAATAAGAACGGAGAACGTCTTATAGACCTTTGGGACAAATATGGTCTTGTCCTAAAATCAACTGCTTTCAAACACTTGCCTAGGAAGGCGAAGGCATGAAAGAGCCCAAACCCACTACTAGGTGAATTCCAGATAGACCATGTGGCCATGGACAAAAAGCATCACAATGAGATTTAGAATGTCAAGGTGCTAAGGGGTGCTAACTTAGACTCGGACCATTACCTATCTCTGGTAAAAACCATCCTACAACCACTGAGGAGGCCACCGAATGTCGGCAGAAAGGCTAAAATACCGTTCAACATCCTCCGACTGAGTGATGAAGACTGTGATTTCAAAGTCACTCTGAAAGAAAACACACAGAAGCAAGGGTGGCCTAACCTACAAAAAGATCTACTGGACGCTGCTCAGAAGATCATGCCTGCCTCATCCAACAAAGGAAAACATCCATGGTGGACCACTACATGTGACCATTCTATAGAAGATAGACACAGAGCCTTGTCACGTGGAACCAATGCAAAAATGAGGCTAACTACCAGGCCTTCCTTACTCAAAGGAAAATAACTGCCAGTATAGTACGACAGGCTAAGAGGAACCATAACAAGGCTCTAATACAACAATATATAAGTAATAATAATAACAACGTAAATGTTTCCACCTTTCACCTTTTCAATACTAAAATATATTCACAAAATTATAAATTACATGGTACTAGTTTCGACCCATCTAGGGGTCATCATCAGCCGTATTGGTGCAAAGATGGGTCGAAACTAGTACCGTGTAATTTATAATTTTGTGAATATATTTTAGTATTGAAAAGGTGGAAACGTTTACGTTGTTATTATTATTACTTATATATTATTCTCAGTTCAATACGGACCAAAAACATGAAATTCATAACCATCTAATACAACAGGTGGAAGAGGACTTTAAGAGGCGCAACTCAAGAGATTTCTACAGGGAACTCAGAAAACAGACAACGAAGTACACAGCTCCCACCCTTCATCTTCGTGGACCTGATGGGAAGCTTCAGTTCAATAACAAGGATTGTACCAATACTCTTGCAGGGTATTTCAAACAGCTCCTCAATGCAGAGGAACCTAAAGAGAGACTTGCATTCTCTGAGCCTCTTTTCAGAGTCTCTTATTGAAGAAATAAGGGAGATTATCAAGAGCCTGAAGAACAACAAGGCCTCAGCTGAAGACGGTATAGTAGCGGAGATGTGGAAACATGCTGACCAACAATCCATACAAAGCATCCATCATATCATAGAGGATATTTGGGCAACGGAGACCTTACCTGAGGAATGGACCTCAGCGGTGATCCATCCTCTACACAAGAAAGGTAGTAAGATATACGTCGACAACTACAGAGGCATCTGTCTAATATCGGTTACGTACAAGATCTTTTCTAAAGCCCTGCAGACCAGAGTGGTCAGTCAACTGGATTCCCAATTAGGTGAATATCAGGCCGGTTTTTGCGCAAATAGATCTTGCACAGAGCAGATACAGAACCTCAAGACAATCCTGAGGTACAAGAATCGTGGCGGACACCAATGGGTAGTCATACTAGTGGACTTCCAGAAGGCATATGATTCAATAGATAGGCAGACCCTCTTCTCCACCTTATGGGAATTAGGCCTGGATGAGAAGACCACCAAACTAATCCAGGCTATGCTGAAGAACACCACCTCCAAAGTAAAGTTTAGAGGTGAGCTCTCAGAAAGTTTCTCTATCCAAACGGGAGTTAGACAAGATGATGGAATTTCTTGCATTCTCTTTAATTGTGTGCTAAAGAAGATTATCAGGGAATGGACTGCCACATTACCTCCAGGAAGTGGACTGAAAATTGGCTACAAGAAAAACCTCAGTGTACCTTGCCTGGCCTTTGCCGATGACCTTATCTTATTATCCAACAACATAGAAGAAGCTACTCACCAGCTACAGAGCCTCTATACCATAGCAGCTAAAACTGGCTTGAGGGTCAATATAAAGAAAACTGAGTTCATGACTAACATAAAGGAGGTCCCACCTACTATGCCATTGGAAAACACCACCCCCCTTACCTTATTATCCAACAACATAGGAGAAGCTACTCACCAGCTACAGAGCCTCTATACCACAGCAGCTAAAACTGGCTTGAGGGTCAATATAAAGAAAACTGAGTTCATGACTAACATAAAGGGAGTCCCACCTACTATGCCATTGGAAAACACCACCATTCATAAGGTTCCTGCAGTGAAGTACCTAGGGGAGTGGATTTCAGCAACCGAGAATGAGACATTAGCAATAGACACCAGATGCACCAAGTTGGAAAGGATCTACCATACCTGTAAGAGCATCTATACATCTAAGTGCCTCTCTAAGAACCTTAAACTCCAACATTACAATTCAGTAGTAAGACCATCCATACTGTACGCCTCTGAGTATCTTCTGATGAACAGAAAAGGTCCACTGAGGAAGCTAGAGCTCAAGGAACGAAAAATACTAAGGAGGATTTTAGGACCAATAAGAGAAGGGGATGGTACTTACAGGATAAGGCACAACAATGAGATCTATGACCATCAAGAAGACATAGTTACATCCATGAGGAAGAGGCGATTGACTTTTTTTTTTTTGCTAGGGGCTTTACGTCGCACCGACACAGATAGGTCTTATGGCGACGATGGGATAGGAAAGGCCTAGGAGGTGGAAGGAAGCAGCCGTGGCCTTAATTAAGGTACAGCCCCAGCATTTGCCTGGTGTGAAAATGGGAAACCACGGAAAACCATCTTTAGGGCTGCCGATAGTGGGATTCGAACCTACTATCTCCCGGATGCAAGCTCACAGCCGCGCGCCTCTACACGCACGGCCAACTCGCCCGGTGATTGACTTTCTATGGGCATTCGACTTGTATAAGAACTTACAGACTTACAAGCAAGATCTTTACCACTACAGGCAGAGGGAAAGCGTCCAAAAATATATGGATCACTACAGTGAAGTCTGACTTAGAACAGCTGGGGATTTCAGAACAAACCATACAGAATCGTGTATTATTCTGGCAGTTGACCTTTCAAGGTGTCTTTCCAGAGTCTCTCACCAGCAGACAGAGTACAGGCACCACCCAATCGAAGTGGACCGAGGAAAGGAAAAAAGTACACAGCCAGAAGATAAAAGCTTTCTGGGCAAAGAAAAAACAGAATTTCTATACAAGGATTCGCAACGAGCCCCGTGGTCCTCAGTAGGCCCAAACGACAAGGAGGAGGAGGAAAGGAGATTCCAAATACCATTTTCCATGTCTGTAACATCTTCAGTTTTTGAGACATAAGTATCCTTATAAAAGGTATTCAAGCAATTTCCCCCTTTTTTCACCTCCCTTACTGGGATTTAGTGAAGAAAAAAACAAAAACAAAAAAACACGTGTTTCTTTATTTTTAAAGGAGATTCCAATTACCAATTTTTACGTCTGTAAACTTTTAAGTTTTTGAGATATAGATATCCTTATTTTAAAATTTCACCCCCTTAATGATGGAATACCCGAAAATCCTTCCTTAGTGAGCACTTACACCGTAATATAAATCTATCCTCAAAATTTCATTTCTTAATGTCCAGTAGTTTTGGCTCGGCAATGATGAATCAGTCAGTTAGTCAATCAGGACATGTTATTTTATATATATATATATATATTTTTTTTGGCTTTTCGTATTACTCTCATTGGTAAATCCCTTTATATATATAATGTTTCGTGTACGATTACGATTTCCTTGGGCTATTTTGACTTACAAGAACTTCCTTGTCAATGTCTGAAGTAGTTCAATTTTTTTTTAAATTGGCTTTTCGTATTAATCTCATTGAAAAATCTCTTTATATACAATGTTTGGTATACGATTTCCGTGGGCTAAAACAATAACGGGGGCCAATGACCTTCGATGTTAGGCCCCTTAAAACAACAAGCATCATCATCATCATCATCATCATCAAAACAATAACGCTAATGGTATCCCTCGCTCGTGAACATGCGACATATAGCTACCCATGGGTAAAGCAACCCTTAGTTAGATCTATGCCGGCTTTTCTCAATGTTTGCCCTTGTGACTTGTTGATTGTCATAAGTTGATATTGATGGGAAATCGCAGTCTTTTGAAATAAATGAAATCAAAGAGAAAATTCAACGGTATGATGGAATCTGCGGTATAAATACTTCTCACCTTTTTACTCATCCGGATATTATACGACCTTCTATAATGTTTCTTTGCAATGACACTACTTGCATTCTAGTACCATAGCAAAGTTTCGGTGGGTTTAAATTACGGAGTAGTATGATGGGCACGCCAATCTGCTAGTTTGTGAGGGGGTAGACCAGGCACAATTATACTGTTTAAAAATTCTGTTGGATAATTAACAGCTTCATCCAGATTGTAAACTGTATTGATGGAAAGGTATGTTTGTGATTCACCAGGATGCTTATCTAAAATGCGCTGATTAAGCGCAATAAACTGGTCATTCATTGTTGCTACAATTGATCTTTCACATAACCACAAATCTTATTTCATATTGAGATTGTGAACATCATCGTAAATACTATTTATTAAAGTTTCAATGTCCACCACAACCTGACAAAGACCGGTAGGTAGTTCTATATCATGAGTATCATTCACTTCTGAACACTTTCCCTCTCCAACATCAAGGAGAATTCTGCTAAATGTTGAATCAGCTGAATTTGCTCTCATGTTTTCTTTTAAAGAAAGCTTTTTACAATGTCCCGAAGTACAGAACGTTTTAAAGAGGCGTTAATTTCATCCGCTCACGTATCTTTAGTGACAATTGGTAATATCTGTCTAAAATCTTCAGCGAATAAAAATGTTACTCCTCCAAATAATAGAGTATTACCTCTTAGGTCTTGCATGGTTCTGTTCACAGCTTCGACTGAAATTAATTCGCCATAGTGCATTCGTCCCACACTACAAAGACTCACTCTTGTAATACTTTGACTTTATGACTATTTTTCGACATACTGCAGACGGGATTTTCCATATGCTCTGCTTCTATTGGTACTTTAAACATGGAATGTGATGTTTTTCCCCCAGGAAGTAAAGTTGCAGCTATTCCGGAAGATGCGACTGCTATGTCAATTATATTCTGAACATATCTTGGCCAATAAAGGATTTATCAAAAATGTCTTGCTAGTACCAACTGGTGCGTCTAAAAAATATACACCACCAGTGTTAGCAGCATTCACACTATCAACGAGAAGTCTGTAAACTTGATTTTGTTCGTTCATTCTGATTTATCGTATGTTGAAATTCAACCGGATCAAAATCTGTGTGTTGAATATATTCTCTGTTCAAATTACGTATTAACAATTCCATCGGTTGCTTGTGGAGATGGTAAACCGTAATAAGGAAGAGTATTACTACCTATGGAAAGGAGAATGTTTTGTAACGCAAACAGAGCACGCTTAGTAAAGTTTTGTAAATGAGCATTTATGTCTGCATCTGTGTAATGTTGTTGGAGGTCTCTTAATAATCTTCCATGAAATGATTCTTAAACTTGTCCCATAGTTCTGAGGGATTAGAAACATTGCAAAATACCAATATAGTGGCAAATAGCTCTCTCCAGATAGTAATTCATATCTGTACCAATTTTGGGTGGTAAATCTCGCTGCTGTAGAATCCTTGAGCTGATGTAGCCATCGTTATGGCTGGCCATTTCTTTATGGGATTTCTAGAGCAGGGGTAGTGTGGTGCCAATATCTCCATAATGGTTGGTTTTAAGGCCTTAAAACATGGCTTTTGGGCCCGTAGGTCTTATCAAGTTTTGTTATTTGCATCAAAGGGCTTAAAATGAGCTTTGTCTCATCCCTGTATGAAAAATTTGATATTTCACCTATTATTTTTATATCTGCCCCCTGTTGCCCCCCTCTAATTGTTTTGAAAATTTAAAAGTAGCCTAAGTTACTCCTTATACCACCAACTGTCTGCCAGTGAAAGTCCCGTCAAAATCGGTCCAACAATTTCGAAGATTAGCTGGAACATAAATACTTCTTGAACATTTCTGTAGTTAATAATCAGATGAACTTACTCTTTGAGGTACTTCCTAAGTTTTAACTACAGTATAGAGTGAAGAATGCTTCCCCATGCATTTTCTCTATTTTCACCTTCTTTAGATTTCTTTTCCCCACATGCCATAGTTTTGCTGTTCTCCCTGGTGTCTTCTATTCTCTGTTTAATAACTTAAGAAGAGTGTAAAGTTGAGGTTCATTATTGATTTTACGTATCTCCTTCCGATCTATGTATTTCTTTCTGATCGTTCTTGTTTCATTACAATCTTTTATTAGGTGTGCCACTTCCATATCTTTATTGCATAAAATGGACTGTTTTTTCCTTCTTTTCTTGTGTGTTATGTCTTTATTCTTATTTACTTTTATCAGTCACCAGATTATCCCTCTCATTTACATTTTTGTTAACATTTCAGTCCTTATCGCCATACTTTTAATTAGTGCAAAAATCTACATATGTTCTCTTGCTATTACATTCTGTCCATATTTCTCTTTCCATATCTTGGACCACCTTCTTACACAATCTCATATCATTTGTTGATAAATTCATTTCCCAGTGGTCCCCCATTCTTAAGTCATCTAATAGCTTCACCCCATCCACCCAGAAACTCTCATTTCGATATAACATTCGGTGCTAGTATGCTATGTTTAGAACTTCACCTTCTGCCCTTGATTTTGACCTCAACGAACAATTAACTATTTGTTTAACAATATCTGCCCTTATACTTGACGGCCCTTTGGTGTAGGGGTAGTGTGCCTGCCTCTTACCCAGAGGCCCTGGTTTTGATTCCTGGCCACGTCAAGAATTTTTACCTGGATTTGAGGGCTGGTTCGAAGTGCACTCAGCCTATGTGATTATAATTGAGGAGCCATCTGACGGTGAGATAGCAGCCCCGGTCTAGAAAGCCAAAAATAACAGCTGAGAGGACCTGTTGTGCTGACCACGCGACACTTCATGATCTGCAGGCCTTCGGGCTGAGTAGCAACTGCTTGGTAGGCCATGGCCCTTTGGGGCTGCTGCACCATGGTGTTTGTTTGCCCTTATACTCACTCCCTTCACACGTCATTGTCACTCCATTGTATCCAATACGGTTTGGTCATCCCATCATTGTCCAGCTCCATGGCTACACGTAACCCTGTCCTCCACCACAATAACACACAGTTACCTACACATGGCAGATGCTGCCCACCTTTATCAGAGGGTCTGCCTTACAAGGACTGCACCCGGCTAGAAATAGCCACACAAAATTATCATTCTTCTTCTTTTGCTACCGCTTTTCCCACACCTATGGGGTCGCGGGTGCTAACTACATAGCACATGTGGTTTGGCCCTGTTTTACGGCCAGATACCCTTCCTGACGCCAACCCTATATGAAGGGATGTAATCACTATTGCGTGTTTCTGTGGTGTTTGGTAGCCACACAAAATAATAATTATTATTATTACCGGTATTATTATTATTATTGTTTGTTTGAGTCATCAGTCCATAGACTGGTTTGATGCAGCCCTCCATGCCACCCTATCCTGTGCTAACCTTTTCATTTCTACGTAACTATTGCATCCTACATCTGCTCTAATCTGTTTGTCATATTCATACCTTGGTCTACCCCTACCGTTCTTACCACCTACACTTCCTTCAAAAACCAATTGAACAAGTCCTGGGTGTCTTAAGATGTGTCCTATCATTCTATCTCTTCTTCTCGTCAAATTTAGCCAAATCGATCTCCTCTCACCAATTCAATTCAGTATCTCTTCATTCGTGATTCGATCTATCCATCTCACCTTCAGCATTCTTCTGTAACACCACATTTCAAAAGCTTCTATTCTCTTTCTTTCTGAGCTAGTTATCGTCCATGTTTCACTTCCATACAATGCCACGCTCCACACAAAAGTCTTCAAAAACATCTTTCTAATTCTTATATCAATGTTTGAAGTGAGCAAATTTCTTTTCTTAAGAAACCTCTTCCTTGCTTGTGCTAGTCTGCATTTTATGTCCTCCTTACTTCTGCCATCATTAGTTACTTTACTACCAAAGTAACAATATTCATCTACTTCCTTTAAGACTTTGTTTCCCAATCTAATATTTTCTGCATCACCTGCCTTCGTTCGAGTGCACTCCATTACTTTTGTTTTGGACTTATTTATTTTCATCTTGTACTCCTTACCCAAGACTTCATCCATACAATTCAGCAACTTCTCGAGATCTTCCGCAGTCTCAGATAAAATAACAATATCATCAGCAAATCTCAAGGTTTTGATTTCCTCTCCTTGGACTGTGATTACCTTTCCAAATTTCTCTTTGATTTCCTTTACTGCCTGTTCTATGTAAACATTGAAAAGGAGAGGGGACAAACTGCAGCCTTGCCTCACTCCTTTCTGGATTGCTGCTTCTTTTTCAAATCCCTCGATTCTTATCACTGCAGACTGATTTTTATACAGGTTGTAGATAATTCTTCGTTCTCGGTATCTGATCCCTATCATCCTCAGAATCATAAATAGCTTGTTCCAATCAACATTATCGAATGCCTTTTCTAGATCTACGAATGCCATGTACGTGGGCTTGTCCTTCTTGATTCGATCCTCTAAGATCAGACGTAAAGTCAGGATTGCTTCACGTGTTCCTACATTTCTCCTGAAGCCAAATTGATCTTCTCCCAACTCAGCTTCAACTTGTTTTTCAATTCTTCTGTAAATAATACGTGTTAAAATTTTGCAGGCATGAGATACTAAACTAATGGTGCGGTAGTTTTCACACCTGTCAGCACCGGCTTTCTTGGGAATAGGTATAACAACATTCTGCCGAAAATTGGATGGGACTTCTCCTGTCTCATACATCCTGCACACTAAATGAAATAACCTTACCATGCTGGTTTCTCCTAAGGCAGTCAGTAGTTCAGAGGGAATATCATCAATTCCAGGTGCCTTGTTCCTATTTAGGTCACTCACAGCTCTGTCAAACTCTGACCTCAAAATTGCGTCTCCCATTTCATCAGCATCAACAGCCTCTTCATGTTCCAGAACCAAATTATCTACATCGTTACCTTGATACAACTGTTGGATATGCTCTTGCCATCTTTCTGCTTTGTCTTCTGTCCCTAGAAGTGGCTTTCCACCTGAGCTCTTAATATTCATGCACCTAGATTTCCTTTCTCCAAAGGTTTCCTTGATTTTCCTGCATGCAGCATCTACCTTTCCCAAGACCGTACAGTCTTCGACATCCTTGCACTTATCCTTCAGCCACCTTGCACTTTCTATCCACTTCATTCTTTAATCGCCTGTATTCTTTTCTGCCCTCTTCATTTCTAGCATTCTTATATTTTCGTTGTTCATCAATCAGGTCTAGTATCTCCTGAGTTATCCACTGATTCTTAGTTGATCTTTTCTTCCTTCCTAACATTTTTTCAGCTGCCCTACTGACTTCATTTTTCATGACTATCCACTCTTCCTCTATTGTGTTTCCTTCAGCCTTTTCATTTAGTCCTTGTGCAACATGTTCCTTGAAACAATCTCTCACACCCTTTTCTTTCAACTTGTCTAGATCCCATCTTTTTGCATTCTTTCCTTTTTTCAATTTCTTCAACTTCAGATGGCATTTCATGACCAACAAGTTGTGGTCAGAGTCCACGTCTGCTCCTGGGAAAGTTATGCAATCCAACACCTGGTTTCTGAATCTCTGCCTAATCATAATGAAGTTTATTTGATACCTTCCAGTGTCTCCAGGTCTCGTCCACGTATAAAGCCGCCGTTTGTGGTGTTTGAACCAAGTATTGGCAAGGACTAAATTATGATCAGTGCAGAATTCAACCAGCCGACTTCCTCTTTCGTTCCTTTGTCCCAATCCGAATTCTCCTACTGTATTACCTTCTCTTCCTTGGCCTACCACTGCATTCCAGTCTCCCATCACAATTAGATTCTCGTCACCTTTTACATATTGAATTAAATCTTCTATCTCCTCATATATTCTTTCGATTTCTTCATCATCCGCTGAACTAGTAGCCATATAGACCTGCACAATTGTGGTGGGCATTGGTTTGGTGTCTACCTTGGCGACAATAATTCTTTCACTATGCTGGTCGTAGTAGCTTATCCGCTGCCCTATTTTCTTATTCATTATTAAACCAACTCCTGCATTTCCCCTGTTTGATTTCGTGTTGATAATTCGGTAGTCGCCTGACCAAAAATCCTGTTCTTCCTGCCAACGTACTTCACTTATACCAACTACATCTAACTTTAGCCTATCCATCTCCCTTTTCAGATTCTCTAACCTACCACAACGATTCAAACTTCTAACATTCCACGCTCCGACTCGCAGAATGTCAGTATCCATCTTCCTGATGATCGCCCCCTCTCGTGTAGTCCCCACCCAGAGATCCGAATGGGGGACTAGTTTACCTCTGGAATATTTTACCCGGGAGGAAGCCGTCATCAGTACATCATTCATACAGAGAGAGCTGCATGTCCTCGGGAGGTAGTTACGGCTATAGTTTCCCGTTGCTTTCAGCCGTGTAGCAGTATCAACACAGCTAAGCCATGTTGAGTATTATTACAAGGCCGTATCAGTCAATCATCTAGACTGCCGCCCTTGCAACTACCGAAAGGCTGCTACCCCCCTTTCGATGAACCATTCGTTAGTCTGGTCTCTCAACAGATACCCATCCGATATGGTTGCACCTGCGGCTCGGCTATCTGCATCATTGGGACACGCAAGCCTCCCCACCGCGGCAAGGTCACATGGTTCGCAGAGGAGGATTATTGTTATTATTATTACCCCATCATTATTTTGACAAATTTACTTATAATTACATCTAAGTTACAATTCAATTATCTACTCACCGAATTTCTGTCCATACAATCACTTCGTTTCAACTACTGAATGAAATACATTTTGCTGAGCTTTATATTTGATCTTGAGCATCTTTCTATCCAGTGTTTATGTAATAGCCAAAGCATGTACTCCCTTCATATTTGCTCTCTATCTGTTCTTCCCATCTGCCATTGCTGCTTATAACCTCCCCTAGGAATTGAGTTATTTTTTAAAACTTGTAGTTTTGTGTTCCACATCCTCCACTATTCACTCTGGTTTTCTGTGGATTAATTTTTAGATACTACACTTTACAATAATTGACCATCTCATTAACAGTATTTTGCATCTTGACAGATGTTAATGTGAAAAATATGATCCACAAAGTTCGGACCCCTTCATATGGAGCAGCAACCTGTTCGGTAACAGTTGAGAGCTGAATACAGGCAGCAGAAATAAAATTCCTCAGACGTATGGTGCAGAAAACAAGAAGAGACAAAGCAAAGAATGAGTAAATATAGAAATAAATTATCATTCTACGTTGCGATTTTATTTGACGTAAATAAATATCACACGAGAACACGTTCACTTCCTTATACAAATTACTTTATTTACACTGTACGTCACAACACACAATTTTACACAGTAGCAAATGACACTATATACAACATCCAATAACAGTACCCTGAAGTCGATTCTGACAAGTACAGATATCAACAACACTGACACGTGCACTATAACATACTCTCTTTCGAATTCACCGCCCGACTCACTTGAGTCCAATACTCAGACTTTGTAGTTGGTCTTGGACTGTCTCACCAAATACAGTAGAGATAATACGCGACACTTACGGATTTCGTTTTGCTAAAATGGGAGACAATTCGACGGTGGCGCTCCTAGTGACTTGACCTGAACAAATCGCGCTAAATTCAAATATCAATGAAAATGTATATACTGAAATGGATAAATAAATTACGTCTAGAAAGAAAGTGCTATTGAGATATTAACTTCGAAGTTGCTAAAGCAATTGTGGATAAATGAATGAAGAATTATATAAAAGGTTACTATCCAAAGACTGAAATTAGACATATAAACAAGAAGTGAAATGGACTGGTGTGAAATGGCTTGAACTTTCATTTATGCATTACTTTTTTTAGCTTTAGCATTCCTGCCTGAACTCTTACGGTTGGATTTGTCTTTTTTCTCATTTAAAAACATTGTATCATCACATTAAGACACTTGTCAATTAAAAAAACGGCACATTCCTTACACATATCATGCAATGAATTAACATTTAATACCTGGACAATTTTCCTCTTAATAAAGCCTACTAACAGATGATGCAATGAATTAACATTTAATAATAATAATAATAATAATAATAATAATGTTTTTTGTTTTACGGCCCACTAACTACTCTTTTACGGTTTTCGGAGACGCCGAGGTCAGAATTTAGTCCCGCAGGAGTTCTTTTACGTGCCAATAAATCTACCTAGATGAGGCTGACGTATTTGAGCACCTTCAAATACCACCGGACTGAGCCAGGATCGAACCTGCCAAGTTGGGGTCAGAAGGCCAGCGCCTTAACCATCTGAGCCACTCTGCCCGGCGAATTAACATTTAATAGCTGGACAATTTTCCTCCTAACATGAAGCCTACTAACAGAAAGATAATCTATAAAATCCAGGCTTAAATCTGAGAAGAGGGATAAGGAAAGAAACGTATGAAAATGTTGTCAATAATGATGCTTTAAGGAATATTTATGTACAATTAGAGCAAAAATGTAACATCCACTTGGCTGTATTGTCGAGGATTTCTAAAGTCGCTGACCTGGACATGATCTGAACAGATCTTATAATTCTTATATAAGCGTAACGTCCCTTCTTTCTTGTACTCCTTATCCAAATCGCTTCTGTGACATTTCAAAACCCACAGATCACACCTACAACAACACATCGGTATTGAAGGTTAACTGCTGCACTATAGAATAAAATATGCATATTACATCTTATGCCAGTTAAAATATGGGTCGAGCAGATCAGAAGATTATGAAGTACTATAAAAATCTCTGTCACTGGAAGAATATATATGCAAACACAATATTACATGTTCTTGTCATGAGGGAACCTGAAGAACGACCGCGCATTTTTCTCTACTTCGTAATTACTGCAGCCAAACACAGCGCATACCTTTCCCCTCATATTGAGAGGAGGTATCAAGGAATGACACACACTACTCACTGAAAACGCATAAATAACACCAAAAACTTCACACAAAAATGCACGTGCTCTTATGAGAGAATCAGTACTGTTCAGGTCTATCCGCTAGAGTGAGCTCCAGTAGCTGTTCCTCGATATCTCGCTCAGTGTCGCGTATTATCTCGACTGCATTTGGTCTCACTGACTCGACAGCTCGATATTTATACTATTCAATCAACCATCTAGAATTATCGACTTCTGGAAGAGTTCTTACAACACTCTAATGAAACACACTCGAAACATCGATCGACCAGCTAGTCGAATGGGTACTCGAATGTTCTTTCGTTATTTAAAAATGTACATGGAAATATCTACAACATTCGTAATGTCTCTACATGTATCTGGATAATAAAACCTTACAGTAAATTCCCAGAACCTTTCATATACACCAAATTAATAGTACAATAAGTCTAACATACTAATATTATGGTATTTTCTACCGCTTTCGATTTTGAGGTTGAACAATACACAATACGTATTTGAGGTTATACAATTTTATACTACATATTTGCAGGGAAATCATATACTAGTCATGCTGAGCACTTAATAAAAGATAATTTAGTCTTAAATAAACTAAAATATATTAAACATATTAATTGAAGGTTTTACACCAATTACGATGTCGTACCTACGACAAAATTAAAAGTGTAAAAGTTAAAAGTTAGGTGATAAAATAAGTGAAATGTCGATTGGAACACTGTGTAGATGAGGAGTGGCAGACAATAGAAGAAAATGGAGAGGAACCATAGTTACCACCAACCTGCCACAGAGAATTTGTATGCTCTAGTAACATGTCACAGTACTAAGACACTTACCACAGTTCTTGAGCTTTAATAATGGATGATCTGTTGGCAGAGGTTCTGGAACCATCACATCTAGACCTGCTGCATAAATCTTGCCTGATTCCAAAGCTCTAATTAAAGCTGGCTGGTCTATTACACCTACAACGTAGAAAACATAAATATGAATGCAAGGAATTAAAGTTATATTTATATCTAGTCACACAACACTTCCCTTGAAATGGCAGATGAGATGGATATACATAGTGTACAATCAAACCTCATATAACTAAATTCAGGATAATGATAAACCTGTATTAAGAAACATTTTTGTACGATCCTGGGAAATTTCCTACCTTAATAACATTATTATTCATTACAGCGATGAAGCAATTTCAAAAACATCATGTTGTATTGTTATGTATCTTGGCCTTAAATGGTTCTTGGAAAGCAATAAGCTGGTGCTTGTAGATAGTGGCAGGTATGGGAATTTCTATGAACCGTTGAAAGCTTGAAGTATACAAGTCTTCTCAGTTGCTCGTATTTTCTAGCGCGTGGATGAAATGCAGATATGGGCTGTGTTCAATGTAAGTCAATAAGTTAGGAAAAACATTAGCAGTGATTAATGATTTAGATGACAGAAAGAAGCAGTCAATAGTTATGAAAAACATATGGCTATGTCAGTAATATTTAGGATTGTTGCGACAAGTAGAACAAATACAGCATGTTCCAAATTCCCTTCAATGTGTTACAAAACAACAGTTTATTGCTTTGGAATCTTTGAGAACAGTACTTATTAAAGAGCAAAAAGCAAAAGTTACAGAGTTACTGAGATGTCTGAAAGAAAATATCGGGGGAAAAGTCCAGGTTTGAGGAGAAATAACTCCTGCAGCCTCCACCATGGCAATGCACCAGGTCATGCAATGCTGTTTATGAATACGAAGACAGCTGCCATTCTCCATCCACTCTATTCACCTGAATTAGCACTGAGAGACAATTTTCTAAGCCCTAAACTAAGGTTCACGCAGAAAGGATGATGATTTCAGTCAAATGAAGTGATCAAACCAAAAACTGCAGATGGAACTGCGTGCGGTCCCCCAAATAGCCTACCAGGACTGCTTCCTTAGATGGCATTGGGAGGATGGTATTAATAGAGTAGAGTTATACTTTGAATCAGCTAACTAGGCTGCAAGATCATTAATTTCAAAAAGAGAAATGTTTTCTAGATCTGCTGAGTCAAATTATACATTGCAAACCTGACTTATAGATAGTTTGAAAGTACTTGCTAAATCTCTCACCTCCTCGTGCAATGTTGACTACGATTGCATTCTTCTTCATTTTAGAAAATGCTGTATCATTGAACATATTTCTTGTTCCATCATTTAAAGGACAAGCTATGATGATGAAGTCACTCTCTTTTAAAAGGTCATCAAAGGATACAAACTGGGCTCCTAGTTCAGCAGCTGAAAATAAATAAATAAATAAATAAATGAATGAATGAATGAATTAATTAATTAATTAATTTAAAAAAGTTTAAGACATACAATGACAATAAACTCTTATGAGCTGATAAACCTTATTGGGTAGGAAGTTCTATTGAACAACACTGAAAGGGATCACTAAATTTTAAAAAACCTGGAATAATAACTTAATTCAAAGCTTAAGAAAAAGACCGATCAAGCTTTCTGAGATAATGATATTGTAGTCACTTCAAGAATTGATTCATCTATCAATCAAACTTCTAATTATTTTCAGCTTTATTTTAAAGAGTTTCAGATAAGGTCGAAGACATAACAACCCATTGACCTGATCTAACACTACATGCATCTAACTACTGACTGTCCTATTATGTGTTCTCCCCCCTTCCCAAAGGGGAGTGCTAGTGGGTTCAAGTACAAGTATTGTGAACATATGTAGGAACCATAGGTCTGCAGTGGTTTGTTTTGGTTGCCTGCCTTCGAGACGCTCAAGTGTTAACTCGCCACACTGTGTTTTAGAAGCATTTTCCGCATCACCTTCCTTCTGTCTTCCTTGTGTCTGTTGCCACTCCCGCACATCATGTCTGAGAAACACCGGGAACTTTTCAAAGAATATGCATAGTCATATTAAATGCATTAAGAACGCTCCAAGGCCAGCAATAATTAGGAACTCCTTATTTTAACAAGATTTCTGTCGCAATCTTTCAACGTTATAATGATCATTCAACCGCAGGATGTGTCTTGTTAACAGCATTAAAAATTGAATTTTATGTTACATAAAGAAACACCACAAGTCACTCTTTTTAAGGATTTATTCAAGAGAGTCTCAACAACACAGTGAAAATGAAAATCTACAACCTGTTTTCCAGTCAATGACTGGGTCAGGGATGGAATGAATGAAGCCCAATCTTGCAGTGAGGATAGGAATTGTGCCAGCTGCCGAAGCCTGTTGCACTCCTCTGGGGCAATGATTAATGAATGTCAGATGAAATGAAATGATATTGGAGAGTGTTGATGGAATGAAAGATCACAGGGAAAACCGGAGTACCCGGAGAAAAACCTGTCCTGCCTCCGCTTTGTCCAGCTCTAATCTCACATGGAGTGACCGGGATTTTTTTGAACCAGGCAACCCAGCAGTGAGAGGTTGACGCGCAGCCGCCTGAGCCATGGAGGCTGCCTCTCAACAACATAGTGCAGCAAGAACATATATATAACGCTTGGATCTGTAGTAATTACAGAACATAAGTTTTTACAAAGGACATTTTGATGAACATTATGACAAACTGTCACAGTTTTGTTGGTGGATACTAACACGATTAATTCTCCTACAACTAACCCTTCCCCCCACCCCCAGCTCATTACATCATTATCTTAATAACCAATAACTTTAAAGTATTTTTGCATGTTTTTAGACAATTTTACAAAAGCTTTGTCGTAGTACATTTTTATTGTTTTCATCTAAGCAAGGATACTTGTAACCGATTATGTTTATCTTCTCCTTCTTCTTTTCAAAACTGCTTTCCGCACACCTGTGGATTTGGCTCTGTTTACGACCGGATGCCCTTCCTGACGCCAACCCTATATGGAGGGATGTAATCACTATTGCATGTTTCTGTGGTGGTTGGTAATGTGGTATGTCATCTCAATATGAAGAGGAGTGTGTTGGGACGAGCACAAACACCCAGTCTCTGAGGTAGAAGAATTAATCAGAAGCGATTAAAATCCCTGACCCGGCCGGGAATCAAACCTGGGACCCTCTGAACCGAAGGCCAGTACGTTGACCATTCAGCCAACGAGACGGTCAGCTGATGATGTTTATATTAAAATGAAACATGTATTACTAACTGAAGAAATTGCTAAGGGCAATAAATATATAGTATCGATAAGGTGGAATAAATATTTAACTTTAATTTATCAAATACTTTAGACCGATACAGATCATGAAGTCAATTGCTTGCAGTCATTATTGCGTCGATGTGAATTGTACTGCCAAGTTGGCGGAAGACATTTTAAATAACTGTTCAGTGGAAATATATGTTTCTTGGTTTTCATTGCGTGCACCTAAAGTGTAAACCGAAAGCAAACAGTGGTCATGTTTACACTACAGCACCTGGGAGGTTGGCAGCTGATCCTATGTTTCTATGCGCGCTTTGCGCCAAAAGTAACCATCATACGATATATACTAATCATCGCAGACCTGTGGTTCCTATGTTTCACAATACTCATATTTGAACCCACTAACAGTTGTTTAATTCACAAAATGAAGTTTTCCTGCACCCTGTATGTGACTTGATTTGGCACTTGTTTTTTTTTTCCCAATATTTGTATTATCCTGTTGGATTTCTTTTCTCCCTTTGTGTTTGTCCTGTGTTCCTGATCTTTTACGTGCACACGCGCACGCATGCACACGCGCACAGACACACAAAACGCCCCCTATCCTGTGCTAAACTTATCATTTCTACATAACTACTGCATCCTACATCTGCTTGTCATATTCATATCCTTGGTCTACCCCTACTGTTCTTACCACCTACATTTCCCTCAAAAACCAATTGAACAAGACCTGGGTGTCTGAAGAGTTTTTATTTATTGATTGATTGAATTGTATAATACAGACCGATAAAAATGTATACTAATTTAAACCTAAAATACAACATTTTTAAAGTATACAATTGTGTGTTTAAAAGTTTCTTTAAACAAAACCATACAGCTTGAAACAATGAAACCTGATAATAAGTTCATCTAAACAGACTAAATCCAAGAGCATTCAATTTTGTCCATAAATGTTTCTTAATATTTCTTTTGAATTTATTGAAATTCTGAGAAGCTTTTATCGAGTCTGGAATTGAAAGTAAATGGTATTATAGCCCTATAAAACACATCATTAGTTCCATACTTCACTGTATTCATTCTAGGGACATGTAAGTTTCTCTTTTTCTCATCAAACTTAGCCAGATTGATCTCCTCTCACCAATTCAAATCAGTATTTCTTCAGTCCTGATTCGCTCTACTCATCTCACCTTCAGCATTCTTCTGTAAAACCACATTTCAAAAGATTCTATTCTCTTTCTTTCTGAGCTAGTTATCGTCCATGTTTCACTTCTGCACTTTGCCACACTCCAGATGAAAGTCTTCAAAAATATTTTTCTAATTCCTATATCAATGTTCGAAGTGAAAAAAATAATTTTCGCCAGAAAGGCCTGTGCCAGTCTGCATTTTATGTCTTCCTTACTTCTGCCATCTTTAGTTATTCTACTACCCAAGTAACAATATCCATCTACTTCCTTTAAGACTTCATTTCTTAATTTAATAATTCCTGCATCACCTGACAAACAAAAATTTCTCGAGCTTTGGTGATTTTTTCTAATTTGTGGCTTATGGTCTATTGCTCATTGTGTTAATACATTCAGTTTTGGCTACTATTCCAGACATGTCACATCATTATGTCAGTTAAATAAAGGAAAGAGGAGAATTTATGATATAAACTTCAAATTGCAGATTTCAAAAACATTCTCCCCCCGCCTCAACGAACTTGATACGTGTGGCGCTCCTAGTGAGCTCATTGAAATTTAATATTGTGCGTGTTTCTGTCTATCTTGGCCATTGATATGTTGTAATAAATGTGTTTCGCTCCCTGTTCCTCACTTATGGCTCCATGGGCAAGGAATACGTTCCGTCCTGGGGTGTCCCCCCGTTCTCGCCTTTCTCTTCGTATGTCGATCTTCTGCCATGCCCCCTCACCTGCGCTTATCCCCTCCCGGCTTCTCCGAGAGAGGGGGCGTGCTGACGTTGGTCTTGAGTCCTTCCCCTCCCAGAGGGCCTGTGCGGCTCGCCGGGCGGTGGAAAGAATTACTCGCCTGCGGCACTTGGAGCAGAGCGCTTCTCTTGATCGAACCAAGGACCGTGAGAGGGGCATGGGAGGTAAGATCTTCAGGTTTTCTAAATGTTGGTAGGATGATGGGAGGAACTAGGAACTACAATACGGATATGTAAAGCCATGTATCTGGGGACTTTAAGTTGTAAACTAATAACTGTAGGCTTGGTGCCAAGGTATTATTGAGTAATGAACTTGAAGTGTTATAGCCCTTAATTTCTATGTTTCTTGTATCATAAGCTATCGGTGGCCACTAGAGCCTACGTTATTGATATTAGTTTGTAATCAAGGTAGGAGCCAAGGAAAGAGCTCAGGCAAATGATATGAAGGTTCCAGAATATTTTGGGTGTTTAGTTTGAGAACCAATGTTTTACGTTTGCTATAGTACCCAAAAGGGATGTTAACTGGATGTTCACCTTAGACGAGGTAGCTGGTGAACTGTATATACATAGCAGCCAAGTAATAATATGTTTGAAGTTTATCTGGTACCAAGTCGAATAGTTTGCATTCACGTTAGCCCTCTTGTAGGAGCAGAAGATTACCTTTCAGTTTTACCTAGGATGAATGATGGAAACGGGTCAAAGCCCTCCTTTAAATCATGTTAGAACTCAAACGCTTCCGAATATGTTTGTTCTTAATTATCTGTAAAATAAATGTTCTAGTCAAGCTGTTCGAAACTTTGTCTTGACATTATACCTCTGGGTTGGTCCTTACGTTTATTAATCCAGATCCCTGGCCCGCTCTCCTTTGGGTCGTCCTGCCAGTAGAGTCACGGCACATAACCCGGAGTGGAAGCGTGCTGGGCCCATAACCCAGAGGTCCGTGGATCGAAACCACGCTCTGCTACCGTTTCCATCATTCATCCTAAGTAAAACTGAAAGGTAATCCTCTGCCCCTACAAGAGGGCTAACGTGAACACAAACTATTCGACTTGGTACCAGATAAACTTCAAACTTCAAACATATCATTACTAGGCTGCTTTGTATACACAGTTCACCAGCTACCTCGTCTAACGTGAACATCCAGTTAACATCCCTTTTGGATACTATAGCAAACGTAAAACATCGGTTCTCGAACTAAACACCCAGAACATTCTGGAACCTTCATATCATTTGCGTGAGCTCTTTCCTTGGCTCCTACCTTGATTACAAACTAATATCGATAACGTAGGCTCTAGTGGCCACCAATGGCTTATGATACAAGAAACATAGAAATTAAGGGCTATAACACTTCAAGTTCATTACTTAATAATACCTTGGCACCAAGCCTACAGTTATTAGTTTACAACCTAAAGTCCCCAGATACATGGCTTTACATATCCGTATTGTAGTTCCTAGTTCCTCCCATCATCCTACCAACATTTAGAAAACCTGAAGATCTTACCTCCCATGCCCCCCTCACGGTCCTTGGTTTGATGAAGAGAAGCACTCTGCTCCAAGTGCAGCAGGCGAGTAATTCTGTCCACCGCCCGGCAAGCCGCACAGGCCCGCTGGGAGGGGAAGGACTCAAGACCAACGTCAGCACGCCCCCTCTCTCGGAGAAGCTGGGAGGGGATAAGTGCACGCGAGGGGGCATGGCAGAAGATCGACATACGAAGAGAAAGGCGAGAACGGAGGGACACCCCAGGACGGAACGTATTCCTTTCCCATGGAGCCATAAGTGAGGAGCAGGGAGCGAAACACATTTATTACAACATATCAATGGCCAAGATAGACAGAAACACGCACAATATTAAATTTCAATGAGCTCACTAGGAGCGCCACACATATCAAGTTCGTTGAGGCGGGGGGGGTTAAAACTCAAATAATAAAAAGAAGTCTTTCTGAGTGTAACAAACGTCATTGGAAAGACGAAGAAAAATTTAAGAATACTGGCACATCAAGAAACCATTTAAGGACCATCTTTGGAAAAAGTAAAATGACTGGTTTGGAGAGCAAACATTGACTCCAACTGACAAGTCGAAGAAAACAAGCATTCAGCTATTGGCCAAATTGGATAACTACAGCCTGGGCAAAAATCAAGAGTGAAACCATCATAAAAAGGTGTAAGAAGTACTGTGTCTAATAAGATGGGAAATTCTAGCAAGCATGGTGAAGTTACACATTAATAAAATATTCTATTATGTAATAGGAATATTAAAATTACAACTAACCATGCAAAAAACAATATAGCAGTACTAATAATAGTAATAATGGAAACAATTACAGTATTAAATTTGCAACATAATGAACTCAGTAGTAAAGAAAGAGAAGAATGATGAGGTTCCTTTAAATATCTTCCAATATTTAAGGTTGTCTTATATGTTAGGCCATCTTATAATCAGGCCAATATGATAATTAGGTTGAATCCAAAGTCATGCAAGTCATGGAAGTTTAGATCTTCAGTTAATTTTTAAGGCACAAGTGCAAGAAAGTGTGCAAATTACTTTGAAACTAAAGAAAAAACTCAGAGAAAGTTTATTCCTTAGATTCAATCAATAAAGCCAAAAAACCATTGTTTTCACTACAAAGACCACTGAAAACTATACTTCTCTTTGACCTCTAGGAAAAGATCTTGTCAGTATTATATTTTAGAACAAAAATCTTCACTAGCAGTAAGAAGTTGGCTGCCATGCTGCATTTGGCGACCCCTCACTTAAGTACCATTTTGAAAGGAAAGATGGTTTCTCCTTATTTCCTATTTTATTGTTCATGTGCACTGGTAATAAATATAAATGAGGTAAAAATGTTAATATTCAGGGGCTCACCACATTTATTTTGGTCATTACAAACACTTAAAATAAAATTGCCGACCCGATCGGGCACTGGCCACGGGAGATTTGGCATGAGAACTTCAACCCACATTATTTGCTTACTTTCACTATATCAAAGTCTACTGTGTGTTAGTGTCTGAGGAAATAAATGATTACTGAGGGATGCAACTAGG
Source organism: Anabrus simplex (assembly GCF_040414725.1). Classification (NCBI taxonomy): domain Eukaryota; kingdom Metazoa; phylum Arthropoda; class Insecta; order Orthoptera; family Tettigoniidae; genus Anabrus; species Anabrus simplex. Next base: position 1,766,719,006 of record NC_090265.1, on the reverse strand, counting down.
TAGTTAGCTGGCTGCAGACCTGAAACCGAACGTTGTAGCCTGCCGCCGAGTGCTGCCTGCGAGGCATAGACTTGTTTTGCTCCACTGGCCAGCCACGACTGGCCGCCAACTATTCTCTGGACCACCTTTTGAGCAGACTATAGTGGAAGTGAGTGCATGGACCAGGGGATGGGGCTTGTGACAGGGGCAGCGCCTATGGTGTTGTCACATGGTAGGTGAGAAGGCGCGCTACTCAGTGCGAGTTTTGGCAATGGTGTCATCAATGCGGAACCACCGTACTTACTTACTTACTCACTCACTCAGTGGACGTCTTGAACATGTGGGTGCAGTTCCAATCATAGTATTCAAGGTAAAAGCTAATTATAAAACCAGGAAAGGGTTGGAGACACCTCGAAAGCATAGAGGAATAGAAAGGAAAGTAACTCATCTTCAGAAGTATGATTCATTTACTCGAGCGGCAAAAAGGAGAAAAATCCAGTCTTGTACAGGGAGAATGATCCACCAACATTGAATAAAGTGGTATCAATTGTTAATGAGGACAAAGAACTTCCAAAGTTCTCTAAAACAACCATGAGGCAGGTATTCTTAGATATGGGGTTTCAGTATATAAAGCGAAGGAGAGAATCCTTGTTAATTGACAGGGAAAACATCATTGCTTGGTGTCATAGGTATTTATAAAGTATTCGCAAAGTAAGGGCCAAGGGAAAAGCCGTAGTGTACACAGATGCGACATGGGCAAACGCCGGCCACACCAAGTCCAGGGTTTGGGTTGACACATCTATTAAGACAGTCACACAGGCATGGAGGTAGGGCCTCACCACAGATAGCAAGGCACCCTCAGGCAAAGGGGGACGTGTACTGCTGATTCATGCAGGGACTGAATGTGGGTTCGTTGAGGAAGCAGAACTTATATTCATGGGCAAGAAGACAGGCAATTATCACGGGGAAATGGACGGTGAGCGATACGAAGAATATTTCATGAAGCAACTATTCCCAAAATACCACCTAATTCAGTTATTGTCCTAGATAATGCTTCATATCACTCAGTGAAAAACGAGCGTATGCCCACAAAAAGTGCCATGAAACCTGTTATTCAGACTTGGTTGACAGAGAAAAATATTACTTGGTAACCCTCTATGAATAAACTTGAACTTGTGGAAAAACTCAATAAAATTCAAGCAAATTATGCCAACTATCGCATTGACAATCTGGCAGCAGCTGCAGTTCAGGAGGTGTTACGCCTCCCTCCATATCTCTATGAGCTAAATCCTATAGAGCTTGTGTGGAGCCAAGTGAAGTGATACATTGCGGCTAACAACAAACTTACAAGCTCCCATCATCATCATCATTTCTTTGCTCCAGCAAGCCGGGTGCGGTTGTATACGAGCCTCCTCCAGTTTGTTCTATCCATCCACAGATGCTGTTCATATATGCGACACCAGTTCACATTCAAAGTCCTTCATTATCTGTTTTTCCCAAATATCCCGAGGTTTTCCTCTTGGTCTCTTCCCAGGAACATTGTGGTCAAAGTATGTTCAAGGAGTCCTGTGAGGGTTCATTCTTTTCATGTGACCATACCATTGCAATTTCTTCACTTCTAGAGTCTCCAGCAAGCTTCTTTCCAATCCAAACAAGCTCCCAGAAGTTGAATAATTAATGTGAGAGGGAATACGTAAAGTGACTTTGGAACAATGGCAAAATTATGTAGAACACGTGAAACAGACGGAGAATCGCATTCAGGAAGCTGATGGCCTCATAGAACATCTTCATGACAAGATTGTGATCAATCTCCATGATGACAACTCCAGTGATGATACCTTGAGGAAGGAAGGAAGGAAGGAAGGAAGGAATGAATCTATACACGCATCAACCGGCCATCGTATTGAATGCCAGATGCTCTGATGTATCCTTGGACTACTGCATATTGTTACACCCTGGCATCAAGTAATCACTCTCATAGGTTTTGCCACTATTCTACTTTAAAAAAAAAACAACAAAAAAACACACTCCTCTTTCTCTCTCGTACTTTACCTGCTGGTTTCACGGAGTGGCCCGAATATAAAAGTCCACTAATTTCAAAGGCCTTCAGTCTCTTTGCTATCTCACAACCAATGTTTCCCAACCCCACGATGCCCACAGTTGAACCATAAAGATCATGTCCCAGCATCCATATAGGACTTCCAGCATCCCAGGCACCTCTGAAACACACAAACACAACTAAGTAGAAGCAAACATCCAGGAATGGTCAGCCTCGATTAACAAAGCAGTTTTCTAATTCAGTCAGTTTTGTTTGCATAGCTAGGTTAAACAATTACATATTATACAATAAATCATTTAAATCAACTACACAAGTTAAGTAAAAATCTTCGAGAAAATTATCAAGAATACTTTGTGTACTGCTCCACAAAATACAAATTACTGATTATGGTACACAGAGTGTAATTTAAAACTTCACACTTTAGCTCACAGGCCAAAGGAGTTCCCAAGCTTGGCGTGAGAAGATTTCCTGACAGCTGACATAGCAGTTCGCTAGTAACTATTGGCGTTTTACGGTGCGTTGTGAGGTTATCATCATGATCGTCAAGTACACTACAGCGCAGAGAATATTTTTGGTCGAGTGTTATTTGCACAAGAAGAAGAAACCAGTTAAAAGGTGCCTTTGAAAATTCCATAGACAGTTTCCCTGTTCTACAGTATCACCAAACCCTTAAGTGCAACAACTTGTTCACAGGTGGCATAGCATATTATTGGTTCCGTAACTAAGAAGGAAAAACAGAGAAGGAGAACAGCTCTTACACAAGAGAGGTTAGAAGATATACAGGCAAGACTGCAAGTCAGTTTGCATAATTGGCTTCAGTGAGTAGAGTAATATTTCACATTCATCAGCATGTAATGCAACAAAATTATGATCTTACCAGACTCATTCAGTCCATAACGTACAGCCTACAGATTTCATTGCAAGAATAAGATTTTGCAATTGGCTAATGACTAGTGTCCATGATGGTATTGTGGATCCAAACGTTCTTTTTTTAATTTTTTTTTTTTATGAGTGACGAATCATGGTTTCATTTGAATGGATATGCCAATTCGTAGAACAATAGGATCTGGGATACAGAATACCCACACATTTTACAACTAAGACCTCTGCTCGATGTGAAGGTGGGCGATTAATGCCCGATGTATTATCGATCCAATAACTTTTCAGGACGAAATTACTTTCGACCGTTATATTCACAAAATTCTAGAACAAATTTTTGCTGAACTAACTGAAGAAGGAGAAAGATAGGGCTATTTCCAACAGGATGATGCGATGGCCCATACGGCACGTACCTTTATGCGACAGTTACAAGAAGTGTTCAATGATGATCAGATCAGGAATAATCCTCAAACTGTGAAGAATTAAAATTTGAAATTAGGAACACTGTGCATTCCATCAGTTTCCATGAACAGCAAAGTGTGTTTCAAAATCCTATTACAAGATGTGAAAATTGCATTGCAGCTCAAGATCACTTTCAACAACTTCCACAAATACTGGTGAGTGCTGTTTCATTTGCGCATGTATAGAGCTCGTTTTGATACCAGGAAGTAATGTATATATAATTACTTGCAACCAGGAAGTAACTCGATATTATTAGCTCACGGCACTAGACGGCAATCCCATGAATTTCGGTCTGGCTCTCAACGTCCCCAGTCCTTAGACTGACCGACCGACCGACCATGATCTGCATTGAGGGCTGTCGCCCGGGTGGCAGATACCCTATCAATTGTTTAAACATTTTCAAAGAACTTGGAAATTTATTGAACATTTCCCTTCATAATTTATTCCAATTCCTTACTCTTCACCCTTGAAAGTTTATTTTATTTTATTAGGGTTGTTTATAGTTGCTTTAACTCCAAGGTCTTATCGCGACTCTTACATATGATTACAGAATAATAGTAATAATAATATTGTAATTATAAAAATGTAAAGAAAAAAAAGTATAATGTAATTAAATTTTGGAGTGCAAGCCAGTGTCTTTGAGGAAGTTGATGACTTGATGACTCAGTGCTGGAGAAGACAGTGTCAGTTCCATTTCCTTAGGTATGTTGTGGTGTTGGCGCCAATGGTCATACAGTTGACATTCTGAGATGATATGCTTGATAGTGAGAGAGCAGTTACATTTGCTGCAGGTGGAAGGTTGTTTCTTTTCTAGGAGATAGTTGTGGGTGATCTTCGTATGTCCTATCCTTAGTCGGGAGATTAAGACTTGTTCATGTCTGGTGAGGTTTTGGAGAGGATATGTTCTCGTAGATATCATTTTAATTTTTTGGAGGTTGCTAGTGGAAGTTTTAAGCCAGTTCATTTTCCATTGTTCGTGTAGTTTGATTTTGATATACGCGATGATATCAGAATGTGGCGTGGCAATTTGATGGTCGTTGATTGGAAGACTAGTAGCCTCTTTTACTGCTTGATCAGCTGCTTCATTGCCTGGTATTCCTCTGTGAGATGGTATCCACACAAAAATAACATTTTTTCCTGCAGTCTTGATCTTGTGGTACAGCATTTGAAGGTGTGTTGTTGATGGATTTTGTATTGAAGTTAATACACTTTTGGAATCAGAGAATATTATGAATGAGTTATTCTTTACATTTTTATAATATGAATCATGGCCTGTTTAAGAGCGTACAGTTCACTTGTAAAAGCTGTGAAAAGATCTGGTAATCTGTATAGCTTACTATAGTCTTTATATTTCACTGCACAACCATTTCTCTCATTGAATTTTGATTCATCAGTATAAATTGCACTATATGATGAGTATCTATTAAAAATTTCATTAAATAACTGTTGGGATTTTGCTGTGTCAGTTTGAGCTTTAAGATTGTTATCCAATTCCCAGTTGATTGGAGGCAAATGAGTTTTCCAAGGAGGGGTATCTAGTGACTTGTGTGGAAATAAAATGGGTGGAAGGCTGAGGTTTAGTTCTTTGAGAAGATTTGATATTCTGATGTTAAAGGGTTGGGGTTGAGGTCCAGTTATTTTTCCTTTATGTCTCTTTGAAAGTAGGTGTTTTTTCAAGTGTTGGTTACTTGAGCCAGCTATCTTGAGTGCGTATGTCAAACTCAGCTGTTTATGTCTGATTTCAAGTGGTGGTTCGTTGGCTTCAATATCTATACTAGCTATGGGGCTGGTGCGGTGGGCTCCTAGGGCAATTCGAAGAGCTGAAGATTGGACGGTATCAAGGATCTTAAGAGTAGATGGTCTGGCAGAACAATATACTATACTGCCATAATCCAGTTTGGTTCTGATTGTGGCTCTGTATGTGTTCATTAGGACATGGTAGTCTGCTCCCCAGTTTTTTGCTGAGAGAATTTTCATGATATTCATTCTTCTTTGACACTCGTCTTTAAGATTTTTAAGGTATGGGGTCCAGGTGAGCTTGTTATCAAATAGAAGTCCTAGAATTTTAATAGTTTTAACTGATTCAATTTTATGGTCTTCCATATATAATTCAGGATTAGTGATGGTATGTTTATTTTTGGAGAAGAGAATACATTTGGTTTTAGTTTTAGAAAATTTGAATCCTGTGGTTTTAGTCCAGTTTTGAATATTTACAATTGATTCTTGTAATAGGAGTTGAGTCATCGTAATGTTTTTCCCTGGGCAGAAGATTATCAAATCGTCAGCAAAAAGGCGACACTTAACTGGTGAGTATATGTTAGAGACTATACCATTAATTGCCACAAGAAACAGTGTTACACTGATAACTGATCCTTGTGGGACTCCATTGTTGATTACTACTTCCTTTGACAGCATTCCATTTCCTCTAACTTGAATTCGGTGCATTTGGAGAAAATTATAAATGAAATATAGGATATTTGCAGATATATTGTGTGTCATTAGTACTTTGATTACATAGTCTTTCCATACCATGTCATATGCCTTATTAATATCTAAACTGACTGCTATTAGGTGTTGGTTATTGAGGAACGATTCCTGTATTTCAGATTCCAGACTTATCAAAGTGTCTGTTGTGGAGTGTGCTTTACGGAACCCATTTTGCACATTACTGAAGAAATTTATGTGCTCGAGATACCAGCGTAATCTTTTGTTGACTATTTTCTCCATGAGTTTACACATTGCAATAGTTAAAGCAATAGGACGATAATTTTCTGCAATTGAGTTGTCTTTCCCTGGTTTGGGTATTGGAACTACAATGGCATTTCGCCATTGATCAGGAAATGTCTTAGAACTCCATATGTGGTTGAAAATGGCCAGAAGATAATTTATTGCACTTAGTGGAAGCTGTTTTAGAAATTCATAAGGGACCGTATCTGGGCCAGGACTAGATTTGCCACATTTGTCAAGTTCAGTAATTATTTCCTGTAGTTGAAAAGCATCGTTTAGATTATAGTTGGTGTCAGTGATGGCTTTCCTAAGATCAACGGATTCACTGGATTTCTTTGTATGGAGAAATTCGGGATCACAATTTTTGTCACTAGAGATCTCGGCAAATGTGTCAGCTAATTTATCAGCGATGTTTTGAGGTTTGTTTATGAAGGTTCCATCAACCGAGTTTCTGAGGGAAGTAATGTAGAAGTAATTATATTTGCCATTTATTCTTTGAAGTTTACTCCACATTTCCTTTTGTGGGGTTTGGGAACTTAGCAAGGAGACAAATGATAGCCATGAATTCTTTTTGCTGAGTTTAATTTCTTTTCGAGCGATTGCTCTATATTTCTGAAATTGGGCTTTATTTTCAGGTGTGGGTTTTCTTTTGTAGAGGTAGAAAGCGTGATTCTTATTCTTAATAGCCTCCTTACAAGTGTCATTCCACCAAGGTACTGTTTTCTTAAAGGAATTTGAGATTACTTTTGGAACACTCATGTCCGCAGATTTAACAAGAACTTCTGTGAAATCTTGAACAATGGTATTTATGTGCTTAGAAGGGAAATCATTTGGAGGGGTTAATTCTTTTAAGCGATTATTGACTGTCTGCCTAAATTTTGTCCAATCTGCTTTATTTAAGTTCCATTTAGAGTTGTTAATAAATGAGGAGTTGACAGAAGAATTTTCATTACTGATTAGTATTGGGAAGTGGTCACTATTTCCTTGGAGTGTTGAATAAACAGACCAATTGAAAAGGGTTGGTATGTCCGGTGTGCAGATGGTTAGGTCTATACTACTACAGGTGCCGTGGGCTATGTCAAAGCGAGTTGGAGCAGTAGAGTTCATTAGAATTAAATCAAATTCATCAAGTACCTTTTCTATCTCTTTTCCTCTTGCATCAGAACTATGGCTACCCCATAACGTGTTGTGGCTGTTGAAGTCACCTACTAGGATGAATGGTTTAGGTAGTTGATGGATAAGGTTTCGTAGATCGTCACCTTGAAACAAATAACTGTTTGGAATATAAACATTGCAGATACATAGAGAAGGTGGTAGATGGACTGAAATTGCTACAGCTTCCAAATTAGTTTTAACAGTAATTTCTTTGGCATAGATATTGTTTTTGATATAAGTAGCTACTCCTCCACTCGCATGATTCACATTTGTTCTATTTTTGTGGTAAACACTGTAGAGTCTTAGATTGGCAGCAAAGTCGTTCTGAAAGTTTGTTTCTTGGAGACAGATAACAGATGGTTGGTGTTTGTTTATTAGGAGTTGTAGATATTCTAACTGTGATCGATAACTGTTAAGATTCCATTGGAGTAATGTTGTCATAATAATGATTAATGATCAAAAGCAGAATGAGGTTTATCTCCATTATGATACTGGGGAGGAATTGTCGTTACTGGAATAGTCTGGCGTGACGTTGATATGCGTTGGGTCTTCACTTTTCACTGGCGTATTTCAGTAGTTGTTTTACTATTCGAGTGCTTTTGTTTTTTATGCTTTAAGAGTAAGGATAGAGTTTTTGAAGGGCTTTAGCAAGACCTTCTATGTCTTGTGTGTAGTTTGAAGCAATTGCTGATATGTCCGTGGCACCAACTGTATTTTCAAAGAAGGACTGGAGCTGTAGGTAGCTGAGGGGGAATATTGATGGGTCGGCTTCCAGAACTTGTTTTACTGGCAGGAGCATATCACTTATTGATTTTTGCGTGTCTGTCTTGGGTTTCTTGGAAGTGTGATTTGTCTTACGGTTTTCGATTTGTTCAGGAGAGGCCAGTATGGATTTGTTGCTATCAGGAGGATTTGGATTAGTTGTTTCACTGCTAGCTAGTGAAATTGGCCTGTTACATCCAGGAAAATTCACTGTTGTAGGGGTGGCGTGTGTTTCCATAGGTGCTGCAATTTCTCTCTCAATTTGAATTCTGGAGGAGGGAGGATCATTACAGACTTGGCTAAGTGCTAAGTCAGGGTTGGTCATTGAAGTGGCTTCTTGAGTAGGCCTATCTTTTGGGAGTGAGCTGGAAGAGCTAGAAGTACCGATGTCTGTTTTGGGGTTTTTGACCTGTGACTTTTATGAAATCTCCTGGAGCTGAGGAAAATTATTCAAAGAGGATTCATCTTTTGGAAGTGATACGTTGTTAGGACAATCTTTGGCCATATGTCCTTCGGTATGGCAAAGAAAACAAGTGGGTGAGTCAGATGATAGGTAAATCCAGTAGTTTGTACCATCGTATTCGAGATGAAAGGATTCGGGGAGTTTATCAAAGTCTTCATTTTGAATGAACATTTGTCTTCGAAAGCTTAAAATGTGGGAGAATCCTGGAATTGACAAACCTGCTCTGATTGGGGTAATCCTAGACATGATTTTCACACTGAGTTTTAACAATTCCTCTTCAATAACATAGTTTATTTTTCTTACTAGAGAGAAAGATGCATATCCCGTTCGATATACGTGAAACAAACCGAATGTTGCTAGGGGTTGTAAGTTTACCTATAGCTAGCACATAATCCTTGATACTGATCCCATCATGAGATTCGATTACAATAGCTTGTTCTTTGGAGGGGTATGACTGTATTGCAGCAGAATAGCTTAACCTTGAATTACGTTCGTTACTAGGCCTACTTGTGACGGTTGTCATTTGTTTACCTGATGCACTGTTAGGATGTGGAGGTTTATTTACGGTGTTGTTATTATTATTTGTTGGCTTACTTGGTGTCTGTTGAGGAAAAATATCATTGATTTTTTTCATTCATTGAATTCGATAGATGCCGACCTCTATCAACAGAGGTGGCCATTTTGAGTGGGTCAACAAAGGGTTTTAGGTTATCTGTAGTGATGGGAAGTGATTTGCAAACCTGCTACTAAATCACTGCTACTGTGAAATCACAGTTCAACCTACTAGCAGGTTGGCCAGACTAGCAGGTCTTAACTGCGATTGTGATGTTTCGCGGGCGGCAGCGCTGCGCTGCGAGAAATCCTTAAACTAACGTGATCAACCAGCGTGAAACGCGCAGCAAGGCCAATAGCAGCAGCCAGTAGCATTTAACAGACTAGCAGTTAAGAAAGCAGTAGCAACTAATCTAATCAGTAATCACAGCATCACACTCACAAGTCGAAGTCTAACTGTGACCCACACCACAGTCGCAGTTGCGGCTGCGCTGTGATTATAAACACCTATTGTCGACATTGTCATACGATCACAGGAAAGGAAAGTGAATAGAATCTGCGGCCGTGAAAGCCATCTTGCCCATTTTTGAAAGGAGCTATTATCGTGTTGTGGGATTTATAACCTCCCAACCTGTGATTTATTTTGGTCTTCTCATTATCTCATTATGTTTATTGGGTTGTGGCTTGTGGTTGTAGGTCTAAAAGTGAAAAATTGTGATGGTAGCAGTTGAGTTGACTAAGTATTTTAATCAGTGATTTGTGACGTTATAGGCATAATATTTTGCCTACTGTTTTGTTTCTACACTATTGTACAGTAGTATAAGTATTCGGTACTAAAATTAGTGGTATTGCTAACAAGAGAAGTGGCAGCAGGCAAACTCTGAGTGAGTTTTGGGCATTTTATCAGAATAGTATTTTCCTCCTCCTGTCCGACTCCTTGGCTGAGTGGTCAGCGTTGAGGCCTTCGGTTCAGAGGAGTCCCGGGTTCGATTCCCGGCTGGTCGAGGATTTTAATAGCATCATATTAATTCTTCTTGTATCCGGGAGATAGTGGGTTCGAACCCCACTGTCGGCAGCCCAGAAGATGGTTTTCCGTGGTTTCCTATTTTCACACCAGGCAAATGCTGAGGCTGTACCTCAATTAAGGCCACGGCCGCTTCCTTCACACTCCTAGGCCTTTCCTGTCCCATCGTCGCCATAAGACCTATCTGTGTCGGTGCAACGTAAAGCAAATACCAAACCAAACCCCATGGTGCTACAGGCCTTGAAGGGCCTTGGCCTACCAAGCGACAGCTGCTCAGCCCGAAGGCCTGCAGATTACGAGGTGTCGTGTGGTCAACACGACGAATCCTCTCGGCCGTTATTCTTGGCTTTCTAGACCGGGGCCGCTATCTCACCGTCAGATAGCTCCTCAATTCTAATCACGTATGCTGAGTGGACCTCGAACCAGCCCACAGGTCCAGGTAAAAATCCCTGACCTGGCCGGGAATCGAACCCGGGGCCTCCGGGTAAGAGGCAGGCACGCTACCCCTAGACCACGGGGCCGGCCACGTAAAGCAAATAGCAAACAAAAATTCTTCTGGCTCGGGGACTGGGTGTTTGTGTTTGTCCCAACACTTTCCTCTTCATATTCACACAACACGCTACACTACCAACCACCACAGAAACACGCAAATTACATCCCTCCATATAGAGTTGCGTCAGGAAGGCATCCGACCGTAAAACAGGGCAAAATCCACATGTGCGACGTAGACCGCACCCACGACCCCACAGGTGTGAGAAAAGTGTCAGAAAAAGAAGAAGTCATTTTCTCCTCCTCACTCCCTGATTTTCTTCCTTAATGAGCAGCTCTGTAATTCCAATATAATTATACCAATGATTTTGATAAAAGACAACTGGTTAACCCTCAAATCTATAAGAGTTTTTTCTCTACATAGCTCAGAATTTAAAAAGGATGGTATTTCTGTATCAGTAATGTCACAGTAACAAGGAAATGCACTTTTTAATTTTCCGTAATGTCTGTCTGTATTACAGCATCACACTCAAAGGTCTAACTGTGACCCCACACCAAAGTTGCAGTTGCATGTATATTCACGCATCACGAGAAAACTGCCGAAGAGAATTTAATGAAAATCGGTATGCAAACTCGGGGAATAAGTAGCTACAATCTAGGCCATAAATAATTTTATTCACGCTGAGTGAAATGGTAGTTTGAGGGAAGGCCTAAAATTCAATTCTCAAATATTCATTAATGGTCCTATCTTAAGGAAAATCGGTATGCAGAATTGAGGAATAAGTCACTATAGCCTAGGCCGTAAATAATTTTACTCACGCTGAGTGAAATGGTAGTTTAGGGGAAGGCCTACAATTTAATTTTCAAATATTTATGTTAATAGTGGTCGTATCGATAAATATTGCATAGGTAACTAAAGTTATATAGTGTTAAATTTCCGATCATTTATGTCTTATATATTGTTACCGTACCGGCTATGATCACAGATACATTCATGAATTTGGATTTTTGTTACGAGAAAAATAGGTAAACAGAATTTGATGAAAATCGGTATGTAAAATCGGAGAATAAGCAACTACAGTCTACGCTGTAAATAATTTTATAAGATGCCCTAATATAGCAGAGTCGAAAAAAAAAAACTAAATGTGAAGGACTACAATATAGAAACTCATAAAATTGATCAACAATAACATTATATTGACCATTGTTTGTTCTCCGATAGATAGGATTGCTGCTGCGTGCCGAGTTTTTTTAATAATTTGTTTTACGTCACAACGAAACAGACAGATCTTATGGCGACGATGGGAAATGAAAGAGCTAGGAGTGTGAGGGAAGCGTTCTTGGCCTTAATTAAGGTACAGCCCCAGCATTTGTCTGGTGTGAAAATGAGAAACCACGGAATACCATCTTTAGGTCTGCCGATAGTAGGGTTCGAATCCACTATCTCCCGGATACAAACTCACAGCTGCACACCCCTAACCACACGGCCAACTCGCCCGGTTGTACCGAGTGTAACAGCCTACCTGAATATTGGCGGGAGGTAGCTGGGGAGTTATATAACTTTCTTCTTTAGCATGCTATTCCTCTGGTTCATAAATTTTCTGATGCTACTGGTACATAACACACTGGTTCATCATAGAATTCGAGCTGTTCAATCCCTACTCTGAGACACTGACTCGAATGAGCAGTGTGCATATTTAACGGAATAATGGCAGAGGAGTCTTCACGGATGTCTACGGCCTGGTCATTCCAGCTCTGGAACTTCGGACTGTTAGATAGGCACCGTAGTACTGTTCGTTAAAAGTGAGAAAATCTGCAGTTTTTCATTTGATCGAGTATTTTATATGATAATGTTGCTTTTAATCGCTACATTCCTACTGACTTTTTTGTAACGACCTATGTTGACTTCTGTTAGGAAAACCACAAATTCAGTCTTTCTGAAAATCCCGTAGGGAAGCACGGGTACATCAAGTAGCATTTATAAAAAAAAATAGTCCTTGTTGATTCGTACGGTGTAGTACTTTTTGAAAAAAGGTAATGTATATAACTTTTTAAAATATGATTCTGAAAATGAGTATCTGTTTTCAGTGTTAGCGCGAGTTCACCCGTATACTGAATGCTGCACGACATCGTACTCCTCGGTACTCCTGTAGGCCACAGAGTGATGATGGCCGTATTTCGAGTGGCCTTGTATCCTAGGTGGCGTTGGCTGAATCACAGTTAAAAATCACTGCTACTTCAAAATAGCAATCGCAGTTTGACCTATGAGTGTAAAATCACTGCTAATCACACCACTAGTTATCTGTATAGTTCTTCACTTCTCACAAAGACCACGGAAATAATGTCAGGTATCTTACTTACAAGAATGTAGTAGGTGATCTAAATATTTACTTCTGATCACTCTTACACTAATGTAACGATTACGAACCTCTATTATATAGCAAAACTTGAGCAAGGAAATTACTCGCCAACATCATCAGTCACTGCCTTCTCGATCTCTCCCTTGAAAGTTGTGACATTAGTTTACATTTATTTAGAATCCAGTTCTTCTATATGATCTACTGCGAGATTCAACCAAAATTATAATCATTTCTATATCTACTTTTATTATGCCTACAGCAAATATATACATCATGTAACCCAAGATTTGTAACATTATAAGGAAGTAGAAATTATGCAAATCTTACTTGGAATTCCTATTAGAGGAGAGATGTGTTCATTTCTTTGCGAAGTCCATTAACCCACCAGCCTATCCTTACAAGTACATTTACTTTTATAACTTAACTAGCAATTACCCGCGGCTTCGCTCGCGTGGATTTCTTAATTTGATCAGAGTAATCGTACTTCGGCATTGTACTAAGAGACTATCTGAAAATTCCTAAAGTATAAAAACACACCCAAAAATTGAGTTTCATTTACCCCAGAAATTTTTTGTAAACCATGTCTTTGGTATTACTGTTTCGGGCTAAGACGACCATGCGATATAGAACTGTACATGCGAGAAACAGTCTCTTCTCAAGTAAAAAAAAAGAAATACATGTTTCCATATTTTTAAAGGAGATTCCAAATACCTATTCCCACATCTGTAACATATTCAGTTTTTGAGATATAGGCCTCCATAAGTATTTCCATAAAATGAATTCAGCTCCTTGATCAGTCCTTCCCCTACCCCCATCTAAGTGTATTTTCCGAAAACAAAAATACATGTTTCCTTATTTTTAAAGGAGATTCCAAATATCAATTTTCCAGTCTGTAACATTTTCAGTCTTTAAGATATGAGTATCCTCATAAAAATAATTCAACTATTTTTCACTACTTCTCACCCCCTGTTAAGTGCTCTCTCCGAAAACAAAAAGGTACAGGTTCCTGTATTTTTAAAGGACTTTCCAAATACCAAGTTTCTTGTCCCTAGCATGTTAAGTTTTTGACATATAATGTAAAATGAAATGGCGTATGGGTTTTAGTGCCGGGAGATCCCAGGACGGGTTCAGCTCGCTAGGTGCAGGTCTTTTGATTTGGCGCCCGTAGGCCACCTGCGCGTTGTGATGAGGCTGAAATGATGATGAAGACAACACATACACCCAGCCCCTGTGCCAGGGAATTTAACCAATAATGGATAAAATTCCCGACCATGCCGGGAACCGAACCTGGGACCCCTGTGACCAAAGGCCAGCACTCTAAACATTTAGCCATGGAGTCGGACGACATATAATGTAGACATACCGGTACTCATTTTAATAATTCATCCGCTTTCCCAAATTCTTTTCAGCCCTTGAATTGGATTTTCCAAAAGCAGAAAGAAAAAAAAAAAAAAAATACGTGTTTCAATATTTTTAAAGGATATTCAAATACCAGTTTTAATGCCTGTACGTCTGTAACACCGTCAGTTTTTGAGATAAATGTATACTCATAAGAATTATTCAGCTTCTTCCTCCTCAATTCTTTCCACCCCTCTCCCGCCTTAACTGGACTTCCCAAAAACAAAAAATACGTGTTTCTTTAATTTGAAAGGAAATTCAAAATACCAACTTTCACGTCTGTAACAGCTTCAGTTTTTAAGATAAAGTATCCTCATAAATGTATTTCAACTTTTTATTTACTTATTTTCAACCCCACACCCCTTACGTTGATTTTCCGATAAAAAACACATGTGTGTTTCTTTATTTTTAAAGGCGATTCCAAATACTAATTTTCACGTGTGTAACACCTTCAGTTTTTGATATATAATTATACTCATGAAAGTAAATAATCTCTTTTTCACCCCCTTCCTACCCGTTAAGTTGATTCCCCAGAAGTGCCTGTATCTTTATTTTAAAATGAGATTCCAAATACCAATGTTCATATCTTTAACATTTTTAGTTGAAATGAAATGGCGTATGGCTTTTAGTGCCGGTAGATCCTAGGACGGGTTCGGCTCGCCAGGTGCAGGTCTTTTGATTTGACTCCTGTAGGCAACCTGCGCGTCATGATGAGGATGAACTGATGATGAAGACAACACATTCACCAAGCGCCCGAGCCAGGGAAATAAACCAATGATGGTTAAAATTCCCGACCCTGCTGGGAATCGAACCCGGGGCCCCTGTGACCAAAGGCCAGCACGCTAACCATTTAGCCATGGAGCCGGACAACATTTTTTAATTTTTTGAGATATAAGTATCCTCACACAAAAAATTCAAGTAATTTGTCAATCCTTTCACCCTCCCCCACCCCTCGTTAAGAGTCTTTTCCGAAAACCAAAGAATACGTGTTTCTTTATTTTTAAAGGAGATTCCAAATACCAATTTTCACGTCTGCAACATGTTAAGTTTTTGAGATATACAGTTGATACGCTAATTTTAAAAATTCACCCCCTTTTTCAGTTCCCCTTAAATGGATTTTCCAAAAAAAATATTTATGTTTCTTTACTTTTACAGGAAATTCCAAATACCAGTTTTCAAATCTGTAATATGTTACCTGTCTTAGATAATTTGGAGATATAGTATTTTTAAAAATTCACCCCCCTTGTCACTCCTGTTCACCTCCTGTTCATCGGATTATCCAAAAACACAAAAATACGTGTTTCTTTATTTTCAAAGGAGATTCCAAATTTCAATTTTTACGTCTGTAACATCTTCAGTTTTTGAGATATACGTCTCCTCATAAAAGGTGTTCAACCTCTTTTCCCCCATTTTTCACCCCTCTTAATGGGATTTTCTGAAAACAAAAAAAATACATGTTTTTTATTTTCAAAAAAGATTCCAAATACCAATTTTTACACCTGTAAACTTTTCAGTTTTTGAGATATAGGCATCCTCATTTTAAAAATTCACCCCCCCCTTTTCACCACCTTAGCGACGGAATTTCCAAAAATCCTCCCTTAGCGAGCACCTACATATTAATATGAATGTATCCCCAATATTTCATTTCTTTCTGTCCAGTAGTTTTGGCTCGGTGATGATGAATCAGTCAGTCAGTCAGTCAGTCAGGACAAGTTATTTTATATACACTGACTGACAGAGCAAATGCAACATCAAGAAGGAGTGGTCAGAACTTTATGCCAATTGCAGGGTAGACTGACGTCACTGAGGTATGCTCATGATGTGAAATGCGCCGCTGTGCTGCGCACGTAGCGAGCGATAAATGGGACACGGCGTTGGCGAATGGCCCACTTCGTACCGTGAATTCTCAGCCGACAGTCATTGTAGAACGTGTTGTCGTGTGCCACAGGACACGTGTATAGCTAAGAATGCCAGGCCGCCGTCAACGGAGGCATTTCCAGCAGACAGACGACTTTACGAGGGGTATGGTGATCGGGCTGAGAAGGGCAGGTTGGTCGCTTCGTCAAATCGCAGCCGATACCCATTGAGATGTGTCCACGGTGCAGCGCCTGTGGCGAAGATGGTTGGCGCAGGGACATGTGGCACGTGCGAGGGGTCCAGGCGCAGCCCGAGTGACGTCAGCACGCGAGGATCGGCGCATCCGCCGCCAAGCGGTGGCAGCCCCGCACGCCAGGTCAACCGCCATTCTTCAGCATGTGCAAGACACCCTGGCTGTTCCAATATCGACCAGAACAATTTCCCGTCGATTGGTTGAAGGAGGCCTGCACTCCCGGCGTCCGCTCAGAAGACTACCATTGACTCCACAGCATAGATGTGCACACCTGGCATGGTGCCGGGCTAGAGCGACTTGGATGAGGGAATGGCGGAACGTCGTGTTCTCCGATGAGTCACGCTTCTGTTCTGTCAGTAATAGTCACCGCAGACGAGTGTGGCGTCGGCGTGGAGAAAGGTCAAATCCGGCAGTAACTGTGGAGCGCCCTACCGCTAGACAACGCGGCATCATGGTTTGGGGCGTTATTGCGTATGATTCCAGTCACCTCTAGTGCGTATTCAAGGCACGTTAAATGCCCACCGCTACGTGCAGCATGTGCTGCGGCCGGTGGCACTCCCGTACCTTCAGGGGCTGCCCAATGCTCTGTTTCAGCAGGATAATGCCCGCCCACACACTGCTCGCATCTCTCAACAGGCTCTACGAGGTGTACAGATGCTTCCGTGGCCAGCGTACTCTCCGGATCTCTCACCAATCGAACACGTGTGGGATCTCATTGGACGCCGTTTGCAAACTCTGCCCCAGCCTGGTACGGACGACCAACTGTGGCAAATGGTTGGCAGAGAATGGAGAACCATCCCTCAGGACACCATCCGCACTCTTATTGACTCTGTACCTCGACGTGTTTCTGCGTGCATCGCCGCTCGCGGTGGTCCTACATCCTACTGAGTCGATGCCGTGCGCATTGTGTAACCTGCATATCGGTTTGAAATAAACATCAATTATTTGTCCGTGCCGTCTCTGTTTTTTCCCCAACTTTCATCCCTTTCGAACTACTCCTTCTTGGTGTTGCATTTGCTCTGTCAGTCAGTGTATATATAGATAAAGAGCAGCACCCACCATTTTCCATTGCTGAAGTAGCTACTTGCACTGCTATTGGCCGACATAAAATGGGATGTGACATCATTCCCGTCAATGATGATAATTAGATTCTGTTATCAACCCTGGCAGAATAAAAGCACAAATAAATAGGACTTGTAAAGGAAACAATGTAGAAAACTAAAGAGCAATAATTATATTATATATATTATCTTGAACTGCGCTGCTATTACTCTAAACCAATCTTTGTCTTGAAATCAGTGGCCCCTTCAGGGCTATACTCCACCCTTTGAGAGGCTTTTCTCTATGGCTGTGGTGCATACTGTCCACACGGTAAGAAAAAATTAATCCAACCTCTTTCATGAGTACAATGGCCCCCACACTCCCTTCAAGAGGCTTTTATCTATGGCCGTGGTGCATACTGTCCACAGGGCAAGAAGAAAGAATACGTCTTGAACGCAATGGAGAACCTGCACATCTTTCTTGATCAGTTTTATAATAGCATACATAATCTGAATGATCATTCAGATAATAAGAATTCTTTTTAAAAAATCAATTCCTCCCTTACTAAATTTATTTGACGTTAATAGCAAAATATTTTACGGAAGGAAGACTTCTGTCCCTCCTAGACGAAACACGTCCCCACCGCTCCCTCCTTCCTCTGTTACTTTCCCTCTTTCTACTGCACAAAGCAGGCCCCACTGGCACACACAGATATAATACTAGAAGGAAGGCAGCTGTGAATACAGCAGGTAATCGGTTGTGACTCAACTGTGGAGGGTGACATGGGGTGAGTAATCTTAACTGTTCACCTCATAGAACAATTAGTTTGT
Organism: Anabrus simplex; assembly: GCF_040414725.1. Classification (NCBI taxonomy): domain Eukaryota; kingdom Metazoa; phylum Arthropoda; class Insecta; order Orthoptera; family Tettigoniidae; genus Anabrus; species Anabrus simplex. The sequence continues at coordinate 1,766,700,716 of NC_090265.1, read as the reverse complement.
CTCGCTGTTTTTGGATACTTAGTTATAATCTCCTTTTTCCAGATCTGGATACAACTGCACATGGGGCTGCTCTTTTAAATCAAACACAATTGGTCCATTTCATCCGAATTAAGAAATTTTTCAATTCCACTCACAGCAAGTGACCTGCTGAACACTCTTTTTCTGAATAATTGTATATAGTTGCACATATTCTTCAGAAGGTTATTAAGATAAATTTTTAAACAAAAGATCAAATGTATTTCACATGTAACATGCCTTCACGAACAAGATATGTCACATGCTCCAAGACTCATAATTTTTTAAGCTTTTTCCACGAATAGGACAAGATGTTCTTAACAATGTGTTGTTAACTGTATGTATCTATGAAACCTGTACTTTGTGTGTATTTTAATCTTGAACTATGAACATGGCTGAAGATCTTTCCAAAAGAAAAAGAAACCTGTACCTTTTTAATAGATTAATGTTCTTTAAACGTAAGAATAATTAAAGAGTATTAAAGTGTGGAAAGGTGGAATTTTTTAACTTGTTATTTGAGTTTTTTACATAAGGTGTATTTCACCTTTTCACTACCAGCAAATTAGTGCTCATCTTAGTTGCTAACTAGACAGATTGGCAGCCTTGTGGACCGCCCAACCACGTCCTCCTTGAGAAGTAAACAAATGACAGTCATTCCGCACGTAGAGGTTAGCTATACAAGAGGTGTAATGTTGGGATACACGGGATATATTAATGATATGCTCACCTCTCCATCACTTGTCTTCCTTCTTGTAACCGATGCCCTGCCATAAGCGCCAGGGCAAGAGCAATTTCTGCCACACTTGCATTCAGTACATTTGAAGTGTTGCCTATTTTGATACCACGGGATTTGACTGCTGCTACATCAATGTGGTCATAGCCAGCAGTCATTGTTGACACAATCTTCAAGTTTGGACCTGTAGAATATTTACGTTTATAAATGAGTGAGTAATGCAAAAGAACAAATAAATGACAACACAAGTCAAACACAGAAAAATCACAAGTCAAACATAGAAAGATAGGAACATGAAACAGAACATATAATGGGATAAACACAATGACAGATCAGCATCGGAAGAAGGAGCAACACAAAACAACGAGGACCATCTCCATTTCCAGATACACTGCACTTCAAATGGACTACTGTAATTCCAGTTTGTTAACATCCTGTGGTGTGTTTTACTGTTTTGTGGAGCAGTGCTGGAGGGGGAGCAATCCACTATGGCCCTGTCCAAAATCCACTTTATCTAAATACACAATAAAACCAACTGCTTTTTCCACCTTCACTTTCACTCAGGATGCTTATAAGATAACTAATATTTTTAAAAAACATAACATGATAATTTCTTTTAGAACTAACAATAGAAATCTTGATATCTTACAGAACTCTAAATCTCTAAATAAGTCTAATGCTTTTTCTAAATCTGGTGTATACAGATTCAAATGCAACAACTGCGATTCCTCCTACATCGGACAGACTGGCTGCAACTTCAATATCAGATACTCTGAACATACAACAGATTCTCCGCCATAGGACAACACAGACAAGACTCCAAGCATAGTTTCACCAATATTGACAATGACATGAAAATACTTAAAATCATTAACAAAGGCCCCCTCTTAAACATTACTGAAAATTGCTTTATCCACCTTGACCAGTACTTCAACCTTAATTTCAATTTAAAAGACATTTCTGAAAAACCCAACATCCTTTTCGACTTCCTAATTCTTCTTCTCAAAAATTCCAAATTCCAAAACCCCAATTCTATTTTCCATGCCTTACAAAGTTCCTACCCACATTTTCTACCTCCAATAACCCACCCTAAACTTCCCCTCCTTCATTTCCCCATCTTATCCTTCCTCAACACCGTTTAACTTCAATTTCTTTTATTCTTCCCTTATTTCACTATCACTCTTCCTCTATTAATTTATTCTACCTTTTCTAAAAATAATAATAAAAAAAACACCCTACCTTCATTTTGGTTCTCCTCATTCAAATTTTAACTCTTGTCTTCGCCAACTTCGACTACTTCAATCATGACCTAAATTTTTTCATTTTAAAAATAGCGCACTGTGCATATATGTTTTCATTTGTTTTCCGATATTGCGCTTTTTACTATATATTTTTTTCTCTTTACAATTGTTTTTTCAAGTCAACTGTTTTCCAAGAACTCAGCAGGAGCATAATTACTCATTCAATTATACTGAATTGCGTTGTATATATCTATATATACGTACTTAACTTCCCGCAACTGAGGCAAATACTGGATCTTCAGGATATTCTCCATTCTACTTTGGCGTTCGAGACCACAGCGCATGACCTTGAGTGTGCTGCGCTGATCACCGGGAGCTGGCAGTTTGCTTCTATAAATCTATTCGGCTTCGACTTCAACATATTTATAGATCTTCATATGTTGTTCGATAGTGTTGTGACTTTGTACCTGACGGTGTGTAAAAATCGACCCATTTGACCGTTCTCCACTGTTCATAAACATTGTGAGACTTTACCTATCATTGCGTGTGCCGTACTACCATTTATAATATTATGTACTGTTTTCTTTTAACTGACTCACAGTTTCTACCCCCATCATCATTTTATATTTCATCTTATACCGATCCAGAGTTCACTTAATCTTCTTCTTTTTCATATGCATTGTTTTTCATGTTTTTTATGTTTTGAACGGCTGACGATGACCTGGACTAGGGTCGAAACCGGTCCCATTTCTAATTACTATTAAATAAGAATGTAATCACTACATTTCTTTCTCTTATGGACCGAGCTCGATAGCTGCAGTCGCTTAAGTGCGGCCAGTATCCAGTATTCGGGAGATAGTAGGTTCGAACCCCACTGTTGGCAGCCCTGAAAATGGTTTTCCGTGGTTTCCCATTTTCACACCAGGCAAATGCTGGGGCTGTACCTTAATTAAGGCCACGGCCGCTTTCTTCCCACTCCTAGCCCTTTCCTGTCCCATCGTCGCCATAAGACCTATCTGAGTCGGTGCGACGTAAAGCAACTAGCAAAAATTTCTCTTATGTATTGAATAGGTTGAACCTCTTTTTCAATTATTCAATTTTAACTGTGTGATGTTGACGCACCAGAGCCTCGCAACTCACTGTACAGCCAACCTGCCGAAGGGAGGATCGGCACGCATTGCTCACACCCTGTCTACAGCGACCGTCATTGGCTGTTACCTTGCTAGAGGCCTCAGTGGGTGCAGAAACTATGAGTCCCACAAACCGAGAATCTTCTAAATCTGGAGGCTTCCACAAGCTTCGATAGGCTGATGTATATACAATAAGTATAAAATTAGTACTTCAATTTATTTTAGTCATGGTGCTAGTTCCGTCCTATTGATATTAGTCATCATTAGTCATAAGTAGGGGGCGGATTTCTATGACCTAAAAATGTATGAAATATGTATGCATTTATGACCTAAAAACATAAAAATATGACCTATAAAATTCAAAATATGACTTAATGAATAGCATCTACGTTACATAGAAACACTTTTATTACGATTGCTACAGGTTGCAATTAATTTAGAGTTTAAAAAAGTTTTAATTCTTCGAAATCTTCAACCCAAAATCAACTGAAATGATGAATATTTCATGAACTCGTTAAGGTTACACTACATACTCCTAGGCAAGGACGGACTCTGTGGAAGACAAACACTGCAGTTACTTTCACTGTTCAATATATTCAGTCAGTTTTAATTTATACACAAGACATATGTTATTTGAATGAAACTTTTATACCTGATCTAGTCTCCATTGCAATTTATGACCACATGCATCTTAAGATTGTTGAATGAATACGTATCGTCTTGTAGCAAGAAAAACTTCTTTCGACATCACATGATGTAATGTGAGTGTACTTGAATAGAGTTAAATCACTTGGAGAAAATTCCTGGAAATCTGCAGATGAAGGGTTTCCACAAAGAATGTCACTTATTCCACGCAGGTACAAAAGTCCGCTATTTCTTTTCAGTACATTTTCTAATTTTCTACACACCCTAGATGCTATTGTTCCTTTCGCATGCTTTAATTCCTGTTCAATGCACTTTACAACATCCAGTGCATCGCTTAGTTCTGCACCTGAAACTTCCAGTTGCATGATTGCTCCAGATAAAGAATTGAAATTGGATTTTATGTAAGCCAGATCTGCTTTTAATGTAGTGCTTGGAAATAAATCTTGAGTGGTTTTTATGGAGGACGATTCTGCAGGATCAAAAGACTTCACGATCTTCTCCACGACATCTAAGTTGTTGCAATAGTACACTGCGGTATCAAGCCAAGTCCCCCATTGTGTTATAACTGGCTTGGGAGGTAGGGGTAGTGAAGGTGCTTCTCCTTGAAATTTCTGAACACGAAGTGGAGCTTTGACAACCACTTTCTTACAGTTCTATATTAATTTATCAACTTCAGGGTAGCTACTTCTAACTTCTTCAGCTGCCCTATGCAATGCATGTGCAAAACATGTAACATGTATCATTTTCGGGTATAGCATTTTAAGTCCCTTGGCTGCCTTCAGCATATACGGAGCAGCGTTAGGTACAAATAGAAAAGTGTGTTCTCTCTTTGCCCCGTTTGGCTACAACAGATTCATTGAATTGTCGAAGAGAATTGCATTGGTGGAATGGTTTGTCTTCTCTAGCACTTCACATCTCAGCAGGAACGTATCTCCAGGCCAGTCTTCCTTCAGCGTGCCAACGATCACATTTGACATATCTTCCATCCACATCTGTGGTCTCGTCTATTGAAACCCATATCTTACCGTGTTCCATGCCACGCCTTATTATATCCAACATCTCTTCATAAGAAGGGGTCAGACAGTCCTTCCTGAGAGTAGATTCGTTGGGAAGAGGATGCTTTGTATATTTTTCAAGAAACTGTCTGAAGCTTCGGCTGTTAAGTTTCTTTAAAGGAATATTAGACGAAACCATCATCTTGCAGAGATCTTGTGAAAATTGTGAACACTGTGAACTTGATGTCGGGGTTTCGAATAGCAGACGTTGCCTATTTTCGAGTGCAGAATATCTAGTTACATAATTCTTATGTTTTACAGTATTACAGTATTGTTGCACAGAGAAGTGTTTTTCGGCAGTAAATTTTACCTCACACAATTTACAGAATAATATCACTCCATCCATACTGAATATGTTTTCACTGAACTCGTGAACAAAACTTTGCAAATTGCCACAAATTGAGACTTCCGTTTTTGGCATATTGAAAGGAACTGAATGACTGAAGCTCCCTAATGACCAAGGTCATTCAGTGTGTTGATGGTGGAAGAGGAGAGGGTGAAGGAGAGAGATAAGAACAATGACAAATAAGTGCAGAATTACCTCTGCTTCCGTGTAAACAATAGCCCGGTTTCCAGGAATTGACCCAGCTAGCAAACAATAGCTCCTACCTGTTAGAAACATTCCATACACTACTTTAGAATGGTTGTTCAGTAGTATATTCCAGTCTATCCTGAAAAATAATTTGTAGAGCTTATTCTGAATTTTATAAAACAAAATTCAAATAAAAATTACCAAAAGATGCCGTTATAATGATATTTTGTTCAAAATATGTCATAAAACTTAAGAAAGCCTAAATATGCATTTATATGCCCAATAAAACCTGTTTAATTTTAATTATCATGCTTGGAAACATGTTGAAAGTACAAGACTATAAGATATAATGTTAAGGGAAGAAATATGACTTATAATAGAAATCTGCCCCCTAGTCATAAGTTATTAAAATACTTAAAAAAAGTAATTGGCCATATATGTAACAAAAATATGTAGCATAATACTTGAAAACAGTTCTGATCTAATGTTCAATATCCACTAAAATAAGTCACTGTCTTGAGGATGTAACACAACACTTGAAAATTCTTATGATCTGTTGGTATACTTCAATAAATGTAAATCACTATCTTCAAACTATTTCTATTTCTGATATTCATTTTATAAAAAATTAAAACTTCGGTTGTCTTCTTCTGTAAGGAGTTTAGAGTTTTGCAAAACCAAGCACATTAACACATTTGTTGAGTTTTGCTAAAACACCTGTTTCTCTGGTGCAACTTCTACCTTCACTACGATGAATGTATTCCATTACCGAGCAAGTGGCTGTGCGGTTTGGGTCATGTAGCTATCAGCTAGCATTCGAGAGATAGTGGGTTCGAACTCCACTGTCGGCAGCCCTTTTTCCATGGTTTCCCATTTTCACAAAAGGAAAATGCTGGGGCTGTACCTTAATTAAGGCCACGGTTACTTCCTTTCCATTCCTACCCCTCTCCTATTCCGCTGTCAGCATAAGACCTAACTGTATCAGTGCGATGTAAAGCAGATTGTAAAAAAAATTGTTGGCAGCATCGAAGGAATGTAATTTATTTATCGTATGGCTTTTAGTGCCAGGAGTGTTCGAGGACATGTCCAGGTCGCCTGGTGCAGGTCTAGCTATTTGACATCCATGAACATCCTGTGCTTCTGGGTGTAAGATGATGATGATGATGATGAGTAGGAGGATGAGGAGGTAAGGAGAGGGTGAAAGCTGGTATCGGCACATAGCCTACTCCTGCCGAATAACATCATAGGGTCTGCTCAAAGCATAGCATCCCCATGCGATGACAAATCATTAGACTGTGTGCCAAAAACCACTCCATATAAATACGATCATGGCCACCAGGCGGGCTTGAAGGAATGTTAGCTGCCATTATCAGAGGGTGTTACAATATTCTCTCTGTCAAGCTTTTGAGTTACAGTAGTGCTCAGTGAAGGAATAAGCATGTTGGACAAAAATCTAGATCATACCAATACAGTGCATATTGTTCCTTGAGGGAAGAAATGGATTTTGATTCCCAGTTGGGTCAGAGATTTTAATTGCATCTGGTTAATTCCTCTGATTTGGATGTTTTTGCTTGTCCTTACACACTCATCTTCATACGCACACAACATACCACACTACTAACCACCATAGAACCACATAATAGTGAACACTTTCCTCCATATATGGTTGGCATCATGGCATAAGAAAGGGCATCTGGTTGTAAAACAAGGCCAGGTAAACTTGTGTGACACACATCACACCAGGGTGTGGAAAGAGCACTAGAAGAAGTTATGGATACTCACGTAGGAAGTGTAATTTCTAAAGCGTACAAGTCCTTAAACTTTGTGGTGTGGGTGCTAAAGGGCAGCAATTCCCAGGCAAAGACCCAAGGCCTTATATCACTCATAGGGCAGTCCTGGAATATGTAGCAGCCATGTGGGTTCCATACCAAACAGGACTCATTAAGGAATGTGAGAGGGTACACGAAAGGCTGCAAGATTCATGTTGAACAAATTCAATCCTAGAAGTAGTGTGACAAGTATGGTAGAAAAACTTAGATGGGAGACACTGGGCACTAGAAGGAAACAAACACAGTTATGCACCATGTATAATGCCTACATGAATAAGCCAGCTTGGGGAGAGTTGAGCAGTCAACTAGAAAAGCCCTGTTACAGATCATCCGCATAAAGTAAAAGATAGATCGCAGAAAAATAACTATAGTAAATATTCATTTGTAAATCAGGGAATTGATGATTGGAGCAGCTGTCTTAGAGCCTATGCTAAAAAATGTTATGGAATGAAATGAAAGGGCGAATGACTTTTAGTGCCAGGAGTGTGCAAGGACAAGTTCAGCTCGCCAGGTGCAGAATCTTTTATTGGACTCCCGTAGGTGACCTGCGTGTCGCGATGAGGATGAAATAATGATGAAGATGACACACATACACCCAGCACCCGTGTCAGCAGAATTAACCAATTATGGTTAAAATTTCCAACCCTGCCTGGAATCGAACCCGGGACTTCTGTGACCAAAGCCCAGCATGCTAACCATTTAGCCATGGAGCCGGACTCAAAAATGTCAGATGTTTGAAGAATAGACTCCACCAGTCGTAAATTGTGTGTAAATTTCTATGTGAAAATGAAAATCCACAGCCTGTTTCCAGTCATTCGACAAGTTCAGGAATGGAACGAATGAAGCCCCCATCTAGCGGCGAAGATAGGAAATGTGCTGGCTACCGAAGCCTGTCGCACTCCTCTGGGGCAATGATAAATGACTGACAGGTGAAATGAAATTATATTGGAGAGTGTTAAATTTTAATGTGATGGTGTTATATTTTAATGCAATACTCAACCCACTGTAAATTGTAGTATTAAGGCATCTGAATTATTTAAGGTATACGTGAATTTGTATATGAACGTGCTAATGCTAAGATAATAGTCCGTAAATTGACCGCTCAATCTACTGTAAGCCATAGTGTAAAATTTTGAAATATTTAAGGTACATGTGAATTGGTATATAATGTTATTGTAATGTTAAGCTAGTAGAGTAAGCTCAACCTATAGAATGGTAGGCCATAGTGTTAAACACTGGAAATACTTACGGGGGGGACCAACACCTTTGACCGACCAAAAATGCAATTATTCAATTTATTTTTTAATTTAAAATTGAACTTTTCCCCTTAAAAGAGTGCAAAATTTTTGCTAATGTCTCCAATACATTCAAAGTTATGACCAAAAGCATGAAGCCTTGTAACCCAAGCAAGCCTTTTATCAGTAAGTTGTTGCTTGTTTCCTGTAAATTTTGTTTTTCAGAACCGTTTCCCTGATAACTCTGAAAGTTTTTAAGATATTATGGCAAATATTTGCATGCATGTATATTTCATAGAGAAGAAAATATACTAGAATAATTGAATTAGCTTCATTGGTTCAGTTTAAAAAAATTTTTCAAATGAAAATTAAGGAAAAATTGACTATATGAAAATACTTGGTGAACTCCACTGATTCTAGTTCATATTGTAGCTATAACATTACTAATCATAATACAAAAAATAATGTCAGAAAAATATTCATGTGTTTGGAAATTATCAGGGAAACGGCAAAATAGTGGCTATGATACACTGCCATTTTGAATAATTAATTATATAATATAATGGCATAGGTTTGTATGATTTATAAATATGTAGGTGTAGGTCCCTGCTTAAGTTGTGTGCAAATTTGTACTGTATATGATGATGCTGGATTGTAGAATGTTTAACTAGTAGTAGTGTATGTGAGAATCTTCAAAAGGCAGAAGTATTCAGTCAGCAGTATGTAAAGATTGTTGGTTACAAGGAAAATGTCCAGATAGAGGACGTGACTAATGCTAAAGAAGTATTAAAATGTACATGTGATAACAATGGTATTTACAATAAGATACAAAAGTTAAAAACTAGAAAAGCGGCTGGAATTGATAAGATTTCTGGGAATATACTAGAGACAATGGATTGGGATATAGTACCATATCTGAAGTACTTATTTGATTATTGTTTGGTTGAAGGAGTTGTACCAAATGAATGGAGAGTTGCTATAGTAGCCCCTGTGTATAGAGGAAAGGGTGATAGACATAAAGCTGAAAATTACAGGGCAGTAAGTTTGACATGCGTTGCATGTAAGCTTTGAAAAGCCATTCTTACTGATTATATTAGACATGTTTGCAAAATGAATAACTGGTTCAATAGAAGGCAGTTCAGTTTAAGGAAATGTTATTCCACTGAAGCTCGATTTGTAGGATTCCAGCAAGATATAGCAGATATCTTGGATTCTGCAGGTCAAATGGACTGTATCGCGATTGACTTGTCTAAAGCATTTGATAGGGTGGATCATGGGAGACTACTGGCAAAAATGAGTGCAACTGGACTTGACAAAAGAGTGACTGATTGGTTTTCTATATTTCTAGAAAATAGATCTCCGAGAATTAGAGTAGGCGAAGCTTTATCTGACCCTGTAATATTTAAGAGGGGAATTCCTCAAGGCAGTATTATTGGACCTTTATGTTTTCTTATATATATAAATGATATGAGTAAAGAAGTTGAATCAGAGGTAAGGCTTTTTGCAGATGATGTTATTTCTCTATAGAGTAATAAGTAAGTTACAAGATTGTGAGCAACTGCAAAATGACCTCGATAATGTTGTGAGATGAACAGTAGGCAATGGTATGATGATAAACGGGGTTAAAAATCAGGTTGTGAGTTTCACAAATAGGAAAAGTCCTCTGAATTTTAATTACTGCATTGATGGGGTGAAAGTTTCTTTTGGGGATCATTGTAAGTATCTGGGTGTTAATATAAGGAAAGATGCAAGACCTAGAAACAGTCTACGATGGAAACTTCTGGCCAGAAGATGTAATATGTCGGCCCTTTCGGCAACCCTGGAAGTTCAGAGGCCCAGCAACCAGGGACTAATATAATAACATGGAACGTAGAAGGCCTGAGGGGAGTCTTGAGCCTGCTTCCGAGAAATATCATGGCTGATTATGACATTGGAGTACTCACAGAGACAATGGTAAAAGAGGACACAGAACTGAACATCCCAGAATTCTACAATTTTCATGCCTATGCGATACAGTGTGTGAGAACGGGAAGACCAGAGGGCGGTGTGCTATGCATCATCAAACCACAACAGGCCCCCTTCAAACTACTATTAAGAGAAGAAAACATGCTGCTTGTCAGGACAAGAATTGGAGTTATAGTAGCAGTCTACTTTAATCCAGATCACACCGCGACAGACATAATAGATAAACTAGGGATGGCCTTGGATCATAGTAGAAGTATGGATAAGATAATCATTGCGGGAGATCTGAAATGCGCAATAAATAGGCAAGATAGAAAATGCAAAGAAGTAATGGAATATCTAACAAATGAAGGCTTTACAATACACAACAGACAGGAGGACTGGACATACATAGGGCATAACGGAGCTAGCACAATAGACCTAATAATCACAAAGGGCTTTAGATCAAAACACCTTGCCACCACAGTGAAAAAAGAAGCAGCAGTCATCCGTAAACATATTCCAGTACAATTAAATATAGAAAACGGTAGAAGTAGCAAATTAGAAGAAAGACGAAATATAACATTTGGCAAGACCCTGGACATGGAAAAAATTAAAGGGAAAATGAAAGAAAAAGATAAGGTTGAAAGAGCAATAAGAGCAGGAAATATTGATGAGGCCGCTACATGGCTGGAATCAACTATAATAAGTGGGGCCACCACACAAGATTCAAATAGGAAGGCGAGGCCATGGTTCGACAGAGAATGTTATGAACAAAGAAAATTGACACTGAAAACACTACCTAAAACTAGAGGACAAATGGCAAGCGCAACCACCGAAGAATACCAACGAGAACGAAAGAAATACAAGGACCTAATAAAAAAGAAGAAAAAGCAACACCTGGAAAAAGAACATAAGAAAATGGTAGAGGAGGCAGAAGAAGACCCCTACCGAGCTCTGAGGCCAAAAGGGCAGAAAATACAGCCCAACATACCTATGGAAACATGGATAGATCATATAAGAATAGTAATTTGCTCAAAATAAACAAGACCCATGATTAAGACACCTATGACTCCACAAGCTGATGAGATCTTCACCACGGATGAAATTGCGAAAGCGATACAGAAAATGAGGAATAACAGAGTACCAGGAGTAGATGGAATAAGAAGTGAACACTTAAAGCAGACAGCACAAGAATACTTACTGATATGGACCTCCCTTCTAAATAAATGTTTAGAATTAGGAAGTATACCAGACGAATGGAGAATGTCAACAATCAAGCTATTATACAAGGGAAAAGGAGACACAGAGAACCCAAATGCGTATAGAGGAATAGCGTTGGAATCTACATTACTGAAACTCCTAACAGGAATCCTCGCCAAAAGGCTGGCAGAGAAGCTAGAACCCCTTCTACCAGAGGAACAGTTTGGTTTTAGAAAGGGAAGGTCCACGACTCTGGCAGTAGAAAACCTGTTGGAACAAATAACAGACAATAGAAAGACCAAAAGGAAAACTAGATGTGGTTTTTGTTGATTACTCAAAAGCCTTCGATATGGTCAACAGAAAGGTATTAACAGATAAACTGGAGGAACTAATTGGAAGAACGAGCACAACGACCCTGATATCGAATATACTGGCAGAAAACTATATACAGGTAGATGATGGAATAGGCATATCTGACTGGCTGTCGCAGACGAATGGTGTCCTCCAAGGCGATCCACTCAGCCCTATCCTGTTTAATGTTCTCACGAACGATGTCACCAAAGGAATGGCAGGAACCAGCACATACGTATACGCTGATGACATGGCCATCGCAGCGACAGATATAGATAAACTGCAAGTATCGCTAAACACACTATGTGAATGGGCAGAGAGAAACGACATCCAGATAAACGAAGAGAAGACGGAATTGGTAGTATTTAGGAAAGGAGGAAGACTCACTGAAGCAGAGAACATCAAATGCAATGGCAAACTACTCAAGAGGGCTAACAATTTTAAATATCTAGGTATCACAATTCAAACAACGGGAAAGAGTTTCAGTTTACATATAAGATCTAGAGCAGTGGCGGCCACTAGGGCTATGAATGAAATCAGAAACATCACACAACTATCGATCAGCACAGCTATGGACTTGTTTAGGTTAAAGATACTACCTGTTCTGACGTATGGCCTAGAATTAGTGGCAGAATACCTCACGTACAAACAGCTGGAAGAATTGGAGTGAGTAAAGGCTAGATAGCTGAAGAGAATTTTAGGAGTCCCGCAGAATGCAAGATCGAGGCTAGTGTATGATCAAGGGTTATGAATTTCATGTTTTTGGTCCGTATTGAACTGAGAATAACATATGAATAATAACACAGTAAAGGTTTCCACCTATTCAAAACTAATATGTATTTACAATGTTTTAAATTACATGGAACTAGTTTCGACCCACCTAGGGGTCATCATCAGCCATATTAAAGCATAAACAACTCTTGTCGAATCCTGAAACATGTTATTTTAACGGTAAGAATCTTATGGATTTAAAATTTATAAAGTGAAGTGTGGTAATGAAATGAGAAATGTTAGTATGGTACAGGTGAGTAATAATTAATGATTATACGAGGAATATACATACTAAGAAGTTTGGAACAAAGCATAAATGGGGTGCTTAGTGTTGTAAAAATTATACACTCATGGATATCAGTAGTCCTCGTACTAAAGAATACAATGTAAAATGACACATATAAAAATGTAAAAATATATACACAAGTATGTACAAAGTCTGGAGAGTAAAAGGTGATACTCTTTATATGCCGAGTCGGCTTGACACTGATCAGCTTAAGCAGAGAAATTAGGCATTTGGTGTATTAAAGCTGTGTTGACCGGCAGCATTGTTGATTGTTGGACTTGAAGTTATTTTTGAATTTCTGGTTAAGAAGAAGGTGGATACTGCGCGTGGAGATATTAATTCTCAGTTCTTAGTGGAAACCAAATAGAAGTTTAGCTGATGGTGTGCTGAGAATTAATATCTCCACGCGCAGTATCCACCTTCTTCTCAGGGGCGTATATAAGGGGGGGGCCCAGGGGGCCTGGGCCCCCCCCGAAAAAATGTATGAGCCTTGAAGAACCGGACCAAAATGATGGGAATTTTCGATCGTTGTTGAGATTCCGAGCCAACAGTTAGCAGTTTATGTGCCATGCCTGGACGATTTTTGTAACTCACTAAAATAATGCTTTGAATCTCACAAGGAAATAGTTGCATCCTTACAAAACATCCTTCCACAATTGTGTATCATAACAGATTTCGGTTCATTGGAGGCTGCTTTTAGTTTCTACGAAGGAAATCTGTCACATAAAGAGATTGTGCAAAGTGAGTTTATGTTGTGGAAAGAAAAGTGGAGTCAGGAAAATCCTTCAAATCTTCCCAAAATGGCTGTAAGTTCTCTAGAAAAATGTGACAAGACTTTCTTCCCCAACATTTATACCCTTCTCAAATTACTCGCCGTTCTACCTGTTTCTATCGCAACCGTGGAAAGAACTTTCTCTAGCCTAAGGAGACTGAAGAATTACTTAAGGAACAGCACATCTGAAACTAGGCTTAACGGGCTTGCTTTACTCTCTATCCACAGAGACATTATAGTTAGTGATGAAGAAGTTCTTGATAAGTTTGCAAGTGTACCAAGAAACCTGGACTTCGTTTTGTAACCATTGGTGTACTGTATGTATATATGTATGTATCAGCCCAAATCAATGTTTCCTTTTTCCTTTCTAAAGTGTTTGTAATCGTCTGACCTCTTAAAATTTACTTAATCTAACCTTACATCAATCTTGGCCCCCCCCAAAAATATATTCTATATTCGCCACTGCTTCTTCTTAACCAGAAATTCAAAAATAACTTCAAGTCCAACAATCAACAATGCTGCCGGTCAACACAGCTTTAATACGCCAAATGCCTAATTTCTCTGCTTAAGCTGATCAGTGTCAAGCCGACTCGGCATATAAAGAGTATCACCTTTTACTCTCCAGACTTTGTACATACTTGTGTATATATTTTTATATTTTTATATGTGTCATTTTACATTGTATTTTTTAGTACGAGGACTACTGATATCCATGAGTGTATAATTTTTACAACACTAAGCACCCCATTCATGCTTTGTTCCAAACTTCTCAGTATGTATATTCCTCGTATAATCATTAATTATTACTCACCTGTACCATACTAACATTTCTCATTTCATTACCACACTTCACTTTATAAATTTTAAATCCATAAGATTCTTACCGTTAAAATAACATGTTTCAGGATTCGACAAGAGTTGTTTATGCTTTAATATGGCTGATGATGACCCCTAGGTGGGTCGAAACTAGTTCCATGTAATTTAAAACATTGTAAATACATATTAGTTTTGAATAGGTGGAAACCTTTACTGTGTTATTATTCATATGCTAGTGTATGAGCTTACCAGGGAGACCTTCTTAATAGAGGATCTGAGATGCGAGCTCATACTTCAAGCTAGTACCAGCTTCAAACAGCTTATACAAGATCTGCATGAGAAGAAAAACAACATACCAGAGGACTTCTATGCAACATCTGCTATGCAAGACAGGACCTGGGTGGAAGCTAATCATGATATGCAACACGTGACGACGAGATTGGTGATCCATGGTTTCCACCACAAGGTGTGCTGCAACAAATTATTTTACGAACCAAATGACGAATGTGTGTGTGAGTTGTGCTTGGAATTCTGTGATAGATACCATATTGTAAAATGCAGGAATAGACAGAAATCCATCGTAGCTTATAGCAAAGAAAAGTAATGTGTATGTAATGTAAATGTAATGTAATGGTATTCTGCACGGCATGTGCGCGTTTTTCAATAATAAAAATAAGGAAAGATCTTCACTGGGGTAATCACATAAATGGGATTGTAAATAAAGGATACAAATCTCTGCACATGGTTACGAGGGTGTTTAGGGGTTGTAGTAAGGATGTAAAGGAGAGGGCTTATAAGTCTCTGGTAAGACCCCAACTAGAGTATGGTTCCAGTGTATGGGACCCTCAACAGGATTACTTGATTCAAGAACTGGAAAAAGAAAAGTGGCTCGATTTGTTCTGGGTGATTTCCGACAAAAGAGTAGCGTTACAAAAATGTTGAAAAGTTTGGGCTGGGAAGAACTGGGAGAAAGGAGACAAGCTGCTTGACTGAGTGGTATGTAATACCAATATAAATGGTCCGTTATTGGACATTATAAATTTTCCAGCTAACTCATTCTTGGTTGCCAGCATTTTGCCCCAAGTGTGCTAGGCTGGGCTCATCAGTTGGTACCTAGCACACCTACCAAGACGCATGGCTAGTAGTGCATACCGTGGAGGCTACTGCGTAGGCTAATTGTAGCCACCGGCAGTGCCAATGCACTATGAGATACTTTGTGTCATTACCAAAAATTGATGCCTGCTTGGCCATCAGATGATATAGATGTTGATTCCCATAGGAAATCTGAAATATTTGTTCTGAATGGCAGCCAGGAGTGAGTTAGCTGGAAAATTGATAATGTCCAATAATGGACCATTTATATTGGTATTATAAATTTACTAATTCGGAACAAATATTTCAGATTCCCTATGGGAATCAACATCTATATCACATGAGTGGTATGTTCCGAACTGTCAGCGGAGAAATTGCTTGGAATGACATTAGTAGACAAATAAGTTTGAGTAGCGTCTTTAAAAGTAGGCAAGATCACAATATGAAGATAATGTTGGAATACAAGAGGAAAAATTGGGGCAAATATTCATTTATAGGAAGGGGAGTTAGTGACTGGAATAACTTACCAAGGGAGTTAATCAATAAATTTCCAATGTCATTGAAATCATTTAAGAAAAGTCTAGGAAAACAACAGATAGGGAATCTGCCACCTGGGCGACTGCCCTAAATGCAGATCAGTATTGACTGATTCTTGTAACATTCTCTTTGCATGGAATTATTGCTTGTTGAACGCTTGTTGTTGTTGTTGTTGTTGTTGTTGTTGTGATTGTTGTTGGGTAACTATGTTTTAACTTTACTTTATTATCACACTACTGTAAATGATCATTGCCACTGGGATATTTCCTAATTGTGATGTATTTGTTAATAATAATAATAATAATAATAATAATAATAATAATAATAATAATAATAATAATAATATAATGAAGGTGCATGCATGACTTGTCATTACAAGGACGCTGATATAAGTGAATTACAGACCTGTTGGTTCTATGGTTATGTCCCTGAACGTTTATTTAGTTTATTGTTTATTGTCAGTTTCTGTTTATTTCATTTTGTAAAACTTCCATCATGGGGGAGGGGGGGTTCTAACTCCCTGGCTGTGCCTGCGATAAAATGTTTTAACACCTCTCTTCTCCCCAAGGCCATTTCCTTATCTAGTTCGCTTGTGCTGATTGGCGGCCTACCTCCGACCTTTGTTTCCATTCAGTAGATACAAGTTTCAGAGTCAATACAGCTAAAAGATCAATTTGATAACCTTAACCAATATTCAGAATTAAACATTTCAGTGATTAGCTAAAAAACAAGTTGGTAGCAAATATTTCAACCACTTTCATAAGAGGTCAAATACTTATTTTTGTGTCTCCTGCAAACATAAGTACCAGCCCCGCGGTGTAGGATCAGCGTTCCTGCCTCTTACCCGGAGGGCCCGGGTTCAATTCCCGGCCAGGTCAGGGATTTTTACCTGGATCTGAGGGCTGGTTCGAGGTCCACTCAGCCTACATGATTAGAATTGAGAAGCTATATGACAGTGAAATAGCGGCCTTAGTCTAGAAAGCTAAGAATAAGGGCCGAGTGTTTTTGTTTGCTCACCACACGACATCTCGTAATCTGCAGGCCTTCGGGCTGAGCAGCGGTCGCTTGGTAGGCCAAGGTCCTTCAGGGCTGTAGTGCCCAGGGGTTAGGTTAGTAAAGAAATGTATTATATACAAAAACAATTTTATACATCAATACACATAGGTATACAATTTAAAAAATAAAATAAAATACAGAGACTTAAAAAACAAATTCATAATGAAACTAATGTCAGAACAGGCAGGGAGGGTAGAGTTCTTTTCATGCCCTTGGAAAACTCACCCACAAGCCTTTACAATGCAGTGCGTTTCAACCACTCAGGTTAACATTTCCTCTACTCTTCCCCTTTCACCTCTTACCTAGGGCTAACCTTTGGACATTGGTTAGTGTTTGTATATCAGAATTTTCTTCAAACTAATAAGAGACTCGCTAATCAAGGGACTGGTATGGCTGACAAATATTAAGGAGGTTCTGCCAACATTATAGATGACGGAAAACACTACTGGAAACTAGATGCATCGGCAAGATTCCCTGCTCTTGACTGTATATAATATCAATATTTTGGCACTTTGATCACCGAAGACCTCTCTTAAAGAAGGTTACTGTATATACTGTATAACTTTTCTATGATTTTACAGGAAGTGAAACAATTGTCAGTTGTTTTGGTTATGTTCATTTATGTCTTTTTATCCTAGGTTACATGTGTTACAACATGTAATATAATACAGTGACACCAACTTATCACATTTTACACTATTTAGTTATTTGTAATCATTTTTATGCGACTTTCCCTGTAATAGAGCCCCTCCGTGGCTCAGGTGGCAGTGGGCCGGCCTCTCACTTCTGGGTTCCAAGGTTCAAATCCCGGTCACTCCATGTGAGGTTTGTGCTGGACAAAGCAGAGGCAGGAAAGGGTTTTCTCTGGATACTACTGTTTTCCCTGGCATCTTTCATTCCAGCAACACAACATTTCATCTGTCAGTCATTAATCATTGTTCCAGAGGAGTGCGACAGGCTCTGGCAGCTGGCACAATTCCTATCCTTGCCGCTAGATGGGGGCTTCATTCATTACATTCCCGACCCGTTCAAATGTCTGGAAACAGACTGTGGACTTCTTTTCCCTGTAATAACATTGTATATTCCACTGTTCTCCTGCTTCCAATTTGAAGACTTATTTTATTTTTCTGTGTTTATTTCAAGTTTTAACAGCTGTTATAGTTAAACTGATATCTCTGTCAGCCATGATTACTTGATATACTTTATTTCAGGGTGACTTATCTTGCAACTGCAAAAATCAGTCTGCAGTGATAAGAATTGAGGGCTTTGAAAAAGAAGCAGCAATTCAGAAAAGAGTGAGGCAAGGCTGCAATCTGTCCCCCTCCTTTTCAATGTTTACATAGAACAGGCAGTAAAGGAAATCAAAGAGGAATTTGGAAAGGGAATCACAATCCAAGGAGAGGAAATCAAAACCTTGAGATTTGCCGATGATATTGTTATTTTCTCTGAAACTGCAGAAGATCTCGAGAAGTTGCTGAATGGTATGGACGAAGTCTTGGGTAAGGAGTACAAGATGAAAATAAATAAGTCCAAAACCTAAGGAATGGAGTGCAGTTGAACAAAGGCAGGTGATGCAGGAAATATTAGATTAGAAAATGAAGTCTTAAAGGAAGTAGATGAATATTGTTACTTGGGTAGTAAAATAACTAATAATGGCAGAATTAAGGACGACATAAAATGCAAACTAGCACAAGCAAGGAAGAGCATTCTTAAGAAAAGAAATGTGCTCACTTCAAACATTGATGTAGGAATTAGAAAGATGTTTCCAAAGACTTTCATCTGGAGATGGCATTGTATGGAAGTCAGTCAATCAATCAATCAATCAATCAATCAATCAATCAATCAATCAATCAATCAATCAATCAATCAATCAATCAATCAATCAATCAATCAATCAATCAATCAATCAATCAATCCTGATCTGCATTTAGGGCAGTCACCCAGGTAGCAGATTCCCTATCTGTTGCTTTCTTAGCTTTTTCCTAAATGATTTCAAAGAAATTGAAAATTTATTGAACATCTCCCTTGGTAAGTTATTCCAATCCCTAACTCCCCTTCCTATAAATGAATATTTGCCCCAGTTTGTCCTCTTGAATTCCAACTTTATCTTCATATTGTGATCTTTCCTACTTTTATAAACGCCATTCAAACTTATTTGTCTACTAATGTCATTCCACGCCATCTCTCCGCTGACAGCTCGGAACATACCACTGGATGATAACCAGCTCAGAAAGAAAGAAAATAGAAGCTTTTGAAATGTGGTGTTACAGAAGAATGCTGAAGGTGAGATGGATAGATCGAATCACGAATGAAGAGATACTGAATCAAATTGGTGAGAGGAGAATGATTTGGCTAAATTTGACGAGAAGAAGAGATAGAATGATAAGACACATCTTAAGACATGCAGAACTTGTTTCAGTAGGTTTTTGAAGGAAGTGTAGGTGGTAAGAACAGTAGGGGTAGACCAAGGTATATGACAAGCAGATTAGAGCAGATGTAGGATGCAGCAGTTACGTAGAAATGAAAAGGTCAGCACAGGTTAGGGTGGCATGAAGGGCTGCATCAAACCAGTCTATGGATTAATGACTCAAACAACAACAACAACAACAACAACAACAACAACAACAACAACAACAACAACAACAACAACGACGACAACGACAACAACAACAACAACAACACAGTATTTTTACCTGCAGAAAAAAATTGCAGTAGAAATTAAAACAACTTTACTGAAAATGTACCTGTTTGTATTTTAAAATATGGTCTTAAATTAACTCTAGGTTGTCGAGTACATACAATGTAAATCAAAGCGATATTAAGCACAAAGCAATAAAAGCCTGCCAAATGCATATTCAAAGTATAATGTGATAGTGAAAGCTGAATACTATTTAAATAAGCCGCAGTGGGTAGGTAGTGCACTACACAGTTGTGATTACGGTAGTGGTAGATCTGTAGCTCAGATTCTCTCTAACAGGGCCAAAATGACAAGGACACTATAGCTCAATCAGTAGAGCATCAGCCACAAAAGCCAAAGGCTATGGTTTCTAGTTTCACCAATCTCTGGTTGCCAGTGTACTGAACATCTATTTGGCATGTGCTGTGCTATATGTACTCAACAAAATGCAATAACTGAAAACATATTTACAGGATACTACAGTCATGAAAGATAAATACTGAGATATTTATAATGTTTAAATTCCTTTTTTTTAATTAATCAAAATTTCATTAAATTCCCTTACTAGTTGGAATTAACAGACTAAATATTATCAAAAGAATTACAACAATGCAAAGAATACTGTATTTATCAGTATATAGAGACTGCATATGATTTAGTGTATACCTGCAGTATCAAGCATTTCAGTGTCCAGTCTTTCCTTGGTCCACCAGAATACTGCATCCACACCTTTGATTCTGTCCAGAATGTTCTTACGACTAGGATATGGAAGTTCAGAGCAAATGATCAATTCACATCTGAAAATAAAAAATAAAATAATCTTGATTAGTATATGATTTCCTCTCCCTCTTTCTTTCTTCCTTTCTTTCTTTTAACTGTTAATTATTTCAACATACTTTAAAACTGTATGGTACTGTATGTAGTATCAGTGGCACCGATTTTGGGAGGGACAAGGCAGTTTACAGCCCCCAAAACTGCCCTTGGGGTGAGGGGCAGAAGGCCATTTTGCCCCCCCCCACCAAAAAAAATTCTCCTCCTACATGTTAAGTCTCCTTAAAATATGGAGTTTGGTATTCTTCGGAGGCTGCTAAGGCGTTAAATCTGGAGATGGTAGATGGTTTTATATCAAGAAACGAGATTAGAAAGCGGGCATTCCTTCAGAGAATTGCATTTCCCAATGGAGACTGTTCAGGCAGTACATCTGGTGGTAGAGCTTTTCACATTTCGTATCATGAAATGCATAATATACAGTACTAGGACATTTATTAAGAAAATTTATTTATGAACCAAGTTGTAATTTTTTCTTGTGGTTATTTTTGATAGCTTCGTACATAAAACATTCCTTTAAAATATTTATTTATGAATCAAGTTCTATTTTTCTATTTACTTGAAAATATTATTGACAACTCCACACATAAGACTCATTGATAAATGTATTTGAAAAACAAGCTCTATTATTGTTCTGTTTTCCTGTTTGTTTATGATTGTTGTTATTATATCAGAATGTTTGCATTAATAACTGTTCCACATTTTACATGCCTGTGTTCATGTTAATAATGCCCCCTTGCCCCCCCCCCCCCTCCCAAACCAATAATTACCCAACGTAGTTGTATTGTATTTAAGTGTATTTAAGTGAGAGAAGAATCACAGCATACGAATACCACAAATAAAAGGTCATTTTCTTACAGTCACTCAATAATATTTAATACGTATTACAGACCTGATATATGCCATCAGAATGCTAACCGAGAAGCACTAGGAATATGGTAAGAATTTTGTGATGATATTTATGGACATCAAGAAGGCTTATGGTAGTGTGCCTAGGGAGTGTGCCTACAGGGTATAGGTTTGCCAAACTTCCCGACTGATAAAGACGTTCTATCAAAAATGCTTTATCTGTGTCCAAGTAGGGGATGGAAGATCAGATTGGTTTGAAACCAGAAGAGGAGTCCAGCAGGGAAGTGGTCTGTCACCATTCCTGTTCATTACTGTCATGTATCAGATCACAAAATCTATCAAAGAACATTTCAAAGAACCTAATAGGCCTACACTAATATTTGCAGATGATGTTCTGCCAATGCCTCTGTTCTTCGAAGATTGGGCATATTCTACATCCCCTCTGATTAGTGTTAATAGAGGCTGGTTGGCCAATAACAGTCTAATAATAATGAAAATGTAAATCCACCGCCTGTTTCCAGTCTTTCGACTGGGTCAGGAATGGAATGAATGAAGCCCTTATCTACCGGCGAGGATAGGAATTGTGACGACTGCTGAAGCCTGTCACACTCCTCTGGGGCAATGATTCATGACTGACAGATGAAATGAAATGATATTGGACAGTGTTACTGGAATGAAAGACGACAGGGAAAAGCGGAGTACCCGGAGAAAAATCCTGTCCCGTCTCCGCTTTGTCTAGCACAAATCTCACATGGAATTACCAGGATTTGAACCATGGAACCCAGTGGTGAGAGGCCGTTGTGCTGCCGCCTGAGCCACGCAGGCTTAATAATAATAATAATAATAATAATAATAATAATAATAATAATAATAATAATTGTACCGGGCGGTACACCTCCACACCGTTTATTTAAAAGTTGCGCCAGTTGAAACTCCTCTTCTGGAGGAAGTCTGAACTTTATCTACGGTCTTAATTTCCAAATTTCTCAGAAGATGTCACTACCTGGAAATTTTTGAGTTTGTGAACTGTGTCATTTTCGACGTACTGTTGTCTTGCTTGTATTAAGAAGTGTGAACTTTCTCTTCTAGAGGACACTACTGAAGATCAACAATAGTGCACCCTAGTGCGGAGTCAAAGAACTATTTTGTTGGAGAAAATTTAATTTCAGGAGTTTGTTCTTTGTTAAATTTCTTTCTGTCATTGTTTAAGTTGGCAATATTTACCCCTTTCTTCCCCTTGTTTTGAATGTATCCAATCACGAATTTTTTCAATTAATTTCTGACCAATCTGGTGTATCTTTCCCCAACTTGAATCTGTTGCGGGGTCCTACCCAATAAAATCTTTGTGGGAGGGTGTTTTCTTTCCCCTAACGCCTAGAACTTTCTGCGAGAGTATTTAAACTGCTGATTTTAGGGTCTCCGGGCACTTCTGTTCCATCTTTCAGTGTATTAAGTACATAGCAGGAGGCGGGAAGCGCCTCTTTCCTCGGCAGCGGTCAACAATAAGGTAATGGCCGATTAATAAATTTTTCTTTGCCAGCTCAGCAGTTTAACTTTCGGGGCAGGTTCTAAGCGTTCCCCTATGTAACCTTTTCCTAAAATGTAACTTCTCTTTTCTTCTATTCTCTTGTAAAGCGACATACTGGGATAGAGAGTGTTAACCCTCTCGAGCTCCCACTCACATTGTTTGAGGTGAACTTATTTTTTGCAACCTATTCGTCAGTAATGTAAGTTAGTAGTTTCTTAAGTCACCTCTGTAGTATGGGGTTAGCCCTTGCATCAGTGGCCTTAGAGCCAAAATAGGTCTTAAAGACAAAGTGTATTAGGAGTGCAAGTTCGCCTCCTCTCAAATTGTGATTTTAGAGGTCATGTATTACCTTTCTTGTCATTTAACAGACCTCAGTAGATTGGGTATTTTGCCCCTGTGTATATGTCCTTTGAGGACGGCTTAAAGGTGGAGTTCGGAGTGGCCTATGATCGGCTTGTATTTTAAGGGGAAGTTGCCCTTTTTGAGAATTGTGTTTCTGCCTCAAGGAGGCTTTTGGATGTATTTGGAAGCCGGTGTTTCTGGCATGTTTGGGGGTTTTTGGCCCCTTTGTTGTATGGTGTTCATTGTAAGGTTGGGCTCATGGCTCAAGAATTATGTTTCTGACTTTTTGAAGCCCCAAATGGGGTACCTATGTAAATGTATTTGTCAATCGTGTTTCGGCTACTAAGTACCTGTTCTATTTGTTGTTACCTAATTTTGAAAAGAAAATATAACCTTGTTAAATTTTAAAATTAATTTCACTTTAGTAGCTTGAGACCCCTTCACCACCCAGCACCTTCTTTCATGCATAACTACCACCAAAACACGGTAACAAGTGGTAGCAGAGCGTGGTTGAATGGGTCTCAATTTAGCCCCTTTTGACGGCTAAACTCTGTTTTGATCCGAACTCTAACCATTTTCTCAGTTGCTGGAAATTTTTTATTGAGGTTTTTCAAAATTTTTCTGTTATCATGCCCGGCCCTCGCGATGTTCTCCTCCTTAACTACTTGCGCAAAGAGGAGTTGATCTACGAATTAACTATTAGAAACGTGCAATCTGGAGGCACGGTTGCTATCGACACTAACAAGCTTAGAGACTCCCTTGATTTGCCCATTTCCATCCCCAATTTGGGAGAGAAAGAAATTGATGACTCTCTTTCCACGATCGTCGAGAACATTACTGGGCTAGCATCGGTCGTTAGTTTTTTTGATGAAAATGATCCGTCCCCTAATCAAATTAAGCGTGTGCAAGGCAGGCTATATCATTTTTCAAATAGAGTTAATGATCTGTTGTCTCTAAAGGTGAATGACGTTCAGAGGAAGGAAGCTAATACGCTCCTTGAAACTATTTCTGAATTGTCTAGTAAAGTCACTCAATTGTTAACTGGGGAAATTCCTCCCAAATCTGATCAACCCACCATAGTGAATGTAGGTAGCGAGGAAGAGTCTCCTAAGGGAGAAGTAAATAGGAAAACCCCCACTGCTCAAACTATTTCTGCCCCATTGGACAACGAGTCTGAACGCCGTGCATCGTTGAGTAACATCCGTTCTGAATTAACTTCTTTGCCCCTGAAACCTCTACCTACTATGTCACCCGGGTTTAGCAGCTTGCCTCATCCATTGGCAATGTTGCTAAGAGGTATCTCTAAGTTTTCTGTCAACACCACCAGTGAAGTTATTTCATTTTTAAGATTTTTAGTTGAATTTCAGGATCACGCCCTTGTGTTTTCTCTTTCCCCTTGTCAAATTTTACAAATAATCTATCCTTATGCTATTGGTGTTCTCTCAGATAAAATAGTAAGAGCTATTGCTGAACAGTCATCTATTGAAGATTTTCACGCACACTTGCTTGCAAATTTCATTCCTGCCCGCGCGAGGTCATCTCTGATTCAGAAATACTATTATCGGGTACAGCGCTTGGATGAAAACTTGGCTGATTTCATACAGGACATTAAGTTTTATACTAGGGTGTTTGCCCTTCATTTTCCTGAAGATCAGATTGTGCAGGCTATTGTAGAGGGAATTTCACCTCCCTATAGGTCATATTTGTGTTTCGCGGCGTGCCCGCAAACCTTCTCGGAACTTGAAGCGTTGGCCGTCTCGGCGGAAGGAGTTAGATACGCCGATTCTTTGCGTGTCGCGAAAGAACCCCCGCCTTCCTTTAGTAACACTCGGCCTCCACCTCGCCGACCAGTCAATCCCCGTAAATGTTATGCGTGCGGGGCGCCTGACCATCTGCGCAATAAGTGTCCTCTGATCAAGTCTAGTAGGGCAAATAATGGAGCTGGTTCATCACAAGGCTGTTTTAAATGTGGGGCTTTCTCACATATCGCCAAGAATTGTCCCAATTCGAATAGCACCCCCTCCTGCTCAACTTCTGGGGTAACTTCCAACAACAATCAAAAGTGACTAGTGGCTTCGGCTGAGTCAACTAATTCATCTTCCCGAGGCTCAGCCCCTGGTAAGCAGATCGAAAATTCTGGGAACGTTCAATCTGCTAATCTGTCCTTTGAATGCCCCAAAGAGTGTCTTAAGATTGCGGCGGATACTCCCGCACCTGTTCCTTTCCTTAAGATTGAGGTAAATAACGAACCTATAACAGCTCTATTAGATTCAGGCAGTGTTTGTTCCATTATTTCGGCTGAATGGTACTCGAAATTGAAGTCTGTTTGTAACCTACCTGTCTATGACTCTTCTCCTGTGAAATGTGTTTCTGCTAATACATCTCCATTAGAAATTCTAGGTTCCTTACTGGTCAAAATTCGTATTTTTAAATTTACATGGAAAATTAAATTGTTTGTGGCCAAGCAATTGTCTTGCCCCATTATATTGGGAGCTGACTTTATTTCTCACACTGGTCTTGTGCTCGATCTCCAGTCTAGGTCGTGCACATTCAAATTTGCTTCTAGTTGTAAAATTCCACTATTAAAATGTAATTCTGTGTCATGTTCTTCTATTTCGCCTACGCAGGATGAGATGTTGTTAGACCTTAGACATCTACCTGAGGAGCAGGCTGATAGTATTCGCAAACTGTGTCAGTCGTTTCCCGAGGTATTCTCTGATACTCTTGGCGTTACGGACCTGATCGAATACAAAATTGAGGTCACGGATTCGATTCCTGTCCGTTTTCCACCGTATAGGCTATCTCCACCTAAAATGAAGGCTCTGAAAGAAATCATCGATCAGATGTTGAAGGATGGTATTATTAGGCCCTCTAAGTCAGCGTATTCTTCGCCTATTTTTCTAGTCCCGAAACCCCAAGGGGGCTTCAGGCCTGTAATTGACTACAGGGCTCTCAATCGGAAGGTGGTGTTACAATCTGTGCCCCTTCCCGACCTTCATTCTTGCTTTTCATGGTTTCGTAAGGCCAAGTTCTTTACTATCTTGGACTTGAATCAGGCCTATAATCAAATTCCCCTTGCTGAAGAGTCTAAACACCTTACAGCGTTTGCCACGGACTGGAATTTATACGAATACAACCGCGTGCCTTTCGGGCTCCCCACGGGGGCAGCTGTGCTCACTAGGCTACTAGATAGGGTCTTCTCCGACATCAAATTCGAGTACTTATATCACTACTTGGATGATGTCGTCGTGTTTTTGGAGACCTTCGAAGAACATCTAGATCATCTGCGAGAAGTTCTGAATCGCCTTCGTAAGGCTGGGTTAACTGTCAAGTTGTCCAAGGTCGCTTTTGCTAAGCCCTCTATGTCATTCCTAGGGCATATTGTGTCACCTGATGGTGTAGCAGTCGATCATTCTAGAACACAGGCCATCCGTGATTTTAAACCTCCCAAGGACATTAAAGGTATCGCCAGGTTCATTGGTATGGTGAATTTCTTCAGAAAGTTCATTCCTAACTTTGCTAATAGAGCGGCGCCATTGAACCTTCTTCGTAGGAAAGGCATCAAATTCGAGTGGGGACCTTCTCAACAAGCCGCTTTTGAAGATCTGAAATTAGCTCTCTGTAATGCCCCTGTCCTTGCTATGCCTGATTTCTCAAAGAAATTCATCGTCCAAACGGACGCGTCGTCGTCGGCGGTAGCGGCAGTCCTTCTTCAAGAGACTGAACTAGGGAGGCGACCCATCGCCTATGCATCTAGGACTCTATCGGCTCAAGAAGCCAAGTATTCCATCTATGAGCTCGAAGGGTTGGCAGTCTTATTTGCCTTAGAAAAGTTCCGTCTCTATCTGGAACATGTCAAATTCGACCTGGAGACAGATAATCAAGCATTAAGCTGGGTCTTAGGTAGGCCGCGTCGTACTGGTCGTATGGCCCGTTGGGCCATCCGTATTTCTGCCTTCCAATTCAATGTCAGGCATATCCGAGGTACCGAAAATGTTGTCGCTGATGGACTCAGCCGTATGTTTTCAGACGACGTTGAGAAGCATGAACAGGTCGACAGTCCATCACCTCCCGAGTCCATGCTATCTGAGGTTAATGCCATCCTAACAGATGTTCCCATGCTGTTTAGGGATATCGAGAAATACCAACGTGAAGATCCGACGCTGGCTCCGATAATGGAAACCCTTTCTTCTGGGGAACATGTTGTCCCTTATGTTCTGAGGAATGGAGTTCTATGTTGCCCTTCGAGGCATGATAAGATGATGAAAGTTGTTGTTCCAGCGGTTCTTGTACCTATGATCTTCAAGTATTATCATGAGACCCCATTAGGAGGGCATCTTGGTATCTTTAAAACTCGTGAAAAGATTCGTGATATGTTCATCTGGAAAGGTATGGACGGTGAAATCCGTGAATTAGTAAAGGCATGTAAATCCTG
Source organism: Anabrus simplex (assembly GCF_040414725.1). NCBI lineage: Eukaryota > Metazoa > Arthropoda > Insecta > Orthoptera > Tettigoniidae > Anabrus > Anabrus simplex. The sequence continues at coordinate 1,766,672,817 of NC_090265.1, read as the reverse complement.
TTTGCTTAGTAAACCGACCATGTCCACTAAGGTAGGTCTTTTGTCTTCTCATCAAGCGTCGCGCCCCATGGAGCGCCTGTATATTGATTATGTGGGACCCTTCCCCCAGTCAAAGGGGAATGCCAACAAGTTCATCTTTGTATGTGTAGATGGTTTTACTAGATTTTCCTGGTTATTTCCGACTAAGCTGGCTACCGCTCAGTCCTCCATTTCTTGTCTTAATACTATCTTTGCTTCTTTTGGTCCTTGTCAATACATAGTTTCCGATAATGCTAAGGCTTTTACATCTAATTTATTTCGTAAATTCTGTTTTGACTTATCCATCTCTCATGTAACTACTTCCGCTTATTACCCTCAACCATCTCTGGCTGAACGGGTTAACCGTAATCTCAGGTCCGCACTCATTGCCTATCATCATGAAGATCCTTCCAGGTGGGACACGTCCCTGCATTGGATAGCTTTTGCTTTGAATTCGGCGGTTCATGAATCTCACAAGTTCACTCCAGCTTCTTTAATGTTCAAGTTTGTTCCCAACTCGCCGCTCTCTAACCTCTGGTCTCTGAATGACATTCTACCCGAGATAATAGATCCGGACAACATTAAAGATCTTTGGAAGAAGGCTAAAGCCAATCTTAAAGTGTCTCATGAAAAGGTTAGGGAAAGGTATGATCGTGGACGGAGACCAACCCCTTTGAAGGTAGGTGACCAGGTTATGGTCAAAAATTTTGTTCCCGCGGGCAAGCTTGCCCCCAGATTTCATGGGCCTTGTATCATTCTCGATTTTCTTACGCCGGTTACCTTATTGTTAAGTAATCCAGCCACCGAGAGGATATTTAGGGTTCACCTGTCCCAGGTGAAACCGGTGTAATTTTGTGTTAACTTGCTTCATATTATTTTGAAAGGATATGAAGGTTATATTTTTTTTTGAGTTTCACTTTTATGGCATTCTGCCCCTTCTATAATATTTTGGTTTTAGATGTAAGCCTTTTGTAAAACCCGCCCCGATCCGTTAAACTGCCATCCTGTTCTTGCCATGGCCATTACCACGCTCCCGTCTCCTGCTCCACCTTACACTGTGGCTTCATAAGATTAAATGCCACGGATATCTACACGCCGCTGGCCCCTCAACCTCTCCATAATGCCTGTGCCTTCAAAAAGACGATGGTCCAACACAATTCTGCCGCCTAGCCTTAATGTTTCAGTGCCCCCGCAGCCGCGCAGCGCCGTGCAGCAACTGGGGAGGGGGATGGGCCCCCTCCTCTCCAGCGAGGACGACATGTGCACGGCAAGCCGGAGCTCTCCTCCCGGCCAAGGCTGATGTGCGGCGCACGACCTGCTACTGGCCCGCAGCCTGTATATGTTCACCGCGGGCGCGGCGTGTTTCAACACTCTGCTCCCCTCATAGTGCGGGCGAGCGGTATCTCAGGGTACTTAAGGGGTCCGAGCGGCCTCCTTTTGGACGCAAGCTGCAACGGCCGGTCCGGCCATCCAACTTCATCAACATCAACTACATGGACAGTTACTATAAGAGATAACTACATTTGGGAATTCAACAGCAATATCTGATGGACATTGCAAATTTTTCCTTCACTTTTAAGTAGTAAAAGCTTATCTTCAGAAATTCAACTTCTATAAACCTAAAGACTTCACTTCACCTCCAACAACAAAATTTTGGAACCGAATTAAGAAATTTCTCAAATACTTCTGCAAGTTATCTTAATATCAACATCAAAACTTGGAACTTATTTTCAAACAAAAGTTTATGTTCTTCTGTGTTACCCCGTGGAGGAACTTTTGGGGGGGGAGGTCTGTACCGGGCGGTACACCTCCACACCGTTTATTTAAAAGTTGCGCCAGTTGAAACTCCTCTTCTGGAGGAAGTCTGAACTTTATCTACGGTCTTAATTTCCAAATTTCTCAGAAGATGTCACTACCTGGAAATTTTTGAGTTTGTGAACTGTGTCATTTTCGACGTACTGTTGTCTTGCTTGTATTAAGAAGTGTGAACTTTCTCTTCTAGAGGACACTACTGAAGATCAACAACAGTGCACCCTAGTGCGGAGTCAAAGAACTATTTTGTTGGAGAAAATTTAATTTCAGGAGTTTGTTCTTTGTTAAATTTCTTTCTGTCATTGTTTAAGTTGGCAATATTTACCCCTTTCTTCCCCTTGTTTTGAATGTATCCAATCACGAATTTTTTCAATTAATTTCTGACCAATCTGGTGTATCTTTCCCCAACTTGAATCTGTTGCGGGGTCCTACCCAATAAAATCTTTGTGGGAGGGTGTTTTCTTTCCCCTAACGCCTAGAACTTTCTGCGAGAGTATTTAAACTGCTGATTTTAGGGTCTCCGGGCACTTCTGTTCCATCTTTCAGTGTATTAAGTACATAGCAGGAGGCGGGAAGCGCCTCTTTCCTCGGCAGCGGTCAACAATAAGGTAATGGCCGATTAATAAATTTTTCTTTGCCAGCTCAGCAGTTTAACTTTCGGGGCAGGTTCTAAGCGTTCCCCTATGTAACCTTTTCCTAAAATGTAACTTCTCTTTTCTTCTATTCTCTTGTAAAGCGACATACTGGGATAGAGAGTGTTAACCCTCTCGAGCTCCCACTCACATTGTTTGAGGTGAACTTATTTTTTGCAACCTATTCGTCAGTAATGTAAGTTAGTAGTTTCTTAAGTCACCTCTGTAGTATGGGGTTAGCCCTTGCATCAGTGGCCTTAGAGCCAAAATAGGTCTTAAAGACAAAGTGTATTAGGAGTGCAAGTTCGCCTCCTCTCAAATTGTGATTTTAGAGGTCATGTATTACCTTTCTTGTCATTTAACAGACCTCAGTAGATTGGGTATTTTGCCCCTGTGTATATGTCCTTTGAGGACGGCTTAAAGGTGGAGTTCGGAGTGGCCTATGATAGGCTTGTATTTTAAGGGGAAGTTGCCCTTTTTGAGAATTGTGTTTCTGCCTCAAGGAGGCTTTTGGATGTATTTGGAAGCCGGTGTTTCTGGCATGTTTGGGGGTTTTCGGCCCCTTTGTTGTATGGTGTTCATTGTAAGGTTGGGCTCATGGCTCAAGAATTATGTTTCTGACTTTTTGAAGCCCCAAATGGGGTACCTATGTAAATGTATTTGTCAATCGTGTTTCGGCTACTAAGTACCTGTTCTATTTGTTGTTACCTAATTTTGAAAAGAAAATATAACCTTGTTAAATTTTAAAATTAATTTCACTTTAGTAGCTTGAGACCCCTTCACCACCCAGCACCTTCTTTCATGCATAACTACCACCAAAACACGGTAACAATAATAATAATAATAATAATAATAATAATAATAATAATAATAATAATAATAATAATAATAATAATAATAATAATAATAATAATAATAATAATAATAAATATTAAAATTGCCCCCTTGCCCCCCAAACCAATAATTACCCAACGTAGTTTGGGGGGCAAGGGGGCAATATTAATATTCATAATAATAATCATAATAATAATAATAATAATAATAATAATAATAATAATAATAATAATAATAATAATAATAATAATAATAATAATAATAATCACATGGAAAGAACATGAAAGAATTAAAAGAGAAGAGTTTTGCAGAAAACTGTGCCCTGTGTCCTCAGAAGAATTCTTGACTGTCCACGAGAATTAGCAAGTCTTTTCCTCAAATCTTTGTTTAGATTTTTTCTCAAAGCCTTCTTTTGCCATGGCAATTCTTTTCTTAATATCTGTCGTGCAGAGCACAGTTTTCTGCAAAACGTTAAGAATTTCACCTTATTTTCTTGACACGGCACAAGCCCAAAAGCCTATACAATATCATGTCTATAAGTACGGGCCGTGAAAACATTAATGGCAAGTTAGCAAGTCTTTGCCTCAAATCTTTGTTTAGTGGCCCACAAAGTAATTTAGATTTTTTCTTGAACCCTTCTTTTGCTATGGCAATTCTTTTCTTAATATCTGTCGTGGAATACATATAGTCTCTGATCATACTTCCCAAATACTTACTGACTTGCTCTATTTCTTCTCCCCCTATACTAATACGACAACTTCTACCTCTTCCTCCAATTATCATACTTTTGGTCTTCTTCTTATTAATTCTCATTCCATATTCTTCTAGTTTCATGTTGAGTTCATCTAACATTTGTATCATTTCACGTTCGCTTTCTCCCAACACAACCATATCATCTGAAAATCTTATACACCCTACTCTCCTACCTCCAACACAAACTCCACTTTTTCCATTAAAACTTTCATTGATTATTTCTTCGAGATAGATGTTGAACAGTGAAGGTGATAAAGAGCAGCCTTATTTTACACCTCTTCCTAATTCAATTTCTTCACTCATCTCATCTCCTATTCTCAGTCCTGCTCTCTGGCTTAAATACAAATTCTTTGTTAGCTTTCTATTCCTCCACATATAAACAATCTTATCAAACGTACAATCTTATTTTTGATGTTATATTGTTCCCTAAATCATTTGCATATATTAAAAATAGTAATGGGCCGATTATACTACCCTGTGGAATTCCCTTCCATACTTTCTCTTCCTGTGATACATGGTATCCTACTTTGACTTTTTGAACCATTGAATTTAGAAATGTTCTTATCTAACATATAACCCTTTTGTCCAATCCTATTCCCTCCAATTTCTTTAAAAATATTCCATCTTCCACTCTGTCAAATGCCTTGGAAAGGTCTATGGCTATACAATCCAACTGGCCTCCTGAATCCAACTGATCGATATGTCCTGCTGAAATCCCACCAGTTGTGCCTCACAAGAAAATTTCTTTCTAAATCCATACTGGCTCCTCATGAACCAATTTTTATCTTCACACACCCTTCTAATATACTTTTCTATTAAACTCTACAGTATTTTACAAACTATACTGGTCAGGCTGACTGGTCTGTACTTCTCAGGTTTCCTTTTATCACCCTTTCCTTTATAAATTGGTATTATTATAGATTCCTTCCATTCCTTTGGTATTACATTATTATTTATGACAGTCAATGAGAAATTTTAAATAGGGCACTAGGTACCACCTCAGTGTCTTCAATATCTCCCCAGTAACTTGATCACTCCCTGCTGCTCTTCCTTGCTGAAGCAGTTGGATTTCTCTGAAAATATTTTGTGAATGAGAAGCTTCTTGTTTCCTTATGTGTCTCTCCTTCTCTATCTTCTGTTTCAGTTTCCAGCTCCTGACAACCTTCTACTGAACTATGAATTCCCTACTAATTACATTTGCTTTCTCATTATCTGTTAAAATGTGTTTACCCCCTTCTCCCACCATTATGGGAATTTGGATTCCTTTTTCCTTTTGATTCCTAATATATGACTACTGCTTTTTTGATTTCCCTTTATGGTCATTACCCTCATGAAATATGCCATTCATGTAATTCTCTTTTGCTTCCTTCTTCACTCTATTAAGTTCCCTTATTAGCTGTTTTCTAGTTTCTCTATTCCCCCTACCCGCTTTGATTATCCTGTTTGTAATTCTACATTTTCTTTTTAATTTCCTTGTTTCCCTTGTATAATAAACAGGGTATGAGATAATTTTACACTTCCTAACAGGTACAAATCTCTTCTCTCCTTCCTAAATGATCTCTCCCACCCACACACACATAGCGTTAGCATCAGGAAGGGCATCCACTAGTGCGAACCTCAGGAAACTGGGATAAAGGCCAGGAACGTAAAAACATCTCTTAAGTACCGTACATCCAAAACGTTGATTCATATGAACTGATAACAAATATGAAGACAAAATGAAGTATAAGTTTCTGGCCTTAAAACCAACTTAAAACTTGGAAACATCCTGATTAGAGAAAAGGGGAATGGCAGCTGGATCATGTATTTATGGACAAATCCTTTCACAGAGAAATCTACAATGTTAAAGTATTAAGAGGAGTAGATACAGGTTCAGATCATTACATAGTCAAAATCAAAATTAAGTTCACACCACTAAAAAAGTAACCAAAATGCAATAAACAAAAAAAGGAACTTTGATCCACAACAATTAATTAGAAATGATAAATATAGAGAAGTCACACAAAACATAAAACTGACAGATAACTTAGAAGAACTGGTTCCAAATCTCAGGCAACAAGCTAAAAATTTAGCCCCATTGCACCCACGTAAAAGACATGCCCGGTGGACCTCAGAATGTGACAAAATTCATGAAGAAAGAAATCAGTCATAGTTAAAATTTTAAACACACAAAACAGAAGAAAGTGCAACCAACCTCAAAAATATCAGGAAAAAGTTCACACAAATTATCAGGCAAACCAGGAGACAATCACAGAAAGATCTAATTGACTCAATAGAAGAAAATGACCACAAAACCAATTCCAGAGACTCTTACAAAATGTTTGGAAGACAACTACAAAAATTTGCCTCTCCCACGTTAATGCTGAAAAGTGAGGATGGAAAAACGAAACATAATGACAAGGAAAATGTCAAAATCATGGCAAAAGCATTCATTAAACTTTTGAACTGTGAAGAACCCCAGGAAATTTTAACAATTAATACAGACACGCCCATCAAGACCCTGCCTGAACTCACAAACTCCACAACAATCCAAGAGGTAGAAACAGCACTGAGAGAGTTGAAAAATTATAAGGCATGCAGAGAGGATCCAGTTTTCACAGAAATGTGGAAATATGCCCGTGATACAGTTTGAACATCCTTACATATGGTCCCAACAAAAATCTGGATAACAGAAAAGTTCCCCGAACATTGGACCACAGCCATAACCCACCCACTGCACCAAAAAATAGATAAAAACAATCCAGATAATTACAGAGGTATCTCTCTCTTAGACTGCACATACAAGATTTTCTCCAAAATCCTATACAGAAGGATCAAAGAGCAACTAGAGGAAGAATTAGGTGAATACCAAGGAGGCTTCAGACCTTGGAGAAGCTGTGCAGAATATATCATCACTTTAAAATTAGCCATAGCATATTACAAGAAACAAGACAAACCTCTTGCAATAACCTTTGTGGATTTTAAAAATGCTTACGACTGTATCCATAGACCTTCAATGTTAAAAATCTTAAGAAGTTTCGGGCTCCATCCAAAATTAATCATATTGATAGAACTCACCTTAACCAACACTAAATCAAAAGTCAAGTTCAGAGGGGAATTCTCTGAGCCATTCATCAGGTTTAAGACAAGGAGATCGCCTGTCACCACTGCTGTTCAACTGTGCTTTGGAATATTTAATGGGGGAATGGTACAAGATTAACCCACAGAACATCCGAATTGGAAGACCCAAAGACCCAAGTTTAAATTGCCTAGGATTTGCTGATGACCTTGCTCTCTTGTCTAGCAATATTCAAGAAACCAGACAACAAGTTAAATCACTACAGGAAATAGCACAGAAAATTGGTCTTGGAATATCTTTTGAAAAGACAGTAATCATGTTTACTGACCCACCACTCATAAACAAAATTGCCATAGGAAACCAAGAAATCAAAATTGTAGATAAATTTAAATATCTGGGAGAAATCACATCATATAACCTCAATGAAAAGCCAACATGGCATAACAGAACAAATACAGTAAAATGACCAGAGCACAATATGTTGCCACGAATACCTACAACAAAAAGGGCCTGTCAATAGCAACAAAATTAAAACACTACGATCAATCAATCAATCAATCAATCAATCAATCAATCAATCAATCAATCAATCAATCAATCAATCAATCAATCAATCGATCGATCGATCGATCGATCAATCAATCAATCAATCAATCAATCAATCAATCAATCAATCAATCAATCAATCAATCAATCAATCAATCAATCAATCAATCAATCAATCAATCAATCAATCCTGATCTGCAGATCTGCATTTAGGGCAGTCGCCCAGGTGGGAGATTTCCTATCTGTTGTTTTCCTAGCCTTTTCTTAAATGATCTCAAAGAAATTGGAAATATATTGAACATCTCCCTTGTTATGTTATTCCAATCCATAACTCCCCTTCCTATAAATGAATATTTGCCCCAATTTGTCTTCTTGAATTCCAACTTTATCTTCATATTGTGATCTTTCCTACTTTTAAAGAGGCCACTCAAACTTTGCCTGCTAATGTCATTCCACGCCATCTCTCTGCTGACAGCTCGGAACATACCACTTATTAAAATTTATAATTAATTTGTTGAAAACCACCTGTTCAATACTTTACAGTCTTTATCTTATATCAAGATTGTTATGGTACGTGTTTCACCTGTCATACCAGGCATCATCAGCCATAAATTCTGTACTCTGTAAGTCAGAGCTGTGGAATGAATGTTATATTTAAAATTATCCTTAGAAACTAGTTATTTACAATAATTTACAATGATGTATAAGAACATTATGGTCACATTTTGGGTTGAATTGGTTAATCTTGTCTTAAAGGTTTATCATATTTATGTTCCCATCTATGGAGACAATGTGAAAATAATATTAACATATATAATACTGATACTAGGTTGACAATTGAAGTCAAATAGGAGTCAAAATATTTACAACACATTTTTCAGTGTGTACAAGAAATACTTAAGATTGGCTTAAAATGATTTATGGATTAGCTAAAATCTTCTCTAGATTAAAATATTTTCCTTTTAAAACGAGAGGCTTTATTAATAATAATCAAAGTGAAAATGCTGGTTGGATAGCAAGTGTAGCTAGTGACGGGTACTTCATCAAGTCTCATTCATATGATAAGTTATTCCATCTTCTCTTTAAGTATGCAAGTGTGCTGCCTAGGTCGTGAGGCTTGTGAAGTTATCACCTGTGTAAGTCTGAAGAGGAGTTCAACTGGATTCTTAGGTGTAATTGAAACTGCTATGTGATGCGTGTTGAAGCCCTTTAGACTTTTAAGAGAGATGTCTGGCAGTGTTGCTTGTGTGAGATTTGATCAAGTACGCTTCACTAGCTACACTTGCTATCCAACTAGCATTTTCACTTTGAATATTATTAATAAAGACTCTCGTTTTAACAAGGAAAAGATTTTAATCTACATAATATTTTAGCTAATTCACAAATCATTTTAAGTTAAGCGTACTGATTTCTTGTACACACTGAAAAATCTGTTGTAAATATTTTGACTCCTATTTGACTTCAGTTGTCAACCTAGTAGGCTATCAGTATTATGTATGTTAATATTATTTTCACATTGTCTCCATAGATGGGAACATAAATATGATAAACCTTTAAGACAAGATTAACCAATTCAATCTAAAATGTGACCATAATGTTCTTATATATCATTGTAAATCATTGTAAATAACTAGTTTCTAAGGATAATTTTAAATATAACATTCATTCTAGAGCTCTGACTTAGAGTATAGAATTTATGGCTGATGATGCCTGCTATGACAGGTGAAATATGTACCATAACAATCTTAATATAATGATTATATCATAGTCAGAAAGACTGTAAAGTATTGAACAGGTGGTTATCAATAAAGTCATTGTAAATTTTAATATATTGAACTTCAATACAGTTTAATAATGAAATTAATCACATGCATACAACTTAGTCAAGCAGCTCGTCTTCTTTCTCCCAATTCTTCCCAGCCCAAACTTTGCAACATTTTTGTAACGCTACTCTTTTGTCGGAAATCACCCAGAACAAATCGAGCTGCTTTTCTTTGGATTTTTCCCAGTTCTTGAATCAAGTAATCCTGGTGAGGGTCCCATAGACCAGAACCATACTCTAGTTGGGATCTTACCAGAGACTTATATGCCCTCTCCTTTACATCCTTACTACAACCCCTAAACACCCTCATAACCATGTGCAGAGATCTGTACCCTTTATTTACAATTCCATTTATGTGAATACCCCATTGAAGATCTTTCCTTATATTAACACCTAGATACTTATCATGATCCCCAAAAGGAACTTTCACCCCATCAACGCAGTAATTAAAACTGAGATGACTTTTCCTATTTGTGAAATTCACAACCTGACTTTTAAGCCTGTTTATAATTATAGGCCTACCATTGCCTGCTGTCCATCTCACAACATTATCAAGGTCATGTTTAAGTTGCTCACAATCTTGTAACTTATTTATTACTCTATACAGAATAACAACACCCACAAAAAGCCTTTCCTCTGATTCCACTTGTTCACTCATATCATTTATATATAAGAAAACATAAAGGTCCAATAATACTGCCTTGAGGAATTCCCATCTTAATTATTACAGGGTCAGATAAAGCTTCGCCTACTCTAATTCTCTGATCTATTTTCTAGAAATATAGCAACCCATTCAGTCACTCTTTTGTCTAGTCGATTTGCACTCATTTTTGCCAGTAGTCTCCCATGATTCACCCTATCAAATGCTTTAGACAGGTGAATCACGATACAGTTCACTTGACCTCCTGAATCCGAGATATCTGCTATACCTTGCTGGAATCCTAATAGTTGAGATTTCCTAAAACCAAACCCTTCTATCGAACCAGTTATTAATTTTGCAATCATGTCTAATATAATCAGAAAGAATGCCTTCCCAAAGCTTACATGCAATGCATGTCAAACTGACTGGCCTGTAATTTTCAGCTTTATGTCTATCACCCTTTCCTTTATACACAGGGGCTACTATAGCAACTCTTCATCCATTTGGTATAGCTCCTTCAACCAAACAATAATCAAATAAGTACTCAGATATGGTACTATATCCCAGCCCATTGTCCTTAGTATATCCCCAGAAATCTTATCAATTCCAGTTGCTTTTCTAGTTTTCAACTTATGTATCTTATAAATGTCATTGTTATCATATGTAAATTTTAATACTAACTTCTTTAGCATTAGTCACCTCCTCTATCTGAACATTATCCTTGTAACCAACAATCTTTATATACTCCTGACTGAATACTTCTGTCTTTTGAAGATCCTCACATATACACGCCCCTTGTTCATTAATGATTCCTGGAATATCTTTGCAAGCTGTTTCTGCCTAAAAGTACCTATACATACTCTTCCATTTTTCACTAAAATTTGTATGACTGTCAATTATGCTTGCAATCATGTTATCCTTAGCTGCCTTCCTTGCTAGATTCAATTTCCTAGCAAGTTCCTTCAATTTCTCCTTACTTCCACAGCTATAACTCAATTTCTTTCCAATCTGCACCTCCTTCTTAGTCTCTTTATTTCTCTATTATAACAGGGTGGGTATTTATCATTCCTTACCACCTTTAAAGGTACAAACCTGTTTTACATTCCTCAACAATTGCTTTAAATCCATCCCAGACTCTGTTTACATTTTTATTTACCGTTTTCCACCAGTCATAGTTTACTTTTTAAAAACTGCCTCATGCCTAATTTAACTAAACAGTCACTCAACCAGAAATAACATACGCAAGTGAAACCATCTTCGAAACAACTAACACTGCACAAATAGACAAAATACTCAAGATAGAGAGGATAATCATTAGAACGTGCACCAAGAAATTATATCAAACAGATGGACACTTGAGAGTAGCTTCTAATGAAACCGTCTACAAGGAAACAGAACCAGTAATGAGCACAATCAGGTAGAAACGCATTTCATTTTTTGGACATCTAATCAGGACACCAGAGGATAGGATTGTTATGACCGTACACGAATGTCATTTATAATTAAACACGAACACCTTGCTTACACAAATACTGTATTGAAAAGTGTCTCATGATACACTGACATAAAGCTACAAAGAATAACACAGTTTCTATATAAATGCTGTGGTCGACATGCGCGCATTCTACTGGGATATAACAGTCTCCCACACTTATTTTTGAAGAAGAGAATTTGGTGATAATTTAAGTAACATAGTCCTTAAGGTACTGCGGCGGATGGCGTGTCCTATCTGGTCGGCAGGTTAGGTTTGGGGGTGGAGGTCCGTTTTCTTCTGCTTCAAGTCTTCAATTTTGCATGTCTTCTTCTGCCTTGAGTCCTTGATTACTCCCAGGGATTGGCTCATTCATCCGGTCAGTGAAGATGAAAGGTTGTTTATATTCAGGATGTTCTTCTTGTTGACTTGGGCCTAATTTCTGATCAGTGATTGTTCCCGTCTTCTTCGGAACCTCTGTTCTAAGTATTTGGTCAATATGTCTTTTGAGGCTATAACCATCGTCTAGCTGAATCTGGTAATGTAGAATACCGAACTTCCCAATGACTACTCCATACTTCCATGTCATTTTATTCCCTTCATTCTCCCACGCTTAGATTGCGATGTCCATGAGTCTCCTCTTGATTTCGTTCCTGTTTGATTGGTCGAATAACGTCTAGTTTGATCCGTAATGGCCTGTTCAGGTACAGTTCAGCTAGTGATTTTCCACACTCTAGAGGGGTGGCACGATATTTCAGAAGGATCTCTTGCACTTTTCTGGATATAGACAAGGGCTCATTCGACATAGCTTTTAGTCGACGTTTTAGCGTCTAGATGTTTCGTTCAGCCATTCCGTTAGTTGCTGGATGCCCAGGAGCTGTGAATTTTTGGAATATACCGTGTTCCCTACAGAAGGATTTGAATAGGTCACTTACAAATATTGTAGCGTTATCAGAGACTATCGCTATTGAGAATCCATGAAATGAAAATATTTCTCTTAATAGCTCAATTGTCTTCACAGATGTCGGAGCTTCTTGAATTACTTTGATTTCTGCCCACCTGGATTTTGCATCAACAATTAGAAGGAAGTAGAAACTTTGAAATGGACCTGCATAATCCATGTGGACGCGGCTCCAGTTGTCTGTAGGGACGTCCCAATGGTGAATCGGTGCTTTTGCTGGAGAGGATCGAATGTCAGCGCAGGCCTGACAAGATTTTACCATTTTCTCAATATCCTTATCGATATTCTTCCAGTAGCAATAACGCCTTGCTAATGGTTTCATTTTTGTAATACCTATGTGTGTGCTATGTAATTCCTTCAGGACTAATGGCTGGAGTTTTGATGGAATGACGACTCTTTGACCCTTGAATAAGATTCCATCATCTAGCGTGAATTCATTTTCTATGGATTCAGGTGACATGAGCTCTGCTTTGATTTTTGATAACAATTCATCGTTTTCTGTTGAAATTCGAATATTGTCAGAATTTAATTCCGTGGTTGCTATTTCAGCGATGGTTGAATAACAGAGTTTATGAACTTCGTCATTGAACACTATATCTTTTGAAATGTGTGATTGATTGATCGCTGCTCTTGACAAGCAGTCAACGTTGATATGTTCTGAACCTTTTTTATATTCAACTTCATAGTTAAATCCCGAAAGAAATGAAGCATATCTTAATAATCTAGCAGAAGTCATAGCTGGTAATCTTGAATTCTGATGGAAGATTCTGGCAAGTGGGCTATTGTCTGTTATCAACCTAAACTTGCATCCAAATAGATACATATAAAAATAGTTGCTAGAGCCTCACGATCCAGCTGGCTGTAGTTACATTCAGCTTAAGACAAGGACCTTGAAGCAAATGCGATAGGCTTTTCAACATCATCAACAATGTGTGACAGGACTCCAGCAATGCCTGTTGGACTGGCGTCACAAGCTAGAACCAGTGGTAGATCTGCATTATAAGGTGTCAGCACTCGATCACTTGCAATCTCGTCCTTTAGTCTGGCAAATGCTGATTCACAAGAACTAGTCCAATGGAACTTCTTATTCTTGTGGAGAAGCTGCCTCAAGGGGTAGGTCATAGTTGAAGTATTTGGAATGAATCTTGAATAACATGTTATCATTCCAAGAAATCTTCAAACATCGTCTGTATTGACCGGACAAGGCATTTCAAATATTGCTTTAACTTTTGCTGATGACTTCATGATTTTATTATATTCAGTAACATGGCCCAGATATTCGATGCTGGTTTCAAAGAAAGCAATAGAGAAAGAAATAGAGTTAGAAATGGCTGTGCAAGTAAGGAGAAATTGAAGGAACTTACTAGGAAATTGAATCTAGCAAAGAAGTCAGCTAAGGATAACATGATGGCAAGCATAATTGGTGGCCACACTAATTTTAGTGAAAAATGGAAGAGTATGTATAGGTACTTTAAGGCAGAAACAGGTTCCAAGAAGGACATTCCAGGAATAATTAATGAACAAGGGGAGTGTGTATGCGAGGATCTTCAAAAGGCAGAAGTATTCAGTCAGCAGTATGTAAAGATTGTTGGTTACAAGGATAATGTCCAGGTAGAGGAGGTGACTAATACTAAAGAAGTATAAAATTTACCTATGACAGCAATGACATTTACAGTAAGATACAAAAGTTGAAAACTAGAAAAGCAGCTGGAATTGATAAGATTTCTGGGCATATACTAAAGACAATGGGTTGGGATATAGTACCATATCTGAAGTACCGGTACTTGTTTGATTTTTGTTTGCATGAAGGAACTTTACCAAATGAATGGAGAGTTGCTATAGTAGCCCCTGTGTATAAAGGAAAGGGTGATAGGCATAAAGCTGAAAATTACAGGCCAGTCAGTTTGACGTGCATTGTATGTAAGCTTTGGGAAAGCATTCTTTCTGATTATATAAGACATGTTTGCAAAATTAATAAATGGTTTGACAGCAGGCAGTTTGGGTTTAGGAAAAGGTTATTCCACTGAAGCCCAACTTGTAGGATTCCAGCAAGATATAGCAGATATCCTGGATTCAGGAGGTCAATTGGACTGTATTGCGATTGACTTATCTACGGCATTTGATAGGGTAGATCATGGGAGACTACTGGCCAAAAAAGAGTGCAATTGGACTTGACAAAAGAGTGACTGAATGGGTGGCTCTGTTTCTAGAAAATAGAACTCAGAGAATTAGAGTAGGTGAAGCTTTATGTGTCCCTATAAAAGTTAAGAGGGGAATTCCTCAAGGCAGTATTATTGGACCTTAATGTTTTCTTATATATATATCAATGATATGTGTAAAGAAGTGGAATCAGAGATAAGGCTTTTCGCAGATGATGTTATTCTGTACAGATTAATAAATAGGTTAGAAGATTGTGAGCAACTGCAAAATGACCTCGATAATGTTGTGAGATGGACAGTAGGCAATGGTATGATGATACACTGGGATAAAAGTCAGGTTGTGAGTTTCACAAATAGGAAAAGTCCTCTCAGTTTTAATTACTGCGTTGATGGGGTGAAAGTTCCCTTTGGGGATCATTGTAAATACCTAGGTATAAATATAAGGAAAGATCTTCATTGGGGTAATCACATAAATATGATTGTAAATAAAGGGTACAGATCTCTGCACATGGTTATGAGAGTAATTAGGGGTTGTAGTAAGGATGTAAAGGAGAGAGCATATTTGTCTCTGGTGAGACCTCAACTTGAGTATGGTTCCAGTGTATGGGACCCTTACCAGGATTACTTGATTCAGGAACCGGAAAAAATCCAAAGAAAAGCAGCTCGATTTGTTCTGGGCGATTTCCGACAAAAGAGTAGCTTTACAAAAATTTTATAATTTTGGGCTGGGAAGACTTGGGAGAAAGGAGACGAGCTGCTCGACTAAGTGGTATGTACATTAAAACAAGAATAATAGTTAACACCACCTTCCAATACTTATCTTTCCTTATATTTAGGAAATAAACATTACAACAGGCGTTGTAAGATGGGACATGTTTTGCTTAACAGTCGTAAGCATCATCAGCCAAAAATAAATCTTAGCCTAAAGTTAGGTCAGGGCTCTGAACCTAGTGTCCTTAACATATACGGCACCCTAAGAATCAACATTTATATTTACAAAATGAAAATAGGCTTAAAACTAGTGTGAAAAAACATAGAATGTTACAACATGGCTAAGAGAAAAAACACAATCGAGTTGAGACAGAGGTTAAGAACAGAAAGTACAATACAGAGCTGGTAGTGAAATAATTAAAATCATTAGGATATCATTGTTACCAGTCAGTCAATCAGAATGTTCAAACATCTTACAACACCTGTTGTAATGTTTATTTCCTAAATATAAGGAAAGATAAGTATTGGAAAGGTGGTGTTACTATTATTCTTGTTTTAATGTTCATATCTGATGTCCAATACGGTCTACAATGAGATTTATTACTTGTAAGTGGTATGTTCCGAGCTGTCAGTGGAGAGATGGCATGGGAGGACATCAGTAGACGAATAAGTTTGGATGGTGTCTTTAAAAATAGGAAAGATCACAATATGAAGATAAAGTTGGAATTCAAGAGGACAAATTGGGGCAAATATTCGTTTATAGGAAGGGGAGTTAGGGATTGGAATAACTTACCAAGGGAGATGTTCAATAAATTTCCACTTTCTTTGCAATCATTTAAGAAAAGGCTAGGAATACAACAGATAGGGAATCTGCCACCTGGGCGACTGCCCTAAATGCAGATCAGTAGTAGTGATTGAACACACTTCCTTTGATTTAGATGCAAGTCGAATTCTTTGAGCCTTTGAAGGCAGGCAAATAGGTTTTGTTGACATTCTGTTTTTGTAAAACCATGAATAATAATGTCATCAAAATATGAATGAGTTTTTGATAGTCCAGATAAAACTTGATCTATGATTCTATTAAATTCGGACGGAGCTGTTTTTATACCAAAGGAAAGACGATGCATGCGATATGTACCTCGATGTGTTGATATGGTTTGGATCTTGCTGCTCTCTTCATCAACCTGGAGATGAAGATATCCTTTATATATGTCCAGGTGGCAAAAGTACCTCGAGTTTTTCAAGCTATTTAGGATGTCATCCACTTTCCAAATTGGGTAGTTTGCTGCTACTAATTTGTCATTGACGCCTATCTTGTAATCAACGCAAAGTCGAACTCCGCCATCGGACTTTGGAATCACTACTAGTGGCGAACCCCAATGACTGTAATTGATTTTTGAGATTATCCCACCGGCTTCTAAATCGTCTAATTCTTTTTCTACTTTCTCCCGTAAGGCATATGAAACATCACGTTCTTTATGAAAGACTGGCTTGGCATCCTTACGGAGCTGAAGAGACACTTTCAAATTTGACACACACCCTATCTTTTCTTTGAAAATTTCTGGAAATCTCTTGATTATCTCAGTAATACTACCGACTGACTGTATATCAATATGACTAGTATTTGATTCCGCTTCACGGTCAATTTCTTGAAGATTAATACAAAGGTGACGGATCCAGACACGCCCCAGAAGTGGTTCAAAGTCGTCCGGTACTACATATAACTCTTCAGATGAAGTTCTATTCTATAAGAAACAGTAACGTTAACCTTGCCATCAGGTAAAAACACATTCTTAGTATAAGAACGAAATGCAACATCTGATTTCTGGAGTTATACACGTAAGTCAAGCGCTTTGAAACTAGAACGTGATAGCAAGGTAAAACCTGCCCCAGAATCTACTTCAAATCTCTGGGGTATTCCTTCTATAAGAACTGTAGCAGTGTTCTCCCCAGAAATTTTTGTCAGCCGGGTGGCAGGAATAAGTGGCTGGGTGGAGGAATACTACTTCAAAAATGAGTGATAAAATTTCAATAAATAAATTGTTTATCCCCCTTTGGTTGATATAGGTGGGGCACATGCTTGGATTAACAATAATGTTAGAGAGGTAAACATAAACTGAAAAATTGACTTCACTGTTATCACCAACAAGACAAAATCAGATATATCTTTTTCTACCATTAAAAAATTGAAATTTACTTTTAGCATGATATTTTATATGTTGGTTCTTCTTTGAGGCCCAGCTGTCTGCAGCCCTTACATAATTGAATTCTGTTGAGTCTGGTCCCTCTAGTGAAATCAGCATCAAATTGTTGAGTGTGCTCTGCTTCATATAATTCCTCAAAGAGGTTTTAACTCTCTTCAAAGCCAAAAATCCCTTTTCACATTCAGGTGTGCTCACTGGTATGGACAGTCCAATAGCAGCTAGTTTTGCTAAATTTGGAAAGAATTCCTTAAGCTTGCATGTTGTTGCAAACTTCATCATTATTTGTTTAGATCTTAATCCAATGTAGGACTCTCCTTGGAACATTTTTGATGCAACAGACCATTCCAGTATAGCGCGATTGTAATTTATGACTGGAGGGCTTCCCATTTTAGAGTGAAAATCAAGAAGCAACTCAGAAGCTTCATTCTGATCTTGACTTTTTGCATGAAACACTCTTGAAAAGCAGGAAAAGATGGGCATATCTGGAAATCTGTGTTCTAGATGTTGGATAACAGTATCTATGAACTTTTTATAAATTGTTGTCTTGAAGGTCAAAATATCGACATCTGAATAACTGATGTGGAAGTCTGACCATTCACCAGCAAGATGATGACTCAGACTATGAAAATGATTTCCTGGAGTGTCTTTCAATTGTAAGACGCTGAGTTTTGTGGCTTCTAAGATTGGCTCAATTTCTGTCAAGTCAATATCTTGCGTTTGCCAAGCTCTAGACAATGTGCACAGAAGAGGTAAGATATCTGAAAGCATCATAATTGCAGCTAAGAAATTGTATGTCTTTATGTTCTTGCTTAAGCCTACAGCTGTAATATCATTCCTTTCAGTGGCCTCTCTTTCAAGTGAAGCTACAACACTCACCATTGATATTCTTAGAGACTGTACAGCAGAGTTATGAGACAACCATTTAGTATCACTGGCCAATTTTAGTTTAATTTGAGTGCTGTCCATGATATTCTGAATTTCAGTTAAACCAACCATCCTGACTGAGTAATTTTGAAAAAAGAAAAAGAGTTGTTTTAAAATGTCATTAAATTTCACTAAATAAGGCACTTCAGCTGCTGCCTGGGCACTAGCAAGTGCCAATCTGTGGTTAATGCAGTGACGGTTTACCATGAGTCCATTCGTTTTCTCTCTTAGCAGTGTTGCTACTCCCTTTTGCTTACCAATCATTACAGCTGCCCCATCAGCTCCTAGACCTACCAAATTACAAGTTTTTAACGCTAAATTTTCAAGGATTTCAGTTAGTTTATTTGTTATTGTCTCAACTTTACCATCAATGATGTTGCAGGTTGACACAAAACTAACATTAACCTCTTTTTCAAGTTGGTTGACATATTTTATGTACACAATAAGTTGCTTCAGTACAGAAATATCTGTAGTTTCATCACACAGAACAATGAAATAATCTGATGAATGTATGTTCTTTAATATTTCACATCTAATTTCTGAAGCTATAACATCAAGTAACTCCTGCATTATTCTTTCTGAAGTATAATTGGCATTATCACCAATATTAAGATGCTCTAGATATGTACAACCCATAGCCTCACAGTGTTTGAGCAATTTTCCGTATAATGTAGTGTGTGGTAGCTCATTTGTTGCCAACCAATACATTGATCTTAGGGCTCCGAGAAAGCATCTCTCTGTAAATTGTTGAAAACAGAAACTGATTTTTCTATTTCCCCAAATCCAGTTTCTTCGAATGCATGTCTTTCACTTAAGTTTGAACAAGAATCGGTATGCAGCTTGCTTTGTTCATGGTCAACTAAACTCTCCTTTCGAAGTCTTGCACATGGTATAGTCACCCAAGTCACTTCCTTCTTTGTCGGTTTCTTCAATGAACATTTTATACATGTGGAACAAAACATACCATTTTCTTTCACAACTAATCACGTAAATTGCTTAAACCAGTCACTGCTGATGCCCGATAAGCGGTGTTTAGAAGAATGTTTCACTTGTGGTTTTTCATTTTGAATACTTTCCACTTCACCAGATGAGCCGGCCTAAGCAATGTCCTTTTCGGAAATCTCTCCTGCTGTTGAATTATTACTTTTACTAGGTTCTTTCTTAAAGAAACTTAGAAGAGTAGATGTTTGACGAGATTTCCTGCTCATTTTGAAAACACAGAATTTGGCGTCTAAAACACGAAGAAATGAAACGGGCAGTTTATTTAGGTAATTCCCGCCGAGAGATTGAAAATAATACCAATATTCGTGATGAATTAGAAAGTAAAGTACAAATGGAAAACACTGACAACAATAGTTAAAATGTAGTTAAATCGGAACTATGATTCAACTGAAGTCCATTGTTAGCAGTAGTAAATGTTAAAGAAACCAAAAGAACAACGAACTAACAGATTTGCTTCGAAAACAACTAAGTTGGTGATACTGAACACTATGTATTTGCTAACACCACACACAGTAGAGTCAATACGCGACACTTACGGATTTTGCCTTGCTAAAATGGGAGACAATTCGACGGTGGCGCTCCTAGTGACTTGACCTGAACGAATCGCGCTAAATTCAAATATTAATGGAAATGTATATACGGAAGTGGATAAATAAATTAAGTCTAGAAAGAAAGTGGTATTGAGATATTAATTTCGAAGTTGCTAAAGCAATTCTGGATAAATTAATGAAGAATTATTTAAAAGGTTATTATTTAAAGACTGAAATTAGACACATAAACAAGATATGAAATGGGCTGCTGTGAAATGGCTTGATCTTTCATTTATGCGTTACTTTTTTAGCTTTAGCATTCCTGCCTGAACGTTTACGGTTGGATTTGTCTTTTTTCTCATTTAAAAATATTGTATGATCACATTAAGACACTTGTCAATAAAAATATCGGCACATTCCTTATACACATGATGCAATGAAAACATTTAAAAGCTGGACAATTTTCCTCTTAACATGAAGCCTACTAACAGAAAGAAAAACTATAAAATTCCGGCTTTAATCTGAGAAGAGGGATTATAGAAAGAAAAGTATGAAAATGTTGTCGATAGTGATGTTTTGAAGAATATTTGCGTACAATTAGAGTAAAAATGTAACATACTCTTGGCTGTATAGTCGAGGATTTTTAAAGTCGCTGGCATGGAAATGATCTGAACAGATCTTATAATTCTTATATAAGCGTAACGCTCCTTCTTTCTTGTACACCTTATCCAAATCACTTCTGTGACATTTCAAAACCCACAGATCACACCTACCACAACACATCGGTATTGAAGGTTAACTGCTGCACTATACAATAAAATATGCGTATTACATTTTATGCCAGTTAAAATATGGGTCGAGCAGGTCAGAAGATTATGAAGTACTATAAAAATCTCTGTCACTGGAAGAATATATATGCAAACACAATATTAATTACATGTTCTTGTCACGAGGGAACCTGAAGAACGACCGCGCATTTTTCTCTACTTCGTAATTACTGCAGCCAAACACAGCACATACCTTTCCCCTCATGTTGAGAGGAGATATCAAGGAATGACACACGCTACTATTTAAATATGTCAGCTCACTGAAAACGCATAAATAACACCAAAAACTTCACACAAAAATACACGTGCTCTTATGAGAGAATCAGTACTGTTCAGGTCTATCCGCTAGAGTGAGCTTCAATAGCTGTCCCTCGATATCTCGCTCAGTGTCGCGTATTGTCTCTACTGTATTTGCTAACACATACTCTATCGATTCGTATGTTTCCTATTCGATTGTAGATCGATATTTTCTGTCAAAATGGCTACCATAGCAAATGCACAATACCAAATATTGTATTGAAGTATTTGGTAAAATGTTGTGATAAGCTAGCGATGGAGTGGAGTCGAGAAAGTTTGTCTCGAGTTGAGTTCTATGCCTGGAAATGGACACTGCGCCGGAATCGAGTCCATGGAAATACGCATCGGTATCTCTGACCGTTCGTAAAATTACTTACAGGCCTAACAACGAAACTAGCGGGAATGAAATCGTGATGTAACGAAGGAGGTGTGTTTAAAATAACACTTAATGACTCCAAGACAATGATATGGTTCAATATATGCGAAGTACATACATTTCAAATCAAGACTAAAATAATGAACGAAACCCCAAACTCGGTTAATCTTAACTTGATAATATCAAATATTAATGTGGTATTCGAGTTACCGGTACCACTTCATGAAATTAAGTATGGAAGTACTGAATGTCAGTAATTTCTGTGTAGCTGCTAGTGATATTGTTGCCCGGCCGAGCGGCTCAGACTGTTGTGGAGCTGGCCTTCTGACCCCAACTTGGCAGGTTCGATCCTGGCTCAGTCCGGTTGTACTTGAATGTGCCCAAATATGTCAGCCTCGATAGATTTACTGGCACGTAAAAGAACTCCTATGGGACACAATTCCGGCACCTAGGCGTCTCCGAAAACCGTCCAAAGTAGTTACTGGTACGTAAAGACAACATCAACACTGTTAATGAATTCACCAAGGTGACTGGGAGGATGCCGGTACCAAGCATCACATTGGGATGCATGACTTAAATAATGATGCTGCAACAGATAATCCTCTCCAACTGATTCGTAAATGTATTTTTATATTGAGGGAATGTAGTTAGAATTTTGTGTTTTAGAACGCTACTATTATATCACAATCACCATCTTGTTCTTATAATGGTCTCTAACGATCCTGGCCAATATTATACGGTGTATTTCTTCCATTTGTATTGCATGGAATTTGTTATAATCGTTATTAATTCAAGTATTGACAGAGAATTTTGAACATCTGGTGTTCTACCGCTCGTTGATAATCGTGTATCATCGTGCTTGGCCACTCCATTGCTGTGGAGTGCCGTGCGGGCGAGGCCAACGAAAGAGACAGGCCGCGGCCCGCTTAAGTCACGTGACAAGACCAGTCCCAGGAATGGCAGAGCGAAGCCGGTTATTCCATGTGTTCTTGCCAAGGGTTTGACAGCGGCATAGGTCCTACCCTTGAAATAATAACATTAAGTTATTTATTAGACCACCTAATCAATACAAAATCGTCTTGGATGATTTACATAAATTTGTTAGCTAATAGTGGGACATGTTTCGCCTTCCCTGAAGGCATCATCAGCCATAGTCTTAACCTTAAATTAAAAATAAGCGTCTAAATAACATGTAGTAATGAAATGAATTTTTAAAAATCTTGAAGAGATTTGAAGTAAAATAACATTAAAAATAACAATGATGGTTTGAAAATACAATGTGATGAGATACAATAGTGGAAGTATTAACAAAATTAACATTAGAAGGCTGCTAAAATAAGTACAATGGATAAAACAACAGATTGTTATACAACAAGTAGTAAGATTGCATAAAAGTAAAGTTGATAGTCATGGCGGTTATAATTAGACGATGGCGAAAAATCTTATATAATCAAAGTAAAGAGGAGAGAATAAAAGTCAAAGTTAGTCGAGAGATCCAAAGTTCAACATGATCTTGAAGATAAAAGACGAAAGTCAGATGCATATGGTGAAGTTGTAGAACACGTTGAGGATATGAAGTAGGTGAATAGAAGTTGAAGAACAGTTTCAAATAGGATCACTATGGACCATCTCAAAATTTGAAGTGATGTTCAAATGTTGTAAATTGTGAGTTTGTAGATATTCTAGTTGAAAAAGCATATAAAAGTGGAATCTGTAAATGGAAGCAAGAAACGTAGAGTTAATTGTGTGAAAAGATATTTGAAAAATATTGAAGTAGAATCGTATGCACTTACCATTTGACGGTGACAAAGATAGCTTGTAATATTATGAGTTAGAAGAATTTGCAACCGTAGACTTCTTGCTACGTGTGTTATAACTGAAGTTTTGTGCTGGAGGGGGATCTGTTTGCGTTGACGTAACTATTGGAGGGGGGCTGCTATTGGTGGGAGGGAAGGAAGAGAGTGTATTACTGCGCGTGTTGTAACGGTGTAAGGCTATTGGAGGGAGCGATGTTCCGGTGGGTGTGGCTATGGGTTTATTGGTTGTATTTGAATTAGAGGTACTAGCGGCGGGGGGAAGGGAGGGGGGTATATTAGCTGTAGGGGAGGTGGGAACTCTAATTGATGTGAGGTTGAAGATTTTTAAGAATTTGTTGGTGAGGGAAGTTGATTCTCGTAATAAAATAAGAATCTGTTCATACAAGGGGCTTTTTTTATCAATAGTGTCATTTAGATTTTTATCTTTATTAAAATGTTGGTCGAGGAAAATAAATAAGTTTTCATATTCTGTCATGAGTTTGCTTTTATCGACTCTTTTTAGGATATGAAGGTCTTGTTCTATTGTGGTGAATTTATGCCCGGTGTCCCTCATATGGTTGGCCATTGCGGAGAATTTGTTGTGTCTTTGGGCATTGTAATGCTCGGCATATCTGGTAGAGAAGCTGCGGCCAGTTTGGCCAACATAAGAAAAATTACATGTAGAGCATTTCAATCTGTATATTCCTGATCCAGAGTAACTATTGTCTGTGATGTTGATAGAGTTGTGATTGAAGAATAAATTACGATTAGTGTTTTTTTGTTGTGTAGGCTATTTTAATTTCTTGCTTCATTAATGAATTGGTTATCGGGTAAATGCTATGGTTAGTGAACGTAAATTTAGCGTATTTTGGTTTGACGGGTTTTAATGGGGTTAAATTGGTAGCTAGTTTCAGTTTGGTTTTATTGATGATTTTATCAATCATACTCGTGTTAAATCCATTGAATTTAGCTATTTCCTTGATGAATAGTAATTCTTTCTTTAAATTAGTAGAGGACATAGGGATCTTTAATGCTCTATATATTAAACTGTGATAAGTGGCTTTTTTATGTGAGTTGGGATGTAAAGAATCATTTTTTATGGTTGTTGGAGAAAAGGTGGGTTTTCTGTATATTTGGAAGTCGAATTTGTTCAATGCTCGTGTGATTTTGATATCTAAGAAGTTCAAAGAGTTATTGAACTCATCTTCTTTAGTGAATTTAATATTATTATCTAAGTTGTTGAGGAATGATAGTATGTTATTGCTGTTGTTGATTTGTTTATCAATGATAGCTATGGTATCATCAACATAGCGATGCCAAAGACAGAGTCCGTTGATGTTATTAATAATCTTACTATGTTCGAGATTATCTAAGTATATATCGGCTAGTATTCCAGACAACGGGTCTCCCATCGCTAGACCTTCTTGTTTGTAAATTTTCTTATTGAAGGTAAAATAGTTGTTGTCTAAAACGAAATTAAGTAATTTTAACCATTCATCAATTTCGATTTTACTCAATGTGCTATGTTTCAACAGATTGTTTTTTATGATGTTAATAGTATTGTTGATAGGGATATTAGTATACATGTTGGTGATGTCAAAAGAACATAAAACGTGGTTTGGTTGTAGACTGAAATTATTTAGGGAATTACAAAGTTCGATCGAGTTCTTTATGGGGTTGGAGTTGTGAAATTTGAAGTGTTTTTTTAGGAATTTGTGTAGGAATTGAGAGGTTTTATAGGTAGGACTATTGATACTATTAATTATAGGCCGAATGGGGACATCATTTTTATGAATTTTGGGCAGTGATCTGACTGTAGGTAATTTTGGGTTCATTACAGTTAATTTCTGATAATCTTGATCATTTAAAATGAAGTTAGAATTTTTAAGAAGGTTCTTTAAGTTACGCTGTATTTTGTTTGTTGGATCTTTGTTAATTAAGGTATAGGTATTGTCTGAAAAAAAGGTTTCAGTTTTATTGATGTAATCTTGTTTGTTCATTATTACTATGGTGTTGCCCTTATCTGCTTTTGTAATTACTACGTTGTTGTTATGGATTTTGGATTTCAGGTTTAGAATTTGTTTCGAGACATTGTAGTTATTATTAGATGTTATCTCATTAATCAAAGTTGGGAGTTTCTTTTTTACTTCATATCGTACTTCATTCTGTTTATCAATAGGGATTTGTTTATCGATATTAGTTTCGGTTTCAGCGATGGTAGTGATGATGTCTTCTGCCTTTTTGTGATTAGGCCAATTATGTTTGATGCCTTTATCTAATAGATTTAATTCTTGGTTAGAGAAGGTTGCATTAGATAGGTTGATTGTAGTGGGAATGTTAGTCAAATGGGAAGGGGACACTTTGTTGTTTGTATTTTGGTCAGGAGTTTTACATTTGTTTTCTTGAAGACAAAGTAATTTATGGTTTAGGGTTTTCTGTTTCTTGTCTAATACGTAAGATAGTTTGATGTCAGTGTACCTTAAAAATGAGCTCCATTCAAGTGGGGGTAATTTCTGAGAGATGGTCAAATGAGTCCTATATAATTGTAAATTTAGTAAAGATTTCTTCTTGTATAATAGTTTAATTTCATTTTTCAACCATATGTTGTTTACTTTCTTTTGAGTGGCATTAGATTTTGAATAGGGATGACTTTTTCTTTGTAAAGATTTGAGAAATTTAGGTACCAACTCTAATTTCAAGCAATCTTTAAGAAACTTGATATCTCTAGAAATCTTGCCTATTTTAATTTTTAGGTTCAAGTACTTATTTATCACATGTAATAGATCCTACCCTTCCGAGGGCTCGGCTCAGACTGAATACTTTCGCCCTCCACTCTTGTGAGCGCGCTGTTGTACATCACGTCACTCACCCATAGCCCACGTGACGAATACGGCAGCTCCTATTGGTAGAAACATCTTCCGATTGCTATTGGTCGATTTGAGTTTGACACCTTGGACCACGTGGGACAACCACGTTTTTGACGTTTGTGACATTTTGCTTCACTTTGATTTGGATGCGTATATCTGTTATCTTCGTTTGCGTGTTTGAAGAAAAAGTACAAGATATTTGAGGTAAGCATCCTTAAGTAAGTTAATAAGTTGATGATTGATAGTTGCTTCTGTTCCCAAAAATGTATTTTTATTATTTTTGACTGTCACCTTTTTATTACCTTTTTGCATGGTGGTTGATATGATAGTTACATAAGCCTACTTGAAACAGACACCTTAAAATTCAGTTGATGTAATGTTATATTATGTCTGATAAGCCACTATCGTTTTGATAGTATTGATATTAGCAGTAAAAATATAAGCTGATTACAGTGTCCTTAATTATTTTCTTCTATTTCTTTTCATGTCTCAGACCATGCACGAAAAGTGTCAGATCTGTGGAATGTACACAGATAGCGAAGAAGGCCAGCAACAGGGAATCTTCTTTCATCATTTCCCTGTTGCTAGACCTAACATTTGCAGAGAGTGGTTGGACGTTGTGGGGGTCGAACAGTTGCGGCAGCTTCCCCCGAAGCAGCTGAGGAACCGCACTGTGTGTTCGAGGCACTTTCGTCACTCCAGCTATCCAGGACCCCTATCAAAGATGCTGTCCCGGAAAGAAGTAAGTAGTTGTTATTATTGTTGTTCACAGTACCGGTACTGTGACCTATCACATTTTCCTGTGATTCATTTCAATTGCTCTCCAGAGGTAATGATCATAAATTCATCAGTGCCAGATGAGGGGGAACCTCGCTTCTCATAATGAAATTTACTATAATGCCTGTCATACATGAGCTTGCCTTACTTGT
Source organism: Anabrus simplex (assembly GCF_040414725.1). Taxonomy (NCBI): domain Eukaryota; kingdom Metazoa; phylum Arthropoda; class Insecta; order Orthoptera; family Tettigoniidae; genus Anabrus; species Anabrus simplex. The sequence goes on along the minus strand of NC_090265.1, from coordinate 1,766,645,648 downwards.
AAGTTGAAATGTGTACATTTCTTTGAGGCAGAGTGTAGCTGAAATACCTAACATTTATTATTAACAAAATAGTGCACACATGTGCAAATGTTATTCCTTGTTATAATCCATCAATGACTTTACGTTGCCTGTATTGTGAAGGCGAGGTATTTAAACGAGCTCACTATCCTAACTGCCTCTTTATCTGAAAACCATTTGTACCGTTTTGTCCAGGTTAATTTTAAGTTTGTTGTCTTCAGAATATTTTTCAAGGCTGACCATAGTTGCTTGAAGATAATCTTTGTTGTTAGAACCTATATCTAGGTCATCAGCGTATAAGTACAATTTGGTTGCATTATGAATTATTTCTGTAACGTCTGCTGTGGCGATATTGAATAGAAGCGGACTGATAGATCACCCTGTAATACTCCACCCCACTGTTTAATAGTATCTGAAGTTGTTTTGCTATCATGAATTCCTACTTTATTTTGTGACAAGACATTGTTTAGTATTTACCTGCTTGTTACCATCATGTTTCCCGGATCTGTGTACATAATCTGTTGCACTAGAATTCATACAATGGCGCCTTTCACAAAAACTAAGTCAGTGGTACTGTACTGTTTAGGGTTATATATATCTTTTCCATTGAGTTGTTGATTACTTTGTATCCTTCATCATTTATTAATTATAGTATAATCATTGTCTTTTGATATGGTGTATTAACTCTACAACTTAGGTCACCTCCCAGAACTACAGGCTCTTTATTTTTCACTATTTTTATGGCTTTCATTATGTGCTGAACTGCAGTGTCCACTCTTCATTTAGAGGATGGTTTGAGGTCAGGAGTTCTGGTCAGTGATCTACGTTGACTTGGTGTCTGCACAGGTGACCCTGGGGGTGCTTGGAGTGACCGGGTTGGCTAAGCAGAGGTGAACCAGGCCCATGGGGGGAGGGGATGGGGAATTTCTAACATTTGAATGTACCATTTTGAATTTATTTCCAACATCCTCTCAGCATGTAGGGGATCTTTTCTGGACTCAGTGAATATAAAATGTGCAAGTACAATTAGGTTTTCTTCCTTAAGTTCAACTGAACATGAATGGAGCAAAAACAGTTGTATGACATCTCTCAATACAGTTACTGTTAATGTATTCAAGTGCTTAATATTGAGGTGGACAATATCATATGCTCAATGTAATTTTATTGCTGTTTTGCCTACTGTAAGAACCATAGAGGGACCATAAGAACCATAATACATGTTTATGAATGAATTACATTATGAGATTTGAAAATCAATACCCTGCATTCACTGTAGTAGAGGAGGAAAAATGGTACCATTCTTATTGTTTTTTCTTGTGCATGTAGGTGTGCCTGAACACGAGTCTGGTCCTCGGCTAAGGCCTTCAGCTGCTATGACTGCTGCTCCCACCACCTGCACTCCTACTGCCTCTGCTACTACTACTACTACTACTACTACTACTACTATCACCAGTGCTGTTGCTGCCACCACCATCTCCACGCCTGCTGCTACTACGAATAAACTTTTAATGAGTCATCGCTCGTCTGTGCTGACAGTGATATATAACCCTTAGAAAGAAATCTTCCCTTCCTGAGTGGATGTCGTTCATTGTAAAGAGTTGTTATTATGAAGAACTATTGAGGTAATTTCTTATTCTCTTCAGCCTGTGGACTGTAATTGTTGTTTCACTAATTGGTATTTATGTGCTCAGTGTTCTCCCTAGGACCTTTCTAATGGGTGCACCATCCTGCTGGTTTTAGAGACCGCTTGACTAAACCTAGATATATGCTAATTACATAATATTATTAATAGGTACACATTTGAGTCATTGGGTGCTCCAAATTCACCTATAAATACTGTAAATCTGCCAATTTAAATGATAAATCATGACCATAATTGCATCAGTTACATCGGAGATCAAATGTTTAGCTTGACCACTATGCAGTCGCGAGCAGGGGTCTGGATTAGCATGGAATCGCATGCGAGCCCTCTATTCCGTATGACATCACAAACCTGTACGGCAGTCCACATGTCCACAGCAACCGAGTGGGAGGCCTAAGTCCAGTGTTACATGATTTGGAAGGAGCAATAGAACACTAGACGTTCAACGTACTCTGTTATAACTTGTTCATGATAATAACATTCAAATAGTTCAATTGTGCAGTTAATATTTACCTGTCTGATATTATTGTTAACGCCCTGAGGGGAACGAATTGAAATTTATATTCATATTGAAGTTTTACGTAGTATTCCCCGCCCGGCTACTCATTCTTGCCACCCGCCTGACAAACATTTCTGGGGAGAACACTGGTGCTAATGTTATTATTGTTAATTTTACATTCAAATTAAGCAATTTCAGTTTATGAATGCTAATGATTGTTTTGCAATATATTTAATTTTGTATTACAAAACACCCAACAAGTAGGCTGTGCAGTGTGGTCATGTATCTATGAAATTGCGCTTGGGCAGTGGTGGGTTCGAACCCCACTGTCAGCTATCTTGAAGATGGTTTCTCTTCTTTGCAATAGGCAGGCAGATACTAAGGCCATACTGTAATTAAGGCCACAGTTGCATCCTTCTGAGGCCCATTCCATCATTGCCATGAATCGGTGTACGAGCCTCATAGGCAAAAAAATGAGATCATTATGAAGCCCAGAACATCATTATAATTGTTCATAAAGGTGGAAAAATGTTAAGTTCATGTTCAGTGTTGTAATTCAAAATATGCCATACATCTGCATGTTTCAGACCCCCATTTGTCTTAATTGCATTCATAATGCCTTTTATAAATTCCTGCCCTACAGTTGTTATATAATCAAACACTATATTTAAACTTCATGGGACATGTATTATTATCATTAATATTAATATTACTTTTAATATTATTATAGGGAGATTAAGTACAGCATGAAACATATCTGCTAAATGGGAAATGAAAAACTGTAATGTGGAGTTATTTTCAAGAGCAATGAACCTTTCAAACATGTGGTTTACTGAACTCATAGTCTGTTCCTTTATATGAGATCATCATTTGTATGATAATATTCAAATACTGAAGTGGAAGTGTCGTTTGATATTGTGTGAATGATTTGTGTAAAGAAGTCATAGTTTTGGTTAAGCACCCATTTCTACCAAAGGAGGTTTCACTGAAAATCTTGTATTTTGGAGAACATTTATCATCAGAACACAGGAAATATATTATGCTCTCTCCTCTCTTATTTGCAGTTTGTATGCACATCCTCCTATACAAAAGTATGTACTGGTATGTATGCAATGTCAAAGTAACTAAATTAATATTTGTGAATTTTGTGATGTTGGTAACCCATTCACTTGATGTGATGGTAACAGTTCTACAAACTTTCCTTATCATAGTACTGGGCAAGTTGGCCGTGCGGTTAGGAGCGCACAGCTGTGAGCTCGCATCCAGGAGATAGTGGGTTCGCACCCCACTGTCGGCAGCCCTGAAAATGGTTTTCTGTGGTTTCCAATTTTCACACCAGGCAAATGCTGGGGCTGTACCTTAATTAAGGCCACAGCTGCTTCCTTCCCATTCCTAGGCCTTTCCTGTCCCATCGTCGCCATAAGACCTATCTGTGTCAGTGCAACGTAAAGAAACTAGCCTTATCATAATTGTCCCCCTGTGGGTAGGGGGTGGGCAACCACGCAGCCCTTAATTGAATTTTGGCATTGTTTCCGCTTACTTGTGCCAGGCTCCCCACTTGGTTGGCCGGGTGGAGTGCATGCTGTCAGACCACAGATCAGCCTACTCTGCAACCACCAACATAGATTTCCGCCTTCGATATACAGTAGGTACAAATGGCACTGTCTGAAGTGAGTTTCCACTGTCTTCAACAGGCATTTCGTCTAGATCACAGCAAAGGCCCTTGCACACCATAATGTTGTGGAAGTAGCAGCATATTGTTCATAATACTGTACTAAATTAGCATACAATTCCTTGGACATAGCTCTTAATAGGCGGAGCTATGTTGTGCCTTGGCATGGTAATGTTTTGTGCTGGATCAGCTGCCATATTATTGTACGTAGATCCTGATGCTACATATTTCTGTCCATTTATTGGAACTCCTCTCCTGCGGATGGACTGAAAGGAAGCATTATTTGTACCTCCTGCATGTTGTAAGAGGGAACAATCACAGAATCTGTAAGCGCTCTCTTGCCTTTTAAACCCACAAACATATTCATGATTCCATCTTTTTCCATGTAGCAGAAATATAAAATAGAACATTTTTAAGTATTGTAAATAGTGCAGATCAATGAATACACGGGATGCATACAATTTTGTAGCTTGACATTGTTTATCATCTAAATGCAGATGACTGATTGAATGATATGTTGTGTTTTGGTGCAGTATGTAGGAACAGAGTATGTGCTATCGTGTCTTGGTTTCTTCAAACACTACTCTGCCAGAGATTTGCCATCCTCTAGTAGATGCAATATTTCTCAGTGTGTGGCCCTAGGTGCCTCGTTTGACAGACTGAAAGATGTATCATATAGTAAGTTCCTTGGGAAAATACAAATGGTGTTGCTGAAAACTTTTGCAATGTCAGTGCAACGTTAGACTGCAATAAGAGAGAAAAGTATTATGTTGTAACTTGTCAGTTCCAGTCTTTCTTTCCTAAATGAATGATTTTGTATTTGTGTTGTATTGCATAGTTTTCTGGCTGATGAATATTAATTGATGATTAACACTGCTGAATGTAATGTCATGAGATTATGATATACTATGATCACTAAAACTTTTGTGCAACTTTCTACACAATTTTATACCTGTAACACTGTGGATAGTAGGTAGAATATAGCTCCATAAACCAAAAGATCATTTTTCATTTCAATTTATCCTACAAACTCCCTCCTTATCATATGAGTTTCCTTTCATCATTGTGGTTCCTGTGTATGGTTTTTTTTTCTTACATTGTATTTATATTTTATTTCCTGCATAAGTGGCATATCTTGATACTATTGACTGTTACGGTTGGCTTGAGTAGTGTTAAAGAGGACTGATGTACGAGGGGATGTTAGTGTCTATTTCTGTCATAGGTCTTAATCTGAGATAGGGATTGCCAATCCCACTCACCTTCTGGTCACTTCCTTCCTCCCTTTGTGAGTTTCCATTTTCCTCAGCAGAAACAAACAAAAGCAGCACAGGCAAGGCCAGTCACTCCCATCCTTCATGGCTTTGTGAATTAGTAAAAGTAAAATATAACTCCATAAATGAAATAATTATAATAAGCAGCACAAGCTGGTAAGCTTCTTTTCTCCAGCAAAAAATATTATTAATAATAATAATAATAAAGCACAGGCCAACCTCCAGGTGTATTGTTGTTCAGAATGCAGTATTTCAGAAAAAGGTAACAAAGAAGGAAAGAAAGAAAAGGAAATTAAAGAAAAAATATGAGGAAAAAGAGAACAAAAATATATTTAATATACATTCCGACAGATTTTTCTAAACTGAAAAACCCAATAGTATGCATAAAACATTTTGATGAGTCGTGCATAATTCGAGTGGACAGGGTTACAGTTAAGGGAGAGCTGAGAGAGTTTCCAAGAATAATTCCGAAACTGACGGAAAATGCTGTGCCAACTATTTTTCCAAATACACCTTCATATTGTTCGAAGTCCACTCCCAAAGTAAAACGTCTTGCTGATGTGGAAGAGGATAATCTTCGAACAGCTATTCAGGATAGTATCGAATCCAATAAAATTTACCTGGCAGAGGACTCATTGAAGTGTCTGAACGATATTAGTTTATTTCTAGAAACCAAGCAAGTTTATTCCAATAAGTGGACTGTAATTAAACATGAGGGGAAATTATTTATTTGTCTCCTGGGAGTTGATAGGGGAATCCCATGTGTTACTTCCTTTATCACTATACTGGAAGATTTGACATTCAGTGTAAATATAAAAACCGGTAATGACTTCAGTGTAAATACTTCCTTCAAAAACATTAAGATATTGAACTCTATTAACGCTCTAGAAAATATTATGTCAGGGGTGGAAAAGGGAGAAGTAGTGCCTAATATTAGGGATAAGGTTGACTGCGCTGTTCAACTTTTGCAAACTATTCCCAATTATGATGAAAACGAACAGTTAAAATTTATAGTAGAACAACTTAATGTGTCACAGACCTCAAAAAACAACAGACAATATGGTAACAGAACTATGATAGTAGCATCTTGTTTATATATTTATTCAGTCTCCGCATACAATGCTCTTCGAAAATGTGATTTAATGTTTTTACCACATCCTCGTACCTTACAGAAACTTATTTGTAATTATCAGCTAGTGAACTCTTCACTACAAAGCAGTTCCTACTTGGAAAACAGGGTTAAGCATTTAAAAGAACATGAGCTCTTAGTTTCTCTGTTGATGGACGAGATATATATACAGCCACAGTTGTCATTTAAGGGTGGTGAGATATATGGAAGTAGCAATTTTGATGCACAAGCATGTGCAAAAACTGCTCAAGTGTTCATGGTATCATCTCTTTTGTCTAAGTATGTTGATGTGGTGGCTATAATTCCAGTTGCAAATATGACAAGTGAACAGCTGAAATCATTAACTTCTAATGTTTTGTGCATGGTGGAGAGAGTTGGTTTCAAAGTTGTTAGTCTCATAGCAGACAACAACAGTGTGAATAGGAAATCATTTGAACTTTTCACTTCTAACAAAATTCTTCAACCCTGTATTGAGCATCCCTTGGATTCCTCCAGGAAACTGTTTTTTATGTTTGACACTGTGCACATTTTGAAATGTATTAGGAACAACTGGGAAACAAAGCGTAATGTCAACAAGACTATGCATTTTCCTGATGTGAATAATCATTCAGTAATATTGTCAGCACAGTACAGACATTTGGAACTGGTATTTGAGAAAGAAAAAGACTCTTTAGTTAAATATGGGCATACGCTTTCAACTAAAGTTTTGTACCCAACATCTATTCAGAAGCAAAATGTGAAATTAGCATTAAAATTTTTTAATGATAATAACATAGTAGCCTTGAAGCATGCCACGAAAGACCTACCTGGAGTTTCTGAGGAGATAAACCAAACTGTCATCTTTCTACAAATTATTGTGAACTGGTGGAAGATCGTTAATGTTAAAAGTGCATTTGAAGGGAAGAGATTCAATGATCCCTTTAGGGAAGCAATTAGAAAAGTAACAGATGAGCAGGTTCAGTTCTTAAGTGGCATGTGTCAGTGGCTGAAAATTTGGAGGGCCTCAGTTCGATCGAGTGATGCTTTAACATCACAGACCTTTCAGTCCTTGATTGTAACAACTGAATCTTTTCTTCAGATCATTCCATATTTGTTCGACAAATATAGGGTGGATTATATCTTGTTGGGTAAATTTCAAAGTGACAGCCTAGAAGGTCGTTTTGGATCCTACAGACAACTAAGTGGTGCCAATTACTACATTAGTTACATTCAGGTTCTAGAAAATGAAAGGAAACTAAGGTTCAAAAATGATGTACTGTTTGCAGCTCAGAATGGTTATATAAGCTTAAAAACCTTGATCCCTGTTAAAGAGAAGCAAGATTGTAACATTGATTTACAACTATTTTATGAAATTCTGGATGTACCATTCGAAATGGATGTTATTCCTTGTAATACTTTGCCCATACTGACCTATATAGGAGGGTATGCAGCTAGAAAGATTTTACAAAAGTCTAAATGTGATATATGTAGTGTACGGCTTCAGTTAAGTAAGGAAGTTGAGGTAGATCCATCATATGATTTTGTTAAGGAGCTGGATAGGGGTAAACTCACTTTGCCATCTGAGGTAGTTGTATTTACAGTTGGATTGGTGTGGCATACAGTCTCTCTACTTGTAAAAGATTTCATTCAGCATTTTATGTCATTTGGGAAACAACTCTTTGTTGCTCAAAAGATAAGTTTGTCAAAATTAGAGAAATCAGACATACATAATGCTGAATGTAAGTGTTCTCTTAACAACACACTGTTAAACAAACTTGAAAGTGTATCTCTCTGTACAAACAAAATTCTACTCAATAATTTTGAGAAAAAGTCAAATGATAAACCATGTTGTTCCAAGGTGACTTCGAGGAAGATAAAAAAATTAAGAATTAAGTATGATGTTGAAACCAGATATGGAGTGAAATTTAAGACTTGTAAATACCTTACTATAGGCCTACCTCTGATCCTGCATTCAATAAGATATTCCTTACAAGAATGCTATTATAAATATAGGCCTAATTGTACATTAACCACTTTCATTAGCAATATTTGATTTATATGACTGTGTATTTTTTACTGCAGTAAGATTTTTAGTTTTTGTCATCCAAGGCTAGTTAGAGACAGTATGTTTCATTTCATTTCTAATTGAATAGGGTGGTTCCAAGATAACTTTCAGGAAGTAGCAAAATTTAAATATGTTGCTGAAGCCAGGCATGGCGTGGAACAAATGTAAGACTTGTAAATAGCTTACAATAGGCCTACCTTTCACCCTGGATTCAATAAGATATTCCCTACATGAATGTTATTGTAAATATAGGCCTAATTGTACATTAACCACTTTCATTAGCAATATTTGATTTCTATGACTGTGTATTTTTTTACTGCAGTATGATTTTTATTTTTTGTTATTCAAGGCTAGTAAGAGACACTATGTTTCATTTAACTTCTAATTGAATAGGGTGGTTCCAAGGTAATTTTCAGGAAGGGAGCATAATTTAAGTATTAAATATTATGCTGAAGCCAGGCATGGCGTGGAACAAATGTAAGACTTGTAAATAGCTTACAATAGGCCTACCTTTCACCCTGGATTCAATAAGATATTCCCTACATGAATGTTATTGTAAATATAGGCCTAATTGTACATTAACCACTTTCATTAGCAATATTTGATTTTTATGACTGTGTATTTTTTTACTGCAGTATGATTTTTATTTTTTGTTATTCAAGGCTAGTAAGAGACACTATGTTTCATTTAACTTCTAATTGAATAGGGTGGTTCCAAGGTAATTTTCAGGAAGGGAGCATAATTTAAGTATGAAATATTATGCTGAAGCCAGGTATGGCGTGGAACAAATGTAAGACTTGTAAATAGCTTACAATAGGCCTACCTCTGATCCTGCGTTCAATAAGATATTCCCTACATGAATGTTATTGTAAATATAGGCCTAATTGTACATTAACCAGTTTCATTAGCAATATTTGATTTCTATGACTGTGTATTTTTTTACTGCAGTATGATTTTTAGTTTTTGTCATCCAAGCCTAGTAAGAGACACTATGTTTCATTTACTTTCTAATTGAATAGGGTGGTTCCAAGATAACTTTCAGGAATTGAGTATAATTTAAGTATTAAATATGTTGCTGAAGCCAGGCATGGCGTGGAACAAATGTAAGACTTGTAAATAGCTTACAATAGGCCTACCTTTCACCCTGGATTCAATAAGATATTCCCTACATGAATGTTATTGTAAATATAGGCCTAATTGTACATTAACCAGTTTCATTAGCAATATTTGATTTCTATGACTGTATTTTTTTCCTGCAGTATGATTTTTAGTTTTTGTCATCCAAGCCTAGTAAGAGACACTATGTTTCATTTTCTTTCTAATTGAATAGGGTGGTTCCAAGATAACTTTCAGGAAGGGAGCATAATTTAAGTACCGTATTAAATATGATGCTGAAGTCAGGCATGGCGTGGAACAAATGTAAGACTTGTAAATAGCTTACAATAGGCCTACCTCTGATTCTGTGTTCAATAAGATATTCCTTAAAAGAATGCTATTGTAAATATAGGCCTAATTGTTCATTAACCAGTTTCATTAGCAGTATTTGATTTCTATGACTGTATTTTTTTACTGCAGTATGATTTTTAGTTTTTGTCATCCAAGCCTAGTAAGAGACACTATGTTTCATTTACTTTCTAATTGAATAGGGTGGTTCCAAGATAACTTTCAGGAATTGAGTATAATTTAAGTATTAAATATGTTGCTGAAGCCAGGCATGGCGTGGAACAAATGTAAGACTTGTAAATAGCTTACAATAGGCCTACCTTTCACCCTGGATTCAATAAGATATTCCCTACCTGAATGTTACTGTAAATGTAGGCCTAATTGTACATTAACCAGTTTCATTAGCAATATTTGATTTCTATGACTGTATTTTTTTACTGCAGTATGATTTTTAGTTTTTGTCATCCAAGCCTAGTAAGAGACACTATGTTTCATTTTCTTTCTAATTGAATAGGGTGGTTCCAAGATAACTTTCAGGAAGGGAGCATAATTTAAGTATTAAATATGATGCTGAAGCCAGGCATGGCGTGGAACAAATGTAAGACTTGTAAATAGCTTACAATAGGCCTATCTTTCACCCTGGATTCAATAAGATATTCCCTACATGAATGTTATTGTAAATATAGGCCTAATTGTACATTAACCACTTTCATTAGCAATATTTGATTTCTATGACTGTGTATTTTTTTACTGCAGTATGATTTTTATTTTTTGTTATTCAAGGCTAGTAAGAGACACTATGTTTCATTTAACTTCTAATTGAATAGGGTGGATCCAAGGTAATTTTCAGGAAGGGAGCATAATTTAAGTATGAAATATTATGCTGAAGCCAGGTATGGTATGGAACAAATGTAAGACTTGTAAATAGCTTACAATAGGCCTACCTTTCACCCTGGATTCAATAAGATATTCCCTACCTGAATATTACTGTAAATGTAGGCCTAATTGTACATTAACTAGTTTCATTAGCAATATTTGATTTCTATGACTGTATATTTTTTACTGCAGTAAGAATTTTAGTTTTTGTCACCCAAGCCTAGTAAGAGACACTATGTTTCATTTACTTTCTAATTGAATAGGGTGGTTCCAAGGTAATTTTCAGCAAGGGAGCATAATTTAATTATTAAATATGTTGTTGAAGTCAGGCATGGCGTGGTACAAATGTAAGACTTGTAAATAGCTTACAATAGGCCCACCTTTCACCCTGGATTCAATAAGATATTCCTTACATGAATGTTATTTTTAGTTTTTGTTCCACCAGGTATAGTAAGAGACACTATGTTTCATTTGATCTGTAGTTCAATAGTGTTCTTTTAGTAGGTTAAAATGCGCTGAAATGTATTTTATTTACCGCGCTACGATAGTCTCTCGCGTGAGCGTGGGGATGCATTCTCTACAGTAAGACCGGCCGAGTCACGTGACATTCAGTGTATGACGTGCGCGCCGCGGCCTGTCTTTCTCGTCGGCCTCGCGTGCGGGTTTGTGACGTCATACGAAATCGAGACGGGTGCTCGCAAGCGATTCTACGCTGATCCAAGAGCCGCTCAAGCATAACGCTACGTTACAGTGAAGCAAACCACTTAAACTCCAATGTAATTATGCTGACAACAATGAATTTTTATCATTTAAATAAACAGTTTCACAGTATTTATATTTTAATTCGAAACAACCAATGACTCAACTATGTGTGTTCAAATAATGCAAGTGGCACTCATCTAGGTTATGTTAGCCGGGCGGTCTGTAAAAACAGCCGGGCGGTGGCGTAGCATAAAATTTCTTCGCATGCGGATAGTCGTGATATTGAAAAATGTCTATTATATGGCTAACACCGAATGTTTGAGGAATATCTTCTTCCTGAAGAAAATGAGAGTCGATTTTGGAATTCCTTCTCGTTGCTAACAAAGTACGTACGGTATGCACACTTTCTTAATGTGGCCAAGTTTCCCACATGAACTGCATTTGAGATTGTTAAAATCAGTCCTACAGTCCTTCGCTAGATGATTGTCTCTAGCACAACGTAAACACATATTTTGATTTCCCAATTCCTTGTAGTCAATTTTTGATCTTGCCTTGCTTACCGGTGTTGCTTGGCTTTGATCACCGTGAGATACGTCCTGTCTTGATTTGTGATTGATTTTTTGAACAGAATCATTATAAGTACCCTTGTATACAGCTGATGGTGATAGTTCCTTGCTGTCTAAACTTACATGCTTCAAGAGCGATAGCTTTTGTTACAATTTCGTTAAATTCTTGAACATTTGCCTGAAGTAATTGTTCACGAATTGAACTATCATAAATTCCCCTAATGCCTTTGCTGGCAGGGCGTAGTGTTTACAGTGCACTATGTCTTCTGGTATGGGCTAGAGCAATATTGTTGCTTTCATTGATCTGTCTCAGCTTTATCCTTGGCTTTGACAAGATGAAAGTGACTGAGGTATGAGTGATGCTAGTAATGCCATTCCTTATGCAGCCAGTCCCTGCTATGAATGGTGTGAAAATGTTGCTCATAGGGTCAGTTGGTGCATGCATTTCAGTGGGCTTGGCAGGCTGATGTGTAATAGCGACTTCTGGCTTGGTGAGGAAAGCAACGGGAAACTACCTCACTCCTCATTTCCCTAGTACACCTCTTCAGTGATGCCTAGGCCATTTATGACAGCTCATGGCGGAGCTGTTGAGGATCCAGCCAGCCTTCGGGCTGAGGACTAAACACAAATTCCCCTAATGAACTGTGCTCTTAGAAATTCATCTGCAATGCTTACCTTAAGGCCGGTCTCCACTGTTTAACATTTAACACCAACATGTTAAAATTTAACATGTTACAGTTGACATGTATATTGTGATTGTGTCTTCCAACTGACTTTGCATGTTAACTCAGAATGTTGAGTTAACACTTTTAACATGTTGGCGTGTTTTCCGCTCCAAGTGGAAAACATGTCAAGTCAATTCGTTGTTCGTGCGTTGTCGGCACAGCTTCGGCAACTTCCATGATGTTTCCATGCCAACACATAACCTAAACGACGCAAACGACGTGCTCCTCATGAAGTAGGATTATAATTACAACACTCCGCAACACTCCTTCTCTTTTTTATAAGCTACAAATACAGTACACGCACGTGTGTCGTTCTCTCTGCACTATACTAAAATGTATAGTCAGAAATGGAGTAGAGCAAGGAGATTACTCTGGACTTAATTAATGACAAATTTAATGATACAATAGAAAGGCCTTATTTGAGGGATGTCTCATCAGAGGAATACAGATATAAAGCGAAGAAAGCCGACAGTTTCCAGGAACTCGAAAATATCTATAATTGTTCCCGCGAGTAAATCGAAAAAAAACTAGCGTCCCTCCGCTCCCAGTACAGTCGAGAATTGCAGAAAGTTCAGAAAATTCGGTAGTCGGGAGCGGACGAAGTTTATACTTCAAAGAGGTTTGCTTTTGAAGCAATGAGCAGGATGAGGGGAGGAAATGTGCCTAATAAAACTGCATTTCTAAATCATAACAAGAAGCAACAGTGGCAATAACAAAGGCCAATTCCTCTTCATCTGAGTCCATTGTCCTTATTTAAAAATACTAGACACCATCTAAATGAAATACCATAAATTGATATGTATATAAACAAAGGATGTCAAGTTTAACATGTTTATTAAGTGTGGACACAATGTTAAATGAAACAGTTTTTGACATTTAAAAACATTTAACATGCTGATGGTGTCACAAGTTAACATTTAACACTTTTAACATTTAACATGTTGTTGTTAAATGTTAATCAGTGGAGACCGGCCGTTACATTCACATGTAGAATTGAAGTCGCAGTCAATTGTAGCACGCCTTAATGTAGCAACATAGTCAGCAATAGGTTGATTTTAGCTGGTAAGTGGATAAAAACCTATGTTGGGCTACCCGAACATTCTTCTTAGGACAAAGATGTTTTTGAGGGTTTCAATTAAATTGTCATAATCAAAATCATTAGGTGTTTTTGGTGCCACTAATGCAGATAATGTGTTATAACTCGTAGATCCAATCGAATTAAGTAGCATCTGAGCGGCGTATTTCTTGTTGGTGAACACATTTGTCAATTGTAGATAGTTTTCAAAACGTTGCCGGTAATTTCGAAAGATCTCTGCTTGTGGGTTGAAACATTCGAAGGGTGGAATTAGAAATGTATTGGAATTAATAATAGGTTGAGTAGATTAAACTGGTGCTTGAGTTCTCAGTTGATCTAAGAGTGCCTGTTGATTGGCATGCATTGCTGCCAAAAAATGCTTAAAATGGTCTGCATCCATGTAGAAATGTTTGAGTTATGTCTCCCACAAAAATAATTGAATGTTAGGAATATGATATTTACGTATTTGAGGTTATATACGTAAAACGACAGCCGTATTCCCGTTCAGTCACTAATCGCAGAACATATTTGTATTCAGACACAATATTATCATTTTCCTCTGAAGTTTTGAAAGTTTTCCTCGTCACCAATTGTTATGACCGTACACGAATGACATTTACACTGACTGACAGAGCAAATGCAACACCAAGGAGGAGTGGTTCGAAAGGGATGAAAGTTGGGGAAAAAACAGAGACGGCACGGACGAATAATTGATGTTTATTTCAAACCGATATGCAGGTTACACAATGCGCACGGCATCGACTCAGTAGGATGTAGGACCACCGCGAGCGGCGATGCACGCAGAAACACGTCGAGGTACAGAGTCAATAAGAGTGCGGATGGTGTCCTGAGGGATGGTTCTCCATTCTCTGTCAACCATTTGCCACAGTTGGTCGTCCGTACGAGGCTGGGGCAGAGTTTGCAAACGGCGTCCAATGAGATCCCACACGTGTTCGATTGGTGAGAGATCCGGAGAGTACGCTGGCCACGGAAGCATCTGTACACCTCGTAGAGCCTGTTGGGAGATGCGAGCAGTGTGTGGGCGGGCATTATCCTGCTGAAACAGAGCATTGGGCAGCCCCTGAAGGTACGGGAGTGCCACCGGCCACAGCACATGCTGCACGTAGCGGTGGGCATTTAACGTGCCTTGAATACGCACTAGAGGTGACGTGGAATCATACGCAATAGCGCCCCAAACCATGATGCCGCGTTGTCTAGCGGTAGGGCGCTCCACAGTTACTGCCGGATTTGACCTTTCTCCACGCCGACGCCACACTCGTCTGCGGTGACTATCACTGACAGAACAGAAGCGTGACTCATCGGAGAACACGACGTTCCGCCATTCCCTCATCCAAGTCGCTCTAGCCCGGCACCATGCCAGGCGTGCACGTCTATGCTGTGGAGTCAATGGTAGTCTTCTGAGCGGACGCCGGGAGTGCAGGCCTCCTTCAACCAATCGATGGGAAATTGTTCTGGTCGATATTGGAACAGCCAGGGTGTCTTGCACATGCTGAAGAATGGCGGTTGACGTGGCGTGCTGGGCTGCCACCGCTTGGCGGCGGATGCGCCGATCCTCGCGTGCTGACGTCACTCGGGCTGCGCCTGGACCCCTCGCACGTGCCACATGTCCCTGCGCCAACCATCTTCGCCACAGGCGCTGCACCATGGACACATCCCTATGGGTATCGGCTGTGATTTGACGAAGCGACCAACCTGCCCTTCTCAGCCCGATCACCATACCCCTCGTAAAGTCGTCTGTCTGCTGGAAATGCCTCCGTTGACGGCGGCCTGGCATTCTTAGCTATACACGTGTCCTGTGGCACACGACAACACGTTCTACAATGACTGTCAGCTGAGAAATCACGATACGAAGTGGGCCATTCGCCAACGCCGTGTCCCATTTATCGTTCGCTACGTGCGCAGCACAGCGGCGCATTTCACATCATGAGCATACCTCAGTGACGTCAGTCTACCCTGCAATTGGCATAAAGTTCTGACCACTCCTTCTTGGTGTTGCATTTGCTCTGTCAGTCAGTGTATAATTAAATTCGAACACCTTGCTTACACAAATACCGTATTGAAAAGTGTCTCATGATACACTGACATAAAGCAACCTCTACAACTAATAACACAGTTTCTATATAAATGCTGTGGTCGACATGCGCGCATTCTACTGGGATATAACAAGGATCCTCCTCTGCGAACCATGTGACCTTGCCGCGGTGGGGCGGCTTGCGTATCCCAATGATACAGATAGCCGAGCCGCAGGTGCAACCATATCGAATGTGTATCTGTTGAGAGACCAGACTAACGAATGGTTCATAGAAGGGGGTAGCAGCCTTTCGGTAGTTGCAAGGGCGGCAGTTTAGATGATTGGCTGATACGGCCTTGTAATAATACTCAACATGGCTTAGCTGTGTTGATACTGCTACACAGTTGAAAGCAACGGGAAACTACAACCGTAACTACCTCCAGAGGACATGCAGCTCCCTCTCTATGAATGATGTACTGATGATGCTTCCTCCCGGGTAATATATTCTAGAGGTAAACTAGTCCCCCATTCGGATCTCCGGGTGGGGACTACACGAGACGGGGCGATCATCAGGAAGATGGATACTGACATTCTGCAAGTCGGAGCGTGGAATGTTAGAAGTTTGAATCGTTGTGGTAGGTTAGAGAATCTGAAAAGGTAGATGGATAGGCTAAAGTTAGATGTAGTTGGTATAAGTGAAGTACGTTGGCAGGAAGAACAAGATTTTTGGTCAGGCGACTACCGAATTATTAACACGAAATCAAACAGGGAAATGTAGGAGTTGGTTTAATAATGAATAAGAAAATAGGGCAGCGGGTAAGCTACTACAACCAGCATAGTGAAAGAATTATTGTCGTCAAGATAGACACCAAACCAATGCCCACGACAATAGTGCAGGTCTATATGCCTACTAGTTCAGCGGAATATGAAGAAATCGAAAGAATGTATGACGAGATAGAAGATTTAATACAATATGTAAAAGGTGACGAGAATCTAATTGTGATGGGAGACTGGAATGCAGTAGTAGGCCAAGGAAGAGAAGGTAGTACAGTAGGAGAATTTGGATTGGGACAAAGGAACGAAAGAGGAAGTCGGCTGGTTGAATTCTGCACTGATCATAATTTAATCCTTGCCAATACTTGGTTCAAACACCACAAACGATGGCTGTATACGTGGACGAGACCAGGAGACACTGGAAGGTATCAAATAGACTTCATTATGATTAGGCAGAAATTCAGAAACCAGGTGTTGGATTGCAAAACTTTCCCAGGAGCAGACGTGGACTCTGACCACAACTTGTTGGTCATGAAATGCCATCTGAAGTTGAAAAAATTGAAGAAAGGAAAGAATGCAAAAAGATGGGATCTAGACAAGTTGAAAGAAAAGAGTGTGAGGGATTGTTTCAAGGAACATGTTGCACAAGGACTAAATGAAAAGGCTGAAGGAAACACTATAGAAGAAGAGTGGATAGTCAGGAAAAATGAAGTCAGTAGGGCTGCTGAAGAAATGTTAGGAAGGAAGAAAAGATCAACTAAGAATCAGTGGATAACTCAGGAGATACTAGACCTGATTGATGAATGACGAAAATACAAGAATGCTAGAAATGAAGAGGGCAGAAAAGAATACAGGAGATTAAAGAATCAAGTGGATAGAAAGTGCAAGGTAGCTAAGGAAGAGTGGCTGGAGGAGAAGTGCAAGGATGTCGAAGGCTGTATGGTCCTGGGAAAGGTAAATGCTGCATACAGGAAAATCAGGAAACCTTTGGAGAAAGGAAATCTAGGTGTATGAATATTAAGAGCTCAGATGGAAAGCCACTTCTAGGGAAAGAAGGCAAAGCAGAAAGATGGCAGAAGCATATCCAACAGTTGTATCAAGGTAAAGACGTAGCTAATTTGGTTCTGGAACATGAAGAGGCTGTTGATGGTGATGAAATGGGAGACCCAATTTTGAGGTCAGAGTTTGACAGAGTTGTGAGTGACCTAAATAGAAGCAAGGCACCTGGAATTGATGACATTCCCCTGAATTACTGACTGCCTTAGGAGAAACCAGCATGGCAGGGTTATTTAATTTAGTGTGCAAGATGTATGAGACAGGAGAAGTCCCATCCGATTTTCGGCAGAATGTTGTTATACCTATTCCCAAGAAAGCCGGTGCTGACAGGTGTGAAAACTACCGCACCATTAGTTTAGTATCTCATGCCTGCAAAATTTTAACACGTATTATTTACAGAAGAATGGAAAAACAAGTTGAAGCTGAGTTGGGAGAAGATCAATTTGGCTTCGGAAGAAATGTAGGAACACGTGAAGCAATCCTGACTTTACGTCTGATCTTAGAGGATCGAATCAAGAAGGACAAGCTTACGTACATGTCATTCGTAGATCTAGAAAAGGCATTCGATAATGTTGATTGGACCAAGCTATTTATGATTCTGAAGATGATAGGGATCAGATACCGAGAACGAAGAATTATCTACAATCTGTATAAAAATCTGTCTGGAGCGATAAGAATCGAGGGCTTTGGAAAATAAGCAGTAATCCAGAAAGGAGTGAGGCAAGGCTGCAGTTTGTCCCCTCTCCTTTTCAGTGTTTACATAGAACAGGCAGTAAAGGAAATCAAAGAGGAATTTGGAAAGGGAATCACAATCCAAGGAGAGGAAATCAAAACCTGGAGATTTGCCGATAATATTGTTATCTGAGACTGCAGAAGATCTTGAGAAGTTGCTGAATGGTATGGATGAAGTCTTGGGTAAGGAGTACAAGATGAAAATAAATAAGTCCAAAACAAAAGTAATGGAGTGCAGTCGAACGAAGGCAGGTGATGTCGGAAATATTAGATTAGGAAATGAAGCCGTAAAGGAAGTAGATGAATATTGTTACTTGGGTAGTAAAATAACTAACGATGGCAGAAGTAAGGAGGACACAAGATGCAGACTAGCACAAGCAAGGAAGAGCTTTCTTAAGAAAAGAAATTTGCTCACTTCAAACATTGATATCGGAATTAGAAAGATGTTTTTGAAGACTTTCGTGTGGAGCGTGGCATTGTATGGAAGTGAAACATGGACGATAACTAGCCCAGAAAGAAAGAGTATAGAAGCTTTTGAAACGTGGTGTTACAGAAGAATGTTGAAGGTGAGATGGATAGATCGAATCACGAATGAAGAGATACTGAATCGAATTCATGAGAGGAGATCGAATTGGCTAAATTTGACGAGAAGAAGAGATAGAATTATAGGACACATCTTAAGACACCCAGGACTTGTTCAGTTGGTTTTTGAAGGAAGTGTAGGCGGTAAGAACGGTAGGGGTAGACCAAGGTATGAATATGACACGCAGATTAGAGCAGATGTAGGATGCAATAGTTACGTAGCAATGAAAGGGTTAGCACAGGATAGGGTGGCATGGAGAGCTGCATCAAACCAGTCTGTGGACTGACGACTCAAACAACAACATAACAAGGATCATCAGGGGAATAATAGAAAAATTATGGAATAGTAATTGCAACATTAATTGGATTACAGAAATCAAGGAAGATATGGAGGAACTACAAATTACAGTGGAAGACCTAAGAAACAAAACTGACGAAATCAGGAAACTCGCAGACAAGCAAGCCAGACTGCAAACCAGAATCAACAAACAGACAATAGGAAGGGTGATTTCCTATGAAGAAAGAAAGATAACATCCAAGAAAATGAAGAAGTACTGGGCTGACAGAAAACTGAAAAATTATTTGTACAAAGTTGGCTAGAGTGGTCCAATGAAGGCCATAAAAATAAATATATAAATAAATAAATAAATAAATAAATAAATAGGTACTGGTATTTCAACACTTATAATATTAAGGTAAGATAGAGCCTAGGCCTATTTTGTTTTCCATCTTCCGTATTTATACGACGCTAATAACAAGCCTAAGCAAAACACTTTGGACAAGAACAACTTGGTCTGGAGTTTAAATAACTGAATGGCAGTGCAACATTTATTTTAAAACATTATAAACAAACAAATCTCACCAACTACCCCCACCCCCCACACACACACACCTGCTGGGTTCTGCCTAGATTATGCCTAATACGGCAGAGCTGATCAATGTATCCTGAGAAGTGTAAGCGGTTGGTTGCTCGACGCTGCTGATGAAAAAGCAGATGACTATGGCACTATTTACTGTTTAAAAATCTGCATAAGTATGTTATGACTCCAAACTAAAATTTGGATATTGATTCATTACTTTTTGAAAATAATATATTTTTCAAGTTTTTTACATCGCTCCGACACAGATAGGTGTTATGGCGACGATGGGATAGGAAATTGCTAGGAGTGGTGAGAAAATGGGAAACCATGGAAAGCCATCTTCACTGCTGCCAACAGTGGGGTTCGAACCCAATATTTTCTGAATAGTGGATACTGGCCGCACTAAAGCGACTGGAGCTATCGAGCTCGGTGAAAATAATATCAAAAATGAAGTTCTCACAAGAGAAACGGGCTCGCTGCCACACTGGGGCTAAACGCTCGTAATTTCACGATTGAAAAAAAAAATTCTTGAAAACTTCAACATCAATGAAATACATTGCATTTACGAAATAACACAAGCAACAAAGGCAATAGTATTCAATAGTGATGGCGGTAAAACGCCAAAATGAACCCTGTAGACTAACCAAGTAGGCCCTAATGCATTAAATCCTCTGATTTGGCAACATTGGTTATGATACTTTGGCGCGGAGATTGAAACCGGAAATGGTATTTTCCTGACTGAATAATATTAGGTATTACAGTATACATGCAATCTTTAAAGAACTAACCATTATTTTTGTAAATATTTTTGTAATAAGTGTACCGTGACTTGGGGAGGAAAGTGGGGCACGATAAATTGCAAGAAATGGCACTTTCACAATACCATGCTTTCAATACTTTTTAAAATTTTTTTTATAGCGTAGTCCTACAGCAGGAGGGCTGTTAAACGAAGACGCAGGATCTGCTATACCGTACCTCAAAATACAGAACGAAGGTTACCGCACTAGACATGTTTGAAAAGACGGAAGAGCTAGACTTCAATCAGAAAGAACAATCGGCCGCGTGTGAGCTAGAATGATGTTTGCATATGAGGGGCTGTTCTGTCTTCTATTGACATGTGTCAAAGAAATTAATGTGGTGCATTAGAACCTTAATAGGTTCGTAATATTGTGATAATTGGTATTAGGACTGAAATACGCTCTTAAAATGAATTGTAGCCTAATATTGTTTGTAAAGTTTAACTACAAGTTAATAAGTAAACTAGCCCATACCGGTACAATACTAAATTAATATAACGGTGCGTTCACTTACTTCTCTCTGAGTTTATCCAGTACTTTGTTCATTATTTCCCCGTTCGTGATCAGTACCTTCGGTTTGGTCATGATGGATCGTAGATAATATACCGAGTTATGCCTTGGAACCACTAGGATTCTTCTTGCGAGAGAGCCAATGATAAAAGCCGGCCAAAACGTTGTGAGAAATGTGGCTCACGAGTCACGATCTTGCCATCTGCTCACTAAATGGAAAGGAAGAACTTGCTTTGAAATGTTTTGAGTTTGTATTGTACTGGTGCTTGGTTATATAATATCCACGGTCTTCGTTATCTCGAGCGCCGTGCCATCATCTAGCGACCAGTTTGTCAATTTAATGAAAACATTCTTGAACTAGGGAAAGGAACTCGTCCGCGTAAATCGTAAAGTCATTGGAGGATAAGAACTCTCCTTGAAACCACCACTGCCTCATTGACGTCTTCATTCGATTGATGCTGTAGAACATGAGAGACATCCAGCTTCATATTTGTAATTTCGCTCTCTCTAGATTGGTAAGAGCCTAGGTAGGCATAACTACTCTTCTAAATATCTTCTTATGAAACTGGACCTAGTTGTTAATGAGAACGTCGGTAGATTCAGAGTGGGTTTCGGCCTTCGGGTTTCGTCCCTTAAGAGGCCACGGCTTGCCCGTGGTCCAACAGCTCTGTACTCTAACCGGCCAACCGAGCAGAGGAAAGTTGGCCACGGCTCTACTCTGGCTCTACGCCTCTGCATTCGGGAGACGGGCCTGAGGCACAGTCCCGGACTTCACGCCTGGCCCCACCCGTCGGCTGCCTTGAGAATGGTTTTCCGTGGTTTTTCCATTCTCCTGCACTAAGGCGAATGCCGGGACAGTTCGTAGTATAGGCCACGGCCGCTCACCCCGTCGCCTTCACCGTAACAAATCTCCCGACCTGAGAGACGGCGTCATCGTCTAAGAGGCCCGCCTCCCCCTTCAGGGGAGGAACGAAAACGTTTAGTAGTGGTAGTAGTAGATAATGAGAAGTGTCAATGCACGTCAATAATCGTGCGAGGTCGTAATTCGAGTAAATAGGCCTACCCCTGGTATTTGGTGCGAGTACTGTTTATTTATGACCCATCAACTGAGATACAATAAATTTGAAGCCGAACAAGAACAGACTATAATAATAATAATAATAATAATAATAATAATAATAATAATAATAATAATAATAATAATAATAATAATAATAATAATAATAATAATAATAAATTATTTCGATGTTCCATTCTAGTCTACTAGATGGCTGAGTAAACTGGATCTCTGGTATTTTTGTCGGGTAAAGACCAAATGTGTCATCAGAGATCTTTTACATGGAGACATCGTTCGACATAGAGAGTCACATGGACTACTTTTAACACCATTCAAATATACGACAACCTCTGCCGGGTTTGAATTCTTGATCCACAGAGGGAGAGACTTCTACAACCTCTAGATGAGATCACGCATTTTTATTTTTAAATTATTTTTCATATTCCTGAACTTCATCTCTGGAAATGTCCGACCCGTTGGCTGAATGGTCAGCGTATTGGCCTTCGGTTCAGAGGGTCCCGGGTTCGATTCCCGGTCGGGTCGGGGATTTTAACCTTCATTGGGTAATTCCAATGGCCCGGGGGCTGGGTGTTTGTGCTGTCCCCAACATCCCTGCAATTCACACACCACACATAACAATATCCTCCACCGCAACAACACGCAGTTACCTACACATGGCAGATGTCGCCCACCCTCATCGGAGGGTCTGCCTTACAAGGGCTGCATTCGGCTAGAAATAGGCACATGAAATTATTATTATCTCCGGAAATGTGACGCATTTGGTCTTCACCCGTAAAAAATGAGGCCGCTTCTGTGGTGTAGTGGTTAGTGTGATTAGCTGCCATCCGCGGAGGCCCGTATTCGATTCCCGGCTCAGCCACGAAATTTGAAACGTAGTACAAAGACTGGAACAGGATTCACGTAGCCTCGGGAAGCCAACTGAGTAGAGGGGGTTCGATTCCCTCCTCAGCCATCCTCGAAGTAGGCCTAGTTTTCCGCTTTTCTCCACTTCTCCTCAGGAAAATGCTGGGATCGTACCTAACTTAAGGCCACGGGCGCTTCCTTCCCCTTTCTTGTCTTTCCCTTCCTATCTTCCCATCCCCCATGAGGCCCTTGTTTAGCATGGGAGGTGAGGCCGGCTGGAGGAAGTACTGGTCGTTCTGCCCAGTTGTACCATCCCCCCCCCCCCCCGACCCAAAGTCACACGTTCCAGCACACTGCACCTGAGGCGGTAGAGGTGGGAACCCTCGCTGTGTCCCAGAGAAAAACTAACCGTGGAGGGTAAACGGATTAATAAATAAATTATTATTATTATTATGATTATTATTATTATTATTATTATTATTATCAATAGGTTTATATTTTTTTCATTTCTGCGATTGCTAGATTAATTCAGCCATAATTAATATTCTTTCCTGAGAAACTGGCGTAGGCTATCATAAGAAAAGCGAATTCTGGGCCCTCAAGGTTAGAAACATTATCTTTCAAGTTACGTAAGTTGATATAAACCAGACACAATATAGCACGACGTTATCTCAGAATGTTATCTGATGGATGAGAGTAACAACACGGAGTACACACGCCACAGTCTACTTTGCTCGATAACTTCCAGTCTTTCTATCCGTGAAAGCCGTCCTGGAGTCCTTTGAAATCAGAAGTCAAGAAATTCCAGTGTTCCCATGATGTATATTTTGGTCCATATAATGACTTTCTTGTCAGAGTTTTCAATTATAAAATAAATACTCATAGTAGCTTAATACCTTGAAAACAATGCATTGTTTAAGTAGCAAATTCATAATGTGAATAGAACCTGGGGCCTTGCAGTAAAAGGCAGATTTGAAAAAGAAAGAAGGAGTAAGTGAGTAACGACCGGGTGACTTGGCCGTGCGGTTAGGGCGGCGAAGCTGTGAGCTTGCATTTGGGAGATAGTGGGTTCGAACTTCACTGTCTGCAGCACTGAAGAGGGTTTTCCGTGGTTTCCCATTTTCACACCAGGCAAAATGCTGGGGGCTGTACCTCAATTAAGGTCACGGTCGCTTCCTTCCCACTTCTAGCCCTTTTCAATACTTAGAACCCTGCGCGGATATACAAAATAATATAAGCATCCGCACTTCCTTCATCCGCACCCGCAAAATGGTTATCCACGGATCATTTAAATATTTAACTACAGTATATTACATCCAAGGTATTGAAACATAACACAATATGCCTGGTGACTCCCTACAGTCACAGGTTTATGAGGGATTTTCTCTTGCGACAACTACCGACGTATTGACCTTTGTTCTTCCCTTCCATTAATTGCGGGCTGAGCCAGTTAGGCTTGGTCTTTATGCTTTCAAGGCTCTTTCCAAATTTCCAATTCCTTTGCAATCATTCAAGAAAAGGCTAGGAAAACAACAAATAGGGAATCTGCTACCTGGGCGACTGCCTTAAATGCAGATCAGTAGTGATTGATTGATTGATTGATTGATTGATTGATTGATTGATTGATTGATTGATTTATATATCACTATTCTCCCATACCAATGTCAAGAGTCGCCTAACCACAAGCAAAAACAAGAGTAAACAAGAGTATACCTGAGTGAAAATAAATAAACATCATTATTTAGAAATTATCAACAAAAGTATACGCACGGCCATAAAGTTTGTATCCGCCAAGGCACTGACTTTGCGGTCCGAATCCGTGCAGGGCTCTACCTATACCATCATCGCCATAAGACCTATCTGTGTCGGTGCGACGTAAAGCAGATTGTGAAAAAAGAAAAAAAAAAGTCAGTTTAAAAAGTTGAATATATGGACACACCCTATCGTTCGCGATGAACACATTAGATGTTCATTCAGTCATATTCTCTCAACATTCCAATCCACCTACACTCTTCTTCTTCTTCTTTACATGTTTACCCTCCAGGGTCGGTTTTCCCCTCGGACTCAGCGAGGGATCGCACCTCTACCGCCTCAAGGGCAGTGTCCTGGAGCTTCAGACTCTGGGTCTGGGGATACAACTGGGGAGGATGACCAGTACCTCACCCAGGCGGCCTCACCTGCTATGCTGAACAGTGGTTTTGCGGGGGGATGGGAAGATTGGAAGGGATAGACAAGGAAGAGGGAAGGAAGCGGTCGTAGCCTTAAGTTAGGTACCATCCCGGCATTTGCCGGGAGGAGAAGTGGGATACCAAGGAAAACCACTTCCAGGATGGCTGAGGTGGGAATCGAACCCACATCTATTAAGTTGACCTCCCGAGTGGACCCTGTTCCAGCCCTCGTACTACTTTTCAAATTTAGTGACAGAACCGGAGGGGGCAGCTAATCACACTAACCACTACACCACAGAGGCGGACCCACCTATAGTACGCGAAACTTTTCTTGAGCCCTGAGCTCCATAGCGCAGAATGGGAGCTAGGGCTCAAGAAAAGGTTCGCGTACTATACATTCACTGATAGGAATGCTACAGTGGTGCGATCTGTTGGTGAGAAAGTCGAAATTGACACGCAGGTCGTCCAAGTCGTTTAACTCAGAAGACTTGGCATTTCAGTTACCGAGGACATACGAGATTATACACTGACTGACAGAGCAAATGCAACACCAAGAAGGAGTGATCAGAACTGTATGCCAATTGCAGGGTAGACTGACGTCACTGAGGTATGCTCATGATGTGAAATGCGCCGCTGTGCTGCGCACGTAGCGAACGATAAATGGGACACGGCGTTGGCGAATGGCCCACTTCGTACCGTGATTTCTCAGCCGACAGTCATTGTAGAACGTGTTGTCGTGTGCCACAGGACACGTGTATAGCTAAGAATGCCAGGCCGCCGTCAACGGTGGCATTTCCAGCAGACAGACGACTTTACGAGGGGTATGGTGATCGGGCTGAGAAGGGTAGGTTGGTCGCTTCGTCAAATCGCAGCCGATACCCATAGGGATGTGTCCACGGTGCAGCGCCTGTGGCGAAGATGGTTGGCGCAGGGACATGTGGCACGTGCGAGGGGTCCAGGCGCAGCCCAAATGACGTCAGCACGCGAGGATCGGTGCATCCGCCGCCAAGCGGTGGCAGCCCCGCACGCCACGTCAACCGCCATTCTTCAGCATGTGCAAGACACCCTGGCTGTTCCAATATCGACCAGAACAATTTCCCGTCGATTGGTTGAAGGAGGCCTGCACTCCCGGCGTCCGCTCAGACTCCACAGCATAGACGTGCACGCCTGGCATGGTGCCGGGCTAGAGCGACTTGGATGAGGGAATGGCGGAACGTCGTGTTCTCCGATGAGTCACGCTTCTGTTCTGTCAGTGATAGTCACCGCAGACGAGTGTGGCGTCGGCGTGGAGAAAGGTCAAATCCGGCAGTAACTGTGGAGCGCCCTACCGCTAGACAACGCGGCATCATGGTTTGGGGCGCTATTGCGTATGATTCCACGTCACCTCTAGTGCGTATTCAAGGCACGTTAAATGCCCACCGCTACGTGCAGCATGTGCTGCGGCCGGTGGCACTCCCGTACCTTCAGGGGCTGCCCAATGCTCTGTTTCAGCAGGATAATGCCCGCCCACACACTGCTCGCATCTCCGAACAGGCTCTACGAGGTGTACAGATGCTTCCGTGGCCAGCGTACTCTCCGGATCTCTCACCAATCGAACACGTGTGGGATCTCATTGGACGCCGTTTGCAAACTCTGCCCCAGCCTCGTACGGACGACCAACTGTGGCAAATGGTTGACAGAGAATGGAGAACCATCCCTCAGGACACCATCCGCACTCTTATTGACTCTGTACCTCGACGTGTTTCTGCGTGCATCGCCGCTCGCGGTGGTCCTACATCCTACTGAGTCGATGCCGTGCGCATTGTGTAACCTGCATATCGGTTTGAAATAAACATCAATTATTCTTCCGTGCTGACTCTGTTTTTTCCCCAACTTTCATCCCTTTCGAACCACTCCTCCTTGGTGTTGCATTTGCTCTGTCAGTCAGTGTATTATTATTATTATTATTATTATTATTATTATTATTATTATTATTATTATTATTATTATTATTATTATTATTATTATCATCGTCATTGTTACCGGGCTACCCGTGGAACGCAGAGGTGAAATAAGGTGCCGGGGTGAATGGGTCTTACTACAATGTCACGAATTGATTTAAAACTTTAACAAAGGTTATATTTCTTTAGAATGTCAAAAATCAACAAATAACAATGTAACAGGTACAAGTAGCAATTCATAAACAAGTCTAGGAAAGACAAGATTGGTGGTATAAACAGATCTTGGGCTTCAAGCCCTCACTTTACAGTTCCTGAGCTCCTAGCTCAAATTTACAAAAGGCACAAATTTACACAAGGGCAGAAATCCCTCAATACATGGAGCGCTTGCTCCCAACACACAATATCAAGCCTCCCAGAGGCACTTTTACAACACTAGAAATGAGCTGACGTACTCTCAGCTTTCCAAGCCTATTCGAGGCGATATCAGAAAATTACCATCACTCGCCATCAAAGCACAACTTACAAATTTGAAACAGAGGTATCTACTACCCAACCTATTGGGCCGTTGCGGAAAAGAACAGGTTAAGTAAATGGCCCGAAACACAAATTGAATGGAGGCGAGTACTTGCACTCCTAAATGTGAATTCTTAAAACCTAAAGGGCACTAGGCCGATGAAACAGGGGCTATTCCCAAACTATGGAGGTGACTCGTATAAGAATAAATTAAGACTTTACGGAAAGGAAGAAAACCAGTTACAAAACGTAGTCACCTCAAACCAATATGAAGGGGAGCTCGAGAGGGTACATCACTCTCTATCCCCAATTTAAAGATTTTATGAAGCTTTTACATTAGCCGGCAGAGGTTACATTTCCAGAAAAGAAGGTTACATAGTTAATGATTCGGACCTTTCCCTCGGGTTAAACTGCGGAGCTAGCAAAAAAGGAAGATGTTAAGTGGCCATTACCTTGTCGGTGACAATCAATCAATCAATCAATACTGATCTGCATTTAGGGCAGTCGCCCAGGTGGCATATTCCCTATCTGTTGCTTTCCTAGCCTTTTCCTAAATGATTTCATATAAATTGGAAAATTATTGAACGTAACTGCTGCCTGATGAAAGAGGCGCCTCCCGCCTCCTGCTTGACACACACACTAGTTCAGATGACGATCAATTGGCCAAGAGACGAGAAAATCCGCAGTTTATAAACCCTCGGGAAAAGTTCGAGACCTTTCATGAATAAACCAGCCACACCCTTTCACTTTATTGGTGAATTTTAAAGTTACACTCAAAATCGAGGAAGAAGCCTGTGATAGGCGGAAAATTAATTACAGAAATTCATGATTGGCTAAATTCAAAACTGGCGGAAAGAAAAGATAAATATTGCCAACCCAAAAATAAGGAACATCATTTAGTAAAAAAAGAAAACAACTTATGAATACAAAACTTCTTCAAATCAAAAGTTCTTCCACTTCGCACCAGGGTGCATGATCATAGTTTAATAGCAGTGACATCTGTTGAAGAAAGTCCAAACATCTTGATGAAGGGCAAACAAAACAAGTAGAAATTCACACAGTACAGGGAACTTCACAATAACAAAATTATATCAGATTTTAGTGGTGGCATCTTCAGAGCAAAGTTTTATGTAGGTCTAGTTTCAAGTTCACGGTTTCTCCAGTAGAGGAGTTCTTTTAGGCGCAAGTTTTAAATGTGCGGCGTAGAGATGTACCTCCAGGTACAATTATTATTATTATTATTATTATTATTATTATTATTATTATTATTATTATTATTATTATTATTCATTTGTTACAGATGCGACAGAATGTAATGGCTGGAGTTTTCAGTTGAATTTTACTTCGAAATGTACCGTCTTACATTATATTTGCAATAATTTTGTTAGCTTCAATGCAAAGTGGCCTCATACTTTGGACGGGAGCGGCTCCATGGCTAAATGGTTAGCGTGCGGGCCTTTGGTCTCAGGGGTCCTGGGCTCGATTCCCGGCAGGGTCGGGAATTTTAACCATCATTGGTTAATTTCGTCGGCACGGGGCTGGGTATGTGTCGTCTCCATCATCATTTCATCCTCATCACGATGCGCTGGTCCCCTACAGGCGTTAAATCAAAAGACCTGCACCTGGCGAGCCGAAGATATCCTCGGACACTCCCGGTACTAAATGCCATACGCCATTTCATTTCATTTACTTTGGACCGCGTGCGTCGCTCTAGCTAGCTTTCAATTTCAGTTTCAGAATACTAGCCAATTAAAGAAAATATTTCAAAAAAGTTCACTCTTTGTCCCCATTTTTCTATTACTCCTCAAACTATCGAAAAAATGTGTTTGAAAGAAGGTGCAACTCCTTCCATATTGAGAAGAGAACCCAAGTTTACATAACATTCTTTGTCCAAGCTGTCTCCGAAAATGAGTTTCGTTAAGGACGGTAACTGTTCGTGAATTATCGTATATCATAAATTCCGGAGTTTTCGTGACTTAGATAACGTAGTACAAAACTTACCTGTTATCTGCTTCGAAAGTAAATTCATATCGATCAATCCAACCCAAACAACTGAAGTTATGTAATAATAAAGTATGGTAGTAAGAGAAAAACATTATACCAGTATGTATAACAAAGCTATATCATTTCCTAATCTCCTTCATTCTTCGGAAGTACGTCAATGGGTCTCTGTAAGGCGGCCATTGTTCAAAACCCAACCAATACATGGGGGATTTTTGGAATCTGACAACACGTGTATGTGGGTCCGACCCGTATCCTGTTTCTCTAAGGGGTCGGGTATGAAGTGAGATGAATCTTCGTAGCGAAGTTTTACGACCGGATGCTCTTCCTGACGTCAACCTCATAAGATGATTTAATGAGATGAAATGAATGGCGTGAAGGGATGAAAAGTGAAAATCTGGCCTCCGCACATAGTCTACTCCTATCGAATAACACCAAGGGGTCTGCTCAAGGCCGAATCGCCATCAACAGCGTCATATGCTCTCACTCCGCATGAGTGCGGACCGGTCTTGGAAGATGCAACTTCTGGCTCCACAAGTGGGGAAAAATTTCCAGCCCTCATTGCGACTGTGGTGACGTGCCTCAGACAGTCCACCATGTCGTAATGATGTGCCCACTTCGGAGCTTCCAAGGAGAATACCACGAACTTCATGCGGCGAGTGAAGAGGCAGTGAATTGGCTAAATTCTCTGGACATTAAAATTATAAGTTAATTACCAACAATTGATCTTTTGTCCGATTGCTGTTCTTATCTACTTTAAGTGTATATAGTTTTAGGTGTATATTATATATAGTTTCTCTGTGCCCTCTATACGCCATACGAAATAAATAACTCCGCATGAGCACTGCGGAGAGATTTGGAATTGAATCCAGGCTTTTGGCACGCAATCTAGTGATTAGAAATTGCACACCACAACCTCTCCTCCCCTGTCGCCTAGCATTCGAATTTGGGTCGGTTTGGATTTCTCTAAAACTGGAGGTACCATGGCTACGGCCGCATTATCTGCTGCCACTTACGACGATAAGCTTGCTGATTTTGTTTGAAAGATCGCCAGATTTAGATACACTGAGCTTAATGATATCGTAGAACCAGCTGTGTGTCAGTACCTTGAGGAATACAACCGTATCTCCAAATTACTTCATTCATCAGCAATATTTTCCTTCAAGTTCATCATTTTCTAAACAAGACCAACTTTATGCTATCTAGCGGCAAGTGGTTCAAATTTGCCGATTCACGTATTGTCACAAATATAGCCCGGCTGGTGGAAATTATCGTTAAGACGTCAAGTCTGTAAGGTCTGACAGTAGGAGAGCACTGTATATTCTAAACCACCCCGTCAGCATTGTTTGTGCTCAGTCAGCACCCGAGGTCATTGACCCCGGTCACGTGACCGTGACGTCACGAGCACGTGGCCTTGTTTCTAAACAAAGCAACGTGCTTTTGACAGCTGTCATCTTGACAGACCCTAACTTCACTTTTTTAAGCACGTGGCCGCGGTTAACCTCACTGCTGTCACCTTAACAGGTCCTAACCTTACTTTTTTGCGAACGCGGGGGCGCGGAATTTGAACAAGTGAACGTGGCTAACCTGACGCTTTACAAGTCTTAACCTCATGTACTTGTTTTGGCGCGGATTTTGAATTAGTGTGCTTGGCTAACCACTGCTATCAACTTGACAGGTCCTAACCACGTGCACTTGTTGAACAAGTGAACGTGGCTAACCTCACCGTTGCCATCTTGACAGACCCTAACCTCACTGCTGCCATCTTAACCACATGGGGCGCGCAATATGAAATAAGTAACGGCTGTCAAGATGACAGCTGCCATCTTGACAGACCCTAACCTCACTTTTTTAAGCTCGTGGGCGCAGCTAACCTCACTGCTGCCATCTTGACAGGTCCTAACCTTACTTTTTTTGGGCACGTGGGGCCACGGAATTTGAACAAGTGAACGTGGCTAACCTGACAGCTGTCATCTTGACAGGTCCTAACCTCATGCTTTTTGTTTTGGCGCGGATTTCGAATTAGTGTACATGGCTAACCTCACTACTATCATCTTGACAGGTCCTAACCACGTGGACTTGTTGAACAAGTGAACATGGCTAACTTAACTGCTGTCATCTTGACAGGTCCTAACCTCACTGCTGCCATGGGGCATGGAATTTGAAATAAACAACAGCTGACAAGATGCCAGCTGCTATCTTGACAGGCCCTAACCACGTGCACTTGTTTTGGCACGGAATTTTTGAATGTGGCTAACCTCACTGCTGTCATCTTGACAGGTCGTTACCACGTGCACTTGTTTTTGCCGCAAAATTTTGAAAAAGTGATCGATCCCATAACCTCACTGCTATTATCTTGGAGGGACATAGCCAGGGGCCTAACCACAGAAGATTATAGTTTTAAGGCTAGCTGCCCTTTCTGACATTCACCTTCCCTGACACCATCTTAGAGGGGGCCTAACATCAGGGATTGTAGTTTTAAGGCTAGCTGTCCTTCTCGACATACCCCTTCCCGACACCATCTTAGAGGGGGGCCTAACCTCAGAGGATTAAAGTTGCTAGCTGCCATTCTTGATATAACACCATCTTAGAGGTTCTAACCTCAGAGGATCCTAGTTTTAAGGCTAGCTGCCCTTCTTGACATCCTGCCTTCCCTGACACCATCTTAGAGGGGGCCTAACCTCAGAGGATTATAGTTTTAAGGATAGCTGCCCTTCTCGACATGCCCTTGCAGCTCAAGGACACAAGTTTTAAGGCAAGATACCCTTCTCGACACCATCTAAGAGTAAGGGGCCTAAAGACTCTATGGATAAATTTATAGCTGTGTAGTCACTGTTATGTACTCCTGTGCGACAACATTCCGACAACTCTCTGCTGTTCGAACCCGGGATCCTCTAAACCGGAGGCCACAACGCAACTGCATGACCAATACAATTGTTATTTTGCAAGTAATGCAAAGTATAACACACACCAAAGACCTGCAGATTACGAGGTGTTATGTAGTTAGTATGATAAATCCTCTTACCCCATCCCGACTCTGTGTAAGTTATTAGTGCAAAAATTTGGTCTTTACAACATTAATGTTGTCTGAAACTTGGCTGCCTGTTCGACTGGAAGGATGATAGAATTTGAGGACTGTTCCTGTTATAAAGGAAACGTGTGAGATCCAGCTGGCACATTGTTCTCTGACGCCTCCGGATGTGATAACTCATCAATTGATGGGTAGTACCTGACCTTGTCAGGACACTAGCAAGGCAGACCCCTCTATTCTATTATTATTATTTTATTATTATTATTTTGAAATTCTCTTATCGTTATATTTTTTATGTTATGTTTGCAGTAAAAATAGCACACGACCTACTAGTCTGGTATAAAACCATCTTCAGCGGCTGACGACAGTGGGATTCGAACCTACTATCTCCTCATACTCTCTCCTCTGACTATTCCTGCCGTTGCACCCCTCGTAATAATGAAATTAAACTAAACCCTATAGCACAACAGCCTCCTGAAGGGGCCTTGGCCTACCAAACAACCACTGTTCTGCCCGAAGACTTGCAGATTGCGATATGACGTTTGGTAAACATAACGTATATTCTTGCCCATAGCAACATGTCCCTTCCTGTTAGTATCTTGCAGGGACCTAAGCAGGTTCGATCCTGGCACAGTCCTATGGTATTTGAAGATGTTTCAAATATAACAGCCTAGTGTCGATAGATTTACAAAAGAACTCCTGCAGGATTAAATTCCGGCACCTCGGCATCTGCCGAAATCCGTAAACGTAGTTAGTGGGATGAAAAGCCAATAACATTATTATTATTATTATTAAATAACTCGGAATATCTGTTCGACGTAGAAAAAATCTAGTCTGTTTTTCTAGTCACTTTTGTCAGGCTCGAAGCCACATCTAACAGCACAGCATCTACTCAAACCCAGAAAGCGTGCAGATTACGCAGTCAGCACGATGTAGGTTGTGTAGACCTCGAACCAGCCTACAGATCAAGGTAAAAATCCCTAAGCCTAGCCGGGAATGAAACCCAGAGGAGCAGAGGTGTGGGAATTGAAACTACCTCAGGCTGCGAACTAGTGGCCATAGCCTTAAGTTAGGTACTATCCTGGCATTTGCCTAGAAGCCACGATGTCCTAAGGATGAGCTAACCCTGTACTACGTTTCGTAGTAGAGCCGGGAATCGAACCTGGGCCTCCAGCAGTAGCAACTAACTACAAAAGAGGCGTACAAGGTACATATTCTTTAGTTGTTTCCCTCGTAGCAGCGTTTTACGACATGCAGGCTGTTGTCTTAAAGGCCCTTCAGGTAATAATCTCAACCTCCTGCACTACATAGTTACTGCAATATTTTTTTTTATCTGCTTAATTTTATAATATTCTCCTTCCTACTGTCTTGGTCATAAGACCTATCTAGTTGAGGAAAGTCAAAATAAATAAATAAATAAATAAATAAATAAATAAATAAATAAATAAATAAATAAATAAATAAATAAATAAATAAATAAATAAATAAATAAATAAATAAATAAATAAATAAATAAATAAATAAATAAATAAATAAATAAATAACCGCAGCTACCGTGTGCAGACATTTTTAATTTCACACCATCTGGCTACCCGCTTTGTAGATTTCAGCGTTCTGTTTTTGGCTGTGTGGTTAGGGACACAATGCTATGAGCTTGCATCTGGAAGATAGTAGGTTCGAACCGCACTGTTAGCAGCTCTAGAGATAGTTTTCCGTGGTTTCCGATTTTCACACCAGAAAAATGCTAAGGCTGCACCTTAATTAAGGATACAACCTCTTCCTTTCTACTCCTAGATCTTTCCTGTCACCATTGTCGTTATAAGACCTATCTAGTTAAGAAAGTCGAAAGAAATAAGCTAACGTGTGCAGGCATATTTTAATTTTACACTAACATTCCAACGTCGTGTCGAGTAGAGTTTTTTCTACCCTTCAAAAAATATCCAACTGCCTCTGCCGAGTTTAAACCCGCTATCTTCGGATATGGAGGCTAACACTCTACAACTAATCCACAGAGGCAGGTATAATAATAATAATAATAATAATAATAATAATAATAATAATAATAATAATAATAATAATAATAATAATAATCTCGTATGAAACACCCCGACATCAAGAGAAATGTCACGCAGCAATATATAACGCGTCTCAACAAGGTACTATCATCAAAACTGACAGCTAAACATCTTACCAAAACAGTCAATACGTACGCCGTACCACTGCTCACATACTCCTTTGGTATCATAAAATGGACCCAAACAGAACTTCAGCAGTTACAAACGAAAACAGCAGTTTCACTCACCCGGTACCATATGCACCATCCTAAATCTGCAACCGAACGTCTTACACTCCCGAGATCAGAAGGTGGTAGAGGCTTCTTATCCATTGCCAATTTACATAGCAATCTGATATCAAGTCTAAGAGAATATTTCCACTCGAGATCTGATACATCGTGTCTTCATTATGCTGTTTGCAGAGCCGATATAAACTATACACCTCTCAATCTGTCGTCGCCAGAAATGCCTGTTTCTACCCCACCTACAAAAGAGATGAATATGGCCATGTGGAAGCAAAAACCTCTTCACGGGAAATACCCCCATGAACTGGATCAGCCTCATATCGACAAATCTGCGTCGCACGCTTGGCTGACCTACTCCGGTCTTTTCCCAGAAACAGAAGGATTTGTTCTGGCCATCCAAGATCAAGTAATTGCTACACGGAACTACCGTAAATTTATCATGAAGGATCCAACAGTTGTCTCGGACAACTGCCGCCGCTGTTCCAGAACTACAGAGAGCATACAGCACGTCATCTCTGGTTGCCCACACTTGGCCAACACCGATTATAAGCACTGACATGATCAGGTAGCAAAAATCATTCACCTGAAACTTTCTGTAAAATGTGGATTTCTTCAGTCATCAATTGCATATTGGAAATATACACCTCCACCCATTCTCGAAAACTCTTCATACAAACTACTATGGGACCGAGAAGTCATAACCGATGTCACGCTCAGCAACAATAGGCCAGATATTATTCTAATCGATAAATCAAAAAGATCCGCATCCCTTATAGAAATTGCTTGTCCAAATACCTCCAATCTGCAAACAAAAATAGCCACAAAGATATCAAAATACACAGAACTGGCAATAGAAATACAACGCCTGTGGAAACTAGAATCAGTCACCACAGTTCCAATAGTAATATCATGTACCGGTGTTATTCCAAAATGCTTGCACAGCTCTCTGGCCGCATTAAACCTGCATCATCACACATACGTAGAACTACAGAAAGCCACCCTCCTGAGCACCTGCCACATTGTGAGAAAGTTCCTAGGAACGACTTTTCCTCTGACTCACGCCAAACAGCATGAAGTTCCAGGCCGCAGTTCCAGTAATACTGAAGAACAGATTCCCAAAACTGGGACATAAGAAGTCTGAAGTTGTTTGTATTTATTGTATAAATGTATATGTTGTAATTATTTCTGTTGTAAATATTTGTACATATATGTACCTGTAGTTTCATAATCAAGAGGGTGATTCCTTGCTTAGGCCGAGTCAGCCCATTGTGTTACCGGCACAAGCCGAGCCTTCCTAAATTGATACAAATAATAATAATAATAATAATAACAACAAATACCGAGAGAGTAGCTCTGCTGTTAGGGTCACTGAGCTAAGCTTGTATGTGGTGGTGATTATTGTTTTAAGAGGGAAATCGAGGATTCAGCTAAGGGCACCGTCGCCAACCCATGGTCCGAAGTTAAGATCCCCTGGGTAAATTGATAAAAAGGAGCAGTGTATAGAAGGAACTAAACCGACCGGGCGAGCAGACCATGCAGTTAGGGACGTTAAGCTTGTTTATGTCGTAGCATACAATCTTTTACTGTCTACCCCTGTCGATGCCATATCGTGTGAACAAAAGTACTTGTGTACAGTATAGTTATTGCTTAGTTACTCGCTCGGTTCAGATGTGCTTTTCTCAGTGCATTTTTATATTATCGTAAAAACTGAATAATTATTATTGGTTATTCGTTAACAGCAGTGAACAAATATCTGTGTGTGTGTGTGTGTAAACATAGAGGTGGTTACAAACCAATGTACTTATCTATCAGTGGTTTCACATTTTCATACCAGGCAAATGCTTGTCACCAGCCCTGATGATAGATTTCCGAGAACAGTTATGCAAAGATACTTGCTTTGTTTAGCTTTGTTTATCAGTGCATTTTTTATTTCATCGTAAAATTGAATAATTATTATTGGTTATTCACTAACAGCAGTGAACTAATATATTACAATACCTATGCGTGTGTAAAACTTGGAGGCAGACCGCAATCCAATGTGCACATCGTTCTCTAAAAAATGCTGATGGATAATGAACTTTATCGATACATGGATATATAAGTGGACAATCAATTCTCCCCCTCTCTTACTTTTATCAAAGCAGCTTTCGTGACAAGTTGAACTAAGGTAAGCACACATGTACTGTTTGTAAAAAGAATATATAATTAAAAAGTAAAATTAATTATATATTTACGATTTTCTCTTTTTAGAAAATCATCATTATTGCCATTATCGGTGATTGTTATCTGCTGTCTACTCCATCATCATCTGTATTTGTTATCTGCTGTCTACTCGTAAAATCTTGTGGCTTGATTTTGTACATTAATCTGAAAAAAGTAAGTAGATTTTTTAAACGTGTAAAATATTATTATTATTATTATTATTATTATTATTATTATTATTATTATTATTATTATTATTATTATTATTGTTATTATTATTATGGGGGTCTACGTTGCTTCACGTCGGTAGGTTTAACCACTACACTGCCCTACACATATCCCCCGGGTGGTGCTAAGTGTTACGAAAATTTGGTTATGTTTATTTATTCTTGGCCTAAAAAATGGTGGACACTGGCAGGATATCAATGTTTACTTGGACTCGGTGGTGTGTGAGGCCTGATGGGACATTGAAGACAAAAGCGGGATGTATAAAGGCGGTAGCCATGTGTATGTATCATGTTTTGCGTCGTGTGCAATAAATAGTATGTTCTATCTTTGTGGTTAATACTAGTTCAGTGAATTAGTCCCTTAACGAAACAATATGGTGACCCCGACGTGATCATAACGCGTACAGTAAGAAAAGTTGCGATAGAATACGGTACGTAAGATTTCTTTGTCAGTGAAAAATACCGGCACACGACCATGGAAAGATTAGTGAAACAACGTAAACCAATTCGGGCGTCGTTTACAAAGGTGTATAGCGAACTAATGCGAAGTTTAACTAGTGAAGTAGTTGAGCTGGAATCGGCACAGAAGATGCTCATGGAACTGGAGAGGTTAAGTGCTGACCTTTCCCCACTAGATGAAAAAATATTAGAACTAACATTGGAACAAGAGGACGATGTTTATAACCGTGAGTACGAGGCAATTGAAACATATAGAGACAATTTGGACGAAGTTAAGTTAAAGATGACGAATTTATGTACTGAAAATGTAGGCATAGTTAAAGATCACAGATCGGATATTTCATCTACAGCTAAAAAGAATTTAAAACTACCTAAGTTGGAACTAGCCAAGTTTGGGGGGGAAATAAAGGATTGGCTCGGATTCTGGAGCATGTTTAAAAGAATCCATGATGATTGTGATATAGAATCTGAAGATAAATTTCAGTATCTGATTCAGTGCACCAAACCTGACAGTCGAGCCAGAGAACTGGTAAATAGCTTCCCTGCCACTGCCGAAAACTATCCAAAGGTTATAGAGTGTATGAAGGAACGCTTTGGACGTGAAGATCTTTTGACTGAGTATTACGTTAGGGAGCTTATTGGGTTAGTTATCCAGAATGTGTCCCATAAGAAAGATAAATCAGGGATAGCCGCTTTGTATGATACACTAGAGAGCAAGTTAAGAGCATTAGAATCCATAGGTGTAACCAGAGATAAATATGGGTCAATGTTGTTCCCCCTGGTAGAACCGTGCTTACCTGAAGATGTTTTAAGGGTATGGCTCAGAAATCAATCGTCAGGGAATGAAGATTTTATCAGTCCACATAAAGATAAACTGGAGACTCTTCTTAATTTCCTTAAACGTGAAGTGGAGGGAGAAGAAAGGATTACCTTTGCGCAGGCAGGTTTTGGTTTAGCCGATAGGAAAAAACAAGAGAAGGGAAGAGGGAAAATTTCTGAAGATACATCGCTACCAACTGCGAGTTCATTGTTTTCTGCGAAATTTGATGGCAAGAAGCGAAAGTGTGTGTTTTGCAGTAAACCACATGAGAGTAAGGAATGTCATCTTGCTCAACAAATGAGCTTGGAAGAAAAGCGTAACAAGCTAGCCAAAGAAAACTGTTGTTTTGCATGTCTGAAGTTAGGGCACAGAGCCAAGAATTGCAAGGCACACATTCGATGCCCCTTGTGCACTAACCCTCATGTTGTTATTATGTGCCATAAACTAAATGTGAAAGGGGCTGAAGAGAAACTTGAACCTAGAACTCGGGAAGGTGGGGAAAACCAGAGCAATATCTCCATGAACATTCAGAGTGCCACAAAGGAGGTGTTTCTTCAGACATTGTGTATCAAGCTGACACATAAGGGGAAACAGAAGAAGATCCGGGCATTGATAGACAATGGATCCCAGAGATCCTACATCTTGAAGAAGACGGCTGAGGAAATGGGATACAAACCTTTGAAAACAGAGACGATGATTCATAAGTTGTTTGGAGGCACTGAGACCTGTGAAGAAGACCACCATGTGTACAACGTAAAGGTGAGCAGCTGCGATGGTTCATATAGTACAACGTTGCAGTTAATCGATCAGAAGGTAATTTGTGGTAAAATTCCAAAGTTGAAGTTTGGGCCCTGGATGAAGGAGATGAGAGAGAAAAAGATATGGCTCTCAGATGTGGGAAGTGATCCAACTGACGTGGAGGTTCTTCTAGGAGCTGATGTTGCTAGAAATATTTTGATGGATGAAATGCATAAGCTTGAATCAGGATTGGTAGCCGTTAGGACTGCGCTTGGCTGGACAGTGACAGGCAGACTGAAGGAAGGGGAGAAGGACACTCTAGCTCCATATACAACCTCACTGTTCATTCAATCTGCCTCGATAGCTGACTTATGGAACTTGGATACCATAGGCATATCTGATCCAGTGGAAAACAAATCGAGAGAAGAAATGGAAGAAGCCGCACGTAACTACTTTCAAAATACAGTAAGAATTAATGGCGATGGCCGATATGAAGTTGCATTACCTTGGCTGGAGAGCCGTCAGTATCTACGGAACAACAAGGAGATAGCGGAAAAGAGATTGATCTCTGTTTCGAACAGGCTGATCAAGGAAGGAAAGTTTGAGGAATACGGAAAGGTGTTTCAGGAGTGGGTAAATGAGGACATCATTGAAGAGGTTCCAGAGGAAGAAAACAAAGATCGATGTTACTACTTACCACATCGAGGAATATTTAAAGACAACTCTACCACTAAGGTGAGACCAGTTTTTGATGGTTCCTGCAAGTCAAAGGATACGCCTTCATTGAATGAGTGCCTCGAGAAAGGACCTAATTTGCTACTACAAATCCCCACAGTTCTTTTGATGTTTCGGAAGAATAGGATAGGGGTGATTTCGGATATTAGAAAGGCTTTTCTTCAGATATCTGTCCAAGAAACGGACCGTGATTGGTTACGCTTCTTATGGTGGAAGGATATAGAGAGAAGAGAATTAAAGGCATTTCGTCACTGCCGAGTAGTATTTGGACTGAATTGCAGCCCATTTCTGCTGGAAGTAGTGTTAGATCTACACTTGAAACATAGTACAGACTACCGAGGGACAGCTGAAAAGTTGAGAAACTCCTTTTATGTCGATAATTGCATCACTTCTGTGGACAATGAGGAGGAATTATGTATGTTTATGGAAGAATCTACTGCATTGCTGAGCAGAGCACGGTTTGATCTTCGTAACTGGGAGCACACATGGCTAAATTCTTCTGAAAGAGATTCATCCGCTTCTGAGGTAACTTCAGTGTTAGGTCTTCGATGGAATAAAGCAAGAGATGTTCTTTCTTGTGAACAAATTGACGTATCGAGGATTGGTGAGATCACTAGAAGGAATGTATTGGCTGCTGCCCAGAGCATCTTTGACCCCATCGGTTTTACTTGCCCTGTCTCTATAGTACCCAAGTTGCTGTTACAGGAAAGTTGGCGGAAGAAAATGAGCTGGGATGAAGAAATGGAGGACGAAATGAGGAAAAAGTTTGAAAATTGGCTTCAAGAACTGAACGTATTGCCTGATATTAAAATTCCTAGACAAATAGCACCTTGTGAAACACAGGAATCTTGGAGCCTTCACACATTTTGTGATGCGAGCGGCGTAGCATATGCCGCAGTTGTATTCCTTCGATCACAAGATGGTCAGAATTCAAATGTAACACTCTTACAGGCGAAATCTCGTGTAGCACCTCTGAAGAAAACTACTATTTCTCGGTTGGAACTCTTAGCTTGTTCAATTGCAGCTCGTCTTGCTTCCTCCGTAAAGGCAAGTCTAGGAATTGGAGACCTTTCAACTTATTATTGGACGGATTCGACAACAGCGCTCTGCTGGATCAAGAGGAAAGAAGTCTGGGGAACTTTCGTGGCCAACCGGGTGAAGGAAATTAAACAATTGTCGAGCCCTGATAGTTGGAATCATGTGCGTGGAGTGAATAATCCGGCTGACCTACCCTCCAGGGGATGCTCCGCTACCAAACTCCTGATGTCGAAATGGTGGGAGGGTCCTCAGTGGCTGAGATGCCCCAGTTCTGAGTGGCCTAATGACGATGTCATGCCTGATGAAGAAAAGGTCAACAAAGAGAAAAGGAAAGGACTTTCTACTGTTTTAGTTTCTGCGAAACCAGAAGAAAAATGGTATCTTCATTATTTTTCAAAGTACACGAAAGTTGTCAGGATGACAGCTTGGATTTTGCGATTCATCCACAACACGGCCGGAAGGAGAGGACGACACACTTCAAAGGAACTTGAAGTGGAAGAGTTGCAAATGGCTGAAAGGAGGCTATGGAAGATTGTGACGCAAGAGATGCTTGGAGAAAAGGAGCGGTCGTCTCTCAAATCTCTCAATGTGTTTGAAGATGAAAGTGGGTTACTTCGGGTCAAGACGAGGTTAATAAGAAGAAAAGATGAAGAATTATTCCTTACTCCCATTCTGATACCTGCAAACCATAAGCTAGTTCACATGATGATTATGGAGAAACATTTGGAATTGTCTCATGCTGGAGTACAAGTTCTGCTCTCTACTTTGCGAGAGCGGTTTTGGATCGTCAATGGTAGGAGAACCATAAGAAAGGTGATTTCTGGCTGTGTCAAGTGTAGAAGATACCAAGTGAAAGGAATTACCACAGAGGTCGCACCTTTGCCTGAGGATCGAATTCGAGATGCTTCTGTTTTTGAGATTGTAGGGGTGGATTTGGCTGGCCCATTACATCTCCGCGGGGGTGAAAAGGCATGGATAGTGATATTCACATGTGCTGTTTACAGAGCTGTACACTTTGAGCTCATCAGGACTTTTGTCTACTCCAGGGTTCCTTCAAGCGTTACGAAGATTTATTGCTCGGAGAGGGAGACCAAATGTTATTTACAGTGATAATGGAAGGAATTTTGTGGGAGCTGAAAATGCATTCCGTGATCTCGACTGGACGAAAGTGAGTGTAGAAGCTAGTTGTCTGAGAATCGCTTGGAAATTCAATCCTCCCACAGCTGCATGGTGGGGAGGGTTTTGGGAACGTATTGTTCAGATGCTAAAGAAGTTGTTGCGACGAATCTTAGGTCGTTCCTCTTTGGATTACGAGGGACTGTTGACAGTATTAATGGACACT
This sequence comes from Anabrus simplex, assembly GCF_040414725.1. Lineage (NCBI taxonomy): Eukaryota > Metazoa > Arthropoda > Insecta > Orthoptera > Tettigoniidae > Anabrus > Anabrus simplex. The sequence goes on along the minus strand of NC_090265.1, from coordinate 1,766,603,209 downwards.
GAAGCAGTTATTAATTCCCGACCGTTGACTTACTTATCTGAAGACAGTGATGATTTACTAGCATTGACTCCAGCAATGTTTCTTCAGGATATTCCTAGGGTGGGAGTGCCCGATATTGATCACATTGATCAGATAAGCCACGGAAAGAGATTCAGATATATGCAGCATCTGAGGACAGAATTACGTAAAAGATTCAGGATAGAGTACTTAGGACAACTTAAACCGGGGAAAGGTCAGACGAACCCTCGTCGAGAGTTAAAGGTTGGGGAAGTAGTGATCCTTGGAAGTGATGGAGCACGTAGAATGGACTGGCCCTTAGGAAGAGTGGTTGCTGTATATCCTGGGAAGGACAATGTCATCAGGGTGGTCAAGGTGAAGACCTTTATTTTATTTATTTCATTTCAATATAGGCACCTGAGCCAAGGCTCTTCTTGGTGCAATACAAATAAATGACAATGGCAGCTATATTCACAATCTGATTACAAAATAAAATACAGTAAGTATATAATTTAACATGGTGTAAGAGATAAGATAGGACAAAGCTTCCTAACCATAATTACCATACTACTTCAGGTATTTAGTTACATTACTTTTGAAGATAGATAAAGTTGGTAACATTTTTATATTTTTTGGAAGCGAGTTATACATAGTTATAGAAAAATGCCAAAGAGAGTTTTGACCATAACTAGTGGAATGAATCTGATTGTAGTGAATATTATAAATAATTCTTGTTTCATAATTATGAATCTGTGAATTGGTAATTACTGATGTGTTTGAGCGGACTAATTTGTTTTGAATTTTATAGATCATAATTATAGAAGCCTTTATGCGGAGGTTTGGAAGTGATAATATATTACAATATTTATATAGATCTTTAGTCGGTGTCAGAATGGGCAGTTTGAAAATTATTTTTAGTGCTCTCTTCCTAAGGACCTCTACCTTTCCAAATAATTCTTTATTACAGCATGCCCAGACATGTATCATATAAGAGATGTGGCTTTCAATAAGAGCATAGTAAATACCCTTCAACAACCCACGAGAAAACTTATATCGCAATCTACTGAGGATACCAATCACAGGGATAATTTTATTACAGATAGTCTCCACGTGATTACTCCACGACAGATTTTCATCTATAATCAGTCCTAAGAATTTAGTACTGTGCACTTTCATTACTCTTTGATTGAAGAAAAGCAGATTTTTATCCAAATTTAATAAATATAAAGGTTTGTGAAAATTTATGTAGTTTGTTTTTGTTAGATTGATAGTTAATCGGTTGGAATTAAGCCATGTTTCAAGTAATCGAATATCCTGCTGCATATTTTGTTCAAGTTCATGATTGCTAGAGCCTGTATAAAAAATATTAGTGTCATCAGCAAAAATGGATAGTCTTCCATTTAATTTAAGGTGACCAATATCATTAATGAAGATAAGAAACAATAAAGGCCCAAGCACAGAACCCTGAGGCACACCAATTGAGATCACCTTCACATTACTCTGATTATTATTACATGTAACAAACTGCTCCCTATTAGAGAGGTAATCGACAAACCAATCCAATGCAATGCCTCTAATGCCTGCTGCTTCTAATTTATGTAATAAAATTTTATGATCAACTGTGTCAAAAGCCTTTTTAAGATCTATAAATAAACCAGCTGCTAACATACCTGAGTCTAAAGCTTGTTGTAGTTTAACAATAATATCCTCAATAGCATTACTGGTACTCGAGTGAGGTAGGAAACCATACTGAAATTGATAAAAATATTTATTATTTAACAAAAAATCTAATAATCTTTTTTTAACCACTTGTTCTAAAATCTTAGATAAAGGAGGTAGTACGGAGATTGGTCTGTAATTACTTACATCAAATTTATCCATGCCTTTATAGATTGGTACAACTCTGGCGATTTTAAGTTTGGCTGGTACTTTACCCTCTGATAGAGATTTGTTAACTAATTTTGTGATGTGAGGTATAATAAATTTGGAGAGTCTCTTTACAAGAATATTACTAATACCAAAACAGTCAACACTACAACTGTTTTTAAGATTATTAATTATTTGTTCAATTTCATTTTCATTAGTGGGGGTTAAAAATAAGGAATTAGATGGGCCAGGCTCAAGGTGAGGGTATTTACACTGAGGAATTTTCTTAGCTAAAGACAGACCCATATCAGTGAAATAGTTATTAAATATAGTAGAAATTTGACTAGAATCAGTCACCAACTTATCATTTACTTTCAGTTGTATTTCTTCATTGTTACTGTTATTAGTTGTTAGAATATTATTAATAACTTTCCACTGATTATTTGTGCTGTTTAACTTATTGATATAATAATTATTTTCTAGATCTCTTTTCATTCTAGTAACCCTGTTACGTATGTCTTTATAGTCTTGTATTAACTGCTGTGAAACATAGCCACATCCCATACTAAATCTCATCTGTTGTCTTTTAATTTTATAATATAATTTTTTTTTTTTGTTTGATTAAATTTAACAGCTCTGAAGTAAACCATGGGCAAAAGGGTCTAACTTTCTTATTTAGATTAGGACTTTCAGTTTTAACTAAAGCAGTACTTTCTTTAAAATATGTCATTAATTTATTTGTTATGATATCCGAGCTGTCCTCTTCATTTATAGTTAATGGCGTTTGAGACATGTATTTTTCCATAGATGGGACATGGTATTTTGTAGGTTGAATTACATAATTTCTTTGTGTATTCATTTTGGGTGTAATATTAATATCCAAGATTAATAAATTGTGATCACTCAGATCATTTATTATGTTATATATTTTATATTTGCAGACTATGTTTATGTAAAAATGATCTATAAGTGTACTAGTTGTCAATGAAATTCTAGTAGGAAAGACAGTGTTACATGAACTCTGATTATAACACCCACAGAGATTCTGAAGCTCAGTAGATATATGACTATTTTCTAATTTATTTATATTAAAGTCACCAACAGTAATACAAAATGTTTTACCACTTTTATTCCAAATATCTTCTAAACATTTTAGAAAATCTTTGGAAAATTTGGTATGAGGGTTATTTACTGCTACTAAGTGAATGTCATTCACAAAACCCTTTATCTCGATTAATAATATACTATATGAACTGGCATTACTGTTAATAAGATAATAATACATTAGCCTTATACGGTTCCTTTATATAAATGGCAATTCCACCACCCCTATTATGTGATCTAGAGCAAAAGAGACCATCATATCCATTTAGATTAAAATATTTTTCTTCCTCAGGGGAAACCCATGTTTCAACAATTACAATGATTTCCGGATATTGTGCTTCCTGTATTGTATAAAGTAAATTACTCCACTTATTACAAATACTTTGGGAGTTGATGTACAGAATTCTAATTCCATCTTTGTTAGTAAGCTCCTGTAGTTCACTTAATTGGAATTCAGAGCCTTCCATAAAAAATAATGTTGATTTTTCATGTGTCTACAAGTAAATAGCCTACCTAAGTCCTAAGGGGAAGAGAGAGCTAAGACATCATCTATGTTTTTGATATGTATAATGCTGGAAGTATCATTTCTCCTTACAAAAATTCTCCCATCCCTTGACCACACATACTTGAAGCCATTCGCTCTAAGGTCTTTAGCTCTCTTAAGAAGACCTTTAGATTTAGCTGTTAGGTGGTCATTGATGTAAATAGTATGGTTAGTGGCATTAATCTTAAGTGCAGTGGATGAAAGTTGCCTAACATTTTTCTTTGCAACCATAAGTTCATGCCTTTTCCATCTATTCACGAACTTAACCACAATAGGTCTAGGCAGAGATTTATTGGATGTTGGAATTCTATGAGCAATGTCAATGTCTGTTTTATTGATTACACAGCCAACTGCTGACCCAATATTCGTGACTAATTTATATACATCTTCACTTTGTAGTTCTGGTATTCCATGAATTTCCACGTTATTACGTCGTGAGTATTGATTAAGTTGATCAATCTCGTCACAAGATTTCGATTTCATAGTTTCAAGTTCTAGTTGCAGTTCTTTTATTTTTGTATCTTTTTCATTCGCTACCTTTCTGCTGGTGGTGAGTTGGACCGGCCTGTGCAGAACATCTATCCACTGGAAGCAACTCCCATTACTGAGTGGCAGAATGAAGAAGAGGTCCAGGAGAAGAGCCCTGCTGTGCCTGTCTCTAGCAGAACTGTTCCACGAGTGGTTACTACAAGATGTGGGAGGAAGATACGAATCCCATCTCGTCTCAGTTTGTAGATTTTTCTTTGCTTTGTTTTGTTTTGGTTGTGAATTTAGTGGTTTTAATCATGTGATTAAAAGGTGGGAGGGTGTTACGAAAATTTGGTTATGTTTATTTGTTCTTGGCCTAAAAAATGGTGGACACTGGCAGGATATCAATGTTTACTTGGACTCGGTGGTGTGTGAGGCCTGATGGGACATTGAAGACAAAAGCGGGATGTATAAAGGCGGTAGCCATGTGTATGTATCATGTTTTGCGTCGTGTGCAATAAATAGTATGTTCTATCTTTGTGGTTAATACTAGTTCAGTGAATTAGTCCCTTAACGAAACACTAAGAAAGCAACAGTGATAAGATGAGACTGAACTGTCGGAAACGACCTCTCGGTCAAAGAGTGAGCAAGAAGGAGATGTGTGGTCCTTTTCAGGACCTTCAAGTTCGTAGAATTGGACCATCGCTGCGCATTTGTCAATTGAATATCGAAGGGTTTAGTCGAGCGAAATGTGAGTATCTTTCCAGGATTGCACTGAAATATGCAGTTGATGTCATCGTGCTTCAAGAAACACACACAGCAGACAAACTACAGTTACAGAGTCGGGGGAAAATTCCAGACTTTAAATTGGTAGCGTCCTACTATCATCATAATTATGGTCTTGCAACTTATGTCAGGAATGATATAACAAATTACAATTTACTATCAGTGAACTCTGAAAATGACATTTTTACTACCTACTGTAGTTAACATTGAAAACTTGACAATAGTTAATGTGTACAAGCCACCTGATATTACTTGGCCTAATTCTCCTATACCTTCTCTGCAGTATCCTACTATATATATCGCTGTAATTTCAACAGTCATCATTATCTTTGGGGATATAACAAAGATTACTCTAATGGTGAAGTTCTTGTGGACTGGATGGAAACTGAAAATTTGAATCTGATTTTTGATGCTAAGGACCTGCCTACCTTTCAATCTGATCGCTGGTCTCGAGGCTACACCCCAGATCTTTGTTTCACAAATTGGCTTCATAATTCACACAATCAAGTTCAATGTACAGTGCTCAATGATTTCCAACATAGTCAACACAGGCCTGTTCTCTTGGAGGTTGGGATGTCTTTACCTATTGTTCGATCAATCCTAAACCGAGCTGGAACTTCAAGAAAGCCAAGTGGACTGAATTTGCAAAGCAAACTGATTCCATTATAAGATGGATCAAACCAGCGTACAACAACTACAGCAGATTTGTAGGGGTTATAAAAGATGCAGCGAGATGATGCATCCCTAGAGGATACCAATATAAATGGTCCGTTATTGGACATTATAAATTTTCAACCGAACTCATTCTTGGTTGCCAGCGTTTCGCCCTCGTGTGCTAGAGTGGGCTCATCAGTTGGTACCTAGCACACCTACCAATACGCTGGCTAGTGCATACTGTGGAGGCCTCTGTGTAGGCTACTTGCAGCTACCGGCAGTACCAATGCACTAAGAGACTTTGTCTCATTACCAAAAATTGATGCCTGCTTGGCCATCAGATGATATTGAACCCATGACCTTTGTGCCCTAAGAACATTATGCATAAATTAACAATTAAACTAAAAGTTGGATTCTTGATAGCATGGATTTGACACGTGACGAGGGGGTGATTACCTTCGGTCCCACGCTCTGGGATACGTGACGTCAGCCACACGTGTCGACGGCGGAAGAATCTCAAGTCATTTTTGTGAACTATTTCAAAGCGCGTGTACATTGCGTGATCCAAGCCAAGTCAAAAAAATATAGTGCCTATCAAAGGAGGTCAATCATCTCACAAATCGAACCCGTAAAAGTTTTAAATGTCCATGAACACTACCGCCGGAAATGTAGCAAGCATGTAGTCACTTTCAAAACTCTTGAAATTACAGTTTAGGTAAGTCAGAAAATTTATAGAAATTTTCGTGGCGGCAAAGGGAGATATCCGAAGAGAGGGGGTAACTGCTATAAATATGAAGGGACGCCATGACGAAGTCTCCTTCTCCGGCATTTGTGATACAAAGCGGACGAAAAATTGTTGAGCTGCTCTGCGAAATCAAACCAACGAAAGTAGACTGAGTTCAACTGCAGATTTTAGCCATTGTGGCTAGGTCTTGTCTCCATGAGGAGATAGTTTTCTTGAGTGAAATAATTGTACCAGATAGGACGATCAAAGTACTGAATAAATTCTAATGTGATTAAGTAATTCGTGTGCGGAAATAATTATAGTCCATCGTGTGCGCTCAGCAAACAAGTGAAGGGTATTTTCTTTTTTTTAAAATGCTTAATCCAGGAAACCTGAAGAAACATAATGATCTGTACAGCCATGAATGTAAAAATGGCTAAATAAAATGCCAGGGTCGCAGGTGAGCCCTATGACGAACAATGGTGTGACTACATGAGGTAGGTGACTTTCCATCTTACTACCTCTTATATCTTGTCTCATGATCTCTAAAAGTGTATTTGAATGGGGATATACGACGCAGTGGTCACCCCTACTAAGTTTTGTAAATGTGAGAGTACGACTAAAAGAGTCATTTGTTTTATTTTCCACTTGGATAAAATTTTTGAAGTCTTGCGAGTGCCGTATAATGTTGTAAAAGTTATTGAATAGGGTTCCGAAGTGATATCACGTCCAATGTACATCGTCATCCATGTGAGTGTACTGCCTATATTTTGTGATGCCAAATTAAGATGTTCAGTCGACGTAAATTTTTCCTGTCTGCAATTTGAGTTAATAATGGAGAAATCCATGGTCACTCATTTTCAATCGAGTGGAAGCGCGCTGTCGGGTGAGAACCTAGGGTGATGAATTTGGTCACGGAGAGAAACGTTTTTCTAGGCCCATTTTGAACTGTGTCTGACTGACAATAAAAGATCTAGTAGAATGTTTCAGTCATTTTCTCGTAAAAATCAGGTTATTAAATACGATATCCTTTATGTGAAGTTATTCATGATTAATGCATTGTGCGATATTAGACGTCGAGATTTCTAGTGAGGATTTTATTCCAGTTCTTTGTCGATGATAATTGTGGAGCTGGGAAACAGAGGTTAGTTTTGTTGATATGAGATTTGTGAATCAGGTTGGACCTGTCATTGAAGCCGGGACACGGAAGCCCGAGGAATGCTTTATATGAGTTGAGATGAGATGTGCGAATCAGGTTAGAGTCCTGTCATTGAAGCCGGGACACGATAGCCCGAGGTATATTTTATAATGTTGGGAATGGAAAGAAATTCATAGAAATCCATAGCGGTATTAATTGGCGACGCGTATAATTAGTGTGGGCATCTTGAAGCATAATCTGTGCATTTTGTTGGTTAGAATATCGTATTTGTTTAATTATGTCGGCGGAGTTTAAAAGGGAGCATTTTGAGAAGTCAGTCAGGTAGAACGAACCGGGTGTTTCACATCACTGACAAGCGAACTTGGGGGTGAGAGGCCTCAGCTGATAGGGGGAAAACAGCGGGGATATAACGGGACATGCGTGGAATTGAGATTGTATTTCTCGGCCGGGGAAAACGTTAAAATGCTGGATTTAGTTGAAATTCATAGCCGGTAATGATCTGAGTATTGTGAAATACTGTAAAATTTGTTTAATTTGGGACGTAATGAACATTTGAAATCACGAACTTTGAGTATAAGGAACAGAGTAACCAAATTCAGGGTTGTCCAAAATATAGAGCGATGGTTGTGATGATCGGTTTGTCTGCGAGGGGTGTGCAAAATTCATAAATGGTATGACGAGAGATGACATCGTAATTATATTGCGAGTTGTTTGGTTTGTATGTAGATTATTAGGATATCCAAGTGTTAATGACGGTTAGGACTAGATTAGATTTTAAAGTGTGAAATCATGAGACAAGATATATAACTGGACATGAATTATGTAACAATTCTTTTCCAGCCAGATAAATATCACTAGATTGAATTCACATCACAGCTGCGTAGGAATTTGTGAAGAAACCGGAGTCCGCGGAGATAAAATTTACTGTTCTTTAACATTTCGTCAAATCATTTAAATTTATTAAATTATTAAATTCAGTGAAACCGCATTTTGAAATAACTTTAATCAAGCGAATAACTTGGAGATGCATTCTGGAAATTTTAGTTTATTTTTCTGGGGGAATATTTAAATATAAAGTAACGATTAAGGGGACATATCCGAAGGAAATGGATTTTACTGCCACAAAGTTCGTGAGCATTGCTATTGCTGTAATTATTGAACTTTGATTGACTGAGCAGTGAATGTGCTGGGGATAGTAAAGTGGAAACTTTGGTCATCAACTGATGTAACTTAATTGTGTTTAGCCTTCAGCCTAGAAACTTGGATGGTCAGGGGGTCATCAACCTCAGTGACTTGGATTAGGGCCATATGCCATTGTAGCATCATTTCCTTGCGGTCATCATCCACAATGACTTTAAAGTAACTTAGAAGATTAGATGTCGGTCCATGACTTAGACGCAGGTCACATCGATTCAATTAAGGGTCCATGCCGTAGAACCACTGTGTGGCACACACCAATTTAACTGCCTTAATTATACCCAGAGTCCAGAGTTCGTGTTATGAGGGCTGGACCATAACGAATCACTATGATGGTACATGTGGTCTCACATGGAAGCCGAATTTAAGGATTTCCAGACTTTCCTTTCTTAAATAATTAATAATTGAGACAATGGTTTCTAGTAAGAATGCCCATCAGGCAGTTACGTTAAAGTCTCACACCAGTGTTCTGACCTTTATGTTAAAATGATTGTGGTGTCCAGTGGACACAGTTGACTTCTATGATACCGTTGACATATCAGATTGCTTCAGAATTTTCCTGAATAAATAAGAATCTTTTAAATAGACCTTTCATTCCAGTAGATAGATTAGAATTACTGAACCCTACCTTTACCTCAGCAAGTGACGAAGAACCCGATACGACCCAAGAGACAGATCTCATGAACTTTGCTGATAGGTAAGAAAGGTAGGTATCCCTCAATATGGACCTAAAGGGTTCAGTAAATATGTTGATTCCCATAGGGAATCTGAAACATTTGTCCCAAATGAGTAAATTTATAATACCAATATAAATTCCCTATGGGAATCAACATATATATCATCTGATGGCCAAGCAGGCATCAATTTTTGGTAATGAGACAAAGTCTCTTAGTGCATAGGCACTGCCGGTGGCTGCAATTAGCCTATGCAGTGGCCTCCACGGTGTGCACTAGCCAGCGTATTGGTAGGTGTGCTAGGTACCAACTGATGAGCCCACCCTAGCACACGAGGGTGAAACGCTGGCAACCAAGAATGAGTTAACTGGAAAATTTATAATGTCCAATAACGGACCATTTATATTGGTATTATAAATTTACTCATTCGGGACAAATGTTTCAGATTCCCTATGGGAATTAACATATATATCAACTGATGGTCAAGCAGGCATCAATTTTTGGTAATGAGACAAAGTCTCTTAGTGCATTGGCACTGCCGATGGCTGCAAGTAGCCTACGCAGTGTCCTCCACGGTATGCACTAGCCAGCGTATTGGTAGGTGTGCTAGGTACCAACTGATGAGCCCACCCTAGCACGTGAGGGCGAAACGCTGGCAACCAAGAATGAGTTAGCTGGAAAATTTATAATATCCAATAACGGACCATTTATATTGGTATTATAAATTTACTCATTCGGGACAAATGTTTCAGATTCCCTATGGGAATCAATATATATATATCATCTGATGGCCAAGCAGGCATCAATTTTTGGTAATGAGACAAAGTCTCTTAGTGCATTGGCACTGCCGGTGGCTGCAAGGAGCCTACGCAGTGGCCTCCACGGTATGCACTAGCCAGCGTATTGGAGGTGTGCTAGGTACCAACTGATGAGCCCACCCTAGCACACGAGGGCGAAACGCTGGCAGCCAAGAATGAGTTAGCTGGAAAATTTATAATGTCCAATAACGGACCATTTATATTGGTATTATAAATTTACTCATTCGGGACAAATGTTTCAGATTCCCTATGGGAATCAACATATATATCATCTGATGGCCAAGCAGGCATCAATTTTTGGTAATGAGACAAAGTCTCTTAGTGCATTGGCACTGCTTGTGGCTGCAAGTAGCCTACTCAGTGGCCTCCACGGTATGCACTAGCCAGCGTATTGGTAGGTGTGGTAGGTACCAACTGATGAGCCCACCCTAGCACACGAGGGTGAAACGCTGGCAACCAAGAATGAGTTAGCTGGAAAATTTATAATGTCCAATAACGGACCATTTATATTGGTATTATAAATTTACTCATTCGGGACAAATGTTCCAGATTCCCTATGGGAATCAACATATATAGCATCCCTAGAGGATATCGTAAGGAGTATATCTCTGGCAGGAATTCAAAGAGTGAGGAATTACTACGAGAATATGAAGAACATTCTAATTCCGACAATGCAGCTGGTCTCCTTCAATCCTTGGATGAGAGTCGAAGAAGGATCTGGCATAAAACAGTGGAATTCCTAGATTACACCCATTCTAGCAGAAAGGCCTGGTCTATAATTAGGAAATTGGATTCTTCAAACACTGCAACTAAGAGATAAAAAGCAGCCATCAACATGATGTTGCTAATCATCTAATATCAGTTTCCAAAAACACAAAAGACAAGCGAACCAAAAAGGATATCAAATTAAAGTTGAACATCAAGAAAATAGCAGCGCTGCAGTCTTCTGAATTCTCTACTCCATTCAAAGAAGGGGAAACTAAAGCCACAATAAAAAGTATGAAACTTGGAAAAGCTGCAGGATTTGATGGAATTTATCCTGAATTTTTGGCTCATTGCAGACCAGCCACAATAAAATGGTTAACCAACTTCTTCACTAATATTCTGCAAACTGGAAACATCCCACCTCTGATGTTCTCAGCAATATTCCACCTCCAGCCCTCAGACGATCAGAAGCTCTCCTAAAGGTTTGGAAGAATATTCAGCAGAACCCCCAACTACCCATCCATCAAGATATTACGCACACTGAACGTCAACAACTGAAATCAAGGAAACCACCCTGGCGTACAGCCATGGATCTTGAAAGAACCTCTTTTCATGTTAACAGTTCATGGAAAACCCAGTGGGATCAGTCTTCAGTAGTGAACAAACATCTAGTTCAGAATCCTTCTAAACGCGTACAAGGATTTAATCTTCCAAGACGACAGTGGAGAATCATCAATTGGATAAGAACTGGACAAGACAGATGTGGTTATCTGTTATGCAAATGGTGTTGGACTAGCTCTGCAGATTGTGATGGTGGTGTCTCTTCTCAGGCAATCCACCACATTGTTGCTGACTGCCCAATTCAAGCTTTCAAAGGAACGCTAATGGACATTCACCGCACATCGGACGAAGCACTTGATTGGGTCAATATGCTAGACCTAGAGTTGTAGTATTGTACGGACTTGTGACTACGCACATTTATTCTGAAACTATATACATGTGTGTACATAGATTCATCATATGATAAATAAATAATAACAATAATTATTGTAATTTTTTATTTTGTTTTCTTTTTAGATATTATCTTCGTTTGTAAAAAGAGGACACATAATATCAGAGCGACAAAGGCTGTATAAAACGTTTACTGGTCCACATCGCAGAGAGGAATAGTGTAAATTGCTGTATCTACCTTCAACGATCGCAAAAAGGAATGGGGAGGTGCTTTGCTGTATCCACTTTCAATGCATACATCATTTAAGTTTTGAAGGTATGTATTTATCGTTTTATTATTCAATTATGCGATTAAAAAAAACCTCTAATAATAGTATTTCTTCTTTTTCATCTTCTCGTCTTTTCCTGCTCATGCGGGGTCGGTGTTTTTGACAAGTCTTTTCCATTTTTCTCGGTCCCAAATGGTGTTTTCAGTTAATTGTTGCGAAGTCTTCTCGCACACAGTCCATCCATCTTCTAGGTCTGCCTCTCTCCCTCCTGCCCTTCACCTCCAAGTCAAGCACTCTTCTTGCTACACAGTTCTCATCCCTGTGCTTGATGTGACCATACCAGAGCAACCACCTTTCTTGAACTTTCTGTGATGTAGTATTTGATTTTTAGAAAAATGGAAACGATTAACAATCTGGGACGGATTACAGGGAGACCTCAAGACGCATAACTGATCTTCCTGTTAATGAACAATTTAGAGTTATTTCACTTCAGAGATTAACTACAAGATTTGGTGATAGAACATTGTGTACCTGTGAAGACTTTAAGGTATTTCTACCTAATAGATTTAATGCGTTAACAGATTTGGAATTACAAAATATAAATCAACGAACAACTGTGTTGTTATATCATGGAACAGGAAACAACACATGCATTCTTAGTTTTATTGATATTTAATTAACACACACATAGCATGAATTAATTTTATTTGTTTTAATGTCATGGCATCTAATTGGGAAACTGTTAATATACATTATTTATCAAGTATAATAAGTGGTATTATAAAAAAATTCAATGAATATTTTAGATCCAAATATCATGCTGTAATGTATTTCAAGAAAAAGTGTCTTCTTTGCTAACTGCGTATACTGCGCTTAAGTTAAATGCCTCACTTGCATGTTGATTCATTCTTTTTAAGGATAATGATGAATTTCACAAATCGTTTTATATATAATAGAAAATGACAAAACTGTTATGTTCTGATAATATGTAAGAATGGTTTCATGAACATGTTGTAGATGAACTGCTCACCAAATTTCAAAACTTTGAAGAGGGTTCGAGCAATAAAGCTCTACAAAGTATTTCTCATCTTCAGATTAATGCCACTAAATTTGATCCATTAAACTCAGGTAGACAATATATCAAACTTCCAAAAGCCATTGCAGATAGAAAAGCTGTTATCAATATTCAGAATAATGATGGCTATTGCTTTCTATGTTGTATCGCAATGGCATTAAAACCAGCAACAAATAATCCTTCAAGAACTTCACGGTATAAAGATATGTTTATTGAGTTGCAACATACGTTAAATTTTGACGGTGTTTCTTTTCCACTGGACTTAACAAACATTTCCAAATTTTGAGAAAAACAATCCTAATTTCTAAATTTTCTGTGTACGGTGTAAACGGAGAGAGTATTGTAGGACCACTTCATACAGCTTCTTCTCCAAAAAAATACCATATTCATCTTTTGTATGTTTGCAATGAAAACACAAGCCACTACTGTCTTATAACAAAACTTTCACGTTTGTTAAGCTCGCAACTTTCATCACACACAGAAAATAAGTTTATATGTGACAGGTGCTTGCAATACCTTTCAACAAAAAGCAGATTAGCTACACACTTAGTTGATTGTACAACACACCCAGCCATAAAACTTGTTCTTCCAAATAGTGAAAGTGCCAAAATTAAATTTGAGAATTATTATTGTCAGGAACCTGTTCCATTTATTGTTTGTGCAGATTTCGAATGTTTTACAGCACCTTTTCATCGTTGCCAACCAGACTTGACAGAACCATATACTGACTATATACAGAAGCATGCACCGTTTTCTGTAGCATACAAAGTTGTTTGTTGATATGATTCGTCATTATCATTTTTTAAGATGTATCGTGGATGAAACTGTACTGAATGGCTGTTAAATGAATATTACAAGAGTCAGCACATCGCGATAATTTCCTTATATCACATCCAGTTCCAATTCAAATGCCATTTGATGATATGATTATGCATGAAGAAACAGATGAATGTCACAAATATTTGTTTATAGGTAGGGGAGTTAGGGATTGGAATAACTTACCAAGGGAGATGTGCAATAAATTTCCAAATTCTTTGCAATCATTTAAGAAAAGGTTAGGAAACAACAGATAGGGAATGTGCCACCTGGGGGACTGCCCTTAATGCAGATCAGTAGTGACTGATTGATTGATATGAGTTAGAGTTAGAGTGTATTCTCCGTATTATTGCGTTTAAGCAGGATGCATGGCTTAAATCATATATGGATTTAAATACAGAGCATCATCAACGTGCTACATCAACATTTGAGAGTACGTTTTTCAAACTCAGGAATAACTCTATCTATGGAAAAGTATGGAACATGTACGCAAACATCGCGACATTCATTTAATTAATCAATGGGATGGATGGTATGGGGCACGCAAGTACATCTCAAAACCAAATTTTAAATCCCAGCATGTCATTCATCATGACCTTATTACTGTTGAATTGAAAATTTATTTGGGAATGATCATTCTAGATTTCTCAAAACTAAAAAAGGGTGATTTTCAGTTTTCAGATTATTCTCTTTTGTATATGGATACAGATAGTTTTATTTATCATATTCGGAATACAACGTTCAGAATGTAATGCAAAACCATTCTGAATACTTCAACACTTCTTCCTTTTCACCATGTAATCAATTTGACATTAAGCCACTTAATAAGAAATTTATAGGTCTTATGAAAGATGAATGTGGTATGAATATTCTGACAGAGTTTATTGGTTCAGCACCAAAAACGTATGGACATGAGACAGAAAATTCTCAATCTGTGAAAGAGGTGAAAGGCATACGTTCAAGTGTAATTAGCCATTTACATGTTCAACACTATCGTTATGTACTAGCATCTAAAAATGCTGCTCCTTTTAGACTTATAAGAATACAATCATGCAGACATCATATTTTTACAATTGAGCAGAATGAATGTTCATTAATTCCATTTGATAATAAACGTGTGTGGAATAGTGATTCTCTTATTTTTTCTGTATTCAAGATGTAAAATATTAATCACATTTCAAAACCTAACATTATGTTTATTTAAAAAAATAATGAGTATGTAAAACATTTTCAAAAAAACTATATCATTTTTATATTTTTATAAAATCAGAAATAGTAATAATATTTGTTTGCAGTTTTCAAAAAATCACTAATAATAATGATGATAATGAAAAATACCAAAAATGCAATATTGTTTTAATTTCTATAATGGATTAACTGGTAATATTCAAAAAATCACCAATAATGATGACAATAATGGTGATGAATAATACAAAACAAAAATGGTATACTGTTTTATTTTTACTATAATAGATTATCATCACACATCTGTTCCTCTTCCTTTGACCATTAATTTATGATTTTTTAGAAAAACCTGTTATGAATGAGTAAAATTTCAAAAGGTAAAAAAGAAGTACCTTCTCCTTACCGCACCCTCCTCTTTCATCTACTGCTCCCTCCTCTTCTTTTATCAAGCGAAAAAGGTAAAAAGAAGAAAAGGGTAAGTGAAACTTATGCAACACATCCTAACAGGAGGTGAAAAGAACAAGAGTACAACACTGTACACCATGCTTTCCGGTATAATAACATAACATAAGTTATTCTGCAACAAAAAGGTAATATTAATGAAAAATATTTGACTAATCCTCTTATCCGTTATTCTTTGCAAACTAGACTGGGAGATCGACATTAGTTAGCTCTTTAATTGTATTAATAACAAAATTATGATTTCTAGCAAGATAGTGTCGAAAAGGGCAGCTAGCCTTAAAAACTAGGATCCTCTGAGGTTAGGCCCCCTCTAAGATAGTGTCATGTCAAGAAGGGCAGCTAGCTTTAAAACTATAATCCTCTCTGGTTAGGCCCCTGGCTATGTCCCGTCAAGATAATAGCAGTAAGGTTAGGTTCGTTCCCTTTTTCAAAAAATTCCGCGGCACACAAAAGCATGTGGCTAAGTCCCGTCAAGATAATACCAGTGAGGTTATGGGATCAATCACTTTTTCAAAATTCCGCAGCAAAACGAAGTGCACATGGTTAGGACCTGTCAAGATGACAGAAGTGAGGATCTACACATTACTCTACGTGATCTGGACCGGCAGTCAGTTGGTGAGTCAATGACCCTTATCATTAACTCTAATGAGGAATTAAATGAAGTGGGAAATTCATTTGGTGACATTATGCCCTCATTGGCTCAGCTCATAAGGATTAAAGTTAGAACTGAACACTACTTGAACCAAATCAAGGATGTTGACTCTTGATTTCGATCTTTGTCGAGAGACTTCTGAATTGTTAATGAAAGCTATTGCTTTATCTTGTGATGTACATAGTATGGAGATGTATGTAGGTGTCCAAACTCTTACTCTGACCCATGTTGAAGTCCAGGCGAATAGGGTCGAGTCTGTTAATTTGTCCAACACTTGCCCTTCCGGCAATTTGTCACCCCAATATGAAAGTAAATGTCAGGGATGTCTGCAACATAACTCCACATTACAGCAATGATGTTTGGATCAATAAACACCATAGGGTTATAAGAAGGGCGAAGAGGGCAGGGTGAACAAGCAAAATATTCCAACATGTATCAAATTCAGAAATAAACTTACCCGGAAACAAGCAGACAATTGGATGGTGTTATGCATCAACTGACCAAGCGCCAAAATGGATTTTCTTAGATTATTGCACCATCTGGTAGCTAAAGGTGTAAACTTTACATAGGTTATGGTTCGGACTTTTATTCTTAATATGATTTCGCAGGAAATGCATTTTGACCAAACGCCAACCTCACAATCATTAAATTGAAGTTTTGCATCAAGTGACCAACCACCATTTCTGAGTCTGAATTACGCATCAGATGACCACACGACACGCGTGCAGTCACTTGGTCGTATGATGCTAAATGTGGATTCCCGTGTCGCAGATTCATGCGCAGGTTTTCTTCCTTGTTACACAGCTTTCGAATTTGCATTGTTTCTCTGCAATGTGTCATCATTGTAGTTAACCTACTCTTTCTTTATTCACTGAAATCCCTCATTGTGGTAATAAGTACTTAAGTCTAAGAACATAGCAATGGATCGTTATCCTCATATATCACGGTCTGAGCAAATTCTCTTGTTAGAATCAGATGCTTCAATAATCTTCTGTTAATTCACAAATCAGAGCTTATATGTATTGTTTTATGTATTTAAAATACGTTCCTATCTTAGGAATCCAAAGATATTTTAGAGGGTTCCATCACACCTGCAAATGCTACGCCCATTTCAATAAACACAGATCACTGGTAGTCGACGAACAGCTTCATAACGCTGAGTTCATTGACAGATGACCGAAATTCTTTGGTTACATTATGCGAATTTGTGGTAAGTTGATGCGGCCCGTTACCGTTACACCTATTAGATATCATATGTCACAATACAATATCCTGTTAAACACACTTGTAAATAAGGAATTTAAAATGTGTAAGTACGTTTGCTAGCTTTCCCTAAAATATGTTTTTTTGTAATTGATGAACCACTATTCAAGGAAAATAATACAACAGAGGAAGCTGTTCCAATTGGTTTGGAAGAATCTGATAAGAAACATGCAACTGAAGGTGTAGATCCCACAACATTCTCTCCAGCAAAAGTTAACCAACAACACTTGACTGCAGTAAACGAATTTCAGGTGTATTAAATGCGTTACTAAATGTACTTACATTTTCATTGATCTATTTAAGTTCGTCGCCGGCTTCAGAATGAAAATGGATCAGTTCTATATGGTCTGCTCACTCCGTTATGGCCCAATGGAAAATCAGTTTCAGAAGCGAAGCGGAACGACCTGCGCTCCCTCATGAAGCGAATTCCCAACGATGCTAAGCCTTTCTATAAGGACCTGCTTAGTGATCCTGGAATAGACGATGATATAGATGGGTCTGATTGTGGAAATATGGATTTTGAACTCGAAAATTCTTAAAATCCTGCATTATGTTACACCAGTGTAATTTCTATACTATATTCTAAAATTCATGTTTTTCTATATCATGTTGTATTCTGTTATGTATAACTTAATCCTGAACTTAAATAAGCAATAACATTAGTTAACAAGTATCATATTTTACACTGCACTGAATTTTTGAAAGTCCATTCGATCACTAAATGACAATTTTATTTGTTGGTCAAGTGATGCAAAACAAAAAAACTAAGGTAACCGCAATAAAGCATCAAGTGACCAAGCGCCATTATTTCAGATTACGACAATATACTTTAAATATCCCTAAATTTTATACATTAAGAAGAAAATTTATGTTTCTGTCTTCATTTTGGTATAGAATACCTCACATTTAACAGGAAATGTGAATTAATACAAAGGATTTTGCGTTTGTGTCAATATCTCAAAATCTACTCTTGGCGCTTGGTCAAGTGATGCATAACACCATCCAATTAGGGAAGCAAGCTGAAAAGCCACTCCATTTAAAAAAAGGAATTGGTTCCCCAGGATATTGTAGAGTCTAAGCTAATATATAATAACGCCTGAATTCGCCAGAGTTTGACTGCACAGTGTGTTTGCCTGACATAAAAAATTCAAGGAAGGATGAGAATATGTGGAAAATCAGCAACATGATCGCTATTCTTGGACCAGCATTACAGACAAAAACATTTGTACGATTAAAGACATTATTGACGACGATCGACAGGCGAGAGTATCAGAAATTACAGAACAAGTCGGAATCAGTTATGGGAGCTGTCAAGCAATCATCACAAATGACCTACAGTTCCGTAAAGTGTGTTCTAGATGGGTCCCTCGCCTTTTGACCGAAAATCTGAAGTTGAGACGCTTGGAGGTCTGTAAGAGGCCTAAAGCAAGGTTTGCAGAAGAAGATTGTCACCTGCAATGGAACATGGGTCCACCACTACACTCCTGAATCCAAACAAGTCAGTAAGGAGTGGCGGAGGAAAGGGGACGCAGCACCAGGGAAAGCCAAAACCCGACTGTCAGCTGGCAAGGTTCATGCAACAGGTTTTTTTTCGATCGGCGAGGCATTTTGCTTATTGATTTTTTGCATCAGCGACGTACAGTCAATGCGGCTTACTACTGCGAGGTGTTGAACAAGGCGAGGGTTGCATATTGTCCCAAAAGACGAGACCAACCGATTCGACAGGTCATTCTCCTCCACGACAATGTGCGGACCCATACTGAAGCTCTAATTGTCTCCAAGCTACAGGAAATGCACTGGACGACACTTGATCATCCTCCTTACAGTCCGGACTTATGGCCCTGCAATTTCCATTTCTTCAGACCGCTTAAAGAAACTCTAAGAGGGCAAAGATTGGAAGACTTTGTGTGCAAGTGGCTGGTGACACGACCATGTTCTTTTTATGATGTGGGCATCAAAAAACTGCCCATATGCTGGGACAAATGCATTTCCAAAGCAGGAAACTATGCGGAAAAATAAATTGTATTTGCCATGTGTTTTTCAATAAATGAATTTAAATAAAAAATAAAATCCTGTTTTGTTGATCACCCCTCGTAATTGCTAATCATACTAATTTGGATGATTAAACTATTCCTCATCTCATTGATTCAGAGGATGAATTAGATGACAGTTCTTTGAACAGAGAGGATAACACAAGTGGTGAAACTCACAGTGAGGTTTAATCTGTACATGACAAAAGAAAAAGACTCATGGAAGAAATTTTTTTTTTGTAACATCATGTACAGTACAGTATTTTACTTTTATTTTTCACGACATTTCTTACTATATAGTTGTAAGAAAAATTCATATAGTGTGATAATAATGTACTTCATTACAACAGTGGCATTGTTTTATTGGTTGTTACTTAGTGTCAGATGTAGTATCATAATGTAATTGCAAGAAGTCGAATCAAATATTGAATTATGGTTTGAATTACCAAATGCAAATCAAAAGAAACCATTTTTCCTTTTGCAAAAAACAAATGATTATAAATATGTCTCAGTCATGGCCATCCATCAATGGCTGCTAATTTCATATTGCCACCAATCGTAAGACATTGATCCCTACTGTACATCTCAGCCTGCACAGTTGCTACCATCACACATTTTGTGACGCTAACTTCCGCAACACAAATTTTCAGAAGACCACCAGCCATAAAACATATTTATGTCAAAATGGGCAGGAATAGATAACTCGTCTTCCAGGAAGGTACGCACGCATAATGGGCAGGACGAGCTCCTTTGTCATTCACGGAAGAGTAATGGGCGTTTCGAGGTAACTCGTCACCCACATCATAATAATGGGTGTGACAAATTAATTCGTTTTCAGTCAAAACCTATTCCCAGCTACGAATGTTCATTTCTTGGTGGAAACTCTGTGGTTAAGAAGTTAATATAGACAGCTGCAATAAGGAAATGTAATACCTCTATGCTTGCAAAAGGAAGGGATTTGGTTAAGAACCACCGCCGTCTCAATCCTATATACTGCCTGCTCTATGCTATGCGGTTAACGTGCTTCTCAGTGTGAGCTCTTAGTGTCACGAACCTCCGCTAGGGGCGCCAGCTAATGCACCCAACTTATCTCCATACCCACATTATTGTGTTCCAGTGCGTTTGCTTCAAGGATGTATGTGTGTGTCCCTGGTTGTAAAATGACTAATTGTTGTGTTCTTCTCTGTATATGAAAGCAGGAAATCCAAATTATTCAGGTGTGAGGATTCCTGTTATCCAACCAAGTAAAGAACTTTGGTAAAATTGGCTTAACGCTATATCAAGGCAAGGATAAACCAAGGGTAATCAATGGATTCCATCCGATTATTCCCGTGTTTGAAGCCTCAATTTTAGAGATGGAGGTAAAAAATAAAAACTAAAATAAAAATATATTTAAGCCAGAGAGCGTGCCTAGTCGGTCTTCGAATTATCCCCATTACCTTCAAACCAGAAAAATAGCTCCACGAAAGACCAGACAGCGACAAGATATTTCTTCAGAAGAAATCTGTGGTGAAACATGCTCTTCAACTGCAGGAAATAGTATCAATCGAAGTCAATATTCTAACGAGTATGAATGACAGCAGAGGTCAGAAAATCAGACATTAGAGGCTACGATCAAGAATTCTGAGACTGCGATAACAGCTAATGACTAACCATAATGAAGTTAAAAGACTACAGAGACAATTCGAAGACAACCCAGAAATTGATCGTTTGAAAAAAGTAAAGGAAGCAGCCAAATATAATGGAAAAAGGACCAATTTTAAAAATCATATCCAAAATTTTCGCAAACCAAAATCCGGGCAGTCAGAACAAATCACGCGCTACTACGTGGCGTGGGGAATGGTATTCCAAACGGTTATGAATATGGCAGAACTCCTGGTCTTGTGTCAGCTCCGTCACGAAGTACTCTGGACAGGTAGCGTAAATGGAAAATGTTGATTGTATTTGTCGGGATATCCCAAGGAAAGACTTAGAGCAGAATGTAAAACTCTCAGACCAACTGACAGAAGTGTAACTAATCGCTGATTAAATGGCTAATTAGGTACGGCTCCTCTAGAACCGAACCAGTGACAAGTTTGCTTGTGTGGTCAATGTTGAAAGTGTATGGGGCACAGATATTGTAAAATCTCACGCTCTCGCGAATAAACTGTTGTGTTTTCTTGTAATCTGACTTTCAGAGAAATTATCTAGTCCTGCTGCCTACTTCCTCGTTAAAGGCTTAGAAGTCTCCGATCTATCCCTTGTAGTTCAGAAATGATTACTGTAATGCCTTTCGGAAAAACATTCTAGATTTTGTGCAATTCTATTCACCAGCAGATGAAATACTTACAATGGTTGAATGATGATTTCATCAAGTACGTTAAAATAATTCGGTTGGAATCAAAACGTGAAAAACTGAAGTGTCTGATTAATGAGACGGCAGATGCTGTCTCGCTAACTGTGAAATCTATGGTGGAATGTGTCTCTTATCTGTTACAAAATCGGTTATTTTATGTTCTCGCTAGATGATTTTCTGGAGACGCAATAGATCTATTTAGTTCAGTGAGATTGGGTGGTGGATTTAATGACATGACGAACGCACGCACTGCATTATGTGCTATAAAATGTATCCTGAAAACTGGTCATAAACAAAGGGCCAGCGAAATAGTGATAGAATTTTTTTGCGCCCACTGCTGGTAATTAACAGTAAGAAAAGTACGGAAAAGGTGCTCCGTTATTTGTGTCGAGAAAATTCTGAAATTGGCATGTACCATGCAGCATGGGATCATCCTAATATAATATCTACTGTATTATTTTACGTTTCTATATCTTAAGCCAAGCTCAAATGTGAAATATTAGTTTCTGTATGTGCATTATCCTCTCAATTAGTAACATGTTAAAGATTATTTTTCCTTTTATATTGATGTTACGGACCAACTCTCATCTAACCAACATATTCTCTGGGTGCGGTAAGTGCTGCCATCTGCAATGTCGCTGTAAACGCAATTCTCGTGGCACAGAGCAGGCAGTATATAGAAATTGAGACGGCGGTGTTAAGAACATAAACAGAAAACATTCCAATTGTTCAAATTTAAGTTTGTCATTCAGCATTATATTCTGAATACAATTAGGTAACTGATAAGTGATGTCTTTATAAATCTTTGCCTTTCTCATCATTTACCAACAGTAATACTGAATTAGCCATATTGTGAATTTATAGCAGAACAGGCAAGTATCACAATGGTGAGGGCATCTCCTTTCCATCTAGTGCTGCTAGGATGTTGCGAGCTGCTAAATCAGCCATAGCTAAACGGGTTCTCACTGTTGCACTTCCTAAGTGTGGTATTAACACTGAAACAAGAAAGAAATACATTTAATTTCAAAACCTTATCAAAGAATAGAATTAAAATTGTAATGTTCACATTATCAACTGTAGCAATGAAGAAATTAATATTTCCAAGTTGCTGGTCCCATCAGTGACTGGGTTAGGGATGGGATGAATGAATGAAGCCCCCATCCTGCGGCGAGGATAGTAATTTTGCCGGCTGCTGAAGCCTGTCGCACTCCGCTGGGGCAGTGATTAATGACTGACATATGAAATGAAATTATAGTGGAGAGTATTGCTGGGATGAAAGATGACAGGGAAAACTGGAGTACCCGAAGAAAAACCTGTCCTGCATTTATAATCATAATTTATTAATACATGCAGTTAGTTTTTTTTATAAGACAAAATATTTACGATAATCCAACTAAGAATATGTTACAAATTTAAGTATCTATATATTAAAAGAATTTACTAAAAACAGCTTTGGCGAATCCGTCCACCCATTCTCCTGGACCAATTTGCTTCATTTTTGTTGTATTCTCTCTATAATTACCTGCCAGTAAATCATGAGACATTGATAGGTCTCTAAGTTCAGCCAGCTTTGAGTAATAATAATGTAAAATCATTAAATGAACACTCCAATAACTGCAGGCGAAGGCTTACCCTAACCCACAGGTTGCCAAGCGACCAACATTTTCATTAATATTCTGATACTAGCATGTACCCGTGGCTTCGTCGTCATTGGCAGTTATTCGTTTCCAAGTTTACAAATTTCCTGGCTAATAGTTGACTTCAATTCACAACAGTTTGTGTTTAAACTTCTGGTGACTGTACAGGCCAATTCTTGCGTAGAATCTATGTCCACACATCGCGCAGCTGAGGGCTGGGTTTGGCGAAGTTTGCATTCCTGTTGCTTAATACCTTCAAGTCTGTGCTATTCTTGTTTGAAGTTTTGAACTGAGACACAGACACTTTGCCGCCAAAGTAAACGGTCCTTGGCAAGTGTTTCCTAGGTTTGTGGGTTTATTTCTGCCATCTTTAAGGTTTGTTTCAGTTGGTCTTTGAAATGTTTCAGGAGGGCACCCCATGGTCTTGAACTAGAGTTAAGTTCACCATAGAGGATCTGGTGCGGTAGTCTGGTGTCATTCATACGGCGCACATGTCCTGCATATCTGAGGCGATGGCCAGCGACCAATGCTTCTACATTCTTAGTGCATGCTTTCTCGAGAACTTAAACATTAGAGAAGTAGTTTTCCCACTTGATGTTCATGATGGAGCGTAGTTTTTGCTGGTGAAAGCGCTCCAGCTTTTTGATGTCACGGCAGTATAAGGTCCATGTTTCGCTGCCATAGAGAAGTGTAGAGATGACTACAGTCTGGTACACCATTAGTTTTGTGCAAATTGTAAGGTTTTTATTCCTGGGGACTCTGTGTGATAGTCGGCCAAAGGCCACATGGGCAGCACGAATCCTGTTTTCCACATCCTGTTCTGAAGTACAGCTCTTTGAGAAGATACTCCCAAGGTAAGTTCTAGTTTGGTGTTTGAGATGGTAATGTTAAATTCTGGAATGTTAGTCCCTGGTGCAGGCTGAGTAAGTACTTTGGTTTTTTTTGGCATTGATGGTGAGGCCAAATAGGTCATATGCATCCTTGAAACTGTTGACTGACTGTTGCAGTTCCTCAGGTGTAAGAGCTGGTGATGTGGTATCATCAGCATACAGCATTTCAGTTACTCTAGTAACACTGGTATGTCTTTGCGAGTGAAGTCTGGCCAAGTTGAAGAGGTCACCATCAAAGCGGTATTTAATCTCTACGCCGGGGTTGTCTGTTGTTTCATAAAGCACGGCCGCCAGATACAAGGCAAACAGAGTTGGAGCAAGTACGCAACCCTGCTTCAATCCATGTGTGATTGGGAGTGGTTTGGAGAAGTTGTTTTGATGGAGAATCTGTCCAGTCGTACCATCATGAAGTGCTTGCACCAGGCCCACAAAATGCTCAGGACAGCCAAAGCGTCTCAGAACTGCCCACATATTGAGTCTTGGAACACTATCAAAGGCCTTTTCCAGGTCATAAAATACAAAATAAACAGGCTTCTGTTGTTCTGTGCATTTCTCTTGCAATTGCCTTGCACAAAAGATCATGTCAACTACCTCTGGAGGCTCAGAAACCACAATTAGACCCTGGTAGAGTCTTCTTGGAGATGACTTGCAGGCGGCTAAGCAGGATCCTTGCAAGAAATTTAACTACAATGGATAGCAGAGAAATGCCACGATAGTTATCACACATACTATGGTCACCTTTCTTGAAAATAGTAATGATATTGGCATTTTTGAGATCGCCAGGTACTTTTTGGTTTCCCAAACTGAGAGGATAAGAGTAAAGCCACGGCTTCATCCGCATTTATTAATTCAGCCATTAGATGTTTAAAAATATTTGTTTTAAAGCAAAATTAAACATTATATTAACACACATCATTTTTACATAGGTAAATTGGATGAAATACAGTACTTTTATTTTTAATAGCTGTGCCTGTGACTTCGAACACGTTGAATTTTCTTTTTGACTTATAAAGCTTCTTTGTCAACTTTTATAGAAATTTTATTTATTTATTTATTTATTTATTTATTTATTTATTACTAGCAGTTACCCGTGGCTTCGCTCACGTTGATTTTGTAATTTGATAAAAGTAATCGTTCCTCGTCTCTGTACTAAGATATTATCTGAAAATTCCTAAAGTATAAAAAAATCACCAAAATCAGAGTTTCATTTACCCCAGAAACTCTTTGTAAATCACGTTTGAGGTATGCCTTGTGGGGCTAAGACGATCATGCGAAGCAGAAATGTACATGTGAGAAACAATCTTGTCTCAAGTCAAAAAAATACACGTTTATTTATTTTTAAAGGGGATTCCAAATACCAATTTCCTTGTCTGTAACATTTTCATTTTTTGAGATATAAGTACGTCATAAAAAATAATTCAACTCACTTTTCAACTTCGTTTCAGCCCCGTTAAGTGCCGTTTCCGACAACAAAAATGCACCTGTTCCTGTACTTTTCAGGTCTATAATATCTTCAGTTTCTGAAATATAAGTAGCCTTATTAAAGGCTTTCAACCCATTTTTCACCCCTTTTTACCCCTCTTATTGGGATTTTCCAAAAACAAAAAAAATACGTGTTTCTTTATTTTTAAAGGAGATTCTAAATGCCAATTTTTACATCTCTAAACTTTTAAAGTTTTGAGATGTAGATACACTCATTTTAAAAATTCACTCCCCTTTTAACCCCCTTAGCGACTTAGGGAATATCTAAAAATCCTCCCTTAGCGAGCACCTACATGTTAATATAAATGTATCCCCAAAATTTCATTTCTCTATATCTAGTAGTTTCGGCTCGGCGATGATGAATCAGTCAGTCAAGACAAGTTATTTTATATCTATATATATAAAATAAGAGTTTTGTCTGTACATTGCTCAGAATTTAAAAAGGATGGTATTTCTGTATCAGTCGTGACAACAGTAACAAGGAAATGCACTTTTTAGTTTTCCGTAATTTCTGTCTGTTTGTCTGTCTGTCTGTCTGTCTGTCTGTCTGTCTGTCTGTCTGTACACGCATCACGTGAAAACGGCTGAAGAGAATTTAATGAAAATTGGTATACAAAGTCAGGTAGTAGGTCGCTACAATCTAGGCTATAAATAATTTTACTCATGCTGAGTGAAATTGTAGTTTAGGGGAAGGCCTAAAATTTAATTCTCAAATATTTGTTATTAATGGTCGTATCTTAAAGAAAATAGGTATGGGAAGTCGAGGAATAAATCGTTACAATCTAGGCCATAACTAATTGTATTCATGCTGAGAAAAATGATAGTTTAGGGGAGGGCCTACAATGTTCTCAAATATTTATGTTATAATGGCCCTATCTTAATGAAAATCGGTATGCAAAGTTGGGGAATAAGTAGCTATAATTTACGCCATAAATAATTGTATTCACACTGAATGAAATGGTAGTTTAGGAGTAGGCCTAAAATTTAATTCTCAAATAATTGTTATTAGTGCTCGTATAGATAAATACTAAATACTACATATTTCCGACTATATATGTCTTTACCGGGCGAGTTGGCTGTGCGCGTAGAGGCGCGCGGCTGTGAGCTTGCATCCGGGAGATAGTAGGTTCGAATCCCACTATCGGCAGCCCTGAAGATGGTTTTCCGTGGTTTCCCATTTTCACACCAGGCAAATGCTGGGGCTGTACCTTAATTAAGGCCACGGCCGCTTCCTTCCAACTCCTAGGCCTTTCCTATCCCATCGTCGCCATAAGACCTATCTGTGTCGGTGCAACGTAAAAGCCCCTAGCAAAAAAAAAAAAAAAAATATATATATATGTCTTATACATTGTTTCCCTACGGGCTATGATCAAAGATATTAATGAATTTGGATTTTAGTTACTAAGTCCTTATCAGCGCCGAGTCACGAGAAAATGGGTAAACAGGATTTAATGAAAATCGGTGTGTAAGACACCCTAATATCACAGAGTCGAAAGGAAACTAAATGTGAAGAACTACAATATAGAAAGCTCATAAAATTTATAAACAATGACATTACATTCACCATTGTTTGTTGTGATGTGCTTTGATTCTGTTGTCACTCATCTCCGATAGATAGGATTACTGCTGCGTCCCGAGTATATATATTTTTAATTAGCCTTAAGTTGCAATGACACAGTTAGGTCGTATGGCGACAATGGGATGGGAAAGGGCTATGAGTGTGAAGGAAGCGGCCTTGGTCTTAATTAGCGTACAGCCCCAGCATTTGCCTGCTGTGAAAATGGGAATCCATGGAATAACATCTTCAGGGCTGCCGATAGTGGGGTTTGAATTCACTAAATCCCGGATGCAAGCTCACAACTGCGCGCCCCTAACCACACTGCCAACTCGCCCAATCGTACAAGTGCAATAGTCTGCCTAAATATTGGCGGAAAGTAGCTGGGGAAATAGGTAACTTTCTTCTTTAGCATGCCATTCCTCTCTTTCATAAACGTTCCGATACTACTGGTACGTAACACACTGGTTCATCATAGCATTCGAGCTATTCGATCCCTACTCTGAGGCACTGATTGGAATAAGAAGTGTGCATATTTAACGGAATAATGGCAGAGAAGTGTTCACGGCTGTCTGTGGCATGATCATTCCAGCTCTGGAGCTTTGGACCGTTAGATCGTCACCATAGTACTGTTCGTTAAAAGTGAGAAAATGTGTAGTTTTTAATTTGACCAAGAGTATTTTATGTGATAACATTGCTTTTAAATGCTACATTCCTACTGACATTTTTGTAATGGCCTATGTTGACTTCAGTTAGAAAAACCACAAAGTCAGTCTTTCTGAGAATCCCGTAGCGAAGCACGGGCACATCAGCTAGTATATAGATATATATAGTTTTTTTTTGGCTTTCGTATTACTTTCATTGGTAAATCCCTTTATATGCAATGTTTGGTGTACGATTTCCTTGGGCTATTTTGAATTATAAGAACTTCCTTGTCAATGTTTGAAATAGTTCAATTTTTTTTTTTCAAACTGGCTTTTCGTATTACTCTCATTGAAAAATCTCTTTATATACAATGTTTGGTGTACGATTTCCGTGGGCTACAACAATAACACTAGTGGTATCCCTGGGTCGTGAACATGCGATATATAGCTGCCCATGGGTAAAGCAACCCTTAGTTAGATCTATGCTGGCTTTTCTTAGTGTTTGCCCTTGTGACTTGTTGATTGTCATAGCAAAGTTGATATTGATAGGAAATTGCAGTCTTTTGAAATAAATTGAAATCAAAGGGAAAATTCAACGGTATGATGGAATCTGCGGTATAAATACTTCTCACCTTTTCCTCATCTGGATATTATACGACCTTCTATAACGTTTCTTTGCAATGACACTACTTGCATTCTAGTACCATTGCAAAGTTTTGGTGGGTTTAAATTACGGAGTAGTATGATGGGCACGCCAATTTTCTAGTTTGTGAGCGGGTAGACCAGGCACAATTATACTGTTTAAAAATTCTGTTGGATAATTAACAGCTTCATCTGGATTGCAAACTGTATTAATGGAAAGGTATGTTTGTGATTCACCAGGATGCTTATCTAAAATGCGCTGATTAAGCGCAGTAAACTGGTCATTCATTGTTGCTTGATCTTTCACATAACCACAAATCTTATTTCATATTGAGATTGTAAACATCATCGTAAATACAGTAGAAGTCTGTTATAGCGAGAATTCATAATGTCGAAAAATTTACTCGTTACAACGGATTGTCGTTATATCCGATTTTGTATAAAAGTCGGAAAACCCCCCCATGCATATAAAAATCGGTATGAAACGGTAATAATTTTTTTCAAAACTTGCGTTTCCGCAGAAGATATCCACACTACGGCTTATTTGTTTGTTATTTTTCGAAATCTGATACTACGTGAAAGTGTGGGCCGATTGCAGAAACGGCATTTAGACGATGTCTACGGTTAAACAATACCTAAGTATGGCTGCCGCATTGCAGAGACGTTATTTATCACTTAGACACTGTCTAAAACCGATGTTTAACCGGTCATGTTTAAACACTGCCGAGAACACTGTTTAACCTCAAATGACAGGAGTGAATCACAATCAGAGGTTATGTACCGTGAAATATGTAATTTGTATTATCATGTTGAGACGATTCCGAGAAAAAAGGTTAGTCCGACGGCCTCTCTGTGGGTCGCCCGCTGCTAAATCTCAGCAATTCGTTTGACATGCACGGGGAGATAATCATAAAATAAGGTTTCGCTTTACGAGAGACTTGTTTCTTGAGACTGACAAAGTGACAGTCCGGTAACTGTCAACTTGAATACAATTCTTGGCAATCGATATATTTTCTTATATACATGGGGTAATTTCCATGGAATTATTGGTCACTTCGACTACATGCATATCACAATTACGTGTCCCGATCGTCTGAGGGCTGTCATAGGCCTATACATCAACCGGGAGAGATTCACTTATATTTACTGCCAAGTAAACGCACATAATAGTGAAAACTAAAAAGTAAGTTGTATGGGATTTTTATACAATATATAATCGCATAGGTTTTCGGCAACTATCAGATAGGAAAAGGCAAGTGGTGGTGATTATCGTTTAAAGAAGACTGGGGAGGAAGAGCCGTGGCCATAATTACAGCCCTAGCATTTGCCTGGTGTAAAAATAGGGAAACCACGGAAAACAATCTTCACGGCTACCGATGATGCGTTTCGAACCTACGATTTCCAGAATGCAAGCTACATCTATATGGCCCGTACAACACACTCGGTTACACATTACTATTGCTTCATCTTCTCTTCGTCGAAGCTACCGTATTTATTAGTAGATTACACTCACTGTAACAACGCTATAATGAAAGCTACATTTCCCCGTACGGTGGCGTGTCGCTTTAATGTCGATAATATTATGAGATTTAATTTGCACCGAAAGCGATACTCTTATCTGTGGGCAAGTTATGCTCAGCCATATTTGAGTAATGTGTAGGAAGACAAACAGCTGACTGGCGTTCAGCGCGCGCACCGACGAATTTCATTGGTTGCGGCAAGCAAAGAGTTGCATGAAAGATACTTCTGTCTCCATTTTCAAACCAAAATTGAAACTTTAAGGGATGTCTAGTTAAACATCGACTGAACATTGTTTATGCAATGGAAGATCGTGAATGATTTAGACGTTGTTTAGGTAGACGATGCCTAAGGCTTAAAACTAGTCATCGTTTCTGCAATCGGCCCTGTATGTTTAATGACATTCTGAAAAAAATAATGTACCGTATTTCTCCGAATCCAAGATGAAACCCACTTTTTCCTTCAAAAAATTTAAATCAGGCTCAAAAAGTACTTTGTAAAATCATATGAATGCCTTTGTTGTACAGTAGGACTTCGGATTTTTAGACGCCGAACACTGACTTTCGTCAAGCCGTATTTCTTTTTTTTTTTTTTTGCGGCTGCACAATTATTCTTTATTTCCTCGGGTTTAAGGACCATTAACTTAAAATTGGCATCATAATACCGAAGATAACCCGTTGAAAATTTGCCGGCTTTACCTATTCCATGCGTCTCTACATTACGACAATCCATCAGAAAATTATTCTTGCTGTCTATAAAACTGTTACTTTTACTCAGCGTCAGATATAACTGGCTACCGCTTCACACATGTCTCGCTTGCCGGGTTTGGCCAAATTCATCGTCTAGCGATGTATAGGCTTAATCGCGGACGTTGAAAGCCATTCCGCCCTTGCGTTTTTCGTGCATGTACCTCACTTTTTCATCTTCGACTTCTTTAAAGCGTCCTTGTTGCGGACCACTGAATGCATTTTTTGTACAGTACGCATTTTTTTTAGCACTTTGTCTTTACGCTAATGCCAAATATTGGCTTTAGTTAGGCCTATGCCGTATTTTCTTGCGGCTGCACAATTATTCTACATTTCCGAGTGTTTAATAACCATTAACTTAAAATTGGCATCATAACATCGACTAGAACCCGTTGAAAATTTGCCGGCAATACCTTTTCCACATATCTTTACAATACGACTATCCATCACGAAAATATTCCTGCTGTCTATAAGACTTAATTTTACTAAGCATCAAGTACAATAGACGCGTTATAACTCTGCCACTGAGTAGCCATGGCCTTTCTAAGAATTTGAAGGCTCGCATGTTTTGATGTCATTCTGCAGATTTGAGAAACGTTTCTGTAGAGGCTAATAGAACGCCATACTCTCTTCACTATTTCCTGAGATCCAGTGACGTTACATACAGGCACTGTACAATGGGTTGTCGCGGCTAGCGATGTAGGCTATAGTAAAGAGGCGGTCGTTTATTGTCAACGAGTTTCATGCGTGTGTGAAAAGAAGCAGCGTGGTTACCTCGGTAGTTGCCAGTGGTATCCATTAACTTACTGTTAGGCCGCGAATGCAAGGCAACCCTTGAGTTTTCGCATGAGGTTCTAAGATTTAAAAAAGTCTTGGATGCGGAGAAATCTGGTATCAGTCCAGAGGTTTCTGTGTCAAACACTTCAGTTCTCTTCTTCGAACGGCGTCACCTAACCTAACCGTATATGTATCATGAAAACATATTTCAAACGCATGTAGAAAAATGATAACCTCCTCGCGAAAATTATGCATTTAAATAGCCTTTCAGAAATTTAACTAGACGCGAGAAGATGTGAAATATCCTCTGAAATCAATGATGTACTCTGCCATATCTTGATGTGTATCATATTCTTACTTAATTTCCGTATATACCGGTAACATTAAAATTAAGATATCATTTAATTCAGTATTTTTAACGAGTTAACAACTGCTATCGGCCACGTTATTTATGCATTTATTACGAAACATGTTATCCTCTTTCATTTCGAATTTTCTTTAGAGAACAGCAGTCGACGGGTATTACTAATCAACTCTAACATCGCCTTTGAATGTCGACGAGAGAGCTCGCAAATGCACAAAGTGAGAAAACTATACTGTACGGTACCGAAGAAGATCGATCTCATTTTGTTGCAATCGTTTCAGTTTTCTTATTCAAACAGCGTCACCTATCCTAACTTAACTATACTATACGTATGATGAAAACACACTTCAAGCAACAGCAGAGGAATGATAACCTTCTCGCTATACATTTTTATATTAGCCTTTCCGAAATTTAACCACATGCGAGAAAATATAAACTAACCTCCGAAATCAAAATTAAGCACTCTGCCATATCTCGAGGTGTATCCCATTCTTACTTAATTGCATTATCTAGCCTCAAAATTAAGAGCGATCGTTTAGTCCGCCTTAATTTTTAACGAGCTAACAACCGTTTATTTACGCATTTAATACGAAAATATGTTTCTCTTTCATTTCGAATTTTCTTTACGAACAGCAGTCGACGGGTATTACTAATCGGCTCCCACATCGCCTACGAATGTCGACGAGAGAACTCGCAGTGCACATAGCGAGGAAACGATGCCGAAGGTAATAAATCGCATGCAATATCAACACTGGGATGCATAAATATCGGTAACGGGAAAAAATCGCGCGCGTCAGTGATAGGGCTCTCGCTGTAACCGAAGGACGATACAAAGTTTAATATAGGAATTTAGAAGGGACCGAAAAAAATCGTCGCTGTATCAGAGTTCTCGTTATATGCCGCACTCGCTATACCGGACTTCCACTGTACTATTTATTAAAGTTTCAATGTCCACCACAACCTGACAAAGACCGGTAGGTAGTTCTATATCATGAGTATCATTCACTTCTGAACACTTCCCCTCTCCAACATCAAGGAGAATTCTGCTAAATGGTGAATCAGCTGAATTTGTTCTCATGTTTTCTTTTAAAGAAAGATTTTTACAATGTCCCGAAGTACATAATGTTTTAAAGAGGCGTTAATTTCATCCGCTCATGTATCTTTAGTGACAATTGGTAATATCTGTCTAAAATCTTCAGCGAATAAAAATGTTACTCCTCCAAATAATAGAGTATTACCTCTCAGGTCTTGCATGGTTCTGTTCACGGCTTTGACTGAAATTAATTCGCCATAGTGCATTCGTCCCACACTACAAAGACACACTCTTGTAATACTTTGGCTTTATGACTATTTTTCGACATACTGCAGACGGGATTTTCCATATGCTCTGCTTCTATTGGTACTTTAAACATGGAATGTGCTGTTTTTCCCCCAGGAAGTAAAGTTGCAGCTATTCCGGAAGATGCGACTGCTATGACAATTTTTTTTCTGAACGTATTTTGGCCAGTAAAGGATTTATCAAAAATGTCTTGCCAGTACCAACTAGTGCGTCTAAAAAATATACACCATCAATGTTAGCAGCATTCACACTATCAATGAGAAGTCTGTAAACATGATTTTGTTCGTTCATTCTGATTTATCGTAGCCTATGTTGAAATTCAACCGGATCAAAATTTGTGTGTTGAATATATTTTCTGTTCAAATTATTAACAATCCCATCGGTTGCTTGTGGAGATGGTAAACCATAATAAGGAAGAGTATTACTACCTATGGAAAGGAGAATGTTTTGTAACGCAAACAGAGTACGCTTAGTAAAGTTTGGAAATGAACATTTATGTCTGCATCTGTGTAATGTTGTTGGAGGTCTCTTAATAATCTTCCATGAAATGATTCTTAAACTTGTCCCATAATTCTGAGGGATTAGAAACATTGCAAAATACCAATATAGTGGCAAATAGCTCTCTCCAGATAGTAATTCATATCTGTACCAATTTTGGGTGGTAAATCTCGCTGCTGTAGAATCCTTGAGCTGACGTAGCCATCGTTATGGCTGGCCATTTCTTTATGGGATTTCTAGAGCAAGGGTAGTGTGGTGCCAATATCTCCATAATGGTTGGTTTTAAGGCCTTAAAACATGGCTTTTGGGCCCGTATGTCTTATCAAGTTTTGTTATTTGCATCAAAGGGCTTAAAATGAGCTTTGTCTCGTCCCTGTATGAAAAATTTGATATTTCACATATTATTTTTATATCTGCCTCCTGTTGCCCCCCTCTAATTGTTTTGAAAATTTAAATGTAGCCTAAGTTACTCCTTACACCACCAACTGTCTGCCAGTGAAAGTCCCATCAAAATCGGTCCAACAATTTCGGAGATTAGCTGGAACATAAATACTTCTTGAACATTTCTTTAGTTAATGATCAGATAAACTTACTCTTTGAGGTACTTCCTAAGTTTTAACTACAGCATAGAGTACAGTCTGTGGAAGCTAAACAAATGAATGAATGAATGAATGAATGAATGAGTGCAGAATACTTCCACATGCATTTTCTCTATTTTCACCTTTATTAGATTTCTTTTCCCCACATGCCATAGTTTTGCTGTTCTCCCTGGTGTCTTCTATTCTCTGTTTAATAACTTAAGAAGAGTGTAAAGTTGAGGTTCATTATTGATTTTACGTATCTCCTTCCGATCTATGTATTTCTTTCTGATCGTTCTTGTTTCATTACAATCTTTTATTAGGTGTGCCACTTCCATATCTTTATTGCATAAAATGGACTGTTTTTTCCTTCTTTTCTTGTGTGTTATGTCTTTATTCTTATTTACTTTTATCAGTCACCAAATTATCCCTCTCATTTACATTTTTGTTAACATTTCAGTCCTTATTGCCATACTTTTAATTAGTGCAAAAATCTACATATGTTCTCTTGCTATTACATTCTGTCCATATTTCTCTTTCCATATCTTGGACCACCTTCTTACACAATCTCATATCATTTGTTGATAAATTCATTTCCCAGTGGTACCCCATTCTTAAGTCATCTAATAGCTTCACCCCATCCACCCAGAAACTCTCATTTCGATATAACATTCGGTGCTAGTATGCTATGCTTAGAACTTCACCTTCTGCCCCTGATTTTGACCTCAACGAACAATTAACTATTTGTTTAACAATATCTGCCCTTATACTTGACGGCCCTTTGGTGTAGGGGTAGTGTGCTTGCCTCTTACCCAGGGGCCCTGGTTTTGATTCCTGGCCAGGTCAGGAATTTTTACCTGGATTTGAGGGTTGGTTCGAGGTCCACTCGGCCTATGTGATTACAATTGAGGAGCCATCTGACGGTGAGATAGCAGCCCCGGTCTAGAAAGCCAAAAATAACAGCTGAGAGGACATGTTGTGCTGACCACGCGACACTTCATGATCTGCAGGCCTTCGGGCTGAGTAGCAACTGCTTGGTAGGCCATGGCCCTTTGGGGTTGTCCAACATGGCATTTGTTTGCCCTTATACTCACTCCCTTCACACGTCATTGTCACTCCATTGTATCCAGTACAGTTTGGTCATCCCATCATTGTCCAGTTCCATGGCTACACGAAACCCTATTCTCCACCACAATAACACGCAGTTACCTATACACGGCAGATGCTGCCCACCTTCATCGGAGGGTCTGCCTTACAAGGGCTGCACCCGGCTAGAAATAGCCACACAAAAATATCATTCATCTTCTTTTGCTACCGTTTTTCCCACACCTATGGGGTCGCGGCTGCTAACGGCGTAGCAAATAGGATTTGGCACTGTTTTACAACCGGATGCCCTTCTTGACGCCAACCCTATATGAAGGGATGTAATCACTATTGCGTGTTTCTGTGGTGGTTGGTAGCCACACAAAATAATAATAATTATTATTACCAGTATTATTATTATTATTATTATTATTATTATTATTATCATTATTATTATTATTACCCCATCATTATATTGACAAATTTACTTACAATTACATCTAAGTTACAATTTAATTATCTACTCACCAAATTTCTGTCCATAAAATAACTTTGTTTCAACAACTGAATTTAACATATTTTTCTGAGCTTTATATTTGATCTTTAGCATCTTTCTATCCAGTATTTATGTACTAGCCAAAGCACTTACTCCCTTCATTTTTGCTCTCTGTCCTTTTCATCTGCCATTGCTGCTTACAACCTTCCCTAGAAATTGAGTTATTTTTTACAACTTGTTCCACATCCTTCACTATTAACATTTACACACCATAACTCTGGTTTTCTGTGAATTAATTTTTAGAAACTACTCTTTACAATAATTGATCATCTCATTAATACTATTTTTCGTCTTGACAGGTGTTAATGTGAAAAATATTGTCCACAAAGATCAGACCCCTTCATATGGAGCAGCAACCTGTTCAGTAACAACTGAGAGCTAAATACAGGCAGCAGAAATAAAATTCCTCACAAGTATGGTGCAGAAAACAAGAAGAGACAGAGCAAAGAATGAGTGAATATAGAAAGAAATTAAAGTGTAAAAGTTTAAAGTTAAGTGATAAAATAAGTGAAACGTCGATTGGAACACTGTATAGATGAGGAGTGGCAGACAATGGAAGAAAATGGAGAGGAACCATAGTTGCCACCAACCTGCCACAGAGAATTTGTATGCTCTAGTAACATGTCACAGTACTAAGATACTTACCACAGTTCTTGAGCTTTAATAATGGATGATCTGTTGGCAGAGGTTCTGGAACCATCACATCTAGACCTGCTGCATAAATCTTGCCTGATTCCAAGGCTCTAATTAAAGCTGGCTGGTCTATTACACCTACAACGTAGAAAACATAAATATGAATGTAAGGAAGTAAAGTTATATTTATATCTAGTACACACAACACTCTCCTTGAAATGGCAGATGAGAAGGACATACATAGTGTACAATCAAACCTCATATAACTAAATTCAGGATAATGATAAACCTGTATTAAGAAACATTTTTGTACGATCCTGGGAAATTTCCTACCTTAATAACATTATTATTCATTACAGCGATGAAGCAATTTCAAAAACATCATGTTGTATTGTTATGTATCTTGGCCTTAAATAGTTCTTGGAAAGCAATAAGCTGGTGCTTGCAGATAGTGGCAGGTATGGGAATTTCTATGAACCGTTGAAAGCGTGAAGTAACAAGTCTGCCCAGTTGCTCGTATTTTCTAGTGCGTGGATGAAATGCAGATATGGGTTGTGTTCAATGTAAGTCAATAAGTTAGGTAAAACATTAGCAGTGATTAATTATTTAGATGATGGAAAGAAGCAGACAACAGTTATGAAAAACATATGGCTATGTCAGTAATATTTAGAATTACTGGGACAAGTAGAACAAATACAGTATGTTCCAGATTCCCTTCAATGTGTTACAAAACAACAGTTTATTGCTTTGGAATCTTTGAGAACAGAACTTATTAAAATGCAAAAAGCAAAAGTTACAGAGTTACTGCGATGTCTGAAAGAAAATATCAGGGGAAAAGTCCAGGTTTGAGGAGAAATAACTCCTGCAGCCTCCACCATGGCAATGCACCAGGTCATGCAATGCTGTTTATGAACACGAAGACAGCTGTCATTCTCCATCCACTCTATTCACCTGAATTAGCACTGGGAGACAATTTTCTAAGCCCTAAATTAAGCTTCACACAGAAAGGATGATGATTTCAGTCAAATGAAGTGATCAAACCAAAAACTGCAGATGGAACTGCGTGCGGTCCCCCAAATGGCCTACTAGGACTGCTTCCTTAAATGACATTGGGAGGATGGTATTAATAGAGTAGAGTTATACTTTGAATCAGCTAACCAGGCTGCAAGATCATTAATTTCAAAAAGAGAAATGTTTTCTAGATCTGCTAAGTCAAATTATACATTGCAAACTTGACTTACAGATAGTTTGAAAGTACTTGCTAAATCTCTCACCTCCTCGTCCAATGTTGACTATGATTGCATTCTTCTTCATTTTAGAAAATGCTGTATCATTGAACATATTTCTTGTTCCATCATTTAAAGGACAAGCTATGATGATGAAATCACTCTCTTTTAAAAGGTCATCAAAGGATACAAACTGGGCTCCTAGTTCAGCAGCTGAAATAAATAAATAAATAAATAAATAAATAAATAAATAAATAAATAAATAAATAAATAAATAAATAAATAAATAAATAAATAAATAAATAAATAAATAAATAAATAAATAAATAAATAAATAAATAAATAAATAAATAAATAAATTAATTAATTAATTAATTTAAAAAAGTTTAAGTCATACAATGACAGTAAACTCTTACGAGCTGGTAAACCTTATTGGGTAGCAAGTTCTATTGAACAACACTGAACAAGATCACTAAATTTTAAAGAACCTGGAATAATAACTTAATTCAAAGTTTAAGAAAAAGACCGATCAAGCTTTCTGAGAAAAAGATATTGTAGTCACTTCAAGAATTGATTCATCTATCAATCAAACTTCTAAATATTTTCAGGTTTATTTTAAAGAGTTTCAGAAAAGGTCAAAGACATAACAACCCATTGACCTGATCTAGCACTACATGCATCTAACTACTGACTGTCCTATTATGTGTTCTCCCCCCTCCCAAAGGGGAGTGCTAGTGGGTTCAAGTACAAGTATTGTGAACATACATAGGAACCGTAAGTCTGCAATGGTTTGTTTTGGCTGCCTACCTTCGAGACGCT
This sequence comes from Anabrus simplex, assembly GCF_040414725.1. Classification (NCBI taxonomy): domain Eukaryota; kingdom Metazoa; phylum Arthropoda; class Insecta; order Orthoptera; family Tettigoniidae; genus Anabrus; species Anabrus simplex. The sequence goes on along the minus strand of NC_090265.1, from coordinate 1,766,564,488 downwards.
CAAGTGTTAACTCGCCACACTGTGCTTTAGAAGCATTGTTCGCATGACCTTTCTTCTGTCTTCCTTGTGTCCGTTCCCACTCCCGCACATGATGTCTGAGAAACACCGGGACTTTTCAAAGAATATGCAAAGTCGTATCAAAGGCATTAAGATTATTGCTTGGCGTCATAGGTATTTATAAAGTATCCACAAAATAAGGGCCAAGGGAAAAGCCGTAGTGTACACAGATGAGACATGGGCAAACGCTGGCCACACCAATTCCAAGTTTTGGGTTGACACATCTATTAAGACAGTCACACAGACATGGAGGGAGGGCCTCACCACAGGTAGCAAGGCACCCTCAGGCAAAGGGGGACGTGTACTGCTGATTCATGCAGGGACTGAATGCGGGTTCGTTGAGGAAGCAGAACTTATATTTGTGGGCAAGAAGACAGGCAACTATCATGGGGAAATTGACGGTGAGTGATATGAGGAATATTTCACGAAGCAACTATTACTGAAATACCACCTAATTCAATTATTGTCCTAGATAATGCTTCATATCACTCAGTGAAAAACGAGCGTGTGCCCACAAAAAGTGCCTTGAAACCTGTTATTCAGACTTGGTTGACAGAGAAAAATATTACTTGGGAACCCTCTATGAATAAACTTGAACTTGTAGAAAAACTCAATAAAATTCGAGCAAATTATGCCAACTATCGCATTGACAATCTGGCAGCAGCTGCAGTTCAGGAGGTGTTACGTCTCCCTCCATATCTCTGCGACCTACGTACTATGAGCTTGTGTGGAGCCAAGTGAAGTGATACATTGCGGCTAACAACAAACTTACAAGCTCCGAGAAGTAGAATAATTAATGTGAGGGGGAATACGTAAAGTGACTTCGGAACAATGGCAAAATTATGTAGAACACAAGAAACAGACGGAGAATCGCATCTGGGAAGCTGACGGCCTCATAGAACATCTTCATGACAAGATTGTGATCAATCTCAATGATGACAACTCCAGTGATGATACCTTGAGGAAGGAAGGAAGGAAGGAAGGAAGGAAGGAAGGAAGGAATGAATCTATACACGCATCAACTGGCCATCGTATTGAATGCCAGATGCTCTGATGTATCCTTGGACTATTGCATATTGTTACAACCTGATAGCAAGACTGACCAGGTAGCAAGTGATCACTCTCATAGGTTTTGCCTTTATTCTACTTTAAAAAAACAAACAAAAAAAGACACTCCTCTTTCTCTCTCGTACTTTACCTGCTGGTTTCACGGAGTGGCCCGAATATAAAAGTCTACTAATTTCAAAGGCCTTCAGTCTCTTTGCTATCTCACAGCCAATGTTTCCCAACCCCACGATGCCCACAGTTGAACCATAAAGATCATGTCCCAGCATCCATATAGGACTTCCAGGTTCCCAGGCACCTCTAAAACACACAAACACAACCAAGTAGAAGTAAACATCCAGGAATGGTCAGCCTCGATTAAAGAAGCAGTTTTCTAATTCAGTCAGTTCTGTTTGCATAGCTAGGTTAAACGATTACATATTATACAATAAATCATTTAAATCAACTACACAAGTTAGGTAAAAAACTTAGAGAAAATTATCAAGAATACTTTGTGTACTGCTCCACAAAATACAAATTATTAATTATGGTACACAGAGTGTAATTTAAAACTTCACACTTTAGCTCACAGGCCACAGGAATCTCCAAGCTTGGCATGATAAGAATTCTTGACAGCTGACATAGCAGTTTGCTAGTAACTATTGGCGTTTTACGGTGTGTTGTGAGGTTATCATTACGATCATCAAGTACACTACAGCGCAGAGAATTTTTTGGTCGAGTGTTATTTGCACAAGAAGAAGAAACCAGTTAAAAGGTGCCTTTGAAAATTCCATAGACAGTTTCCCTGTTCTACAGTATCACCAAACCCTTAAGTGCAACAACTTGTTCACAAGTGGCATAGCATATTATTGGTTCCGTAACTAAGAAGATAAAACAGAGAACGGGAACAGCTCTTACACAAGAGAGGTTAGAAGATATACAGGCAAGACTGCAAGCCAGTGTGCATTATTGGCTTCAGAGAGTAGAGTAGTATTTCACATTCATCAGCATGTAATGCAACAAAATTATGATCTTACCAGACTCATTCAGTCCATAATGTACAGTCTACAGATTTCATTGCAAGAATAATATTTTGCAATTGGCTAATGACTAGTGTCCACGATAGTGTTGTGGATCCAAACGTTATTTTTAATATTTTTTTTTACGAGTGACGAATTATGGTTTCATTTGAATGGATATGTCAATTCACAGAACAATAGTATCCGGGATACAGAATACCCACACATTTTACAGCTAAGACCTCTGCATGATGTGAAAGTGAGCGCATGGTGCGCTATTAGTGCCGATTAATTATCGATTCAATATTTTTTTAGGACGCAAATTACTTTCGACCATTATATTCACAACATTCTTGAACAATTTTTTGCTGAACTAACTGAAGGGAAAAGATATGGCTATTTTTAACAGGATGATGCAATGGCCCATACGGCACGTAGCTTCATGCGACAGTAGCAAGAAGTGTTCAATGATGATCAGATCAGGAATAATCCTCAAACTGTGAAGAATTTAAAATTGAAATTAGGAACACTGTGCATTGAAATCAGTTTCCATGAACTGAAAAGTGTGTTTCAAAATCCTATTAAGGATGTGAAAATTGCATTGCAGCTCAAGATCACTTTCAACAACTTCCGTAAATACTGGTGAGTGCCGTTTCATTTACGCAAGTATATAGCTCACGAGTTCAGTTCCGTTTAGTTCCTATCTAAGAAATAAATTTAATACAATATATCAAGTAAATCAGTCTTGTCAATTTATTTCTTATAATTGCACTTCAATACAGAACAAAAATGAAATTTATAACTTATAATTAGTTCTTCTATTGCAAGTTATGAATCTCATTCCGTATTGACGGTTATCACTTTGTATTGATAGGAGGATTTTATAAATATTTTCTTTTGTAAAGTTAGTTCTTCTAGACGTAATCATGCTGCTTCTTTGATATGACTATGTCTGCTCGCCATTGTGGGCATTGCGCTCGCTGTCACCACTTCTCTGCACTCCTATGCCTTAGTACTCCACTACAAAATCTTAAATTATACTCCCTGTATAATCTACAGTATAAGGCAAAACAATTTTCCTGTTAAGAAATATATATACGAAGGCCATCTGATAAATAAGTTTCCCTAATTTACAACAAAAAAAAACCTCGTACACTACTTCTCCACATAGTCGCCATTTCTGTCCAAACACTTTTGGTATCTTGACAGCAGTTTTTTTATACCTTCGTCATACCAGGTCAGGTCCTGTCTTCATAGCCAGTGGTTCACCTCCGCTTCCATCTTTTCATCAGCTGTAAACCGAAAGAAAAAAACTCTTTAACATTTCATTTTGTGTGTCTGATGTTTTAACTCATTATATATGTCTTACTGAAGATGACCCAATGACGAGTCTAAAAATGTCTATGTATGTGTCAAGTTTAGTCGAATTGGACGTAAAATATTGTAGTATTGACTAGGAGGATATCAACATAATTGTGTACAATTTTGTTTAGAAAGCGCAATACTTTCCGAGACAGAAAGACCAGGATGTTTTAGTTTGATTGCAGCTCTGCGCTTCGTAAGGACCGTGCAGTACCTCTCAGCTGTGACCGTAGTGCATCAGGGCAGGTAGTCAACCTGGAGAACACCATTCCTGTCCCAAAAGACAGTAGCCATAACTTTGACCACAGAGGCTGAGGTCTTGGCCTTTTTGGTGAACGTTTGCCAGGTTTCTTCCATACCATGCTTTGTTGTTTTGTTTCTAGGGTTGAATGATGCACCCAGTTTTCATCTCCAGTGACAATGCAGGAGAGCAGTTGATCTCCCTCTCTTTGAAGCATTTGCAGGAAAGCTTGGTCTGCCTCGATCCTTTCTTGCTTGTGAGCATCAGTAAGCAAACGTGGGATCCATCTTGCACAGACTTTTCAATACTGCAAGACATCTGACAGGATCGTCGCAACAGAGGAGCGTCCAATTTTCATACCAGGAGGCAGTCAATTCATTATCTCATCAATGCTGACACGCTGATATTTGTCCACCACATTCCGAACAGCAACAGTAGCTGCATTGCCTGTAGCGGTAATGGGTCTGCTGCTGCGCTCGTAATCGTACACATTTTGCCGTCCTTTCAGGAATCATAAACGCCAGCGACAAACTATTTGGATGCTCATGCATCCTTCACCATGAACACACACTAAATGGCGATGAATATTGATAGCCGTTTCATATTTTGCTGCAAAAAAACAAATAACAGAACAGAGTTCACAAGTGGACATGCTTTCAAGTGGTAGCTCCACGACAGCTGGGGCCGTATTGGTGAATGCAGAGCAAGCACATGCTGTTGAAGGTCAAGCCCAGCCACCATACCCCAATGAAAGTTCCTACAGTACAGGGGCGATTTCTCCGAGCATGCTACGCTTGCTGTGCAAGCACAATATTTTTCTAAAGTAGGCGAGTTAAAAAAATTACAATATGTACCGTATCTGTAATAGATCTGCATTATACAAATCGCATGTTGCACTTATCTTGGCGAGTCTAGCGAGGCTTGCTCGTATCTTGGGAGCTTCAGCAGAGCTGTCGACACAGCGAGAAATGTATGCGCGCGCAGGTTTCTTCTCTCCAAGGCCGGTTGCAAGCTGTCACATTTGTAATGTGTAGTTGGAAGCTCTGGTCTGAGAGCTACAGATCTAGTGTGTTATGTCAGTGAGTAGTGTACTGTAAGTTCCTGATCATCTATTCTGAATGATTTGACGTGCTGCAATGGGTTCCGAACCGTGCATTATTGACAGCTTGTTATCAAATCTATTTTCTCGGAGGACTATCCAAGAGACAACTGACATTATTAAGAATGGTAGGCCCTGTCCGGCGCTGCCAGATTTAAAGACACGGCACAGGGAGAAAAAACAGAGAATATGTACGTTCGTTCTCTGTATCTGAGCTATGTTGTCGATTGAAAAAGGATTGCTTGCAAAAATTAGACTACAGTCCTCTTTCTATGATAAGTTATGGATGGTTTTGTAAAGAGAAGCCGAAGAGTAGAGTTTGTTTTCAAGTAGGAAGATCTAATAAATAGTTGCAGTTTTTCTGTGTACGTAGTTTGACGTTTACTTCTTTAAATGATATAATCACTGGCTTGTCATGATTTGTTAATAATTATAAAATTTGTCTGATTGTTATTCTTTTGGCCATTCTTGAATGTGTGACGTAACCAGTTTGAATGCATGATTAAAATGTTCGTGTGATTTAGCGATTTTTGGGTTTATAAATTTTATTCATTCAGAACTATGCACGTCCCACCCCACCAACTTTCACGAATGGAAGAGCAAGCCTGACTTTCATGACCAGCATTCGCCCCTGCTACAGTACCAACTTAATTTTAAAACATGTTGACTTACTTACTTGACTTATTTCCTGTTGCTCCCTCTGGAGCATAGGGCCTTGACAAAATTTCTCCATGCAGTACGGTTCCTGGCTATTCTCTTCACTTTGCTCCAGGTCTTGTCAACCTCTGCGATTTCCTTTTCGATCGTCCTCTTCCAGGCCTTCTTGGGCCGACCTCGCTTTCTGGTGCCTTGAGGGTTCCAGTCCAACACTGCCCTCTCAACAGCTCCACCCGGCTTCCTTAATGTGTGTACAACCCAGCGCCATTTCCTCTCCTTGATCTGGATGTCAATCGGCTGCCGATTGGTCATCGTCCAAAGATCTTCATTCACATTTGTTATGCGAATCAAACATCTATTAATGAACACCTGTAGCTGGTTATTGATCTGTTTTGTAACTTTCCATGTTTCACAGGCGTATAGAAGAATCGGCTTTACACTGCTGTTGAAGAGGCGAAGCTTAGTCTTCCTGGAGATGTTTCTATTCTTTCACATGGGGTAGAGCTGGACAAACGCACCATTTGTCTTACGGATACGGCTTCGAACATCTTCCTCTGCTCCCCCATCCGTTGTAACTATACTTCCAAGGTAGAGGAAGGACTCAACTCGCTCAATTTCCTTTCCATTTACTGTCAAGCTGGTCATGACATCCGAATTAATCCTCATCTCTTTAGTCTTGTTTGTGTTGATCATGAGACCTGCACGTTCCACTTCCTACTGCAACCTACTCAGTTTATCTTCTATGTCCCGGTACCGCTGTGCTACAGGGCAAATGTCGTCTGCGATGTCAAGATCTTCGAGCCTGTCTCTCATCCCCCCATTGAACACCCCTCTTCCGTCCTCCTATTACCTTCTTCATCATACTGTCTAGGACCAGCAGGAACAGAGTGGGAGAAAGAACACACCCCTGTCTCACTCTAGACTTGACGTTTATCTTTTCTGTCAGTTTCCCTTCATGCAGAACCTGACACTCATACCCCTCGTACAGCTCTTTCATGATCTTGATAACCTTTGATGGCCCACAGTCCCACTTAATCAATGACCCCCAATACACAAGTGAACTTCATTTAGGGCTGTCACCTAGGTGCCAGATTCCCTATCAATTGTTTAAACTAGTCTTTTCTTAAATGATTTCAAAGAAGTTGGAAATTCATTGACCTCCCTTGGTAAGTTATTCCAATTTCTAATTTCTCTTCCCCTAAATTAATATTTGTCCCAATTTGTTCTCTTGAATTCCAACTTCATATTACAATCTTTGCTACTTTTAAAAAGTCCATTCAAGGTTATTTGGCTACCACTGTCATTCCACGGCATGACTCTGCTGACAGCTCAGGCAATATCACTTAGTTGAACTGTTCATCTCCTTACTCAAAAGTACTAATAATGTTATTTGCTTTACGTCCCACTAACTACTCTTACGGTTTTTGGAGACACCGAGGTGGCAGAATTTACTCCCGCAGGAGTTCCTTTACGTGCTAGTAAATCTATCGACACAAGGCTGGCGTAATTTGCACCTTCAAATACCACCGGACTGAGCCAGGATCGAAGCTGCCAAGTTGGGGTCAGAAGGCCCTTCAACCGTCTCAGACACTCAGCCCAGCCCTCAAGTACTTCTCAGCCCAGCCCTCAAGTACTTCTCAGCCCAAAGTTTGCAGCATTTTGGTAACATTACTCTTTTGTTAGAAATCACACACTACAAGTCATGCTCCTTTCCCCTGAATCTTTTCCATTTCTCGTATCAAGAAATCCTGGTGTGGGAACTGGAACCATACTCTAGTTGGGGTCTTACCAGTGACTTATATGCCCTCTCCTTTACATCCTTACTACAACGCTTAAATGTCATTAACATGTTGAGTGCCAAGTGACCCCATTTGGGTTCGTGAGTGTAGTCAGGTTTTTCAACTTCACGTCTCCATACGGTGTCGTATATTCGTTCGAAACAGAGAACTGTGCGATCTCATTCAGGTGCGCATTAAGTGTGTGTTTCCAGGCTGTATAAATCCTCTTCCTGCCAGTCTGTTGGCCGTCTATTTAAGTAAGTGCAGAGTCCACCTTTCATTCGTCAATTCCTGTTTTGGCTCGACCCCATATGAGTAAGTCAGGAGTGCTTTGTAGGGGGACAAAATCATTGTCCGTCCCGCGCATGGATTGTTTTTATAAGTGTGCAGTGCTGTGAGTTTCCTTTTTCTTTAAGTCATTATGAGTAAATCGAGCAGTAAAAGACTTGGTGCAGATAGTCTGGACGATTTATTGAACAAGTCGGACAATTATGATGTAGACGAAGTATATAGTTACAGTGACTTTCAACCCAGTACAGAACAAATAGCAATCTTGCACGTTCATCCACATTGATGAATTACAATATTTAGCATACAGTATCCCAGTGCACTCCAGTTTCCAAGCCACCTGTTGCAACAGTTTTTGACTGACTTAAAGTGTCTTCAACGATATAGTCATTGTTTCCTACTTTACACAATCATCACTACTACGTTATATGCACAGATTCTTACCCAAATTAAAAGTTATACAAACATAATGATATACATATTCAATATTTCCTAACTACAAGTTCTTCTTATAATATTATGCTTTTTCATCCTAATTTACTGAATTCACATAACTTCGACCACTTCAGACAACACAATTTTATACAAAAATTTAATAACCTAAAATCAGAAGATTGTCATTTACAAACATTTCCTAACCTAAAATTGGAGGTCATACTTTTGTCCGGCTCCAGTATGAACAAGCTAACATGTCTCTCATAATCAATGATATATAACATGTCCCTGGAAAGGAAAAGGTAAGTATGGCTGAGCGTCGGGACATTAACTACTATGTAAGTGCTACCCCATATGGGGTTGCAATATTTGACCTAATATACGTAATAAGTTAACCTAATATATCATAAATATATCCTCATTTCAGCAATCACTTGCTTGGTTAAGCCTGTAAACATTTTGACACCAGGAAGTAATTAAAATTTCTGTAAAATATTTTCACCGCCTTGTCAATACTTATACATTTTATTTAATTACCGTACATGTACATGTTTCGAGAGCCACCGCTCTCTTCTTCAGCGGTGCCAAACATTAATTGATCCTTGGACTATGGTACAATGGTATAATATAACAAGTATATATGAATTTTGAAAATTGTTACAACAATTTCTCTTAGTTTCACCTTTCCTATTTACTATGTCATTTGTTGCAGATTTTACTGGAAATTTCCTAACTAATGTAATCTATTAAATTAATCTATATGTTAATTTATGTCCTTATTTACACCTGAAAGAATAATTATTTCTTCTTGTCTAAATTTAACATTTACTTGTCATTTAGTGGAAATCCTTAAATAAATCAATTTGCAAAATAATAGATAACATCTATAAATAGTCTTTATCCTAAAATCATAAATAATAAATATCAATTTGTAAAATAATAAATAACATCTATAAAATTAGTTATCCTGACTAACGAGATTAAGAGAAGATATTCTGATATGAGAGGTCTAGAAAATTATAGCAGACTTTAAGAAGAAAGATCGGTCGGTCGGTCGTGATCTGCAATGAGGGCTGTCGTCCTGGTGGCAGATACCCTATCAATTGTTTAAACATTCTCAAACCGGGCGAGTTGGCCGTGCGCGTAGAGGCGCGCGGCTGTGAGCTTGCATCCGGGAGATAGTAGGTTCGAATCCCACTATCGGCAGCCCTGAAGATGGTTTTCCGTGGTTTCCCGTTTTCACACCAGGCAAATGCTGGGGCTGTACCTTAATTAAGGCCACGGCCGCTTCCTTCCAACTCCTAGGCCTTTCCTATCCTATCGTCGCCATAAGACCTATCTGTGTCGGAACGACGTAAAGCCCCTAGCAAAAAAAAAAAAAAAAAAAATTCAAAGAACTTGGAAATTTATTGAACATTTCCCTTCATAATTTATTCCAATTCCTTAATTTTCATCCTTGAAAGTTGTGACATTAGTTTACATTTATTTAGAATCCAGTTCTTCTATATGATCTGCTATGAGATTCAACCAAAATTATAATCATTTCTATATCTACTTTTATTATGCTTACAGCAGAAATATACACCATGTAACCCAAGATTTGTAACATTATAAGGAAGTAGAAATTATGCAAATATTACTGGGATTCCTATTAGAGAAGGGATGTGTTCATTTCTTTGCGATGTCCATTAACCCACCAGCCTATCCCCACAAGTACATTTACTTTTATAACCTAATAAAGAGCAGCACCCACCATTTTCCATTGCTGAAGTAGCTACTTGCACTGCTATTGGCTGACATGAAAAGGGATGTGACATCATTCCTGTCAATGATGATAATTAGATTCTGTTACCAACCCCGGCAGAATAAAAGCACAAATAAATAGGACTTGTAAAGGAAACAATGTAGAAAACAAAACAGCATATTTTATCTTGAACTGCGCTGCTATTGCTCTAAGCCAATCTCTGTCTTGAGATCAGTGGCCCCTTCAGGGCTATACTCCACCCTTTGAGAGACTTTTTTCTATGGCTGTGGTGCATACTGTCCACACGGAAAGAAAAAGTAAGCCAACCTCTGTCATGAGAACAATGGCCCCCACACTCCCTTCGAGAGGCTTTGATCTATGGCCGTGGTGCATACTGTCCACAGGGCTAGAAGAAAGGATACGTCTTGAACGCAATGGGGAACCTGCACATCTTTCTTGATCAGTTTTATAATAGCATACATAATCTGAATGATCATTCAGATAATAAGAATTCTTAAAAAAAAATCAATTCCTCCCTCACTAAATTTATTTGACGTTAATAGCAAAATATTTTACGGAAGGAAGACTTCTGTCCCTCCTAGACGGAGCACTTCCCCATCGCTCCCTCCTTCCTCTGTCACTTCCCCTCCTTCTACTGCGCAAGCAGGCCCCACTGGCACACACAGATATAATACTAGAAGGAAGGCAGCTGTCAGTACAGCAGGTAATCGGTTGTGACTCAACTGTGGAGGGTGACACGGGGTGAGTAATCTTAAACGTTCACCTCATATAACAATTAGTTTGTCTTACTGTTTTTAGATACTTAGTTACACTCTCCTTTTTCCAGATCTGCATACAACTGCACATGGGGCTGCTCTTTTAATTCAAACACAATTGGTACATTTCATCTGAATTAAGACATTTTTCACTTCCACTCACGGCAAGTGACCTGCTGAACACTTTTTCTGAATAATAGAATCGTGCAGTCGAGTAAGGAACTAAGTCAGATTTTGCTACTTTTCAGGAGAGCAAAAAAACTGATTTTCTTCGACACGCTTCAATGAATAGTTCCCATTATTTTATATAATATTTAGATCAGTGATAGATATGTAATGGAGGTAACAGGAAAATGTTCAAGAAAAATTTATAAATTTTATGACCGTTTAAACTTTTTTGACTTAGTTCCTTTCTCCAATAATACCGAAAAAATTTGGAGTTTGGGAATAAATCTCTCATACAAACTACACCAACCTTTGTTATATATTAAACATAGCTTAATGCAATACATAAGCACTGTTTACAGTTTATCCAACAGAAAAAAAAAACAGGGAAAACAAATACAAATGACCTTGAAGCACCAAATAACTACAGTATTACAACCGAGACTACTAACCTAAGGGGAATTCATTGGCTGCGAAATAATGTCCAAATAAAATGCCAAAGCATCCTCATTCGCAACATATTTCAACAGTTTACGCAAGTCCTTTATTTTCTCAGCTTTTATTGGAACTCCACCCTCTGGATATGCTGCCATTGGTTGCAAGGAAAATGTGCAAAAGTTACCTTTCCCAAGATGAAACGTATGTTTCACAATGCTGTTTATGAAGGGAAGTGCTACAATAACTCCTGGTTTCTCTGCCCTATATCTGTATTCTTTAAACGAAGAAGGAGAAAATGCAATCTTTCCAGCACAGGAGTATTCTTTGTTGATGTTTCAGCTGATACAGTCACTTTTTAAAAAACTCAGGCCACCACTTGTCAAAATTAAATACTGCACTTGAGTCTACTAACTTAACTGTAACATTTGCTTTGCTGTTTACAATAATTGCCATATACTCTTCGATAGTATAAACTCTGTCTACTTTTTTAATGTTTTTCTTAAATATCCCGAAGTCCCTGTCGCATGGTAGGAATGAATGACCCCTCTCGGGAAAGTACTGTCTAATCTCCTTAAATCGATTTGAAGCTGCCAGGCCTAGCATTAGTCTTATGACCGTATGGTTCTTATTTTGGCCTGGAGAACCATCAAAGAAAACGTGTAACTGGTCAACATTTTCTGACACAAATTCGTCTATATAATCTTTCAGGAAAGAAGCAACTTCATTCGTACCCTTCTTTCCTTGGCCTTCATGATACATATACACAACACACTTGTCCGTTGCAAGATCATGAATACAAAACACATTCACCCACAACTGTCTCATGTAAAACACTTCTTGCACCGGTATGTGTGGCAGGGGCAGATTTTGCATAAAGTCAAAGGCAAGGCCTGTCACTTTGTCATTTGTTCTGCATAGTGTTGCAACTTCTTTCAAAGACCTGTAGAATTTCCTGCTTCTTCTTTTATGAACATCATATTCTGCCTGAGCTGCACGCTTTGCTGATTCACAAATATGTGGACTCCTAAGTTTAGCTGTGAACTCCTCACACTTGCTGCAGACATCGATCTGTGGTCGTCCGAATCGGTAGTTGTAATTCTCAACAAAATAAGTCCTGTAGAAGCTGTACTTGACTCCACACTCCGGGTATTTTGTGACAAACATGTTGTGCATTTCTTTAATAGTTAAGCGGGTATCTAAGTAATGCATTTCTTTCCCTCCATAATGAGTCCGTTTCAGAGGGAATGATTGAATATGATCGGATATCAGTTTAGTGACATCTTCCGGTATCTTTCTGGTATTTGGATTGGTTCCTCTCTTGTCCCTGGGAATTTCTCCATGAAGAAGAAGCATTGTGATACTGAATACTCTTTTCTGAGTGACGGCATGCATGCTCATAAAAGCTGAACGACATACCTTCTTTCTATTGTTGCCATCCATAACAAAGTAAGTGAAACTTGCTGCTCGCTGCTTTGAATTTTCATTCCTCGGTCTTCTGGTCTTAATTTCATTCTTCTCGATGAGGCGCTGCAAGTGTAAATCTTGTGCATCCTTACTAGGAAGTTGAAGAAACTTGGAAAGAATGGACTTGCGAGCCTCTTCGTTTATAATCTCAAAGCACTTCTTTCTGCATCTAGAAGAATAACATATTATTAATACTAAGTATAAATCTGTACCATACATATTGTTATCTAAAACAAGAGTAGAAAGTTTGGTTGCATGTTAGAATATTATTTACTAAACAATCCCTAGTAATACTTCTCAAGCTCCTTACTTACCTGCAGTCAGAACCGGTTTCTTTGCCTTCCACAACTCTCCCACGTTTATTCACATATGCCAGTCCTCTTGAGTCTTGCGTGTTTCAGAACACTATGTTTATGGCCCTCAGGCTGTGTCTTCCTTTTCGGAGTCATATTCTCAAACGTAATACATAGATCACTTTGTCATCCACCGAGATACAAACTGAAATACTGTACACTATAACCCACCATGTACCGTACGATTTCTGTTTCCCTCCAGTATGTTGTCCTTTGTGTTGTACCAACGCCGTAAATTGAAATATCCCCTGTTATACCTACATCGCATGCAATGTGCGGCAAAGAATGGAACTAAGTCATGAATAGCAAGTGGTGAAGAAACGCACTAAGTCATCGACTTAGTGCGTTTCTTCACAATATGCCTGATGTCCATCCACTGTTTCTCCCACAAGGAGAAGGCTGACTTATTTCTTTCCTTTACCAAACAATAGGGCTTGGTTATGTGAGGTAAATGAGGCAATAAAATGAAAATGGCCGATTTTGACTTAGTTCCTTACACGACTGCACGATTCAATTGTATATAGTTGTATATATTCTTCAGAAGATTATTAAGATAGATTTTCAAACAAAAGATCAAATGTATTTCACATGTAACATACCTTTACGAACAAGATATGTCACATGCTCCAAGACTCGTAGTTTTTTAAGCATTTTCCACCAATAGAACAAGATGTTCTTAACAATGTGTTGTTAACTGTATGTATCTATGAAACCTGTACTTTGTGGGTATTTTAATCTTGAACTATAAACACTGCTGAAGATCTTTTCAAAATAAAATGAAACCTGTACCTTTTTTAAATAGATTAATGTTCTTTTAATGTAAGATTAATTAAAGAGTATTAAAGTGGTGGAAAGGTGGAGTTTTTTAACTCGTTAGTTGAGTTTTTTTACATAAGGTATATTTCACCTTTTCACTACCAGCGAATTAGTGCTCATCTTAGTTCCTAACTAGACAGATTGGCAGCCTTATGGACCGCCCAACCATGTCCTCCTTGAGAAGTAAACAAATGACAGTCATTCCGCACGTAGAGGTTAGCTATACAAGAGGTGTAATGTTGGGATACATGGGATATATTAATGATATGCTCACCTCTCCATCACTTGTCTTCCTTCTTGTAACCGACGCCCTGCCATAAGCGCCAGGGCAACAGCAATTTCTGCCACACTTGCATTCAGTACATTTGAAGTGTTGCCTATTTTGATACCACGGGATTTGACTGCTGCTATATCAATGTGATCATAGCCAGCAGACATTGTTGACACAATCTTCAGGTTTGGACCTGTACAATATTTACATTTATAAATGAGTGAGTAATGCAAATGAAAGGGGCAAAAGATCTTCATTGGTGGACGCCCCGAACAAATAGCATTTATTTAAAAAAAATGCAAAAGAACAAATAAATGACCAACACAAGTCAAACACAGAAAGACAGGAACATGAAACAGAACATATAATAGGATAAACACAATGACAGATCAGCATCGGAAGAAGGAGCAACACAAAACAACGAGGACCATCTCCACATCCTGATACATTGTCGGCATCAAATGGACTACTGTAGTTCCAGTTCTTTAACATCCTGTGGTGTGTGTTTTGCTGTTTTGTGGAGTGGTGCTGGAGGGGGAGCATTCATTATGGCCCTGTCGCTTGTGACGTTGATGCACCGGAGCCTCACAACCTGTTGTACAGTCAACCTGACACCCTGTCTACAGCGACCGTCATTGGCTGCTACCTTGCTAGAGGCCTCAATGTGTGCAGAAACTACGAGTCCCACAAACCGAGAGTCTTCTAAATCTGGGGGCTTCCACGAGCTTCGACAGGCTGATGTATATATTGAAGACAAATGGGGTAACCCACCTAATCAATACAATATAAAATGAGTACTTCAAATTATTTTAATCATGGTGCTAGTTCTGTCCTATTGATATTAGGTCATCATCAGTCATAAGGTCTTAAAACACTTAAAAAAGTAATTGGCCATATATATAACAAATATATGTAGCATAATACTTGAAAACAGTTCTGATCTAATCTTCAATATCCACTAAAATAAGTCACTGTCTTGAGGATGTAACACAACACTTGAAAATTCTTATGATCTGTTGGTATACTTCAATAAATATAAATCACTGTCCTCAAACTACTTCTATTTCTGATGTTCATTTTACAAAATTTATAACTGCAGTTGGTCTTCTACTGAAAGGAGTTTATAGTTTTGCAAAACCAAGCACATGAACACATTTGTTGAGTTTTGCTAAAACACTTGTTTCTCTGGTGCAACTTCTACCTTCAGTACGATGAATGTATTCCATTACTGAGCAAGTGGCTGTGCGGTTTGGGTCACGTAGCTGTCAGCTAGCATTCGGGAGATAGTGAGTTTGAACCCCACTGTCTGCAGCCCTTTTTCCATGGTTTCCCATTTTCACACCAGGAAAATGCTGGGGCTGTACCTTAATTAAGGCCACAGTCACTTCCTTTCAACTCCTACCCCTGTCCTATCCCACTGTCAGCATAAGATCTAACTGTATCGGTGCGATGTAAAGCAGATTGTAAAAAAATATGTACTCCATTGTTGGCAGCATCAAAGGAATGTAATTTATTTATCTGATGACTTTTAGTGCCAGGAGTGTTTGAGGACATGAATCTTGCAGCCTTTCGCTGTACCATCTCACAATCCTTAATGAGTCCTGTTTGGTATGGAACCCATATGGCTGCTACATGTTCCAGGACTGCACTATGAGTGATATATAGCCTTGCTTCTTTGCCTGGGAATTGCTGCCCTTTAGTACCCTCAGCACCCTCATGCTTTAGAAATTACACTTCCTACGTGACTGTCCATAACTTCTTCTAGTGCTCTTCCCACACCCTGGTGTGATGTGTGTCACACAAGTTTACCTGGCCTTGTTTTAGAACCAGATGCCCTTTCTTATGCCATGATGCCAACGATATATGGAGGGATCTGTTCTCTATTATGTGGTTCTGTGGTTGTTAGTAGTGTGGAATGTTGTGTGCATATGAAGATGAGTGTGTAAGGACAAGCACAAACATTCAAATCAGAGGAATTAACCAGATGCAATTAAAATCTCTGACCCAACCGGGAATCAAAATCCATTTCTTCCCTCAAGGAACACTATGCACTGTATGGGTATGATGTAGATTTTTGTCCAGCATGCTTATTCCTTCACTGAGCACTACTGTAACTCAAAAGCTTGACAGAGAGAATATTGTAACACCCTCTGATAATGGCAGCTAACATTCCTTCAAGCCTGCCTGGTGGCCATGATCACAATTATATGGAGTGGTTTTTGGCACACAGTCTAATGATTTGTCATCGCATGGGCATGTTATCACAATTAATTAAAGTCTACAGTATCAGGTTCCACCTTTTCAATACTAATACAATGTTGTTGGATGATATTTACAACATTATTTATTACAGTACGTGTTTCGGTGCTCTATTATGTCACCATCATCACAGAATTTTATATTCATGACTTACAAGAATTCTCTTGTTACATAATAGGGATATTTAATATAGCATAATAGATGTTTAGGATTTAACCAATAAATATTCTGTTGTATGTAAATATGTATATGTATGAGTTAAGTATGACAATATTTTGTTTAATATTTAGATCGCCAAGTTTTTTTTCACATTTTCTAAATCAGCTGATGATGGTGACATAATAGAGCACCGAAACATGTACTGTAATAAATAATGTTGTAAATATCATCCAACAACATTGTATTAGTATTGAAAAGGTGGAACCTGATAGACTTTAATTAATTGTGATCTCAGTTCAATACGGACAAATAAGATGAAGTTCCTTACGTTTAATGGGCATATTATGCTTTGAGCAGACCATATGATGTTATTCGGCAGGAGTAGGCTATGTGCCGATACCAGCTTTCACCCTCTCCCTACCTCCTCCTCCTGCTGCTCATCATCATCATCATCATCATCATCATCATCATCATCATCATCATCTTACACCCAGAAGCACAGGATGCTCATGGATGTCAACTTACTGGCCTGTAATTTTCAGCTTTATGTCTATCAGCCCTTGCTTTATACACAGGGGCTACTATAGCAACTCTCCATTCATTTAATATAGCTCCTTCAACCAAACAATAATCAAATAAGTATTTCAGATATGGTACTATATCCCAACCAATTGTCTTTAGTATATTCCCAGAAATCTTATCAATTCTAGCTGCTTTTCTAGTTTTCAACTTTTGTATCTTATTGTAAATATCATTGTTATCATATGTAAATTTTAATACTTATTTAGCCTTAGTCACCTCCTCTATCTGGACATTTTCCTTGTAACCAACAATCTTTATATACTGCTGACTGAATACTTCTGCCTTTTGAAGATCCTCACATACACACTCCCCTGGTTCATTAATTATTCCTGGAATGTCCGTCTTGGAACCTGTTTCTGCCTTAAAGTACCTATAATACCCTTCCATTTTTCACTAAAATTTGTATGACTGCTAATTATGCTTGAAATCATGTTATCCTTAGCTGCTGTCTTTGCTAGATTCAAATTCCTAGTAAGTTCCTTCAATTCCTCCTTACTTCCACAAACATTTCTAACTCTATTTCTTTCCAATCTGCACCTCCTTCTTAGTCTCTTTATTTCTCTATTACAGGGCCCCTCAGGGTGCATGCGCTGTGCAGTGCACGGGCGCAAGGTGCAGGAGACGACTTCACTAGGTTGACCAGAGTGCAAACTCCCACTCCACTTCTCCTACACCTGTCTCACCCGTTCGGCCTGTCTTCGCCTTCTCCACCTTCCCCGCTGATCCTCTGCTCACTGCGAAATGTTTATGTGTGGTGAGCGGGGACACTGTTGTATGGGACAACGTTACCGGTGTTAAAACACTCTTCTTTCAATTTGGTTTGAGCAGACAATTTATCTTCTCTAGCTCTTCTTCTCCTTTATCTTTGCAATGCTACCAGTTATGCCAGGGACAAGGGACTGGCTGACAGAAATTTGAGAGTCTTCTTTAAATTACAATCAGAAATAGGCCTACTCGCACGCAATCTAGTTTTCGCACAAGTCAAAGCAGGAAAAAAATACCTTTCACATATGCATGTGGAACCAAATATAGAAATAATCTTAGCTGCTTCTCAATGCAGCTTAGGTAAATCTTCCTTCGACAAATTCTCGTAGAATTTGAGCTAAGCCTTTGTATTGGAAAATCTTTTTGATTAACTTATCACATAATTATTGTCCAATGGATTAAGCATTTGGCTTTATCGTCACGACTGACAAAGGAATATGAAAGTTCCCAGTTCGATTGAAATGGACTTTCGGAAGTCTTTGCTTTCTTTGAAACAGGTTTTGCTCCATTATTATTATGTTGTTGTCTTGCGCTTATCTATTTCACTGATAAGCAAGCCGTCTATCACCGAATGCTTCGTTGCTCTCAGCTCACTACACCATCAGAGTCAAGCCGAGTTCAGCCGAATTCGAAACGATGCACAGTGCACGGAGTCTTTGCGCCTCGTTATGCACACATGAGATTTTGAGCATTTGAGAGGCCCTGCTCTATTATAATAAGGTGGGTCTTTATCATTCCTTATCACCTTCAAAAGTACAAACCTGTTTTCACATTCCTCAACAATTTCTTTAAACCTATCCCAGAGTCTGTTTACATTCTTATTTACCGTTTTCCACCGATCATAATTACTTTTTAAAAACTGCCTCATGCCTGCTTCATCAACCAAATGGTACTGCCTAATAGTCCTACTTTTAAAACCTTCCTTTCTATCACATTTATTTTTAACTGCAACAAAAACAGCTTCGTGATCACTAATACCATCTATTACTTCAGTTTCTCTATAGAGCTCATCTGGTTTTATCAGCACCACGTCCAGGATATTTTTCCCTCTAATTGCTTCCATCACTTTCTGAATCAGCTGTCCTTCCCTTATTACCTTATTTGCCATTTGTTGGTCATGCTTCCTGTCGTTCGCATTTCCTTCGCAATTGGCATTTGGTAAATTCAGATCTGCCGCTACAATCGCATTCCTTTCAATGTCGTTTCCCATATAGCTCATTATCTTATCAAATAATTCTGAATCCATGTTAGCGCTACCCTTCCCTGGTCTGTACACTCCAAAGACATCAAGTTGCCTATTATCTTTAGAGAAGAGTCTTACACCTAGAATTTCACGTTTGTCATCTTTAACTTTTTCATAGCTTACAAATTCTTCTTTCACCAGAATGCATACTCCCCCCTCCCAGCATTCGTATCCTATCTCTACGATACACACTCCAGTTCCGTGAGAAAATTTCTGCATCCATTATATAATTTCTCAGCTATGATTCAACTCCTGTTACAATATCTGGTAAATATATATCTATTAAATTACTTAATTCTATTACTTTCTTTACAATACTTCTACAGTTTAACATTAACATTTTTATGTCATCCCTACTTGACTTCCAGATCTCTGTACCCTCATCAACACTCCCTAGACAACCCCGTTTCCATGAATGTACCTCCCTATAACCCTTCCAAACAAATTTCCTAACTTATATGTACCACTGCGGTTTAAGTGAAGGCCATCTGAGCTCAGATCCCTATCTTCTACCCACCCATTAGGGTCTAGAAATTTCACTCCAAGTTTTCCACATACCCACTCCATGGTCTCATTTAAATCCCCAATCAGCCTCCAGTCAGTATCCCTCCTACACAGTATTCCACTGATAACAATCTCCGCTTCCTTAAACTTCACCCGTGCTGAATTTACCAGATCCTACACATCCCCAACTATGTTGGTACTTATATTAGCTTGCCTTATGTTGTTGGTACCAACATGAAATGCTACCACCTTCTTCTTCCCCTCCTCGTTCTCTTCTACTTTTCTCAGCATCTGCCTCAGCCTAATTCCTGTATAACACTCTACCCTGGTTCCCTTTCCTCCACTCACTTTCCCCGCGTGTCTAACGATGGAATCCCCCATGACCAGAGCCTCAACCCTACCCACCTCCTTTGATCCCCTCCCCTCCTGGTCAACCCTATCCTTCCTGATAGCTGCAGAAGCTACTTCCTCCTCCCTTTTCTCCCTCCCATGACCATGTTCCACCTGTCTTTTCCTATCCTCTACTCCACATTTCCCTTTCCTACTTTTTCCCTTCCTCTTACATCCACACATCTCAGCAACAGTTCCCTGTTCCTCATCTTCCCTCTGTTGCTCTACCTGGAGTGGCTCGTACCGATTTCTCACGGACACCTGTCCTGAATTCTGCAATCTCCTTCCCCGTAGAACATTAGACCACCTCTTTTCTACAGTTCTCCCCTTTTCTTCCCATCCCTTTTTTACACCTGCTCTAACCTTTACATTGTTTTAGGGAGGTCTACCTTCCTTCCTGTCTTCTGTGACAATCCTAATTATCTACCTCAAACTCTCCAACTCCTCCCTCATACCCCTCAATGCCTTGCCACACCCACAGTTCCTACACTTGCACTGACAAAATGAAAACAAAAGGAAAAATAAAATTAATTTCTTTGTGCAAAAAAAAAAAAAAAAAAAAAAAAACGAATTTTTTTTTTGGTCTAAGATAGTACTAAAAGATCACACAACAATTAGGTAATTAATATACTACTACACTATAATACTACTTAGATGTATTCTATTTTTATCCCGCAACATCCTAACAGATAAAAACTACTGTTAATTACCAAATACCGAAAGGAATACACAAAAATTACACAATTCTATACTGCAGCTAAGCCTCTCCTAATTACAACAGCAGAATTTTAGTAAGAGAGTTTCTACAGATATATCTACTATACTACACAAAAAATTTACAATAATAAAATAAGCACGCTAATTTCTAATAAGATATTAGGCCTACTCATATACTACAGCACAGTACACTACAATAATTTTAAACTACGTTCAGGCGTATCCTAATTACAATACCGGTACCGTATGTCACTACTAAGCATAAACAGAAATTGAAATTGCAAATTTGGAATTTGCACGAACTACTGTACTCAAAGATTACCAACAAAGCTAAATGCTTAGGCAGATTATTATTAGTACTATGCTCTAATAGATACACACACAAAGATACACATGAATATAGAAGGTAAGATACTATACTATCTAAATATACGTTTCTGCACTACAATTCTAAACTGAAATGCGGTTATATGAATTTTACCGCTGGTCGATTACTAATATTTTCACTACTATGCGGGACGGAGAATATAAGTGTCCTTAAATGCCAAAAAAATAAGAGGTTGTGTACAGTAATTTCTGTCAAAACTATGTTGGGGGCTTGAACTGCAATATTATTACGACAGGCCCTATAGGAACTTCATTATTAACTTTTAATCGGTGTATGAACGAAGGTACAAAGTACAGTGCAAAGTAATTATTACCTCCCGGGAATCGAACCCGGGACCCCTGTGACCAAAGCACAGCAAGCTAACCATTTAGCCATGAAGCCAGACTCAAAAATGTCAGATGTTTGAAGAATAGACTCCACCAGTCTGTAAATTGTGTGTAAATTTCTATGTGAAAATGAGAATCCACAGCCTGTTTCCAGTCATTCGACAAGTTCAGGAATGGAATGCTTTTTTTTTTTTTCTGCTAGTTGTTTTACGTCGCACCGACACAGATAGGTCTTACGGCGACGATGTGACAGGAAAGGGCTAGGAGTGGGAAGGAAGCGGCCGTGGCCTTAATTAAGGTATAGCCCCAGCATTTGCCTGGTGTGAAAATGGGAAACCACGGAAAACCATTTTCAGGGCTGCCGACAGTGGGGTTCGAACCTACTATCTCCCGAATACTGGATACTGGCCAGGAATGGAATGAATGAAGCTCCCATCTAGTGGTAAGGATAGGGAATGTGCCGGCTGCCAAAGACTGTTGCACTCCTCTGGGGCAATGATAAATGACTGACAGATGAAATGGAATGATATTGAAGAGTGTTAAATTTCAATGTGATGGTGTCATATTTTAATGCAACGTTCAACCCACTGTAAATTGTAGTATTAAGGCATCTGAATTATTTAAGGTATATGAGAATTTGTGTTTGAATGTGCTGTACTTACAATGCTAAAATAATAGTCCGTGAATTGACCACTCAATCTACTGTAAGTCATATTTAAGGTACATGTGAATTGGTATATAATGTTATTATAATGTTAAGCTAGCAGAGTAAGCTCAACCCATAGTATGGTGTTAAACACTGGAAATACTTAAGGGGAGACCAACACCTTTGACCGACCAAAAATGCAATTTTACAATTTATTTTTTAATTTAAAATTGAACTTTTCCTTTTATAACAGTGCAAAATTTTTGCTAATGTCTCCAATACTTTCGAAGTTATGACCAAAATCATGAAGCCCAGTAACCCAAGCAAGCCCTTTATCGGTAAGTTGTTGCTTGTTTCCCATAAATTTTGTTTTTCAGAACCGTTTCTCTGATAACTCTGAAAGTTTTTAAGGTATTATGGCAAAATTTTGCATGCATGTATATTTCATGGAGAAGAAAATATACTAGAATAATTGAATTAGCTTCATTGGTTGTTTAAAAAAATATTTTCAAATGAAAGTTAAGGAAAAATTGACTACTTGAAAATAACCTCATGAAAAAAAAATTATACTTGGTGAATTTCATTGATTCTAGTTGATATTGTAGCTATAACATTACTAATCATAATAAAAAAATAATCATAGAAAAATATTCATTTGTTGCACAGCGCCATTTTGAATAATTAATTATATAATATAATGGCATAGGTTTGTATGATTTATAAATATGTAGACATATTATTAAGGAATAATATCTTTGTCATACTAAGTTTCCTTTTAGTATTCATTTCCATTGCTACGATAAAAAAAAAAAGTTTAACACACCCTATTTTTCTATGTTCAAAGGTGTAGGTCCCCAGTTAAGTTGTGTGTGAATTTGTACTGTATATGATGGTGCTGGATTGTAGAATGTTTAACTAGTAGTATTTTTGTGATATTTTCTTTGCCTGTTGTATTCTTGTTGTTGTTCAATCAGTCAATACTGGTCTGCATTTAGGGCAGTCGCCCAGGTGGCAGATGCCCTATCTGTTGTTTTCCTAGCCTTTTTCTTAAATGATTGCAAATAAATTGGAAATTTATTGAACATCTCCCTTGGTAAGTTATTCCAATCCCTAACTCCCCTTTCTATAAATGAATATTTGCCCCAATTTGTCCTCTTGAATTTCAACTTTATCTTTATATTGTGATCTTTCCTACTTTTAAAGACACCATCCAAACTTATTCGTTTACTGATGTCCTCCCACACCATCTCTCCACTGACAGCTCGAAACATATCACTTAATTTACAAAAGGTATACATTTATTATTCAACCTATTCAATACATACAGTACCACGTTATGTGGTTATTTAGACATAAAAGATCTGAATATTATTGACATGTTTCGCCCTTCGTATTGGGCATCATCAGCATATTAACTAATCTTAAAACAAACATTTTTTTAAAAACGATAACATTTATAGTTTATAAGAACTGAGCTAAGATTTGTTATGATATTAAAATTTATGGAACAGTGGTTAAGAAATATGATATTGGGAAGTACAAGCACATGTTTAAATTATTGTAGACTAATTTAAAATCTTGTCTAAAAAAGTATTTGTATTGATATAAAGTTCTAAAAACGGCCTTTGTATGAAACTGAACTGGATCCTCTTCGTTGTGAAAGTCAGCATATATTTGCTGCGGTAGCTGCTAACGTAAGTCAGAGGCTGAATTTTGTTTATATTATACGTTCCAACCTTAAAAGATAGGTTAAGAAAAGGCGAATGTTATGATGTATTTTCAGTAAGTTGATTGGTTTAAGATACTCTCTGATATAACCGTTGCGAAAGTGAACTGGTTGGAGCTGCTATGAGAAGAGATTATATCAGTATTTGAAGGTTATGCTTGATTTTCACATAAAAGTGTAGTCTTCTAGAAGATGTAGGAACCTTGATGAATGGAGTGTCATTAAATCAGATTTAATGACAAGTTCTCACAAGAATGTCTTTGCCGTGGGTTTTAAAACAAATTAAATTTATTTCTGAAATTGAAAATCTAGAACGGGGTTTAAAATCTTAGAAATTGAAAACTCTATTTAATGTAGACATCTCAAAATGATGTAAAATTCCAAGGAAGGTGAAGTTACGTACGGTTTACTAATGTAGTTGTAAGTTTTACTGTAATTATCCTTGGGGTATCGGCCGATTCCTTCTTTGGTTCAGTAATTATTTTCTTGAGATTTATTTTTCTTCTGGGGATGTTCAGTGGCTTTAAAATTAATTGCATACCTTAAATAAATTTATTTATTCAGTTCAATGTCTGGTGTTTATTCTTGGAGTAGTTGATCAGTTTTAATGCAGTTACCACGGTCCACAGTTTGTTATCATCTGCACTGTTTACGGTAAGTTCGCTTTTATTTTATTTTTCCATGTTGTAGTGCTGTTATGGTGATATATGCTTCCATAATTTGTTTAATTTATTTGCTGACCGTTCTGGACGATTTGGGGAGATCGTGGGACTGGCTTAGTAAGTGGTAGCAGATATGCGTGCTTGTGTTTTTTTTTCACTGTCGAACGGTGCTTCACGCAGGTTGTTTTCAACCATCTCTCGGTTAGTAGAGCCTTATGCTTGGTTGGGTCTTGGGCTTGTAGCTAACTATTCTATTAGTACTTCATCCTCCCTCTACCAATCCTAATTGTTCTGGTTATGCTAAAGTGCCCTGTAGTGTGAACTTAAAAAAATGTTATGTGTGTGGTTCTGCTGAGCACTTTAAGAATTCATGCCCATCCAAAGGTCATAAATCTGATATTTGTTGTTATCTATGTGGCTCCAAGCAGCATACTAAAAATTTCTGCCCTAATTCATTTCGAAGGTGTAGTAAATGACTAAAAACTAATAACAGGTCTTGTAAATTTCAAAATTCTGGGAATATAGGTAATTTGGATGAAGTTATTTGCCCTCTTAACTGCAGCAAAATATGTGGTAATGTTGTTTCTCAAGGTACCTTCACTAGTGTTGAAGTAAACAATGAACCATTAATTGCATTAATAGATTCTGGAAGCGTTGTGAACTTGATCAATTCTGCATGGTATTCTAAACTGAAGAGTGCTTGTAAATTACCTGCATTACAACCTGTTGGGGTAAAATGTGTCACTGCTAATGGTAATAATATGGTAGTTCTTGGGGCTGTGAAGGTGAAATTGAGAATAGGAAATTATGGCTGGAAAATCTCGTGTCTTGTAGTACCTAACCTATCGTGCAATATGATTTTAGGAACTAGGTTCTTGTCAAAGACTGGATTAGTTCTTGACCTTCAGGACAAAATTTTCTTCTTTAAATTTTCTCCCACCTGTAAATTTAACTTGATTGATGCTCCTTGTGTATCTGCGTCTGTACCAGATGAAATTAATAGTATTGAGGACTTAAAAATTGATCATTTGAGTAAAGAGAAAGCTAGGGAAATCTGTGCCCTCTGTAGTGAATTTCTGGAAGTATTCACCAGTAAGTTAGGTGTGACAGATGTCCTTGAGTATGATACTGAGCTAACTGATACCCAACCTTGTAAGATCTCCTCCGTATCGACTCTCACCTCCTCGTATGCTTGAACTGAAAAAGATTATCGAGAAAATGCTTGAAGAAGGTGCCATCCGACCTTCTACCTCACCATACGCCTCTCCTGTTTTCCTGGTACCGAAGTCCTCTGGTGGCTTCCGTGCTGTTGTTGATTATTGTGCCTTGAATCGTAAGGTGGCCCTTCAGTCTATCCCATTACCTGACTTACACACTTGTTTTGGGTGGTTTTCAGGGGCAATTTTTTTTACTGTACTGGACCTTAACCAGGCTTACTACCAAATTTCTCTAAGTGGTCCATAACGCTTACAGCTTTCATTACTGATGCGGATTCGGAATTATTTGATAGGATAGTCAGCTATGTGGGAAACGACATGGAAAGAAATGTGATTGTAGCAGGAGATCTGAATTTGCCAGATGTCAATTGGGAAAGAAATGCGAACGACAGGAAGCATGACCAACAAATGGCAAATAAGTTAATATGGGAAGGACAGCTGATTCAGAAAGTGATGGAACCAACCAGAGGGAAAAATATCCTGGATGTGGTGCTGATAAAACCAGATGAGCTCTATAGGGAAACTGAAGTAATAGATGGTATTAGTGATCATGAAGCTGTTTTTGTGGTAGTTAAAAATAAATGCGATAGAAAGGAAGGTCTTAAAAGTAGGACTGTTAGGCAGTACCATATGGCTGATAAAGCAGGTATGAGGCAGTTTCTAAAAAGTAACTATGATCGGTGGAAAACGGTAAATAAAAATGTAAACAGACTCTGGGATGGGTTTAAAGAAATTGTTGAGGAATGCGAAAACAGGTTTGTACCTTTAAGGGTGGTAAGGAATGGTAAAGACCCACCTTATTATAATAGAGAAATAAAGAGACTAAGAAGGAGGTGCAGACTGGAAAGAAATAGAGTTAGAAATGGCTGTTGAAGTAAGGAGAAATTGAAGGAACTTACTAGAAAATTGAATCTAGCAAAGAAGGCAGCTAAGGATAACATGATGGCAAGCATAATTGGCAGTCATAAAAATTTTAGTGAAAAATGGAAGGGTATGTATAGGTATTTTAAGGCAGAAACAGGTTCCAAGAAGGACATTCCAGGAATAATTAATGAACAAGGGGAGTGTGTATGTGAGGATCTTCAAAAGGCAGAAGTATTCAGTCAGCAGTATGTAAAGATTGTTGGTTACAAGGATAATGTCGAGATAGAGGAAGAGACAAAGGCCAAAGAAGTAATAACATTTACATATGATAACAATGACATTTACAATAAGATACAAAAGTTGAAAACTAGAAAAGCGGCTGGAATTGATCAGATTTCTGGGGATATACTAAAGACAATGGGTTGGAATATAGTACCATATCTGAAGTACTTATTTGATTATTGTTTGGTCGAAGGAACTATACCAGATGAATGGAGAGTTGCTATAGTAGCCCCTGTGTATAAAGGCAAGGGTGATAGACATAAAGCTGAAAATTACAGGCCAGTAAGTTTGACATGCATTGTATGTAAGCTTTGGGAAGGCATTCCTTCTGATTATATTAGACATGTTTGTGAAATTAATAATTGGTTCGATAGAAGGCAATTCGATTTTAGGAAAGGTTATTCCACTGAAGCTCAACTTGTAGGATTCCAGCAAGATATAGCAGATATCTTGGATTCTGGAGGTCAGATGGACTGTATCGCGAATGACATGTCTAAAGCATTTGATAGGGTGGATCATGGGAGACTACTGGCAAAAATGAGTGCAATTGGACTAGACAAAAGAGTGACTGAATGGGTTGCTATATTTCTAGAAAATAGATCTCAGAGAGTTAGAGTAGGTGAAGCTTTGTCTGACCCTGTAATAGTTGAGAGGGGTGTTCCTCAGGGCAGTGTTATCGGACCTTTATGTTTTCTTATATATATAAATGATATGAGTAAAGGAGTGGAATCGGAGGTAAGGCTTTTTGCGGATGATGTTATTCTCTATAGAGTGATAAATAAGTTACAAGATTGTGAGCAACTGCAACGTGACCTCGAAAATGTTGTGAGATGGACAGCAGGCAATGGTATGTTGATAAATGGGGCTAAAAGTCAGGTTGTGAGTTTCACAAATAGGAAAAGTCCTCTCAGTTTTAATTACTGCGTTGATGGGGGTAAAAGTTCCTTTTGGGGATCATTGTAAGTATCCAGGTGTTAATATAAGGAAAGATCTTCACTGGGGTAATCACATAAATGGGATTGTAAATAAAGGGTACCGATCTCTGCACATGGTTATGAGGGTGTTTAGGGGTTGTAGTAAGGATGTAAAGGAGAGTGCATATAAGTCTCTGGTAAGACCCCAACTAGAGTATGGTTCCAGTGTATGGGACCCTCACCAGGATTACCTGATTCAAGAACTGGAAAAAATCCAAAGAAAAGCAGCTCGATTTGTTCTGGGTGATTTCCGACAAAAGAGTAGCATTACAAAAATGTTGCAATGTTTGGGTTGGGAAGAATTGAGAGAAAGAAGAAGAGCTGCTCGACTAAGTGGTATGTTAAAATTATAAAATCCTTTTAATAACAACCACCTACTCAATACATTATATTACTCATTGAATTATAAAATAATCATGAGGTGTCTTAAATAAAGGAACATGTTTCGTTCGACATAGCGAACATCATCAGCCTTAAATTACAAAGATTAGGTCAGGGCCCTGAGCTGAATGATAAAAATTGTTAAAAGAGTGACAAAGCCATAATAAAAAGTAAAATGATAACACTAGACTTGAAATTATATCAATATTTACAGATTAACAGCAAGCATTTGTAGAGGAATACTTTGAACGATGGCAGTCTATAAAGTTAAAACAAACATGAGGTTGTTAAAGTAAAAAGATATAGATATAGTGGATCTTAAAATATATGTCAATGCGTGAAGCGTGGATTAATTATTGACTGTGGAGTTCTAAAATTGAGCAAAACAAAAGTTGAAATAGAGTTTATTGAATAGTACGAGTCAAGCTGAGTCAGTTAAAAGGCGCATGGCGACGACACTAAGGTTGAAATGGCGAGAACTTCAGTAGTTAGGAATTCTGTAGGAGAGCCAACACAATGCCAGAAGGAGATACAAGTTGAACTAGTCCGTATTTACACGCTAGCAGTAGAATTAATCTTATACAACGTAGGACACCAATGTAGACTCTTTAAAAAGTAACTATAACTTGAAAGTAGGGAGAGTTCCAGCAAACCAGAGATGGATGGAGCAGATTATGGCACAATTGGAGTTAGAAATCCTTGGGACTAGTGTGAGGTGTTCGCTAACGTTGGCTGCGTGATGTCGGCTGGTTGAATTCTGCACTGATCATAATTTAGTTCTTGCTAATACTTGGTTTAAACACCACAAACGACGGCTTTATACGTGGACAAGAGCTGAAGACACTGGAAGGTATGAAATAGACTTCATTATGATTATGCAGAGATTCAGAAACCAGGTGTTGGTTTGCAAAACTTTCAGAGAAGCAGACGTGGACTCTGACCACAACTTGTTGGTTATGAAATGCCATCTGAAGTTGAAGGAATTGAAGAAAGGAAGGAATACAAGGAGATGGGATCTAGACAAGTTGAAATAAAAGAGTGTGAATTTCAAGGAACATGTTGCACAAGGACTAAATGAAAAGGCTGAAGGAAACACAATAGAGGAAGAGTGGATAATCATAAAAAATGAAGTCAGTAGGGCTGCTGAAGAAATGTTAGGAAGGAAGAAAAGATCAACTAAGAATCAGTGGATAACTCAGGAGATACTAGACCTGATTGATGAACAATGAAAATACAAGAATGCTAGATATGAAGAGGGCAGAAAAGAATACAGGTGACTGAAGAATGAAGTGGATAGAAAGTGCAAGGTTGCTACGGAAGAATGGCTGAAGAAGTGCAAGGTTGTATGGTCCTAGGAAAGGTGGATGTTGCATACAGGAAAATCAAGGAAACCTTTGGAGAAAGGAAACCTAGGTGTATGAATATTAAGACCTCAGATGGAAAGCCACTCGTAGAGAAAGAAGACAAAGCAGAAAGATGGCAGGAACATATCCAACAGTTGTATATGGTAAAGATGTAGATAATTTAGTTCTGGAACATGAAGAGGCTGTTGATGCTGATGAAATGGGAGACCTAATTTTGAGGTCAGAGTTTAACAAAGCTGTGAGAGACCTAAATAGGAACAAGGCACCTGGAATTGATGGTATTCCCTCTTAATTACTTACTGCCTTAGGAGAAACCAACATGGCGAGGTTATTCCATTTAATGTGTAAGATGTACGAGACAGGAGAAGTGCCATTTGATTTTCGGCAGATTGTTGTTATACTTATTCCCAAGAAATCCGGTGCTGACAAGTGTGAAAACTACTGCACTATTAGTTTAGTATCTCATGCCTGCAAAATTTTAACACGTATTATTTACAGAAGAATGGAAAAACAAGTTGAAGCTGAGTTGGGAGATCAATTTGGCTTCAGAAGAAATGTAGGAACACGTGAAGCAATACCTGACTGAGTCTTATCTTAGAGGATCGAATTAAGAAGGACAAGCCCATGTACATGGTGTTCGTGGATCTAGAAAAGGCATTTGATAATGTTGATTGGACCAAGCTGTTTAAGATTCTGAAGGTGATTGGGATCAGATACCGAGAATGAAGATTTATCTACAATCTGTATAAAAAACAGTCTGCAGTGATAAGAATTGAGGGCTTTGAAAAAGAAGCAGCAATACAGAAAGGAGTGAGGCAAGGCTGCAGTCTGTCCCCCTCCTTTTCAATGTGTACATAGAACAGGCAGTAAAGGAAATCAAAGAGGAATTTGGAGAAGTAATCAAATCCAAGGAGAGGAAATTAAGACCTTGAGATTTGCCGATGAATTTCAGAGCGTGGGTTGGCGACCACGGGGCCCTTAGCTGAGTCCTGGCATTGCTTCCACTTACTTGTGCCAGGCTCCTCACTTTCATCTATCCTGTCCGACCTCCCTTGGTCAACTCTTGTTCCTTTCCGACCCCGACGCTTTTAGGTTTCCGAGGGCTAGGGAGTTTTTCATTTTCACGCCCTTCGTGGCCCTTGTCTTCTTTTGGCTGATATCTTCATTTTTTCGAAGTATCGGATCCCTTCCATTTTTCTTTCCTTCCCACCCTCCATCCCCCAGAGGTTCTGAACTTCGGAACGTGGGTTGGCGACCACGGGGGTCCTTAGCTGAGTCCTGGCATTGCTTCCACTTACTTGTGCCAGGCTCCTCACTTTCATCTATCCTGTCCGACCTCCCTTGGTCAACTCTTGTTCCTTTCCGACCCCGACGCTTTTAGGTTTCCGAAGGGCTAGGGAGTCTTTCATTTTCACGCCCTTCGTTGGCCCTTGTCTTCTTTTGGCTGATATCTTCATTTTTCGAAGTATCGGATCCCTTCCATTTTTTCTTTCCTTCCCACCCTCCATCCCCCAAGGGCTCTGAACTTCGGAACGTAGGTTGACGACCACGGGGGCCCTTAGCTGAGTCCTGGCATTGCTTCCACTTACTTGTGCCAGGCTCCTCACTTTCATCTATCCTGTCCGACCTCCCTTGGTCAACTCTTGTTCCTTTCCGACCCCGACGCTATTAGTTTTCCGAGGGCTAGGGAGTCTTTCATTTTCACGCCCTTCGTGGCCCTTGTCTTCCTTTGGCTGTTATCTTCATTTTTCGAAGTATCGGATCCCTTCCATTTTTTCTTTCCTTCCCATCCTCCATCCCCCAGGGGCTCTGAACTTCAGAGCGTGGGTTGGCGACCACGGGGCCCTTAGCTGAGTCCTGGCATTGCTTCCACTTACTTGTGCCAGGCTCCTCACTTTCATCTATCCTGTCCGACCTCCCTTGGTCAATTCTTGTTCTTTTCCGACCCCGATGCTATTAGGTTTGCGAGGGCTAGGGAGTCTTTCATTTTCACGCCCTTCGTGGCCCTTGTCTTCCTTTAACCGATATCTTCATTTTTCGAAGTGTCGGTTCTTTTTCTTTTTTCTTCGAATTAGTATTATATTAAGGATTGTTGCCCAATTGTATTTCCTCTAATAACAATAACCACCACCACCACCACCACCACCACCACCATCACCACCCTCTAATTAACGTCCCCCCCTTTCTCTATTTATCATTTCTTTATCAATTACTACGGCAAGTTGTTTCGAGTTGAACCTCGTATTTCTTTCATTATTTCTTCCTATTTTTTAAATATATTTTTTATTTGGCTTTATTCTTTTTTAACGTTTTAAATTATTTTATAAAACCTATATATCCACTTTGAAATTTGACGAAATTAAATCCTACACTGTTTTCCTAGGACTTCATTCACGTCACCTTTTGCTCTTCGGCCGGAGAAACAAATGCCTACAAGACCTGCCTAGCAACGACTTTACATAAGCGAATATTTGACCTGCTTATGAACTTCAGCTATATTTGTTTTCGGCGCAAGATAGTGATGTTCTGTTTACTCTCTTGACTGTGATTATTGTGTTTTGAACATTTACTGAATTGCTACGTTATGATACAATGTTAATTTTTTGCCTGTATTCAATGTGCTAGTTGTTTTAAGATCTTCGCAAATTGGCTGATGATGACACTTAAAATGTGTTGAAACCGGTCCCATTAAACAGGTTGTAACTACTTTTTACCATCTTATTACGGAGTATTGAAAGGTTGATCCTAACCTATAATATTGTACATCTTAAGTCGCTGAATGGTATGGATGAAGTCTTGGGTAAGGAGTACAAGATGAAAATAAATAAGTCCAAAACAAAAGTAATGGAGGGCAGTTGAATGAAGTCAGGTGATGCAGGAAATATTAGATTAGGAAGTGAGGTCTTAAAGGAAGTAGATAAATATTGTTACTTGGGTAGTAAAATAACTAACGATGGCAGAAGTAAGGAGGACATAAAATGCAGACTAGCACAAGCAAGGAAGAGCTTTCTTAAGAAAAGAAATATGCTCACTTCGAGCATTGATATAGGAATTAGAAAGATGTTTCTGAAGACTTTCATCTGGAGCATGGCATTGTATGGAAGTGAAACATGGACAATAACCAGCTCAGAGATCGAATTGGTTAAATTTGATGAGAAGAAGAGATAGAATGATACGACACATCTTAAGACACCCAGGACTTGTTCAGTTTTTTTTTTAAAGGAAGTGTAGGCGGTAAGAATGGTAGGGGTAGACCAAGGTATGAACATGACAAGCAAATTAGAGCAGATGTAGGATGCAGTAGTTAATAGAAATGAAAAGTTTAGCATAGGATAGGGTGGCATGGAGTGCTGCATCAAACTAGTCTATGAACTGATGACTCAAACAACAGCACAGTACTTTTTCCTGCAGAAAAATATACTTGTATTACAGGAGAAAGTAAAACAACTTTCCTGAAAATGTACCTATTTGTATTCGTCCAATTTTGAAAATATGGTCTTAAATTAACTCTAGATTGTCGAGTACATACAATGTAAATCAAAGCGAATTAAGCACAAAGCAATAAAAACCTGCCGAATGCATATTCGAAGTATAATGTGATAGTGAAAGCTGAATACTATTCAAATAAGCCGCGATGGGTAGGTAGTGGTACCAATACAGTTGTGATTGCGGTAGTGGTAGACCTAGCTCAGATTCTCTTCAACAGGGCCAAAATGACAAGGACACTATAGCTCAATCAGTAGAGCATCAGCCACAAAAGCCAAAGGTTATGGTTTGTGGTTTCACCAATGTCTGGCTGCCAGTGTACTGAACATCTATTTGGCATGTACTGTGCTATATGTGCTCAACAAAATGCAATAACTGAATACCTATTTACAGGATACTACAGTTGTAAAAGATAATACTGAGATATTTATAATGTTTAAATTCTTTTTTTTAATTCATCAAAATTCTGTTAAATTTCCTTACTAGTTGGAATAACAGACTAAATTTATATTCTTCTTCTTCTTCTTCTTCTTCTTTTATGACCACATAGGATCACTTTAGTCAGTCCGTCGTTCAGGTCTCTTTGAAGGGATTGTTCGGGCTTTGCGGTCCTCCCAGTACTTCTTCAGACGCTCCGATCTTCGTGCCCTTTCCTCAGTTGAAAATGTGCGTGTTGTTGGTTTGTTTTGTGTAAGGGTAAAGCGGAGGTTTGTATTCTTGAGTTTTGTATTCAATTTTATCTTATTTTTGGTGTCTTCTGTTGTAAGGCCTATTTCCTTCAGATCCTCTCTTACTTCTCTGATCCATTTACATCCTGTTGTGGTATTTTTTGAGACGAGATTGTGTTGTACTAGTTGTTTCAGAAGTCTCGAGTCCTGCATCCTCATGATATGTCCAAAGAATCCCAGTCTCCTCTTACGCATAGTATCTGTAATGGGTTCTAGCTCTTTGTACACGACTTTGTTAGGTATTAACCGCCACTGTCCATCTTTCTGATATTTTTTGTTGATACAGGTTCTTCCAATCCTCCTTTCAATTTTCTGAAGTCTGTCAGTCTTTGATTGTTTATTCAGGTAAAAGAGTGTTTCTGCTGCATATGTAGCTTCCGGTTTTATAACTGTGTTGTAGTGTTTTATTTTTGTATTTATTGATAGACATTTCTTTTTGTAGATATCCCATGTTAATTTTTGTGCTTTAGCTAATCTATTTGTTCTTACTTGGATTGAGATTTTTTCATTTAAGTTATGTGTTATTACTTCTCCAAGATATTTAAACTGAGTTACTATTTTGATTTTATTACCATTTATGGTGACTTTTTTTAGCTGTGTTGGTTTTTGGGGCATAATTTCTGTTTTTTCAAATGATATTTTGAGGCCAATTTTATTTGCAATGTTTTGAAGTTCTGATATCTGGGTTTTTGCTTCTTTTATGTCCACTGCTAGTAATGCTAAATCGTCAGCAAAACCCAGGCAATTTGTTTTGATTTTTCGGCCAATCTTTATTTTGGGGGGACATTTTCTAAACCATTCCCTCATTACCATTTCTAGAGCACAGTGTTGGGCGGCGGGAAATAACCTGACTCCCTAAGGGGGCCAATGGCTTCGGGCGAATGAGCCCCTTTGGGTGGGGTGATGGTCCCCACAGTGGAGGAAATGCCATTGGAATCCATTATGCAGCGTCTGTTCTCCAGGTTAGGGGCGGCTGCACAAGGCGTCTGTACTCCAGAGGAGCGGCCTCATTATCACCTCACTGGATCACATCCAGAGTTGTAATTCGGGACCTAGTCCCACACAGGTGACACCTTGACAGTCAACCATGGAAGGTCTTTTAAGGAATAATTTATATTATCCAAATAATTATAACAACACAAAGAACTCTGTACTTATCAGTATATAGAGACTGCATATGATTTAGTGTATACCTGCAGTATCAAGCATTTCAGTGTCCAGTCTTTCCTTGGTGCACCAGAATACTGCATCCACACCTTTGATTCTGTTCAGAATGTCCTTACGACTAGGATATGGAAGTTCAGGGCAAATGATTAATTCACATCTGAAAATAAAAAATATAATAAACTTGATTAGTATCGTGAAAGGGAGCCTCCGTGGCTCAGACGGCAGAGCGTCGGCCTCTCACCGCTGGATAGCGTGGTTCAAATCCCGGTCACTCCATGTGAGATTTGTGCTGGACAAAGCGGAGGCGGGACAGGTTTTTCTCCGGGTACTCCAGTTTTCCCTGTCATCTTTCATTCCAGCAACACTCTCCATTCTCATTTCATAGCATCTATCAGTCATTAATAAATCACTTTGGGAGTGGTGACCCCATCGTACTAATAGCCTATATCTGCTTCATTCATTCCATCCCTGACCCGGTCAAAGACTGCAAAACAGGTTGTAGGTTTTCATTCAGTATTGTGAAAATACGATTCCCTCTCCCTCTTTCTTTCTTTTAACTGCTAATTATTTCAACATACTCTAAAACTGTATGGTACTGTATGTAGTACCAGTGGCACCGACTTTGGGAGGGGCAAGGCATTTTTGGGCTCCCAAAAGTGACCTGGGCGGAGGGGGAGGGGGAGGGGCAGAGTGCCACTTCGTCCCCACAAAAATTCTTCTCCTAGATGTTAAGTCCCCTTAAAACATGGAGTTGTGTAGTCTTCGGAGGCTGCCAAGGCATTAAATCTGGAGATGGTAGATAGTTTTATATCAAGGAACGAGATTAGAAAGCAGGCATTCCTTCAGAGAATTGCATTTCCCAATGGAGACTGTTCAGGCAGTACATCTGATAGTAGAGCTTTTCACATTTTGAACCATGAAACACATAATATACATAATATAAATATGACATTTATTAAGAAAATGTATTTATGAAGCAAGTTCCAATTTTTTCTTGTGGTTATTTTTGATAACTTCATACATAAAATATTCCTTAAAAATATTTATTTATGAATCAAGTTCTATTTTTCTTTACTTGAAAACATTATTGACAACTCCACACATAAGACTCGTTCAAAATGTATTTGAGAAACAAGCAACATTATTGTTCTGTTTTCCTGTTTGTTTATGATTATTGTTATTAAATAGGAATATTTGCATTAATAACTGTTCCTCATTTCACATGCCTGTGTTCATGTTAATATTGCCGCCCCCCACCAAACCAATAATTACCCAAAGTTGGTGTGCCTGCGTAGTTGTATTGTATTTAAGTGTATTTAAGTGAGAGAAGAATCACAACATAAGAATACCACAACTAAAAGGGCACTTTTTTACAGCCCATCAATAATATTTAATATGTATTACAGACCTGATATATGCCATCAGAATGCTAACCA
Organism: Anabrus simplex; assembly: GCF_040414725.1. Classification (NCBI taxonomy): domain Eukaryota; kingdom Metazoa; phylum Arthropoda; class Insecta; order Orthoptera; family Tettigoniidae; genus Anabrus; species Anabrus simplex. Next base: position 1,766,528,215 of record NC_090265.1, on the reverse strand, counting down.
AGAAGCGCCTCCAGCAGGGAAGTGGCCTGTCACCATTCCTGTTCATTACTGTCATGGATCGGATTACAAAATCTATCAGAGAATATTTCAAAGAACTAATAGGCCTACTCTAATGTTTGCGGATGATGTTCTGCCAATGCCTCTGTTCTTTGAAGATCAGGCATCTTCTACATCCCCTCTGATTAGTGTTAATAGAGGCTGGTTGGTCAATAACAGTCAAATAATAATGAAAATGTAAATCCACAGCCTGTCTTTCGACCGGGTCAGGAATGGAATGAATGAAGCCCTCATCTACTGGCGAGGATAGCAATTGTGCCGGCTGCTGAAGCCTGTCGCACTCCTCTGGGGCAATGATTCATGCCTGACAGATGAAATGAAATGATATTGGACAGTGCTGCTGGAATGAAAGACGACAGGGAAAAGCGGAGTACCTGGACAAAAATCCTGTCCCGCCTCTGCTTTGTCCAGCACAAATCCTCATGGAGTGACCAGGATTTGAACCATGGAACCCAGCTGTGAGAGGCTGTTGCACTGCCGCCTGAGCCATGGAGGCTCACTAATAATAATAATAACAACAACATTTGTCAATGGCCTGTGGCTTCCGAAGAGGCCTGGCGCTAATCTTTTGAGATGACGCCCTATGTTTTTGATAGAATGCACATCTGCGAGGTTGGCACCCTACCTAAGATGAATTCTACTGCTGAAGACGGCACCAACACCCAGCCCCGAACCAGAAAAAAAAAAAAAAGAAACCAATGAATGTTAAAATCCCAGACCCAACCGGGAATAGAAGCCGGAACTCCTAGCTAACTATTTTCCCATGGAGCGGGACAAAACTCGTATCCTCGTCCTGATGTTGTACAGCTCATTTCAGACATGACACATCCTCCGTGGAGGTGAGCTGCATGTACCATTTTAAACTCGTACCAGCCCTCCTGCCATTCTTAAATCTCTGGCAGTACTGGGAATTGAATCTGCGGCCTCCAATGACGGCAGCTAATAGCGCTAACAATATGCTACGAAGACGGACATTGCATTGTTGAACTTACTTTACTCTTAAAGCAATAATCAACACAATCACCACATAAAGTTATATTTTTAGTTATGAAATAAGTTTCATCAAATAAAAAATGTTCAGACATTTTTAGAGCAGTACAATTTACAAAATTATGGATAAAGTGGAAAGGTAAAATAACCGCGGCATAGTGGGCAGTGCATGACTGCACCGCGAGACAAAGTGTTCTATCATTGTTAAAAAATGGAAAAAAAAATAAATTCACTATAATTACTATAAAAGATATTTACATGTTAAGTACATTTAAAAAAATTCTTAATAGTGGCTCGTATTTCTATATTTTTATTAAATACATTATACATACATTATCATTATAGACTGTTATGCCTTTCAGTGTTCAGTCTGCAAGCCTCTGTGAATTTACTAAACGTCGCCACAATCCTCAATTTGCAACTAGAGTTGTGGCCTCATTTAGTTCTATACCTCTTATCTTTAAATCGTTAAAAACCGAGTCTAAGCATCGTTGTCTTGGTCTATTTCTACTTCTCTTACCCTCCATAGCAGAGTCCATTATTTTCCTAGGTAACCTATCCTCCTCTATTCGCCTCACATGACCCCACCACCGAAGCCGGTTTTGCGTACAGCTTCATTCATCAAGTTCATTCCTAAATTAGCCTTTATCTCGTCATTCCAAGTACCCTCCTGCCAATGTTCCCATCTGTTTGTACCAGCAATCATTCTTGCTACTTTCATGTCTGTTACTTCTAACTTATGAATAAGATATCCTAAGACCACCCAGCTTTCACTCACGTAAAGCAAAGTTGGTCTGAAAACAGACCGATGTAAAGATAGTTTCGTCTGGGAGCTGACTTCCTTCTTACAGAATACTGTTGATCGCAACTGCGAGCTCACTGCATTAGCTTTACGACACCTTGATTCAATCTCACTTACTATATTACCATCCTGGGAGAACACACAACCTAAATACTTGAAATTATCGACCTGTTCTAGCTTTGTATTACCAATCTGACATTCAATTCTGTTGAATTTCTTACCTACTGACATCAATTTAGTAGTGAGACAGGGTCTCTCATAGTGCATTGGCACTGCCGGTGGCTACAATTAGCCTACACAGTGGCCTCCACGGTATGCACTAGCCAGCGTCTTGGTAGGTGTGCTAGGTACCAACTGATGAGCCCAGCCTAGCACACGGGGGCGAAACGCTGGCAACCAGGAATGAGTTAGCTGGAAAATTTATAATGTCCAATAACGGACCATTTATATTGGTATTATCAATTTAGTCTTCGAGAGGCTAATTTTCATACCATACTCCTTGCACCTATTTTGCAGGCTTTCGGCAAAGTCTGCCATTAAGACCAAGTCGTCAGAATAGGCCAAACTGCTTACTACATTTCCACCTAACTGAATCCCTCCCTGCCATTTTATATCTTTCAGCAGATGATCCATGTAAACTCCGAACAACAAAGGTGAAAGATTACAGCCTTGTCTAACCCCTGTAAGTACCCTGAACCAAGAACTCGTTCTACCATCAATTCTCACTGAAGCCCAATTGTCAACATAAATACCTTTGATTGATTTTAATAATCTACCCTTAATTCCATAGTCCCCCAGTATGGCGAACATCTTTTCCCTCGGTACCCTGTCATATGCTTTCTCTAGGTCTATGAAACAAACACAACTGCCTATTCCTCTCGTAGTATTTTTCAATTACCTGGCGCATACTGAAAATCTGATCCTCACAGCCTCTCTGTGGTCTGAAACCACACTGGTTTTCATCCAACTTCCTCTCAACGACTGATCGCACCCTCCCTTCCAAGATGCCAGTGAATACTTTGCCTGGTATACTAATCAATGAGATACCTCAATAGTTGTTACAATCCTTCCTGTTCCCTTGCTTATAGATAGGCGCAATTACTGCTTTTGCCCAATCTGAAGGTACCTTACCAACACTCCATGCTAATTTTACTACTCTATGAAGCCATTTCATCGCTGCCTTCCCACTATACTTCACCATTTCAGGTCTAATTTCATCTATTCCTGCTGCCTTATGACAATGGAGTTTATTTACCATCCTTTCCACTTCCTCAAGCATAATTTCACCAACATCATTTTCCTCCTCCCTATGAGCTTGGCTGTTCACAACACCACCAGGATGATTTCCTTTTACATTGAGAAGATGTTCAAAATATTCCCTCCACCTCTCCAGTGATTCCCTGGGATCTATTATGAGTTCACCTGAATTACTCAAAACACTGTTCATTTCCTTTTTCCCTCCCTTCCTAAGATTCTTTATTACTGTCCAGAAAGGTTTCCCTGCTGCTTGACCTAGCCTTTCCAGGTTGTTACCAAAATCTTCCCATGACTTCTTTTTGGATTCAACAACTATTTGTTTCGCTCTGTTTCTTTCATCTACATACAAATCCCTGTCTGCCTCGGCCCTTGTTTAGAGCCATTTCTTATAAGCCTCCTTTTTACGTTTACAAGCTGCTCTCACTTCATCATTTCACCAAGATGTTCGCCTTTTCCCATCTTTACACACAGTTGTTCCTATGCATTCCCTTGCTGTTTCTACTACAGCATCCCTGTATGCCACCCATTCACTTTCTATATCCTGAACCTGCTTACTGTCTACTGTTCAAAACTTCTCACTAATCATATCCATGTACTTCTGTCTAATTTTCTCGTCCTGGAGATTTTCTACCCTTATTCGTTTGCAGACAGATTTCACTTTCTCTACCCTAGGCCTAGAGATACTTAGTTCACTACAGATCAGATAGTGGTCTGTATCATCGAAAAATCCCCGGAAAACTCGTACATTCCTAACAGATTTCCTGAATTTGGAGTCTGTTAAGATATAATCTATTATGGATCTGGTACCCCTATCTTCCCATGTGTAGCAGTGAATAGCCTTATGCTTGAAGAATGTATTCGTAACAGCTATACCCATACTAGCACAGAAGTCCAGCAAACGCTTCCCATTCCCATTAGCTTCCATATCTTCCCCACATTTACCAATCACCCTTTCGTATCCTTCACTTCTATTCCCAACTCTCGCATTGAAATCGCCCATTAGCACTATTCTATCCTTGCTGTTGACCCTGACCACGATGTCACTCAATGCTTCATAAAACTTGTCAACTTCATCCTCATCTGCACCCTCATGTGGTGAACACACGGACACTATTCTAGTCCTAATTCCTCCAACTGACAAATCTACCCACATCATTCGCTCATTTACGTGCCTAACGGAAACGATGTTGGGTGCAGTGGTATTCCTGATAAAGAGCCCTACCCCAGACTCTGCCCTTCCCTTTCTAACACCCATCAAGTACACTTTATAATCTCCTATCTCTTCCTCGTTATCTCCCCTTACCCGAATATCACTTACTCCTAGCACATCCAGATGCATCCTCTTTGCTGACTCAGCCAGTTCTACTTTCTTTCTTCCATAAGCCCCATTAATATTGATAGTTAGTTCCCCATCGAATTCCATTTTGTTCGCCAGGTTGTTTCCAAGGAGTCCCTCGCCTGTCAAATGGGAGTGGGACTCCATTACTCCCATAGGTCCGAGGCTTGCTTAAAATGTTTTGAGCTCAGTAAATTCATGAAGCAGGATGCTACCCTACTTGCACATAGTCCAAGTGAGGATCTCTCCTCTAACGGGTTATGGACCACCGGTGGATTGTATAGTCCTAGCCGCCTGAGCACAAGGAGGGCCATGACTCAGAATATGTCCGAGATGCCCACTCCCATTCCATAGCAACTGGTATCCCGACTCTCAGGACCACTTACTAGGCCACTCAGCCGTTGCCCATGGTTCACGAACTAGGATGTGACTACAATAACCCACAAACATGAACCACCATTTAAAAGTAATGCCATCTCTGTGGCATATTCAATATTCAATGTTCTTTTCAGGACTATATAATTATTATACATGAATTTCGTTCATTTATAAGTTGCGTTTACAGATTGCATTGTATAGAAATGAATATGTTTACAGTTTTTATAATATTTTGAATTTGCCCCTTCACCTATAAGCAAAATATATAACTTATTTACTACTACTGAAGTAGATATATATATTTTTTGCATTTGGATAATGTTGGTAAAATAGGGTCCATTTCATGTATTTTGACTTGTTTATATTATCATTTTCACTTCCTTTTTCAAGTCCGTATTTCCAAAATTATTTTGTGAAATAATGTATAAATGAGGACAATTCCTTTTTTTTTCCCTTTTGTATGTACTAAATGTCAATAATAATGTTATTGTTTTTACGTCACACTAACTACTTTTTTGACGGTTTTCGAAGACGCTGAGGTACCGGAATTTTGTCTTGCAGGAGTTCTTTTACATGCCAGTAAATCTACCAACACAAGTGTAGTATTTGAGCACTTTCAAATACCACCGGACTGAGCCAGGATCGAACCTGCCAAGTTGGGGTCAGAAGGCCAGCGCCTAACCATCTGAACCACTCTGTCCAGTACCAGGTGTCCTTTGAACATACTGTTGTAGGTAACTTGTTTGTAACAATTTTAGGATGTAAGTAAAAATATATTCACTGATACATATTATTTAAATGGGAAAGATTATACTTTCTCATCATATAAAAGAAACTTCAGTAAGGATTTCATCAATTGTGTACACAAAAAAATGTATAAATATTATTATGCAGCAAATTTAACTATTTTCGCCTACTCCACAATCGCAGTATAACACTTCAAGCAAATAAATGTAATTTATAATAACGTTTATTATGGAAATTTATATACAGTAGTTTAAAATATGTTTCCATAAAATTTTCGCATGTGTTGTAATGTTAGAATAAGAAACTTGCTAGAACATGATCAATGTATAACTATTAATATCTAACAAGTTAACTGGCAGTCAGAACAATATTATGGTGAGACTTGTGACGTCCGAATACAATTTTAGACTAGCTTAGCTCCATTTCTCTATTTATTTGCTGAAAAGATGACTTTTTATCAAATCAAATCAAATAAAATGACACTATTTGCAAATGAGGTGTCTACCTTGGTGGAAAATGATACACAAAAATACATTGTTCTCAACAACTACATTTTAAATTTTAAAAAAATAAGACATTTTTCCTAAAACACAGTATTATATAATTTACATTAACAATTTTTCTATTAAACACACAGCCCATCCTTAATAAATTTATATTATTTACAAAATTCTACACATAATATCTTCTGTAAATTACACACATAATCAATTCATATACAGTATGTGGAATCACTTCAAAAAATACTATACAACTGCTATAACCCATTTTGGTACCTAAACATGCATAACGACCTGCTGCATCTTAACCAGAGCCTCTTTTGCCACTGCTTTTCAGAGTTCCTGAAATGCCTTCACAGCTACCGTATCCGTCCCAGGGCCCTCGAAGTCCCCACTGTACTTCACCCCTACAAGCTATCTCCTACTTCAGCTGTCCAACCTCCATAGACTAGGGGATGGAATTAATTTATTCACAAAAATTCGTAATTTACAATAATTTACACAGGTCAAATACCCTCTAACATTTATGGTATTTTCTCTGTTGCTGTTTATTCTTTTCTTGAATATCTGTACAGATTTTGGAAAGGGATCAAACACTTTACCAGGTAAACTGTTCCACTCCTTCACACCCTTTGCAATGAATGAAAATTTACCCCAATCATTTCTGCTAAAATCCCATGTAATTATATACTTATGATCAGCCCTGTAAATATAATTATTTTCCAACTGAAGCCTCTCATGAATTTCCTACCGAAGCTTCCTCTACTGTATAATCTCTATATAATTCTATAAGTCTAGTTTTCCCCTTTCTCTACACTAATTTTTCTTCTGAAATCCCCTGCTACAAATCTTGCTGCTTTTCTCTGCACACAATTTATTTCTTTTATTAGGTATTAGTGGTGAGGATCCCAAACACTGTTTGCATATTCCAATAATGGACGAACCATACTTAAGTAACTTTTCTCTTTTAATTCTTTGTTGCATCCTTTACGTAGCCTCACTATGACATGTAACGATCTGTATGCTTTCCCAACAGTGTCATCAACATGACCCTTCCAGTGTAAATTACTTTCAAATCTCACACCTAAATATTTGCACTTACCATCTTTTGGGACAACTACCTCCTCCAAAGTATATATAAATTCAGTTTTTAAGCTCCTGTTTGTAAATGTTGTGACAATTGATTTGCCTCCATTAATCTTCATATTATTCTCTTCAATCCACTGTTGGATACTGTCAAGGTCCCTTTGTAATTCTGTACAGTCCTCTAGGTTATTTATCATCTAGGTATTCTGCCTTATGGCAGGTCTTGTCATGGGATGAACCTCTTCCACTTTTGCCTGTCCTGTGCCAAGTTTTTCATGGTTCAAAAACAATAAAGGCGATCTTTAATTCACCTATTCAGTACATTAATTTCCACTTAATGTGGTTACATAAACATACTATCAGTTAAATGGGACATGTTTCGCCCTCAACTCAGGGCATCTTCAGCCTAAAAACAATCTTCAAGAGTACACCTTATATTAATTTCAAAGCTAACAGTTTAGCCAGTTACTAAAATTCAGTATATAAAAATGTGAGAAATGATATATTATACAAACATGTTGATGGAAACACTGTCAATGATTAAACCATAAATTTTTTTTTGTCAGAGACTAAAACTTATTCTGTTAGAAAATTTCTAATTAAAACAGTTCATTAATTTTTTTTTTTTTTTTTTGTATTTTAGTGGAAAAACAGTTTGAGAATGATATAATGCCAATGACATGAGGGCGTGATAAATGAGCACTAAAATGAATGTCATAAAAACAACATCTTCAAGGCCGCTGATGAAATCATGAGCATAATGTGAAACTGAAGCATCAGTTGAATTATTGCAGAAGGGGCCTTTAGCACCGGTAGGCAATAAAATTGACTGAGACCATGTCAGGAAGTGTCAGTAGATATTGGAAAATGTTCTCTGTAAGAGAAGGAAAGGAAAGATTAAGAAGTGGAACGCAAGGCGAGAATTCTGTTTACGATGTTAGGAACAGATGAGGACTTACATGTTTGTTGAAAGCTGTTATTTACTATCTACTGTTGCGTTGGTAGCCGCCCTTCTGTTGGCTCTGAGTCTCGTGTTATAACTGTGCTGCAGAGGCGGTAGCGAACTCAGAGGAGAAGGAATGGGGGAGCGTGGAAGGGAGGAGAGGATGGGTGGAGTCAACTGTGATGAGTCTGCCAAAGGGGCAGAGTTATCTGTTTTACTGGAAGTAGGCCTAATATCCGTAGGTATGGGTGGAGCACTAGAGTATGTAGAATTAAATATATTAGGTATCCTAAATTTATTTGAACTAACTGTCTTTATTAATTTTGGCGTTAATTCATGTAACATGCTTTTTCTGTCTGTGATGTCATTAAGATTCTGTTCCTTATTATATGTCTGGTCTAAATAGATATATAAACTTTCTAATTCGTTCAACATTCTACCTTTTTCTATGTTTCTAATTATAGCTAGGTCTTTCTCTATGGATTCGAATCGGTGACCAGTTTCCCTCCTATGCAAGCTCATCCCTGAGTATTTTTTATGTTTTTCCGCGTTAACATGTTCCATGTATCTTGTCGTAAAACTTCTGCCAGTCTGTCCAACATATGAAAAATTACACTGTATACACTTGAGTCTATATACTCCTGATCCCAAATAACAATTTCTGTCATGAATTAGCAATGGGTGACCCAATATCAGGCATCCTTGCCGGCATATTCATGGATTCAATCAAACACAAGATTCTGTTCCAATGAAATAATAGCAAAAATTAAAGGAATTGATGTATGGTTGAGATATGTAGATGATACATTTGTAATTATAAACAAAGATGTCACTAATAGTCAAGAAATCTTAAACAAATTAAATGAAGCAATTGAGGCTTTCACGGCTGACGTTACAAATCATGTCAGCGTTTTCCGGGCTTGTAGGCTGTGGTCCAGGAGCGAGTGAACGTCCCGATGTTTCACCAAAGACTGCGTTCGGCATTGTCAAGGGTTACAAATTACAGGCCCAAAATAATGGGTGAAACATGTACCTGACCAAATAAGTCTACATAAAATCATGCAGAGAATAACCACATTAAACGTGGAAAGTATTGAATAGGTGGTTTTTTATTAAATTATCCTTGATATCTATGCCTATTGTCAAGGGTTCCGACTGACTTCGATAGCAGCGAAGCTCTCAGTGGAATGAAGTGCTGTTGTAATTCCACCTACTTATATACTGCAGGATACGCTACGCTGCTCGCCTATTGGCCGCTATGGTAGGGGGCGGTCGCTGATTGGCTGTTCTTCGGCCAATGGTTGAAGCGTTAGGGAGCCCGATGTACACTGACCTGCCTTGGCGGAGACAGGCAGCTGATCACCCGTTGCTTTCTTCAGGTCTGCTGCGGCTATCATGTCCTTCAGGGTTAGAGCTTTCAAGACTGGAAACCAGGCTTTGTTTACCCATTCAGATTCCTCCTTACGGTTGAAGCTGTTGATGTACTTTAGGATTTCAATGGCTTCCCTCTGTAGCCGGGCGTGATAAGACACAGTAGTTGACAGTACTTCGGTGTTGCTGTACTGTATGTCATGGCCTACTAGCAGCGAGTGTTCAGCGACTGATGATCTATCTGTCTGTCCCAGCCGGCTATGTCTGTTATGCTCCTTCAATCGTGTGGCGATGCTACGTTTGTTAGTCCCTATGTATACCTGGCCGCAGCTGCACGGGATCTTGTAGACACCTGCTGTGGAGAGAGGATGGCGCTTGTCTTTGGCAGACCTAAGCAGTTCCTGGATTTTCTTCGTTGGCCTGTATATGGTTTTAACCCCATGGAACTCTAGTAGCCTCCCTATTCTGTCAGTTACTTTCGCGATATACTTCAGAAAGGCTTTAGCTGCCGTCCACTCCTCTTCTTTTTTCTTGGTTGTTGGACGTCTGGGATGGAGTGCTCGCTGAATATCTTTAGGGCTGGACCCGTTAGTGATTAGGGCCCTGTTGAGGTGGCTGATTTCTTTGTTTAAGTGCTGAGGTTGACAAATTCTCTTAGCATGGTCGGCTAGCGTCGTAATCACCCCATATTTTTGTTGTGGGTGGTGGTTGGACATCTCTTGAAGATTTAAAGTTCCAGAGTTCACTTAATCTTTTTCTTTTTCATATGCATTGTTTTTCATGTTTTTTATGTTTTGACCGGCTGACGATGACCTGGACTATGGTCGAAACTGGTCCCAATTCTAATTACTATTAAATAAGAATGTAATCACTACATTTCTTTCTCTTATGTATTGAATAGGTTGAACCACTTTTTCAATTATTCAATTTTAATCTTCTGAAGATAGCGGTCTGTGTGGGTCGGCTTGCAGTATACTGTGTGTCCCAAGTTTCAATCGGCAGCGTTCATTACCAGAACATCGAGGAAAGGGAGCTTTCCCTCGTTTTCTGTCTCCATAGTGAACTGAATACTGGTGTTAATACTATTCAGATGCTGTAGAAAGAGCTGTAGTTGTTCCTTTCCGTGGCTCCAGATCACAAAGGTGTCATCTACGAAGCGCAGCCACAACTTAGGTTTCAGTGGTGCGGTCTCGAGTGCTGTTTCTTCAAACCTTTCCATATAGAAATTTGCTATCACCGGACTCAGAGGACTGCCCATGGCGACGCCATCCACTTGTTCATAGAAATTGCCATTCCACAGAAAATAGCTTGTCGTGAGGCAGTAGTTGAACAAGTTGGTAATGTCCTCTGGAAAAATCCGAGTGATGTGGTCCATGGCCTCATTCACAGGTACCTTAGTGAAGAGTGAGACCACGTCAAAGCTGACAAGCAGGTCTTCGGCTTCTAGCTGGATGTTATTCAGTTTTTCTATGAATTGGCCTGAGTCTCTGATGTACGACTGTGTGCCACCGATGTAAGGTTGTAGTAAGGTGGCCAGATATTTAGCAATATCGTAGTTCGGTGATCCAATAGCACTCACGATGGGCTGTAGAAGTACGTTGTCCTTGTGTATCTTGGGTAAGCCATATAGCCTCGGAGGTAGAGCTTCACTTCTGGAGGTTTCCCTCCTCACACTGTCTGGCAATGAAGAGGCCTTAATAAGGCTGTTGGTGTTACGAAGAATCTGATTGGTTGGATCTTTCGGTAGTCTGCGGTAGGTTTCTGGGTCCAAAATCTCCGACATCTTTGCAGTGTAATCATTAGTAGCCATGATGACAGTGGTGTTCCCTTTATCTGCGGGAAGAATGAGAGAGAAAGGAAGGCCATCAAAACTCTGAACATGGATGAGAATGTACTCATTCTTCCCGCGGATGTTCTGGTAATGAAGACTGCCGATTGAAACTTGGGACACACAGTATACCGCAAGCCGACCCACACAGACCGCTATCTTCAGAAGACGTCCAAGCACCACCCATGACAAAAATATGGAGTGATTAAGATGCTACCTGACTGTGCTAAGAGAATTTGTCAACCTCAGCACTTAAACAAAGAACTCAGCCACCTCAACAGGGCCCTAATCACTAACGGGTACAGCCCTAAAGATATTCAGCGAGGACTCCATCCCAGAAGTCCAACAACAAGAAAAGGGAAGAGGAGCGGACGGCAGCTAAAGCCTTTCTGCCGTATATCGAGAAAGTAACTGACAGAATAGGGAAGCTACTGGAGTCCCATGGGGTTAAAACCATATACAGGCCAACGAAGAAAATCCAGGAACTGCTTAGGTCTGCCAAAGACAAGCGCCATCCTCTCTCCACAGCAGGTGTCTACAAGATCCCGTGCAGCTGCGGCCAGGTATACATAGGGACTAACAAACGTAGCATCGCCACACGACTGAAGGAGCATAACAGACATAGCCGGCTGGGACAGACAGATAGATCATCAGTCGCGGAACACTCGCTGCTAGCAGGCCATGACATACAGTACAGCAACACCGAAGTACTGTCAACTACTGTGTCTTATCACGCCCGGCTACAGAGGGAAGCCACTGAAATCCTAAAGCACACCAACAGCTTCAACCGTAAGGAGGAATCTGAATGGGTAAACAAAGCCTGGTTTCCAGTCTTGAAAGCTTTAACCCTGAAGGACACGATAGCCGCGGCAGACCAGAAGAAAGCAACGGGTGATCAGCTGCCTGTCTCCGCCAAGGCAGGTCAGTGTACATCAGGCTCCCTAACGCTTCAACCATTGGCCGAAGAACAGCCAATCAGCGACCGCCCCTCACCATAGCGGCCAATAGGTGAGCAGCATAGCGTATCCTGCAGTATATAAGTAGGTGGAATTACAACAGCACTTCATTCCACTGAGAGCTTCACTGCTATCGAAGTCAGTCGGAACCCCTGACAATGCCGAACGCAGTCTTCGGTGAAACGTCGGGACATTCACTCACTCCTGGACCACAGCCTACAAGCCCGGAAAACGCTGACATGATTTGTAACGTCAGCCGTGAAAGCCTCAATTGCTTCATTTAATTTGTTTAAGATTTCTTGACTATTAGTGACATCTTTGTTTATAATTACAAATGTATCATCTACATATCTCAACCATACATCAATTCCTTTAATTTTTGCTATTATTTCATTGGAACAGAATCTTGTGTTTGATTGAATCCATGAATATGCCGGCAAGGATGCCTGATATTGGGTCACCCATTGCTAATTCATGACAGAAATTGTTATTTGGGATCAGGAGTATATAGACTCAAGTGTATACAGTGTAATTTTTCATATGTTGGACAGACTGGCAGAAGTTTTACGACAAGATACATGGAACATGTTAACGCGGAAAAACATAAAAAATAATCAGGGATGAGCTTGCATAGGAGGGAAACTGGTCACCGATTCGAATCCATAGAGAAAGACCTAGCTATAATTAGAAACATAGAAAAAGGTAGAATGTTAAACGAATTAGAAAGTTTATATATCTATTTAGACCAGACATATAATAAGGAACAGAATCTTAATGACATCACAGACAGAAAAAGCATGTTACATGAATTAACGCCAAAATTAATAAAGACAGTTAGTTCAAATAAATTTAGGATACCTAATATATTTAATTCTACATACTCTAGTGCTCCACCCATACCTACGGATATTAGGCCTACTTCCAGTAAAACAGATAACTCTGCCCCTTTGGCAGACTCATCACAGTTGACTCCACCCATCCTCTCCTCCCTTCCACGCTCCCCCATTCCTTCTCCTCTGAGTTCGCTACCGCCTCTGCAGCACAGTTATAACACGAGACTCAGAGCCAACAGAAGGGCGGCTACCAACGCAACAGTAGATAGTAAATAACAGCTTTCAACAAACATGTAAGTCCTCATCTGTTCCTAACATCGTAAACAGAATTCTTGCGTTGCGTTCCACTTCTTAATCTTTCCTTTCCTTCTCTTACAGAGAACATTTTCCAATATCTACTGACATTTCCTGACATGGTCTCAGTCAATTTTATTGCCTACCAGTGCTAAAGGCCCCTTCTGCAATAATTCAACTGATGCTTCAGTTTCACATTATGCTCATGATTTCATCAGCGGCCTTGAAGATGTTTTTTTTATGACATTCATTTTAGTGCTTGTTTTTCATGCCCTCATGTTGTTGGCATTATATCATTCTCAAACTGTTTTTCCACTAAAATAAAAAATAAAAAAAAATGAACCATTTTAATTAGAAATTTTGTAACAGAATAAGTTTTAGTCTCTGACAAAATATTTTTATGGTTTAATCATTGACAGTGTTTCCATCAACATGTTTGTATAATGTATCATTTCTCATTTTATATACTGAATTTTTAGTAACTGGCTTTGATATTAATATAAGTTGTACTCTTGAAGATTGTTTGATTCCTCAGAACCTCTCTGATGTCCTCTTCTTTCCTGGCCAGGTTTCAATTAGGATCCTCAATTATTTTGATGGTTTCAACTGAATTCCTTTTGTTTTTTTAATAATTCTGAACAATAATTTCATATTGCCTCTGCTGTCTTCCTTCAGTTTTTGAGTAAATTTCTCCCAGCATTTTATCTTCTCTTCTACTACTCTTTTAACTCTCAATTTCTTGTCCTGGTAAACTTGCTCGAGGCCTCTGATCTTCCCCTCGTCCCTCACCTATTCTGGCTTGGATTTCTCTCTATCTTGTTCTTTTTGTGCCATGTTTCTTTCCTTTATTGAGGATCTTACTCTCTCATTCCACCAGCGTGTCTCTTTTTCCCTTTCTCTCGCACTTGTCTTCCCGCAAACCTCTATTGCTTCTTTTATCAAGGTGTTTTTAAATCTTGTCCACTCTACCTCACCACTCACCACTTCTTCCGTAGGCAGTTGTCCTCTTATACGGTCCTGATAGTCAGGCCTTTTTCCAATCTGTTGTAGTTCCCACACCTTTATCTTAGGTAATTTTTTTCTGGCTGTTATCTTTGGTACATATCTGCTACTAATAACCGGTGGTCGCTATTGAGGTTCTCACTTGGAATCACCTTGACATCAGTCACAAGTCTAATTCTTTCTTTATCTGTAATGACATAGTCAATGACCGTCTTGCTCTTTCCATCCCAGCTGTAACGGGTAATCTTGTGACTGACTCTTTTGTTGAACCAACTTTTTTTACTACCAAACAGATTCTTATACAGAAGTCTAGGAGATGTTCGCCTTCTGAATTCCTTCTCCCATAGCCATGTGTAAAGCCCTGCGCGGATATACAAAATAACATCTGCATCCGCACTTCCTTCATCCGCACCCGCATATGGTTATCCGTATCCGCAAAATGGTTATCTGCGGGTAATTTAAATATTTAACTACAGTACATTACACCCAAGGTATTGAAACGGATAGATCTGTCAACATAATACAACAGCCCTGACACCTGGCACCACAACCTCTACAGTCACAGGTTTATGAGGGATTTTCTCTTGTGACAACTACTGACGTATTGACCCTTGTTCCTTCCTTCCATTAATTGCGGACAGGAGCCAGTTAGGCTTAGGTCAGATTTATGGCTTTATTGTTTCAAGACTCTTTACATATCACCATTCTTCCATATCAATGTTAAGGGTCGCCTAACCACAAGCAAAAACAAGAGAATACCTGAGTGAAAATCAATAAACGTCATTATTTAGAAATTATCAGCAAAATTATTTGCACTGCTACACAGTTTGTATCCACTAGGACATTAACTTTGCGGATATCCACATCCGTGCAGGGCTCTAGCCATGTTGTCCTATCATCTTCTCATAGCCATTCCTGTCTGTCCCGAGCTGTGCGTTGAGGTCCCCAATGATGATTGCCTTCACTTCACTGATGATCTCTTCTAGGTCTTCGAGAAACTTGTTTTCATCTTGATTGCAACCCGTCTGAGGGGCATACACTTGCACCAGTGTCAGTTTCTCTTTCACAAGGTGAACTGTTGCCTTTATTATCCTCTCATTGATGTACTGGATCTCTATAATACCATCTAACTCTTTAGACAATATCAATCCTACTCCATTTCTCATCTCTCTGTTGTTACCATTCCAGTAGAGGGTATTTTGTTAAAAATGAAGCCATGTTTTCCAGTGTTGACTGTATGTTAGTGTGTGTTTTACAGATATGCTTTTAGTGTTTTAATTTACATTGTATTTGCTATGTGTTTGACAGACTGAAAAGCCTTTACTACATTTAGTAGAGGGTATAGTTTTTTCCTCAACTCTTTCTTCCCTTTACTTTTCCATTTAGTTTCACTTAGTCCTAGGATTGATATTACCGGGCGAGTTGGCCGTGCGCGTAGAGGCGCGCGGCTGTGAGCTTGCATCCAGGAGATAGTAGGTTCGAAACCCACTATCGGCAGCCCTGAAAATGGTTTTCCGTGGTTTCCCATTTTCACACCAGGCAAATGCTGGGGCTGTACCTTAATTAAGGCCACGGCTGCTTCCTTCCAACTCCTAGGCCTTTCCTATCCCATCGTCGCCATAAGACCTATCTGTGTCGGTGCGACGTAAAGCCCCTAGCAAAAAAAAAAGGATTGATATTTTCCTTCTCTCTATGATATCCACTAACTCTTCACATTTCCCAGTCAAACTCAGTACACTGATTGTTCCTATTTGAGTGTGTTGTCTTTTCCAGGGTTGTTGCACAATCGCAAGGCTTGGCCTATCATCAGGCTGTAAGCCATCATACCTGGCGTGGATCTGCGGGTGCTATTGTCTACTCAGAGTTCTTTGTTTGCATCCGAGGCTCATATAAGCGTTGAAAGGATTGCAGTTACTCTCCAACTGACTTGCAAGGCCTAACGTTAGCGAAGATTTTCTGTCGGGGTTATCTCCCTTAGCCTTTAGCAGTCCCCTGCCACATCTGCAAGGCAGCAGCTTCCAGTTGAATTTATGTGTCATTTCCTACACAATGGCTTCAACAAGCCCCCTAAGGGTGAACTCCTCTGCCCATAGCCATTGGTTCTCCCTTAGTTTGTCAGGTTTGGTAAAAGCCGCCCAACCCTCGGCCAGACAGTCGCAGGTTAGTACAGTCTTCTGTTGCATACAGTAGCAGGATGAATAACCATTCAAATATATAGGTACCAGTATTTCAACACTTATAATATTAAGATAACATAGGCCCTAGGCCTACTTTGTTTTCCATTTTCTGTATTCATATGACGCTGCTGAGTTCTGCCTTGATTATGCTTAATACGGCACAGCTGATCAATGTCAAATGTCAATGTATCCTGCGAAGTATAAGCTGTTGGTTACCTGATGCTGTTGATGGAAAAAAAAAAAGCAGATGACTATGGCACTATTTACTCTTTAAAAAATCTACATCAGTATTAGTATAAATCCAAACTAAAATCTGGATATTGATTCATTACTTTTTGAAAAAATCTTTTTTCAAGTTGCTTTACATCGCATCGACACAGGTATACTATGGGATATGAAAGGGCTAGGATGGTGAGAAAATGGGAAACCACAGAAAACCACATTCATGGCTGCCAACAGTGGGGTTCGAACCCAATATTTTCCAAATACTGGATACTGGCCGCACTAAAGCGACTGCAGCTCGGTGAAAATAATATCAAAAATTAAGTTCCCAGAGGAGAAACGAGTTCGCTTTCACACTGGGGCTAAACGCTCGTAATTTCACGATTGAAAAAGACAGTGTATCTTGAAAACTTCAACATCAATGAAATACATCGAATTTCCGAAATAACACAAGCAACAAAGGCAATAGTGTCAATAGTGATAGTGGTAAAACGCCAAAATGAACCCTATAGACTAACCAAGTAGGCCCTAATGCATTCAATCCTCTGATTTGGAAACACTGGTTATGATACTTTGGCGCGGAGATTGAAACCGGAAATGGTACTTTCCTGACTGAATAATATTAACAGTATTACAGTAGACATGCAATCTTTAAGGAACAAACTATTATTTTTGTGAATATCTTTGTAAATTGTGAACTGTGACTTGGGGAGAAAACTAGATCACGATAAATGGAAAGAAATGATACTTTCGCAATAATCCTTTGAATACTATTCTTGTTTTTAGCGTAGTCCTACAACAGGAGGGCTTTTTAACGAAGACGCAGGATCTGCTATACCGTACTTCAAAATGAAGAACGAAGGTTACGCCACTAGATATTTTTGAAAAGACGGAGGAGCTAGGCTTCAATCAGAAAGAACAATCGGCCGCATGTGAGCTAGAATGATGTTTGCATATGAGGGGCTGTTCTGTCTTCTATTGACATGTGTCAAATAAATTAACGCGATGCATTAGAACCTTCATATGTTCGTAATATTCTGATAATTGATATTAGGGCTAAAATACGCTCTTAATATGAATGGTAGCCAAATGTTGTTTGTAAACTTTAACTACAAGTTAATTAAACTAGCCCATACCAGTACAATACTAAATTACAGTAATATAACGGTGTGTTTACTTACTTCTCTCTGAGGTTATCTAGTACTTTGTTCATTATTTCTCCGTTCGTGATCAGTACCTTCGGTTTGGTCATGATGGATCGTAGATAATATACCGAGTTATGCCTTGGAACCACTAGAATTCTTCTTGCGAGAGAGCCGATGATAAAAGGCGTCCAAAACGTTTAGAGAAATGTGACTCACGAATCACGATCTTGTCATCTGCTCACTAAATGGAAAGGAAGAAGTTGCTTTGAAGTGTTTTGTGTTTGTATTGCACTGGTGCTTGGTTATATAATATCCACGGCCTTCGTTTGCTCGAGCGCCGTGCCATCTAGTGACCAGTTTGTCAATTCCATTAAAGCATTCTTGAACTATGTAGCGAAAGGAACTCGTCCGCGTAAATCGTAAAATCATTGGAGGAATAAGAACTCTCCTTGAAACCACCACTGCCTCATTGACGTCTTCATTCGATTGATTCTGTAGAACATGAGAGATATCCAGCTTCATATTTGTAATTTCATTCTCTCCAGGTTGATAAGAGCCAAGGTAGGCCTAACTACTCTTCTAAATATCTTCTTATGAAACTGGACCTAGTTGTTAATGAGAACGTCGGTAGATTCAGAGTGGGTTGCTGTCCCATATGCTCTGTACTCTGACCGGCCAACCGAGCAGAGTACAGGTGGCCACGGCTCTACCGGGGCTCTACGCCTCTGCATTCGGGAAACGGGCCTGGGGCACAGTGCCGGACGTCACGCCTGGTCCCACTCGTCGGCTGTCCTGAGAATGGTTTTCCGTGGTTTTCCATTCTCCTGCACTAAGGCGAATGCCGGGACAGTTCGTAGTATAGGCCACGGCCGTCTACCCCCTCACCTTCTCCGCTCATCTCCTTCACCGTAATATATCTCCCGGCCTGAGAGACGGCGTCACCGTCTAAGAGGCCCGCCTCCCCCTTCAGGGGAGGAATGAAAACGTTCAGTAGTTAGTAGTAGTTAATGAGAAGTGGCAATGCACGTCAATAATCGTGCGAGGTCCTAATTCAAGTAAATATCCCTGGTATTTGGTGCGAGTACTGTTTGTTTATGACCCATCAACTGAGATACAATAAATTTGAAGCCCAACAAGAACAGACTTTAATTATATATATATAATTTTTATAATTATATTATTGTTATTATTATTATTATTATTATTATTATTATTATTATTATTATTTTTTGGCTAGTTGCTTTACGTCGCACCGACACAGATAGGTCTTATGGCGACGATGGGACAGGGAAGGGCTAGGAGTGGGAAGGAAGCGGCCGTGGCCTTAATTAAGGTACAGCCCCAGCATTTGCCTGGTGTGAAAATGGGAAACCACGGAAAACCATTTTCAGGGCTGCCGACAGTGGGGTTCGAACCTACTATCTCCCGAATACTGGATACTGACCGCACTTAAGCGACTGCAGCTATCGAGCTCGGTATTTATTATTATTATTATTATTATTATTATTATTATTATTATTATTATTATTATTATTATTATTATTATTATTATTATTATTATTATTTCGATGTTCCGTTCTAGTCTACTAGATGGCTGAATAAACTGGATCTCTGGATTTTTTGTCGGGTGAAGACCAAAAATGTGTCATCAGAGATCTTTTACATGCCGACATCGTTCGACATAGAGTGTCATATGAACTACTTTTAACACCCTTCTAATATACGGCTACCTCTGCCGGGTTTGAACTCGTGATCCACGGAGGGAGGGACTTCTACAACCTCTAGATGAGATAATGCCTTTTATTTTTAAAATTATTTTTCATATTCCTGAACTTCATCGCTGGAAATATGACGCATTTGGTCTTCACCCGAAAAAAAATTGAGGCCGCCTCTGTGGTGTAGTGGTTGGTGAGATTAGCTGCCACCCCTGGAGGCCCGTATTCGATTCCCGGCTCTGCCACGAAATTTGAAACGTTGTACGAAGACTGGAACAGGATTCACTCAGCCTCGGGAGGTCAACTGAGTAGAGGGGGTTCGATTCCCTCCTCAGCCATCCTCGAAGTAGGCGTAGTTTTCCGTGGTTTCCCACTTCTCTTCCAGGCAACATAAGGCCATGGCCGCTTCCTTTCCTCTTTCATGTCTTTCCCTTCCTATCTTGCCATCCCCCATAAGTCCCCCGTTCAGCATAGCAGGAGATGCGGCCTGGGCGAGATACTGGTCGTTCTCCCCAGTAGTATCCTCCCCTCCCCCCAACCCGACCCAAAGTCTCACGTTCCAGGACACTGCACTTGAGGCGGTAGAGGTGGGATCCCTCGCTGTGTCCTAGGAAAAATTTAACCGTGGAGGGTTAACGGATTAAGAAATTATTATTATTATTATTATTATTATTATTATTATTATTATTATTATTATTTATTTATTTATTTATTTATTTATTTATTTATTTATTTATTTATTTATTTATTTATTTTTATCCTCAATAGGTTTATAATTTTTTTCAGTTCTGCGATTGCTAGATTAATTCAGCCAAAATTAATAATCTTTCCTGAGAAAATGGCGTAGGGTATCATAAGAAAAGCGAAATCTGTGCTCTCAAGGTTAGAAACATTATCTTTCAAGTTACGTAAGTTGATATAAACCAAACACAATATAGCACGACGTTATCTCAAAATGTTATCTGATAGATGAAAGGAACACACATAGGGTACACATGTCATTACGGTTCTGAAAAGGCCTACTGAGTACCCAACCTTGCTCGATAACTTCCAGTCATTCTATCCCTGAAGGTCGTCCTGGAGTTCTTTAAAATCGGAAGTCAAGAGATTCCAGTATTTCCATGACGTATATTTTGGGTCATATAATGACTTTCTTGTCAGAGGTTTCGAATATAAAATAAATACTCATAGTAACTTAATGCCTTGAAAACAATGTATTGTTTATGAAGCAAAATAATAATGTGAATAGAACCTGGGCACTCCCAATGAAAGGCAGACTCGACTCTGGGTTCCTTTACTGCGAGGCCGGCTAAAGAAAGAAAGAAAGAAAGAAAGAGAGAGAGAAAGAAGGAGTGAGTGAGTAACAACCAAGTGATTTGGCCGTACGGTTAGGGGTTCGAAGCTGTGAGCTTGCATTCGGGAGATAGTGGGTACGAAATTCACTGTCGGCAGCCCTGAAGAGGGTATTCCGTGTTTTCCCATTTTCACACCAGGCAAAATGCTGGGGGCTGTACCTCAGTTAAGGTCACCGTCACTTCCTTCCCACTCCTAGACCTTTTCTATACCTAGAGCCCTGCGCGGATATACAAAATAATATTAGCATCCGCTCCGCATCCGCACTTCCTTCATCCGCATCCGCAAAATGGTTATTCGCGGATAATTTTGATATTTAACTACAGTATATTACATCCAAGGTATTGAAACGGATAGATCTGTTAACATAATGCAATAGGCCTGCCTCCTGGCACCAGAACCCCTACAGTCACAGGATTATGAGGGATTTTCTCTTGCGACAACACCCGGCGTACTGATCTTTGTTCTTCCCTTCCATTAATTGCGGGCAGGAGCCAGTGAGGCTTAGTCCAGATTTACGTCTTTATGGTTTCAAAACTCTTTACATATCACTATTCTCCCATACCAACGTCAAGGGTCGCCTAACAAGTAGGGATGGGAACGATATATCGGTTTTAACGAAATACCGATATTTTCCTTTCGATTTATCGATACCGAAATTTTGATTCAATTTATCGTGTAGGCCTAATATATGGGTTTTTCCGTAAATGTATCCTGTTTCTTTGATTTATTATTATCAATAACAACATCCACAACTAGAGAACTCCGATAATTCTGTAGGAGATGGTGCTAGTGAAGGTAGAATTGAATATCCAATCCGACCAATACCTTGCTCTGAGCCTCTGATACGCTGAACTAGAATTCGAATACAAACAGTATAATATGCAGGATCTTGGGACGTTCCGATATACTAAAATATCGATATTTCATTCGATATCGATACCTAAAGTATAGACATTCCCATATTATCAAAAGAAAATATCGATATCTCTCGATATCAAATTATATTTTTTCCAAAATACTAGCATTTGAAATGATATTGAAGTTCTATACACTGTAATCATGGCAGTTCCAAGAAAATCAAGATAATTAAGAGAATCAAATATAATGATCAAAATATTTTGTGTAAAAAAGGATAAAAAATTGTTGTATCTTCAAAGAATGTGACATATTTAGAGCATTGCTACACTCTGACAGTGCTGCCTGTGTGGATCAGTGTTAGTGTGTCAGCCTCCGGATCCAAGGTAATGGGTTCAAATCCGGCAGAGGCAGTCGGATGTCCGAAGGGCGGAAAAAAGTCCATGCGACACTTCATGTCGTACGATGTTCGCATGTAAGAAATCTCTGGTGACATATTTGGTGTTTACCCGACAAAATTAATTAAAATTCAGCCATAGACGCCCAAGAGAGATGCGGTTTACTCTGCCATCTAGTAGGCCTAGTGTAAAACACGGAATATCGAAATTAACAAGCGGACAACCAGAGGTGGCGTCAAATAAAAATGTCTGCACGCGGTAGCTAAGGCGATACAATTATTATTATTATTATTATTATTATTATTATTATTATTATTATTATTATTATTATTATTATTATTATTATTATTATTATTGTCCGGCTCCACGGCTAAATGGTTAGCGTCCTGGCCTTTGGTCACAGGGGTCCGGGGTTCGATTCCCGGGAGGGTCGGGAATTTTAACCATAATTGGTTAATTTCGCTGGCAAAAGACCTGCATCTGGCGAGCCGAACTTGTCCTCGGACACTCCCGGCACTAAAAGCCATACGCCATTTCATTTCATTTACTTTACTTTGCTTTTTTTTTTTTTTTGCTTCGCACTGACACAGATAGGTCTTATGGCGACGATGGGACAGGGAAGGCCTAGGAATGGGAAGGAAGCGGCCGTGGCCTTAATTAACGTACAGCGCCAGCATTTGCCTGGTGTGTAAGGGGGAAACTATGGAAAACCATCTTCAGGGCTGCCGACAGTGGAGTTCAAACCCACTATCTCCCGCATGCGGGCTCACAGCTGCACGCTCCTAACCGCACGGCCAACTCGCCCGGTTCATTTACTTTGGATCGTGTGCGTCGCTCTAGCTAGGTGCGCAAAACTGGCTTTCAATTTCAGAATACTAGCCAATTAACTAAAGTATGTTTCTAGAAAGTTCACTGTTTGTCCCCATTTTTCTGTTACTCCTCAAACTACCGAAAAAATGTATTTGAAAGAAGGTTCATATTGAGAAGAGAACCCAAGTTTACATAACATTATACCGGGCGAGTTGGCCGTGCGCGTAGAGGCGCGCGGCTATGAGCTTGCATCCGGGAGATCGTGGGTTCGAGCCCCACTGTCGGCAGCCCTGAAGATGGTTTCCCATTTTCACACCAGGCAAATGCTGGGGCTGTACCTTAATTAAGGCCACGGCCGATTCCTTGCAACTCCTAGGCCTTTCCTATCCCATCGTCGCCATAAGACCTATCTGTGTCGGTGCGACGTAAAGCAACTAGCAAAAAAACAAAAAACATAACATTCTTTGCCCAAGCTGTCTCCGAAAATGAGTTCTATTAAGGACGGTAACTGTTCGTGAATTATCCTCCATCATAAATTCCGGAGTTTTTCTGACTTAGATAACGTAGTACAAAACTTACGTGTTATCTGCTTCGAAAGTAAATGCACATCGACCAATCCAACCCAAACAACAAAGCTATATTATTTTATAATATCCTTCATTCTTCGGAAGTATGTCAATGGCCTGTCTGTAAGGCGGCCGTTGTTCGAAACCCAACCAGTTCACGAGGGATTTTTGGAACCTAACAACACGTGTACAGTATGTAGGTCCAACCCGTATCCTGTTTCTCTACGGGATCGGGTATGAAGTGAGATGAAGTTCTACGACCGGATGCTCTTCCTGACGTCAACCTCATAAGAGGATTTAATGAAATGAATGGCGTGACTATGAAAGCAGGAAGGGAGAGAGAGTGAAAACCGGTCCCAGCACATAACCTACTCCTATCGAATAGCACCAAGGGGTCTGCTCAAGGCTTAACGTATCCATCCGACGGACGAATCGCCATCAACAGCGTCATATGCCCTCACACCGTATGAACACTGCGGGGAGGTTCGGAACTGAATCCAGGCTTTTGGCTCGCAATCTAGTGACTAGAAATCGAACCCTTCTCCTCCCCTGCCCGCCAACATTCGATTTTGGGCCGATTTGGATTTCTCTAAAACTGGAGGTAGCCTACCATGGCTACGGTCGTGTTATCAGCTGCCACTTACGACGATAAGCTTGCTGATTTTGTTTGGAAGTTTGTTGATCGTCAGATTTAGTGGGTGTGCATTTACTATTCTGACAGACTAAGAGACAACGTTTACGTACCTTTCGCGAAGTACTTCCAGACCTCTGATCGTTGTTTCTCGCTTGTTGGTTACCAAAACCTTCGGCTTGCTCATATTGAACTGATACACTGAGCTTGATGATATCGTAGAACCAGCTGTGTGTCAGTACCTTGAGGAATACAACCTTATCTCCAAATTACTTCATTCATCAGCAACATTTTCCTTCAAGTTTATCATTTTCTAAACAAGACCAACTCTATCCTATCCAGCGGCAAGTGGTTCAAATTTGTCGATTCACGTGTTGTCAGAAATATAGCCCGGCTGGTGGAAATTATCGTTAAGACGTCAAGTCTGTAAGGTCTGACATTAGGAGAGCAATGTATATTCTAAAACACCTCGTCAGCATTTTTTGTGCCGAGTCAGCACCCGAGGTCATTGACCCCGGCCACGTGAACGCGACGTCACGAGCACGTGGCCTTGTTTGTAAACAAAGCCACGTGCTTTTGACAGTTGTCAAGATCATCTTGACCCACCCTAACCTCACCTTTTAAAGCACGTGGGCGTGGCTAACCTCACTGCTGCCTTCTTAACAGGACCTAACGTTATTTTTGGACACGGAAAGGCCGGCCCCGTGGTGTAGGGTTAGCGTGCATGCCTCTTACCCGGAGGCCCCGGGTTCGATTCCCGGCCAGGTCACGGATTTTTACCTGGACCTCAGGGCTGGTTCGAGATCCACTCAGCCTACGTGATTAGAATTGAGGAGCTATCTGACGGTGTGATAGCGGCACCGGTCTAGAAAGCCAAGAATAACGGCCGAGAGGATTCGTCGTGCTGACCACACGACACCTCGTAATCTGCAGTCCTTCGGGATGAACAGCGGTCGCTTGGTAGGCCGCGGAATTTTGAAAAAGTGATCGATGCCATAACCTCACTGGTATTATCTTGACGGGACTTAGCCACATGCTTTTGTGTGCTGTAGAATTTTTTGAAAAAGGGAACGAACCTGACCTTACTGCTATTATCTTGACGGGACATAACCAGGAGGCCTAACCACAGAGGATTATAGTTTTAAGGCTAGCTGCCCTTCTCGACATTTCCCTTCCCCGATACCATCTTAGAGAGGGGCCTAACCTCAGAGGATAGTAGTTTTAAGACTAGCTGCCTTTCTCGACATAATCCTTCCCGACAACATCTTAGAGGGGCCTAACCTCAGAGGATAAAAGTTGCTAGCTGCCCTTCTCGACATAACACCACCTTAGAGGGGCATAACCTCAGAGGATTAAAGTTGCTAGCTGCCCTTCTCGACATAACACCATCTTAGAGGGGGCCTAACCTCAGAGGATTATAGTTTTGAGGCTACCTGCCCTTCTCGAAACGCCGCTGCAGCCTAAGGACCCAAGTTTTAAAGCATTATGCCCTTCTTGACACCATCTCAGAGTAAGGGGCCTAAAGACTCTATGGATAAATCTATAGCTGTTTAGTCACTGTTATGTACTCCTGCGCGACAACATTCCGACACCTCGGATAATAATAATAATAATAATAATAATAATAATAATAATAATAATAATAATAATAATAATAATAATATAAAAATGCAAAAAAACAGAAAACTATTTCAGGGCTAGTGGCAGTGGGATTCGAACCCACTACCTCCTGGATGCGGACTACTCAGCCTACGTAATTACCTTCCGAAGTTGCCTTGGCCTACCATGCGACCGCTGTTCAGCCCGAAGACCTTCAGATTTACGAGCTGACGTTTGGTCAACATAACATAGCAACATGTCTCTTCCTGTTACTATCTTGGAGGGACCTAAGCAGGTTCGATCCTGGCATAGTCCGGTGTATTTGAAGATGTTTCAAATATAACAGCCTAGGGTCAATAGATTTACAAAAGAACTCCTGCAGAATTAAATTCCGGCGCATCCTCCGAAATCCGTAAACGTAGTTAGTGGGATGAAAAGCCAATATTATTATTATTATTATTAATAAATGACTTAGAATATCTGTTTGGTGAAAAAAAATCTACAGCCCATTTTCTAGTCACTTTTGCCAGGTTTGAAGCCCCATCTAACAGCACAGCATCTGCTCAACCCCAGAAGGCGCGCAGATTACGCAGTCAACAAGACGTAGGTTGTGTAGACCTCGAACCAGCCTACAGATCAAGGTAAAAATCCCTAGGCCTAGCCAGGAATCAAACCCAGAGGAGCAGAGGTGTGGGAATCGAACCTACCTCAGGCTGCGAACTAGTGGCCATAGCCTTAAGTTAGGTACTATCCTGGCATTTTCCTAGATGCCACAATTTCCTAAGGGTGAGCAAACTCAGTACTACATTTCGTAGCAGAGCTGGGAATCGAACCTGGGCCTCTAGCAGTAGCAGCTAACTACTAAAGAGGCGGACAAGATACATATTCTTTAGTTGTTCCCCTGTTAGCAGCCTTTTACAACATGCAGGCTGTTGTCTTAAAGGCCCTCTGGGTAATAATCTCAAACCCCTACACCACATAGTCACTGCAATATATTTTTATATGCTTAATTTTATAATATTCTCTTTCCTACTGTCTTGGTTATAAGACCTATCTAGTTGAGGAAAGTCAAAATAAATAAATAAATAAATAAATAAATAAATAAATAAATAAATAAATAAATAAATAAATAAATAAATAAATAAATAAATAAATAAATAACCGCAGCTACCGTGTGCAGACATTTTTAATTTCACACCATTTGGCTACCTGCTTTGTAGATTTCAGCGTTCTGTTTTTGGCTGTGTGGTTAGGGACACAATGCTATGAGCTTGCATCCAGAAGATAGTAGGTTCGAACCGCACTGTTAGCAGCTCTAGAGATAGTTTTCCGTGGTTTCCGATTTTCACACCAGAAAAATGCTAAGGCTGTACCTTAATTAAGGACACAACCTCTTCCTTTCTACTCCTAGAACTTTCCTGTCACCATTGTCGTTATAAGACCTATCTAGTTAAGAAAGTCAAAAGAAATAAGCTAATGTGTGCAGGCATTTTTTAATTTTACACTAACATTCCAACGTCGTGTCGAATATCAATCAATCAATCAATCAATCAATCAATCAATCAATCAATCAATCAATCAATCAATCAATCAATCAATCAATCAATACTGATCTGCATTTAGGGCAGTCGCCCAGGTGGCAGATTCCCTATCTGTTGCTTTCCTAGCCTTTTCCGAAATGATTTCAAAGAAATTGGAAATTTATTGAACATCTCCCTTGGTAAGTTATTCCAATCCCTAACTCCCCTTCCTATAAATGAATATTTGCCCCAGTTTGTCCTCTTGAATTCCAACTTTATCTTCACATCGTGATCTTTCCTACTTTTATAAACGCCATTCAAACCTATTCGTCTACTAATGTCATTCCACGCCATCTCTCCGCTGACAGCTCGGAACATACCACTTAGTCGAGCAGCTCTTCTTCTTTCTCTCAATTCTTCCCAACCCAAACATTGCAACATTTTTGTAACGCTACTCTTTTGTCGGAAATCACCCAGAACAAATCGAGCTGCTTTTCTTTGGATTTTTTCCAGTTCTTGAATCAGGTAATCCTGGTGAGGGTCCCATACACTGAAACCATATTCTAGTTGGGGTCTTACCAGAGACTTATATGCCCTCTCCTTTACATCCTTACTACAACCCCTAAACACCCTCATAACCATGTGTAGAGATCGGTACCATTTATTTACAATCCCATTTATGTGATTACCCCAATGAAGATCTTTCCTTATATTAACACCTAGATACTTACAATGATCCCCAAAAGGAACTTTCACCCCATCAACGCAGTAATTAAAACTGAGAGGACTTTTCCTATTTGTGAAACTCACAACCTGACTTTTAGCCCCGTTTATCAACATACCATTGCCTGCTGTCCATCTCACAACATTTTCGAGGTCACGTTGCACTTGCTCACAATCTTGTAACTTATTTATCACTCTATAGAGAATAACATCATCCGCAAAAAGCCTTACCTCCGATTCCACTCCTCTACTCATATCATTTATATATATAAGAAAACATAAAGGTCCGATAACACTGCCCTGAGGAACTCCCCTCTCAACTATTACAGGGTCAGACAAAGCTTCACCTACTCTAACCCTCTGAGATCTATTTTCTAGAAATATAGCAACCCATTCAGTCACTCTTTTGTCTAGTCCAATTGCACTCATTTTTGCCAGTAGTCTCCCATGATCCACCCTATCAAATGCTTTAGACATGTCAATCGCGATACAGTCCATTTGACCTCCAGAATCCAAGATATCTGCTATATCTTGCTGGAATCCTACAAGTTGAGCTTCAGTGGAATAACCTTTCTTAAAACCGAATTGCCTTCTATCGAACCAGTTATTAATTTCACAAACATGTCTAATATAATCAGAAAGAATGCCTTCCCAAAGCTTACATACAATGCATGTCAAACTTACTGGCCTGTAATTTTCAGCTTTATGTCTATCACCCTTTCCTTTATACACAGGGGCTACTATAGCAACTCTCCATTCATCTGGTATAGCTCCTTCGACCAAACAATAATCAAATAAGTACTTCAGATATGGTACTACATTCCAACCCATTGTCTTTAGTATATCCCCAGAAATGTGATCAATTCCAGCCGCTTTTCTAGTTTTCAACTTTTGTATCTTATTGTAAATGTCATTGTTATCATATGTAAATGTTATTACTTCTTTGGCCTTTGTCTCTTCCTCTATCTCGACATTATCCTTGTAACCAACAATCTTTACATACTGCTGACTGAATACTTCTGCCTTTTGAAAATCCTCACATACACACTCCCCTTGTTCATTAATTATTCCTGGAATGTCCTTCTTGGAACCTGTTTCTGCCTTAAAATACCTATACATACTCTTCCATTTTTCACTAAAATTTGTATGACTGCCAATTATGCTTGCCATCATGTTATCCTTAGCTGCCTTCTTTGCTAGATTCAATTTTCTAGTAAGTTCCTTCAATTTCTCCTTACTTCCACAGCCATTTCTAATTCTTTCTTTCCAGCCTGCACCTCCTTCTTAGTCTCTTTATTTCTCTATTATAATAAGGTGGGTCTTTACCATTCCTTACCACCCTTAAAGGTACAAACCTGTTTTCGCATTCCTCAACAATTTCTTTAAACCCATCCCAGAGTCTGTTTACATTTTTATTTACCGTCTTCCACCGATCATAGTTACTTTTGAGAAACTGTCTCATACCTGCTTTATCAGCCATATGGTACGGCCTAACAGTCCTACTTTTAAGACCTTCCTTTCTATCGCATTTATTTTTAACTACCACAAAAACAGCTTCATGATCACTAATACCATCTATTACTTCAGTTTCCCTATAGAGCTCATCTGGTTTTATCAGCATGACATCCAGGATATTTTTCCCTCTGGTTGGTTCCATCACTTTCTGAATCAGCTGTCCTTCCCATATTAACTTATTTGCCATTTGTTGGTCATGCTTCCTGTTGTTCGCATTTTCTTCCCAATTGACATCTGGCAAATTCAGATCTCCCGCTACAATCACATTTCTTTCCATGTCGTTTCCCACATAGCTGACTATCCTATCAAATAATTCCGAATCCGCATCAGTGCTACCCTTTCCCGATCTGTACACTCCAAATATATCAAGTTGCCTATTATCTTTAGAAATGAGCCTTACACCTAGAATTTCATGTGTCTCATCTTTAACTTTTTCGTAGCTTACAAATTCTTCTTTCACCAGAATGAAAACTCCCCCTCCCACCTTTCCTATCCTATCTCTACGATACACACTCCAGTGCCGTGAGAAAATTTCTGCATCCATTATATCATTTCTCAGCCATGATTCGACTCCTATTACAATATCTGGTAAATATATATCTATTAAATTACTTAATTCTATTCCTTTCTTTACAATACTTCTACAGTTCAGCACTAACAATTTTATGTCATCCCTACTTGATTTCCAGTTCCCTGTTCCCTTATCACCGCTCCCTAGGCCATCCCGTTTCCCTGAATGTACCTCCCTATTACCCTTCCAAACAAATTTCCTAACTTATACGTACCACTGCGGTTTAAATGAAGGCCATCCGAGCGCAGATCCCTATCTCCTACCCTTCTACCCTTCAAAAAATATCCAACTGCCTCTGCCGAGTTTAAACCAGCTATCTTTGGATATGGAGGCTAACACTCTACAACTGATCCACAGAGGCAGGTATAATAATAATAATAATAATAATAATAATAATAATAATAATAATAATAATAATAATAATAATAATAATAATAATAATATTTTTTTTTTTTTTTGCGAGGGAGTGTGGAAAATCTTTCATAAGACGCTTGTGAGGGTCCGCACTCAACAAGTGTGTGGAGATTCTTACCCACTAAAAACCACACTCCCTTTTCCCACGACGTTTATCTCCGCCCCGGAACCGCTCTCGCATTACTTCAGGGCGGATGTCGTGCTTAATGTTCTTGTGCTTCATTTTCCTTCTTCTGCTTTACTATCTGTCGTAATCGTCCAGGTCCTTCTTCTGACGCAGAATATTTTCTACGTAGACTGCCACCTGGTCCCAAGATTCTCGACTTCGTAGCATTACTGACACGATCCCTTCTGGCGTCAATTCTCCGTGCATAACTTCTAAGCATCTTCTTTGTGGCAGCCAATGAACACACACAAAGAAAGTATGTGATACGTCATCGATATCGCCGCAGTATATGCACACCGGACTAGTTGCTAGCCCTAGCCTATGAAGAAATTTTCGGAAGTATCCATGACCTGTCAGGAACTGTGTGAGATAGTAGTTCACTTCACCATGATTTCGGGCAACCCATACGCCCAGAGAAGGTATCAGTCTTTTCGTCCATTTCCCTCTAGAATCATCTTCCCATCTTGTTTGCCATCGTTGCATTCTGCGACTATGAGCCAAAGCCTTTGCCCTTTTACTTCCTAGCTCTTCTTGTGTGAGCCAAATTTCTTGTCTTTCGAAGGCCAACAAGTCAATGGGAGCTACTGCTGCTACTACTAGAATCGCGGGTTCTGATACTGTGCGATATGCGCAAGCAATTCGTAAAGCTGCTCTCCGTTGTACAGCCGCAATTCTTCTCCGATATTTCACAATTTTTAACGATTCAGCCCAAATTTCCGAACCGTATAGCAGTATCGATTGAACAATTGACATGAGAAGCCGCCTTTTACTAGATATCGGTCCCTTGATATTTCCCATGAGTCTACTCAGTGCAGTCATGGTTTTCGCTGCCTTATCTGTTACCCGTTGGATGTGGTCCCAATATGTAAGCTTAGTATCAAGCGTTACACCAAGATATTTTGTGCTCCTAGTTGTTTCGATGGCTATCTGTCCGATCTGCATCGGTACAACAGTATTAATCCTTTTCCTCGTCAGGAGGACAATTTCCGTTTTGTGATCTGCGAGTTCTAACTTGTGATTTATCATCCATTCTTTGACACGTCGCATCACCTGATTCAATTTAAATTGAGCCAGCTCTAGGTTACGGGTTACTATCACAGCAGCCACATCATCAGCATAACCCACAAGTTTTACATCTTCTGGCATCTCCAGCCGTAATAAATCATCATACATGATGTTCCAAAGGTGTGGTCCGAGAATTGAGCCTTGCGCTGCACCAGCTGTGAGCCGTTTTCTTCTCTGACCGTCTTCTGTGTCGTATAACAATGTACGGTCTTTCAAATAGTCTCGCAGTATATACATGAGATATTCTGGTACCTTGAAAGTTTCTTCTAGAGCTTCCAAAATATCACTCCATCTTGCCGAGTTGAAGGCGTTTTTAACATCTAGAGTCACAAGAAGCGTCAGTTTCCTAGAATAATGATTACCCGTTTGAGCTCGTTCTGCTGTCTTCACCACTTCCTTCACAGCATCTAGCGTTGAGTGACCTCTGCGAAATCCATGTTGTTGGTCGGATAGGTCGCCAGCTAATCGGACTGCTGCTAGTATTCTCGGTTGTAGAAGCTTCTCTAAACCTTTCCCGGCAGTGTCCAGCATACATAGAGGTCTGTAACCCCCAGTTTTCCCTTTACTGATCAGAACCAATCTAGCTATCTTCCAACGAAAGCTGAAAATTCCCGCTTTCAAACAATGATTATACATTCTCAACAGCAGTAATAATAATAATAATAATAATAATAATAATAATAATAATAATAATAATAATAATAATAATAATAATAACAACAACAACAACAACAACAACAACAACAACAACAACAACAACAACAACAACAACAACAACAACAACAACAACAACAACAATAATAATAATAATAATAATAATAATAATAATAATAATAATAATAATAATAATAATAATAATAATAATAGCAACACATACCGAGAGAGTAGCTCTGTTGTTAGGGTCACTGAGCTAAGCTTGTATGTGGTGGTGATTATTGTTTTAAGAGGGAAATCGAGGATTCAGCTAAGGGCACCGTCGCCAACCCATGGTCCGAAATTAAGATCCTCTGGGGAAATTGAAAAAAAGGAGCAGTGTATAGAAGGAACTAAACCGACCGGGGGAGTAGACCATGCATTTAGGGACGTTAAGCTTGCTTATGTCGTAGTATACAATCTTTTACTGTCTACCCCTGTCCATGCCATATCGTGTGAACAAAAGTACTTGTGTACATTGTAGTTACTGCTTAGTTACTCGCTCTGTTCAGATGTGTTTTTCTCAGTTCATTTTTATATTATCGTAAAATTGAATAATTATTATTGGTTATTCGTTAACAGCAGTGAACAAATATACTGTAATGCCTATGCATGTGTAAAACTTGGAGGCAGACCGCAATCCAATGTGCACATCGTTCTCTAAAAAATGCTGAAGGATAATGAACTTTTATCAATATGTGGATATATAAGTGGATTATCAATTCTCCCCCCTCTCTTACTTTTATCGAAGCAGCTTTCACGGCAAGTGTAACTAAGGTAAGCACACATGTACTGTTTGTAAAAAGAATATATAATTAAAGGGGGGTAGCAGCCTTTCGGTAGTTGCAAGGGCGGCAGTCTAGATGATTGACTGATACGCCCGTAATAATACTCAACATGGCTTAGCTGTGTTGATACTGCTACACGGCTGAAAGCAACGGGAAACTACAGCCGTAACCACCTCCCGAGGACATGCAGCTCTCTCTGTATGAATGATGTACTGATGATGGCTTCCTCCCGGGTAAAATATTCCGGAGGTAAACTAGTCCCCCATTCGGATCTCCGGGTGGGGACTACACGAGAGGGGGCGATCATCAGGAAGATGGATACTGACATTCTGCGAGTTGGAGCGTGGAATGTTAGAAGTTTGAATCGTTGTGGTAGGTTAGAGAATCTGAAAAGGGAGATGGATAGGCTAAAGTTAGATGTAGTTGGTATAAGTGAAGTACGTTGGCAGGAAGAACAAGATTTTTGGTCAGGCGACTACCGAATTATCAACACGAAATCAAACAGGGGTAATGCAGGAGTTGGTTTAATAATGAATAAGAAAATAGGGCAGCGGATAAGCTACTACGACCAGCATAGTGAAAGAATTATTGTCGCCAAGATAGACACCAAACCAATGCCCACCACATTAGTGCAGGTCTATATGCCTACTAGTTCAGCGGATGATGAAGAAATTGAAAGAATATATGAGGAGATAGAAGATTTAATACAATATGTCAAAGGTGACGAGAATCTAATTGTGATGGGAGACTGGAACGCAGTGGTAGGCCAAGGAAGAGAAGGTAGCACAGTAGAAGAATTTGGATTGGGACAAAGGAACGAAAGAGGAAGTTGGCTGGTTGAATTCTGCACTGACCATAATTTAGTCCTCGACAATACTTGGTTCAAACACCACAAACGATGGCTGTATACGTGGACGAGACCTGGAGACACTGGAAGGTATCAAATAGACTTCATTATGATTAGGCAGAGATTCAGAAACCAGGTGTTGGATTGCAAAACTTTCCCAGGAGCAGACGTGGACTCTGACCACAACTTGTTGGTCATGAAATGCCATCTGAAGTTGAAGAAGTTGAAGAGAGGAAAGAATGCAAAAAGATGGGATCTAGACAAGTTGAAAGAAAAGAGTGTGAAGGATTGTTTCAAGGAACATGTTGCACAAGGACTAAATGAAAAGGCCGAAGGAAACACAGTAGAGGAAGAGTGGAAAGTCATGAAAAATGAAGTCAGTAGGGCTGCTGAAGAAATGTTAGGAAGGAAGAAAAGATCAACTAAGAATCAGTGGATAACTCAGGAGATACTAGACCTGATTGATGAACGACGAAAATACAAGAATGCTAGAAATGAAGAGGGTAGAAAAGAATACAGGCGATTAAAGAATGAAGTGGATAGAAAGTGCAAGGTAGCTAAGGAAGAATGGCTGAAGGAGAAGTGCAAGGATGTCGAAGGCTTATGGTCCTGGGAAAGGTAGATGCTGCATACAGGAAAATCAAGGAAACCTTTGGAGAAAGGAAATCTAGGTGCATGAATATTAAGAGCTCAGATGGAAAGCCACTTCTAGGGAAAGAAGACAAAGCAGAAAGATGGCAGGAGCATATCCAACAGTTGTATCAAGGTAACGATGTAGATAATTTGGTTCTGGAACATGAAGAGGCTGTTGATGCTGATGAAATGGGAGACCCAATTTTGAGGTCAGAGTTTGACAGAGCTGTGAGTGACCTAAATAGGAACAAGGCACCTGGAATTGATGATATTCCCTCTGAATTACTGACTGCCGTAGGAGAAACCAGCATGGTAAGGTTATTTCTTTCAGTGTGCAAGATGTATGAGACAGGAGAAGTCCCATCCGATTTTCGGCAGAATGTTGTTATACCTATTCCCAAGAAAGCCGGTGCT
Source organism: Anabrus simplex (assembly GCF_040414725.1). Taxonomy (NCBI): domain Eukaryota; kingdom Metazoa; phylum Arthropoda; class Insecta; order Orthoptera; family Tettigoniidae; genus Anabrus; species Anabrus simplex. The sequence goes on along the minus strand of NC_090265.1, from coordinate 1,766,493,012 downwards.
GACAGGTGTGAAAACTACCGCACTATTAGTTTAGTATCTCATGCCTGCAAAATTTTAACACGTATTATTTACAGAAGAATGGAAAAACAAGTTGAAGCTGAGTTGGGGGAAGATCAATTTGGCTTCAGAAGAAATGTAGGAACACGTGAAGCAATCCTGACTTTACGTCTGATCTTAGAGGATCGAATCAAGAAGGACAAGCCCACGTACATGGCATTCGTAGATCTAGAAAAGGCATTCGATAATGTTGATTGGACCAGGCTATTTATGATTCTGAAGATGATAGGGATCAGATACCGAGAACGAAGAATTATCTACAAACTGTATAAAAATCAGTCTGCAGTGATAAGAATCAAGGGCTTTGAAAAAGAAGCAGCAATCCAGAAAGGAGTGAGGCAAGGCTGCAGTTTGTCCCCTCTCCTTTTCAATGTTTACATAGAACAGGCAGTAAAGGAAATCAAAGAGAAATTTGGAAAGGGAATCACAGTCCAAGGAGAGGAAATCAAAACCTTGAGATTTGCGGATGATATTGTTATTTTATCTGAGACTGCAGAAGATCTCGAGAAGTTGCTGAATGGTATGGATGAAGTCTTAGGTAAGGAGTACAAGATGAAAATAAATAAGTCCAAAACAAAAGTAATGGAGTGCAGTCGAACGAAGGCAGGTGATGTAGGAAATATTAGATTAGGAAACGAAGTCTTAAAGGAAGTAGATGAATATTGTTACTTGGGTAGTAAAATAACCAACGATGGCAGAAGTAAGGAGGACATAAAATGCAGACTAGCACAAGCAAGGAAGAGCTTTCTTAAGAAAAGAAATTTGCTCACTTCAAACATTGACATCGGAATTAGAAAGATGTTTTTGAAGACTTTTGTGTGGAGCGTGGCATTGTATGGAAGTGAAACATGGACGATAACTAGCTCAGAAAGAGAATAGAAGCTTTTGAAATGTGGTGTTGCAGAAGAATGCTGAAGGTGAGATGGATAGATCGAATCACGAATGAAGAGATACTGAATTGAATTGGTGAGAGGAGATCGATTTGGCTAAATTTGACGAGAAGAAGAGATAGAATGATAGGACACATCTTAAGACACCCAGGACTTGTTCAGTTGGTTTTTGAAGGAAGTGTAGGTGGCAAGAACGGTAGGGGTAGACCAAGGTATGAATATGACAAACAGATTAGAGCAGATGTAGGATGCAATAGTTACGTAGAAATGAAAAGGTTAGCACAGGATAGGGTGGCATGGAGAGCTGCATCAAACCAGTCTATGGACTGATGACTCAAACAACAACAATTATATATTTACGATTTTTTCTTTTAAAAAAATCATCATTATTGCCATCATCATCGGTGATTGTTATCTGCTGTCTACTCCATCATCATCTATGATTGTTGTCTGCTGTCTACTCGTAAAATCTTGTGGCTTGATTTTGTACATTAATCTGAAGAATGTAAGTTGATTTTTTAAACGTGTAAAATATTATTATTATTATTATTATTATCATGAGGGTCTACGTTGCTTCACGTCGGTAGGTTTAACCACTACACTGCCCTACACATGTCCCCCGGCTGGTGCTAAGAAAGCAACAGTGATAAGATGAGACCGAACTGTCGGAAACGACCTCTCGGTCAAAGAGCGAACAAGAAGGAGATGTGTGGTCCTTTTGAGGAACTTCAAGTTCGTAGAATTGGACCATCGCTGCGCATTTGTCAATTGAATATCGAAGGGATTAGTCGAGCGAAATGTGAGTATCTTTCCAGGATTGCACTGAAATATGCAGTTGATGTCATCGTGCTTCAAGAAACGCACAGCAGACGAACTACAGTTACAGAGTAGGGGGAAAATTCCAGGCTTTAAATTGGTAGCATCTAACTATCATCATAATTATGGTCTTGCAACTTATGTTAGAAATGATATAACAAATTACCATTTACTATCAGTAAACTCTGAAAATGACATTTTTACTACCTACTATAGTTAACATTGAAAACTTGACAATAGTTAATGTGTACAAGCCACCTGATATTACTTGGCCTAATTCTCCTATACCGTCTCTGCAGTATCCTACTATATATCGCTGTGATTTCAACGGTCATCATCATCTTTGGGGTATAACAAGGATGACTCTAATGGTGAAGTTCTTGTGGACTGGATGGAAACTGAAAATTTGAGTCTGATTTTTGATGCTAAGGACCTGCCTACCTTTCAATCAGCTCGCTGGTCTTGAGGCTACACCCCAGACCTTTTTTTTCACAAACTGGCTTCATAATTCACACAATCAAGTTCGATGTACTGTGCTCAATGATTTCCCACATAGTCAACACAGGCCTGTTCTCTTAGAGGTTGGGATGTCTTTACCTGTTGTTCGATTACATCCTAAACCGGGGTGGAACTTCAAGAAAGCCAACTGGACTGAATTTGCAAAGCAAACAGATTCCAATATAAGATGGATCAAACCAACGTTCCACAACTACAGCAGATTTGTAGGGGTTATAAAAGGTGCAGCGAGACGATGCATCCCTAGAGGATATCGTAAGGAGTATATACCTGGTTGGAGTTCAGAGAGTGAGGAATTACTATGAGAATATGAAGAACATCCTAATTCCGACAATGCAGCTGGTCTCCTTCAGTCCTTGGATGAGAGTCGAAGAAGGATCTGGCATGAAACAGTGGAATCCCTAGATTATACCCATTCTAGCAGAAAGGCCTGATCTATAATTAGGAAATTGGATTCTTCAAACCCTGCAACTAACAGATCAAAAACAGCCATCAATATGAATGATGTTGCTAATCATCTAATATCAGTTTCCAAAAACACAAAAGACAAGCAAACCAAAAAGGATATCAAATTAAAGTCGAACATCAAGAAAAGAGCAGTGCCGCAGTCTTCTGAATTCTCTACTCCATTCAAAGAAGGGGAAACTAAAGCTGCAATAAAAAGTATGAAACTTGGAAAAGCTGCAGGATTTGATGAAATTTATCCTGAATTTTTGGCTCATTGCAGACCAGGCACAATAAAATGGTTAACCAACTGATTCATTAATATTCTGTAAACTGGAAACATTCCACCTCCAGCCCTAAGACGATCAGAAGCTCTCCTAAAGGTTTGGAAGAACATTCAGCAGATCCCCCAACTACCCATCCATCAAGATATTACGCACACTGAACATCAATGACTGAAATCAAGGAAACCACCCTGGCATACAGCCATGGATCTTGAAAGAACCTCTTTTCATGTTAACAGTTCATGGAAAGCCCAGTGGGATCAGTCTCCAGTAGTGAACAAATATTTAGTTGAGAATCCTTCTAAACGCGTACAAGGATTTAATCTTCCAAGACGACAATGGAGAATCATCAATCGGATAAGAACTGGACAAGACAGATGTGGTTATCTGTTGTGCAAATGGGGTTGGACTAGCTCTGCAGATTGTGATTGTGCTGTCTCTTCTCAGTCAATCCACCACATTGTTGCTGACTGCCCAATTCAAGCTTTCAAAGGAACGCTAATGGACATTCACCGCACATCAGATGAAGCAGTTGATTAGGTCAAAAAGCTAGATCTAGATTTGTAGTATTGTACGGACATGTGACTATGCACATTTATCCTGAAACTATATACATGTGTGTACATAGATTCATCATATGATAAATAAATAATAATATTTATTATCGTAATTTTTGATTTTCTTTTTCTTTTTAGATATTATCTTCATTTGTAAAAAGAGGACACATAATATCAGAGCGAAAAAGGTCGTATAAAATGTTTACTGGTCCACATTGCAGAAAGGAATAGGGGAGGTGCTTTGCTGTATCCACTTTCAATGCAGACATTTAAGTTTTAAAGGTATGTATTTATCTTTTTATTATTCAATTATTCAATATTCAACCTCTAATAATAGTATTTGATTTTTAGAAAAATGGAAACGATTAACAATCTGGGACGGATTATAGGGAGACCTCAAGACGCATAACTGTTCGTCCTGTTAATGAATAATTTAGAGTTATTTCACTTCAGAGATTAACTACAAGATTTGGTGATAGAATATTGTGTACCTGTGAAAAATTTCTACTTAATAGATTTAATGCGTTAACAGATTTGGAATTACAAAATATAAATAAATGAACAATTGCCTTGTTATATCATGGAATAGAAAACAACACACGTATTCTTAGATTTTGTTGATATTTAATTAACACACACATAGCTTGAATTAATTTTATTTGTTTTTATGTCATGGCATCTAATTAGGAAACTATAAATACACGTTTTTCATCACTTATAATAAGTGGTATTATAAAAAATTCAATGAATATTTTAGATCCAAATTCGTTTTTAATATTATGCTGTAATGTATTTGAAGAAAAAGTGCCTTCTTTGCTAACTGCGCATACTGCGCTTAAGTTAAATGCTACACTTGCATGTTCATTTATTCTTTTTAAGGATAATGATGAATTTCACGGAACTTTTTATACATACATACATTACATAGATTATCATTATAGACTGATATGCCTTTCAGCGTTCAGTCTGCAAGCCTCTGTGAATTTACTAAACGTCGCCACAATCCTCGATTTGCAACTAGTGTTGTAGCCTCATTTAGTTCTATACCTCCTATCTTTAAATCGTTAGAAACTGAGTCTAACCATCGTCGTCTTGGTCTCCCACTACTTCTCTTACCCTCCATAGCAAAGTCCATTATTCTCCTAGGTAACCTATCCTCCTCCATTCGCCGCACATGACCCCACCACCGAAGCCGGTTTATGCGTACAGCTCCATCCATCGAGTTCATTCCAAAATTAGCCTTTATCTCCTCATTCCGAGTACCCTCCTGCCATTGTTCCCACCTGTTTGTACCAGCAATCATTCTTGCTACTTTCATGTCTGTTACTTCTAACTTATGAATAAGATATCCTGAGTCCACCCAGCTTTCGCTCCCGTAAAGCAAAGTTGGTCTGAAAACAGACCGATGTAAAGATAGTTTCGTCTGAGAGCTGACTTCCTTCTTACAGAATACTGTTGATCGCAACTGCGAGCTCACTGCATTAGCTTTACTACACCTTGATTCAATCTCACTTACTATATTACCATCCTGGGAGAACACACAACCTAAATACTTGAAATTATCGACCTGTTCTAGCTTTGTATCACCAATCAGACATTCAATTCTGTTGAATTTCTTACCTACCGACATCAATTTAGTCGATATAGATGTTGATTCCAATAGGGAATCTGAAATATTTGTTCTGAATGAAAATTTATAAAGTCCAATAACGGACCATTTATATTGGTATTATCAATTTAGTCTTCGAAAGGCTAATTTTCATACCATACTCCTTGCACCTATTTTGCAGGCTTTCGGCACAGTCTGCCATTAAGACTAAGTCGTCAGCATAGGCCAAACTGCTCACTACATTTCCACCTAACTGAATCCCTCCCTGCCATTTTATATCTTTCAGCAGATGATCCATGTAAACTACGAACAGCAAAGGTGAAAGATTACAGTCTTGTCTAACCCCTGTAAGTACCCTGAACCAAGAACTCGTTCTACCATCAATTCTCACTGAAGCCCAATTGTCAACATAAATACCTTTGATTAATTTTAATAATCTACCTTTAATTCCATAGTCCCCCAGTATGGTGAACATCTTTTCCCTCGGTACCCTGTCATATGCTTTCTCTAGATCTATGAAACATAAACACAACTGCCTATTCCTCTCGTAACATTTTTCAATTACCTGGCGCATACTGAAAATCTGATCCTGACAGCCTCTCTGTGGTCTGAAACCACACTGGTTTTCATCCAACTTCCTCTCAACGACTGATCGCAACCTCCCTTCCAAGATGCCAGTGAATACTTTGCCTGGTATACTAATCAATGAGATACCTCGATAGTTGTTGCAATCCTTCCTGTTTTCTTGCTTATAGATAGGTGCAATTACTGCTTTTGTCCAATCTGAAGGTACCTTACCAACACTCCACGCTAATTTTACTACTCTATGAAGCCATTTAATTCCTGAATTCCCACTATATTTCACCATTTCAGGTCTAATTTCATCTATTTCTGCTGCCTTATGACAATGGAGTTTATTTACCATCCTTTCCACTTCCCCAAGCATAATTTCACCAACATCATTTTCCTCTTCCCCATGAGCTTGGCTGTTTGCACCACCACCAGGATGATTTCATTTTACATTGAGAAGATGTTCAAAATATTCCCTCCACCTCTCCAGTGATTCCCTGGGATCTATTATGAGTTCACCTGAATTACTCAATACACTGTTCATTTCCTTTTTCCCTCCCTTCCTAAGATTCTTTATTACTGTCCAGAAAGGTTCCCCTGCTTTACCTACCCTTTCCAGGTTATTACCAAAATCTTCCCATGACTGCTTTTTGGAATCAACAACTACAGTGAAACCTCGATTCTCCGTTTTTCGAGGGACCGTGAAAATAAAACGTACAACACGGGAAAACGGAAAATCCGGGAATGAATGAAAACCATCAATTTGGCTAAACATCACAAAAATGAAATATGTATAATTATAATCTTACAAAAACTCCTAAACCAAACCAAACTACAGCCCCAGTGGGACTTTGCCTGCCAAGCGACCGCTGCTCAGCCCGAAGACTTGCAGATTACGAGGGGCGCATCGTCAGTGCGACGAATCCTCTCGGCCGATATTCCTGGCTCTGTAGATCGGGGTCGCCATCTCACCATTAGATAGCTCCACAATTAAAGGTAATCACGTAGGCTGAGTGGACCTGGAACCAGACTTATATCCAGGTAAAATTGCCTGACCTGGTCGCAATCGAAACCGAGCCCTCTGGATGAGAGGCGGGCATGTTAGAGCGCGAAACCGCATTAATTACCGGTACGCGAGTTCAAAATCTCGATACTTTATATTTTATACTTTATACTTTATATTCGTCAGTTTCCCGTGAAAACTTCTTTCAGTTCAGCAACTTTGATTACGCTAGCCAAACTCTTCGAAAAATCTAACAACACCGAGCCAAACGACAATCGACCACAAGTAGTTTTTAATTCTCTCATCTAATAAAATAAAGCATATTAGATACAAAAGCACTCAAAATGATGGTGAAATCCGTTCATTTCTTAATCTTTAATTGTAATTTGGTCTCCGGTATACTGTTCGTAGTCACTTTCTGGAAATCTCGTACCGCGCAAATTAGGCCTACGTCGACTTTTAAAGGTTATGTTGAACTCGAAAGCATGGTTTCGAATGAAAGTATCGATTCTTAAAAGTTCTCGAATGCATTATATTCAATTCTGCTTGTTACAAATCCAATCAAATTCGAAAGATAAAAGAAATATCAAAACTTCAGAAATTACGGTTATTTGTGTCCTTGAGGTCATCTGGAAAGCGCCCTCGCTGTACATGTCAGTACGAGTTTGAAATGACACCAACCATTTAAAATGTAACGTGCGCAAATAAAACGACTGCGGTTTTTGGTATTTTAACACGAAAACGTAAAATTCCCAGTCTTACATTAGGACCTAAACAGTAATAGGCAATCCCAAGACCTCCCATGGCTTTCTTTTTTTTTTTTTAATGTAAGGTGCAACATCTGTTTTGGTCTCGCTAACATAATCATGTACGATAATATAAAAAATACTGAATTTGTGTTAAGGAGCAGTTTCAATTCCTGCCTGAAAGCCCAGTTACTCTGCAGTGCCCTGAGCAAAGTGCCGAAAACCCCTTCGGCAGTACGATCGAAAAAATGTAAATAAAAAACATCTAACCGTGGATATAATATGGACGTTTTATAAGTGCGAACATTTGACGAAACTCTTTCCGTCTTCACGCAGAGCTGTCGAAATGCGCCGTGTCTTCTAGCAATTGCTGTGGCCACTCTCTGCCCTATGATTTTCCGAGATTCTCTAAACAATACCACCCGAATGCAATGCTAAGATGGCCCCTTATGCAAGTTCACCGCCGATCGCCGAACGCCAAGATCCATAAATATGCCATAGCCGTCCTTTCGTGAGATACAGTTTATTAAAAAACGATTGATCGAGGATTTAGCGTTGATGGGACTGGAATTTCTGGACGGTTGATCCGGGAAATCGTTTCTTCGAGGAACGGATAATGCGGGACTTTTACAACGTGATTTAATTACGATGCTCGCGGGACCACGTAATTTGAACGCATATTCCGGGAAAACGTACTTTCCGGGAACAGATAATCGAGGTTCCACTGTATTTGTTTTGCTCTGTTTCTTTCATCTACATACAAATCCCTGTCTGCCTCGGCCCTAGTTTTGAGCCATTTCTTATAAGCCTTCTTTTTACGTTTACAAGCTGCTCTCACTTCATCATTCCACCATGATGTTCGCCTTTTCCCATCTTTACACACAGTTGTTCCTAAGCATTCCCTTGCTATTTCTACTACAGCATCCCTGTATGCCACCCATTCACTTTCTATATCCTGAACCTGCTTACTGTCTACTGTTCGAAACTTCTCACTAATCATATCCATGTACTGCTGAATAATTTCCTTGTCCTGGAGATTTTCTACCCTTATTCGTTTGCAGACAGATTTCACTTTCTCTACCCTAGGCCTAGAGATACTTAGTTCACTACAGATCAGATAGTGGTCTGTATCATCAAAAAATCCGCGGAAAACTCATACATTCCTAACAGATTTCCTGAATTCAAAGTCTGTTAAGATATAGTATATTATAGATCTGGTACCCCTAGCCACCCATGTGTCGCAGTGAATAGCCTCATACTTGAGGAATGTATTCGTAACAGCTAAACCCATACTAGCACAGAAGTCCAGAAAACGCTTCCCATTCCCATTAGCATCCATATCTTCCCCACATTTACCAATCACCCTTTCGTATCCTTCACTTCTATTCCCAACTCTCACATTGAAATCACCGATTAGCACTATTCTATCCTTGCTGTTGACCCTGACCACGATGTCACTCAATGCTTCATAAAACTTGTCAACTTCATCCTGATCTGCACCCTCACATGGTGAATACACGGACACAATTCTTGTCCTAATTCCTCCAACTGACAAATCTACCCACATCATTCGCTCATTTACATGCCTAATAGAAACTATGTTGCGTGCAGTGGTATTCCTGATAAAGAGCCCTACCCCAGACTCTGCCCTTCCCTTTCTATCACCCGTCAAGTACAATTTATAATCTCCTATCTCTTCCTCGTTATCTCCCCTTACCCGAATATCACTTACTCCTAGCGCATCCAGATGCATCCTCTTTGCTGACTCAGCCAGTTCTATCTTCTTTCTTCCATAAGCCCCATTAATATTGATAGCTCCCCATCGAATTCCATTTCGTTCGCCAAGTTGTTTCCAAGGAGTCCCTCGCCTGTCAAATGGGAGTGGGACTCCATTACTCCCATAGGTCCGAGGCTTGCTTAAAATGTTCTGAGCTTGGTAAATTCATGAAGCAGGATGCTACCCTACTTTCACATAGTTCAAGTGAGGATCTCTCCTCTAACGGGATATGGACCACCGGTGGATTGTGTAGTCCTAGCCGACTGAGCACAAGGAGGGCCATGACTCAGAATATGTCCGAGTTGCCCACTCCCATTCCACAGCAACTGGTATCCCGACTCTCAGGACCACTCACTAGGCTACTCAGCCGTTGTCTATGGTTCACGAACTAGGACGTGATTACAGTAACCCACAAACATGAACTTTTTATATATCATCGAAAATGACAAAACTGTTATGTTCTGATAATATGTAAGAATGGTTTCATGACAACGTTGTAGATGAATTGCTCGCCAAATTTCAAAAGTTTGAAGAGGGTTTGAGCAATAAAGCTCTGCAAAGTATTTGTCGTCTTCAGATTAATGCCACTAAATTTGATCCATTAAATTCAGGTAGACAATATATCAAACTTCCAAAAGCCATTGCAGATAGAAAAGCTGTTATCAATATTCAGAATAATGATGGCTATTGCTTTCTATGTTGTATCGCAATGGCATTAAAACCAGCAACAAATAATCCATCAAGAACTTCATGGTATAAAGATATGTTTATTGAGTTCCAACATACGTTAAATTTTGACGGTGTTTCTTTTCCACTGGACTTAACAAACATTTCCAAATTTTGAGAAAAACAATCCTAATTTCTCATTTTTTGTGTATGGTGTAAATGGAGAGAGTATTGTAGGACCACTTCATACAGCTTCTTCTCCAAAACAATACCATATTCATCTTTTGTATGTTTGCAATGAAAACACAAGCCACTACTGTCTTATAACAAAACTTTCATGTTTGTTAAGCTCGCAACTATCATCACACACAGAAAAGAAGTTTATATGTGACAGGTGCTTCAATACTTATCAACAGAAAGCAGATCAGCTACACACTTAGTTGATTGTACAACACACCCAGCCATAAAACTTGTTCTTCCAAATAGTGAAAATGCCGAAATGAAATTTGAGAATTATTATTGTCAGGAATCTGTACCATTTACTGTTTATGCAGATTTCGAATGTTTTACAGCACCTTTTCATCATTGCCAACCAGACTCGACAGAACCATATACTGACTATATACAGAAACATACACCGTTTTCTGTAGCATACAAAGTTGTTTGTTGATATGATTCGTCATTATAATTTTTTAAGATGTATTGTGGATAAAATGTACTGAATAGCTGTTAAATGAATATTGCAAGAGTCCGCACATCGCAATCATTTCCTTATATCACATCCAGTTCCAATTCAAATGTCATTGGATGATATGATTATGCATGAAGAAACAGATGAATGTCACAAATATTTGTTTATAGGTATGGGAGTTAGGGATTGGAATAACGTACCAAGAGAGATGTTCAATAAATTTCCAATTTCTTTGCGGCATTTAAGAAAAGGTTAGGAAACAACAGATAGGGAATGTGCCACCTGGGGGACTGCCCTTAATGCAGATCAGTAGTGATTGATTGATTGATATGAGGTAGAGTGTATTCTCCGTATTATTGCGTTTAAGCAGGATGCATGGCTTAAACGGTATATGGATTTAAATACAGAGCATCGTCAACCTGCTACATCAACATTTGAGAGTATGTTTTTCAAACTCAGGAATAACTCTATCTGTGGAAAAGTATGGAACATGTACGCAAACATAGCGACATTAATTTAATTAATCAATGGGATGGATGGTATGGGGCACGCAAGTACATCTCAAAACCAAATTTTAAATCCTAGCATGTCATTCATCGTGACCTTATTACTGTTGAATTGAAAATTTATTTAGGAATGGTCATTCTAGATTTCTCAAAACTAAAAATGTGTGATTTTCATTATGGATTTACAAAGCAGCAGTTTTCAGATTTTTCACTTTTGTATATGGATACAGATAGTTTTATTTATCATATTCGGAATACAACATTCACAATGTAATGCAAAACCATTCTGAATACTTCGACACTTGTTCCTTTTCACCATGTAATCAATTTGACATGAAGCCACTTAATAAGAAATTTATAGGTCTTATGAAAGATGAATGTGGTATGAATATTCTGACAGAGTTTATTGGTTCAGCACCAAAAACGTATGGACATGAGACAGAAAATTCACAATCTGTGAAAGAGGTGAAAGGCATACGTTCAAGTGTAATTAGTCATTTGCATGTTCAACACTATCGTTATGTACTAGCATCTAAAAATGCTGCTTTTTTTAGACTTATAAGAATACAATCATGCAGACATCATATTTTTACAGTTGAGCAGAATGAATGTTCATTAATTCCATTTGATAATAAACGTGTGTGGAATAGTGATTCTCTTATGAGTGTACCATGGGGGTACAACACAAATAGCTGTTTGTTATGCCATGATTTTTTAAATGTAAATAATATTCATAAAACGTTCATTATTGTAAATATAATAATTATGTGTAAGAAGGGGAAAGATTATCTACAACATGTTATTACATTGTCATTTATTTAAAATTCTTTTTTTTCTATATTCAAGAAGTAAAATATTATTCACATTTCAAAACCTAACATTATGTTTATTTAAAAACAATAATGAATATGTAAAACATTTTCAAAAAACTATATCATTTTTATATTTTTATAAAATCAGAAATAGTAATAATATTTGTTTGCAGTTTTCAAAAAATCACTAATAATAATGATGATAATGAAAAATACCAAAAATGCAATATTGTTTTATTTTTCAATAATGGATTAACTTGTGTGTATGTGTATGTTCAGTCTTCAGCCCTAAGGCTGGTTGGATCCTCAACAGCTCTGCCATCAGCTGTCATAGATGGCCTAGGCATTGCTGAAGAGGCGTACTAGGGAAATGAGGAGTGAGGTAGTAATATTCAAAAAATCACCAATAATGATGATAATAATGGTGATGAATAATACAAAACAAAAATGGTATACTGTTTTAATTTTACTATAATAGATTATCATCACACATCTGTTCCTCTTCCTTTGACCATTAATTTATGATTTAAAAAAAAACCTGTTATGAATGAGTAAATTTTCAAAAGGTAAAAAAGAAGTACCTTCTCCTTACCACGCCCTCCCCTTTCGTCTACTGCTCCCTCCTTTTCTTTTATCAAACGAAAAGGGTAAAAAGAAAAAAAAGGTAAGTAAAACTTATGCAACACATCTTAACAGGAGGTGAAAAGAACAAGAGTACAACACTGTATACCATGCTTTCCAGTATAATAACATAACGTAAGTATTCTGCACCAAAAAAGGTCGAAAAAAGGTAAAATTAACGAAAAATATTTGATTAATCCTCTTATCCGTTATTCTTTGCAAACTAGACTGGGAGATTGACATTAGTTAGCTCTTTAATTGTATTAATAACAAAATTATGATTTCTGGCAAGATAGTGTCGGGAAGGGCAGCCAGCCTTAAAAACTAGGATCCTCTGAGGATAGGCCCCCTCTAAGATGGTGTCATGTCAATAAGGGCAGCTAGCCTTAAAACTATAATCCTCTCTGGTTAGGCCCCTGGCTATGTCCCGTCAAGATAATAGCAGTAAGATTAGGTTCGTTCCCTTTTTCAAAAACTTCCGCGGCACACAAAAGCATGTGGCTAAGTCCCGTCAAGATAATACCAGTGAGGTTATGGGATCGATCACTTTTTCAAAATTCCACAGCAAAACCAAGTGCACCATGTCTGTCAAGATGACAGAAGTGAGGTTAGCCACATTAAAAAATTCTGCACCAAAACAGGTGCATGTGGTTAGGACCGGTCAAGAAAGCAGCTGTCATCTTGTCAGATGTTACTTATTTCAAATTCCATGCCCCACATAGTTAAGATGGCAGCAGTGAGGTTAGTGTCTGTCAAGATGGCAACAGTGAGGTTAGCCACTTTCACTTGTTCAACAAGTTTTCTGCGGAGTGCTGAACTCACCTATGAAATCTCCATTAGACGTCATGAACTGGTGGGACTAATGCTGATAAGATTGAAACTCTGTTGGAATCTACTCATTACTCTACCTGATCTGGATCGGCAGTCAGTTGCTGAGTCAGTGACCCTTGTCATTAACTCTAATGAGGAATTAAAAGAAGTGGTAAATTAATTTGGTGACATTATGCCCTAATTGGCTCAACTCATAAGGATTAAAGTTAGAACTGAACACTACCTGAACCGAATGAAGGACGTTGAATCTTGATTTCGATCTTCGTCGAGAGACTTCTGAATTGTTAACTAAAGCTATTGCTTTGTCTTGTGATGTATATAGTATGGAGATGTATGTAGGTGTCCAAACTCTTACCCTGACCCATTTGGAATCCAGGCAAATAGGGTCGAGTCTGTTAATTTGTCCAACACTTGCCCTTCTGGCAATTTGTCACCCCAATATGAAAGTACATGTTCGGGATGTCTGCAACATAACTCCACATTACAGCAATGATGTTTGGCTCAACAAATGGCATAGGGTTACGAGAAGGGGGAAGAGGGCAGGGTGAACAAGCAAAATATTCCAACGTGTATCAAATTCAGAAATAAACTTAACCAGAAACAAGCAGACAATTAGGGAAGCAAGCTGAAAAGCCAGCCCGTTTAAGAAAAGGAATTGGTTCCCCAGGAAAATGTAGAGTCTAAGCTACTATATAATAACGCCTGAATTTGCCAGAGTTCGACTGCACAGTTCGGTGATCAAACATTGTCAAAGACAAGTGTGTTTGCCTGGCTTAAAATATTCAAGGAAGGATGAGAACATGTGGAAAATCAGCAACACAATCGCTGTCCTTGGACCAGCATTACAGACAAAAACATTCGTACGGTTAAAGACATTATTGACGACGATCCACAGGCGAGTGTATCAGAAATTGCAGAACAAGTTGGAATCAGTTATGGGAGCTGTCAAGCAATCATCACAAATGACCTATAATTCCGTAAAGTGTGTTCTAGATGGGTCCCTCGCCTTTTGACCGAAAATCGGAAGTTGAGACGCTTGGAGGCCTGTAAGAGGCCTAAAGCAATGTTTGCAGAAGAAGGTGATGCATTTTTGAGTCGGATTGTCACCTGCAATGGAACATGGGTCCACCACTACACTCCTGAATCCAAACAAGCCAATAAGGAGTGGCGGAGGAGAGGGGACGCAGCACCAGGGAAAGCCAAAACCCGACTGTCAGCTGGCAAGGTTCGTGCAACAGATTTTTTTTCGATCGGCGAGGCATTTTGCTTATTGATTTTTTTGCATCAGCTATGTACAATCAATGCTGCTTACTACTGCGAGGTGTTGAACAAGGCGATGGTTGCATATTTTCCCAAAAGACGAGACCAACCGATTCGACAGGTCATTCTCTTCCACGACAATGTGGGGACCCATACTGAAGCTCTAATTGTCTCCAAGCTACAGGAAATACACTGGATGACACTTGATCATCCTCCTTACAGTCTGGACTTATGGCCCTGCAATTTCCATTTCTTCAGACCGCTTAAAGAAGCTCTAAGAGGGCAAAAATTTGAAGATAACGAGAGTGTGGAAAACTTTGTGTGCAAGTGGCTGGTGACACGACCCTGTTCTTTTTATGATGAGGGCATCAAAAAACTGCCCATATGCTGGGACAAATGCATTTCCAAAGCAGGAAACTATGTGGAAAAATAAATTGTAATTGCCGTGTGTTTTTCAATAAATGAATTTAAGCAAGAAAAAAATCCTATTTTTGATCGCCCCTTGTAATTGCTAAGCATACTCATTTGGATGATGAAACTATTCCTCATCTCATTGATTCAGAGGATGAATTAGATGACAGTTCTTTGGACGGAGAGGATAACAAATCAAAAATCAAAATCTCTTTATTTACAAATGAGGTGTCTACCTCGGTGGCAAATGGTACACTAAAATACATTATTGTCAAGCACTAAATATTAAATTAACAAGAGAAGAAAATTTTCCTATAATACAATATTATACAATTTACGCTAACAATCTTTTCTATTAAACACACAGCTCATCTTTAATAAATTTATATTGTTTACAAAATTCTACTTATAATATCTCCTGTACTACTTACAAATGTAGTCAACTGATATACAGTATGTGGAATTACTTCAAATGATACTATACAATTGGTATAAGATTAATATTTACATTGCATTTATTTATTTACTATTTTTTTTTTTACCCGTTCTGGATCCTAAGTAGCATAACGACCTGCTGCGTCTTAACCAGAGCCCCTTTTGCCACCACTTTTCAGAGTTCCTGAAGGGCCTTCACAGCTACCGTAGCGGTCCCAGGGCCCTCGAAGTCCCCACTGTACTTCACCCCTACAGGCAGTCCCCTACTTTGGCTGTCCAAACTCCTTAGACCAGGGGATGGAATTAATTTATTCACACACATTTTTTTTAATTTACAATAACCTGCACTGGTCGAATGCCCTCTAACACTTCATTTTTTTTCTCTGTTGCTGTTTATTCTCTTCTTGAATATCTGTACAGATTTTGGAAAAGGATCAAACACTACCCCTGGTAAACTGTTCCACTCCTTCACACACTTACAAATGAATGAAAATTTACCCCAATTACTTCTGCTAAAATTCCTTCTAATTTTATATTTGTGGTCAGTCCTGCCGATATAATTATTTTCCAACTGAAGCCTCTCACGGATATCTCCCCATGCTTCTTCTCCTGTATAGGCTCTATATAATCCTATAAGTCTAGTTTTCTCCCTTCTCTTACTTAAAGTTTCCCACCCAAGTTCCTTTAACATTTCTGATACACTACTCTTTCTCCTGAAATCCCCTGTTACAAATCTTGCTGCTTTCCTCTGCACACTATCTATTTCTTTTATTAGGTATTCTTGGTGAGGATCCCAAACACCGTTTGCATATGCCAATAATGGACGAACCATACTCAAGTAACTTTTTTCTTTTAATTCTTTGTTGCATCCTTTAAGTAGCCTCATTATGACATGTAACGATCTGTATGCTTTCCCAACAATGTTATCAATATGACCCTCCAGTGCAAATTACTTTCAAATCTCACACCTAAGTATTTGCACTTGCCATCTTTTGGGATAACTACCTCATCCAAAGTATATTCAAATTCAGTTTTAAAGCTCCTGTTTGTAAAAGTTGTAACAGTTGATTTGCCTCCATTAACCTTCATATTATTTTCTTCAACCCATTGTTGGATACTTTCAAGGTCCCTTTGTAATTCTGAACAATCCTCAATGTTGTTTATTTCCCTATAAACAATTATGTCATCTGCATACAATCTTATTTTTGATGTTATATTGTTCCCTAAACCATTTGCGTATATTAAGAAAAGTAACGGACCGATTATACTACCCTGTGCAATTCCCTTCCAAACTTTCTCTTCCTGAGATACATTATTTCCTACTTTGACTTTCTGAACCCTTGAATTGAGAAATGTTTTTATCTAACGTGTAACCCTTACATCCAATCCTATTCCCTCCAATTTCTTTAATAATATTCCATGTTCCACTCTATCAAAGGCTTTGGAAAGATCTATGGCTATGCAATCTAACTGACCTCCTGAATCCAACTGATCTGATATGTCCTGCTGAAATCCCACCAGTTGTGCCTCACAAGAAAATTTCTTTCTAAATCCATACTGGCACCTCATGAACCAATTTTTATCATCACATATCCCTCTGATGTACTTTGATATTAAACTTTCCAGTATTTTACAAATACTGGTCAGGCTGATTGGTCTGTAGTTCTCTGGTTTCCTTTTATCACCCTTTCCTTTATAAATTGGTATTATTATAGATTCCTTCCATTCCTTTGGTATTACACTATTATTTATGACATAGTCAAAGAGAAATTTTAAATAAGGCACTATGTACCACCCCATTGTCTTTAATACCTCCCCAGTAATTTGATCACTTCCTGCTGCTTTTCCTTGCTGAAGCAGTTGGATTTCTCTGAAAATATCTTCGTTTGTGAATGAGAAGCTTCTTGTTTCCCTCTGTCTCTCTCCCTCTCTACCTTCTCTATTGGTTTCCAACTCTTGACAATCATCTACTGAATCTCTAAATTCCCTACTAAATAGGTTTGCTTTCTCAGTATCTGTTAAATAGTGTTCACCCCCTTCTCCCACCATTGTAGGAATTTGGATTCCTTTTCCTTTTTGATTACTGATATATGAATACAGCTTTTTCCATTTCCCTTTGTGGTCATTACCCTCTTGAAGTATGCCATTCATATAATTCTCTTTTGCTTCCTTTTTCACTCTATTCAGTTCCCTCAGTAGCTGTTTTCTAGTTTCTCTACTCTCCCTATCCTCTTTGATTTTCCTGTTTACTATTCTACATTTTCTTTTTAATTTTCTTATTTCCCTTGTATAATAAACAGGGTCTGAGGTCATTTTACCCTTCTTAACAGGTACAAATCTCTTCTATCCTTCCCAAATTATTCCTTTAAATTTAGCCCAAAGTGTATCCACGTTACTCCCTTCACTTATCCAACAACTGAATTGTGATTTAAGGTAAGTCCCAAATTCATCAACTTTAGTTTTTCTGTACAATTTCTTGTCTTGTGTAACCCTCTTATTAAGCCTTTTTAGTATGAGTCCTACATCCATTATTACAGCCTTATGGTCTCCTATTCCTTCAATTACCTCAGTTTTATCAACAATTTCCCATGGTTTAACCAAGAATACATCTAGTAAGTTATTGAGACGAGTCGGTTCTTGTACTACTTGTGTAAATCCTCCCTCTCAAATTAACTTATTTGCCAGTTTCTGTTCATGGGCTTCACTTGCAGCTCCATTCCATTCAACTTCAGGCAAATTTAGATCTCCCCCAATTATTACCATATCATTATTATTGTTTTTACGAGTATAATCTATTATTTTCTCAAAGATTTCCATGTCTCTTTCCTCTCTTCCAGGCCTATAATTCCCACCTCCTTTATATTATCACAAACTAATTTTATCCCTAATATTTCATCCCTTTCATCGGTAAACCATTCATGTGAACAGTAAGTTTCCTTCACCAGAATAAACACCCCCCCTCCCTTTTTATCTCCTTGGTCTCTACGATAGACTGTGTACCCTTCTGGAAATACTTCTCTATTACCCGCCCCTTCTTTCAACCACGATTCCACTTCTATCACCACATCAGTCTCATAAGATTCCATCAATGTACCGAATTTTAATTGTTTATTTACTACACTTTGACAGTTTACCAAGAGCAATCTCAGACCCCCTTCCTCCCTAAAACTTGACTGTTGCAATTGGGTAACTTGAAATTCCTTACTATCCTGAGTTTCTTTTTCTAGTTGACTGAGCCAGCTTGAAGTACAGCTGGCTCTTTCTACTAGTTTTCCTGGTCAGTATTATAACTCATGGGAGTTGCCTGTTTTACAGTACATATCTTAAGATTCATAAAATCTAGAACAATATTTGCTATCTTTCGTTTACCTGAATTGTTTAGATGGAGGCTATGTTTTGTATAACAGTATCTCTCAAAACTGCTGCATTCATTAACCTGAGTATTCCAAAAATGTTTACAAATTTTAACAATATCTGTATTGACCTTGTCCACTTCAATGTTCACACACGAGTCTCTACTCAAATCATGCCTGTGGGTCACATTCACTACAAAAACGTTAGTGTGGGTCAGCTTCCCTTGTGTATGTTTAAGTTGTGATCTTACATTCTTGGCGTCGTCGTGAGCTACGTCGTTCGTCCCACCGATGATAAGCACTGCAACGCCGCTCCCGAAGTTCCTAGTTGCTGCTTCTACGTTTTCCACAACACTGCTGATAGAAGCTCCTGGATATATTTCTCCGGTTGCTGCTATATTCTCGTCGTTAATCACTCCCGCAATTCCCCTTCCTTGGCTATCACCAAACACAGCTACCTTAGCTGATTTAGGCCTAACTGGGTCTTGAATCTGAATTCTAGGCCTAAATTTTAAACTCGGCACGGCAACGGCAGCGGATCGCGATGATTTGGTTTCACGCGCGCGATCACTTTCTTCCAGAATTAAATTATTTAGGGCAGAAAACCTATTTCTGATGTTTATTTCCGGAAATTCAGTTGTAGATTTCTTCTTAGCCGGCCATCCACGAACTACTTGACACCACGTGCTCGAGTTTGTTACTTGTACCGGTATATCACTCGAAGAATGGTCAGTCCCAAATTCTAGCGATCGCAGTCATTCTTTTAATTCCAGATTTTCAACTTGAAGAGTCTCATTATCCTTTTTTAGAATGTTTATAATTTCTAATGCACTTTTATATTCCTCATCGACTGTTTTCGGTGCTTCGTCAACGTCGTCCCCAACAACAACATTCCGAAAACACTGCTCACAAATCCAGTCAATATTTTCATTAGTTTTTACGTCTCTAGGGAAATTTCCGCACTTATAATGCCACCATCGATCACATGAATCACACAACATTCCATTTTTCACTAATCTTCGACATTTTCCGCACTTTTCGTCACATTTTATGGTTAATTTACTCGGAGAATGAAACACCACGTCGTCATTACTGGGCGCCATTTTGAAAAAACTCACAGTGAGCTTTAATCTGTACCATGACAAAATAGAAAGACTCATGGAAGAAAAATTATTTTTGTAACATCGTGTACAGTACAGTATTTTACTTTTATTTTTCACTACATTTCTTACTATATAGTTATAAGAAAAATTCATATAGTGTGATAATAATGTACCAACAGTGGCATTGTTTTATTGGTTGTTACTTAGAGTCAGATGTAGTATCATAATGTAGTTGCAAGAAGTCAAATCAAATATTGAATTATGGTTTGAATTATCAAATGCAAATCAAAAGAAACCATATTTCCTTTTGCAAAAATCAAATGATTACAAATATTGTATCTCAGTCATGGCCATCCATCAATGGCTGCTAATTTCATATTGCCACCAATTGTAAGACATTGATCCCTACTGTACATCTCAGACTGCACAGTTGCTACCATCACACATTTTGTGACGCTAACTTCCGCAACACAAATTTTCAGATGACCACCAGCCATAAGACACATTTATGTCAAAATGGGCAGGAATAGATAACCCGTCTTCCAGGAAGGCACGCACGCATAATGGGCGGGACAAGCTCCTTTGTTATTCGCGGAAGAGTAATGGGCCTTTCGAGGTAACTCGTCACCCACATCATGATAATGGGCGTGACAAATTAACTCGTTTTGAGTCAAAACCTATTCCCCGCTACGAATGTTCATTTCTCGGTGGAAATTCTGCGGTTAAGAAGTTAATATAGACAGCTGCAATAAGGAAATGTAATACCTCTATGCTTGCAAAAGGAAGGGATTTGGTTAAGAACATAAACAGAAGACATTCCAATTGTTCAAATCTAAGTTTGTCATTCAGCATTATATCTGAATACAGTTAGGTAACTGATAAGTGATGTCAGATGTGTAGTCTTTTTAAATCTCTGTCTTTCTCATCATTTATATAAATGTGTCAACAGTAATACTGAATTGGCCATATTGTATAAGTATCACAATGGTGAGGGCATCTCCTTTCCATCTAATGCTGCTAGGATGTTGCGAGCCGCTAAATCAGCCATAGCTAAACGACTTCTCACAGTTGCACTTCCTATGTGTGGTGTCAAAACTGAAACAAGAAAGATAGAATTAAGATTGTAATGTTGACATTATCATCTGTAGCAATGAAGAAATGAATATTGCTTAGCGAACAACGGAAGCCACAGAAGGATCGACATCACTGCTTTCAAGAATAAGAAGAAAGGTTACATCATCGACCCCACAATTCGCTTTGAAAGCCATAAGTCACAGCCCTCAGATGTTAACCTTGAGAAGAGGAATATTTACTTACCAACAATTCCTTACTACAGGGAGAAATACCAGTTAGAGGAAATCGACATAGTAGGTCTGATGATTGGAGCTAGGGGAACGATTCCCATTTTTGCCGCTAATTTCTGGAAACAGATGTCTCTGCCAGTTACAACGTTACGGGAGATTGCCATCATAGCCTTAAGGGGTTCACTGATAATTCTAAGAAATCACTGCTACAATTAGGTTACCTTCAACATTTCCCAAGTACAGTATATCTATTTCTCTTCTAAAATTAAATGTAGAAGTATACTTTGTCACAAGGCAGCCTCTGCATGAGAGGAACTATTTCGTAAAATAAAATATGTGTGACTTGTCATGGCCTTAACTAAGAATGAATTAATTACAATAGGCTAAAGAGGAAGTACAACTAGGCAACCATCCTGTATATAAGAGAGTATTCATTACAGTAATAATTTATTAATACATGCAGTTAGTTTTTTATTATACAAACTAAAAATAATCCAACTAAGAATATTTTACAAAATTAAGTAGGTATCTACAGCTATCCCTTGGAATCTGGAAAGGAAAATCCGCGAGGCTATCAAAATCAAGAAACATCCGAACAACATAAATTTAGAAGAAGGATATAAAATCAGTAATTCTTGGATGCCTATCATTCATAGTTTAAGACATACAGACCACAACATAAACACACGGGCCGCAACCCCATTACATAACAGCGCGGGCAAGTCCCCACTACCTGGCTGTGACGCATACTTTCCAGAATTCTCGCGAGACAGCCAGGGCTTACGTCAGCCAGAAAGGCTAGGATATAAAAGGCCAAGATCAAGGCCACTCTATTAGTGTAATTTCTGCCTGGGAGACTGATTACCTCGGATCGAGTAGGGGTATTTCAGTCGCCTTGACAAAGAATACTGCAATGTATTCGAAACGTCGGCAAACTGTACGTGATGTGCGTACAAGTACAACACGGTTCAACCCGGAAATTAAATTAAATCTTCACACCGTGGAAGCTTCACTTCTAAGACACTTCTAAGATATATATTAAAAGAGTTTACTAAAAACAGCTTTGGCAAATCCGTCCACCCATTCTCCTGGACCAATTTGCTTCATTTTTGTTGTATTCTCTCTAGAATTACCTGCCAGTAAATCATGAGACATTGATAGATCTCTAAGTTCAGCCAGCTTTGAGTAATAATAAAGAAAAATCATTAAATGTGACATGGACATGTCATTATGTTCTTTCTCCTCCTCTCCAAGGTTTTCGACGTGGCCTGAATGGCGTAGAAAATGTGTCAAATAAACTCTGCCTTTGCAGTATCATTTTCAAACTCTGTTTCTTGGTACTTCAAGTTTCACTTTTCCACTACTACTCTGTGTTGGCGCTCTAGTGAGCGAGGAACTTAACTAATGAAGGCACCTTGTACGTGCTGATATCTACTCAGAAACTTTGTACTACGATGCTCCGCCCCTCGACCAATGAGAGCTCGTCCTGAGAAACAAGGTTGATTGCCGATTCTTGTGATGGGTGAGAGCATTATTACTGCGAGGGAAGTGGAGACAGATGCATCCGCGCTCGTTGTCTTTCTGGTGTGAGCGAGTTTCCCAAGCCGATATGGACGTGACTTGAAGAAAAGTGTAAGAGGGCTTCTCCCTTCGCCCACATTATGTTTTGGATATTTCTATCAATGCAGGAGCTGCTCTAATTTGTATACTTAATATGACTGTTTGCTTGGCTTCTTCATCCAGTAAGTAAGTTTTTAAAAATGGCGTCTCTGCGTCTTCTCAGTTCAGTGAAGATTTTTGGCATTGGTAAGAATCTAATTCTCTTCAGCTTCGATCAATTTGAGTATCGGTTATGCAGTAATTGTGGACTCTAAATTTCTGAGAAAGGAAGTTCTCGGCTCTTTAAAATAAAAATCAAATATTATTATCATCATGTTATAATGTAACTTTTCGTGTGGTTGATAAAAGGAGAATAATTTAAGATGTATCGGGGTGAAGTTTGAATACCTTATACTTATGTGGAAAATCTTTGATACACCTTGTAAAATCTAAATTTTACTACCTTATCAAGACACCCCTAGTGAGTCAGTTTTAACCATTTGAGTTCTAACCAACGGGACAGTACTTTATTTAATCTTTCTATGTCTTGTTTAATTATTTTGCTTGTGTTCTTGGTTCCTTGGAATTACTTTTCTTTCCCATGTTTGTGCAGACTTCGGTTTCCGTGGTTACCTGTTCCCTTGTTTTTTTCATTGCGTTTGTTGGTTGCTATGCCAACGTGTTGTATTTGATGATTGTTAACTTTGAATGTAGACTTTTTTCCGGATCGTGGATGCTGTTGGTTTTATTTGCCAACTATTTCCGTCTTGAGGTGTTGATATTTAATTCTGTTTGATTTTTCTTATCTTTGGTGACCTTGTGGTCGCATTGGGGCAATTTTAACGGTTATATCTGGTTATTTTTCCCTTTTCTTCCGGGTATAATGTGTTGTGGTTATTTAATCTCCACTTCTTTTATTTAATCCCTTGGTGAGAACTCTGTGGTTCAAACAGGTTTTAAAAATTTGGTATATTGTGAACTGATACTAGTTTCAAAACTATCATTTTCTCTAGTATGTTGAGGCCTCACTTATTTATAAAAATTGTTTCCCTATTATTTTCTGGTGGTCGATCACCGTAGATTTTAATTCATATTTCACTTGATATCTTTGTACCGGGCGGTACACCTCCGCTCCGCTAATTCAAACATTGCGCCTGTTGAAACTCCTCTACTGGAGGAAGCCTGAACTTTAACTACAGTGTTAATTCTCAAGTTTCTCAGAAGATGTCCCTACTTGTAAATTTTGAAGTTTTCTGAACTGTGTTGTTTTCGATGTATTTTTGTTTTGCCTGTAGTAAGAAGTGTGGACATTCTCGTCTAGATGGCACTACTGAAGGACTACAATTATGCACCCTAGTGCGAAGTGAACGAACTGTGTTTTTGGAGAAATTTTGGGTTCATAAGTTTGTTCTTTGTTAAATTTCTTTCAGTCATTGTTTAAGTTGGCAATATTAACCCTTTCTTTCCGCCAGTTTTGAATTTGACCAATAAGGAATTTCTGTAATTAATCTTCCACCAATAAGGTGTTTCTTCTTCGTCTAGTGTAGTAGTTTTTGCCATTATCCAATAAAATGCTTGTGGGCGGGTGTTATCATTCACGAAACGCCTGGAACTTTCCACGAGGGTATATAAACTGCTGATTTTCGGGTCTCCGCGCCACTTCAGTAACATCTATCATTGTGTAAATTATGTAGCAGGGGGCGGGGAGCGCCTCGTTCTTCGGGCAGCAGTTCAACCACCAGGTAATGGCCTTTTAATAAATTCTTTTCTTGCTAGCTCAGCAGTTTAACTCTCGGGGCAGGTCCGAAGCCTTTTACCATGTAACTTTCCTCTAAAATGTAAAGACACTTGGTATCTATTCTATCTTTTTAAACTACAAATTGGGATAGAGAGTGCTTAACCCTCTCGAGCTCCCACTCATATTGCTTTGAGGTGAACTTATTTTCACAACCGTTCCTTCCCTTCCAATGTAATGTAAATCGTTTTCTCATATAAGTCACCTCTTTAGGATGGGATTAGCCCTTGCATTAACGGCCTAGTGCCAAGTAGGTTTTAAATAAAGTGTATTAGGAGTGCAAGGACGCTTTCTCTGAAGTTGGTATTTTGGAGGCCATGTAATTGACCTGTTTCTTTACTTAATAGGCCTCAGTAGGTTGGGTATTTTTACCCCTGTTTTCATGTGCTTGGAGGACAGCTTGAAAGTCGAATTTGGTGTGGCCTTTGATAGGCTTGAACTTTGAGAGCGTGTTGCTCATTCTTAAAATTTGGTTTCTGTGCGCCTCGAGCAGGCTTTTCTGAGTAATAGGGAGCGAGTGCTCCTGGGCATGATTGGGGCTTTCGGCCCCTTTGTTAAACCTTATGTATAAGTAAAGTTGGGCTCATTGCTCAAGAATTATGTGTCTGGCTCTCGGAGCCCAAATCCTGTAACACTGTAGTTGTACATTCTCGATTGGTTGCTTTGCTACTATGTACCTGCCACTCTTGTTATTTCTTGATTTTGCAAAGAAAATATAACCTTGTTAAATTTTATCTTAACTTTAATTTCGTAAGTTGAGACCCGTTCACCCCAGCACCTTCTTTCACCTCTGCTAATCCACCAAACCACGGTAACAAGTGGTAGCAGAGCGTGGTTGAATGGGTCTCAAATTAGCCCCTTTTGACGGCTAAATATTGCTTGGCTCTTGAACTCTAACAATTTTCTTTGTCGCTGGACTTTTCCTTTTCTTTGTTCAAAATTGTTAAATTTTTGTCATCATGCCCGGCCCTCGCGATGTCCTCCATCTCAACTATTTGCGCAAGGAGGAGTTGATCTATGAATTAACTATTAGAAACGTGCAATCTGGAGGCACGGTTGCGGTAGACACCAATAAGCTTAGAGAGTCCCTTGATTTGCCGATTTCCATTCCAACCTTGGGAGAGAAAGAAATTGACGAGTCTCTCTCCACGATCACTGACAATACTACTGAGCTGGCATCTGTAATTACCTTTTTTGAAGAAAATGACCCGTCGCCTAATCAAATTAAACGTGTGCAAGCTAGGCTATTTCATTTTTCTAATAGAGTTAACGATCTGTTGTCTCTAAAGTTGAATGACGTTCAGAGGAAGGAAGCTAGTGTGGTTCTTATTCAACTAAAAACCTTAAGAATGAAATAACTTCACTGGTAGTGTTAACAGAAAACTTCGAAATACCTCTAAGCAGCATGGCTAATGGATGAGGCAAACTACTGAACCCTGGTGACATAGTAGGTAGAGGTTTAAGTCGCTTTCTCGAAAGTCTTTCGGAATTGTCCAGTAAGGTTACCCAATTGTTAACTGGGGAAGTTCCTCCCAAAACCGACCAACCTGCTACGATAAACGTAGTTCAAGAGGAAGAGTCTTCCAAAGGAGAAAGAAATAGGAAAGCTGTTGGAGCGCAACAAATCTCTGCCCCATTAGATAACGAACCCGAGCGTCATACCCCGTTGAATAACGCACGTTCTGAATTAGCTTAAATTGGTGTTCTCTCAGACAAAATTGTTAGGGCAATAGCGGAACAGTCAACTATTGAAGACTTTCATGCACACCTTCTGGCAAATTTCATTCCTGCTCGTGCGAGGTCATCCCTGATTCAGAAGTACTATTATCGTGTACAGCGGTTGGATGAAAACTTGGCAGATTTCATCCAAGATAATAAGTTCTATACTAGGGTATTTGCTCTTCATTTTCCCGAAGACCAAATCGTTCACGCTATTGTGGAAGGTATTTCACCATCCTATAGGTCATATTTGTGTTTCGCGGCGTGCCCGCAAACCTTCGCTGAACTTGAAGCATTAGCTGTATCGGCCGAAGGAGTTAGATACGCCGATTCCTTGCGTGTCGCGAAAGAACCCCCTCCTTCTTTTAGTAATCCTCGGCCTCCACCTCGCCGACCAGTCACACCCCGTAAATGTTATGCTTGCGGGTCGCCTGACCATCTTCGCAATAAATGTCCATTGATCAAATCGAGTAGGACAAATAGTGGAGCAGGTTCATCACAAGGCTGTTTTAAGTGCGGCGCGTTTTCCCATATCGCCAAGAATTGCCCAAATTCAAATAGCGCCCCCTCCTGCTCGACTTCTGGTGCAACTTCCACCAATGCCAATAATAATAAGTGACTAGTGGCTTCGGCTGAGTCGGCGAACCCACCTTCCCGAGGCTCAGCCCCAAGTAAACATGTTGAAGGAATGGGGAAATGTCAGTCTTCTAATCTATCTTTTGAATGCCCCAAAGAATGTCTTAGGATTGCGGCGGATACCCCCGCACCTGTGCCCTTCCTCAAAATTGAATTAAATAATGAGCCTGTAACAGCTCTGTTAGACTCTGGCAGTGTTTGTTCTATCATTTCGGCTGAATGGTATTCGAAATTGAAATCTGTTTGTAGACTTCCTGACTATTGCTCATCGTCAGTTCAATATGTTTCAGCTAATTCATCTCCATTAGAAATTTTAGGCTCTTTAAATGTCAAAATTCGTATTTTTAGATTTACTTGGAAAGTTAAATTGTTTGTGGCCAAGCACTTGTATTGCCCCATTATATTGGGAGCTGACTTCATTTCTCACACCGGTCTAGTGCTCGACCTTCAGAGTAAGTCGTGCACATTCAAATTTGCTTCCAATTGTAAAATCCCCTTGTTAAAGTGTAATTCTGTATCATGTTCCTCTATCTCGCCTACCCAGGATGAGATGTTGTTAGACCTTAGACATCTACCTGAGGAGCAGGCTGATAGTATTCGTAAGTTGTGTCAGTCGTTTCCAGAGGTGTTCTCTGATACTCTTGGTGTTACTGACCTGATCGAATACAAAATTGAGGTCACGGATTCGATTCCTGTCTGTTTTCCACCTTATAGGCTATCTCCGCCTAAAATGATGGCATTGAAAGAAATCATCGATCAAATGTTAAAGGATGGTATTATTAGGCCCTCTAAGTCGGCGTATTCTTCGCCTATTTTTCTAGTCCCGAAACCCCAAGGAGGCTTCAGGCCTGTCATTGATTATAGGGCTCTCAATCGGAAGGTGGTGTTACAATTGGTGCCCCTTCCTGACCTTCATTCTAGTTTTTCATGGTTTCGTAAAGCTAAGTTCTTTACCATCTTGGATCTGAATCAGGCCTATAATCAAATTCCTCTGGCTGAAGAATCTAAACATCTTACAGCGTTTGCCACGGATTGGAACTTGTATGAATACAACCGCTTGCCTTTCGGGCTCCCCACGGGTGCAGCTGTGCTTACGAGGCTACTAGATAGGGTCTTCTCCGACATCAAATTTGAGTACTTGTACCACTATCTTGATGATGTCGTCGTCTTTTCGGAGACTTTTGAAGAACATCTAGATCATCTAAAGGAAGTTCTCAGTCGCCTTCGTAAGGCTGGGCTAACTGTGAAGTTGTCCAAGGTAGCTTTCGCTAAGCCTTCCATGTCATTCCTAGGGCATATTGTCTCGCCCGATGGTGTTGCTGTCGATCACTCTAGAACACAGGCCATCCGTGATTTTAAACCTCCCAAGGGCATCAAAGGTATTGCCAGGTTCATTGGTATGGTGAATTTCTTCAGGAAGTTTATCCCTAACTTCGCTAATAGAGCGGCGCCCTTGAACCTTCTTCCTAGGAAAGGCATAAAATTCGAGTGGGGGCCTTCGCAACAAGCCGCTTTTGAAGACCTGAAATTAGCTCTCTGTAATGCCCCTGTCCTTGCTATGCCAGATTTCTCGAAGAAATTCATCGTCCAAACCGACGCGTCGTCGTCGGCGGTAGCTGCAGTCCTTCTTCAAGAGACTGAACTAGGGAGGCGACCCATCGCCTATGCATCTAGGACTCTATCGGCTCAAGAAGCCAAGTATTCCATCTATGAGCTCGAAGGTTTGGCAGTCTTATTTGCCTTAGAAAAGTTCCGTCTCTATCTGGAACATGTCAAATTCGACCTGGAGACTGATAATCAAGCCTTAAGCTGGGTCTTAGTTAGGCCGCGTCGTACTGGTCGTCTAGCCCGTTGGGCCATCCGAATTTCTGCCTTCCAATTTGACGTTAGGCATATCAGATGTACTGAAAATGTTGTCGCAGACGGACTCAGCCGTATGTTTTCCAATGACGTCGCGACCCATGAATCGGTCGATAGTTCATCACCTCCCGAGTCCATGCTATCTGAGGTTAATGCCATCTTAACAGATGCCCCCATGCTCTTTAGGGATATTGAGAAATATCAACGTGAAGATCCGACGCTGGCTCCGATCATGGAAACCCTTTCTTCTGGGGAACATGTTGTTCCTTATGTCTTGAGGAATGGTGTTCTATGTTGCCCTTCGAGGCATGATAAGATGATGAAAGTTGTCGTTCCAGCTGTTCTTGTACCTATGATCTTCAAGTACTATCATGAGACCCCATTAGGGGGGCATCTAGGCATCTTTAAAACTCGTGAAAAGATTCGTTTAAGGTTCATCTGGAAAGGTATGGACGGTGAAATCCGTGAACTAGTAAAGGCTTGTAAATCTTGTTTGCTTAGTAAACCAACCATGTCCATCAAGGTAGGCCTTTTGTCTTCTCATCAAGCGTCGCGCCCAATGGAACGCCTGTATATCGATTATGTAGGACCCTTCCCCCAGTCAAAGGGAAATGCCAACAAGTTCATCTTTGTATGTGTAGATGGTTTTACTAGATTTTCTTGGTTATTCCCGACTAAGCTGGCTACCGCTCAGTCCACCATTACTTGTTTAAATTCTATCTTTGCTTCTTTTGGTCCGTGTCAATATATTGTGTCTGATAATGCTAAGGCTTTCACATCTAATCTATTTCGTAAATTCTGTTTTGACCTGTCCATCTCTCATGTGACAACTTCTGCTTATTATCCTCAACCATCTCTAGCTGAACGGGTTAATTGTAATCTGAGGTCCGCGCTGATTGCCTATCATCATGAAGATCATTCTAGGTGGGACACGTCCCTGCATTGGTTAGCTTTTGCTTTGAATTCGGCGGTTCATGAATCTCATAAGTTTACTCCAGCTTCTTTGATGTTCAAGTTTGTTCCCAACATGCCGCTCTCTAACCTCTGGTCTCTGAGTGACTTTCTACCTGAGACAATAGATCCTGATAATATTAAAGATCTTTGGAAGAAGGCTAAGGCCAATCTTAAAGTGTCTCATGAAAAAGTTAGGGAAAGATATGATCGTGGACGGAGACCCACCAATTTGAAGGTAGGTGACCAGGTGATGGTCAAAAATTTTGTTCCCGCTGGCAAGCTTGCCCCCAGATTTCATGGGCTGTGTATTATTCTCGATTTCCTTACACCCGTTACCTTATTGCTAAGCAATCCAGCCACCGAGAGGATATTTAGGGTTCACCTGTCGCAGGTGAAACCTGTGTAGCTTCCGCGCTAACGTAGCTGATTTTATATTTGCTTTAACATTTTTGAAAGTATTCGGAAGGTTATATTTTTGGGGGGGTTTCATTTTGAGGCCTTCTGCCCTGGGAATCTAGCTCTTTGTACTTTAGCATGTATTGTGAAACCTTCCCCGACCAGTTAAACTGCCATCCTGTCCTTACCATGGCCATTACCACGCTCCCGTCTCCTGCTCAACAACACACAGTGGTTATTCAAATGAAATAAATATTTCTACGCCACTGGCCCCTCAGTTCCACCACAATGAATGTACCCTAAAATCATTCTGGTCCAACAACATTCTGCCGCCGAGATCTTAATGTTTCAGTGCCCCCGCAGCAGCGCGGCGCCGTACCGCCACTGAGGTGGGGTATGGGCCCGCCCCTCTCCAGTGAGGCCAACCAGTGTACGACGAGCCGGAGTCCTCCTCCCGGCCAAGGCTGATGTGCGGCGCACAATCTGCAACTTGCCCGCGACCTGTATGTTTGCCGCGGGCGCGGCGTGCTTCAACTCCACTTCTCCTCTCATAGTGCGGGCGAGCGGTATCTCAGGGTACTTGAGGGGTCCGAGCGGCCTCCTCTGGACACAAGCAGCGGCGGCTGGTCTGGCTGTCAAGCTTAATCAACATTCAATGTACTTAATCAGCTACATGGCAATTTCATACCTACAATTACTACGT
Organism: Anabrus simplex; assembly: GCF_040414725.1. Lineage (NCBI taxonomy): Eukaryota > Metazoa > Arthropoda > Insecta > Orthoptera > Tettigoniidae > Anabrus > Anabrus simplex. The sequence continues at coordinate 1,766,462,088 of NC_090265.1, read as the reverse complement.
TTTTGAATTCAACTGCAATATTTGGTGGACTTAGAAAATTTTTCTTCACTTTCAAGAATTAAAAGTTTTTCCTTCTGAATTCAACTTCTACAAGCACAAAGACATTACATCAACAATAACTACAAATAATTTTGAAACTGGATCCAATCATTTAAGAAAATTTGGTTGTAAATACTTCTGCAATTAATGTCCATATCAACATCATAACTTGGACTTTGTTTTCAAACAAATTTGATCTATCACCCCCTGGAGGGACTTTGGGGGGGGGGGGGGGGGGAGGTCTGTACCGGGCGGTACGCCTCCGCTCCGCTAATTCAAACATTGCGCCTGTTGAAACTCCTCTACTGGAGGAAGCCTGAACTTTAACTACAGTGTTAATTCTCAAGTTTCTCAGAAGATGTCCCTACTTGTAAATTTTGAAGTTTTCTGAACTGTGTTGTTTTCGATGTATTTTTGTTTTGCCTGTAGTAAGAAGTGTGGACATTCTCGTCTAGATGGCACTACTGAAGGACTACAATTATGCACCCTAGTGCGAAGTGAACGAACTGTGTTTTTGGAGAAATTTTGGGTTCATAAGTTTGTTCTTTGTTAAATTTCTTTCAGTCATTGTTTAAGTTGGCAATATTAACCCTTTCTTTCCGCCAGTTTTGAATTTGACCAATAAGGAATTTCTGTAATTAATCTTCCACCAATAAGGTGTTTCTTCTTCGTCTAGTGTAGTAGTTTTTGCCATTATCCAATAAAATGCTTGTGGGCGGGTGTTATCATTCACGAAACGCCTGGAACTTTCCACGAGGGTATATAAACTGCTGATTTTCGGGTCTCCGCGCCACTTCAGTAACATCTATCATTGTGTAAATTATGTAGCAGGGGGCAGGAAGCGCCTCGTTCTTCGGGCAGCAGTTCAACCACCAGGTAATGACCTTTTAATAACTTCTTTTCTTGCTAGCTCAGCAGTTTAACTCTCGGGGCAGGTCCGAAGCCTTTTACCATGTAACTTTCCTCTAAAATGTAAAGACACTTGGTATCTATTCTATCTTTTTAAACTACAAATTGGGATAGAGAGTGCTTAACCCTCTCGAGCTCCCACTCATATTGCTTTGAGGTGAACTTATTTTCACAACCGTTCCTTCCCTTCCAATGTAATGTAAATCGTTTTCTCATATAAATCAGCTCTTTAGGATGGGATTAGCCCTTGCATTAACGGCCTAGTGCCAAGTAGGTTTTAAATAAAGTGTATTAGGAGTGCAAGGACGCCTCCTCTCAAGTTGGTATTTTGGAGGCCATGTAATTGACCTGTTTCTTTACTTAATAGGCCTCAGTAGGTTGGGTATTTTTTACCCCTGTTTTCATGTGCTTGGAGGACAGCTTGAAAGTCGAATTTGGTGTGGCCTTTGATAGGCTTGAACTTTGAGAGCGTGTTGCTCTTTCTTAAAATTTGGTTTCTGTGTGCCTCGAGCAGGCTTTTCTGAGTAAGAGGGAGCGAGTGCGCCTGGGCATGATTGGGGTTTTCGGCCCCTTTGTTAAACCTTATGTATAAGTAAAGTTGGGCTCATTGCTCAAGAATTATGTGTCTGGCTCTCGGAGCCCAAATCCTGTAACACTGTAATTGTACATTCTCGATTGGTTGCTTTGCTACTATGTACCTGCCATTCTTATTATTTCTTGATTTTGCAAAGAAAATATAACCTTGTTAAATTTTATCTTAACTTTAATTTCGTAAGTTGAGACCCGTTCACCCCAGCACCTTCTTTCACCTCTGCTAATCCACCAAACCACGGTAACATGTTAATTTAAGTTAATCTTTTCCTTATTAATTTTCCTGCGTTGTTAATTTCTTCTTCCCTAACATTTTAATAGATTTAATTTAATCAATAAATCCTTTGCTTTAAATTCCCTTAGAATGTGTTGTTCTTTCTTTAATTAATTGATATCAGGTATGAATTTCTTTATACGGGTTCTAGGTAACATTTCTTCGCCTTTTATGGTAAGTTTCCTGTTCTTGTATTGTTATTTGGGTTGATTTGGTGACTCTGGTTACGCTTCCTGTTTGTACTTTTCAACTAGCTTATTTGTGTACCAGCTAGTTGACCCCTTTTACTGCCCTTAAGTTATTCTTATACGAGTCACCTCCATAGCTTGGGAATAGCCCCTGTTTCATCGGCCTAGTGCCCTTTAGGTTTTAAGAATTCATATCTAGGAGCGCAAGCATTCGCCTCCTCTCATTTTGTGTTTGGGCCATTTATTTAACTGTTGTTTCTTTTTACACGAATGCCCTATAGGTTGGGTACGAGATACCCCTGTTTCAATTTGTAAGTTGGGCCATGGAAGGCCAAAAGGTGTAAGATATATTTGGTGTTGCCTTGAGTAGGCTTGAGAACTGAGAGCACGTTAGCTCTTTTTCAAGTGTTGTAAAAGTGCCTATGGGAGGCCTGAGATTGTCATTGTTGGGGCAAGTGCTCCATGTATTGGAGGATTTCTGCCCTTTGAACAAATTTGTGCTCTTTGTAAAATTGAGCTGGGAACTCAAAAATTGTAAAACTAGGGGCTTGTAGCCCAAGAGAGTTAAAGTTCTGAAATCTTGAATTTTCCTAAGTCTTGTTTCTAAATTGCTGTATCATTGTTATCTCACTAAGTGAAAAGTTATTAAATTTGTTGTTTTTCAAAAATATAACCTTCAGTCAAGTTTTTAAATTCTTTTCTTGACATTGTAGTTAGACCCATTCATCCCGGCACCTTCTTTCACCTCTGCATTCCACGGGTAACCCCGTAACAATTTTTATTATTATTATTTTGACAAATCTAAGTTAAAATTCAATTATCCACTCACCATAATTTCTGTCCATAGAACAACTTTGTTTTAGCTACTCAATTAAATACATTTTTCTGAGCTTTATATTTGATCTTTAGCATGTTTCTATCCAGTATTTATGTACTAGTCAAGGCACTTACTGCCGTCATTTTGTTCTCTATCTGTTCTTCCCATCTGCCATTGCTGCTTACAACCTCCCCTAGGAATTGAGTTATTCTTTTCAACTTGTTCCACATCCTCCACTATTCACATTTACCATAACTCTGGTTTTCTGTGAATTAATTTTTAGAAACTACTCTTTACAATAACTGATCATCTCATTAATACTATTTTTCGTTTTTACAGGTGTTAATGTGAAAAATATTGTCCACAAAGATCAGACCCCTTCATATGGAGCAGCAACCTGTTCGGTATCAGATGAGAGCTGAATACAGGCAGCAGAAATAAAATTCTTCAGAAGTATGGTGCAGAAAACAAGAAGAGACAAAGCAAAGAATGCGTAAAAATGGAAGGAAATTAAGGTGTAAAAGTTAAGTGATAAAATAAGTGGAAGGTGGATTGGAACACAGTGTAGATGAGGAGTGGCAGACAATGGAAGAAAATGGAGAGGAACCATAGTTGCCACCAACCTGCCGTAGAGAATTTGTATGCTCTAGCAACATGTCACAGTACTAAGATACTTACCACAGTTCTTGAGCTTTAATAATGGGTGATCTGTTGGCAGAGGTTCTGGAACCATCACATCTAGACCTGCTGCATAAATCTTGCCTGATTCCAAAGCTCTAATTAAAGCTGGCTGGTCTATTAGACCTACAACATAGAAAACATAAGTATGAATGCAAGGAAGTAAAGTTATATTTATATCTACATACAACACTTTCCCTTGAAATGGCAGATGAGAAGGGCATAGTGTACAGTCAGACCTCATATAACTAAATTCAGGATAACGATAAACCTGCATTAACCAATATTTTTGTACAGTCCTGGCAAATTTCCTATCTTAATAACATTGTTATTCATTACAGCGATGAAGCAACTTCAGTAACATTGTCTTGTAGTGATATGTATCTTGGCCTTAAATGTTTCTTGGAAAGCAATAATCTGGTGCCTGAATATAGTGGCAAGTATGGGAATTTCTATGAATCGTTGAAAGCGTGAAGTATACAAGCCTTCCCAGTTACTCGTATTTTCTAGTGCATGGATGTAATGCAGATATGGCCTGTGTTCAATGTAAGTCAATAAGTTAGGAAAAACATTAACACTGTTTATTGATTTAGATGATGGAAAGAAGCAGACAACAGTTATGAAAAACATATGGCTGTGTTGGTAACATTTATAATTGCTGGGACAAATAGAACAAATACAGTATGTTCCAAATTCCCTTCAATGTGTTACAAAAAAACAATTCATTGCTTTGGAATCTTTGAGAACAGTACTTATTAAAGAGCTGATTCCAGGCCGCGATTTACAAATGGGCGGACTGGGCATTTGCCCAGGGCACCAGTTTTTGAGGGGCGGCGGCCGGCGGATCGAGTAATTATGGACTGCGTGAATTACGTCTTAAATTCATTTCCCTCAAATTACTTTTACATTCCACAAATTATTCCAATTATTTTATTAGACTATATAAAACACTTTAACCTATTCTAACTTTTAAACCTGAATTTAACCTATATATTTAAGTTTTATGAAGAAAACTTGTCTTATTTCTAAAATTATTTACTTACATACAAACTATCAAACCGAACCAACGGTTTTTTAAATAAAAATGAAAACAGCCTCATTCTTATTTGGCTGTTATCTTTGTTTGGCTTGATAAGTTTAATTATGAGAACTGTATTTGCATAATGTGCTGTTTTAAAACACATAATCTTGAAAACTGTAATATTTAATTTGTAAACAATTATTTTTTAGAGGAACAGGAAAACGGGCAGAGGGGCGGGGTGCTAAATATTGTTTGCCCAGGACGGTAACTACTTGAAATCGGGGCGTGGCTGATTCCTTAAATGGCATTGGGAGCCTTGTATTAATAGAGTGGGGGATTACTTTGAAGGAGATAAAGTTAACTAGGCTGCATTAATTTCATAAGGAGAAATGTTTTCTAATGTTGACCTCCTATGACAAATTACAGTATATATTGCAAATCTAACTTACAGATAGTTTGAAAGTACTTGCTAAATCTCTCACCTCCTCGACCAATGTTGACTATGATGGCATTCTTCTTCATTTTAGAAAATGCTGTATCATTGAACATATTTCTTGTTCCATCATTTAAGGGGCAAGCTATGATGACGAAGTCACTCTCTTTTAAAATGTCATCAAAGGATACAAACTGGGCTCCTATTTTAGCAGCTGAAAGAACAAAAATAAATTAATTAAAAGTTTAAGTCATACAATGACAGTACATTCTTATTAGCTAGTAAACCTTATTGGGTAGCAAGGATATTATCGAACAACACTGAACAAGACCACTACATTCTAAAGAACCTGGATTCTTCTTCTTTTTCTACCACTTTTCCCACACCTGTGGGGTCGCAGGTGTGAACTGTGTCGCACAGGTAGATTTGGCCCTAGTTTACAGGCGGATGCCCTTCCTGACGCCAAACATATACGGAGGGATTTAATCACTATTGTGTATTTCTGTGGTGGTTGGTAGTGTAGTGTGTTGTCTGAATATGTAGAGGAAAGTGTTGGGACAAACACAAACACCCAGTCCCCGGGCCAGAAGAATTAAAATCCCCGACCCAGCCAGGAATTTAACCCGGGACCCTGTGAACCGAAGGCCTCAATGCTGACCATTCAACCAATGAATCAGACCTAAAGAACCTGAAATAATTACTTAATTCAAAGCTTCAGAAAAAGTCAAATCAGAAATCAAAATCTCTTTGTTTGCAAATGAGGTGTCTACCTCAGTGGCAAATAGTACTCTAAAATATATTATTGTCAAGCACTAAATTTTAAATTAACAAGAGAAGAAAAATTTTTCCTAGAATACAATGTTATACAATTTATACTAACAATTTTTTTCTATTAAACTCACAGCTCATCCTTTATAAATTGATATTGTTTACAAAATTCTACTTATAATATCTCCTGTACTTACAAACATAGTCAACTCATATACAGTATTTGGAATTACTTCAAATAATACTATACAACTGGTATAAGATTAAAATTTATATTGCATTTATTTATTTATTTTTTACCCATTTGGAATCTAAGTAGCATAACGACCTGCTGCGTCTTAACCAGAGCCCCTTTTGCCACCACTTTTCAGAGTTCCTGAAGGGCCTTCACAGCTACCGCACCGGTCCCAGGGCCCTCGAAGTCCCCACTGTACTTCACCCCTACAGGCAGTCCCCTACTTCGGCTGTCCAAACTCCATAGACCAGGGGATGGAATTAATTTATTCACACACATTTTTTATTTACAATAACCTGCACTGGTCAAATGCCCTCTAACATTTCATTTATTTTCTCTGTTGCTGTTTATTCTCTTCTTGAATATCTGTACAGATTTTGGAAAAGGATCAAACACTACCCCTGGTAAACTGTTCCACTCCTTCATGCCCTTCCCAATGAAAACAAAATTTACCCCAGTCGCTTCTGCTAAAATTCCTTCTAATTTTATACTTGTGGTCAGTCTTGCTGATATAATTATTTTCCAACTGAAGCCTCTCATGGATTTCTCCCCATGCTTCTTCTCCTGTATAGGCTCTATATAATCCTATAAGTCTAGTTTTCTTCCTTCTCTTACTTAAAGTTTCCCACCCAAGTTCTTCTAACATTTCTGATACACTACTTTTTCTCCTGAAATCCCCTGTTACAAATCTTGCTGCTTTCCTCTGCACACTCCATAGACCACCATTGCATTTGATAGGGTGGATCATGGTTGACTACTGGCAAAAATGAGTGCAATTGGACTAGACAAAAGAGTGACTGAATAGGTTGCTATATTTCTAGAAAATAGATCACAGAGAATTAGAGTAGGTGAAGCTTTATCTGACCCTGTAATAATTAAGAGGGGAATTCCTCAAGGCAGTATTATCGGACCTTTATGTTTTCTTATATATATAAACTAGCAAGATACCCGTGCTTCGCTACGGTATTATACTGAAATTTATAATTGAATGCTTATTGTTTTATATATAATCCTCTGAATTTTGTGATCTGACTCATTTTCTGAGAGAATCCGCCAAAATTTGCGATCTGACAAGTTTTCTAATAGATTACGGCAAGTTTCCTCCCATTTTCAATCTTTCTTTCCAGCAATCGATTTCGTACTTCCCGGGCTAGGTCCAGGTATTCCACCCGGTCAGTTGGGTCACTAAATCTTTGCCATCTTTTCCTATAAGCATTTTTAATATGGATTAAATCCTTCAGAAGATCCGGCGTGGTGTCATCTTGGGTGCCTTGGCGGTACTGAACCCGCGGCCGGACTGCATTCTTAGTCATTACCCATCCAGGACCTGTTTCCAGCGCGGTCCGCACATTTGACGACGGTCCAGAACAATATTATTATTATTTCGCTACTTGGCGGTAAATTACATCTGCTGCCATTGTCATTGTTGACAATATGACCAGCACCATTGTCACGCATAAGCAAGTGTGCGGGATTTCTGTCGATAGGAATGACATACTTCCGTGCATTATTGACCTTATTATAGAGGTGAACAATAGGACGGTCAATCTCATTCCTATCGTTTATTTCAAATGTGTTTAAATTTTTATTTATATGCCAGGAGAACCTACTGTAATCTAAGAATGTTCTCCGAAGGAAAAGATGGCTGTTGAAAACAAACTCAGGAAAGATTAAAAATGATCGGTTTATGATCAGAATAAGTACATCGAAAATCTACAGCCTGTTTCCAGTCAATCGACCGGGTCAGGAATGGAATGAATAAAACCCCATCTAGCGGCGACAATAGGAATTGCGCCGGCTGCCGAAGCCTGTTGCACTCCTCCTGGGCAATGATTAATTAATGACAAATTAAATTAAATGATATTGGACAGTGTTGTTGGAATGAACGATGACAGGGAAAACCAGAGTACCCGGAGAAAAACCTGTCCTGCTCCGTTTTGTCCAGCACAAATGTCATGTGGAGTGACCGGGATTTGAACCACGGAACCCAGCTGTGAGAGGCCGGCGCACTGTCGCCTGAGCAACAGAGGCTCCTTATAAGTACATTATGAACAGTAAAATCAATTGGTCTCACCTCCTTTTACACCCCACCGCCATTAAGTTTATTTAACCAACCCCCCAAAAAATTTAAAGAAGGCATGTTTCTTTATGTTTAAAGGAGGTTCCAAACACCAATGTTCATGTCTATTACCTCCAGTTTTGAGATATAAGTATCCCTATTAAAAAATTCACTTTTTTTCACTCCCCCCCGCCCAAGTGAATTTTCCAGCAAAAAATACTTGTTGCTTTAACAGTAAAGGATCTTCTAAATACCAATTATCACGACTCTAACTTCTTCAGTTTATGATTTATATGTCCTTATGAAAGGAATTCAACTCCTTTTCACCCCCCCCAGGATGATTTCTCCCCCAAAACACGTTTTTCTTTGTTTTTAAAGGAGATCCAAATACCAATATTCACATCTGTAACAACTTTAGTTTTTATTGGATGTAAGTATTCTCATACAATTAAGTAATATATAACGATTAGCGATCCCATCTATCATATTGAGTGATTATATCGAGCCAAAGATCGATACCCATACAGCTGCTGGTGATCTGGCAACCCTGGTTAGATCTTTGAACGACAGAACATTAGGAGAGCTACAACTTTCTTCCAATAGGTGGCTAAGAGTTGCCCATAAGGTTCTGTATGAACTGCATGCAAAAATTCTCCCAACTTTTTGACTTTTGAAAGTTGGCATGTCTGATGAAATGTTCAAAATGCCCTTCGTTAGCATCGATACATGCATGCACCGGCTATCGTATTGAATACCAGATGTTCTGATGTATCATTGGACTACTGCATATTGTTACACCCTGGCATCAAGTGATCACTCTCATAGGTTTTGCCTCTATTCTATTTTAAAAAACAAAACAAACACACTCCTCTTTCTCTCTCGTACTTACCTGCTGGTTTCACGGAGTGGCCCGAATATAAAAGTCTACTAATTTCAAAGGCCTTCAGTCTCTTTGCTATCTCACAACCAATGTTTCCCAACCCCACGATGCCCACAGTTGAACCATAAAGATCATGTCCCAGCATCCATATAGGACTTACAGGTTCCCAGGCACCTCTAAAACATACACACATACACAATTAAGTAGAAGCAAAAATCCAGAATCATCAGCCTTGATTAAAAAGCAGTTTTCTAATTCAGTCAATTTTGTTTGCATATCTAGATTTAAAGATTACATATTCCACAATAAATCATTTAAATCAACTACACAAGTTAGGTAAACATTTTAGAGAAAATGATCCAGAATACTTTGTATACTGCTCAATAAAACAGTCTCAAATTATTGATTATGGTACAGGGAGAATAATTTAACCCTTAAATGAACAGCATTGCATATCATTCCCTCTCTGGCAAATTAATGAATGTACAAATTATCAAAAAATCAGGAGAGCTGAAAGAAGTTGTCATTACTCATGTCAAATCAATTTTTATATTTAATGATTGATTTTATGTGTTAGCCATACAGAACAAACTGCAGATGTGAGATTTTGTCAGAGGGTAGACATTATGTAAATAATCAAATCTAGACCAAAACCTCAGAACTGCAGGTTCCCTAGTTCGTCACCTTCGCTAGTTTGCCACAGTGGGGATGATATGTGAAAGGAAAATTTACTTGCTTTTAATATCTTACTAGCAAGATACCTGTGCTTCACTACAGTTTTGAACTGAAAGTTGTTATTCAAAGGTTTACATTTTGAAGTGTCCACTGTCAGCTGAGCCTGTGAAATACACCCTCAGTTTGTACCTCAAACGGTTTTGGGGGAATGATTATTTATTTTCTGATCTAACACTAATTTGAACCCCATACAGAAGAATGTGAATGTTTTAAACCCCATCTTATTTAACATCTATGATTTAAAAGCAACTAACCTGTGAAATTTTGATTTTATATGTCGAACAGTATTGGAGGAATGAATTTTTTTAAGGGGCAGATGTTTCTAAATATTTATTAACATCTAGGATACAGAAGACCACCCTTCATAAAAAAATTTAAGCTCATGCCTGAAACGGTTTTGGAAGAATGACTATTGTGTTTTTGAGTCAACCACCATCTAAACCCCTTAGGGAAGAAATATTTTGAAGTATACGATATTTTACACCTAGGACATAAAAGAAGGCCCTCCTCATAAAAGTACAACTTTTTCAAACAGTTTTGGAGGGATGAATAATTTTGTTTATGGAGCAGCTAACCTCATTTAACACTTTAGGGGTGGAAAGATTAAAAATATTTCCTATTTCACACCTAGGAATTAAAATATATACCTCTATTTGGAATTTTGTTTTCGTACGTTAAACAATTTCGGAGGAAGGAATGAATATACAATATTTGTCTTCGGATCTTTACTCCCATTTAATTCTTCGAGGGGTTAAATTTGTTTCACACGTTCTGTTATTTAACATCTATGATATCTATTGAAATGTTAACTTCGTAATTCAAACGGTTTCATGTAAATACATATTTCTGTCATTATTCCTCATCCCCCAATCAAAACCCCTTAGGGGTGTATTGTTTTTTAAGTCCACTTCTTATTTGTATCCTCATAGAAAGAATTAAATTCCTTTCACACCCCCCTTAAGCTGATTTCCCCCTCCTGCCATATATGTGTTTCTTTATTTTTTAAGAAGATTCCAAATACTGGTACCAATTTTCACATAAATTGCATACAAAAATCAAGTTTAAATACGGGTCTAAACATGAGAATAGTTACATGCAACCAATTTTCACATTGAAACATCCTTCGTTTTTGAGATATAAGTATCCTTGTACAAAGAATTCAACTCATATACCCACTCACCCTTAATTGGATTTTCCAAAAACAAAAGATTTTGTGTTTCTTTATTTTTAAAGAAATTCCAAATACAAATTTTCATGCCTGTAACATATTCAGTTTTTGATATATAACTATCCTCATAAAAATAATTCAACCCATTTTTCAATCTTTTTACAACACCCCGTAAGTGTTTTTCCAAAAACAAAAATATGTGTCACTTTATTTTTATAAAAGACTTGGAAAATACCCATGCTTCGCTATGGTATTATACTGAAATTTATAATTGAATGCTTATTGTTTTAGATATATAATCCACCGAAATCGCGATCTGACTCGTTTTCTAATAGATTACGGCAAGTTTCCTCCCATTTTTCAATCTTTCTTTCCAGCAATCGATTTCGTACTTCCCGGGCTAGGTCCAGGTATTCCACCCGGTCAGTTAGGTCCCTAAATCTTTGCTATCTTTTCCTATAAGCATTTTTAATATGGATCAAATCCTTCAGGAGATCCGGTGTGGTGTCGTCTTGGGTGCCTTGGCGGTACTGAACCCGCGGCCGGACTGCATTCTTAGTCATTACCCGGCCAGGACCCGTTTCCAGCACAGTTCGCACATTTGATGACGGTGCAGAACATTATTATTATTATTATTATTATTATTATTATTATTATTATTATTATTATTATTATTATTATTATTATTATTATTATTATTACAGATGTTCTGGACCCCACAGCAAGATGCAAGACCGCTACTTGGCGGTAAATTACATCTGCTGCCATTGTCATTGTTGACAATGTGACCAGCACCATTGTCTTGCGTAGGCAAGTGTGAGGGATTTCTGGCAATACGAATGACCTACTTCCATGCATTATTGACCTTATTATAGAGGCAAACAATTTGACGGCCAATCTCATTCCTATCGTTTATTTCAAATGTGTTTAAATTTTTATTTATATGCCAGGAGAATCTACTGTAATCTAGGAAACGCTCTCCGAAGGAAAAGATGGCTGTTGAAAACGAACCCAGGAAAGATAAAAAATGATCGGTTTATGATCAGGATAAGTACATCGAAAATCTACAGCCTGTTTCCAGTCATTCAACAGGGTCAGGAATGGAATGAATAAAGCCCCATTTAGCAGCGACAATACGAATTGTGCCGGCTGCCGAAGCACTCCTCTGGGGATGTGATCGATGAATGACAAATGAAATGAAATATTGAACAGTGTTGCTGGAATGAATGATGACAGGGAAAACCAGAGTATCTGGAGAAAAACCTGTCCCACCTCCATTTTGTCCAGCACGAATGTCACATGGAATGACCGGGATTTGAACCACGGAACCCAGCTGTGAGAGGCCGGCGCGCTGCCGCCTGAGCAACGGAGGCTCCTTATAAGTACATTATGAACAGTAAAATCAATTGGTCTTGCCTCCTTTTACACCCCACTGCCATTAAGATGTAGACACATTTTAAAAATTCACCCCCCTTTTCACCCCCCATTACTTGGATTTTCCAAAAATGAAAAAATACCTGTTTCTTTATTTTTTAAGTATATCCCAAATACCAATACCAATTTTTAGGTCTGTAATATCTTCAGGTTCTGAAATATAAGCAGCCCCATTAAAGGCATTCAACCCCTTTTTCACCTTTTTTCACCCTTTTTCACCCTTCCTATTGGGATTTTCCAAAAAAATACATGTTTCTTTATTTTTAAAAGGAGATTCTAAATACCAATTTTTACATCTATAAACTTTAAAAGTTTCGAGATATAGATACACTCATTTTAAAAATTCACCCCTTTTACCCCCCCCCCATTAATTGGATTTTCCAAAAACAAAAAATATGTGTTTCTTTATTTTTAAAGGAGATCCCAAACACCAATTTTCAGGTCTGTAATATCGTCAGTTTCTGAGATATAAGTATCCTCATTAAAGGCATTCAACCAATTCAACCAATTTTTCACCCCTTTTCACCCCTTCTATTGGAATTTTCCGAAAACAAAAAAATACACGTTTCTTTATTTTTAATGAAGATTCTAAATGCCAATTTTTACATCTGGTTTTTTTTGTTAAAAATGGAGCCATGTTTTCCAGTGTTGACTTAGTTAAATGTAACAAAGGCTTTTCAGTCTGTCAAACACATAGCAAATACAATGTAAATTAAAACACTATAAACATATCTGTAAAACACACACTAACATACAAAGAATGACATGTTTCGTTCTACAAGAACATCCTGAGATTCTATCAAAACACTTAAAAATAAGCTTATATATGTACAGTATTGTTTACGTAGCGTAAACTTGTCAATGATAGAGAGATTAGTGATAACATGAAACAGTAATGACAAAAAATAAAATATATACAATTATTAATATAATGAAAAACTTACGTATTTATCTAGACTGCCGATGTTAAGTCTGTTGTCACCAAACACTGACAGTCCTGAAATAGTAAGATTTATCAACAGACTGGCTTAGCCATGGGTGACCCTTTGTCTGGCATCTTGGCTGACATTACATGGACTCAATAGAATACACGAAAATCAAAGAACATATAAAAGGTATATGTTTATGGCTAAGATTTGTGGACGACACTTTTGTAGTTATTGACAAAAATGTTACTAACAGCGACGAAGTTTTAGAGAATTTAAATAAAATTGACCCCAATGTAAAATTCACTAAAGAAGACGAAGTTAAACAGTCCTTAAATATTTTAGATATAACGATCACGCGCGCCAATAATACTTTCGATTTTCAAATCTACAGAAAACCCACACAATCTCCTATAACCATAAATAATTCCTCTTTACATCCTAAATCTCAAAAACAAGCGTCATTCTATAATTTATTACACAGAGCCTTAAAAATCTCACTCTCCCCTAACAACTTAAAAAATAGAATTAAACTATATAAGGTACTTGGCTAAGCTTAATGGGTTCAAAGTTGAAATGATTAACCAGTTAATCAATAAAGTTAAATATAAACTATCCACGAATCTCATTCCTGATAAACCTAAAAAAACTAGTTTCGCTACGTTTACATACAATAACCCAGCCATCCACCAGATAGCCAACACACTGAAGAAATACGACACTAATATTGCTTTCAGAACAGTAAATACAAATCAAAGTATATTTTTTAATCATAATAAAGTAAATTATAAAAACAGCCGTTTTTCGAGATCTGGTATTTACAGACTAACTTGTGCTCAGTGTGGATTTAGTTATGTTGGACAGACTGGGCGCAGCTTTTATACGAGATATATGGAGCATTACAATGCCTTAAAGCACAACAAATATTCAGCGATGAGCTCACACATGAGTGAAACAGGACATCAGTTTACATCAATTGATAAAGATCTCACTATTCTAAAATGTATAGGCAAAGGAAAACTTATGAATGAATTAGAAAATCTTTATACATCTTTTTAGACCAAGCCTATAACAAAGACCATAATCTTAACGATGCCACGGAAGCAAAAAAATCCTTTATATGAGCTAACTCCAAAGTTATTAGGCATGGTGAATTCAAAACATAATACAATCCCGCAAACTTTTAGAACTTCTTGTTCTAAAGCTTCCACCACCTCGTCAAATGTTAGGCCCGCCCACCTTGCTCCTAACAGCCCTCCAATAACAACACATGCGCGCAAGGATCCACCCACCACTACCGCCCCTCCATGTCCTTCACTGCCTCAGCCACACCGTTATAATACTAGAAGTAGAAAGCTCAGTCAAGCTAGCGTTGCTGAAACAACCCGACGTACTTAACACGCACCGTACGAGTAAGTACCGCCTTAGGCATTTTTGACGTACGGGAAGTCTGTTGAACAGTACGGTATTATTTAACCAACTTTCTTCTACATTTTGTTTCAGAAAAACTTGATCATTTCTTCCAACATGTTTCAACGGAATTATAACATCAACTTGACTGTCTTTTAGATCCAATCGACTACCAACATAATTACTGACATCCGCTAGCTTTGACATACGTTTTATCATTAGCAACGCCTCTACAAGAAGTTCCATTTTCTTTTCTACTTTCAGATATACCAACCGTATACATTTTAACATGTCTATTACGTTCACACTTCCGTTTTAAATAACTGACAGTGATTTTACCATCTTGGATTCAAACTATGGGAATTGAAGAAACATTCCCCTTTGATTATTGTGTTTACACTCAAGGCCATCACAGTCTTAATGATATTATAAAAAAAAGGATCCATTTTAGTTTTAAACTCTCAAAATTCATGTTTAACCACGTTTTACTCTTCAAAAACAGTTAATTTACTCTCTTTTAACATACTTTGGTGCATTATCGTTGTTTTAGATGTTATTGTATAATGTTTTACGAAATCATTTTTCAACATTTTAACCTATAATTTATAAGATTAGAATGACTCCATATGTATTATTTTTAAGTTTGATATAGGCTGATGATGCCCGTAAGGAGGGTGAAACATGTACCATTGACTTTTATGTATTATGTATAAAATTTTGACCATATGAAATAGTGGATCATATTGTATTGTATTGAACAGGTGGACTTATAATATTGTAATAATATTTGAGACATAAGTGGTATGTTCCGAGCTGTCAGCGGAGAGGTGGCGTGGAATGACATTAGTAGACGAATAAGTTTGAGTGGCGTTTATAAAAGTAGGAAAGATCACAATATGAAGATAAAGTTGGAATTCAAGAGGACAAACTGGGGCAAATATTCATAGGTAATAACATTCTTGTGAATTCTAGAAGATTCTTCAAGTGCTAATATTTTAAGTTTTTTCACCTGGTCTTCTGTGAAGTGCTTTCTTCAAGTTGAAAAAAACATAGAACTTACACAAGACATATGATTTTGATGAGTGTTTTAACATCCAAATCTTTGCTTGACTTACACTGATTTTCAACAACACATGCTTGCTTCATAAATTTTATCTGTAATTCATGTCTTGTCATAACTTGATTTTGACTGATGTGGTCTTATAAGGTCCGAAACTAGCTTCATGAAATATATGTACCTGTTTTAGGTTACAATAAATAGTATTGAATTCTCTCTTCTTTAGCATGCCATTCCTTTCCTCTGGTTCATAAATTTTCTGATATTACTGGTATGTAACATGCTGGTTCATCATAGCATTCCAACTATTCAATCCCTACTCTGAGGCACTGATTAGAATGAGCAGTGTGCACATTTAACGCAATAATGGCAGAGGAGAGTACGCGGCTCTCTGCGGCATAGTCGTTCCGGCACTGGAACTTTCGTTAAAAGTGAGCAAATGTGCGTTTTTTCTTTTGATCGAATATTTTATAAGATAACATTGCGTTTAATCGCTACATTCCTACTGATGTCCTTGTAATGATGTATGTTGACTTCAGTTGGGAAAACTATGACATTCTTTCTGAGAATTCCGTAGCGAAGCATGGGTACATCAGCTAGTTAATTTATATTTATTTACCGAGCTCGATAGCTGCAGTCGCTTAAGTGCGGCCAGTATCCAGTATTCGGGAGATAGTAGGTTCGAACCCCACTGTCGCCAGCCCTGAAAATGGTTTCTCCGTGGTTTCCCATTTTCACACCAGGCAAATGCTGAGGCTGTACCCTAATTAAGGCCACGGCCGCTTCCTTCCCACTCCTAGCCCTTTCCTGCCCCATCGTCGCTGTAAGACCTATCTGTGTCGGTGCGACGTAAAACAACTAGCATGATGATGATGATTTATATTTATTTAGAATCTAGTTCTTCTATATGATCTACTATGAGCTTCACCAAAATGATAATCATTTCTATATCTACTCTTATTACAGTTAGAGCAAAAATATACACCGTGTAACCCAAGTTTTGTAGCATTATAAAGAAGTGAAAATTAAGCAAATTTCATTTGAAATTCCTTGCAGAGGATGTCTAGGAACCCACCAGCCCACCCCTAGAAGCATATTTACTTTTATAACCTAATAAAGAGTAGTGCTTAGCATTCTCCATTGCTGGAGCACCTACTTGCATTGCTACTGGCCAATGTAAAATGGGATGTGACGTCATTCCCGTGAAAGAAGATAATTGATTCTGTTAACAACCCCGGCAGAATATAAGTCCAAATAAATAGAATTTATAAAGAAAACAATGTGGAATACAGAACAGCAATAATTTTATATGAAACTTACCTTGAAATGCGCTGCTATCACCCTAAGCCAAAATCTGCCATAAAAACAGTGACACCTTTGGGGATACATTCCCTTCAAGAGGATTTTATCTATGGCCACGCCGCATATTGTTTGCACAGCAAGAAGAAAGATGTAATTCACCTTTTCATCACTAGCAAATTAGTACTTATTTGATCAAAGTCTTCCGGGCTATTCTGCCTGGTTTACTTCTCTCATTCCTACCAGACGTTTCAACTACTGCTGCGGTAGTCATCTTCTGTACACTCTGCTGTGTTCCGCTGGTGACTGTGATGGTTACTGGGGAGGCGGCTGTATTTATACCTCAGCATGCGACCTCCAATTAGGTTGTGTTGTGCACTCTGTTGTCAGATATCCAGTCAGTTGTGTTGTGTGTTCAGGTATCAAATCACACAAGAGACTGCACGATGTAACCCAACTGGAGATCGCAAGGTGAGGTATAAATACAGCTACCTCCCCAGCATCAATCACAGTCGCCAGCAGGACACAGCACAGAGTAATTCAAGGATGACACAGAAGATGAATACCGCAGCAGCAGTTGAAACGTGTGGTAGGAATGGGAGAAGTAGACCACGGCGGAATAGCCTGGAGGACTTTTATCATATTGACTCTAGCCATGAAAGTCTTCATACTTTGAGGAATTAGTGCTGATCTTAGTTTTAAACTAGACAGGTTGGCAGCCCTGTGGACCACATCCTCTGTGAAAAGCCCACGATAAGTAAATGAACGACAGTCATTCCGTGGTAGATGTTGGCGATACGAGTGGTGTAATGTTAGGATACAGGGGATATATTAGTGATATGCTCACCTCTCTATCACTTGTCTTCCTTCTTGTAAGCGATGTCCTGCCATAAGTGCCAGGGCAACAGCAATTTCTGCCACACTTGCATTCGATACTTTTGAAGCGTTACCTATTTTGATACCACGGGATTTGGCTGTTGCTACATCAATGTGGTCATAGCCAGCAGTCATTGTAGACACAACCTTCAGGTTTGGACCTGTAGAATATTTGTTTATGAATGAGTGAGTAATGCAAAATAACAAATAAATGACAACACAAATCAAATACAGAAAGATAGGAACATGAAACAGAACATATAATATGATAAACACAATGATAGACCAGCATCGGAATAAGGAGTAATATAGAGAGAAGACAAGGACCATCTCCATAACCTGATACATTGCCGGCTTCAAACGGATTAGTTCTAGTTCTTTAATATCCTGTGGTGTGTTTGCTGTTTTGTGGAGCGGCCTGGAGGGGGAGCAATCCATTATGGCCCCGCCCTGTGTGACGTTTATATTTGAATTGATTATTTTAACCATGATGGTTCAATCTTGTCCTATTGACTTACATTCAATTTCTAAGAAACACTTTCCCGCCTTGTCAGTACTTCACATTTCATTATAATTACCTCCTGTACATGTTTCAAGAGCTCAACTGCTCTCTTCCTTTCATATAAATCGGACTTTCTCCTCTTAACCTAGTCCGACCATGAGAGCAATTTTTAACCGTCAAATTCTTCAGTTTCAGCTGGTACCAAATTGGTCAAAATTAAAACAAATTACACTTGTCTGAACTAAACAAGCACATCCTTGCTCCTGTGCTTGCTGCCATTGAACTTATGAGGACGGTCGTCCTTTTTATGAAAGGATTTAAGGAAAGAAGAAATTTCTTCAGAACAGAGCAGACAACATTTCAAATATTAGTATACAGTGACTAACTAAATAGGTTTTATTCATTTTATCATTTGAAGATTATTCTATTTTTTTAAAGTTTCTACTAAATGACATAGTAAGTAAAAGTGAACAGTTTAGACACAAAAGAGATATTTTTATGATTTCAAGATTTATGTATAATTTTTTTTGATGACTGTATTGTACAAATGTGTTAAGTCCAAGGATTTTTGGTGTGATGTTTTGCACCGCTGAGGAAGCGAGCAGTTGAGCTCTCAAAACGTGTACAGTGTGTAATTATAATGATAAGTGAAGTATTGACAAGGCGGAAAAGTGTTTCATAGAAACTAACTCTGTGTCGTTGACACGCTGGAGCCTCGCAACCCGCTGTACAGCCAACCTGACGGAGGGAAGGCCGGCACACATGGGTCAGACCCTGTTACAGTGACCATCATTGGTTGTTACGTCGCTAGAGGCCTCAAGGGGCGCAGAAACTATGAGTCCCGCAGACCGAGAGTCTTCTATATCTGGAGGCTTCCACGAGCTTCGACAAGCTGATGTATTTATTGTAGATAAATGAGGTAACCTGCCTAATCAATATACAGTAATATAAAATTAGTACTACAATTTATTTTAATCTTGCTACTAGTTTTGGCCTATTGATATTAGGCCATCATCAGTTCTAAGATCTTAAAACACTTGAAGAACGAATTGGCCATAGAAAAATAGATAGCATAATACTTGAAAACAGTTCTGATCTTATATTCAGTATACACTAAAATAAGTCAGTCTTGAGGATGTAACACAACACTTGAAAATTCTTATAATCTGTAGGTATTCTTAAATAAATATAAATCACTGACTTCAAATTATATATCTTCAAGGCAGTCATTTATATTTATTTAAGTATACCAACATATTTTAAAGGGTTGTGTTACATCCTCTAGACAGTTAATTATTTCAGTGTATAATGAATATTAGATCAGAACTGTTTTCAAGTACTATGCTGTCTATTTTTATTGTATGTATGGCCAATTAGTTTTTAAGAGTTTTAATATCTGATGCCCGATGATGGCCTAACATCAATAGGCTGAAATTAGTATCATGATTTTAAAAAATGAAGTACTAATTTTATATTGTATTGATTAGGTGGATTACCTCATTTATGTACAATAATTATATTGTCATCAATACGGAACATGAAAATTATAAACTTTCAATTTCAATCAGTCACTACTGATCTGCATTTAGGCAGTCGCCCAGGTGGCAGATTCCCTGTCTGTTGTTCCCCTAGCCTTTCCTTAAACGATTGCAAAGAAATAGGAAATTTATTGAACATCTCCCTTGGTAAGTTATTCCAATCCCTAACTCCCCTTCCTATAAACTAATATTTGCCACAATTTGTCCTCTTGAATTCCAACTTTATCTTCATCTACTTCATCTTTCCCACTTTTAAAGACACCACTCAAACTTATTCGTCTACTGATGTCCTCCCATGCCATCTATCCACTGACAACTCGGAACATACCACTTATGATGTAGATGCTGATTCCCATAGGGAATCAGAAATAATTGTTCCGAATGAGTAAATTTATAATACCAATATAAATGGTCCGTTATTGGACATTATAAATTTTTTCCAGCTAACTCATTCCTGGTTGCCAGCGTTTCGCCCCCGTGTGCTAGGCTGGGCTCATCAGTTGGTACCTAGCACACCTACCAAGACGCTGGATAGTGCATACCGAGGAGGCTGCTGCTGCTGCTGCAACGTGTTTCATTCCCCGCCCTTCGGGCGAGGCGGGCCCCTAGACAGTGTCGCTGTCTCCCAGGCCGGAGATGTTGAAAGAATTGGGGAAGGACCAATATTGTAAGGAGGAGGGTAAGTGGAATTAATGATTGAGGAGGTGTGCTCGGATGTTATTTAAATACCAGGGATGTGTGGAAGGGGTGAAAATTCAGAGAAGTGTACTAGGGCTGCCATGAAAGGTTAGTAGGTGTAAGGTGGCGGAGATATTGTACAAGGAGGTGATGAGAAGTCTGAGAAGGTCGGCTGTTAAGGGTGGTGAGAAGGAGAATTGAGTTGGTGGACGAACGTGCGAGGGAGTTCGATATGAGGGGGCTGGCCGGGGTCGAAGACGTGGGCTGGTGGGAGTTCTAGGAGGGGAGCGTGAAGGTTCCACTTGATGTTGACGACCGTAGATACGTGCCCCGCTGGTAAGAAGACGTTGGACTGCTTCTTCCGTAGGCAGGTGGAGACGGACGAGATAGGTTGGTCCGGAGTTGTTCCAAATTCGGAAGGCACGACGCACAGGAATGCCTTCGAGATTAAGTTCTTGGATAACCTCTCGATCTGAGATGTCAGGATCCACGCCGCGTAAGACACAACTATGCATAGTGGTGCGATCTGGCAGTGGTGATGTTGAATGGCGCACGGTGTCTGCTGGAGGTGAAGGCTGTATGACTGGTGTCGTAGCAGAGGTTTCTTCAGCGATGGTCGAACGGTTGAAGTAGCGGGGAGGGATGTACAGGTAACTGGGCGGATCAGGGTATGGCGGCAGAGGAAGGGTCGTAGTCAGAAGAGGGGAAGAATGGGAGTACGTAACCGTAGTGATAGGAAGGTAGGGAATGCGAAGTGCGCAGGTCGTGGTGGTTGTTGTTGTGGTAGGAGTGGTAGTGGTTGTCATGGTGAGGAGAAAAGAGGAGGTATAGGGGTGGCTAACTTCCAACAAGGCGTCAGCCAATTTGCTTTTTTGAAGTCGGCGAAGTAGCTGGAGTAGAGATGCTGAGCCACCCGGCCGACAAAAAAAATTAAGGAGTAAGGGGAGTTCTGAGACGTACGAAGAGTTCAAGAGCTGATCCAGCGATCCCGAGGAGGCCACTGCGTAGGCTAATTGTAGCCACCGGCAGTGCCAATGCACTATGAGAGACATTGTCTCATTATCAAAAATTGATGCCTGCTTGGCCATCAGATGATGTAGATGCTGATTCCCATAGGGAATCAGAAATAATTGTTCCGAATGAGAAAATTTATAATACCAATATAAATGGTCCGTTATTGGACATTATAAAAAAAAAATTCCAGCTAACCTTGTTATCACATGTTACCCTATTTAGTTATTTATAATCAATTTTATGCAACTTTCCCTTTAATAACATCGTATATCCCACTGTTCTCACTTTTCTTCACATTCTAACTAGAAGAATTTTTGTTTTTATTTTTCAGTGTTTGTACAAAGTTTTAACAGCTTTTGTAGTTAAACTGATATCTCTGTCGACCATGTTTACTTTATATACATTATTTAATGGTGACCTATCTTACAACTCCAAATAGACCAAGTAGGAAGCATTTTATACACCCTTCTTACTAGACCTTCCGTTTTGCAGTTCAGAATGATGATGATGATAATAATAATAATAATAATAATAATAAATTAACCAAACTCGTGCGCTACATGGAGAAGCATATAAGCAGGGATATTTTTGAGATATAACTTGTTTTTTGTACACATCAAAACTGGAAAGAAAAAAAGCTACAGAATGGTAAGTTTTTATATGTTCTCAGAGCGAATTTCAACAGAGAGGCGCACCGGGCAAGTTGGCCGTGCGCGTAGAGGCGCGCGGCTGTGAGCTTGCATTCGGAAAATAGCTTGTTCGAACCCCACTGTCGGCAGCCCTGAAGATGGTTTTCCGTGGTTTCCCATTTTCACACCAGGCAAATGCTGGGGCTGTACCTTAATTAAGGCCACGGCCGCTTCGTTCCAACTCCTAGGCCTTTCCTATCCCATCCTCGCCATAAGACCTATCTGTGTCGGTGCGACGTAAAGCCACTAGCAAAAAAAAGCAAAAAAAGAAAACAAAAAAAAAAACAAAACAAAAAAAAACAAACAGAGAGGCAAAGGTTGACAGTATACTATACTAGCCGATGTACCCGTGCTTCGCTACGGGATTCTCAGAAAGATTGACTTTGTGGTTTTCCTAACTGAAGTCAAAATAAGTCACTACAAAACCGTCAGTAGGAATGTAGCGATTAAAAGCAATGTTATATAAAATATTCGATCAAATAAAAAACTGCACATTTTTTAACTTTTAACGAACAGTAGGCTACTACGGTACCGATTCAACAGTCCAAAGTTCCAGAGCTGGAGTGACCAGGCCGCAGACAGCACTTGTGGCTAGCGCCTTACAATGTGAAGCCACTCGACTGCGCTCGGGTGAGATCTGTCGGCTATACTCGGCCGTGCTCGGGTGAGATCTGTCGGCTATACTCGGCCGTGCTCGGATGAGATCTGTCGGCTATGTTCTACTGGCGCACATTAAGATAGTAATGGAATATCCGTGTCCAAATATTAGGCGATACCGTCATTAAAATTACTAACTAGTATATTTGTTACGGCCTTTGTAATATTGAAATTTCCGATAGCAATGGGACACCAATATTCAAATATTACTTCACTATGACAGAAACTTGAGATATGTTTCGGCATGAGAGATGTCGACAGAGATGCACTGGGCGTTGAAGTCAAGCTGACTAACAAACTACTGTGCATTCTATTCCAGGGATTGCACACATTTTATAAAATAGTCTACCGGTTTCGTTACATTTCACTTATTCGCTAACTGGAAAGCAGGTGGCCAAATTTACATTAGATGCCATTGAAGCAGTCAAAGAACATGGTTTTTAAGTTTTTACGAATCATTTTACGTCTTATCGACAAAGATAGGTCTAATGGTGACGATGGGATAGAAAAGGGCTAGAAGTGGGAAGGAAGCGGTCGTGGCCTTAATTAAAGTACAGCCCCAACATTTGCTTGGTATGAAAATGGGAAAGCACGGAAAACCATCTTCAGGGCTGCCGACAGTGGGGTTCTAACCACTATCTCCCGAATGCAAGCTCACTGCTGCCCGCCCTTAACCGCACGGCCAACTTGCTCGGTGGTTTTCAAGTTCTTCGAATGGTAACCGATAATTACCAGGTTAATATTTCAATGTTTGAAGCATTATGTGGGGGGACGTGGTTCTTTTGAAGCATGAAATAATACATCCATCCGATAATGGATGGTCACTATTTCTTTGTTATGTCTCTAGTCATCTTTTGTATCGCCCCTTCTTCGACATGAATTACTAAACTGCTCCAGTCTCATGGAAGACAAATTCACAAGAGAAATAAAATGTGACACTTGTAATTATGGGCTTCCACAGCTCTTTTTAGAAATATTTTTAAAGTCACTTTTAAGTAACATTGTCACAAATCATTTACAGAAGTGCGAGCGATTTATAAAACTCAATAGAAACCTCTCAACAGGAAGATTTTAAAACTTCAGTGAAATCTATTAAACACACGCAGCGTTAATGTGGTAACTTTTTATTCATTTACCTACTTTCAAGAAGCTTGGCATACTGGTGTTGCATGGTCGATTTAAGAAGGTAGTGTAGAAATTAAGATTTGTAAATATCGGTGGGAGCTATGAGGGGATTTAAGATGAAAATACTTAATTTCTATGAACTGTGCGCATTGAAAGTTGAGGAAGTAGGGCGATGTAGGGAGCTTAACTGCGAACGTGGTGGGTGACACGGCCGACTTGATGCGTCGCTCTAGGGCGCAGCGCGGGATCCAATCGGCCGTGTTGCCGACCACCGTCAGCTGCTTATCTGCCGGCCATATTGTATTTCATAGGTGAAAGACCGAACTTAGCCGAGTTGATCCGAGTGGCTGCACATTGTCAGGCGCTAGACCAAGGATCATATAAGAGAAATAGATCCGTCACTCCTGTATAATAAAGTTCGCTGAGAAAACAGGTCATGGAAGCTACAGTGGCCACTTTCTCTCTGCCAACATAAGGAAATAAATCCCACGATAGTACCTCGTAGTAAACACGATGATGATAGTTGTTACTTTGTTAAAATTTTAATTGTGATAGAGATAATGATTGTATTTCGGTAGGAAAGTTGTATCTAAAGCTTCTCTCGTGTCTTTTACTTGAAAAGTAAATTGCAATTACTGTTGAGAAAAGTGCTTATAATGTAACGTTAACACCATTTAACACAAATGCTCCAATTTATTTACATAAAACAAGTTTACAATTCACTGCACTGACCAAGAGATACATTGTACGCCATGATCTACACCACAACCAAAGATTACACAAACAAGATAAACAGTGTTGTGTCACTTGTAATGTTCATAGATATGCCAGTAAGATATGACACGGCAGTCCATGGAATAAATGTGGTTCCGTAACATCCTCCCACCTTGCAATTGTTATTTTCAATTGCAAAATACTCCGTACCACAACTGAAACAAAAACACATAACACAATAAATAAATGAACACAAAAGCAAGGTCACATCAAGAGTATTCACAAATCAAGTCTTGATGGCACTTTAATTCTCCGCCCCCCTTTTGACAATTTGAATTCTTCATGTGGAGGCTTTGTCTCAGGCGAAGTGATAGTCACAGTTTCAGGTTGCTTCCACTCCTCTGGAGTTGTGTGCACCTCCAATGGATAGAGACGCTGGAGTGGTCTGATCAGCTCTCCCTCAGATGTCTTCAGTTTGGCTACTCTTGCTACTTCATCCTTCCCTGGATACACTTCCACGACGACCGCGAGGGGCCAGTTGATACGTTTTGTGGAATCTGCTCCTATCAATACCACATCTCCCACCTTGATGCTGTTGGTCTTCCTCTGGCCGTGGTGAACTAGGAGCGCCAAGTATTCATTCCTGAATCTTTGTCGTAGGTCCTCACGTAGTTTCTGGAGGTACCTACATCGTTTAACATAGTCAACCTTGTCAACTGCATCCAAATCTGGAGTCTCATTTGTAGCAATACCCTGCAGAAATGTTGCTGGTGTCAAAGGCTTTAGTTCAGACGAATGGTCCGCAATGTATGTAAGTGGTCTAGAGTTGATCGTCGCCTCGCAATCACACAACACAGTATATAACTCTTCATAGTGCACAGAGGCTCGTCCCAAGATTCGACGCAGTAGTTCTTTCACTGTTCTGATTAGTCTCTCCCACCATCCTCCCCACCAGGCTGCTGTAGGTGGGATAAATTTCCAAGTAATCTTTCTCACAGCCGAGTGGGTGACAATCTCATCCCAATCCAACGCTTTCAGGGCATTATTAAGTCCTATGAAATTGGTCCCGTTGTCTGAGTACAGCACAGAAATTCTTCCACGCCGGGCAATGAATCTTCTTAACGCCAGAATGAAAGCATCAGTTGTCAAAGACTGCACCAGCTCCAGATGTATCGCACGATACACCGCACAAGTAAATAATACAACCCACGCCTTTTCTCCAGACTTTAGGTACAGCGGTCCAGCATAATCCACTCCCGAGACCTCGAAAGCTGCTGTTGAGCCCACTCTATCCTTGGGCAAAGGAGCAAAAGCTGGTGCTGTAGGACTAGCCTTGTACCTTTTACATTTGACACGTCTTGCAATAACTCTTTTTGCCACTTTCCTAACTCCAAGAATCCAGAATCTTTCCCTGAGTCTAGCTAACAGCGTCAGTAGCCCTGCATGCTGTGACCGATGATGTTCGTCCCAAACCAATCTGGTCACGATGGCATGGTTTGACGGCAACAAGACGGGTTTCGTGAATGCTTCACTTTCTTCCCCAAAGGTAAGTTTTGTTTCAACCCTCAGAACTCCCATTTCGTCCTTGAATACCCTGACTTTCTTCTCAAGTTCCTGCTCGTGATCTCGAAAGCATTCCTGCTGCACAACTCTCAACAAGGTGTTCTCGGCTTGTTGCATTTCTTCACCAGTGAGTTCACCTCTTCTTGCTCGTTTTGCCTTAGTAAGGTTGCGGAAGAATCTGATGATCCAACCAATCATTCTGACTATCTTGACATAACTTGAGAAATACAAGAGACGCGAGCAAAAGTCAGGTGAACTACACGCCACACTCGATATAACTGTCTTCCGTTTCTCAATATTGACTTCGTCTTCAGGTGCGGCAATTTCATAAAAAGGCCACTGCTCTGGATTATCCTTTAGCCACCGTGGTACTTCCCACCATTTGCTCTCAAAGAGTGCCTTTGGACTGCATCCCCTTGATGGAAGATCTGCTGCGTTCAGAGTCCCCGGTAGGTGGCGCCAATCCTCAGTATTGGTGTACTGTCGTATTTCATGACAACGGTTACCCACGAATGTACTCCAGTTGTCCGCCCGCTTTATCCAAGTCAAGGCTACTGACGAGTCGCTCCAAAAGAATGTTCTGCACCGTTGTAGTCCCAATGCCTCTTTCACTTGGGTAGAAATTCTGGTACCAATGACTGCTGCCAACAGTTCCAAACGTGGTATAGTGACATGTTTGACAGGAGCAATCCTCGCCTTAGCCTGGACCAACTGGACCGATACCTCTGCGCCTCTCCTTGCCCTTAAGAATACACAAGCTGCATAAGCAAGTTTGCTCGCATCACAAAATACATGAAGACTGATATCTTCCGCTCCCCAGTCCACTTGTACCATTCTCCTTGGAAGGCGACATCTAGCTAACCATTGCATCTGCTCCACCCAGTTCTTGAATTTACTTGTAATGCTATCCGGAAGCTCTTCATCCCATCGAAATTTGTGTTTCCATGTTTCTTGCAGCATCAGCTTTGGTAGTAAGGTAGACGGACATGTGAAGCCAATTGGGTCGAAAACAAGCTGAGCCACAGACAACAGATTCCTCTTGGTAACTCGACAAGTGGTCATCGCAATGGTTTTGACATCACAGAGAAGCTCATCTGTAGTGACATCCCATAAGAGACCCAGGACTGGAACAACTCCATCTTGCATAGCAGCTCTGTCTTCTTGATGAACGGGGCTGCTGATCCATCCACGAAGATCAAATTGTGCTGTAGACATCAGTGCAGTAGCTTCCCTCACAAATTTCTGCAACTGTTCTTCATTGGCTACACTGGTAACACAGTTGTTCACGTAGAAAGAGTCTCTGAGTCGCTCTGCAGTACTATTCAGTTCCTCAGGCGCATGTCTCAAGTGATGTGATATAGTCGCACCCAGTAGAAATGGACTAGACGACACTCCAAAGACAACTCTGCAGTGCCTGAGGATTGCCAACTCTTTGTTACGACAGTCCTTCCACCAAAGAAATCTTAAAAAATCCTTGTCACCTTGGGCTAGCTTGATTTGTAAAAATGCCTTTCTGATATCAGCTGTCACTCCAATAGCATGTTTTCTGAATTGTATCAACAGCTTGGGTATTAATTCCACCAAATTGGGCCCTTTTTCCAGACAGCTGTTAAGTGAGTTGCCTCTTTTATCTTGGGCTGAGGCATCGAACACAGGCCTAATTTTGGTGGTCATACTAGATTCCTTTATTACTGGCTGGTGAGGGAGGTAGTGACCATCATTCTTGCTGGCAGAGGGTATCATTTCCACTATGCCCTCCCGCAGCCATTCACGAAAGATTTCATCATACTCTTCCAACTTGTCAATGGTTTCTAGTCTTTTGCTTACACTCAACAATCTCTTCTCCGCTAGATCGTAGTTGTCCCTCAGCTGCGGGTGCCCCTCTTTCCAGGGAAGGCAAACCTCGTATCTTCCTTCTTGGTCAACTTTCACTGTCTTCTCGAAGAATTCAAGTGTCTCTGCTTCTAGAACTTCTTTGGTTTTGACATCTGCCGGGTCGCTAATGCCTATGGCTTCCAGACGCCACAAATCAGCTACATTAAAACCTGCCATACTAAAGAGGTCAGTTACTGTATTGCAGTTGCTGAATATTCTACGCTGCCCCATCACCGTCCAGCCCAGCTTAGTTTCGAGAGCAACCATCGTGTCATCTAAAACTAATCTGCAGCCTGTTAGCAGTTGCCCCATTACGTCTGCCCCAAGTAATATCTTTACCTCAGGAACATTATAGCCTACATCTGATAAGATTATGTTGTGGTTTCGAAGCACTGGGTAATACCGCTGTGTCTCAAGCCGGGGTACAAAATCACAAATTTTCTGTTGGTCCAACATAGGAATGGTGCACTCAAATTTGTCATCTAAACTTCTAAGAGTAACTTCATAAATACCATGCACTTCTCGCCCTGTCTCTACTCCACCAAACAGATTATGTATTAACGTCTCTTCCCCTATCTTCTTCAGCCCAAGCTTGTGAACACTGTCCTTCGTGATGTATGATCTTTGAGATCCCGAGTCTAGTAACACTCTTGCCAACTTAACAACCTTATCCACCGACACTTTAACTACCAAAGTTTGCAACAATGTCTGACCCTTTTGATGAGACAGTAAGTTCTCTGTTCTACCTGGTTCGTTTCCTTTCTCAACTGAACTTTTCTTGCTGCTATCGACTGGAATTATATCCTTTAAACCCTTGCACATAATAGTGTGATGCCCCTTGCAACAAATCAAGCACTTGAGCACAACTTTGCACTTTTTTGCACTATGGCCCACCTTGAGGCAATGGAAACATGCTCCTTTCTTTTTCAAAACTTCTTGTTTTTTCTCTGTAGTGAGACCTCTAGCTTTAAAACAGTCCTGAGACATGTGATTCCCTTTATCGCACCAAATACATGCCCTATCACCCCTTTTCTCTTCGCTCGAGAAAATTACTGCTGCTGTCGGTAGCTTTTCTTTGTTATTTTGCGATGCACTCCCACAGCCACCTAGGAAATTAGAACGAGCCAGAAGGAGACGTTCTTCACTTTCTACCTCTTGTCTCAAAAATCTCAAAAGTGTCTCGAGATAATTAGATTGGTCACCCTTCTTACATGCCTGCGACATACGAGACCGCTCCCATGCTTTCAAAATGTCATCTGGTAGTGCTGATTCTACAAGCGGGTAGAGCATTGCCGCATATTTATCGCTAGTAACCCCTAGTGACTCTAGTGCCTTTAACTGGGTCTCCAGTTTATCAAAAAGACTCCGTAGACTTATATCGTTTAGCATGCTACTCTTTTGAAGTACTAATTGCAAGAGTTCACGAACGTAAATCTCAATCAGAAGTTCATCTCTTGCAAACCTCGATTTTAATTGCTCTATAGCTTTCTGATAATTTGAAGCTGAGGGTGGGAAACTTTCCACGAGTTCTCTAGCTGACGTCCCGGGTACAGTAGCCTGGCAAAGGTATTGGAATTTATCCTCTTCCTCGATTTCATCATCCTCATGTATCTTTCTGAACTGCCCCCAGAAGGCTATCCAGTTGCGCACATCTCCATCGAACTGTTTAAGTTCTAATTTCGGCAATCTTAAATTTCTTTTACTCCTGGATTTACTAGAACTAGTACTAGCAATACTATTTGCCCCATTGTCACTGAGTGTGTCATCATGCAAAAAATTCTCATACCTGGTCTTTAAGGTTAACCACCTTTCGCGGTATCCCTCCATGATTTCGTATTCGGCAGCGATCTCTTCTTCTTCTTCGTGCTCTCCGGCGTACCAAACATCACGAATTTTTTCATCGAGCACGAATAATCGTTCAGCTTTGTCCTCGAAGATCTTGAATCCTGCGGAGACCTCTTCTCTTGTGGGTTGTTCTGCATTTAACTTCTGTTCAAAGTCATTGTCAGCACGTGTAAACAATCGGCGCAATTGTGTTCGTTCACTTTTCAATTTCATAATTTCTGCCATATTTACGCGGAAACTAGTCCTGTCGCGGTCGCCAGATGTTGAGAAAAGTGCTTATAATGTAACGTTAACACCATTTAACACAAATGCTCCAATTTATTTACATAAAACAAGTTTACAATTCACTGCACTGACCAAGAGATACATTGTACGCCATGATCTACACCACAACCAAAGATTACACAAACAAGATAAACAGTGTTGTGTCACTTGTAATGTTCATAGATATGCCAGTAAGATATGACACGGCAGTCCATGGAATAAATGTGGTTCCGTAACAATTACCGTATTTGTATGTTGGCAATACTGTTATAACGCTAACTTGTATCGTTGTTTCACCGTTCGCATTTTAATTTAAATTTACATCTATTAAGTGATAAATGCAACATTGATTACTGAAAATGTTAATACAATTCATATAAAACCCCAAAACGCCCATACTTGCCTAATTCACGATCTAGCATAACCTCATTCTTTCGTTCGTTCGCTCGTTCGTTGAACACTTCCCACGACTTTTATGTATGTGAATGGAAAACACGAGAAGGAAAGGATGAAAGTAAAACACAGCATAATGCACACAGTTTATATTTTGAATTTATTTATTCCAAACAGCAGGTAAGAAGCACAATCACACAGACGTTTACTCGCAACAGTTAGGTATTTCAATGTGAAGTACGTTCATGATCATAATACTATTTCTTCACACTAAGAACGCGCATTATTATAATTTCACACCATGAAGAAATTGAAAGAATATATGAGGAGATAGAAGACTTAATACAATATGTCAAAGGTGACGAGAATCTAATTGTGATGGGAGACTGGAACGCAGTGGTAGGCCAAGGAAGAGAAGGTAGCACAGTAGGAGAATTTGGATTGGGACAAAGGAACGAAAGAGGTAGTCGGCTGGTTGAATTCTGCACTGACCATAATTTAGTCCTCGCCAATACTTGGTTCAAACACCACAAACGACGGCTGTATACGTGGACGAGACCTGGAGACACTGGAAGGTATCAAATAGACTTCATTATGATTAGGCAGAGATTCAGAAACCAGGTGTTGGATTGCAAAACTTTCCCAGGAGCAGACGTGGACTCTGACCACAACTTGTTGGTCATGAAATGCCATCTGAAATTGAAGAAATTGAAGAAAGGAAAGAATGCAAAAAGATGGGATCTAGACAAGTTGAAAGAAAAGAGTGTGATGGATTGTTTCAAGGAACATGTTGCACAAGGACTAAATGAAAAGGCCGAAGGAAACACAGTAGAGGAAGAGTAGAGAGTCATGAAAAATGAAGTCAGTAGGGCTGCTGAAGAAATGTTAGGAAGGAAGAAAGGATCAACTAAGAATCAGTGGATAACTCAGGAGATACTAGACCTGATTGATGAACGACGAAAATACAAGAATGCTAGAAATGAAGAGGGCAGAAAAGAATACAGGCGATTAAAGAATGAAGTGGATAGAAAGTGCAAGGTAGCTAAGGAAGAATGGCTGAAGGAGAAGTGCAAGGATGTCGAAGGCTGTATGGTCCTGGGAAAGGTAGATGCTGCATACAGGAAAATCAAGGAAACCTTTGGAGAAAGGAAATCTAGGTGCATGAATATTAAGAGCTCAGATGGAAAGCCACTTCTAGGGAAAGAAGACAAAGCAGAAAGATGGCAGGAGCATATCCAACAGTTGTATCAAGGTAACGATGTAGATAATTTCGTTTTGGAACATGAAGAGGCTGTTGATGCTGATGAAATGGGAGACCCAATTTTGAGGTCAGAGTTTGACAGAGCTGTGAGTGACCTAAATAGGAACAAGGCACCTGGAATTGATGATATTCCCTCTGAATTACTGACTGCCTTAGGAGAAACCAGCATGGTAAGGTTATTTCATTTAGTGTGCAAGATGTATGAGACAGGAGAAGTCCCATCCGATTTTCAGCAGAATGTTGTTATACCTATTCCCAAGAAAGCCGGTGCTGACAGGTGTGAAAACTACCGCACTATTAGTTTAGTATCTCATGCCTGCAAAATTTTAACACGTATTATTTACAGAAGAATGGAAAAACAAGTTGAAGCTGAGTTGGGGGAAGATCAATTTGGCTTCAGAAGAAATGTAGGAACACGTGAAGCAATCCTGACTTTACGTCTGATCTTAGAGGATCGAATCAAGAAGGACAAGCCCACGTACATGGCATTCGTAGATCTAGAAAAGGCATTCGATAATGTTGATTGGACCAGGCTATTTATGATTCTGAAGATGATAGGGATCAGATACCGAGAACGAAGAATTATCTACAACCTGTATAAAAATCAGTCTGCAGTGATAAGAATCGAGGGCTTTGAAAAAGAAGCAGCAATCCAGAGAGGAGTGAGGCAAGGCTGCAGTTTGTCCCCTCTCCTTTTCAATGTTTACATAGAACAGGCAGTAAAGGAAATCAAAGAGAAATTTGGAAAGGGAATCACAGTCCAAGGAGAGGAAATCAAAACCTTGAGATTTGCCGATGATATTGTTATTTTATCTGAGACTGCAGAAGATCTCGAGAAGTTGCTGAATGGTATGGATGAAGTCTTAGGTAAGGAGTACAAGATGAAAATAAATAAGTCCAAAACAAAAGTAATGGAGTGCAGTCGAACGAAGGCAGGTGATGTAGGGAATATTAGATTAGGAAACGAACTCTTAAAGGAAGTAGATGAATATTGTTATTTGGGTAGTAAAATAACCAACGATGGCAGAAGTAAGGAGGACATAAAATGCAGACTAGCACAAGCAAGGAAAAGCTTTCTTAAGAAAAGAAATTTGCTCACTTCAAACATTGATATCGGAATTAGAAAGATGTTTTTGAAGACTTTTGTGTGGAGCGTGGCATTGTATGGAAGTGAAACATGGACAATAACTAGCTCAGAAAGAAAGAGAATAGAAGCTTTTGAAATGTGGTGTTACAGAAGAATGCTGAAGGTGAGATGGATAGATCGAATCACGAATGAAGAGATACTGAATCGAATTGGTGAGAGGTGATCGATTTGGCTAAATATGACGAGAAGAAGAGATAGAATGATAGG
Organism: Anabrus simplex; assembly: GCF_040414725.1. Lineage (NCBI taxonomy): Eukaryota > Metazoa > Arthropoda > Insecta > Orthoptera > Tettigoniidae > Anabrus > Anabrus simplex. Next base: position 1,766,428,819 of record NC_090265.1, on the reverse strand, counting down.
ACACATCTTAAGACACCCAGGACTTGTTCAGTTGGTTTTTGAAGGAAGTGTAGGTGGCAAGAACGGTAGGGGTAGACCAAGGTATGAATATGACAAACAGATTAGAGCAGATGTAGGATGCAATAGCTACGTAGAAATGAAAAGGTTAGCACAGGATAGGGTGGCATGGAGAGCTGCATCAAACCAGTCTGTGGACTGATGACTCAAACAACAAACAACTCTCAAAAAACCGGATCAAAAATCTCGTTCAATGCGAAAGAATCTCAACAAATTTTCGTCTAACAAGCACTATTACATACCGTACGACCAAGGTCCCTTCGCGCGCAACGATAACGGTGTTGTGTTTTGAATTTGCTGTACCACGCAACTGAATGTGTAATGCCAACATCTGCCTTCTAAATTAACCCTCTAAAAGAGAATTTTAGTTTTCATTAGTTGGCGGAGATCGATTGGCCCCAGGGAGAAAAGAATACAGGGAGCTGCCCGCTACACTACTCTCTGTGGCTATCGCTTGAAGCCAACGGCCACGCCCCCCATGGTTACCAAACCATGGCAGTTCTTACGTTGTGGATATATACAAACTAAGACATTTTCTGGGGAGTAAGGAAACTTCGAATCGCTCAATGAAGTACAATCGTTTTCAAAATAACACGGCGATTAACTGTAACAAAGTTTTCTGGCAAACAGACCTATTAATGCATTTTTACTGAGCTCAAAGGAAGCGTTTCTCATGACCCGCAGTCTTAAATCTACTCTCTCGCTAGTTGACTATCGGTACTATAAACCGAGTATATTAAAAAAAAATAGATGCAAATCTTCACCAGATATCAGTAAAGATAAGGAGTAGGCTGTTAATAATGGCATACCGCATTCTGAATTCTTTAGGGGAATAAATCACCAAACTGGGCTTAGCAACATTGCTTACTACATATTTTGGACTAGTGGTGGTGATTATTGTTTTAATAGGAGGTAAGACCATCAAGCGAACCATCCTCTGACACCAGTGGAAACAATGCAGGACTCAGCTAAGGGCCCCTTGGACGCCAACCCACACTCCGAAGTTAAGAGCCCCTTAGGCTCTTAATCGCCTTTTACGACACGTGGTGGTGATTATTGTTTTAAGAGGGAGTACAACTAGGCAACCATCCTCTATTAATAGGCTACTAATAAGAGAGAAATGAAGATATCGACCAAAGAAAGACAAGGGCCATGAAAGGCGAGAAAATGAAAGACTTCCTAGCCCTCGAATCCTCGTACAGCCTCAGGGTCGGAAAAGAACAAGAGTTGACCATCGGAAGTCGGACATGATAGATTAAAATTAGCCTGGCAAAAGTAAGTGGAAGGAATGCCAGGACTCAGCTAAGGGCCCCGTGGTTGCCAACCCATGCTCCCAAACTGAGAGCTCCTGGGACCTTTAAGTCGCTTCTTACGAAAAGCAGTGTATACCGTGGGTGTTGTCCTACTACACCCACCTCCCCAGGGATTTTTACGACAGGCAGGGGATACCGTGGGTCTTCTTCTGCCGTAAAGGAAGTACAACTGGGCAATCATCCTCTATTAACACCGATTAGGAGGAAAAATGGAAGAGGTCCGACAATTCGAAAAATGAAGGTATCGGCCAAAGGAAGACAAGAGCCACGAAGGGCGAGAAAATGAAAAAACTCTCTAGGCCTCGAGTGCTCTAATTCTGTAGGTAAGAAGGGAATGCTTAAAAAATAGTAGGTAATGCATTCTCCTTTAGAACAACTTTCTTCATGGACGAATCAAATAATTCCGGTTGGAAATGTGCTGAACATATTCTGGTGTAAGGAGAAGGTATCCGATTTTCCCTTTTAATGGCCTTAATCCACTCTGCTCTCCTTTCTTCACGAACAGGAAACCTCAGGAAAAATTGACGATAAACAACAAGTATAACCTAAAAATTCTTACAAAAATTGAACGGTGCTTCTGAGACTCCGAAATAGAATAGAATAGAATAGAATGGAGTACGCCCATCCCCTAGTTCCGGATTCCGGAATTATGGGAGAGAGTACTCTTTTATTGCAATTTGTTCAATTTGATACATGCTTAACAATTAACATTTTCCTCTTACATTTGTTTACTGTACTGAATAAAATTTGTTTTGTCCTAAACGTTAGCATTGCTATCTTGTCTAGGACAACATGTATCTTACCTTAATTTATATATACACTTAAATTAACGGAAAAAAATCCCGGATCATTATCAAACAATGTAACTGCTCACCTTGCGGCAAACTAACAAAGGCACACATTTGTGCTTTACAGCAGAAGTAAATTAAATAAGTGTGAATACCCACTTTCCAGCGGATACTACATATTATGTGAAACCTTTTCAGGCAAGTCACAAAGCACCTTCACAGGCATTTAAATAACCTTTACAGGTATATGAATCTGTTCCTCTACATGCTTAAATGCCACCATGTACCTTACTATTACCATATTTGACGCACGTGCTTGTTTAACAGTAACAATACTTGTGGTTATTGCTAGTGTCTTTTTGTTTCCTTATGCTATATACTTCTTAAAATCTTATTAACTCATACATTTCTGCTATTTCCGAGATCTCTTGTTGTACAATCATCATATTATCTCTCTGCTGCGCTTGTAACTTTCATTGTCAACACACTTTACTCTAATCTGCACATGCAGAAGTGCTGAGTCAGCACTGGGCTTGAGATAGGTAAGCCTATCTCTTCCTCTCCCTACTCTACTATACTACAGCAGCCAAAACAAACTAATTAACCATCCCACAGCAAATAAAACAGGCTAACACACAGCAAACGACCTCATTGTAAGGAACTCATTACTGTTAGCATGTTGCTGAATTAAATCTGTTACTTAGCAATATACAATATCTAATATAAATGAACACTGAACAACTACAAGAGAAACATAGTCCTAAACTTATAACTATAGTATTTCCGAGATCTCTTGTTGTACAGTCATCATCGTGCTCATGTATATTACATTTACTATCATTTACCAGTGCTGTTATTACTTTCTGTTATTACTAATCTCATTTTAATTTCTTTCTTCCACATGTTTCTTAGAATACAGAAAAATTTAGCTAGTTTTCCTGGGGTGATCCATTCTCTATTTAACAGTTTGGTTATTGTATAAAATTCTTTCTCTCTTTCTACTTTTAATTTATATTCATCTCCAAGGTATTTAGTTCTCAGTGCCTCCGTTCCCTTACATGTTCTCAGTAAATGAGCTTCTCCCATTATGTCGTCACAAAATAAACACTGATTTACGTTATGGTTCTCACTTATTCCCTTATTTTTGTATAAACCCAAAAGCCACCACAACACACCTCTTAGTTCCCTATTTGTGATTCTATTTTTTCTTATTGACATATATTGGATAATGCCACAGAATTCTACTAGTGTTCTTTTGGTTTCACATTCTGCTCTGATCGTCTGTTTCTCTATGTCCTTTACTCTAATCGTTAATATTTTAATGAAGCTGTTTTCTTTACCGTTCATCTCCTTATCCCAATATAGCCCCATTCCTATTTTGTCTAGCATACCTTTTACTTTCGATAACCAATAAATCTCATCCAAGTGTCTCATCTGGTGCTGGTAGGCTAGATTTAATATTTCCCTCCCCTCTCCTCTTTTTAATCTTAACCAATATTTTACTATTTTCTTACTTATGTCTGCTTGGATGCTGATATCTCCACATATAGTTCTCACTCCACTATTTGCTGCACATTCTGGTAGGCCCATTATTATTTTACAGAATTTGTTACTTATGATATCTAGTTCTTTTTATCAACTTCTATACCCAATATTTCAACCCCATACAGTGCTTTTGATACCACGAGGGCATTAAAAACATTTTTATGTACTTTGTATTGCAAATTAGGCATCTTCTTTTCTAAGGCCTTTATACTTGATAGGGCGGCCACACCTTTTATTTTTGCATGGCGTATCTGTTCCTTCCACAACCCATTCTTTGTTAATATTATTCCTAAATATTCTAATTTATTTACAACTTCTAATTCAACACCATCTAACAGCCATCGCCTTTCATTTCTTTTTAATTTATTTCCTCTTTTGCAAACCATTACTTTTGTTTTTTTGGTATTTATTTTCAAATTCCATGTATTACAGTATTCCACCAATTTTTTGAGGTTCCTTTGCATACCTGCTGTTGTTAGTGAGAGCAGCAGGATGTCGTCTGCGAAGACTAGACCGGGGATCTCTTTATTGTATAAGCAAGGGCTAGTATTATTCTCTTCCGCTAGGCATTCTATTACATCATTAATAAAAAGCAAAAACAGTATTGGTGATAGTTTACATCCCTGCTTAAGTCCAATGTTCGAGTGTATCTTTCCTATCATTATATCTTCTTTGACTTTAACTGAACATATTACTTCGGCATATAATTCTTCTATGGCTTTAATCATTTTCATTGACATTCCTATTCCGGCCAGCTTCACAACGACAGCCCGTCTGCTGACTGAATCAAAAGCTTTTTGTAGGTCTATAGCTGCGATGTATAGTCTACCACCTTTCTTTCTTATGTACTTATCCATTAACGTTTTGATTATAAATACATTGTCAGTAGTTCTCATTCTTTTCCTAAATCCTGATTGGTATACCGAGAGAATAGAGTAATCTTCTGCCCATTTCATAATTCTTTTCGCTAAAATCCCAGTGTAGATCTTACTTAGTGAGTCCAACAATGTAATCCCCCTGTAGTTGTTCGTATTCGTTCTTTCTCCCTTTCTTTTGTAGATCGGGCAAATTACTCCTTCCTGCCAAGATCTTGGAATTTTTCTTCCCTCAAATATTTTATTGAATATTTTAGTTATTATTTCAATTATCTGACCGTTGTTACCTATCTCTTTCCAGAATTCATGCGTAATTCCATTAGCAGCACCTGATTTTCCGCCCTTCCCTTTTTTCATTACATCTAGTACCTCGTCTGTGGTTATTATATCGTCTAGTATAGGCAGCGTACACTCCATTTGTCTCAGTATACCAATTTCGTTTCTGTTCTCTACCCATGTGTCCTTACCCCCTAATAACCCCTTAAAATATGTTAACCATTCCTCATTAGATATTTTTACTTGATCATAGCTTTTATAACCCTTACATATTGTGCTAATTTTGTTCCATACTTTCTTTGTTTCATTTTCCTTACAGTACTTTAGTAATATTTTTGATTCTTTGTCCTGCCATTTACTTTTCTTATCGCTTATTAGATCTTTGTATTCTTTCCTCTGGTTACAAAAATCTACTCGTAAGGCCTGAGATCCCTCATTTCTATACCTTTTTAAAGCCTTGATTACTTGATTTTTCTTCTCTTTACACTCCTCCGTATACCATACATTTCTTTTATATTGTCTACTCTTACTCACAACCATTTTTTTACCAGCTACTTCTATTGATCTTTCAAGCATTCTTATTGCCTCATCTAGGTTATTATCCTCTATCATATACTCCATGCCTATTCTCAGAATTTCAAAGGTTTTACCCCTATAGTAATCTCTAAATTGTTCTCTCTTTTCCTCATTCCACCTGTATCTTACTAATTTTCTCTGTTCATAGTTAAAGAATTGTTTGTCTACTTTATTATCTTCCTCTCTCAGTAGCCGAATAACAACTGGGAAATGATGAGACGCTGTCCAATTTTTTACCTGGATTTCTTTAATAAGAGTTAAAGCCTCTCTAGATGCCAGTACTAGGTCTATAACACTCCCTCCTGGCTCAACTATATATGTTAGGTTGCCTGATTCATCTCCCGGCCATCCCCCATTTAAGATGTACAATTCCTCTATCGCGCATATTTCTAATAATTTCTCTCCATTTTTATTACACTCTTTGTCTTAGCTGCTCCTTTTTTCTATTAATATTTCCCCGATTTCTTTATCGTATAATGGATTATTTAGGCCAACCCTTGCGTTAAAATCCCCCATTATAATTATTCCTGCTTCTTCATTTAGTAATTTTATCTGATTTACTGCGTCGACGAGTTCTTCAAAGAAATTTTCCTTCTCAAACGGGGACCCCGATGGATGGTTGTAGCCAAAGCCAATAAACATATCTCTCCCCTTTTGATTTCCTTTTTTTGTTTTGACCCAGATCATTTCCTCACATCCTGATTCCCATATCTCCACTTGTTTGCAAATTTCATCTTTTGCGATAACTGTTATCCCTCCTGGGTGACGCCCTTTCGTACTCCTTTTATATTTTGTTTTACTCCAGACCTTAAATCCCGGTATTATCACATTTTTACTAGGCGGCAACCATGTCTCTACTATCCCAATAATCTCACTCTCTCTCATTAAATCTATAAATTCATCATTTCCCAGTTTACTTAGTATACCCTCTATGTTGATTAATCCCACTACCCAGTCTAGTTACTTGTTCATAGGTATATCTGCTGCTACCAGGGCCTTGCTTCTCGTTATTCGTGGTTTTTCTATTTGTATAATAGATCCACTTGGGGAACTAATTATTTCCTCCTCTGACCCTCTAGCTTCCTCTGACCTAGTCAATCCTTTCTTTGCCCATATGTCCTTTAAATTTAACGCTGGCTTACGTTTCTTTTCTTCTTTTCTCCCTGCGGTGTCTTGCTTTCTCTGGATCACATCTCCTTCTTGGGTAGATCTCCTGGGTTGGTGATGTCCGGTTTCTGTCGTCACAACATCCAGTTCGTTGTCCCTGCTTGGTAGGATTGCACACGTACCTGTTGACTCAGGAGTGCTGGCGTCGCTCACTGTACTGCTGTACTTCCGCTTATCTGACGTATCAGGACAATGCCCTAGCTCACGTAGTTGACCAGCTGTACATGCCCTGCTCCACGAATCGTCTGATATAATAAGTCTGTTACCACGTATAAAGGCTTTTAGTCCCGAATGCCTAGCTTTTCCTTGATGAAAACGTAGTGTTCGTACATTCTCCATTTCTTCCTTGTCGAGATCTTTCTTTATCCATATCTTCGTGCCTTTCAAGTTTCTGGTGTTTTCCAAAATTTTACGGGCCTTCAAACCAGATACCATGCAGACTTTTACTGGTCTTTTTCCCATATTTCTTCCTAATCTGAAGGCGTTATCAATATCACTATCATTGCACTCTATTTTCAAATTCTCTCTGATTAGAGAGAGTACTCTATCTATCAAGTCATTGAAGTTCTCTCTCCCTGGTTCTGCCAATCCGTAGATTATTATGTTTTTCTTCCTCTCTTCTTTCGACCGTGTTTTTTCTTTTTCCTCGAGTTTCCTTAATTTTTCTTCTACCTCCAGTGCTTTCTTCTTCAAACCATATATTTCATTTTTGTTTTGTAATACACTCTCTTTAATACCCTTCAGTTCTGTATGTATAAATGATTTCAAGTCCTTGAAATCATTTTTCTGTTCTAGTAGTATTTCTTTGGTCTTTTCTGTATGGCATTCTTGCATGACCTCTTTAATCTTCTCAATATCGTCCCATGTCAGTCCTGGGCCAGGGTTCATCTCCACTCCGCCAATCACTAATAGTACCATCACTACAACTAATGACACTACTGTATGAGTGATGTTGATATCGTTTTTCACCGTTTGTAACGACTTCTTCCTACATCGGGCCTGCCATCTGCCTATAGCACATCTGTATTGTTCAATTGACACTCCCATGCTCGCGCACTCCTGTACTTCCCGCACGTTCAGCACTACGTCCGTTCACCTCGCTAGCTGAATTGCGACTCCGAAATACAATGGAGGTAATACTACTGCATATTACAAGCCATACTTAGAATCTTATCTGTGAGATGTTATTCCAGGAATAATTTTGGATTTCCGATTCTTGCAACCGTATGCACAACACGACATTGTAAGAGCTACAACTAAATATTAGTATCTCGTTTACATTTTAGCGTGTCGTACAGTGTTTGCATCTGAAAATTCCCGCAATTACAATCTGCGTACACCGTATTCACTTCAATGAGGGGGGTGATGCTGATTCCTCCCCGTGGTGCCCCTGGATAGGTACAGGTAACTGTGTTGCCAGTACTGAACTGAACGTCAGCTTTTGGTTGCCAGACTATTACTTGTGATCTCCTGGCTAATGGTACACAAAACGAATGATACTAGCTCTTTTCAGAGCCAATCTGCAAAGCCCTTGGGAACTGTTCTGAGAGCCCTTCAAATCAACATCGAAGGAATCAGTAGATCTAAAAGTGACTACCTTTCCAAACTGGCATTGGAAAACAATGTTGATGTAATATGCATTCAGGAAACTCATGCCTCTGATCCATCTCAGCTTCGTTCAAGAGGAAACATTCCTGGATACAAGTTACTGCGAGCTACTTCTCATCAGTCTTATGGAACTGCAACCTTTGTTCGAAATTCCATCGCCTGGTCTTATTTAGTCTCAGCTAATTCTGATGCAGGCATTTTCAACATCACTACAAAAGTTAATGATGTATCAATCATAAATATTTATAAACCTCCAGGAATTCAGTGGCCTAACAGTGTTCTTCAAACAATTTCTCACCCATCCATCTATGTGGGTGATTTCAATAGTCATCATACTCTGTGGGGTTACAGATATAGTGACCAGTGTGAAGAAAAACTTATAGAGTGGGCAGAGCTTTGTAACATGCAACTGATTTTCAATCCAAAAGACAAACGTACATTCAAGTCAGGAAGATGGGACTCAGAGACCAATCCTGACTTGTGCTTTGCTTCATGTGATTGTCAGGGATCCAGCTTACCTGTGTTTCGTAAAGTTCTTATGAACTTTCCACATAGTCAACATCGACCTGTCCTTCTGGAAACTGGAATGCAGATTCCTATTATAAGATCTTCTTCACTCCCTCGTTGGAACTTTAGTAAAGCTAGTTGGGAGAGCTATTCAGCTGATCTTGACAGTACCATAATACCTTACAGTCCCCAGCTGAAACCAGAGGTTTCACCTAATCATATTGCTAGTCGCATTGCCAGTTTGTCCAAATCCAAGCCAGACAAATTACACAAAAGGTTTATAAAAAACGAACTGTTCCGTTTGAAAAAGGAGTACACTACTTTTTCCAACATTTCTGCTCCTTTTACTGAGCAAGAGCTTTTGCTTGCCTTAAATGAATTGAAAAATGGAAAATCCCCGGGTTTTGATGGTATACACCCAGAATTTTTGAAGCACTGTGGAAAAAATGTAAGGAACTGGCTAGTGCAGTTTTTTCAAACATACTCCGAACAAGTCAACTCCCTTCAGAGTTTAAACGAACTAAGATACTAGCTATCTTAAAACCTGGTAAAATTACGGATTCTGTCGAAAGCTATAGACCAATTGCCTTAATGAGTGTCTGCTTTAAGCTCTTGGAACGGCTTATCTACAATAGAATAAGTCCTCTGATTTTTAAAATCATTCCAATCGAACAGGCTGGTTTTAGACCTCAACGTAGTTGTGAAGATCAGGTGCTTGCACTGACAACACATATTGAGACAGGTTTTGAAAAGCAATTAAAAAGTGGTGCAGTGTTTATTGATCTAACAGCTGCATATGATACAGTGTGGAGAGAAGGTATTGTGTATAAGTTCTTTAAACTGACAAAGTGTAGTCAAATGTCGCGTCTGATTAACAATATGCTCTCAAACAGAATTATCCAGGTAGTCATGCATACAAATCACAGCAAAATAAAGGTACTTAACAATGGTTTACCTCAAGGATCTGTTCTCTCTCCATTACTGTTTAACTTGTATATTGCAGACATACCTGTCACGAGCTCTCGTCAGTTTGCTTATGCCGACGATCTGGCAATAATTAGTCAGCATGTGGATGCTAATGTGATAGAGACAACTTTAAATGCAGATCTGGATGTTTTGTGCACATACTTCAAAACGTGGTGCTTGAAACCAAGCCCTAGTAAAACGGAAACCTGCTTCTTCCATTTAAATAACCGGCAAGCGAATATCACCTTGAAAGTGTCACTTAATGGAAGTCTTCTCCCTCACAATGCCAACCCCAAATATCTTGGAGTTACTCTCGACCGAACGCTATCATAGAGGAAACATCTAACCAACCTAGCAGCCAAATTAAGGTCACGCAACAACATCATTCACAAACTTGCTGGCTCCACATGGGGAGCCTCTGCATCTACTTTGCGTACTTCAGCTATGGCGCTGGTGCTTTCCACAGCTGAGTACTGTTCTTCCGTATGGATCAACAGCTCTCATGCTAAAAAGGTGGACACGGTCCTGAATGAAACAGTGCGTGTCATAAGTGGCACAGTAAAATCTACTCCTCTCTTCTGGTTGTCAGTGCTCAGCCACATAGAACCTCCTAGAATTAGAAGATTGAACAACTTGTTTAGAGAATACAGCAAGATATTAACCAATCCTGATATCCCCATCCATGAAGATGCTAACGTCAGATTCAGCCGCCTCAAATCAAGATCTCCTATTCAAACAGCACAGGAACTTGTTAGAAGGGATTTCAATCCAAAAGTAGATTGGCAACAAGAGTGGAACAGCGTAGCTCCGACTCAATGGCGGGCATTGTTCAATTATAAGAATCTTCCAGCTGGCTTTGATTTACCCCGCAAGACATGGGTAGCCCTCAACAGAGTCCGTACTAACCACGGGAGATGTGGTTCAATGATGTTTAAATGGGGTATGAGATCTTCCCCAGCCTGTGACTGTGGGGCAGTTAAACAGACTATCGACCATATCGTCACCGAATGCATTGGAAGGGCATTCGCTGGATCTAGCCAGGACTTTGTGGTGGCTTCTGCTGAGGCCATACAATGGCTAGAGAATTTGGATCTAAATCTTTGAACCCTTTTGCTTGCATGATTGTTTTCAATGTTACGTGTATATCTTATAATTATGTATATAATGGTTTGTGCTTACTGTTCATTTATATTTAATCTTTGTATTGTTTTGTGTACGTTACCATACGCTAATAATAATAATAATAATAATACTTCAATGAGCTGTGATAGAATTTGACAATCAAAAAAGAACGTGCGTTCTCGCATCTATTCACGACCACGCCCCCTATGTAGACCACTGTCACTGGGCTTCACTCTCAGAGCTCCAAGGCATCTCCCTGTATTCTTTACTCCCTGATTGGCCCATCTCAGAACTGCTTCGGACGCTCCCTATGAAGTGTCACCCCCCTGCGCTAGACATAAGTGCAGACAGCCACGAAAACGTCTCTGTCATCACTCCGTTAAATATGCACACTGCTCATTCAAATCAGTGCCTCAGAGTAGGGACTGAATGGCTCGAATGCTATGACCAACCAGTGTGTTATGTACCAGTAGAATCAGAAAATTTATAAACCAGAGGAATGACATGCTAAAGAAGAAAGTTATCTAACTACCCCAGCTACTTGCCGCCAATATTCAGACAGGCCGTTACACTCGGTACGACCGGGCGAATTGGCCGTGTGGTTAGGGGCGCGCAGCTGTGAGCTTGCATCCGGTAGATAGTGGATTCGAACCCCACTGTCGGCAGCCCTGAAGATAATATTCCATGGTTTCCCATTTTCACACCACGCAAATGCTGGGGCTGTACCTTAATTAAGGCCAAGGCCGCTTCCTTCACACTCCTAGCCCTTCCCTATCCCATCGTCACCATAAGACCTATCTGTTTTAGTGCGATGTAAAGCAAAATTTAAAAAATATACTCGGTACGCAGCAATAATCCTATCTACCGGAGATGAGAGGCAACAGAAGACAAAAAGCACATCACAACAAACAATGGTCAATGTAATGTTATTGTTGATCAATTTTTACGAGCTTTCAATATTGTAGCCCTTCACATTTAGTTTTCTTTCGACTCTGCGATATTAGGGCATCTTATAATATTATTTATAGCGTAGACTGTAGTTCCTTATTCTCCGACTTTACATACCGATTTTCATTAAATGATTAAATTCTGTTAATCTATTTTCTCGTGACTCACCGCTGATAGGACTTAGTAACAAAAATCCAAATTCATAAATATCTCTATGATCATAGCCAGTAGGGTAACAATGTATAAGACATAAATGATCGGAAATTTAATAGGTACCGGTACTGTATAACTTTAGTTATGTAGTATTTATCGATAGAACCACTAATAACATAAATATCTGAGAATTGAATTGTAGGCCTTCCCCTAAACTACCATTTCATTCAGTGTGAATAAATTATTTAGGGCCTAGATTATAGTGACTTATTCTCCGACTTCGCATACCGATTTTCATTAAGATAGGACCACTAATAACATAAATATTTCAGATTTAAATTTTAGGCCTTCCCCCTAAACTACCATTTTTCTCAGCGTGAGTACAATTATTTATAGCCTAGTCTATAGCGACTTATTCCCCGATTTTTCCTACCGATTTTCATTAAGATACGACCACTAATAACATAAATATTTGATAATTAAATTTTAGGCGTTCCCCTAAACTACCATTTCACCATTACTTATGGCCTATATTATAGCGACTTATTCTCCGAGTTTGCATTTCAATTTTAATTAAGATACGACTACTAATAACGTAAATGTTTGAGAATTAAATGTTAGGCCTTCCCCTAAACTACCATTTCACTCAGCGTGAATAAAATTATTTATGGCCTAGGTTATAGCGACTAACTCCTGGACTTTACATATTGATTTTAATTAAAATCTCTCCAGCCGTTTTCTCGTGATGCGTGTACATACATATAGATAGACATACAGACAGAAATTACGGAAAATTAAAAAGTGCATTTCCTTGTTCCTGTGGACAGGACTCATACAGTTCTTGTTCTTGTTCTTGAAGTGGATTTGGGCTCGTTATTTCACCCAGACAAAATACTTGTTTATAATTGTACTAGTTCTACACTCTCACACTTTTCCGATAAAGTAGGACACCAAAGCTGTTTGCAATTTTTCTCTGATTGATAAGTACTTGAGGATTGAGTGAAGTAGATCATTCAGTTGAGTCACAAAATTGTTCCAAAGCACTTGAAATAGTTCACTAGAAGACGTAGCACCTAGACAACTGAGAGTGATTAAATTATATAATACTAGGAGATATAGGAAAATCACAGGGACACAAGGTATATTAATCTTCACGCTAGAATGAGCCATCAGCGACTTTTACAGAACAAACAAGACGGGGTCGACATATAAGGGATAAGTAGGAGAGGGCGGTGAAACTACTGAGGGGGTGAATACATGTAAGAGTGTGGGACGTTGGACAGAGGGAAATTAAAATCTGATCAACGTATATTGGGGACTTAGCGGAAAGCGTTATTGAGATCGTAAAAAAAACCAAGGGGCGTGACAGTGTGATGATATGACGGCAATGAAAGTGTAAACGCGATTGGGGGAGGGGGACAGATGGCAATATACGGTAGCTATGTGGCGTGGTTGAAAAGCAGGCGTTATAGGGGACGTGAGTCAAATGAGAATATGTGGTATGAAGCTTGAGGGACAATATTATGAAACAATTGAGTGATGTCAAGTTATGTTGGTAATGAATGATTAGAGTGATCTAAGAACTGATTTAATATACTTATTATTGTGTGAGAGGGCTTGCATACCAGACATGCAATTGACGTGGGGAGAGGATAACTGAAATTTATTAAGTTTGAGTACAGGCAGCGTCGAGAGGAGTTATACAACGGACATTGAAAAAAGAGATGATTAATATCGGCATCTGCGGATCCACAATGACATAGGGGATGCTGTTGTAAACGAAATCGAAATTTATATAGAGGTGTAAGAGCATGATTAAAGCGAGGGCGTAAGATATTGATGATATGATGACGAATGTAGGTTGCGTGTTGATACCAGAAAGTAGTAGGTTGTAATAGTGGTTGTAGACTATGATAGCATTTCTACCTTTACAGTAAGCATACTGATATTTTGGAAGAAGGGAATAATACTCTAAGTACCATAGAAACATTTGGAGCATGATTTTAAGAAATAGTTTGCGTAGACAAGATGGCAAGATTATTCCCCCAATATTGTGAGGGGTGGTCATAGGACGACGAGGCTTTGGAACCGCGACTAGGAAAAAAGTATTCCATTTCGGAGGAGGAGTTGTAGTGGTTAACACAAAATTACAGTACTGAACAAGCACTTGTAGGGCTTTGATCGGCAATTGTTGTAACATAGCATAAGAGATATAATCAGGACCTGGAGTGGACGATTTGCAAGAGTTAAGAATGGACGTGAGATCTGAGAGAGTGATGGGACGAGAAAGGACTGAAGACTGACTAGTGGAAGCAGAGAAAGCTGGGGTATAATGTGGAAGTACATGATCTGGAGTTAGGGATGTTAGAAATTCATTCAAAATATTCGACGTAATTTGAGGGCGTGGGACATGAGTGGAAGCTCTAGTGAGAGTACGGATAGCATTCCATAACTGAGATGCAGAAATGTGTGTATGGAAGGAGGATATAAAAGTTTTCCAGGCTTGTCTTCGTTTTTGATTGAATGCACGTCTGATATGAGCAATATGATATTTGAGGTGAAAGTAGTGTGAAGGGGTTACAGTTTTACGATATACACTGACTGACAGAGCAAATGCAACACCAAGAAGGAGTGGTTCGAAAGGGATGAAAGTTGGGGAAAAAACAGAGACGGCACGGACGAATAATTGATGTTTATTTCAAACCGATATGCAGGTTACACAATGCGCACGGCATCGACTCAGTAGGATGTAGGACCACCGCGAGCGGCGATGCACGCAGAAACACGTCGAGGTACAGAGTCAATAAGAGTGCGGATGGTGTCCTGAGGGATGGTTCTCCATTCTCTGTCAACCATTTGCCACAGTTGGTCGTCCGTACGAGGCTGGGGCAGAGTTTGCAAACGGCGTCCAATGAGATCCCACACGTGTTCGATTGGTGAGAGATCCGGAGAGTAGGCTGGCCACGGAAGCATCTGTACACCTCGTAGAGCCTGTTGGGAGATGCGAGCAGTGTGTGGGCGGGCATCATCCTGCTGAAACAGAGCATTGGGCAGCCCCTGAAGGTACGGGAGTGCCACCGGCCGCAGCACATGCTGCACGTAGCGGTGGGCATTTAACGTGCCTTGAATACGCACTAGGGGTGACGTGGAATCATACGCAATAGCGCCCCAAACCATGATGCCGCGTTGTCTAGCGGTAGGGCGCTCCATAGTTACTGCCGGATTTGAACTTTCTCCACGCCGACGCCACACTCGTCTGCGGTGACTATCACTGACAGAACAGAAGCGTGACTCATCGGAGAACACGACGTACCTCCATTCCCTCATCCAAGTCGCTCTAGCCCGGCACCATGCCAGGCGTGCACGTCTATGCTGTGGAGTCAATGGTAGTCTTCTGAGCGGACGCCGGGAGTGCAGGCCTCCTTCAACCAATCGACGGAAAATTGTTCTGGTCGATATTGGAACAGCCAGGGTGTCTTGCACATGCTGAAGAATGGCGGTTGACGTGGCGTGCGGGGCTGCCACCGCTTGGCGGCGGATGCGCCGATCCTCGCGTGCTGACGTCACTCGGGCTGCGCCTGGACCCCTCGCACGTGCCACATGTCCCTGCGCCAACCATCTTCGCCACAGGCGCTGCACCGTGGACACATCCCTATGGGTATCGGCTGCGATTTGACGAAGCGACAAACCTGCCCTTCTCAGCCCGATCACCATACCCCTCGTAAAGTCGTCTGTCTGCTGGAAATGCCTCCGTTGACGGCGGCCTGGCATTCTTAGCTATACACGTGTCCTGTGGCACACGACAACACGTTCTACAATGACTGTCGGCTGAGAAATCACGGTACGAAGTGGGCCATTCGCCAACGCCGTGTCCCATTTATCGTTCGCTACGTGCGCAGCACAGCGGCGCATTTCACATCATGAGCATACCTCAGTGACGTCAGTCTACCCTGCAATTGGCATAAAGTTCTGACCACTCCTTCTTGGTGTTGCATTTGCTCTGTCAGTCAGTGTATTTTGAAAAATCTCTTGCGTTTGAGGATTAATTGGTGGCATTCAGTGTCCCACCACTTTAATTTAGAGGTACCAGTTGTTATGGAGTTTGATGGTGTTTTAAAAGGATGGTATAGGTCCAGATACTGTGTTATTATTTTTAGAATTGACTGATAGGATAATTCTGTTACTGGGGATTTCTCTAATTGGGTTACCATGAAGGACTTAAAGCACGAAGCATTGAAATGTTTCATGGAACGAATTTGACGGGTATAATGGTGGTTAAGAGGGTGTTTAGTAATATACCCATGTCCATAAGTAATGATCATAGGAAAGTGATCACTTGTATGAGTGTCACTTAGTACTCTCGACGTGGTTATAGAGGCAAGAGTGTTGCGGCAAAGTGATAAATTGACTGCGCTAGGCAACGAACCCGGAGGAGTGATCCTGGTAGGGGAACCATCATTCAAATCAGGAGGTTATGTTGATTTACAGCATGCAACAACTGTGTGCCTTTAGAGGTGTCGAGCGGGGCTCCCCACTGTATATTGACATCTCCCAAAAAGGAGTTGGGTATCGGATGGAAACTGATTAAAAAATTTGAACCATTGTGCGAATGAGATGTACTTATCTGGAGGATTATATAAGTTGATAACATATGTGTTATGATATATAAGGCCCAGGGCATGGGTGTTGGGTATTATGTATTGGAGATGTAATGAAGTGTACGATAACGAATTATGTATCATAAGTGCGACACCATCAAATCCTGGCCCGTCCTGGCGTTCAATAGAATAACATGGAAAATAAAAGTTTTATGAGAAAACCAAATTTCTTGCAGAGCGACTATATGAGGAGATGTTTCGAGCATTAGAAATTTTAATTCGTATTGTTTGTTTTGTAGGCTCCTAGCATTCCATTGAAGAATGCGTGCTACCATTATTAAAGATAAGGTGTAAACTTTCTCGAAGTTGACTAATAACTGGTAAAATATTGGGGTGATCTCCACTTAGTTGTGTAAGCTGCATTAGAAGGTTGAGAAAACACTGTTGAACATGTTCTCGCTGTGTTAGTGTGTTACCTGTTTGTTGTTGATGCTGTGCGGGTTGCATAGGGGTTGATTGGCTCGATGTTGATGGAGTTGGCTGAGGGGGTTGAATGGAGTATTACCGGACGAGTTGGTCGTGCGCGTAGAGGCGCGTGGCTGTGAGCTTGCATCCGGGAGATAGTAGGTTCGAATCCCACTATCGGCAGCCCTGAAGATGGTTTTCCGTGGTTTCCCATTTTCACACCAGCCAAATGCTGGGGCTGTACCTTAATTAAGGCCACGGCCGCTTCGTTCCAACTCCTAGGCCTTTCCTATCCCATCGTCGCCTTAAGACCTATCTGTGTCGGTGCGACGTAAAGCCCCTAGCAAAAAATGGAGTATTGATGATACAGAGACTGAGAGGGGCGAGAGGATGTAGTGGGTTGCACTATCTGGAGATATCCAGCTCTATCATAGCCGGGAGGAGGCTTAGTTGGGAAATCCTTGACGATCACTTGCGTGAATTTACGTTTGCGCGGCATTTCTGGTATTGGAGGAGAATGTTGAGAGGGTAGGGGAGGAAATTGTTGAATGTTACTGTAATCAGAATAAGTAGGTGGAAATAGTCGAGCAGAAACTTCAGAAAAGGAGATGTTATTAGTGCACATGGGTTTTTTAATATCCACTTGTCTCTGATGAACAGCACAGTCAGATGAGCCCGTTTCATGCTCCCAATTACAATGAAAACATAATTTGACATTAACAAGGCAGTCTGAGGTAGCATGATTCAAACCACAGTTGCGACAACGAAAGTTATTGGACTGGCAATTGCGTATGGTGCGACCAGAACGCTGGCATTTGGAGCAAATAGGTTCACACGGAAATGCCATCCTTTTTAAATTCTGAGCAATGTACAAACAAAACTCTTATTTTATATATATAGCAGAGGAAAGCTAAATTTCTTGGACATGTCCTATGACATGGCACCTTTCTCCAGAATGTCTTTGAAGGCAAGGTCCTAGGGAAGAATTCGAGAGGAAGACCGCGTCTCTCATACCTTAGGAACATAATCACTCACCTGAGTTTTGCTTCCTATGTCACGATGAAAAGGACTGCTGAAGACCGTGGGATGTGGCTGCCTTTATATAATGGATGGACTATACAATAAAACTTTCACCAAAGAAACAATGTTCCACATGTATTACAATTAAAGAGAAGTAATTTTGTATTTGACTACACATTAAGGAGCTAACAGACACTAAAGAGACTGACAGGCTGACGAATGCGTGCGGCAGACATTTGAATCATAACTTAGTTTCCATGACCTTGGCAAAAAAAAAAAAAAAAAAAAACAACAACAACAAAAAAAACCCTTGTTGCCCTTCCTCACAGCACATGCAAAGTGTTCACTACTTGCTGTGGCGCTATACAAATTGGTTAGCCGCAACGAACGACATCTTTTGTGTATTTCTGTTAATAATTAAAGAAAGTAAAGGGAATATTTAGCTGATAAGACAACAGGGCTTGTACAAATTGCTTGTTTAAATAATTCCTAGTTTCAGCAGGCTAAAATTGGATAAAGTGTACTGTTTTCTCCACAAAGCTACTGTGTGCACTATACAGTTGTGCTTACAGTAGTGGTAGACCTGTAGCTTAGATTCTATAAAACAGGGCAAAAATGACAAGGGACACTACCGTACATCTCAATCGGTAGAGCATCAGCCACAAAAGCCAAATATCTCATAAGTGTCTGGTTGGCAATGCACTGAACATCTCTTTGGCATGTACTATATGTAATCAACATACTACAATAACTGAAAACCTATTTGAAGGATAACTACAGTCTTGAAAGATCAACGTTAGATATTTTTAATGTCTCATTTTTTAACTCATCAAAATTCTGTTAAATTTCCTTACTAGTCATAATTAACAGAATAAATTAATAACGTTTTTGATTTTATGAAACCTCCTATGTGACAAAATAGGCTATTTTGAGGTTATGGTATCATTGGATTCAGCTGTCCAAGCTCTACAGTTTAGAAAACCTCCTATGTGGATAAATATAGATAGTAATGCATTAAAACCTTTACAAGTGATATATCCTATGTGCTTTCAGAAAAAGTTGCTGCTAAATATCTCCTATGTGCTCAGACCGCACATAGGAGCTATCATACTGTATATTAGACTCATAGCCTACTATGGTGACTAGAAATGCACATAGGTGAATTCAATAGCATGGGAAGTTTTATCAGCACTAATTGCTGAATAATCATTGTTTACTTTTGTGGCTTATGCACATGGGAAATAAGTTACTGTTCGTATTTTACTCGAATAACGTGGCGTAAATTGTGGTAAGTGTTGAATAACTGTTAAAAACCCAATATTTATGTTTGTTATTGAAAATAAAGCTATTAAGTGACAATGTACAGTTTATTGTTTACGGTAATATTTTTCTTGACCACTGCAAGCTAACCTCAACATAGAGCAGGCCAGCTAGCTCACGATTTCAGTTAATTGATTGCTTCATTATACATTTTTTCAGGCGTTATGGCATCTCGTGG
Organism: Anabrus simplex; assembly: GCF_040414725.1. NCBI lineage: Eukaryota > Metazoa > Arthropoda > Insecta > Orthoptera > Tettigoniidae > Anabrus > Anabrus simplex. The sequence goes on along the minus strand of NC_090265.1, from coordinate 1,766,409,337 downwards.
AAGGAAAATGGTTGATATGGTAATGCAGAATGCCAGCAGGGATAGAGTTGCTAATACAGCTAATGAGGTGCTGAATATAAATAACATGTCAGAGGTGGTGGTAAATGAAAAGGAAGGTTTAAATGAGGTTATTTGAATCCCGGAGATGAGCTATACACAATGATAAATTTGGCTTTGGAGAACAGTATCAGTTGTTGGCGTAGAAAAGAAAACGAGACGGTGAGTGTAGAAGAAATTATTGAAGTTGCTGAAAAGAGTAAAGAGAGACTTCAGTATGGAATTATTCGAATGATACAAACAGAAAATACTTCAGAAATTCCTGGTTTAGGAAAGTCAACATTTGAAGCATTACAGGAAGGGGCAAAGGGGGTAAATGTTCTACAAAACAGGACGGTGAAACACAATCGAGTTTTAGGTTTACCTTACATTGGCTTCAAAATAACAGGAAGGAAGGTAATTCAGTAATCCGCCAGCGGTAAAAATTCATATAACCACATTTCAGCTGAGAATTGTAGTGTAGATACAGTATATTTAGATAGTACCGTATCTTGCCTGCTATATTCGTGTGTATCAGAGTATGTATGTTTAGTCCTCAGCCCGAAGGCTGGTTGGATCCTCAACAGCTCCGCCATCAGCTGTCATAGATGGCCTAGGCATCACTGAAGAGGCGTACTAGGGTAATGAGGAATGAGGTAGTTTCCTGTTGCTTTCCTCACCGAGCCAGAAGGTGCTATTACATATCAGTCTGCCAAGCCCACTGAAATGCATTCACCAACCGACCCTATGAGCAATGTTTTCACACCACTCATAGCAGGAACTGGCTGCAGAAGGAATGGCATTACTAGCATCACTCATACCTCAGTCACTTCCATTGCGTCAAAGCCAAGGATAAAGCTGAGACAGATCTATGAAAGTAACAAAATTGCTCTAGCCTATACCAGAAGACATAGTGTACTGTAAACACTAGGTCCTGCCAGCAAAGGCACATCTATTAGAGCATAGTACTAATAATAACCTGTCTAAGCATTTAACTTTGTTGGTAATCTTTGAGTGCAGTAGCCTAGTTATTACAAATTTCAAACTTGCAATTTTCATTTCAGTTGGTGCTTAGTAGTGACATACGGTACCGGTATTGTAATTGGGATACGTCTGAACGTAGTTTAAAATTATTGTAGTGTACTGTACAGTACTACACGAGTAACATCTTATTAGAATTTAGCGTGCTTATTTTATTATTGTAAAATATTTGTGTAGTACCGGTGTAGTAGAGGTAACCGTAGAAACTCTCTTACTAGAATTCTGCTGTTGTAATTAGGATAGGCTTAATTGCAGTTTAGAATTATGTAAATCCTGTGTATTCCTTTCGGTATTCAGTAATTAACAGCAGTTTTTATCCTGTTAGGGTGCTGTAGGATAAAAGTACAGTTCGACTAAGTAGTATTGTAGTGTAGTCGTATTGTAATGGTTATAGCGTGCCAACTTGCTACGCGCCGGGGGCGTCACCGTATCGGCCCAGCCTCTTACGCCTCGCCGCGCCAATCACGAACAAGACATAAGTGCTAGGCTGGTCCCCTTTCACTTTCGCTTTCGTCCGCGATAGCGCGTCAGAGGACTGTGGAAATTACTCGACAATTAATCTGGAGTCTTCCATCTCGCGAGATTCCTAGACACATCTAGCATCCGGACTGTTCCAGAAGAGCCGGCGCAGGTATATAAGAGTGAGAGTGAGATTGAGTTTGCTGGTGTGTGTTAGTGAAGAGTGCAGTTAGTGATAGCCTGGACTGAGGTGTCAGCCTGATGGAGTATCTGTCTGTTGGAGCCGAGGACTCGTTCCTGTTTCCCTGACGTCGCGTGTGTGAGTTTCTTGGGGCCGGCTGCTGGAGAAGAACCTTGGGTGTTCTGGAGCAGCGCGAAGGGAACACTGTGTGCCGACGTGTGCAGACTGAGAACGGACTTCGACGGACTGAGTGAACAGCGGATACTATCCCGAGCTGGGAGACTGACGTGTAAGCTGTCGACAGTGAGGGAAACTCGACATCATACATCTCAAGCTGTGCAAGTAGGCGACGTGATTGTGGAAGAGTTATCCCGGAGCGACACCAAGCTCGAGGACTGACGCTTGTGATAATCTACGTGGTGCTGAGATTCGTCGGTCCATTTTGGTGTTATGTGATCTAAGTAAATATTTTTATTGTTTTAATCATGAAGTTTTACACAATATTAATTAATGAATTAACTACACTGCAATGGCATTTATGCACACACATTAATAAGCTAACAGCTAATGCAATCCCAACTATTATGGAACTGCACTGTTTCAGTGATTACAATCACAGGCATGGGCGCCCGCAAGGGGGGGCAAGGGGGGCACTTCCCCCCCTGGAATTCTAAAAATGTTGATGTTCAATTGTTTAATATCATACCAGATTATTTCATAAACTGAACTTACTGACATTCATCTAGCATCTGTTATAACTGGAAATTTCTGTAAACAATTTAATGTTGCTGACGTTATATTGGTTTTATATTCAAGAAAATTGTTAATTTGCCCCCCCCCCCCCCCCTGGAAAAGATCCTGCGGGCGCCCATGATCACAGGTGATAATAACAACATTCATGAAAACAAATAAGCAGTGTACTCCTGAATTTCTCTCTCCTTGCTCAAATTTCAAAGCATGACAACGCATTTAACAATTTGATCACACTACAAATAGTGCCGTCACCTTATGGTTACATTTTGAACCTTTATTTTAGCTTCTTTATAACTGCATTGTTTAAAGAGTCACTATAATGGAATTCATTGTTTTGTAAAATGTTTTGGAATTAATCTATAACAACAGTTAATATAAGACGTGGGGGTAAAAGCCTAGGTACATTGCAAAGTGTTGGCGATGTGCTGAGGGCCCCGCCGTTCAGCACTTACAGCCGCCTGCGCTCTTCCTTCCCCTGACATGCCGATATCATCCTTCCAGGCTCCTTCCGCTCCCGCACCCCGCACCCTTGCTAAACTCTAGGAACCTACTGTACTGAGGGCTCTGCCGGACAGACCATACTAACCTTGCAGACCATACACCCGTCTGCACTCTTTCTTCACCTGACAAGCCTACATCGTTCTTCCAGGCCCCTCCCACATCCCTCATACTTGCAAAGTGCGGGACCTGCTCAGGGCTCTGCTGCCACATTCCGAACGCCTCACGATTAAAGAGAAAACACCGAGCGTCGTGGACAGAGGACACGGTCTGAAAACCGTTGCCGTTTTCTTTAAAATAGAAAAGCAAAATATTTACAGCCGAAATAATAAAGATAACATTGTATAACTGAACAGCACACCACTATAAGTTCGACTTCGCTACGTTTGCCCATCTCTTTATGTAATCAATTACAGAGTGAAATAACGATGCATGTTTTTAAAAAGGTGGTGGGGTGGTACCCAAAATTCCTTCATGCACGAAGCGCCACTGAATGTTAACGTATGTGATTAACACATTCTTCAAGAATTATGAAGCAGTTCTGGTATCACTTCGACCTGGGAAACAAGCTGGAGATCCGGTTGTATTTGATATAAGGGCTGTACAGTATCTGCTAAATGGTGAATGATCATATTGCTCTCTATGAACCATTGCCACAAAAGAGGAGAAGGTCTACGTGTGTTCCCTGTGATGCTTGGGCCTTGTAAAATGGACCAGTGCTCATCAGTGAATCCAAATTCAGACATTACCAAGAAATGAAAGAAATCATATAAAAAGATCATCATGCTTTCTATGACAGCCTCCCTTTTGAGCCAGATAAGAAAAGAAAGTAGATACTTGAATTAACAGATCTGTGGTTTAACATTACAATATGTTTCTGTCATTCTAGTGTACTTCTAAGATCGACTGTATGTTCCTTGAAGCATTTAGGAAAGGCAGATTCAAATTTGGAGAGTGGGAAGGCTGCTATTGAAATCCTGGTGATTCTCTTCTACGACACTTATTGTAATTAGGAAAGGGAATTTTGATATCGAATGATTTAACGATATTATTATGACCTAGTTTCTAAAATGTATTTATGATTTAAATAAGATTAGATTGGATATATTCTAAACATAAGGTAAGTTATTGTAAGCTTTGAAAATGTTTGTACTATTAAGTTTAGTGAATAGAAATTGTACCGGGAGGTACACCTCGGGCCTTTATGTTTTCTTATATATATATATATAGATATATGTAAAGGAGTGGAATCGGAGGTAAGGCTTTTTGCGGATGATGTTATTCTCTATAGAGTGATATATAAGTTACAAGATTGTGAGCAACTGCAACGTAACCTCGAAAATGTTGTGAGATTGACAGCAGGCAATGGTATGTTGATAAACGGCGTTAAAAGTCAGGTTGTGAGTTTCACAAATAGGAAAAGTCCTCTGAGTTTTAATTACTGCGTTGATGGGGTGAAAGTTCCTGTTGGGGATCAGTATAAGCAACTAGGTGTTAATATAAGGAAAGATCTTCATTGGGGTAATCACATAAATGGGATTGTAAATAAAGGGTACCGATCTCTGCACATGGTTATGAGGGTGTTTAGGGGTTGTAGTAAGGACGTAAACGAGAGGGCATATACGTCTCTGGTAAGACCCCAACTAGAGTATGGTTCCAGTGTATGGGACCCTCACCAGGATTACCTGATTCAAGAACTGAAAACAATCCAAAGAAAAGCAGCTCGATTTGTTCTGGGTGATTTCCGACAAAGGAGTAGCGTTACAAAAATGTTGCAAAGTTTGAGTTGGGAAGAACTGAGAGAAAGAAGAAGAGCTGCTCGACTAGCTGGTATGTTCCGAGCTGTCAGAGGAGAGATGGCGTGGAATGACATTAGTAGACGAATAAGTTTGAATGGCGTTTATAAAAGTAGGAAAGATCACAATATGAAGATAAAGTTGGAATTCAAGAGGACAAAATGGGGCAAATATTCATTTATGGGAAGGGGAGTTAGGGATTGGAATAACTTACCAAGGGAGACGTTCAATAAATTTCCAATTTCTTTGAAATCATTTCGGAAAAGGCTAGGAAAGCAACAGATAGGGAATCTGCCACCTGGGCGACTGCCCTAAATGCAGATCAGTATTCATTGGTTGGTTGATTGATTGATTCATTGGCCTCAACCGCGTAATTTTAAAAGAAGCGCCTTAAGGATCACTATCTCTCAAACAAAACGTGAAATATCTACGGCATGAAGTTGTGACGTTAATCTGAAGATGTCACCAGTGAATTATTGAGTAATATTTTGAAGTTGCCTAAACTGACGGGACTTATTTGTTTTATTTTGGTTTACGTCAAGAAGTTTGAACTTTTCTCCAAAAAACTGTGGTCATGCAATCTGGTGCAAGACGGAAGAATTAGTGATATAAAGAAGTTTTGTGTTCTTATGTTTCCCAACTAAATTAATGTTCATTTATTTTGTTATTTCAAGGTTTGCAACACTCCTTTCTCATTCCGCCAGTCTTTTAAAATCTGGCCAATCAGGAATTTTCTGTACTTATTTTTCAACCAATCACGCATTTCTTGTATCTTTTGAATTTGGCAATAAAATGAGAGGGTGTGTCCGGATTTAGTCCAGAACACTCTCGAACCGTCCCCTCGCGTATATAAGCTGCGGCCTTTCAGGCTACCTTGTCTTTTGGATCACCGAATTTCTGAGAGTGTGTTAAGACAGGATGCGGGACGCCTCATTTTTCGCCAGGCAGTTCATCAGCCCAGGTAATGGCCACCAGTCATATTTCTCTGTAGCTACCTCCGCAGACTTACACGAGGGGAAGGTTCTAATTTCTAACTATGTAACCTCCTGTTTTCTAAAATGTAAAATTTCCTCCGGCTAATGTAAATTTCTTAAAAATCTTAAACTGTGAATCGATGATAGAGAGTGCGTTACCCTCTCGATTTCCCCTTCAACTTAGTTTGAGGTGACTATAATTTTGTAACCTTTTCTCTTTTCTGTAAAGTCCTCTTAGAAAATTTATACAGAGCGCGCTCTTGTCCGCGTCTCTATTGAGTGTCCAGAATGCATCTGATTTCCGGCAAGAAAACGAGACAGACTCGAACAAGACAACATGTCGGCGAGAGATGCATTCGCGGCCACATGGCCTCTAACTTAATCAATAGCCATCCAGGCATTTCAGTTTATTGTTAATGTGTAAATAATTTCTACGCAGTTTGTTAATCATGTTTAATTGTAATAAATGTTTTATTTACGTGTAATATTGATGCATGACTCGGCCCTATGGTCTTATCACGTGCTTAACCAAACTACAGTCCACTACCAGAGTAATCATCGCTGTTTAGTAATACAACATGTGTGCTACAGCATTCAATTCGTCATCCAACATTTTGGTCCTCCGGGCCGGATATTACACGGTAAAAGTGAAACGCGTGTGAAATATCTGCAGGATTGGAAACATACAATGCAACGTGGGACTCTTCTGTTTACAAGGTCAGATTCCCTTTAATTACCTTTTCCTTGCATTATTTACATTTGTGTGAGCCAGTGCTTTACGATGGACGAGAATGAAATCGCAAAGCTGATCAAGCAACGGGGTTATCTGAAAGGTAGAATCACAAAAATCAAAACTTTCGTCGAAAAGTACGACACTACTCAAAACCTAGCAGACATTAGGGTTAGATATGATGCACTTATTGATTTAGAAAGCAAATACGATTTAGTTCAATCGCAGCTTGAGGTGGAGGATAGTAAACGAGATCATGGTGTAGATAGAGATGAAGTAGATGACATTGTGTACAGTTTGAAGGCAAAAATCCAGGTATATTGTCGCCAGACCAACACGAAAATGCCGGTAGTACCAGAAGTAACACTTCCAATTCGTCGCATGAAAATATCAACATCAAATTACCCGCGATTAAACTACCCATGTTTAGTGGTAACTATGAAGACTGGATGTCGTTTGAAGATAATTTCAAACTATTGGTGCATGAAAATTCCAGTCTAGCAACCATTCGGAAATTTCACTATTTACTAGGAGCAGTTCAAGGTTCAGCTAAAGCATTAATTCAGAACCTTCCAACTACTGAAACAAACTATACGGTAGCTTGGAACCTATTATGTGATCGGTTTCAAAACAAGAGACTAATAGCAGCAAAGCATGTTAGAGAAATCTTAAACATTGCAACAGTGCAGAATGAAACCGCTGAAGACCTCAGGCAGTTCATCGGCACATTCTCAAGCAACTTACAAGCACTTAAAGCATTGAAATTAGATACTCCTCTCGAAGAAGTAATATTATCACAACATATTGTTGATCATCTTGATTATGAAACCAGGAGGGGCTGGGAACTAGAAGCAAAAGCCAACAAAAATTCCTCCCTCAAACAATTAACATCTTACATTGAACATCGCTGCCAAGTCCTTGAAAGCATGCAAACATCTGTCAGTCAAGTCAAGGTGCGCGGTAGTAAAGAAAGCTCACACAAGAAAAAACCGTCGTCCTATACACATGTTGCATGCATTAACAATCAGTGCTCTTATTGTAAACAAGGTCATACACCAGGACTTTTTGCATGTGAAGCATTTCTTAAGTTAACAGTGTCAAATCGCATTCAATATGCTCGTGACAACAAACTCTGTTTAAACTGTCTTAGAGCATCACATAAAACGTCAGAGTGTACATCCAGTCACTGTCGCAAATGTAACAAGGCCCACAACACATTACTACATCTTGAAAATCACAAGTCTAGTACAACTAACGAAACTACTTCTAACAGCAAGGTGGTATTTGCCAGCGTTCACACAACCACCAAGAATGAACATCCATGTACTCGAAACAAATCATATGTGTTGTTATCCACAGTTATTGTCAAAATCAAGGATCACAGTGGTAAATTTCGCAAGGTTCGAGGACTCTTGGATAGCGGCAGTCAGACTCATCTCATTACTACAGACACTGTCAGCAGACTAAATTTAAAATGTAAAGAAGACACCACTTCTATTGTAGGCATTAACAATTCTTCATCAACTCTGAAACACAGTGTGGATATTCACCTCCAGTCCACAACATCAGATTTTAACACTAACATAAATTGTTTAGTGGTTCCTGCCATCACAGGAGAAATGCCTTCCATGGAGTTAGACTACAAATCGTGGAACCTACCTAATGACATCACACTAGCAGATCCTAAATTCTACAGTCCAGGCAAGGTAGATTTAATCATTGGTGCAGAGATGTTCTTTAACACTTTAAAGACAGATGGGAAAAAACGTGCAGGTGATTACCCGGTATTGCAGGACACTCATCTGGGTTGGATAATTTCTGGTAAATGCCCTCAGTCAAACAGCCATCCTGCATGCAACACAGTCACTTCTCTCTTTGTCAAAAAGGAAGATCAACTCGACACGCAACTTCGTAAATTTTGGGAAATAGAAGAATTGCACACTAAACCTAAAACTCAGGATGAACAACAGTGTTTACAGCACTTCAAGGAAAACACCACACGCACTCCTGAAGGAAGATTCGTTGTCAGGTTACCTCGTAAAGAAACTCGATCACCCTTGGGCAATTCTCGTGATATGGCAACACAACGATTTCAACAACTGGAAGCAAAATTCAAGAAAAATCCAGTATTGCATGAACAGTATGCAAACTTCATGTCCGAGTATGAACAGTTATCTCACATGAGGGAGGTAGGCCTACATGCAACAAATGATTCTGTACATTATTACTTGCCACACCACGCAGTATTTAAACAAAGCACAACTACATCAGTCAGAGTAGTTTTTGACGCATCAGCCAAAACTACTACTGGAGTGTCGCTTAATGATACATTGTTAGTAGGGCCTACTATACAACAAGACCTTTATTCCATTGTGTTGAGATTCAGGACACACAACATTGCATTTACGGGAGACATCACGAAAATGTACAGACAAGTTCGGGTTCATGAAAATGACACGCAGTTGCAAAGAATTATTTGGAGGGAATCGCCACAAGCAGCTATCAAGACTTACGAACTATTGACTGTCACGTATGGTACAGCTTCAGCTCCATATTTGGCAACACAGTGCCTCAAACAATTGGCAGAAGATGAAGCAACTTCATTTCCACTGGCATCAACGGTTTTACAAAGGGATTTTTATGTTGACGATGCCCTGTGTGGTGCGTCCAACATTGCTGAAGCATTAAAATTGCAAAGTGAACTCATAGCCTTACTCAATAAAGGTGGTTTTCCCATCAGGAAATGGTGCTCAAATCATCAAGCTATACTTGCCGCTGTTCCACCTGAAGACAGAGAAATTAACTTACCTTTCCAGTTTGATAATGATGACACCATACAAGCTTTAGGATTATCATGGCATCCTACGTCAGACAAATTCTTAGTGGCAAACAGAATCAAACACATTCCAGGGAACAGTAACATTACTAAACGCACCACTACGTCAGTTGTAGCATCTATATTTGACCCATTAGGATTGATCAGCCCATTAGTGATACTATACAAGATATTTTTGCAGGACTTATGGTTACATCAACTTCACTGGGACGACCCACTGTCAGATCCATTAGCATCAGACTGGGCAAAATTACAAATGCAGCTAGCACACATTGACAATATACAAGTAGAACGCCACGTATTAATTGAGGGCGACTTGGCAAATATCCAAGTTCATGGATTTTCAGACGCTTCCGAGCGAGCTTATGGCGCATGCATCTACCTTCGGTCAGTGAATCAGGAGGGTGAAGTATCAGTCAAACTGCTATGCTCTAAATCGTGCGTAGCTCCGGTTAAACGAGTCACTCTTCCTCGTCTAGAACTTCTCGGTGCAGCATTATTAGCTCAGTTGGTACACAAAACCATGCCAGTCTTAAACTTGGCCATTAATGAAACACATTTATGGACAGACTCCACTATCGTACTGTCATGGTTAGCATCACCAGCATCACGTTGGAAGACCTTTGTAGCAAATAGGGTAGCTCACATTCAACAATCAACGAACACTAGTGACTGGCATCATGTACCATCACAAGATAATCCAGCGGACTTGATTTCTCGAGGCGTCAGACCAGCAGATCTGCAAAACTCAACCATTTGGTGGTCAGGACCCGCCTGGTTGTCCACTTCTGAGTTAAATTGGCCGCAGAACAACAATGTTGAGGATTCGCTCGCCATAGCAGAGCAGCGACAATCATCCACACTATTAGTAGTGACACAAGCTGAAACTATTATTGAGAAATTCTCATCATTAATAAGACTGCAACGAGTAATAGCTTATTGTTACAGATTTTTGCACAACATTAAGCATGCCAGGGACAAGAAAATTGGACCTTTAAATGTTGAAGAATTGGAACATTCATTAGAAGTCTGCATTCGTATTGCACAAAATGCAGCCTTCTCAGAAGAGATTGGAGACCTGAAAAACGGAGGCGTAGTCTCTAAGAAGAGCCAGACAAGGAACCTATGTCCCTTCTTACACAACAATATTCTAAGGGTCGGAGGCAGGTTGAAGAATGCATCGATTCCGTTTTCATCCAAACATCCAATACCGTTACCATCAAAACATCACCTGACGACTCTAATTGTCAAACATGAACACTTACAACAAGCTCATGCAGGACCAGAATTGTTGTTAGCAACCCTTCGTCAACGTTATTGGATTCTGAATGGCAGAAATGTAGCCAGACAGCAAGTGCACAAATGCGTAACATGTTACAAATTGAAAGGTGTAACTAGTCATCAACTCATGGCTGACTATCCTGAGCATAGAGTTCAACCAGCACGTCCATTCAGTGTTTGTGGCATTGATTATGGAGGTCCTATTCTACTTCGCCCAATTAACAAGAGGAGCAATGTCCGTATCAAGGCATACATCGCACTATTTGTTTGCTTCACGACAAAGGCTGTACATTTGGAAGTAGTCAGCAGTCTTACTACAGATGCCTTCTTAGCCGCACTTCGCCGTTTCATAGCCAGAAGAGGAAAGCCCGCAGATATCTACAGTGACAATGCTACTACGTTTATTGGAGCCGATAGAGAATTAAAAGATCTTCACCAATTCATAGCATCACCGCAGCATCAAGAGGAAGTTGTAAGCAATCTGGCAAACAAGGGTATCAACTGGCATTACATTCCACCTCGTTCACCCCATTTTGGAGGATTATGGGAAGCTGGCATCAAGTCAGTTAAATATCATTTGCATCGAGTTGTTGGAAACTCATCATTAACATTTGAAGAGCTTAATACTGTGCTCACACAAATTGAAGCCTGTTTAAATTCTCGTCCACTTACAGTCCTATCCTCAGATACGACTGACCCTCAACCCTTGACTCCAGGTCATTTTCTTACTGGTAACAGTTTGAATTCCATTCCTGAATCCAATCTGATACTTGTACCCAGCAATAAACTTTCAGCATGGAAACGGTTGCAGCAAATGGTGCAACACTTTTGGACCAGATGGCATAAGGAATACTTAACCCAACTACAAAACAGGCCAAAGTGGGCCTCCCAGCAACCTTGTATACAACTTGGAGCAGTGGTGGTTATCAAGGAGGACAATTTACACCCGCTTCAGTGGAGACTAGGTGTGGTTGAGGAACTTCACCCAGGTCTCGATGGACTTGTGCGAGCAGTCACCATAAAAACTGCTCATGGAAATTTCAAGAGACCAATAGTGAAGTTGTGTCCCCTTCCCATCGAGTAGTGTTTTCTTTTTAATGACAATATGATTCCTTACAGTGTCAGTGAGTTGATTGGTGTATAAAGTTGTTTTTGTAGTTATATTGTACAGTCATTTAACAAAATGAACAATTCAAAAACTCTCATTGTGCAGCTGTGAACAAAACAAACAATACATCAGCCTGCACACCAGTGTACAGTTCTGTTTCATTTTATCTATGTTAATTTGTGATTGACGTTCATTTAAGTGCAACATTTATTATTATGTATTTGTATTCTGATGACATTTTGTTTTATGTTAGTGTTATTTTCATTGAAACTGTATTTTGTCTTGATTGAATGCAATCAACAGAGGGGAGAATGTTCCGTCCTCTTAGAAAATTTATACAGAGCGCGCTCTTGTCCGCGTCTCTATTGAGTGTCCAGAATGCATCTGGTTTCCGGCAAGAAAACGAGACAGACTCGAACAAGACAACATGTCGGCTAGAGAAGCATTCGCGGCCACATGGCCTCTAACTTAATCAATAGCCATCCAGGCATTTCAGTTTATTGTTAATGTGTAAATAATTTCTACGCAGTTTGTTAATCATGTTTAATTGTAATAAATGTTTTATTTACGTGTAATATTGATGCATGACTCGGCCCTATGGTCTTATCACGTGCTTAACCAAACTACAGTCCACTACCAGAGTAATCATCGCTGTTTAGTAATACAACATGTGTGCTACAGCATTCAATTCGTCATCCAACACTCTGCATCATCGGGCCGAGAGCCCAATTAGGGTTTTTTATTTTCTAGGAGTGCAAGTGTACGCCTCCATTCATTTTGTGTTCGGGCCAGTAATTTAACCTGTTCTTCTTTCCACGACGCCCAGTAGTTTGGGTAATAGATACCCCTGTGTAAAATTGTAACTTGTAGGTTGGGCCTAGAGAGGCCGGATACTGTATGATTTTGTGTAATTTTGCCTTGAGTAGGCTGTAAGAAATTGGGAGCGCAGTCTCCATGATTGATGTTGGAGAGCCTGTAAGCTCTTTTCTGAGATTTCTGCAACACTGAGGGGTGACTCTGGAAGGCACTTTGGAGCAAAGTGCTCTTGAATTGGGAGATTTCTGTCCTTGTCAAAAAATACCACATTTGCGAAATTGTAAATTTGTAAACTAGGGGCTTGAAGCCCAAAAATTGTTAAATTCCCTATTCGTGGGTTTTCCAGTTCTTGAAATTGTCATTTTACCTGTAACCTTGTTATTTCACTAAGTGAAAAATTGTTAAGTTTGTTTTCTTGAAAAGAAATATAACCTTTATTTAAAGTTTTAAGTTAATCTTTGATATAGTAGATAGACCCATTCCAACCAGCACCTTCTTTCACCTCTTTCTGCTCCACGGAAACTCCGTAACAGAAATAATTAAAAATATAAAACTCTAGATATCACACATAACATCCAATGATGTGAAATAGCACTGCAGCATTGAACAAAAAATTCCAAGAAAACACACACAGCCATGTTTCCGAATAAATACTTAGACTAGAAGAAATGCACACAGCAAGTGTATACATAAGTATGCTAAAATGTAGAATTTGATATTAAAACAAGAATGAATGCCAATAGGTTTACAAAAACAAGTATTATTAGGCCTTTAACAAAAGCTACTATGTATTTCAAAGCAGCCATTTGATTTCTTCTACGTGAGAGTTCTGGCATAAAATCAAATTTATAGTCTAATATCTGTAATAACGGGCGCCAGGAAATGTTCTCCGCAGTGCCTGCATGCTGCTGAATAAGGGAGCATCAGCAGTTTAGTTGGCAGCACGGTGTCATATCTTCACACTCACTCGACGACAGGCCAAGGTCAACAGGATAACAGGCTACATGTGTGAGCTGTGGGCTGTCAAAATCGTCAATGTGTATTTCATTAAGCGAGCGTTCATACAGGTTATTGGAATAGTGCAACAGGATACAAGTGGTAATGTTTACTACTGAAAAGAGAACTTATTTGGTGGAATAAGTTTTTCGCGAAAGCGATCGGTTTACAGAAAATGTAAAACTACAATTTCAGGTGCGGTTTCCTAATTCAAAGTGTCCAAACCGGGATACCGTTCTGGATTTCATAAGTTAATTTCGTGTGACCGGTTTAGTTCACGATGTACCGAGAACAGGCTTGCATGCGCTTTTAACAGACGAGAAAAGATTACGCAAGAAACTATAGTGAAAACCTTCGACAATATGTGTAGACGTGTTGAAGTCTGTCTTTGAATACAAGGACAACACTTCCAGCATCTGTTATGAATTGCTGTGGTGAGTACAAAGTTTACTGTTTACTGTTTGTTGTTTGTTTGTTTGTTTGTTTTTTTGTTTGTTTGTTTGTTTATTTATTTGTTTGTTTGTTTGTTTGTTTGTTTTATTTTTATACAAGCGGCAGCAGTCATGCTGCCAACTTAATTGCTGATGTCACCTCGCGCGGCAGCACATAGGCGCTGCGGAGAACATTTCCTGGCGCCCTGCATGTTTAATGCATTTTGACTGACAGTGCGTATATTTGCATTATACAATGTCACTAATCAATAAATTCAACAAAATCATGGTCCGTTCGCACTAAGTTTGTTTTTTCTTCCTCCTGAAAAATTATGATTTTCTCACATAGGGCGTTTCATAAAAACAATGACGATATTATCCACATAATTATACGAATGTAAAGAACTTTGCATTTGTCAGTATATAAAGACTACATGTGATTTAGTGCGTACCTGCAGTATCAAGCATTTCAGTATCCAGTCTTTCCCTGGTCCACCAGAATACTGCATCCACACCTTTGATTCTGTCCAGAATGTTCTTACGACTAGGATGTGGAAGTTCGGGGCAAATTATCAATTCACATCTAAAAATTAAAAAATAAAATAATTAGTATAATGAAAATATGATTTCCTATCCCTCGTTCTTTTTTAATTGCTAATTGTCTCAACATATTCTAAAACTGTATGGTACCGTACGTACCAATGGCACCGACTTCGGTGGGACAAGGCATTTTCTGCCCCTTAAAAATGATTTTAGGGGAGCAGAGCTCCATCTTGTCCCCCCAAGAAAATTCTCTTTTAAATGTTAAGTCCTTATAAAACGTGGAGTTTGGTAGTGTTTGGAGGCTGCTAAGGCGTTAAATCTGGAGAAGGTGGTAGATGTTTTTATTACAAACCATTATTCTCGTCATTATTCCGTATTGAAAAATAGCTAATCACAAAATTTACACAGGGAGTAATTTTAATACCACTTATTCAATATAATTTATTCCACTATTGTGTGGTCAAATACACATAGAAATTACCAGAATTTTAAAGGTACATGTTTCGCCCACTATTTATTTGGCATCATCAGCCTTGTTCAATCTTAAAACACACACTGGTCTGAGGAATCTTAACAATTTACATAAAACGTATTGATGAACACTTACAGGTGTTGATACTGTGGTTGCATAATGATTACAGCACAAAAAATATTGAATAAAATAGCTACATACACTAAAATCACTTTGAAAAATTAAACGTTCGTCTAAAAGTAATTGTCACACATTTTTTCTTTAAATAATCCATGTCTGACACTGAAATGGATCTTTGTGATAAAAAGCTTGAACAATATATATCACGCGAGGAGAATAGATGATCAAAACCAAGGCTTCACAGGATAAGAACAATACAGTTAAAATATATAGTATTTGATGAGGTTGAAGTCTAATATTTAAAATTAGGATGGAAGTACATAGTCGAATTGGAGGCGGTATAGATTAAGACCTTGGAATGTTGGATAAAAATCATAGTATGTCAAGAAGCGCTAAAAACATCGAAGAATTTGTCGAAAACGCTGTTAAAATTATCCAAATAAAAGAAGGTAGGTCAAATGACAATTTCGTATAACCAGAAAATGCCTCATGTAGACGTGGATGTCCGTAGTAAACAATGTTGTCATTATGGACTGAAACAGAAAGCGAACTTGACGGCGGGTAATTAGGCCGAGAGTATATCACTGAAAACTATATGTTGAATAATGTGTACTTACTCATTCTCAAGATGTAACGTATGTCCTAATGTATCTGCAGCGTTAGTCTGTTTGAACTTCCTACTTCTAGGGTGGCGTGCACCATCTTGGAGTAAATTACTACGGAAGTAGCGTTTACTAAAGAAGACCATACTGCAGAAGTAGATTACTACGGGAGTTATTTACTCCGGAAGTAACGTCGGAGAGTTGAAGTATAATTTACTCTTTTAGTTACTACTATAGAAGTAGCGTTCGTTACTCGCGGAGTAGTGTTGTGTTCGTGTATCTTCTTTAAAGAAATCTAATTGGATAAAGTTATGTGCGTTAGGACATGGGAAAAAACGTAAGCGAAAAAGATAAATGCTTGTTAATAGAGATAATGACGATCTATGCAAAGGATACAGGGTGTAAGGAACACAACATAAAGATGCTGAATAAGAAAGGAAATTCATGGAAAGTCGTGACAGAAGAATTTAATGCTTCGAGTGACGGAAAACGCAGTGAAGTGCAAGTTAAGATTCTGTAGAAGGACTTAAAAGCGAAGTTGAAGCAAAGCAGAAAGTCATCGACACACGGGAAAAATAAAACTGATGGTGGTCTCTTCATACAGATCGCCTACATCCACAGCGAAATTTCCCCATTTTCACACCAGGCAAATGCTGGGTCTGTTGGCCCTACCTTAATGCCACGGCCGCTTCCCAATCCCTATGCCTTTCCTGCCCTATCGCTGGCATAACACCTATCTGTACCGGTGCGACGTTAAGCAAATTGAAAAAAGATAAATACCTCTTCCGATTTCTGAAAAGTTCACCGTTGTCACCGAGAGGAAAAAATGGGAATATGCGCGCAGTCACAGTCAATTGCATCCACGATGTGTGGAAACCTGCCAATGTGAAGAATATCCCTTTATTTTCCGAACAATCATCATCATTTTCAGGCGTACCTCCCTCTTAGCCTCAACAAATACAGTAGAGTCTGTATTTGGCCTCAACTAGTGCTTTAACTACGCGATGAAAGATACGGCCAGCAGTTGTGCGGTAAACGTTAATTAGATCACCGGCAACTGTACTGAAATGTTCCGGTACCAAACACTCGTAGGGCACACAGCAACTGTAATTTGAGAGATACAAACAAAATTAAGACCAGAAATCAGCTGTAAGCGATCTCCAAGTAGATTTAGAAGGAAAGTAAAGGATTCCTTCCTAAGACCAAAAACGTCCCTGAATCTCGCCGTGTGCTCATTACACGACTCTCGCCTTTCACTCACTGTAGGCCTACGCACTATTACATTTCCCATCGTTTTCTGCGTCGAGATCGTCAATATAATCTAAGTAATCCATAAACACGTTTGAAACGTCTTTCCTCTCATATACGGCACGATATTATCATTAGTCAACAAGTCTAAACATAGCTTACTCCGTGCACGATGTGAGAGTAAATTCTGACCTATATTCGTACGTTATTTACTTCTTCAGTAATATACTACAAGATGGTGCTCTTGAACATTTTACTCTTGTAGTAATTTAGTCCAGGAGTATCTGAAAGGACTAAAATACTTCGGAAGTAATTTACTCTCGTGTGGAAGTCGCCGAATGCTGACGTCAAGAGTACTTTACTACGAAAGTAGAACTTACTCTTGGTTGGTGCACGCCACCCCTAGTGTTGTATCGAGACGGTAGAGGTGCTGGGAGTGTTGAGGGGAAGAGGGGGTACCGGTAGGCGAAGATTCACGTGTTGTTGTCAGTATAGAAGGGGCGTTATTTGAAGGAGCAAGTATGGGCTCCATATTTAGCGAAATAGAGGGAGCTTTTCAATCTAAGGTTTTAAATATCTGAGAGACTTTACTGTGGTTTGGGTTGACCGTATTTAATAACTTAGGCGTGAAAATATGTGGCGGACTTCTGACTTCCGTGTCGTCATTAAGATTACGATCTTTATTATATATCCTGTCCAAGAAAATGTAAATACTCTCTAATTCATTCAAAAGTTTACCTCGCACGTATTCCTGATTATTGTGAGATCTTTTTCTATTGAAGTGAAATGGTGTCCAGTTTCCTTCATGTGGGTGCTTATTGCCGAGTATTTATTATTTTTGTCGGCATTGAAATGTTCCACGGACTTTTTATAAAAGCTTCGCCCAGTCTTTCAAACATATGATTTCCCATACTGAGAACATGCTAATCTGTAATCTCCTGTACCTGAATACCTATTATTGTCGTAATTAATCTTATTATGATTAAAAATATGTTTTGGGTTGTGTTTTTCGTTCGAAAGGCTATCTTCATATATTGTATTTACTCAAAGTATTCGCAATTTGGTGGACTACTGGGCTACTATAAGTGAAAGTGGCGTATTTAGTTCTTTTTGGTTTGTTGGGTATGAGATTCGGGGATAACTTGGTTTTGATTTTGTGAATTAAGCGGTTCATCATCTCGAACTTAAACCCATTAAGTCTGGCTATGTTTCTTATGTAGTTTAACTCATTTCTTAAGTTAGTATGGGAAAGAGGGATCCTTAGTGCTCTGTAAATTAAAATATGAAAAGATGCTTGTTTCTGGGAACCGGAGTGTAATTAGGAATTATTTATAGTTATCGGAGAATTTGTAGGCTTTCTATTGTACCTGGATGAGATGGGCCCTAGTTATCATGATTTGATATTGTCCCCTTCAAAAGTGGTAAAAATCATTTAAGGGAGAATATTTTATTTCTACTGTGAATTGGAACATTATTTCGTGAACCAGGAAGGGAGTTTTAGCACGTTGAGTCGACTAGAACCAGTTACCAGGTGTATGGAAATCCCAGCTAAGAGCGAGCGAGAGGGAACGAGCAGATACCGCTAGTCAGGTAACCTTCAAATCAGCCGTGAATACCACGTGATCAGGCGAAATGTGTGTCTAATGCTCGATCGATACTAGCAAAGTTATATGACGTCTGACTATGGGAGCCAATCAGGTGATAAATTTCGTGTGAAGTTAATGAAGTGACCAATCCTGTATAATGAAAAGACGCACCCCTGTCTTAAGACGGTGAATTATGGATTTTCCTAAGGAAACTTTACTCTGAATTTTCTACCTCTGAACGCGACGAGTGGGGATTTATTCTGACTTCAACTACAGACGTGAAAAGACGCACTTTGCTCACTGGGGAACTTCGTCTTATTTAGAGCTTCCAACATGTTACAGATAGCAGTTCAGACATTCACAGATTCTATTTACAATTAACTGAAGATATTAAAAGATAAGTTGCTTTTCCATCTCGTCAAACAGCGGTGTGTGTTTTGGACTTGTCTCAGACTTAATTTTCAGTTTCAGCTTTCGCAAGAACTTCTACAGAGAAGATTATTGGTTCGAGTGCAAGTCAGGATGCCTGTCTTCCTACGATATGAATGGTGTGGTTTCCAGCGCGCCAGCATGTCCTCAATGAACGAGTAAAATGTGAAGCAGCTCAGACGGGCGAGACCAGGAGCGATGGTGCGTAACGCGGTAATGCACTAGGTCATCAGCCCGAGTTCTACGATCGACAGTCACCACCAAGTAATATTTAAACATTATTCTTTCTTCCTATTTGTAAAATGTAAAGTGTAATGATATAGCCTCTACTTATTTGCTTAGAAGAATTTCTATTAGTTAGAATTTTTTCCGCCTCTTCTTTCTTGGTGAAGGTAGTTTGGGATGATGAGTGTGTGTATTTTGAACCTATTAGCTTGTTTTGAGTGAATGTCATCGAGAAATGTTTCAACTGTCCCGAGTTCCTTGTGGCAGGAGAAATAAAAGTAATACGACCTCAACGTTAAACTAGGATTATTTGAATAATTTTTATACTTGAATTGAGATCAGATGGGACAGTAATTTCGGGGATTCCATTATATCAGAGTTCATTCCTCGATTATACGACGTATGGTTGGATTCCGAGCGCGATAGAGTCATCTGAGATATTGTTGTGCAGTAACTTCCGCATGTATGATCTTGCGCGGCCAGGGATAATAATAATAAAATAAAAATAAATTAACCTAATTATCGCGTAAAGGAACACCTAAGGTCATGAGCGTAATAATAATTATTATTGAATAAGGTTGATGTGCGCTCATTTCTATTAATTTAGGCCTGGGAAATGGCAGTATTTGACCGATACATTTATATATATTTTTGCTGTGCTATTATAATTATTTGACTGGTAGATGGATATTATAGAATTTAGCAGATAAGTTGTGCATCCATTATTGAGTCAATTTAAGAAGAAAATATGTTACCTGACATAATTTCTTCGTTGTGAGCGCAGATTAATTGAGAGCCACAATTATGGTGGAAAGGTAAAAATAAATATCGCAGCTCATGAACCGCGTGCGCGTAATGTTAATTCTGACCTGTGTTTAGGCAATTTTGTCGATGATTTTCGGATGATTTTTGCTCGTAAATTTTCACTAAACATCGTCGTATGACTGAATTCTTCAATAAAGTGATAATCATTGCTCTATCACATCTCAAGTTGATGAGAGGAAGTCCCCACGATATTGTCATCATGAGAATATTTTCCCTGACTTTGAACAAACATGAAAATAATAATCAAGGGCTAGCATTCGTGTAAATATGTATATAATATTTCCGTGTATCTTTGTGTGAATGTAGTGTGTGTGATTTGTCTGTGTTTTGCTCATTGTAATTTTACAGTCCATATTTGTGATGATGCTCTTCGCTGTTTCGTGGATTTTTGGCCAATTTTATGCCAACTTCAGTGGTTCACTATTTGACAGAATATAAACCTTTAATGAATTTTATTCGTTTTTAAGGAAGAATAGGGTCTTAACTAGCGAATACATATAAATAAGTATAGGCCATGTCAGTGGATTGAATTCACAAAATAGAAGTTGTAAGCGTGACATAACTAATTATTTTCAATCAATGGGTAAATGTAGGTTAACATGATGTCAAATTCCAAATTATTGTGTGAAGATCAACTACTGAATAATTATGAAAGGGAATTTATTAACTAGTTTAGAGGTCAAGGAAGACGATTCAACCATAATTTCATGAGATAAAATTTTTTTATTTAATTTTTAGAAAGGAGTGAAAATGATCATTTTCAAACTCGATTTAAATGAAGTCCATTGAGGAAGGAAATTTTATTTTCAAATCATTTAATTATTAATGGAAGAGATAATCTCAAATTAATTATTATTAATCATTTAATTAATTTTCAACTAAAAATCTAAATATTATATTTACAGACTCAG
The DNA here is from genome assembly GCF_040414725.1 of Anabrus simplex. NCBI lineage: Eukaryota > Metazoa > Arthropoda > Insecta > Orthoptera > Tettigoniidae > Anabrus > Anabrus simplex. Next base: position 1,766,388,440 of record NC_090265.1, on the reverse strand, counting down.
GCATTTGCTGTTCCATTTATCGATGGAGTGTCCATGTTGGTAACGACATAAAAGAAGATGAGTCATATGAAAGTTCCTAGATTTTGTAAATTATTTGTAGAATTTGAGGAGAGCAGTAGTTGTAATAAATGTGTGAAACCTATTTGGCTTTCTCTCATTTGCCACTAGTTCATCATCTATCCCTGCACTTAAAATTTTCGCACAGCCGATAAGCGAACGATCTACCCCAGGAGATCCTCGCTCACCGGCCGAGCTGAGCCCGGCATGACGGGTGCAATATTATAATATAAATGCAGACATATGGGAATATTGCATTATGTACAATGTCAGTTTGGTGTGGACGGAAGAATTTCAACATAGTCAGACGTATTCTCGACAATCTGTCGCCAAGAGTTAAGCCTGTAATTATGGGTAGTATTATTTCCTTGTCGAAAGCTGAGAGGATTAAATGTAGAACTCACAACAACAGTCCTAATTGCAACAAGGAAGTGAGAGAGCATTTATTTCTGAACAAGGTGCAGCCGGTGAGTCACAAAATACGAAGAAGATGACGAAATAGAGTTTCCAACGCCTCGAGGCATTATGTCGTCAGGTTGCAAGGAAGAGATATTTAAAATAACCGCTGCGGTGTTAGCCAATGACAAAATTTATCAGAGACTCGCAGATGCTCCAAAATAAGGGAAAGCAAGGTGAACTCCAGTTAGCTTCTCCGATAAAGTTAATTACATTATTCCAACCACAAAATTGAACAGAGGGGATTTTTGTGATACCATCCCAATGTTGATTAATTGTAATTGTAATGAATTAAAGTAAAGAATTCTTGGAAATGACCCACGCTAGCTCGCCATTGGTCAAGACGATCACGCCATCAGGGACGCCGACTTAGCGCGCGAAAAGTGGAGGACAGAAATCAAGTGATATCTCCGTGATCGCCGAACGATATGAGATCAGAATACGACACATGAATGTGTATCGCCAGTTTATTAAGTGGGATATATTAAGAGATCCAAACCCACCTGCAAATGCCGATTTAGGATAACCAACCCCCCTCCCTCTGGTCTGACCCCGGATGACCCACGCGCGAAACAAGGTCGACCATATATAGTAGGGAGTCGACTTCACATCAACCACTCGTTTGAAATAATTTGATACGCTGACACGGTGACTCTGTAATTCAGTACCAGAAAACGCATTATAGATTCTGTTAGAGTTGAAAGTACGTTAGTAGTCATGAAGTTGAAGACGAACAGTGATAATTATTCAGAATATCGAGTGTAAATTTTCAGTATCACTGTATGAGAAAATAATATATTTCTCAACATTTCATGTGTTAGAATGTACAGGATCGACGGAATGCCGATAGTAATTTTCGAAGGCATTGTCCAGAGCCTGAAATAAATATTTCATTATAGACGGTGTAACTATTATTGTAGCAGGGAACTGTAGGAGCGAGGCGATCACGGCCTCGTATACATAAGGAAGTGCCGGATAAAGAACGCAATACGCGCCGGTTCGAATGAAACGACACTTCGTCGTATTGTGTCACAACTTGTGGTGCGGGCTCAAGGAAGAATATATTGTGCAAATTTAATGGGTCTAGAGGCACCTATAAGTATTTTTTATTCTTATATAAATTAGTATAAATTATCTAGTAAGGTATTAATCATGGGTAATCGCCCAGAAGTGTTTTATTATGTTAAATTTATAAAGTGCGATATGATGTACGAGTAAAATTACCATGGGGCCATGAGGCTTCTCATCCGCTACGAGACAATGGAATTCTACAGAGGAATGAGTACACCAATTTAATATTTGGGGATGTTATCGCGACAAAATGGGGTTCAGTGTAGATTAATTATGGTTACTTAACATGGTTCGCCTAACGAATCCATTATTTCGTTTGATAGACGGACGAACTAATTTATATTAACGTACTAATGGGTTAGATTAATTAATTGAGTATTTGTTTGTTGTATATAATGTAAATATGGGATATTTCCTTCAATTAAGGCATGCTGTTTGTGGATACTTTGATTTAAGTTCAATTCAAGTGTTAGATTTCTTTTGTGCTAACCCATTTATTTGATTTTCAATCACTGCGGTGATTATTTGTATGTTAGTATGAATATTTGTTACCAGACAGCCAGATTATGAAAGTGCCAGAGAGTAAAATTGGTGTTGCGTACGGAAGGTCATAATAATAATAATAATAATAATAATAATAATAATAATAATAATAATAATAATAATAATAATAATAATACTGCTTTATGTGCTTTGTGTGTTCACAAGTTCTATAATAATAGTAATACTGCTGGGTGTGTTTGCGAGTTAGAGATATTAATAATGTTCGTGAGTTGGCAAAGGAAAGTACACTAATAATAATAAGATTTTGTGCGTTTGCAAGTTAAAGTATAATTAAAATGACAGTGCTTCGTGAGTTGGCTAGTGCAAATAATAATCAATGTGGAGATGACATGTAGCGTTAAAGAATTTAATTCGGGCAGTAAGTTTGATTTTACGTAAATTGTTGATTTCACGTTTTGGACTTTATCTTAACCATTAAAATTTGTTTAAAAGCGATAGAGGCACGTGAATTAGAATGGTCACTATATGTTGAAAGCCCAGAGTGGTTTGAGCCCATATGTAGAGTTGGAAGTCATGAGGGACGAAAATCCGGCATGAAGTAAAATTGAGCCATACTGTTTGTAATGATGAAATAGATGAATTTCAAGGCCTAAGATGATATAAAATGCCGATCCCTGTGTTATGAGTGGCACAATCCACGCACCGAGAATTAATTTACGAATTAAATGTTTGAAGAGTTCCAATGAAAAAAAAGATGGACTTCAAATGAATTGGAAGGAATAGTTTAGCAATCGCCGGCATTGGAGGTATTTGCCCAGCCGTGATGTGCCATAGGTTGTGAGATGCGTCTTGGGAGAACATGTGTCCCCATAAAATTAACGGCAGTACGAAACTGAAGGTGCGGTCCCGAATACCGTGTTGTCCCGACCGATATAAAGCAGAATTTGGTGGTTCATAACGGGATTTAACATATGTGACTGAATTCTAAACAGTGGAAATTAAAATATCAAACTTTCCATTTTTAAATAATAATAATATGAAGAGGAATTATAGGAAGAATTTATTCGATTAATTTGAGAATAATTATGGTGAGATCGATGTAAACTATTAAATCCATGATGAATAAGTGATACGATAATGATAATCTCCACTGATATTAATAATAATAATAATAATAATAATAATAATAATAATAATAATAATAATAATGAAATATTGAAGAAGGAGAAGAAGAACTTGCAATAGTAATTTGAGAATACAGTAATAATAATTGATGAAAGGAAATTAAGATGTCTAATGGACGATGATTCATTGTTACGCAAATGATAATAATAATAGTAACAATAATAATATTTTATTAGGAAACTGATCATTAATTTGTGCGGATAAATTACGAGGAAGAACGACCCTTCATTTGAAACGTCGGCAAGGGTTAGCATATAATCATCCCGGATGACAAATTATAATAATCAAATATAGGATTATAATTGAAATTAATGATAATAATAAACTAATTGGTGGTAATCAAAGAATATGATAATGATCCGATATAGGATGATAATGATAATTATTTAATAATCATAGGAAGATATGATCGGAACAGTCGTCATGTGTCGAACTGGTCAGAACCAGATTTTGGGTTTCCACGTGGGAGATTGTTAGCGGTAGATGCGAAATAACCCATGGATGGCACATGTCTTCATTGTCAGAGCATAGTAATGAACCTTTCCGTACGTCTTGTCGTATTGACAAATGTAAATATTGAGACAAGCTTTGAGTTAATGAGCTATACTTGGCATGTTTATGAATCTGGAAATACATTCTAGAGTTTGTCCGTACTATAAATTTCCGTTTTAAATACGATAACATTTCCACGGTGGGGGTCCGGCTCACCAGAATGTACATACCGGAAGTGACTCATGTCCAACGGAACGGGGAGATGACAGTAAATAGTTACTCTCATGCCTTCGTCTCCGAAAGAAGATCTCCAGCGGTGAAACGTCCACTCATACGGATGTGGATTCGATCCCCAATAACCAATGGGGCGAATTCACCAAATATTGTACACTACCAGAGTAGTGAGGTGAATCCAAGTATTATGTCATTCCTTTTTTCAGGATGGAAGTGTCCCAGTGTAATAATTGTCATCATGTGCAGTTTGCAAAATAAGTCAATAAACTGCTCCTCATTGCAATTTCAATAGGAAACAGTTTCCATATCTTTTTATTGTAGTTAGTCCAGTATGCCAATGAAATTTAAGTTGTCACTTCCCAGTCCTATTGTGGAGTCTATAATTTGTATCCATGAATGAGCCGTCCCTCGTTACCTTAATTTGCATGCCCCGTTCATCCCTGTGTTCATTTGGTGCGCCGATATATATTTTGATTGTTTTTTATTAACATTTTTATCTTTTACGAACTGATCACCCCTGAGATTAAGGCTAGTCTGGGACTCAGGAGGTGAGTGGGTGCACTATATATTTGAAATTCGAAAGTGTTATTGGTTCGTGTAACTTTTATGTCTAAAAATTTAAGGAACCCTTGTCTTCATGTTCCTTAGTAAAACTCAGGTTAGGGTCGATATTATTTAATATTTTCAATATCTCGCTACTATTGGTAACATCTTTATCAATTATTACGAATGTATCGTCCACGTATCTCAACCATAAGCAAATCGCTTCAATATTAGTTTTTATTTTTGTGTGTTCAGTTGAGTCCATGTAAATGTCAGCTAGGATGCCCGATATTGGGTCACCCATTGCTAAACCGTTGTTTATAATTTTTTTGTTAAATGTAAAATAATTGTTGTCCAGAACAAAATTCACAAGTTTCATGAATTCATCGATTCCCTTTATACTTAGGCCACTGTGTTTACACATGTTATCATAGATGATGTTAACTGTGTCACTAGTCGGAATATTTGGGTACATACTGTATTAATCACATCGAAAGAGCATATTGCTTGATTTGGTTGAAGATTAAATTTGCTTAAAATCTCACAAAAAGTATTGAATTCCTTAAGGGCTGCTTGTTATTAAACACGTAATGTATCTCAAGGAAGCCATGGATGTACTTAGAGGCTTTATAATTTGGACTGTTACGGCAGTTGATAATAGAACACATTGGAATATCATTCTTATGTACTTCAGGAAGAGCTCTTGCCACAGGAATATTCAGATTCATATTTACGAGTTTCTGTTTATCTTGTTCTTTAAACAGAGGTGCCGAACTTTTTATTATTGTCTTTAAATTATGTTGTACCTTTACCAGTGGATCTTTATTAAGAACCGCGTGGCTATTACTGTTAAAGAAATCCTCTGTTTTTTAAAATATATGTTTCTTCGTCTAAGAGAACTATTGATTCCCCCTTGTCAGCCTTAGTTACCACAATGTTGTTGTTTTCAATCTTAGTTTTTAAATTTTGTATTAATGTGTGTTGTCTGATATCAAATTTAGCATTCAAATCTTCGGCTAGCCTACGAAGTTTTTTCTTTATTTCCGTTTTTATGTCGCTTTGTACTTCATACGCGAGTTGAAAAAGTATTGGCCACTGTGTTAATGATGTCAACCTCTTTTTTCTCGTTAGATCAATTGTATTTAGTGCCTTTATTTAAGAGCCCCAACTCTTTACTTGAAAATTGTGCATTCGTCAAATTTACGACCGTAGGAGCGTTGCTGTCTAGAGGGTTTATTCTCTGTCTATGTATACTTTGTTTAGAATGTTGTGTTTGTGATGCTTTTAATTGCATTAGTTTCTTCTATTCCTATGGGACCAATACTTGGGCCACTATTAAATGTGTCTTATAAATTTGTAAATTTAACTGCGACTTCTTTTTATATAACACTTTAATTTCATTCTTTATCCAAATGTAATTTATATCACTTATAGTAGCCCAGTAGTCCACCAAATTACGAATACTTTCAGTAAAATAATATGAACATAGCCTTTCGAAAGGTTAACACAACTCAAAACATATTTTTAATCATAATAAGATTAATTACGACAATCATAGATGTTCATAGATGATCAGGTTCATTAGTTTACAGATTAACATGTTCTCAGTGTGGAAAATCATGATGTTGGACAGACTGGGCGAAGCTTTTGTAAAAGGTACATGGAACATTTCAATGCCGAAAAAATAATAAATACTCGGCAATGAGCACCCACATGAAGGAAACTGGACACCATTTCACTTCAATAGAAAAAGATCTCACAATAATCAGGAATACGTGCGAAGTAAACTTTTGAATGAATTAGAGAGTATTTACATTTCCTGGGACAGGACATATAATAAAGATCGTAATCTTAATGACGACACGGAAGTCAGAATTCCGCTACATATTTTAACGCCTAAGTTATTAAATACGGTCAACCCAAACCACAGTAACGTCCCTCAGGTATTTGAATCCTTAGAATTAAAAGCTCCCTCTATTTCGCTAAATATGGAGCCCGTACTTGCTCCTTCAAATAACGCCCCTCCTATACTGACAACAACACTTGAAGCTTCGCCTACCGGTACCCCCTCTTCCCCTCAACACTCCCAGCACCTTTACCATATCGATACAACACTAGAAGTAGGAACTTCAAACAGACTAACGCTGCAGATACATTAGGACATACGTTACATCTTGAGAATGAGTAAGTACACATTATTCAACATATAGTTTTCAGTGATATACTCTCGGCCTAATTACCCGCCGTCAAGTTCGCTTTCTGTTTCAGTCCAGAATGACAACATTGTTTATTACGGACATCCACGTCTACATGAGGCATTTTCTGGTTATACGAAATTGTCATTTGACCTACCTTCTTTTATTTGGATAATTTTAACAGCGTTTTCGACAAATTCTTCGATGTTTTTAGCGCTTCTTGACATACTATGATTTTTATCCAACATTCCAAGGTCTTAATCTATACCGCCTCCAATTCGACTATGTACTTCCATCCTAATTTTAAATATTAGACTTCAACCTCATCAAATACTATATATTTTAACTGTATTGTTCTTATCCTGTGAAGCCTTGGTTGTGATCATCTATTCTCCTCGCGTGATATATATTGTTCAAGCTTTTTATCACAAAGATCCATTTCAGTGTCAGACATGGATTATTTAAAGAAAAAAATGTGTGACAATTACTTTTAGACGAACGTTTTAATTTTTCAAAGTGATTTTAGTGTATGTATCTATTGTATTCAATATTTTTTGTGCTGTAGTCATTATGCAACCACAGTATCAACACCTGTAAGTGTTCATCAATACGTTTTATGTAAATTGTTAAGATTCCTCAGACCAGTGTGTGTTTTAAGATTAAACGAGGCTAATGATGCCCAATAAATAGTGGGCGAAACATGTACCTTTAAAATTCTGGTAATTTCTATGTGTATTTGACTACACAATAGTGGAGTAAATTGTCTTTAATAGCTGGTATTTAATTACTCCTTGTGACAACTTTGGGTTAAGATGGTTTTGTATCCAGAAATGAGATTAGAAAGCGGGCACTCTTTCAGAGAATTGCATTTCCCAATGGAGACTGTTCAGGCGTAAATCTGGTGGTAGAGCTTATCACATTTTGTACCATGAATCACATGATTATAATAATAGGACATTTATTAAGAAAGTGTATTTATGAAGTAAATTCTAGTTTTTTAATTTGTGATTATATTTCATAGCTTCATACATAAAACATTCCTTCAAAGTATTTATTTATGAACCAAATTCTATTTTTCGGTTTACTTTAAATATTATTGAAAACTTTGTACATAAGACTCGTTCAAAAATGTATTTGAGAAACATTCTCTATTATTGTTATGTTTTTCTATTTGTTTGTGAATATTGTTATTTTATTGGAATGTTTGTATTAATAGTTGTTCCTGATTTCACATGCCTATGTTCATGTTAATAATACCTGAAGTTGCTGCACCTGCGCAGTACAACCAGGTTGAATTTAAGTGAGAGAAGAATCACAGCATAAGAATATCACAAATAAAATGCATTTTCTTACAGCCCATCAATAGTATTTATTGCGTACTACAGACCTGAAATATGCTTTAAGAATGTTAACAGAGAAGCACCGGGAATTTGGTAAGAATTTAGTGATGGTTTTTATGGACATCTAGAAGGCCTACAACAGTGTGCCTAGGGAGATAATCTGTGAATGCCTAGAAGGTATAGTATGCCAAACGTCCTGATTACCGGGCGAGCTGGCCTTGCTGTTAGGGGCGCGTAGCTGTGAGCTTGAATCCGGGAGATATTCGATTCGAACCCCACTGTTGGCAGCCCTGAAGACGGTTTCCCGTGGTTTCCCATTTTCATACCAGGCAATTGCTGGGGCTGTACCTCAATTAAGGCCATGGTCGCTTCCTTCCCACTCTTGACCCTTTCCTATCCCATCGTCGGCATAATACCTATCTGTGTCGGTGCAACATAAAACAAATTTTAAAAAGATACAATCAAAAAACGTCCTGATTGATAAAGTAGAGATGTTCTATCAAATATGCTTTAGCTGTATCCGAGTATGCGATGGAAAATCAGATTGGTTTGAAACCAAAAGAGGAGTTCAGAAGGGAAGTGCCTTGTCACTTCTCCTGTTCATCATTGTCATGGATCGGATCATAAAATCTATCAAAGAATGTTGCAAAGAACCTAACACACTAATATTTGCAGAGGATGTACTGATCGGGGGAGAAAGTTAAGCAGAAGTACAGGAGAAACCAAATATTTGGAATGGAAAGTTTAAGGAATATGGACTGAGCATCAGTAAAACAAAAGCTGTTGAAATGACTATCACAAGGAAAGGCACAGTTTCAAACATTTTCCTGGAGGGAACTCTTTTTTTTTTTTTGCTTGGGCTTTATGTCGCACCGACACAGTTTCAAACATTTTCCTGGAGGGAACTCTTTTTTTCCTTTTTTTTTTGCTATGGGCTTTATGTCGCTCCGACACAGATAGGTCTTATGGCGACGATGGGATAGGAAAGGTCTAGGAGTTGGAAGGAAGCGGCCGTGGCCTTAATTAAGGTACAGCCCCAGCATTTGCCTGGTGTGCCGATAGTGGGATTCGAACCTACTATCTCCCGGGTGCAAGCTCACTGCCGCGCGCCTCTACGCGCACGGCCAACTCGCCCGGTAGGAGGGAACTCTGTTACAATCTGTTTCTAATTTCAAATGCGTTGGAAGTATCATTCCAAAAGATAAACCAAGATATACTTAATAGAACTTTGAAAGCCTCTCAGTGTTATTTTCAAGTGAGAAATCTACTCTGGGATGATAAAATACTCCAGAAAGAAAAAACCGACCATGTTGCATGCCTACTTCATTTCAATTCTCACCTATGGACTAAAAAAACAAAAAAACATGTACCCTACATAACAAGGCTAGGCCTAATAATAAAATCCAGTCAACACGAACAATGTACAATGAACAATGAACTAAAAGACAAGGAAAGACAAGATTAGAAATAGCTGGCATCAAAATACCTGTTACCAAGCTTTTAAGAAGACACCAGGGGCGATTTCTCCGAGCATGCTACGCTTGCTGCGCAAGCGCAATATTTTTCTAAAGCAGGCGAGTTAAAAAAAATTACAGTATGTACCGTATCTGTAATAGATCTGCATTATACAAATCGCATGTTGCATATATCTTGGCGAGTCCAGCGAAGCTTGCTCGTGTCTTAGGAGCTTCAGCGGAGCTGTCGACACAGCGAGAAATGTATGCGCGCGCAGGTTTCTTCTCTCCAAGGCCGGTTCCAAGCTGTTACGTTTGTAATGTATAGTTGGAAGCTCTGGTCTGAGAGCTACAGAGCTAGTGTGTTGTGTCAGTGAGTAGTGTACTGTAAGTTCCTGATCATCTATTCTGAATTATTTGACGTGCTGCAATGGGTTCCAAACCGTGCATTATTGACAGTTTGTTATCAAATCCATTTTCTCGGAGGACTATCCAAGAGAAAACAGACATTATTAAGAATGGCAGAATGGCAGGCCCTGTCCGGCGCTGCCAGATTTAAAGACACAGCACAGGGAGAAAAATAGAGAATATGTACGTTCATTCTCTGTATCTCAATATAATAATACGCACTGGTTGACAGGGTCCCAGAAACTGAATAGACTGTTTTGCTGGCCGTGTTTACTATTTTCTGCTGATAACGGTGTATGGTGTAAAAGTGGCTTTGACACTTTGAACACCCTGGCACTGTCCATTACAAGACATGAGACATCTGAAAACCATATGAAGTGTTTCTTGCAGTTAAATAGCTTTGGGCGTACAAGGATCGACCACCAGCTGGATGAACAGAAACGCATCAGTGACCAACTTCATAATGAAAAGGTAAAGAAAAATCGTGACATACTTAAACGACTGATCGATGCAGTGTTTTTTTTTTTGCAAAACAGGAACTACCATTTCGCGGACATGACGAGTCTGCAACTTCCGTAAACAGAGGGAATTACATCGAACTTCTACAAATTATGTGAATATGATCCTGTTCTGGCAGCTCATCTGAAAGACTCCACCATTTTTAGAGGGACGTCGTCTGCAATCCAAAATGATTTAATAGCAGAAATAAGTTCAGCAATTGTGAGAAGAATAAAGGAGGAGCTCAAACAAGCAACTTTTGTGGCAATAACGTTGGACGAAACGTCCGATATCATTAATAAGTCACAACTCTCTACTTTACTCCGTTTTGTAGATGAAAGTGGTGAAATTCAAGAGAGGTTTCTTGGTTTTGCTGACTTTAGAAAAGATCGCACTGCTGGAGCCCTCTTAAATCATGTTCGTGCTGTTTTAAAAGAATTCAGTTGTGAGGAAAAGATTGTGGCTCAAACATATGACGGTGCTGCTGTCTTAACCGGTCATGTGAATGGGCTTAATAAACTACTTCAAGACCAGTATCCATATGTGACATTTGTGCATTGTTATAGCCACCTATTGAATTTAACACTACAGCAGTCTGCTTCAGAAATCAAAGAATGTACAATTTTCTTCCAAACAATGCCAGGACTTGCTGCTTTTTTTCAAAGTCTATAAAGAGAACAGCTGCTCTTCGAGATTTTGTTCAGAAGAAGTTGCCAACAGTAGCACCAACGAGATGGAATTTTGCTTCACGTCTTATTAATACTGTGAAGGAATATTATGATACGCTGGTGAAATTCTTTCAACATGTACAGGATACTTTAGACGACTGGGATGAAGACACTACATTGAAAGCACAAGGATTTTTGTTCTTCTTACTTAAGTTCAACACTAGATTTCTGCTGGCAGTGTTCTGCAAGATTTTTTCATTCTCCGATACTGTGTTCAGTATTTTACAAACAAAAAGTCTGGATATTCAGTACTGTGGCAAGAAGGTTGAGGAGCTCTTTTTAAATATCCAATCTATGAGAGATGAAGATTTTGATAGTTTGTATGGAGTTGATACTGAAATTGATGTTTATGGAGGACAGCTGTGCTTTAAAAATCGAAGAATTAGTGATGAACCAGAAAAATCAAAATACAAACGTCTATTCAATGAAATGATTGACAATGTACTTGTCCAAATAGGAGAGCGTTTTAAATGCATAAAGAAATTTGTGTTCTTCTCGCTGTTGGATTGTGATTTGTTTGAGAAGCACAGAAATAGGTTTCCAGACAGTGATGTTACTGCCCTAGAAAAGACCTATGGGTCATTTTTCGACATTGTTCGCTTAAAAACCGAATTAAGTGTGATGTATTCATCTTCTTATTTTAAAGAGAAAAGTGTTTCAGGCTTAATGCAGTTTATGCATACTAATAAGTTGTACATGGGTATGCCAGAAATGTTCAAGCTCATCAAACTTGTAGCAACAATTCCTGCTACTACATCCTCTGCAGAACGTTCTTTTTCAACACTGAGACGCATTAATACATATCGCAGATCGACTCAAGGTCAGGAGAGGCTATCATCATTAGCTACGTTGTCGATTGAAAAAGGATTGCTTGCAAAAATTAGATTACAGTCCTCTTTCTATGATGAAGTTATTGATGGTTTTGTAAAGATAAGCCGCAGAGTAGAGTTTGTTTTCAAGTAGGAAGATCTAATAAATAGTTGCAATTTTTCTGTGTACATAGTTTGACGTTTACTTGTTTAAATTATATAATCACTGGCTTGTCATGATTTGTTAATAATTATAAAATGTGTCTGATTTTTATTCTTTTGGCCATTATTGAAGGTGTGACGTAACCAGTTTGAATGCATGTTCATGTAACCGATACATGTGATTTAGCTATTATTGGGTTTATAAATTTTATTCATTCAGAACTATGCATGTCCCACCCCACCAACTTTAACGAATAGAAGAGGAAGCCTGACTTTTATGACCAGCATTCGCCCCTGGAAGACACAGGCTACAATGGTTTGAACATGTTATGAGGATGGACATAACAAGAACAGCAAAGAATTACTTTGATCGAGAAGTAAAAGGATATGAATGGATACAAGAAATATGAGGTCAACAAGAAGAATATTGAGTGGGAGGGCATAGAGGAACAGAAACTGTACTCTGACAGGAAGAAGTGGCGAGCACTTGTACACCACACCCGGAAAACTGGAGCTGGAAAATGATGATGATGTTTATGAAATTTTTATATAAGCATACTGGTGCATGTTTAATCTTGAAGTATAATAAGTAGGCATTAAAATGCTGATTGGCTGTAAGAATGCATATTTACTTTTATTCAAGATTACAGTCATTAATCAATACAGTTGAACATAACTTTCTGTTTCTATTACAAGAATATCAACCAAAAATGATCACACTCCAAAGTGTCCGGCTCCGTGGCTAAACGGTCAGCGTGCTGGCCTTTGGCCACAGGGGTCCCGGGTTCGATTCCCGGCAGGGTCGGGAATTTTAACCATAATTGGTTCATTTCCCTGGCACGGGGTATGGGTGTATGTGTGCGGCCGTCATCATCATTTCATCCTCATCATGACGCGCGAATCGCCTACGGGCGTCAAATCAAAAGACCTGCATTTGGCGACCCGAACTTGTCCTTGGGCACTCCCGGCGCTAAAAGCCATACACTATTTCATTTCATTTACCACAAAAGTCGCTAAAATAACACTTCCAAAAATCCTAAAAGGGGTAGTAACATGCTAGGTTTTTAAGTTCACAGAGACACTACAGTTTTGAAAGTAAAAAAAATCCCTGTGAACACGAGCGCCCATATGACAGTTTCTCGGGGGGGGGGGGAGACCTGGGAGTACGTAGTAATTTTAATATTTTGGAAGATATATGGCGATTTGTATTCTGCGGTTGAATAACCCACGGTATTCCCTGCCTGTTGGTGGGAGACGGTACTATCGCTTTTACGTAATACTTACTTTTAAATAAATTTCTTGAAAGGAAAACACGTAACTACACTAGACTTTTGGTTTTCCCTTAGGGCTAGAGGGGGGCCGCATCCCCACCTTGCCCCCGGGTATGGGCGCCCTCGCCTGTGAACAATTTCTAATACATACATGTATCGTAAGCGATGGGTCGGTGAACGAGGTTTCTCCACCAGTTCCGGTCTCTGAACTTCTCTCCTTCTGCGATGCTTTCCAAAGTATGTCCTTGCTGTTTAATGCCAATCTTGACCATGACCTTGTACCTGAGTCTTGGATGTCCTCTTGGTCTTTTGTCTTCAAGTTTCAGATCATACATTTGTTTCGGTAATCTGTTATTTCCCATGCGTTGCATATGTCCATACCATCTCAGTCGCTGCGCTGTTATTCTGTCCTGCAGTCCTCCAACTTGAGTCCGCTTGCGGATTTCCTCATTACGGACTCTATTCCTCCGTGTTTTACCGATCATGCTACGAAGAAACCTCATTTCAGCTGCCTGGATTCTACTAACATCTTTATTTCTCTTGGTCCATATTTCGCAACCATAGGTCACGATTGGTACGTAATAGGTAGGTTTCATATATGACTCTCTTACATTTTTTGGTATTTTCTTGTTCCATATTATGTCTTTAACTATTTTGTACAAGTTGCTACCTGTCTGAATTCTGTAGGTAATTTTCTTGTCTATAGAACCAGTATCAGAGATAACACTTCCAAGATATTTGAATTGATGGTTCATCTGTAGCTGTTTCCCCTCCATTTTAATGTGTCCCACTGGTTATCCGCATCTTTTCATGACCATAACCTCACTTTTCTCTTGGCTGAAGATGAGTCCATATTCTTTAGCAGCTTCTGCCCAGGAGTTGATTTGTTCTTGAAGGTCTTCTTTAGAGTCTCCTCACAAGCATATATCGCCAGCGAACGAGATAACTTTCATTTTCTTACCTCCAATGATTTGGTGAACTTTTCTCTGAATCTCGTTCATCACAGTGATGAAGAGGAGAGGATACAAAACACCACCCTGTCTTAAACCAGATTTTATATCAGTTATTTCAGTCATTTCAGTCCTCCTCATTTCAGTCATTCCTACTGGTGTTTTGACTTTACTGCAAGTATCTTCATACAAATTCTTGATCCTGTGTATCATGTCATCCTGTATTCCAATTTTCTTCAGTGTTTCCCACACCTTCTCTCTGTTCATAGCATCAAAATAATGCTTTCTTGATATCCAGAAAGGCTAACCACAAATCTCGGTTGTGTTCGTAGCATTTTTCCAATAACTGACGGACGGTAAAGATTAAATCAGTTGTTGATCTCCCCTTGCTGAATCCATACTGTTCTTCGAAGAGTTTCTCTTCAATAAGCGGTCTGATTTTACGCTTGAGATGTTAAAGTGATGCCTCTATAGTTGAAACATCTATTTCTATGATGTCTGTTTTCCATTCAACTGGTATGTTCTCTTCTTTCCAGATCTTACGAAAGAGTCTGTAGACCCAACGTTTTCCAGAAATGCCCATAGCCTTGATCATTTCTCCATTAGTTTCATCATCAGCAGGCGATTTCCCGGTTTTTATGTATTTACGGGCATGTTCTACATCACTCCATATTAAGTCTAACCCGTTGTCAGAGGCAGACTTTTATGAGATAGTACTGTTTTTTGTGTAGGTTGCATGCAATTCACATTTAGCAATTCATCAAGGTAAGTCTTCCAAGTCTCTTTGATCTTATCATTTTCAGTGGTCAGATTTTCATTATCATCTCTTAGGTATTTGGAGTGTTCTTTATCTCTTTTTCTATTTTTAATCATCCCATATAACATTTTTTATTACCATTAACATCACTCCACTTGTTCAACCACTTCCCTCGTTATTTTGTAAAAACGTGTTTTGCTTGCTTTTTTTAGCAACCCTGTATAGTTCCTTATTATGGCCAGTCTGGTCCTTGAAATATTTTCTAAACCTGTTGTTCTTGTTCAGGACAGCAGTTATTGTTCTATCATTCCACCATGGAGTTTCTTTCCATCTTCTAGTGCCACTGGTTTGTCCAAATACCTTCTCAGTTGTCATTACTACATTTTCTTTCAGATCTTTCCATTCCTCCTCAACTGTTCTTTCATCTGTCTTTGGTAGTACTGTTTTGACGTTTTCTTGGAATTCATCATTGTCCTTCACCTTCCATGTTGTGAGCTTCTTTACCTGTGTGGTTCTTACTTCTTTTAACTTGTTAAACTTGAAGTATCTAATGAAGAGTCTATGATCACTTTCCAGGGAGACACTAGGAATCACTTTTACATCTAAGTCTATTTTGTAGTTGTTTCTTGATCAAAAATAGTCTATAAGATATTCACTTTATCCATCCCATCCATATCTTGTGACCTTATGGCTTCTTTTGTTTTTGATACCATGAGTTCCCTATTACAAGGTTGTTCCTCAGACAGAGATCAAGGAATATAGTTCCTTTTGGGTTTCGTGGACCTTATCCATATCGTCCTAGAATACTTTCATATCCATCTCTCACAGTTCCTACTTGAGCATTTGAGCATTCATACCCCAATGATAATCGTTCCATCTCTTCTTATTCTTTCCTCTATGTCTTCTTCAAAATGTTATTTTTCTTCATCTTCACAACCAGTCTGTGGTGCATAGCACTGAATGATGTTGATTTTCTGGGAAGAATCCAATTTTAGCATTATGTAAAGAATCCGATCAGAAACAAATTTTACTTCTACTACATGATCTTTCATTTGATGATCCATAACAACACCAAATCCTTTTTTTGTTTGTTTGATCTCCACCTGACCAATATAGATTATATCCTTATCTGAGTTCCTTTGATCCTTTTCCCTTCCATTTGATTTCACTGAGTCCCAGTATGTTTAGGGTCCTTGTTTTCATTAAGTCTACACATTCCTCTGTTTTGCAGTTAGTCTATGTTTAGCGTGGCAGTTTTGATTACAGTCTCATATGGAGTTTTGTGTGTTCTCCTTTCTGGTTGTGATGGAGCATCGGGTATTGAACCATCATTAATATCATTACCAAGGGGCGAACTGGGTTAATTATTCTGGTGATTACAATATTTCCATCCGAGGCCTCGTTTAGTTTTGAAAGCAATTCCAAATTATTCAGAAGTTGACTTGCTGGGCCTGTCACTTCCAAAGATTTTTCTGTCAGGGTTTCTCCCTTAGCCTTCCATCCTTTAATAGTCCCCTATCAACCTGCAAGGCACCAGGCCCTAAGTCAGTTTTCAGAGATCAGATACTGTCTCTTCCGCCAGATCCCCTGTACCAGTGATTTTCACTTCCGCCTTCACTGCCGTTGAGGTCTTCACCTGTATCCATGGGCATAGGTTCCCTGTTAAACCCCACGGGACTGGGTCACCGATTGAACTCAGCCATCCTATCACTCTGGCCTACTGAACTGTAGAGTGCACCCCCGCGACGTGGGCGCGCTGGACAGGAATTACGCAAGTGAAGGAATAGGGAAGGTGACCCTATCTCCCTTGAGCCGAGTTAATGGTTGTGTATGGTGCTACAACCAAAGGCTGAACCATTTCTAATACCAAAGTATTAATATTATATTCATCTACAAAAGCGGAGCTTTATAGACAAGTGGATCACTTTAGAATATAACCCCTGTTTGTAATTTGACGTAAATTAGCAGAATATAAATACGTACTAAATATACAATAGTTGCAATATTGCCTGCACTCAATATGCTATGTTAATGTTTTCTTGCTGACCACACTGTAACAACAAACAAGTAATTTAAGGAAGGAGTGTATTATAGATTGTTATACCGATGGCCGTACCCAGGATTTTTTCGGTTGATGGGAATATGTAGGTGGGAATTTTTCGGGGATCCTCCAAAAGAAGAGCTATAGGAACAAACTTAAAAAAATAAATCATAAACCATGGATGGGGACGGTATCTTCTGCCTGTCGTAGGAGGCGAGTAAAACGCAGACCTGGCGCTCTTACTTTGGGAGCATGGATTGGCGACCACATTTCCCCTACCCTAGTCTGGCATTGCATCCACTTGTATCAGTCTCCTCACTTTCATCTTTCTTGTCCGATCACCCTTGGCCATCCCTTGGTCTCTTCCAACCCCACGTTATTTAGTCTGGTTAGTGTGTCTAGTTTTCACCCATTCATTGCCTTTTCCTTTCTTTTGCCAATGCCTCTGTTCTTCGAAGATCGGGCATCCTCTACACCCCGTCTGATTAGTGTTAATAGAGGCTGGTCTAATAATAATGAAAATGAAAATCAACAGGCTGTTTCCAGTCTTTCGACTGGGTCAGGAATAGAATGAATGAAGCCCTCATCTACTGGCAAGGATAGGAATTGTGCCGCCTGCTGAAGCCTGTCACACTCCTTTGCGGCAATGATTAATGACTGACAGATGAAACGAAATGCTATTGGACTGTCGCTGGAATGGAAGAGGACAGGGAAAATCGGAGTACCCGGACAAAAATCCTGTCCCGCCTCCACTTTGTCCGGCACAAATCTCACATGGAGTGATCGGGATTTGAACCACGGAACATAGCGGTGGAGCCATGGAGGCTCGCTAATAATAATAAAAAAAATAATAAAAAGAAACCAATGAATGTTGAAATCCCAGACCCGAACAGGAATTGAACCCGGAACTCGCTGCTAACTATTTTGCCATGGAGCAGGACAATTTTTTTTTGCTATTTGCTTTACGTCGCACCGACACAGATAGGTCTTATGGCGACAATGGGACAGGAAAGGCCTAGGAGTTGGAAGGAAGCGGCCGTGGCCTTAATTAAGGTACAACCCCAGCATTTGCCTGGTGTGAAAATGGGAAACCACGGAAAACCATCTTCAGGGCTGCCGATCGTGGGGCTCGAACCCACGATCTCCCGGATGCAAGCTCACAGCCGCCCGATGGAGCAGGACAAAACACCGCCTCTATGTTGTACAGCTCATTTCAGACACGACACACCCCCAGTGAAGGTGAGCTGATCACGGTAACCCCTACGCCAGGTAACTGTTTGCACGATACCTAAAGCCCAGGCGAGGTGCGCTAACTGCGAAGGCAGTCACGCAGCCTCCTACCCTGGCTGCCCTTACCTTAAGCGGGCAATTAAAGCACACCATAAACACTCACAACACTTGCACGCACACTCCTCACACCCTCCTCAGCCTCACCACCGCTCTGTCACCACCTCGAACCCAGCTCCTCTTCCTACCCTAAACCCTGCCCTGCCAAGTCTCGACAACTCCACCCTCCTCAACTTACTCCTCATCCAGCTACTCTCGTCCCTTAATCAGCCCATGCCAAGCCGCCAGCTAATTATTAGCTAATTCCCCCCCCCCCCCCGTTCACACACCGCCCTGCCCCAAGAAGTTAACTCCTCATCTCACCCCCTGCCACACCTGCACACTTTCGGACCCCCCTAACTTCCTCCGATAATTATGTTCAATCTTCACAATTAGTTATGAAGCAACATTGGGAATGGTCACTTATTGGATGGGTGACCACCCACCTGATGTTGCTCCACTCTCTCCGTTGGCCTCTAGTATCAGAGTTCCAACGACCCCTCCAACCTCTGCCCTATTAAGGGCACCCCCTCCGCCCCTCCTGGGGCCCAGGCCATATTCTGGCCAGTTTGATCCCTTACAAGAATCCGCAACCAATCAATCCGTTATGTCACCAACACCTTCTGACTTATGAAATAGCACTCAAGGCCTGAAATAACGGTCGAAGGGCTATAATCACCACTGGTCCCCCGGGACCTATGGAAATGTGGCTGCAAGGTGAACTGCATGTACCATTTTAAATTCGTACCAGCCCTCTGCCATTCTTAAATCTCTGGCAGTACTGGAAATCGAATCCGGGGTCTCCAATGACGGCAGCTAATAGCTCTAACAATACGTTACCACGGCCGACTGGATCCCTCGCTGCGCTCCTTATACCGGCCTTGGCAATCGCTTGTGAAGCCAGCACAAAGCTGTAATTGGAAAATCTTGGATATTGTTGTGCGCCTTTTTTGTACTTCGAACAGATTTTTTTTTGCAAACAAGCACAAATGTAATGAGTGGTTCAAAGTGATTTCTCGCTGTAATTTCGTCCTAAATAAAAATTCTAATTTATGCGCTAATTCATTTTTTAAAATTATTGTGTAATGTAGTGATTTGTTTTTCTTTAACTGCGTTTGAAACATTGTAACATGTATTACTGTGTGCCTTTTTTTACTTCAAACAGGAAAAAGAGCAAAGGACACTATCATTGCACGAATTCCCTGTAGACCAGATAAATCTAAGGAGTGGCTCAAAGCAACTTCTCGCGATAACTTTGTCCCTAACACCAATTCTGCTTCTTCTGTTGTTTGTAGCCTTCATTTCAGGAAAACACTTCAAAGTTGTTGCATTTTTCAGAAATCTCACTACAAGTATTATAACTACAAGCATAGCGTATCGATACAAGACCAGAAGAACATAATCCATGAGCAATTATAAGTGTATAACTTCCTCTAAACCTTTTTTAATTAATCATTGTAACACTGACAATCACCCTGCACCAATCCTTACTATTCATACATCCATGGAATCCTGTTGCTACAAAGAAAGTTGATCCGTATACAGCGTCGCTAATGGTAAAAGGGGCTTCAATGTATTCATAGACTTGATTCAAAACTGAGAACACTACGTAGAACTCTTCGAAACAATAATCTGATTCATTCTGATATTGTTGAGATTTACTGAGTACGACTCGTTGGCTGAATGGTCAGCGTACTGGCCTTCGGTTCAGAAGGTCCCGAATTCGATTCTCGGCCGGGTCGGGGATTTTAATCACTTCTGATTAATTCTTCTGGCTAGGGGACTGGGTGTTTATATCCGTCCCAACACTCTCCTCTTCATATTCAGACAGCATACCACACTACCAACCACCACAGAAACACGCAATAGTGATTACATCCATCCATATAGGGTTGCGTCAGGAAGGGCATCCATCCATAAAACAGGGCCAAATCCACATGTGCGACGCAGTTCGCACCCGCGACCCTACAGGTGTGGGAAAAAGCGGTAGGAAAAGAAGAAAGAAGTTGAGATTTACTGACAAATTCAATTTAAAATGTCGGTTTCACTAGAACAAGTAGCATAAAATAGAGATGTGCCTGAAACAGAAAAAACAATACAAGCACAAGTATGACTGAAACACCTAAGTTTGTATTATAGCTCGCTACAACCACCCTTGAATTAGCACTTTCAACTGAGTTTTCCGTTTCTATTTTCAGGCATTTCTTACCCCTACATTTTCTTTCATTGAATAATCCTTCAGATGGAGTCATAT
This sequence comes from Anabrus simplex, assembly GCF_040414725.1. Classification (NCBI taxonomy): domain Eukaryota; kingdom Metazoa; phylum Arthropoda; class Insecta; order Orthoptera; family Tettigoniidae; genus Anabrus; species Anabrus simplex. Next base: position 1,766,367,705 of record NC_090265.1, on the reverse strand, counting down.
TTGCAACATGACAGCAACACAACACATTTTTTCCAAGATAATTTGAACTTTAACATTTAAACACTAACAAGCACGAACCATTACTGTTATGTCAGGAAGTCCAACGTATGTTTTTTGAGTACTTCCATGACTCATGATGGCTGTTAAAATCACCCACATAGACTGCAGGATGTTTAGCAGTTGGTAGAATTTCGTCGGGCCAAGATGTGGTGGGTAGTTTATAAACGTTGACAATGGTGACATTATTCAACCGTATCGTTACACTGTGAATGTCTCCATCTGCACTTCGGGACAGAAGTGAAGCTCCCTTGATGTTATTCCGAGCATACGTAGCAACACAGTAGATATGATAAGTCACTCCAAGAGTTGTATAACCCCCAATGCGACCCCTCTTCTGGAACTGTTCTTCATTAGCAGTATGTATTTCCTGTATGACAGCAATATCTATGTTGTTATCCAGTAGAACTTTCGAGAGAAAGTCACACTTGGCTTTGCTGATATTTTCAATGTTGAGTTGTAAAATACGGATAAAAGGTCCAAAGTATCTTGTTAAAGAGCTCTGAAAGGAGCTGTTTCCTTTAGGTGTTCTTGACATCATGTGATAGCCAGCAGATCTTTTCAGACAGACTGACTACCAGAATATTGTTGCTCGCTTAGCACCACCCAGGGGTCACGTGTAGGGTACTTTAAGGTTTAACCTACGGACGTGAGCAACTTCAACCCCATCTACAGAATCTCCTTAAACCGGGAGATGCAGTTTGCCAGCCCTAAATATGGCTGACTAGGTAAGGGTAGAAGGTGTAGCTATAAATTTCAAACTATGTGGCCAAGGCAACGCAGAACATGGAGAGTAGAGTCCCCCATCTGTATTATGGTCTCCATGGTTATGCAAAATGGCCGACATTTCGGGCAGTACGATTGATAAAAATAATAAATTTCCCTTCTAACTGATGTTATCTACGGATTGATTTTAAGAAATCAAGATGTCGGACACTTAGGGCACACAAATGTAGTAAAATATGGCCCTAATATCACTGATAGCAGATCATAGGCATAAAACCAACTTACGATCAGCGCATGTAATTAAATCACAAATAGCTCCTAGAACCCACAGAGGCAGAGTAGATCTTAATAAATCTATATATATTTCTCAGCCCATCTACACCTGATCTTATTCGAATAAAAAATGTTCAGACATTTTTAGAGCAGTACCATTTACAAATCAACGGATTAAGTGGTAAGGTAAAATAACCGCGGCATAGTGGGCAGTGCACGATACACCGCGAGGCAAAGTGTTCTGTCATTGTTTAAAAATGGAAAAAAGGAATTCACTATAATTATTATAAAAAATATTTACATTTTTGACGCATTTAAAAACATTCTTAATAGTGGCTCGTATTTCTATAGTTTTATTAAAAGATCATTTAATTTTAAAAGTAATGCCATCTGTGTGGCATATTCAATATTCAATGTTCCTTTTCAGGCCTATGTAATTATTATACATGAATTATATTAATTTATAACTTGCGGTTACAGATTGCATTGTATAAAATAAATATGTTTACAATTTTTATAATATTTTTAATGTACCCCTTTACGTATAGCCAAAATATATAACTTATTTACTACTACTGAAGTAGGTATATTTTTTCATTTGGATAATGTTGGTAAAATGGGGTCCATTTCACGTATTTTGACTTGTTTGTATTATTATTTTCACTTCATTTTTAGAGTCCGTATCTCAAAAATTATTTTGTGAAATAATGTGTAGACGAGGACAATTCCTTTTTTCTTTCGTAAGTACCGGTATCAGATGTAAATGATAATGTTATTGTTTTTACGTCCTACTAACTACCTTTTGACGGTTTTCGGAGACGCCGAGATGCCGGAATTGTGTTACGAAGAAGTTCTTTTACATGCCAGTAAATCTGCCGAAAGGGACTGTCGTATTTGAGCACTTTCAAATACCACCGGACTGAGCCAGGATCGAACCTGCCAAGTTGGGGTCAGAAGGCCAGCGTCTAACCGTCTGAGCCACTCAGCCCAGTACCAGGTGTCCTTTGAACATATTGTTGTAGGTAATAACTTGTTTGTAACAATTTTGAGATGCATGTATAAAATATATTTATTGATATATATACTTACATTTTAAACGGGAAATATTATACTCTCTCTCTTAATGCTTAATAAAAGTAGGAACTCCGGAAGCTAATATCAATATACATTATATATAAAATGCTTAATAAAAGTACATTCATTAAAACTCCTGGGGTATCTGGACTCCTTGGACGACAACCCCCCCGGTGGCTACCTCTGTTACTCCCATCCCAAAATAACTGCAGCATTTCATATATTCCAAGTACAAGTGAAATGAATGCAAGAATAAACAGGTTGAGTAAAGATGCAATATTCTGGTTTAGAATAAATACGGTAATGTTATTATAATAATGGCCATACTATAAGCAGCAAAGAAGTGACATTTTATAAAAATAAGGCGGCAAAGAAATATACACACACGTCGAATACAGGTTTCTCGCCCATCTTGTCAATGGCTAGATGATGAAGCCAAGAGAATGATGACCCACCGTGACTCATTATTCCGACATTATAAACAAACCCTAGATGACACAGACTTCGAATCTTACCGCATCTTAAGAAATCGCACAAAGCAGTTAATCAGAAATAAAAAATGTATATATTTCCGGAATTTAGCTAATAACTTAAATTCTAACCACGCATGGGACCAACTTAGAGCTCTGGGAATAGGAAAACATCCACAGAGACAGACACCTCCTGACATTCCACTTGACGAACTGAACGATTACTTTAGTAGAATAAATATTCAACCTACCCCAATTAACTGCACCGACTCACCGCCCTCCCCTCCAGCCAATCCACCATTCACATTTCACAGTGTCTCAGAAAATCAGGTTAAAAAGGTTTTGTACTCGATTAAAACGAAGACTAAAGGTGTAGATGATATTTCTATTACTTTTATACATACAATTATGGATGCTGTCCTGCTTATACTAACGAACATACTGAACTACTGTTTACTGAACGGAACTTTCCCTCCTGTCTGGAAAACAGCTAATATTATACTGGTACCTAAGAGTTTAGACTCACAATCACCCTCTAACTATCGTCCTATGGCCATACTCCCTGCGCTTTCTAAAGCTTTTAAATGTTTATTATACGAGCAAGTTCTGGAATACCTAAATCAAAATGCTCTTTTTGGACCCTTTGCAATCAGGATTTAAGAAGGGGCACAGTACCGCGACAGCACTTTTGAAGGTTACTGAAGACATTAGAAACGCTATGGACAAACGACTGCTCACTATCCTTATCATTTTTGACTTCAGTAGCGCCTTTGACACTATAGTAATTCCAACTATGATAAAGAAAATGGAACTGCTAAATTTTGACCTGGCTGCGCTTCAGGTTTTTAGTTCTTATTTGAGTAACCGTCAACAGCGTTTAACAGTAAACGGCAAGGACTATAAATGGAAAATGAAACTTAGTGTTGCCCCACAGGGCAGTATTCCAGGGCCCTTAATTTTCGGTATTTATATCAATGACATACCATCTGTGACAGGAAATATCACACACCACCTCTATGCTGACGATCCTCAAATATATCGACACTGCAAGACAAGATATTAACAATGACCTCCGACGACTCAGTGTATATACACAACGAAACGCTCTTATAGTAAACTGCACAAAATCTCAGGCAATCATAATTGGATCACGAAAATTACGGAGCTGCTCAAACAATGTCGCAATCCCGCCTATCCTACTGAATGGTACCCAACATTATTCCCTACAGTAAAACGGGCAAAAATCTCGGCGTAATGATGAATGAAACAGTTGATTGGTCTGATCACACGAAAGAAATACGTAAAAAGATTTTTGGAGTTCTTCACCGCCTTAAACGGCAGAGGGATGTATTTCCATTTGAGCCACAGGCCAGGCTAATACAGACACTCTTTCTCCCTATTCTTGAATATTGTGACGTTGTTTTAGTTGACATGACGAGAGAGAAACGCTTAAACTTCAACGAGCACTGAATACCTGCCTGCGATTTATTTACAATATTGGGTACGATGTTCATATCACCCCATACTATTGCAGGCTGTCTCATGGCTGATGTCTGATAAACGTCGGCAGCTACACACTTTAACGATAGTGTTTGGAGTGGTAGCTGAAAGTCAGCCACTGTATATTTTTTCTAAATTCATCTTTTTTTTTCATCATTTCACAACTTAAATACACGTTCTAGATTCATTCTTTCTATTCCATAGCACCGCACGAATAAATTAATAGATCAATTGTTGTGACTGTCGGCAGATTATGGGATATCCTGACAGCTCAGGTCAGAGAAACTAGCTTTTTTTTAAATCACTATTTAAGGTCACCTGCCAAGAGTACCTGCTGAGGACAACTGACTGAATGGTTGAAGTATGAATGTGTGTGTGCCTGAGGATTAATCTTTTTTAAGAGTTTTTAATATTAATTACTTTTAATAATAATTTAGTAAGTTATTTAAATTTGTTTTCAATTCTATTAATTTATGTAGTTTTAACTATTTTAAGTATCTCAGTATTTTATTTAAGATTCTGATTAGTATGTTGTTAAGTGTACGAGGGGCCCAGGAGCCCTAACTTCGCCACTGTACAGAAGATACTTATAAATAAATAAATAAATAAATAAATAAATAAATAAATAAATAAATAAATAAATAAATAAATAAATAAATAAATAAATAAATAAATAAATAAATATAGAATTAAAGCGTATGGGTATAGATATTTTGTTAGTTGGTAAAGAAAAATGAACGTCATACCATACGCTAGGTAGGGTTTACCTTGTACTATTAGTTTCCCTCGCGGTTAGGGCCACGCTGCATCCGGGAGAGTGGATTCGAACCCCACTGTCGGCAGTCCTAAAAATGGTTTCCTGTGGTTTCCCATATTCACACCAAGCAAATGCTGGGGCTGTACCTTTATTATTAAGCCCTTTCCTATCCCACCATCGCCATAAGACCTATTTGTGTCGGTGCGACATAAAGCAAATGGTTAATTACTTTTCCTCGCAAGTCTGGGATACAGAATATAGTACCATAGTATAAAGTTGCAGTTTTGTGACGCTAACATTCGTATGTATAATTTTTATTAACGTGCCAGAAACCAACGACACGGAGCCGTTGCCATTTCAACACCGTTTTAAGGGCCACCGACCCAAGCCGGGATTTGAACCTGCGAACTCCGACTCAGAAGGACAGCGACTCAACCAACTGAGCCACATGAAAAAGAGGCGTTTTTTATTCTTGTTATAAATAGATGCCGTTAGTATTTTTACACAGGTTTTATGAGGAGCATTTATTAAGGCGTACGTTTTCCAACTGCCCTAAATGCACGAGGCCGAGCAGAAGAACTAGGTGGAAGCTAAAGAGCCTTGCAGGGGTATCGCTTACTTCTCTGTTCACTTTTCCAAACCAAACTCTATGGCGTAACAGCCCCGAAGGGCCATCACTTACCAAGCGACCGCTGTTCAGCCCGGAGGCCTGCAGATTACGAGGTGTCGTGTGGTCAGCATGACGAATCCTCTCCGTGTTTATTCTTGGCTTTCTAGACCGGGGCCGCTATCTCACCGTCAGATAGCTCCTCAGTTATAAACACGAGGGCTGAGTGTACCTCGAACCAGTCCTCAGATCCAGGTAAAATTCCCTGACCTGGCCGGGAATCGAACCCGGGGCCTCCGGTAAGAGGCAGACACGCTACTCCTACACTCCGGGGCTGGCCGGTTACTTTTAGGTCTCCTTATTTTAGAATTTGACTTAAGGTATCCTGCATTCAATTCCCGTCACTGACAGAGTTAAGAAAGACATGGGGAAGATACAGCCTTGTTTTTGGGTGCAGCAGAGTTGGCCTTGAGTCTCCCGTAATCGAAATATCTATGACCTGGAAGGTAGTCACCTTCACAAGGTGTAGTACCGAAGTGGTTCCTTCTTATAAGAAGACAATTCAATGAAGATTCTACTTCCTCACAAACGAAGATCGATATTGCCAATTTTACGAACAGTTTCAATAATGCAGCCGGTTTATGTTAAGAGTAAAGAAGCTATGATTGTACATGGTAACAATCAAAACCATCAATATCTACTGAAGATCCGTCACCGCACTCGGTAGGACCGGCTTTCTTTTCATATCCACCGAGCGGTTAGGGGCGTACAGCTATGTGTTTGCATCTGGGAAATAGTGGGTTTAAACTGCACTGTCGTCATCCCTAAAGATGGTTTTCCGTGGTTTCCCATTTTTTTGCTATTTGGTTTACGTCGCACCGACACAGATATGTCTTACGACGACGATGGGAGAGGAAAGGCCTAGGAATTGGAAGGAAGCGGCCGTGGCCTTAATTAAGGTACAGCCCCGGCATTTGCTTGGTGTGAAAATGGGAAACCACGGAAAACCATCTTCAGGGCTGCCGACAGTGGGGCTCGAACCCACTATCTCCCGATTACTGGATACTGGCCGCACTTAAGCGACTGCAGCTATCGAGCTCGGTGGTTTCCCGTTTTCACACCAGGCAAATGCTGGGGCTGTACCTTAATTAAGGCCACGGCCGCTTCCTTCCCACCCTTAGCCCTTTCCTTTCCCATCGTCGCCATAAGACCTACGGTGCGACGTAAAGAAAATTCTAAATGAAAAATAAAAATCTTTTTACAGCCCCTTCCAAGGAAAAGTTGTATCCATGCTACTGGCCTTTTGTGGGTAATCCACAGCATCCACTTACCATTTAAGGTACAAGGTGAGCCTGAAAAATGGTTGGATAGTCAAAATACACCACCATAAATGATGCAGTTATGGCTCAAAAGTATAAAGAAAGGTAAGGGACGTGACTTCCCATTTTAAAAATGTTTCATGCATCGACTGTGATTCAAGCCTTGGCCGTCCTGATGAGAAGATGGAACCATTGGAACTGAGTTATCACGCCCGCCAATTGCAAAATAGTTTTGATGGTGCCATTTGAGGTTCCAGTCAGTTCCCAGACAATTGACAAAATATATAGGCCTACCTATCGAACGTTTTCCATTTTCTGTATTTATACGACGCTAATAGCAAGCCCAAGCAAAACACCTTTTTGGTAAAACGCCAAAATGAATCCTATAGAATAACCAAGTAATGCATTAAAATCTCTGATTTGGCAACACTGGTTATGATACTTGGGCGCGGAGATTGAAACCGGAAATGGTATTTTCCTGTCTGAGTAATATTAACAGTATTACAGTAGACATGCAATCTTAAAAGAAGTAATCATTATTTTTGTAAATAATCTTGTAAATAGTGTTTTTTTTGCTAGTTTTTTTGCTAGTTGTTTTACGTCGCACCGACACAGATAGGTCTTACTGCGACGATGGGACAGGAAAGGGCTAGGAGTGGGAAGGAAGCGGCCGTGGCCTTAATTAAGGTACAGCCCCAGCATTTGCCTGGTGTGAAACCACGGAAAACCATTTTCAGGGCTGCTGACAGTGGGGTTCGAACCTAATATCTCCCGAATACTGGATACCGGTCGCACTTAAGCGACTGCAGCTATCGAGCTCGGTCGTAAATAGTGTACCGTGACTTGGGGAGTAAACAGGGCCACGATAAATGGCAAGAAATGGCACTTTCACAGTAATCCTTTGAACACTATTCTTGCTTTTAGTGTAGTCCTACAGCAGGAGGGCCGTTTAACGAAAACGCAGAATCTGCTATACCGTGTCTCAAAATGCAGAACTTCAAAAGGTTACTCCACCGATATTTTTGAAAAGACGGAAGAGCTAGGCTTCAATCACAAAGAACAATCGGCCGCATGTGAGCTACATAGGGTTACCAGACGTCCGTATTTACCAGGGCATGCCCTTATTTTTAGCGTCTGTCCTAGCGTCCGTATTTATTTTTTAATGATTTGCTGATTGTCCGTATTTTCGTCTAATAATGTTAAAATGAACTTTTTCCAACTGGAAACCCATTTTCCTAAACTTAGACTCGCTTATTCCATAACCTTTGACTTCAGCTGCAGCTTGAACTTTTTAAATCCCTGCAGTCTTTGACTAGTATATTATCGCTGGTCGGAGTCGATAGTCGAAGGTGGCGATAGCATACGGAAACGGAAGCTAAAGACAAATAATTTTCGTCCATATTGCTGCTTAGTTGTGCCACAATCCTTGTGATCTACTCTACAATATCTGTTGTAATCTGTTGGTACGTTAAATGTATTATGGGGAAAAGAAAGTGTAAGTTCACTGCTGAATTGGAGAAAAGATATAAATGCTTCAAAAAGGGCCGCACCGACGGAGAAGCCATGTGTCTAGTATGTAAACCAGGATCATACGTTTCAGTGGCTAATCGTGGAGCTATGGATTTAGAAGGTCACATTACAACGAGCAAACATAAAGCTAATGTTCAAAGTGCATCAACTTCAACTTCAAATAATGTGTTGACATTTTCCTAAAAATGTAAAGTAAACTCGTGTCCTCACACCGAGCTGGTGCAGCTCTTCTCAAGCACATCCCCAATGGAGGTGAGGTGCATGTGCCATTTCAACCACATACCAGTCCTCCTGCCATTCTTAAATTTCTGGCAGTACCGGGAATCGAACCCGGGTCCCCGAGGACGGAAGCTAATAACACTAACCGTTACGCTACGGAGGCGGACTTTCCAGAAAAGAACACATCACTATACGAAAATGCGATTGCTGCAGAGGGAGTTCTTGTGTGCCACAATGCTGTTCATCATGGGAGCTACAAAACCATGGATTGTATGTCTAAGCTTCCATCTAAATTATTACCTGATTCTGAAATAGGGAAAAATATTCACTGTGCTCATACAAAGTCTGAGGCCATTGTCAATAATGTACTTGGACCTCACTGTATAGAAAGTGCCATTAAACAAGTCAAAGACGTATCATACATTGGTGTTTGTACGGATGGCAGCAATCATGGGAATATAAAATTGTTTCCTGTGCTCATGCAGTATTTCGACTACAGGAATGGAGGGCTGCAAGACCTGCGCAGTGTTAGTAATGAAAAAACTGCAACAATTTCTTCAGTGGTGTTAGATGTCCTGAAACAAAATGGAATTTCGGAGAAGTGCATTGCTTTTGGAGGAGATAATTGCAATACGAATTTTGGTGGCCTGAAAAGAAGAGGAGATAATAATGTATTTTCTAACCTCAAATCTCAGCTTAATGAAACCTTGATTGAAGTAGGCTGCCCAGCACACGTGTTGCATAATTGTGTTAAACATGGAGTTGATTTATTGTCGACTGACGTTGAAAGCATTGTGTTAAACGTGTTCAACTACTTTTCTACATTCACCATAAGAAATGAAGAGCTAAAAACGTTTTGTGAATTTTTTTTTTGTAGGGGCTTTACGCCGCACCGACACAGATAGGTCTTATGGCGACGATGGGATAGGAAAGGCCTAGGAGTTGGAAGGAAGCGGCCGTGGCCTTAATTAAGGTACAGCCCCAGCATTTGCCTGGTGTGTGAATTTGTTGATGTGAATTAGGAATCCCTATTGAAGCATACAAAGACTCGTTGGTTGTCACTTTTTCCAGCTGTTGAAAGGGTGCTTGAACTGTATCCAGCACTTCGGTCTTATTTTCTATCTGTGGATAACCCGCCAACAATTTTGAACAAGTTTTTCACCAATAAGTTAAGTGAAATGTATTTAATATTTTGCCAGTCTTTAATGCCAGTCTTTCAAGAGAGCATTCTTCATATTGAAAAAGAGAATAATTCCATTATTGAAGTGAAACAGGCACTTGAAGAACCTATTGGCATTTTACAAGCTTGTTTTTCAAATAATTTTATTCCTATGAAAGTGAAAGAAATGATTAAATCTTTGAAGGAGGAAGGGTTGCAGCAAGACAGTGATTCCTTCATGAAAGAAGTAAATGATGTACACAATGCATGCCTGGAGTACCTCGGAAAATGGTTACAACCACTTGAAGAATTCAGTACTTTTAAATGGATGACCTTAACTTCATATTTCAACTGGACTGATCTTGAAGATACTGTTAAATATCTTAGTGCTAAAGGTGTACACATTGATGATGTTAGATTATTTGACCAATTTGTAAATCTTCAAAAGTATGTTGAAGGACAAAGCAGAATGAAAATTTCTTGAAGGAACCAGTCCATAAAAAATGGGCTTCTTTTCTAAATAGTGTCAATATTACATGTTCTTCCGAGCTACTGAAATTGGCAGAAGTGTATTTTGCAATCCCTGCACATAATGCCAACGTAGAAAGAATTGTTTTCTTTAATAAATGCACAGTGGACCAAAGAAAGAAATAGGTTAAGTGTTGACTCTGTGAAATGGTTGGTGTCAGTGAAATTTAACATGAAAGACTTCACTTGTAACCAGTTTTATCACTGTTTAAAAGACAATGAGGAGTTGCTCAGTAAAATAAGTAGCTCTGATAACTATAATCAACGCGAAAAAGGTGACATTCCTGCTTTCGAGACTTTACTTGTGGCCAAGCAATATGAATAAGGAACGCATAATAAATGGTTTTAACAAAAAGTTTAAGCAATTTTAATGCTGTCCTGGTTTTGTCCTGCTTTTTGAACTCAAAAATCCTGCTTTCGAGCCGTTGTCATCTGGTAACCCTAAGCTAGAATGATGTTTGCTTGCATGTGAGGGGCGTGTTCTGTCTTCTAGTGACAAGTGTCAAATAAACTAACGTGGTGCATTAGAACCTTAATAGGTTCGTAATCTTCTCATAGTTAATATTAGGACTGAAATAACGCTCTTAAAATGAATTGTAGCCTAATATTGTTTGTAAAGTATAACTGGTGGTGGTGGTGATTACTGGTTTAAGAGGAAGTACGACTGGGCAACTATCCCCTATATAACACTAACCAGAGAGAAAAAACGGAAGGGGTCTGTCACTTCGAAAAATGAATGTATCGGCCAAAGAAAGACAAGGGCCACGAAGGGCTTGAAAATAAAAAACTCCCTAGCCCTCGGAAACCTAATAGCGTCAGGGTCGGAAAAGAACAAGAATTGACCAAGGGAGGTCGGATAGGATAGATTAAAGTGAGGAGCCTGGCACACGTAAGTGGAAGCAATGCTAGGACTCAGCTCATGGCCCCGTGGTCACCAGTCCACGCTCCCAAGTTGACAGCCCCTAGAGCCCCTTCCAGTCGCCTCTTACGACAGGCAGGGGATATCGTGGGTGTTCTTCTACCGCCCCAATCCACAGGGGCATAAAGTTTAAGTACAAGTTAATAAGTAAACTACCGGTACGTTACTAAATTAATATAACGGTGTGTCTACTTACTTCTCTCTGAGGTTATCTAGTACTTGGTTCATTATTTCTGCGTTAGTGATCAGTACTTTCGGTTTGGTCATGATGGATCGTAGATAGTATACCGAGTTATGCCTTGGAACCACTAGAATTCTCCTTGTGAGAGAGCCGATCATTATAGCCGTCCAAAACGTTGCGAGAAATGTGGCTCACGAATCACGATCTTGCCATCTGCTCACTAAATGGAAAGGAAGAACTTGCTTTGCAGTGTTTTGTTTTTGTACTGGTGCTTGGTTATATACCGGTAATACCCACGGCCTTCGTTAAGTCGACGACGACTAGATGTTTTCATTCCCCGCCCGAAGGGCGGGGCGGGCCTCTCAAAGGGTTACGCCCTCTCTCGGGCCGGGAGAAGTGAGAGAAGCAGAAGATCTGCAGAATGAAGAAGAAGGGGGAAAAGGTTAATTCGAGCGCCGTGCCATCTAGCGACCAGTTTGTCAATTCCATGAATGCATTCTTGAACTAGCGAAAGGAACTCGTCCGCGTAAATCGTAACATCATATGAGGATGAGAAATGTCTTTAAAACCATCATTACCTCATGGAAGTCTTCATTCGATTGATTCTGCAGAACATGAGAGACATCCAGCTTTATATTTGTATTTTCACTCTCTCCAGGTTGATAAGAGCCAAGGAAACTACACTTATAAATATCTTCTGGATCTAGTTGTTAATGAGAAGTGCCAATGCACGTCAATAACCGTGCGAGGTCCTAATTCAACTGAGATACAATAAATTTGAAGCCGAACAAGAACAGATGAATAATAATAATAATAATAAATAATAATAATAATAATAATAATAATAATAATAATAATAATAATAATAATAATAATAATAATAATAATAGTAAATTATTATTTCGATGTTCCGTTCTAGTCTACTACATGGCTGAGTAAACTGGACCTCTGGTATTTTTGTCGGGTGAAGATCAAATGTGTCGCCCGAGATCTTTTACATGCCTACATCGTTCGATACAGAGCGTCACAATGACTATTTTTAACACCTTTCAAAAATACGACTACCTCTGCCGGGTTTGAACTCGCGATCAACAGAGGGAGAGACTTCCACAACCTCTAGATGAGAAGATGCATTTTTATTAAAAAGTGTTTCATATTCCTGAACTTTATCTCTGGAAATGTGACATATTTGGTCTTCACCCGCAAAAAATTGGGGCCGCCTCTGTGGTGTAGTGGTTAGTGTGATTAGCTACCACCCCCACTCCCCCCCCCCCCCCCACGGAAGCCCCGTATTCGATTACCGGCTCTGCCACGAAATTTGAAATGTGGTACGAGGACTGGAACAAGGTTCACTCAGCTTCGGGAGGTCAACTGAGAAGAGGGGGTTCGATTTCCACCTGAGCCATCCTCGAAGTAGTTTTCTGTGGCTTCCCACTTCTCCTCCAGGCAAATCCCGGGATCGTACCTAACTTAAGGCCACGGCTGCTTCCTTCTCTCTTCCTTGTCTTTCCCTTCCTATCTTCCCATCCCCCACAAGGCCCCTGTTCAGCATAGGAGGTACTGGGCGAGGTACTGGTCGTTCTCCCCCTCCCCCGGCCCAAAGTCTCACGTTCCAGCACACTGTCCTTGAGGCGGTAGAGGTGGGATCCCTCACTGTGTCCCAGTCGAAAACTAACCGTGGAAGGTAAACAGATTAAGAAAGAAAGAAACATTATTAGTACTACTATGACGAATTATAATCACTATAAAAATAATATCAAAGCCATTTCTTATTAACAGTGCTGATGTAGTTATTATTATTATTATTATTATTATTATTATTATTATTATTATTATTATTATTATTATTATTATTATTATTATTATTAATTATATACAGTCGTATCAGCACACACTTAATTAAAACATAACCGGTTTTCGGACACTAAGGTCCATCATCAGTGTTAAAATTTAAATTTAATTCCACATGAGTGTGTCGTCAAAATTGGTTAAAATGAGTTTAAAATGTAGCCCTGTTGACATCAACATAGGAAGGGCTGGCTTTTCCTCGAGCTCAGGCTGTTGGTCGAGTACTGACAAACGTTTGTCAGTCATTTTAAACTCATTTTAACCAATTTTGACGACACACTCATGTGGAATTAAATTTAAATTTTAACACTGATGATGGACCTTAGTGTCCGAAAACCGGTTATGTTTTAATTAAGTGTGTGCTGATACGACTGTATATAATTAATAATAATAATAATAATAATAATAATAATAATAATAATAATAATAATAATAATAATAATAAAATACTACTACTATTATAATATTTTTTCAGTTCTGCTATTGCTAGATTAATTCAGCCAAATTTAATATTCTTTCCTGAGAAAATGGGGTATCATAAGAAAAGCGAAAGAAAAGCGAAATGTTAGAAACATTATCTTTCAAGTTACGTAATATAGAATATCAGCATATCAGGGGCAATGAGACATCAATGGCTAAAGAGGCTTAGCCCCACCAGATTTTTGGACATAACAGTTTAGAAATATCATATTACTTATACTTTAGATAATTAATTCAATGAGACCAAATTTATATCTGAGTACCACTGTCCTGAAGTAATTAATGATATGGGAAAATGAAAGTATGATTGCATTACATGTTTTACACGTTTATCCTGACACAGGGGCTAATTCGTTCTCAGTCCTGACAGTGAGTATTGGTAACTGTTTCGAAGGTTAGTGAACCTTTGAGGGAGTGAAAGTTTCAATACAAAAATGTCAATCTAGGGGGTAGCTTTGACATGCCGGCAATAAAAAAGAACAATGCGGCGGGTGTTATGACAATGTTATTGCAAACTCACCTGTATTCTTCTAACCTCATGTAACATGTTCTTGTGACCATTCAGAGTAAAGCTTTCGACACGTTTCGAATTTTAGTTTACAGTTCGCTTTTAGCAGTTGCGGAGTGGAGAGCATAAGTTCTGGATAGTTTTTGTTTAACAGAATTAATTTCGTGTGGCTATTTCTAGCCGAGTGCAACCCTTGCAAGGCAGACCCTCCGATGTTGGTGGGCGGCATCTGCCATGTGTAGGTAACTGCGTGTTATTGTGGTGGAGGATAGGGTTATGTGTGGTGTGTGAGTTGCAGGGATGTTGGGGACAGCACAAACACCCAGGCCCCGAGCCACTGGGATTAACCAATGAAGGATGTAAAGGAGAGAGTATATTTGTCTCTGGTGAGACCCCAACTAGAGTATGGTTCCAGTGTATGGGACCCTCACCAGGATTACTTGATTCAGGAACTGGAAAAATCCAAAGAAAAGCGGCTCGATTTGTTCTGGACGATTTCCGACAAAAGAGTAGCGTTACAAAAATGTTGCAAACTTTGGGCTGGGAAGACTTTGGAGAAAGGGGACGAGCTGCTCGACTAAGTGGTATGTTCCAAGCTGTCAGTGGAGTGATGACATGCGAGGACATCAGTAGACGAATAAGTTTGAGTGGTGTCTTTAAAAGTAGGAAAGATCACAATATGAAGATAAACTTGGAATTCAAGAGGACAAATTGGGGCAAATATTCGTTTATAGGAAGCGGAGTTAGGGATTGGAATTAGTTACCAAGGGAAATGTTCAATAATTTTCCAATTTCTTTGCGATCATTTAAGAAAAGGCTAGGAAAACAACAGAGAGGGAATCTGCCACCTGAGCGACTGCCCTAAATGCAGATCAGTAGTGATTGATTGACCCTCCGATGAGGGTGGGCGGCATCTGCCATGTGTAGGTAACTGCGTGTTATTGTGGTGGAGGATAGTGTTATGTGTGGTGTGTGAGTTGCAGGGATCTTGGGGACAGCACAAACACTCAGCCCCCGAGCCAATGGAATTAACCAATGAAGGTTAAAATCTCCAACTCGGCCGGGAACCGAACCCGGGACCCTCTGAACCGAACGCCAGTACGCTGAGCATTCAGCCAACGAGTCGGACTGTTAAACAGTGATTAGTATGTAGTGTTAAAAATATGAATAATACGCAGTGAATTTATTAATAACTTGTCTTTTTTTAAGAATAGTGTAGATACACTTGTGAAATCTCCATTCTCATCATTAAATTTAGAAGAAAAATTCGAAGCACAAAGACTTGGTACGTACCAACCTAGAGATTTTAAACTTTATCAGAGTTGCAAGAATCAGAAAAGAACATTTTCGTTATCTTGGTTTGACAATAAGTGGCTGACTGTGAGTGAAGGAAAGAAGTCGCTTTTCTGTTTCGTTGAATCAGAGATAAGGCCTTTTGCAGATGATATTATTCTGTACAGAGTAATAAATAAGTTACAACATTATGAGCAACTGCAAAATGACCTCGATAATGTTGTGAGATGGACAGTAGGCAATGGAATGATGATAAACGGGAATAAAAGTCAGGTTGTGAGTTTCACAAATAGGAAAACTCCTCTCAGTTTTAATTACTGCGTTGATGGGGGTGAAAGTTCCATTTGGGGATCATTGTAAATACCTAGGTATTAATATAAGGAAATATCTTCATTGGGGTAATCACATACATATGATTGTAAATAAATGGTACAGATCTCTGCACATGGTTATGAGGGTACTTAGGGGTTGTAAGTAAGGATGTAAAGGAAAGAGCATATTTGTCTCTGGTGAGACCCCAACTAGAGTATAGTTCCAGTGTATGGGACCCTCACCAGGATTACTTGATTCAGGAACTGGAAAAAATCCAAACAAAAGCGGCTCGATTTGTTCTGGGCGATTTCCGACAAAAGAGTAGCGTTACAAAAATGTTGCAAACTTTGGACTGGGAAGACTTGGGAGAAAGGGGACGAGCTCCTCGACTAAGTGGTATGGTCCGAGCTGTCAGTGGAGAGATAACATGGGAGGACATCAGTAGACGATTAAGTCTGAGCGGTGTCTTTAAAAGTAGGAAAGATCACAATATTTTGGAATTCAAGAGGACACATTGGGGCAAATATTCGTTTATAGGAAGCGGAGTTAGGGATTGGAATAACTTACCAAGGGAGATGTTCAATACATTTCCAATTTCTTTGCAATCATTTAAGAAAAGGCTAGTAAAACAACAGATAGTGAATCTTCCACCTGGGCGACTGCCCTAAATGCAGATCAGTAGTGATTGATTGATTGATTGATTGATTGATTGATTGATTGATTGATTGATTGATTGATTGATTGATTGATTGATTGATTGATTGATTGATTGATTGATTGATTGATTGATTGATTGATTGATTATGTTTGGTGGGGAAACTAGTTGAACTGTAACAGGCATTACTGATCTTAAACATCAGAAACACGAAAATTCAGAAACACATATTGAAAACAACGAAAAATATATTTTTTTGGTTCTGTACTCGTTTTGAATCAATTAAGTTTAGGCTGTCGTGTTTCTAATCAGCGTCATAACGAACTAGTAGATAAGAACAGATGCATTTTAAACAGGATAATTAAGATACCTGCCTAAAGTACTGCGGAACACCTGAACTACCTCTTTGAGGTCATAACGAAGGTGATCATTCACACAATCGCGGGGTATTCTTAGATATGTTGTCGAACCAGCGGCATTAGATAGCATTCTTTGCGGTCACTTTCTCAATTCTACAGTATCAAAAAGTGCCTCGAAAACAATTCAGAATGAATTACTGGATTGTATGTTTGCGGTCTATAGAGAGACGATAGTGCAGGAACTACAAAGAGCTAAATATGTAGCCATTCAGGCAGATGAAACTTCAGATGTATCATACATATCACAATTAGTTATATTGTTACGATATGTTGCTCGTAGTGGCCCAGTTGAGAGATTCATTTCCTTTTTCCGTATTCAAGATCGAACCGTAGATGGTTTAACGTCAGTTCTAAAACAACAGTTAGAAAAATATCCTGGATGTGGTGCTGGTAAAACCTGATGAGCTCTATAGAGAAACTGAAGTAATAGATGGCATTAGTGATCATGAAGCTGTTTTTGTAGTAAGGTAGTTAAAAATAAATGTGATAGAAAGGAAGGTCTTAAAAGTAGGACTATTAGGCAGTACCATATGGCTGATTAAGCAGCCATGAGGCAGTTTCTAAAAAGTAACTATGGTCGGTGGAAAACGGTAAATAAAAATGTAAACAGACTCTGGGATGTGTTTAAAGCAATTGTTGAGGAATGTAAAAACAGGTTTGTACCTTTAAAGGTGGTAGGGAATGGTAAAGACCCGCCTTATTATAATAGAGAAATAAAAAGACTAAGAAGGAGGTGCAGACTGGAAAGTTGGTTGCCTAAGGTTTAGCAAATTAAAGTTCGGCTTTGTGGCGAAATTGATAGAATGCTTGCCTTAGGTCCGATAGGCCTGGTTCAATTCTCAGAATCAACCCGCTCGTACTCTTAATTCCCTTGGCTTTGGGACTGGGTGTTTATCACGTCTTCGCCATTCATTTCATCCTCATTAGGTCACCACCAAGCCTGTTCAAATGTCCTGTCCTATTATTAAATTAAAATTTTGAATTTTACATCATTACCATTTGTCGTTCACTGGTTTATTAGTTTCCTCGGTAGATCGGTGGTGATGACCAACTCATGATCACGGGTTCGATTCTAACCAACCAAAGAGAACACTAAACCTGAAAGACTGCATTTCATTTTAGCAGATCTACCTATAAAACGGAAACTATATCAGTCCTATAACAGCAGTCCTGCAGTGTCTTTCTACAAGGATGTTGATGCAAAATGGAGTAAAATACCAGCACTCGGTTATCTGTAGTCTATAACTAAGTTAGGAAGTACATACGATGAGTAATGCATGTGTCAATTCGGAACCTTCTGGAGAACTTGGAATCTTTGAGCTATCTCTTCGTTAGCAGTGGCGATCTGATTGAATGAAGCCTAGGACACCTTTTCCCCTGCTCTCCCCCCTGTGGGTGGGGGAGGTAGAATTACACCCACGGTATCCCTGCCTGTCGTAAGAGGCGACTAAAAGGGGCCTCAGGGGCTCTGAACTTTGGAGCGTGGGTTGGCGACCACGGGGCCCACGCTGAGTCCTGGCATTGCTTCCACTTACTTGTGCCCGGCTCCTCACTTTCATCTATCCTATCCGACCTCACTTGGTCAACTCTTGCTCTTTTCCGACCCCGACGCTATTAGGTTTGCGAGGGCTAGGGAGTCCTTCATTTTCACGCCCTTTGTGGCCCTTATCTTCCTTTGGCCGATATCTTCATTTTTCGAAGTGTCGGACCCCTTCCATATTTTCCCTCTGATTAGTGTTATATAGAGGATGGTTGCCTAGTTGTACTTCCTCTTAAAACAATAATCACCACCACCACCACCACCACTTTCCCCTGCTCCCTGCACCTATCCGGCATTCAGCAGCACGACGTGCAACGTTTTATCTCATTGCGTTCAAGTTTTGTAAGTGGAACTATGTGTCAGACGCTTACATTATAATGTGCTTTAGATTTCCATCGTTCTCGTTTGGGCTTCATCGATAGCCTTCAGTATACGCCACTGATAACAGTATTGCGAAGCTCTGTGCATAGGCTAAGTGTGATAGTGGTGGTGATAGCTGTTGTGAGGTGAGAACATTGAGGTTATCAGGTGCATTATCGGTACTTTCAATTTTTACTCGATAATTATTCTAGGTGTAATGGAGCAAGGCCGCACTAGACAGACAGGCCACAAGGCTCGGACCGTGACGTTACAAGAGTGGCTGGCGTTCAGCATGGCAGTGTAGGGCCCGCTCTCACTTTCACCATGATATTGTTCATTTATTCAACCTTAACGATATAATTGAACACTCCTTCAATTGTGGCTTTACTTAAGCTTGTATACTATACGAGTTTTATGCGGGGAGTAAACTGGCTGGGCAGTATACGAACATTTCTTTACGTAAAATTATGCTGACGTCTGTCACTTGTAACTGAACACGGTAGGTATCATGTAAAAGATTAGAACGCATAATACGTATACAAATAGTTGTAATGTTACTAGGAAAATACATTATGGCAATTCACAACAATAGTCTGAAACCTTTTTTAGAAATTAAGCTGCAACTTAAAACTTACCTAACAATTCCTAAGGCTTCAGTTTATACATTTTTTATTTTCCTGAGGATTTCTTCTTCTTAGCCATGAGTTTGTTTACGGTAACTTTTCTATTGTTATTCAATAATATATTACAAAAGATGTATATACATTTGTCAACGAAATGTTTAAAACTATTTATTTAATAACTGCATGTTTTAAACATGACGTTTTCGTTTTCCCGAACATTGTTGACAAGCGAAATCAGAATTTTTCTCTGAGAATCCTCATGTAAAAACTTTAGTATACACGTTTACATTTTGTAGCTCTAAAAGAGTCTGGTACAACACCTTTTGGTCCAGAGCAAGAGTAAACCAAGGCCGCACTAGATAGACATTTTTTTGTCTGACTCAGGGTTGTCAAAGTCAGGATAAGTTGTCAGTTTGATTAAGCCAGTTATTTATTAAGATTTCAAATAAATGACCAGTATCAAACCATTATTTATTTTTTGTGTTTCGTCAAATGGGTTTTGAAAAGTGGTTTGTAAATTGCTTTTGCACAGCTTTTCAAACATTTTCCTACTAACACTGTTATTATTAGAAATTATGCATGCTACCTTATAAGCTATAGGTCTATCTGTTAATACTTTAAAGACTTGCAAGTTAGTTCTTCTAAGAAATGTCACGTTAGGTTCTTACATGGAAACAAATCAACAACGTCTTTATTTTTTTTGAAGACTGGATGACAACATAAAAGTTTGTGCAGTTGTAGCTGATGTAGTGTAGTTTTCTCCACTTTTACTACTAAAAGCAACTCCCTCTACCTTTCCTCCTACCGAGAGATTTGGCCGTGCGGTTAGGGGCATGCGGCTGTGAACTTGCATCGGGAGATAGTGGGTTCGAATCCCACTGCCGGCAGCCCTGAAGATGGTTTTCCGTAGTTGCCCATTTTCACACCAGGCAAATGCTGGGGCTGTACCTTAATTAAGGCCACGGTCGCTTCCTTCCAGCTGTTAGGCCTTTCCTATCCCATCGTCGCCATAAGACCTATCTGTGTCGGTGCGACGTAAAGCCACTAGCAAAAATTAAAACAAAAAATAAAACCTGACCTCCTTTATAGTTCAGCTCACGTTTTACGTAGACTCCATCCAACAAGTTACAAAATCTTTCATGCTCCTTTAACAATTTTAGTTTCTTTTTCAAGTAATTCCAATGTGAATAATCAATACCCTAATTTCCCGTGCCTAGTTTTGCAGTAAAAGACTGTGAATAACCGGGTGAGGCATTGTAAGAAACGTTGACTGTCTTATCTTCTTTTACGCGCCAAGAAATGCGAAAAATATTGAAGTGAGCCATGTTATTGGTATACAGGACTAAGATACTTTCTTTGCAAAGGCTATTTAACTGTTCCTTACAAAATTATACTTCTATTTTGTCGTGGACAGTCACTTTTGAGTTACAAGCAGGTCTAAACAGGAAGTTATAAATACTTTTCTAATATGACCATTTTAATATCTTGCCCCCGTCACCTAGTGCACGTATATCAGGGTTATCACTCACGAAAATATCATGTTTAATGGCTTTAAAATCAACAGCCTCGTTTAATGTTAAGGAAGTGCCAATTTTCAGAATATTTTCCTCAGTCATATACATTTTGAAAATACAGAGACTTTGGCTGTTAAAATTGAAGAAAACTTTGTCCAAATCTAATTTGCGTTTAATACTGACATTACCCTGAACGTCATCGAAGTCCTTGATCCTGTCATATTCTTCCTCAGCTTTCTTTTTTCCTTCCTCTTCCCGTTTTTCAATTTCTTCTTGTCTTTGAATAGGATTTTTGCTCGGTGTTGGAAGACTTTTAGACAGATAGGCAGGCACATTTTCAAACTTAGGAACAGCGTCATTTGAGAGTTTTAAATGGTTAGGTTTTACAGTTAAAATAGACTTATCAGGTCTTTTAACACAATCGTCCCTAATTACGAAACTTCGTCGAAGTATTTTATGCACACAACTGAGCTTGCTGAAGGGACGAATTCGGCTCGATGGATGGCTATGATCCACTTTTGTTTCTGAAACAAGTCAGTAGGAAATTTAAACACTGAAATACAACCAGCTATACAACACGACGTGGCCATAATTCACAATGTTCACACACGTTTAAATCATTCAACACCATCGATAGCCTCACTGGTGCGAGGTTCAGATCAGCCTACAAGTCACTGGCGAGAAGTGAAGCGGCTGGCGACTTGTGTGACGTAGCGTCCGAAGTGGAGGGGGAGCCTTATGGCCTGTCTATCTAGTTGGCCTTGAATGGAGCCGGTTGCGTAATTATCGGCCACCAACAAAATATCGGCATTATAAAAAATGCGGGTTATTGGTATGTTTTGTCGGGTTTAATATTTCCAGAACTGTAAAAATATTTTAAAAATAACAATTTTAGACAAATATTACGGAGAAAATTCAACTTATGAAATTAGAAGACAAATAATTAGAACAGGTTAATCCATAGAGTTGGTAAGTAATACACTAGAGGTAGCACTGGTGCTGCAGTCGCGTGCGAAGTTGAACGAGCGCTCTGTTTGGCAAAAGCTGGATTGTTGGCTCTGTCACTACTGGAGCTTCCCGATAAATTGAAGTATAGACTTCTCTGAAGATAAATGTCAGTCTCCTGTACAGCTTATGGCTGCATAGAGAGGTTCATAAAGGGCAGTGACGTATCATTTCACAGGTATGTTTCCTTGAAATTCATTTCCGTGCGTATAAAATAATACTTTGCATCACACTAATTGTCATGTGAATTGGCCTACTTGGACTGACTTCGCGACTGATTCCCCAGTCGGCGTGAATGAGATTCTTTGGATCTTTCCTTGAAGACTGACATTATTTTAGGAAATATAAGGGATAACTTTTTCCTTTCACAGAATGGCCATGTCTTTGAAAGAGAATATCCAGAAAAATCATGTGCAAAATACCGAACGAGGGGCTGCAGGCTTTAGGTCACGTAACTGTCAGTCTGTATTCAGGCGATAGTGGGTTTGAACTCCAGTGTCGGCAGCCCTGAAGATGTTTTTCAATTCTTACATCAGGGAAATGCTGGGCCTGTACCTTAATTGAGGCCACAGTCGTTTCCTTCCCACTCCTATCCCTTTCCTGTTCCATCGTCGCCGTAAGACCTATCTGTGTCGGTGCGACTTAAAAGCAAATTGGTATAAAAAAAGAAAATAAGAAAGGATGTGCATGATATCCTGGAATTGTGCTCCGTTTTTCACTTTCTGTGTATATAATATATATATATATATTTGCTATGGGCTTTACGTCGCACCGACACAGATAGGTCTTATGGCGACGATGGGATAGGAAAGGCCTAGGAGTTGGAAGGAAGCGGTCGTGACCTTAATTAAGGTACAGCCCCAGCATTTACCTGGTGTGAAAATGGGAAACCACGGAAAACCATCTTCAGGGCTGCCGATAGTGGGATTCGAACCTACTATCTCCCGGATGCAAGCTCACAGCCGCGCGCCTCTACGCGCACGGCCAACTCGCCCGGTTATTTATATATTAAAAGCTCCTGAATATATTTTCTGTATATACAGTTTGCTGCTTTCCCTTCGTACAAAACGGGCGAGTTGGCCGTGTAGTTAGGAGCGCGCAGTTGTGAGCCCTGAAAGTGGTTTTCTGAGATTTCCCCATTTTCATCCCAGGCAAATGCTGGGACTGTACCTTAATTAAGGCCACGGCCGCTTCCTTCCCATTCCTAGGCCTTTCCTGTCCCATCGTCGCCATAAGACCTATCTGTGTCGATGCGACGTAAATCAACTAGCCAAAGAAAAAAAAAGCCTTCGTAAAATACGTGTAGCAGTCCCCATCCATACCTTACCAGATTTTGCAATTTAGAGACCAGATGTGAAACACCGTGTAAACATCTGAGTCCTTTACATTCGTCAATGTTATTCCCTTAAAAGTCATATAGGTCTATATACAAGCATAATAAATTATTGACCGAGCGAATTGGCCATGCGGTTAGGGTCACTCAGTTGTAAGCTTGCTTTTGGGAAATGGTGGGTTCAAATCCCACTGTCGGCAGCCCCGAAGATGGTTTTCCTGCCAACTTGGACTCAGAAAGCCAGCGACTAAACCAGCGATGACAATATTTAGATACTTTACCCCAAAATCCCGCCAACGGTGTTAGGCCTAAAAACTCGCTCATCCACTTCGTACGAGAGAGGACATTTTCGGTCGTTGGGCAGCATTATAGCAAAGTCCTCGTCATTTACACACACACACACACACACACACACACACACACACACACACACACACACACACACACACACACACACACACACACACACACACACACACACAAATAGCGAAATATACGTGTCCTCCTTCTACACGTATGTCGTCAGAAGACTTTTTATGAACAATAAATTGATTTTGTGTTACTTAACTGCACCTGAACTCCGTCCTCTTTTATCACGTACTTCTCCTGTATTTATGCGTTTAGGGCTTTCCTTTTTACTGGAGAGAAGCATCACAAGTATACTGTAGCATCTGAGAATGTTTACATGTAAGAATTTTAAAAGTTTTCTATATCCACACAGTTTTAAAAGTCCGCTGTTTACATTGATATGTACAGCAGAGTCTTTTTGCCAAACAGCTGCGATTTCAACATGCTCCTCTCGCTACAGTCATCTCTCATAGGCGGTGGCGCCAACGCTACCTCGTGTATTATCTTCTAACTCTATGGGTTAACCACGTAAGGTCTAATCACGCCACCGTATCTTTAACTGATATGTAGGCACATCCAAATATCACACATATATAATGATACATAACACTTTTCATACTAAAGAAAAAAGAAATATCCCAAGGGAATTGCATTTATCACTATCTTCAATCAATTAATCATAAGAAGCATACTTAACTCGGGATTTGAAAACACTCTGTAACGCTCTTCTTAAGAAAGACCGTCTTGTTTTGCCATACATCAGCTGACCGCTCAGACCTCGATGTTGGTGCCACGCTTGGCCGGTAGAAACATAGGGAGCACCCTCTCTATCTGCTTGTATCCTCGAAGACATAATGTCCTAACTGTTTTCTACACGTAGAAGAGAAAATAATAAAGTTCACTCTAAGTAAATAATATTATGTCGAGTCCAGTCCTCGAAGTTTACAATGAGTCGTAAATCTCACATTTAGTCTAGTATTTGTGTTGAAAAAGTGCTTGAAAAGTGTTTAATTAGATAAAAACACGTCTGTATTCATTCATTGGCACCTCGATCCTCGCGCGTAGAGATGGTTGATAAATCACAGCCTGTTACTTTGTCATCGATATTCTTCTTTGGCCGATATATTAGATACGCTGTCGCGGAAGTATTTGTGACAAAATCTCGTTTAAGTTGTATACTTGGAACACACTCACAGGGCTATGTTATGCGCTGTAGCTCAAGGTGTTATACGTTTTTCATTGACCATTTACCTACGGCGATATCAAGGGTATTAAATAATATGTTTTATCATAGTGTACACTGACGTAGCAAATGTCATGGGATAGTCACCTAACAGCGTGTGGGGCCTCCTCTGGCCCTGCGAACTGCAGTGAGATGCCGTGGAAGTGAGTCGACAAGTCCCTGGTAGTCCTCTGGACGCAGCTGACACCAAATCGTTTGCAGAGCGGCCGCCAATGCTGGTCTGTTCGTGGGTGCAGGATCCATGGTACGGAGCCTCCGTTCCAGGACATCCCAGATATGCTCGATAGGGTTCATATCGGAGCTCCTGGGTGGCCATGGCAGTCGTTGGAACTCCGCTGCATGTTCCTGGAACCATTCCCGGGCGACGTGGGAGCGATGTGGCGGCGCGTTATCATCTTGAGACACCGCCGAACCGTCTTGGCGCTGGAAGGCTAAAAATGGGTGGAGATGGTCTCCGAACAGCTCAACATACCGCGTACCATTCAAAGTCTCTTCCAGAACAACTAGGGGGCCCATTCCATACCAGGAAAATGCACCCCAGTCCATAACAGAGACACCGCTCCCTGGACAACACCTTCGAGGCAGGCGGTATCCATCGCTTTATGTGGTCTGCGCCATACACGTGACAGAAATTCAAGACTATCTGTCGCCGGTTCAGTGTCAATATTGTCCCAGTGAAGACAACCCCGCAGACCTTCTGACGCGTGGAATGTTAGCGACAGATCTAAATTCCTCTTCATTATGGTGGAATGGACCACAATGGCTTGCTGAGGCTCCCACTTCTTGGCCACAGGAAATCTCACGTCAGAAGGTATCACTACCCGAATCCAAGGAGGCAAACCCTCAAGTCCTTGTAATCAGTGCCAATGAATCACTGATAGATGTTTTACGATATTGTTCGTATTGGAAGGTAATACATATCACCTGTTGGATTTTACGTTTCGTGGAGGTGACACGGAGAAGAGTGGAGTATCCACGCCATTTGACAACCACAGAATTAGAAGCTGCAAGGCTCTACTGGATACGCCGAGTTCAGGAGGAATGTTTCTGTACAGAGTTTACTGCCCTGACACGAAAGGAACCGGTACCGGCTACATCCAAGATTGCACGATTCCATCCACTTTTAGAAGACAACCTGATTCGACTTGGTGGTAGGCTCCAGTTTGCAAATCTTTCCGAGAATGAGCGAAACCCCCTACTTCTTGATGGCTCTCATCATTTTACTAAATTATTGATAAAAGAAACGCACGTAAGACTTCATCACATGGGAGTTCGTGTTGTGTTATCAGAATTGCGTCGTGAATTCTGGATTTTGAAAGCTAGGCAAGTAATCAAGAAGGTCATTTACTCATGCCTTCCCTGCAAAATAACACACGCCAAGAGATGTGAACAGATAGAGCTCCTTTGCCAATGGACCGTGTTAAGTTTCAACGGCCATTCACCGTTTGTGGTGTAGATTTTGCAGGCCCGTTGTTCGTGAAGGCTGGAGCTGCAGAAAAGAGATGCTACATCGTGTTGTTTACCTGCGCAACGACAAGAGCCATTCATCTCGAGCTTACAACTGATTTGTCAACTGATAAATTCCTACTTGCCTTTCAGCGCTTCGTAGGAAGACGTGGACTTCCGAACACCATGTATTCAGACAATGCTCGAACGTTTCACGCCGCCAACAAAGAAATATCCGAACTCCAAGAATTATTAGAAGATTCAAGAGTACAAACTCACTTGTCACACCACCATGTTGCATGGAAATTTATAGTACCAAGAGCCGCATGGTGGGGAGGCTTCTGGGAAAGGATGGTAGGGTCCACTAAGATGTGCCTCAAGAAGATACTCGGACGAGCTCAAGTAGACGAGGAAGGGCTAAATACTATTTTGGTGGGGATCGAGGCCACTCTAAACTCGCGCCCTATTACCGTAGATGACAGTAACTCTGATATCCTGATACCTTCACACTTCCTCATAGGAGAAAGGCTGATATCTCTTCCATGTACACCAGATACTTCCATCTATCAAGATTTGACTAAGGTGTACAGACAGAGACAAAAGCTAATCTTACACTTTGAGCAAAGATGGAAAAGGGAATACCTCCTTCAATTAAGGAGTTACCACGAAGTGAAGCAGATCAAGAAAGAAACCGAACTACGGATAAGTGATGTAGTACTTTTACAAGAGGATCTGAAGCCTAGACTGGCGTGGAAACGAGGCCGAATTTGTGAACTGCACCGAGGACGAGATGACAGAATCCGAACAGTCATTCTTCAGCTCCCGGATCACTCCATGGTCACAAGACCAGTGCAGCTGGTCGTTCCCTTAGAAATCGACCGACCAGGGTGGGGAGGATGTTGAAGATTATGACCATGTAGAGAATTTTACTTTTGTATGTTGACAGTTGATATAGATAATGACGAAACAGTTGACAGTAGATTATTGTATTGTATGTACACGAGACGTAATAAAAAATCACGATCAGCTAGTCTTGTAATAAACACGCTTTCAATTAACACCCGTAAAACATATCACCATTGCTTGCTGTCCTCCTCACAACATTTCCGAGGTCACGTTGCAGTTGCTCACAATCTTGTAAGTTATTTGTTACTCTATAGAGAGTAACATCATCCGGAAAAAGCTTTACCTTTGATTCCACTCTTTTACTCATATAATTTATATATATATCAAGGGCGTATTCTCCTTGAATGCGAGGCATTCATTGCATGCGTTATGATAATAGAAAGAACTGTCTGAAGTACGATTTTAAGTTGTTTCAAATCAAATATTAACGATTTCATCTCTCAGAAGTTCAAAAGTTACGCGCAACTGTACTAGTTCCGTTGCTTGACTGCGTGTGGTGCTGGTGTAGTCTCGACATCTGTTCTGCTTTAGAAAGTAAGAGACAGCAAACGGAGGAGTTGAGGATGTAAGACATTCAATTTTAAGATTGCATTCGGTGGCATACATAGTTCTGAAACCCTCCGAATGATGTCGCTGCAATTGAAACTTGGCCAGACTTTGTCACCCCATACACATGCTACCGTCTGCCATCTATTAGCAACTTGGAGAAAGTTATGTCCAAATTTACACCTAACGGGACCTACGGATTACCCCCAGCGAGAGCCCAATGTGATGAAACTGACCAATGCCACTGGGGTGACTTAGACCTACCTCCAGTGCTTGAGTTCTGGCTGACTAGTGAGTTCATTCATTGTGTTTTTTGCTGATTAGTGAGTTCATTCTGTGTGTGCTGTTTCTGTGCAATTCGTCGTTCTCGGTGTTCTGTTATATTTTATGCCTATGTGGTATTAACGATGGATGAGTCTAAAACGGATATAATTGTAAATCTGTTTGAAAAGCCATTTGCTGGCCGTTCGTTTGATGAAAAGATTAAAATAGTTAAAGCCGGGAGACCTCTCCCTTCCCTCGCAAATTTAAAAACAGAAAACAAGAACTTCGTTCGCACGTTCAGTCCAGAAACTTACAGTAAAACGGTTTGGCTCTGCGGCTCTGAGTCACTAAACAAATTATTCTGTTGGCCTTCCGTATTGTTTGTTGCTGAAATTTCCCCTTGGAACAGCAAGATACGTGGATATGCAGATCTAAACAATCTGCACACTGCTATTGCGAGGCACGAGAAATCAGATTGTCATATCCACGCATGGATATCCTTAGGTACCTTTGGAAAAACTAGGATAGATTTGCAGTTGGATAAGCAGAAGCAGGAAAATGTTCTAAGGCCTAACGAAGCCGTTAAGAAAAATAGAGAAATTCTGAAACGGCTGACCGGGGTGACATGCGTTTTGGGGAAGCAAGAGTTACCATTCCGTGGTCACGACGAGGCTAGTGAATCCAACAACAGAGGGAATTACATAGAACTAATTAAATTGTTAGCCGAGTTTGATGAAAAATTAGAGAGTCACTTCACAACAGCGAGTGTATTTACAGGACTCTATCCACTCATCCAGAACGATTTAATTCAAAGCATCTGCACCGTAATGACCGCTGAAATAAAGATTCAGGTTGGGGAAGCTAAATTCGTAGGAATTATGATCGATGAGACTTCTGATGTTTCGAACTTTTCACAGTTATCTATTGTCCTCAGATACGTTCATGATGGTGATGTTGAAAGATTTGTTGGTTTCTATAATGTGAGTTCTGATAGGATAGCGAATGCATTGGTGAGACTTGCGATTGAGTGTCTGGATAACTTTGACTGCCGCGAAAAGTTAGTTGCGCAGACTTTCGATGGAGCTGCGGTGCCTGCAGGTCAGCTGAATAGTGTGCAGGCTAAATTAAAAGAAGTAGTTCCTGAGGCTGTATTCACCCACTGCTACGCTGACAAGCTTAATTTAGTCCTCTCTCAAGCCGTATCATGCATAAAAGAATGTCGTATATTCTTCGCAACGATGAGTGGCTTTGCGACATTTTTTAGTAATTCTTCTAAGAGAACTAACCTGCTGGACAGTGTCCTCAAGAAAAGGTTTCCTAAACTAGCTCCAACAAGGTGGAACTATTCTAGCCGTTTAGTACAGACCATCGCGGAATATCGTGCTCCTCTCCAAGAGCTTTACGAAAGCATTTTGGAGGAACCTGGGAACTGGGATAACAATACAATTAATGAGGCAAGCGGGTTTCTCGCGAAGTTAGTAGAATTTCAGTTCCATTTTCTTCTAAACGTTTTTAATGAAATATTTTCATTGACTGATGTTACATATAACATCCTTCAATCTAAGACACTAGACATTGCATATTGTACCAGAGAAGTGAGTTCTTTAGAAATTAAAGTATCTATAATGCGAAACAGTGGATTTGCTAACATCTGGGACAGAACAGAAGAGAAATGTGATCCACCAAGGAAGAGAAGAAAGGAAGAAACTTCATTTTCGGTTAAAGATGAGTATAAGAGGGTTTACCTGGAAATATATGATATTATTCTAGCACAGTTAAAATATCGCTTTTGTTCATTAGGAGATCTGTACTTCATTGAAATGCTTGATTGTAAGAAATTTTCATTTTTCCGTCGATTTTCCTGAAGAGCAATTCAGTAAATTGATTGAAGTTTATGGAAAATATTTTGATATAGTACGACTTAAATCCGAATTGAGGGCAATGTTCACTTCTGAACACTTCAAAGATAAGACTGTGGCTCAAATCCAGAAATTCCTATTGAGCAGTGGTCTCCACAGCGGTCTTCCCGAACTTTGTGCACATTGATTACAACTATTCCCGCTACATCTTCATCTGTAGAACGCTCTTTCTCGGCTCTAAAGCGAATAAAATCTTTCGTCCGCAATTCTCAAGGTCAGAGTCGTCTCTCTGCATTAGGATTGATGTCTATAGAGAAGGACCTTCTTGCTGAGATGAAAACACGTGAGGACTTCTAGGGTGACGTCACCAAGGAATTCTGCAAAAAGAATCGCAGAGTCGAGTTCACCTACATGTAATTAGGGTGAGTAGTATTGAAATTTACTTAATACATTGTGTCACTGCATGGTTATTAGTTGCATGCCTTGGTGGAGATTCCAGGATACGCCACTGATATATATATGAATATGAATATATGAATATATATATATATATATATATATATATATATATATATATATATATATAAGAAAACATAAAGGTCCGATAATACAGCCTTGAGGAATTCCCCTCTTAATTACTTCAGGGTTAGATAAAGCTTCACCTACTCTAATTCTCTGAGATTTATTTTCTAGAAATATAGCGACCCATTCAGTCATTCATTTGTCTAGTCAAATTGCATTCATTTTTGCCAGTAGTCTCCCATGATCCACCCTATGAAATTCGATATAGTCCATTTGACCTCCTGAATCCAAGATATCTGCTATAACTTGCTGGAATTCTACAAGTTGAGCTTTAGTGGAATAACCTTTCCTAAACCCGAGCTGCCTTCTGTCGAACCTAATTTCGCAAACATATCTAATATCATCGGAAAGAATGCCTTCCCAAAGCTTACATACTATGCATATCAAACTTACTGGCCTGTGATTTTCAGCTTTATGTCTATCACCCTTTCTTTCATACACAGGGGCTACTATAGCAACTCTCCATTCATCTGGTATAGCTCCTTCGACCAAACAATAATCAAATAAGTACTTCAGATATGGTACTATATCCCAACCCATTGTCTTTAGTGCAACCGCAGAAATCTGAGCCGCTATATAAACTAATGTCGATTGGGTTTGAACCCTTGATATGATGATACACATTTCGGACTAATATCTGTGTGTAGGTTGAGCCAATTACAGTCTAACATCAGGATCGTCATTGTGTAATCGTATACGTTAGCGGTGAAGAAGCTGGTTCTAATCTACTTCCTTTCTGCAGAATCCCAGGAATAAAGGAGACATCAACGCCTGGACCTGCCAACCAACTTTCTTTTCTGGAGCTATGAGCAGCTAAGCAGTCTAAGGCATGTGGCTGTGGAATCAGGGATGAATGACTACTGATTGCGAAAGATGAGTACGAAAATCCATAATAAATGGCATGAACTTAGTGTAGCCTAATGCATTCGGGTTAGAGAAATCATCATGTAACTTATAATGTTAAATGTCAGCCATTATGGCTGCAGTTTGTGTTTTCACATAACAATAAATGTTTGGCAGATGGGCGGTGTGCATGTTTGAGCCCAGACCATTTGTATATACAGGGTGTTAGGTGTATACGTGCAGATATTAAGCTAGTCGGCTAAGAAAAATACATCTCATAATATATGCTATGTACTTTTTATCTTGTCCTATTAGTTTGCCCATAACTGAGCCAAATATTTCAGGACCTAATGTGTTTTGAACGGCCGTAGCAGGATACGCCGGTGATGTCATTCTGTCCACGCGTAGCGGAAGTACAGTAGCCGAGTATAGAGCTTGTTGAACCTGTTTCTTATCGCAGGCCAACACATGTTGTTGTGCACTTCCCCTAAAGGCTGGACAAGTAGAAGAGGATGACTCACGTGCCAGGTCACTTGCTGTACTCGAAAACCGGTGTAGGGTACTCTGTGTGAAAAGTACACAGAATCCTTACAGTGACGTCGAAGATCCGTACAAGCACATACGTGCGAATCAAGTGTTGTGTATTTGTGTGCGATTTTTAAGATGTCAATGGCATTACTCAGTGATCCAAGCTGACAAAATGAAAGGAAATGGTTAATAAGTAAATGAAATATGGGCGCAACATTTCTGTGCTGTTATTGCGACAGTCTACGATGAATTTCTGACAATAGACAATGCGGGTTGTCGATGCTTATTCATAAACTTTTTAGGTCATTGAAAGGACGGTGGACACTGAAAGAAAAGGCTATAAGTATTCAGTGAAATTGTTATTAATGAGACAAATTTCAAAAACCGTAGTTGCATCCATCGTGAACATTGCTCGAAGGAAAAAGACCTACTGTGGAATTGCCGCCGGGCATTTCTAATAGAAGGCTTATTCTTTTTTTTTCCTAATCTGTTTACCCTCCAGGGTTGGTTTTTCATGGGACTCAGCAAGGGATCCCACCTCTACCGCCTCAAGGGTAGTGTCCTGGAGCGTGAGACATTGGATCGGGGATACAACTGGAGAGAATGACCAGTACCTCACCCAGGCGGCCTCACCTGCTATGCTGAACAGGGGCCTTGCGGGGGTATGGGAAGATTGGAAAGGATAGACAAGGAAGAGGGAAGGAAGAGGCCGTGGCCTTAAGTTAGGTACCATCCCGGCATTTGCCTGGAGAAGGGGGGAACTACGGGAAACAACTTTCAGGATGGCTGAGGTGGGAATCGGACCACCTCTACTCATTTCACCTCCCGGGGCTAAGTGGACCCCGTTCCAGCCCTCGTACCACTTTTCAAATTTCTTGTCAGAGCTGGAAATCGAACCCGAGCTTCGGGGGTGGCAGCTAATCACACTAACCACTGCACCACAGAGGCGGACGGAAGGCTTATTACTGAACAGCAAGTACCGATAGGTAAAATGATGACTGTAATGGACCCGTTTAATTAGAACTTCCGTAAAAATAATATTACTACTACTACTACTACTACTACTACTACTACTACTAATAATAATAATAATAATAATAATAATAATAATAATAATAATAATAATAATAATAATAATATCTTTACGTTCCACTAACTAATTTTCACGGTTTTCGGAGACGCTGAAATGCCAGAATTTTTTTATCGCAGTATCTTTTAATGCAAATAAATCTACAGACACGAGACTGACGTATTTGAGCACCTTCAAATACCACCGGACTGAGCCAAGACCAGGCCTCCCAAGTTGGGTTCAGAAGGCCAGCACTTTACGCAGTGCTGCACCAATCATCTTGCCGGGCTGAGTGGCTCAGACGGTTGAGGCACTGGCCTTCTGAGTCCAGACTTGACAAGGTGCTCAAATACGTCAGCCTTGTGTCAGTAGATTTACTGGTACGTGAAGAACTCCTATGGTACTAAATTCCTGCAAATCCGCGTCTCCGAAAACCGTGAAAAGTAGTTAGTGGGACGTAAAGCCAATGACATTATTATCATCATCTTACCTGCACAGTTCATAGGGGTATCTTACCTGGAGTTCCTCATAGGTACGTTATTAGAGCTTTCAGAGGACGCTCCGTTTCGACTACGCCGAAACATGTGGTTTTTACACGATGGTCCACCACCTGATATAAGCCGCTTACTGCGTGATCATTTGGATCAGTCCTTTGGTCTATGGCGAATAGAACTACATGGACCCATCAAATGGCCCGCCAGATCTCCAATGGATATTACGGAAGACTGGATTCGGAGAAGTGATTTTCTTTTGTTAGTTGCTTTACGTCCCACCAACACAGAGAGGTCTTATGGCGACAATCGGACAAGAAAGGCCTAGGAATGGTAAGAAAGTGGTCGTGGCCTTAATGAAGGTTCAACCCCCGCAATGCCTGGTGTGAACTTGGGAAACCACGGAAAACCATCTTTAGGGCTGCCGACATTGGGGTTCGAAGCCCCAATCTCCCGGATGCGAGCTCACAGCTGTGCGCTCCTAACGCATGGCCAACTCGCCGGGTACGGAGAAGTGAAGCCTGCAGAGTAGTCCAGGGAGGTCACTTGAACAATTGCTACGTGTTTCACATTGGTATGTCAGATGATGCAGCGTATTGAGTTGGGAATTCAGTTCTCAATCGATGTAGTATTTTGAGTCTCGATAGTTCGATATTCTCATAAATCCGAGCAGAAAAATTGAAGTACCGGTAACAAAAATTATAAATCTAGAGTTTCAGTTCGCGATTGCCTTGTACGTGGCGCAAGCTGAACACAACACACGGAAGACGTGCTTGTTAAAACGCTAGATATTGACCTTGAACACAGCATGGCAGTTCTTCATTCTACACTGTACTGGTTTGGGTACATTGCGTGTGTGTGTCTGTTGCTGTGCATGTTTGATGTTTATACACAAAACCTGTTTGTCACACTTTGTCCTCTAGTGCTAACCACAATACGAAGGTACACCTGACTCATCGCAAAGAGACCTGGTTCTGGTCTTACGCATACTATCCTGTAGTAAACTACTGCGAGCGATGTAGGCACGGGTGAAGTACATTTCATTTTGTTTCCTCCTACACCACGCATATTTTACTATTTTCTTCCCTGCCTATCAGCTCCTAATGACCTGATAATAATAATACCGGTAATGTTATTTGCTTTACGTCCCACTAACTACTCTTACTGTTTCTGGAGGCGCTGAGGTGCTGTAATTTAGAATCGCAGGAGTTCTTTTTACGCGCCAGTAAATCTACCGACACGAGGCTGACTTATTTGAGCATCTTCGAATACCATCGGACTGAGCCAAGATCGAGCCTGCCAAGTTGGGGTCAGAAGGCCAGCGCCTCAACCGTCTGAGCCACTCTGCCCGGCAGCAAAAAATATTATTATTATTATTATTATTATTATTATTATTATTATTATTATTATTATTATTATTATTATTATTACCGTGCGAGTTGGCCGTGCGGTTAGAGAAGCATGGCTGAGAGCTTGCATCCCGGAGATGATGGGTTCGAATCCCACTGTCGGCAGCCCAGAAGATGGTTTTCCGTGGTTTTTCATGTTCACACCAGGCAAATGCTAGGGCTGTACCTTAATTAAGGCCACGGCCGCCTCCTTCCAACTCCTAGGCCTTTGCTATCCCATCGTCCTATAAGACCTATCTGTATCGGTGCGTCGCACCGACACAGATAGGTTTTATGGCGACAGATATAACTAAGGACTAGGATCGGGAAGGAAGCAACCGTGGTCTTAATTAAGGTACAGCCCAGCATTTGCCTGGTGTGAACATGAAAAACCACGGAAAATCATCTTTAAAGCTGCCGACAGAGGGATTCGAAGCCAGTACATCCCGAATATTGGATACTGTTCGAACTTTAGCGACTGCTACTATCAAGCTCGGTGATGATTTAAGATTGGATTTCTGCCGCTGGTTAATTGATCAAGCACTCAATCCAGAATTTCTGTCAAGTGTATTAGTGACACATGAGGCAATTTTTATAGAAGGAGTGTTTAATATTTAGTATACCAAGGCAACCTCTAGCACCGGCTCTCAATTAATATCTGGATGGATGCAGTGGGAAGTCTGTCTCTTTGACCAATCGTCTTTTTATTAGCGTTATTTTGCTTTACGTCCCACATACTATTTATACCGTTTTCTGAGACGCTGAGGTGACGAAATTTCATATCGCAGGAGTTCATTTACGTGCCAGTATTTCTACGACACGAGACTGACGTATGTGTGCCCCATCAAATATCATCAGACTGAGCCAAGATTGAACCTGCCAAGTTGGAGATCGGAAGATAA
Organism: Anabrus simplex; assembly: GCF_040414725.1. Lineage (NCBI taxonomy): Eukaryota > Metazoa > Arthropoda > Insecta > Orthoptera > Tettigoniidae > Anabrus > Anabrus simplex. Next base: position 1,766,332,081 of record NC_090265.1, on the reverse strand, counting down.
GGACCTCAACGGTCTCAGACACTCAGACCGGTACCAATCACCTTACTTGCATAAATTTGATCGGTGTAGCTTTCCTTATGGTGACGATGGGACGGGAAAGGGCTAGTATCGGAAAGGAAGTGATCGTGGCATTCATGACGTTACAGCCCCAGCATTTGCCTGGTGTGAACATGGAAAACCACGGTAAACCACCTTTAGGGCTGCCGACACAGGGGTTGGAACCCACTATATTCCACTCATGAGCTGTGGAATATCCCCATTCAATAGGACAAGGCAGTTTCCAGCACCGGTTCTAATTAATATCAGGATGGGTGTAGTTGGAGGTCGGTTACATCTTTTTATTAATGTTATCTTGCTCCTGTACAGTAGATACAGTACGTTACTGGAGCTTTCAGAGGACGTGTCGCTTCGACTACGCCGAACCACGTGGATTTTACACGATGGTGCAGACATTTCCTCAACGGTAGACAGGACGATGTGGAACTATCAATTGGCCAGCCCTTATTCCAGTGGATTGTTATGCCTGGGGGGACATGAGAAACAAAGTATACCGAACTGAGGTAACCACTTCGGATGACCTCCGTGAACGTATGTTTAAGCACCAGAGGATATTCTGAACCACAGTGGTGTCTTGGTTCGAATGACAGGTTGCTTTACGTCGCACCGACACAGATAGGTATTATAGCGATGACGGGGCAGGTAAGGGTTAGGAGTGGGAAGGAAGCAACCATAGCCTTAATTAAGGTACAGCCCCAGCATTTGCCTCGTGTGAAAATGGGAAACCACGGAAAACTATCTTCAGGGCTACCGACAGTGGGGTACGAACCCACTATCTCCCGAATACTGGATACTGGTAGCACTTACGCGACTGCAGCTATCGAGCTCGGTGTACCAGTAAATATACCGACACGAGGCTGACGTATTTGAGCACCTTCAAATACCACTGCACGGGGCCAGGTTCGAACATGCGAAGTTGGAGTCAAAAGGCTGGCACCTCAACCGTTTTAGCCACTCAACCAGGCAGGAAGCACGAAATGTAGGTACGTTTAATTTACTTAGTTGTATAATATGTCCATTTTTCGTTTGAAACAAAACGTTCGATGTGCTTCGATAATTCAATTCTGATTCTACTCATATGGATATCCTATGCCATGCATTTGTTCGTTGGCGCAAGGAACTGTCTTCCTTCTTCTACCTTTACGCAATGCACAACGGGGATCGTACCGCATTTCACGTCCCGGCGTGCGTATCCCAACCAATAATTATATCACACGCTCGTACAGGTCGCGCACCGACACAGGTTTTCAGGTCATTTCCATACTCACTAGATCACAGGGCTGACGACCACAGATATCCCTATCCCCTAAAGGACGTAACAGCAAATGAACCAGTATTAACGCTGAGAATTCAATACATCTCCAGGGTCCGAAACCGATAACTAGTGTTGTCTGAAACCCCTAAGACGAAAACTAAATACTAACAACAACAAACCAGTCTGGCGATAATGTAACGTAACATGTTGTAGACTGGTAGCCTTCAGCTGTTACCGTAGGTCAGTTGCTCGTAAACATAAAACCAGTTTGGCAAGTATATTACGTAACATCTCGTGGCATTGAATAGGGAGCGCTCAGCTGTCACAGTAGTAGATTTGCTCTTAAACATAAACAGAACAGAAACCAGTTTGGCAGGGATGGCGCGTGACTTGCCTGTTATCAAAGGAAAGCTATTCATTCACAAGAACAAGGCATACTACCTATTCTAAAAACATCGTACCCCTTTGCTCTCGAAAATAACTTCCGAGGATTACTAAAAGTTTGATATATAGTGGTTCGTCACATCGTTCTCTATTGCTACAATAAATATCTGCACGTATACACCTAACACCCTGTATTTATTTGAGGTAGAGGGAATAGAGGGTCACGCCCTAGGAGTATGTAGTCTGTTTGCTATATTATATATATATATATTTGCTATATTATTCTTGTGTGTATTATATGTTATTCCGTGTTTTTCTGTGGTTATGTGGGGATGAGTCTCTTCATTATGAACACAAACCGCCCGCCATCAGCGTTGGTTAATTTCACGTAATTAGCAGCATAATGTTTGCCAGATATTTCTACGCATGCAATGATAATATTATTTCAGATGTTACGGGAGTAGCTGTGGCAACCTTCATTGAGAAAGTTTAGTCTCATTTTTATTTAGCGAGGAGGTGAGTCAAGGTTTAGCTTGGGAATGAACCCAGGATATTTGAAATGAGAGGCTTGAGATGCCAGAGGGATGAAATGAGGCCTAATATTTGTGTTAACGCAAGATATGCCGTTATTAATTGAGGAAGCCTTATGTATTTGAGTGCTAATTAGTCAGCTGAGAGATGCGGAGAAGGCGTCCGCTGATGCAGAGAGTGTGAATTGTTCATTTGTTTACCTCGAGAAGGTTTTTGTAGCAGGCTGAAGACCTGGCTATTTGTGATCCCGTTTGTCAATGGACCGACTGGCAGAGAACATGTTTCCCCCTCTGTGTGAAAGTGAAAATTACCCTGAGGTCGTCTTCCCTCGCCAGCCAAGTATTTGTGTATTTCCTTACAGCTGATAGTTTAAAGAGCCGAGGATATTGACAACTTTGTGTCTCTAAAGACGCAATCTGACGCAGTCTACAGACGACGAGTTCGATTCCCCATATATCATCATTTGTGTATACTTATTTTATACCCCTAACACGGTTCTAAGTTAAAGTCCCCGATTTGTGTGGAGTTATGTTACCCGCCGACCACGCTTCCCCTGCGAACATGTCATGTGTGAGCAGCGGGGAAGTGAGACGTCACAACTGGAGAACTTGGTCAAGGTTGTATTACGTCAGACGACGGAATGTTCTATTCATTTCCATCATTACTTTCTTCTAAACGAATTAAGATATGAAGAAATGAAGTACATCACCGCGTAGCGTAATTTTTTATAATCATGGTTCCCAAATTTCAAGGAGATCTGTTGAAAATTACGGAAGATATTAGCCATTACAATTTCTTGGGGATACTGAATAAATAGGCAGGCATTTCGCTTGTCAAGCCAGTTCACCTTGTACCACAGCCGAGATCGGACGGCCGGCTGCTGGGTATTCTGCGGTCACGATGTAAGTCGTCAGTTCGACTCTCTACGAAAGTTTAAGTCCGCGTGTTACGACGCACTGCAGGACTTAGAATATTTTCAGTGTCGTGTGTATGGTGACAGAAACTGCGCCTTAGAGGAAATGTGAACAGTTGAGGAATATTATCATTTACGAGAACAGTGTGACGGAAACTTACATTTTTCACCAGTACGATGTTACGCTAATATAATTTGATGTTCTTGAATGAAAGTGATTAACTTTACATTGAATACTGAAAGTGTTGAAACGTGATTGTCAGTGGGACGTCAAACTGTCCATGATTTTCTATTTGATCTTGATAAATGATAAAGTGTGCTAGTAGTGGAATATAATCCAATATTTTCAGACTGGTCAGGTTATTCAATTTACGGTAGTGAAGCATCACAGTGCATAGTTGTTCTACCAAAGGTGTTAGAATATTTTTCAAACTGTACGACTATGTTACGAACGACTGATATAAGTAATCATATTTAACAGTGTCGTCGAACTTTGATTCTCCTTTACAAGTGTCCAGATTCTTAAGTGAGCATAAACTCTGTACAGTATTTAAACGATCTGGTGCATTTAACATTCCATAATTATCCCGATAAAACTTGTGTCGAACCCAGGAAGGACAGTGTTTTGTTTTGCCATTTTTGATAGTGAACGGGACTAAATTCACGGAACTTATTCTTTTTCATTTGATGTTGTGTGAAGTGTTAAAACGGGAAACCTTGTTTTCTACATCGTTATTCGAACAATATTCTCACACTTAACTTTAATAAGGTGACTTTTGTTTTACGTGATTAATACATCACAAGTTTCATTTTGAGTTCAATTCAATCCAACAGCAATGACTGTGTTCGTTTAACTAATTTGTGAAATCCTACTGTGAAGACAATTGAGTGCAGATCGCTATTAACTACAATTTTTTTTTTTTTTTTTGCTAGGGGCTTTACGTAACTACAATTTAATTTGTGCAGACCAATTACTTTGAATCCATCTCATGCCCCAGTGCCACGTTACAACCAAGACTACGAGTGCTCCTAGACCATCCAGACCTCCGAGATATTCGAGACCTTCCAGATATTCGAGACCGGCTCGGAAGATGGTGGCACCATGAGCAAACATTGCGACCCGCAATGTATCAGGACCAATTCAGCCCCAAGGAGAAGTACTCATTGTAACTGCTGTGCTGATGTGATGTTAAAATATGACTTTATTTCATGAACAAACTTTTTAAAAGTAATTAGTGTTCCATTATACTTATCTTACTTCCCCCTCCTCCGTAACCATTCAGATAAGGACCGGTCATCCCTGGGCCGAGTCTTGTGTTCAGCTAGCCATCGAAACAAACTTTTACGGTTACAATATATATGTGTGTGTGTGTGTGTTTCTTTCCATTGGTGTGATCTATTTTGTAGTTTTGTCTATTGTGGTGTCCTGTTGTGCTAATTTGGGTATGTTAGCGCGTCTGCTGACTGTGTTGTCACCCAGTTCTGCCTGGATTGATTACGTGTGAGACCGCGAGCTCATGGTCAAGTCTGTGTTAGTATATAAGTGATAATTAGGGAACCACCCTATGCCGTAGTGTTTTTCATATGTTTGTATCCGCAGTTAGACGGATTGTAAATAATTTGTCTTAGCTATTTTACGAATGTATTAGTCCTAGCGGTTCATCATAGAGACGTTGTTTACGACGATGCCTACGGCAATAATAATGGATTTGTTGTACGCGTACGGAACAATCAATCATTCAAATACTACGGGTCAATTTCTTTTGGTTGTCAGTTTCTAAGCCGTCAATTTTCTTTAAGTCGTCAGTTTTTAAGGCGTCATTTTAGTCGTCATCTTTTAAGTCGTCGACCGTTTATAACTCAGCTGTTGAATCGTCAGCTTGTAATTAATCAACTTGTAATTGTTAAAATTTTAATTACTCAGAGTAATAATGTTGACGACTAATCCCCTGTACAATCACGCTGTATTCACTGTAATTTAACGGACCATAACCCGACACTGTTTTGTTTGTTTGTAATTGTAATATTTCTTGTAAGCGTTTTCGCAGTTTATTTTATATTTTAACGACTAATTTGATGTCGATTTCTGATATTTCTTTTATACAAACTGAATTAGGATGGACCATTTCTATGTTTTTCGGGATCAATAAATCCATATACCCCATATATGTTTCCCATTTGAAGGTATATATCCATTCTCCCTGTCAATATACTCATTAGTATAAGTTTAGATTAGTTTTTGAGTCACCCATATTCAACGAACAGGACCACCGCTTTACCGAACCCTCAGTATAGTCGGCACAAAGGACAGGAAATTGCACAATGGAGAAGGCCTCTAAATAGATAAGAATTGGAAAAGCACCAGGTATGGATAATATCGCGCCAGAAATACTTAAAGCAGATATTGAGACCTCAGAAAAATTATTGCACACCCTGTTGGAAAGGATCTGGAATGGAGAAAAGCTACCAGCTGAATGGAAGAACGGCCTGACCGTTAAGATACCAAAGAAAGGGGATATCACTACGTGTGATAATTGGAGGGGAATTACATTGTTGTCGGCACCAAGTAAGGTGCTTTCAAGGGTCATTTTAAAGCGGGCGGATGTTGTGGAATTATGCCTTAGAAGGGAACAGGCTGGTTTTAGTAAACACCGTAGCTGTGTCGATCTCATAAACACTCTGAGAATCATCTTGGAACAAAGTGCAGAATGGCAGAACACCCTCTACTTGACTTTCATTGATTTTGAGAAGGTCTTCGACTCTGTAAATAGAAGAGTTATGTGGCAAACACTTGAAAAATATGGTATACCACAAAATATTCTGAATATTATAATGGATACGTCAGGGTCTACATTTGGGAGATCTTACTGAACCAATAGATGTGACCTCGAGAGTTCGACAGGGCTGTATTCTTCTCCGATTCTTTTCCTACTTGTGTTGGATAGTGTGCTGAGGAGAGTGTATCGAGGTCGGAAAAGGGGATCCAGTGGGGCTTACAAGATAGGTTAGAAGACCTTGCTTTTGCCGATGACATCTTCCTACTGGCTCAACGGTTCAATCAATCAGTCAATCAATCACTACTGATCTGCAATTAGGGCAGTCGCCCAGGTGGCAGATTCCCTATCTGTTGTTTTCCTAGCTTTTTCTTAAATGATCGCAAAGAAATTGGAATATTATTGAACATTTCCCTTGGTAAGTTATTCCAATCCCTAACTTCCCTTCCTATAAGCGAATATTTGCCCCAATGTGTCCTCTTGAATTCCAACTGTATCTTCATATTGTGATCTTTCCTGCTTTTAAAGACGCCACTCAAACTTATTCGTCTACTGATGTCCTCTCACGCGATCTCTCCAATGATAGCTCGGAACATACCACTTAATCGAGCAGCTCGTCTCCTTTCTCACAAATCTTCCCAGCCCAAACTTTGCAACATTTTTGTAACGCTACTCTTTTGTCGGAAATCAGCAAGAACAAATCGAGGTGCGTTTCTTTGGATTTTGTCCAGTTCTTGAATCAAGCAATCCTGGTGAGGGTCCCATACAATGGAACCATACTCTAGTTGGGGTCTTACCAGGGACTTATATGCCCTCTCCTTTACATCCTTACTAAAACCACTGAGAAGATTAAGTGGTTGAAGCAAGAGGCAGAGGATGGTGGACATAAAGTAAATATTAATAAGACCAAGGAGATGAGGGTCAATTCCAAGATTGATGACAAATTGTCTATATATATAAAGAGAACAAGTAGACTCCTTCATATTTCTTGGGAGTACGGTTACTACGACTGAAGGAGCAGAAGATGACAGTAAGAGTCGTACAGGAAAGCAAATTGTGCTTTTGTTCAATTGAATCCTATATGGAGAAACAAGAACATTTCTAGAAAAATTAACACAAATGTTGAGCCCGTTCTGCTTTACAGCTGTGAAACGTGGAAAGTTACCTAGGAGACAACTAAACAACTGCAAGTCTACGTTAATCGCTGTCTAAGACGTATCAACTACAGAAGATGGTTGGATGTTATTTCAAATGAAGATGTATGGGAAGAAACTAATCAGCAGCCAATTGAAATGCAGATAAGGGAGAGAAAATGGCGTTGGGTAGGACATACATTAAGGAAGCCCGTTGGAGCCATTGAAAAGACAGCGCTCGACTCGAACCCGCAAGCGGCTAGAAAGCGCGGATGTCCGAAGAAGACCTGAGAAAAGACGATCGAAGAGGAATGTCTAACAGTGGGAAAAACTTGGAACGCAGTGAAGGGGTTAGCCAACAATAGGAACAGATGGAAGTGTTTCACGGAAGCCTTATGCCCCAGGAGGAACAACAGGAAATAAGTCAAGTAAGTCATATGAGACCACAAAGAAAAGGCGCAATGTGATGCATTATGATGCAATAGCGTGCTTTTTTGAGAGCATCACAGCGTCAGTTCGGACGTGGTTCATCGTTTGACAAAGACAGAGACAGGGAACGCTAACCACTTGATACTGGGCGATTTTCTGATGCCAATGTGCTAAGAAGAAACGCCGAAGACTCCAGGCCTGCCGAGAAAATAAACTTGAGACGTATCTCCGCTTACATATGGAATCTGGGGAAGATAAAGTAATATAAGTATCAGGAATAATTTTCTGAATAATTTGATATGCATGGCTATGCTGATTATCATCTCCTGTAATTGAGTGATGTTCATCTCAAGTACCGTGAGAAACACGCCAACTACACACAAAGAAGTCAAGTGGATGTGAAGTATCTCGGACGGGGAAAATTGAGCGTGGCTTGGGTTATCAGCATAATAAAATAGTGAGCAGAAACGCCAGGGATCCCACTCTACACTCAACTTCTATCGTGGAGGTACGTGACGTGTGTCGATCGCGCTAAGGAAAGTCTTTGTTTAGCAAAGCATCTTAGAACTTGGTTAGTGATTTGGAGAACTTTTTTTTGTTTGCGTGGTTCAAACACCAGTCAAATACGTTTAAATTGTATTATAAATCGAGCAACGATCAGCTAGTTATGATGCGAATTAGAAGCATTCTCATTTGTCAGAATAACCGGACTGGTAGGCATAAATCCAGAGAAGACTGAATGCTAACTTGCTTGCGAAAATGTGTGAGCTCAGTAAGAACTGTGTAGGTTAGCAGTGTGTAATGGAACTTTCATGTGGACAGAATTCAATTTGCCGATGTACAGGGCGCTAAGCTAAAAGCAGCTAGATAAATTGCACGAACAGTATTAAACTTAGCTTAGGAAGAAGGACGAACTAGCCTAGAACTTTGCTGTACGTGTGGCTGGAATTGAAGTGCGAGGGCGGTTAAGCATGTTGTTTATTCAAACTTTACGTCAATAAATGATAGAAGTAACGTTGATGTGCGATAACAGGGAAATGTGCACCTAGTCAGATTCAGGCATTAAAACTGCATTTTATTTCAGTTACTTTATACCGCACGAACGCTCATCAGTAAATGCCAGTACATAACGGCACATCCCAGATGTGCGAGAAGCGACGGAAGTCATCAGTTGCTGCCGGGAGAAGAAGATCTGTAATTGAGTGGCTCAGGATCATCAGCCCAGCAGTGCCAATCAAGAAGAAGCAAGACCATGGATATGCTACTGGAGACGAACCCAGGATCGCTGACCTGTGAAGACAACTGTACCATGGCGTGCTAAAGCTTGAGGTCCGCCAGGAAGAGTCATAAGATGAGGAGAAATTAAGGTGAGGCAGAATATATTTTAAGCATGGTTTAGAGCTAGAGTGTCTTCGCAGATATTTGTATATAATTATTTTGCCCTTCAGGCTATAATGCAGTAATTTTCACAGTCAGGACTGGCATGTGTAGATAATGTAGTTTCTTTATTTTTGTGAATTAGTTTATATTTTGTTCACGGTTGTAGCTTGATTCTTATTAACTTGTGTAAATAGATTTGTCATTTGTTTGAAGATAGGGATTGCAGTGTTAGATCATTAAAGAAAGTGACCTGAACGGTCAAGCAGCATTGATAGGGAGTCCTTGTGAGTTAGGAGTTAGCTAGAGAAAAACTTGCATGGGCATGCATTACAGATGTTGTTTCCGTAACCTGTTTCTCAGCGTTGTAATCAGTAGGCTCATCACAACAGCTCCTTCAGACACTCTCTCAGACGTGAACGTGTTCGAACGGTGGACTACAGAGTTCAGAGATATGATGCCAGGACCAAATAATTGAGATTGAACAGCCCATAGGTGGCTAGGCTAGATAAGCCTTAATTTACGTGATTACGCGACAGATAAGTGTATAATGTGTGATGTTGAATGGCCTATAATTAGCTCCGCAGATGAGCGGCATTGTGTGCAGATATACGCACGAAATACTGAAAGAAAGAAGGAACTTGTAAAGAGCGCGACTATGCTGTCAGATAGTCTGGCTGGTGAATTATGAAGGTGTGGTGTGGCAAAAGCATGATGGCTGCCACGTGACGTAAGCATGTCTAGAGGGGTGAAGGAAAGGTAAAGCTGTGGCTGACGTCATTTGTTGTGCTTCGAGACTCTCACTCGCCCCAGCAATCAGGTCAACGGCCAGGCAGAGGGTCTGGAAAAAGGTCGCTTGTACGGGCTTAGAAGCTGCCAAGATCTACACATTTCACTATCGTAACTTTCTTACAGGGGATAGAAGATGTATGAGCTACTCCGTGTATTGTCACTGTATAATGTTTGATATCAGCGTTTATGTCACACTTCTAGGTATTGAACATATTCGAGATGGGTTATATGTTCGTATCCCAGCAGGTGAGCTGTGACGTCTGCGAGTGTAGTTTTTATGGATATGTTTTTAAGGTGGTAACTTCAGGCCTGTGATATGTATATATTTCCTTATACTGGGGGAACTGATCCGGTGTAGAAAGCCAAGAATAACGGCCGAGAGAATTCGTCGTGCTGACCACACGACACCTCGTAATCTACAGGCATTTGGGCCGAGCAGCGGTCACTTGGTAGGCCAAGGCCCTTCAAGGGCTGTGGTGCCATTGGGTTTGGTTTGGTTGGTTTGGGGGAACTGGTAAATTAAGTATGCGAAGTTATTCCTTCCCTAACCATATGTTATAATTTTGTTTCAAGTTAGTCGTCATAACGAATCGGGTATTGTCTCTCTGCGCCGTGTCACAACTGCAGTACGAGTGAGATTTCTCTCAGCAACAAGACCTAAAGAAGAGTAATTATTCCACCTCATGGCAGGATTTTTAATACAGATATTTGTGAAAGTTTATTATTCAACGACTTGTGTTTACAATTGGACTCTACATCCCTCTTTATGTCATAATAAATTGTTATTTTAGTTATATATAATTTATTTTTGGCAACTTATATTAAACAGTGATACAAGAAAACACTAGGCGTAATTCCTGATCCTCTTAATTTCTTCTTCTTCTTTCTTCGTTTCAGCCTGCTGTGGACCACGTTATTTCAACCGTTTGCATCCTTGAGCTTTAATTCTTCCCCAGTACTCACGCATTCTCGTTCTGTGAGCCTCCTTTCTTTCATCAGTCCACTTCTTGCCTGTTTTCAACTTTGGCTTTTCTTGGAACCTCTTGTATCCCTGGAGCTTTTTCTGGAGAGGAGCATGTTTGTGGATGTCTTCGAGTGTGATTCCTATTTCTTGAAGGTCTTTTTCAACTTCGATAAACCAGGGTCCCTTGGTTTTCTTGTTAAGAAAGTAGGAAAAGATCCTATTGGTCTGTCTCTGTGTGCTCATGCGTGCTATATGGCCATAAAAATTAATCCTCCTTTTCCGAATCGTGTCCGTTATCCTCTCCATATGCTGGTACAGATCGCTGTTGTGTCGTCTCCTGTACTCACCATTTTCTTTGGTTGGTCCAATAATCTTTCACAGGATTTATCTTTCTTTAGCTTCAAGCTTCTTCATCAGACCTTTTCTGTTCATTGCAAGGCATTCTGCTGCGTACAGTGCTTCCGAGCGTACAACCGAACAATAATGCCTAAGCTTGGCGTTGATGGACACTGATCTTTTGTTGTAGACATTCCTAGTCAGCTGATATGCCACCTCCATCTTGTTGATTCTGCACATGATTGCTTCTTTGTCAGAGTTGTTAGGTACTATCCACTCGCCTAAGTACTTAAAATTTTCCCTGAGACTCATCGACTGAGTAGCTTGGAGCCGAAGAGGACGGGAGATGGAGGTAAGCTATGTGCCAATATTTCCGACCCACGAAGGTAGGTATTTATACGACACTGCAGTACTTCCGCTACGTTCTCAGCATTCGCTTAACGTGTAGGGGAGGCTGCAGGGCACAGTACTAAGTTCATAAATTAATTACTTTTAGTCCTTTGATCTTTAAACCTACATTAAGTATTTAAATAATTGTTATCCCAGAGACACGACACGGGTAATCTCCTTCCGCTTGTTAATTTATTGCGTATCATGTTAACAACCTTTCCTCTATGCATTATTAAATCTTCAAATTATAAATATGAATGTTATTTTTCTCACTTCTAATGTCCCAAATCTTCCGTAAAAATACTACCTGACTTTGTCATCATAACAACTAAGTTTACAAGTATTTCCATACTGGCCGATCGTGACCAAAGAGTGACCGTGACGATAATGATATGCTCGTACTTCCTGTGACTGAGTCACCGATAAAAGTCAGATATTTTTGTGTCACAGATACGCCTGGTACCGATATTCTGAAATATCGGTTAAGCTCATTTCTACTCACGTGGGTCTTCTCTCCCTGCTGTGGCGCTGTAATTATCGGTTAGTTGCGACGAATGACACTTTGTGCGGATTTCCGCTAAATATTTGTATTAACATTACGAATGTTGTAGATATTTCCATGTACATTTTTAAATATCGAAAGAACATTCGAGTACCCATTCGACTAGCTATTTATTTCCGTCAAATAAAATCGCAACGTAGGAACGATAATGTAATATTCTTTTATTTATATATAATATAATTAGATGATGAGGCAGTAAGGTTTGTATAAATTATTTTTTATAATCCCTAGTTTCAGGGGGTTAAAATGGAAAGAAAATTTACTTTCTCTTCGCAAAGTGTTGCCCTCCCCTAATTGCCGCCACTGATTGTTGTTTCGGAACAACGGATATGAGCCACTGGCCCTCGATTCAGTTTTGGATTTGAAACATTTTATAACAGGGAGAGAAGACGGTTGTGGAAACATATTTAACGTAGACTGCCCCTTTCGTTTCGTTCTTGCTGTCTTCTCTTTTGTACATAATGACGTAAAACTTTCAATTATTATGTTTAATATATTTTAATCATAGTTTATTTAATGCTAAATTATCTTTTATTAAGTGTTAAACATGACTAGAATATGGTTTCTCTGTAAATATCTAGTATAAAATTGTATAACCTAATACGTATTGTTTAACCTCAAAATCTATATGGACGAAAGCTGTAGAAAATTCCATAATGTTCATATATTAGACTTATTGCACTATATTTGGTATATCTGAAGGGTTCTGGAAACTTACAGTGAGGTTTTATTATCGAGATACATGTAGAGACATTACGAATGTTGTAGATATTTCCATGTAAAGTACATTTTTAAATATCGAAAGAACATTCGAGTACCCATTCGACTAGCTGGTCGATCGATGCTTCGAGTGTGTTTCATTAGAGTGTTGTAAGAACCCTTCCAGAAGTCGATCATTCTAGATGGTTGATCGAATAGTATAAATATCGAGCTGTCAGTCAGTGAAGGCAGTTCTTAGTTCTAAGTTCGCAGATCTTGGTTCTTGGGACTCAGGCAAGTGATGGACCGGGAGCGACTATTGGGCTCCGAGGTGGAGTCTGAGTACTGGACTCAAGTTTGTTGATATCTGTACTTGTCAGAATCGACTTCAGGGTACTCCGCTATTGAGTGTTTTATACAGTGTCATTTGCGATTGTGTATAATTGTGTGTTGGGTTGTACAGTGTGAATAAAGTAATTTATATAAGGAAGTGAACGTGTTCTCGTGTGATATTTATTTACGTCAAATAAAATCGCAACGTAGGAACGATAATGTAATATTCTTTTATTTATTTATTTATTTATTTTTACTGTACTATTCCATTACTTATGTGTTATACCTGTATATATCTTACTGTGCCTAGCTGTAAGTTCTTCTCTTCGTTTTACGTTCAATCTTCAATTTTCCTCGTTGTTTCTTTTGGATTTATGTTTTGTTTTTAATTGTAGTGTCTCTATTGTTATTTTGTTAGCTTTTAAATTTTTCTATTTTTATCATTACATGCTTTTTCCTCATTGTTCTTCCACTTCTTTCTTTTTTTGCCCTGTGCTACACCACTGTAAATATATTTTTCCTTTGCGGAACTCTGTAATTCGGCTTCTCGCTGTTTTGGTTTCCCAAATAAATAAATAAATAAATAAATAAATAAATAAATAAATAAATAAATAAATAAATAAATAAATAAATAAATAAATAAATAAATAAATAAATAAATAAATAAATAAAATAAATAAATAAATAAATAAATAAATTAAATAAATAAATGAATAAATACTGTGCCCCACGCAAAATTTCGAGTGTCATACGGGAAATATAAAGCCTTGAACAGACCCCTTGGCGTTATTCGACAGGAGAAGGCTATGTGGCAGCACGGGTTTTCACCCTTTCTCTACCTCATCATCTCATCATACCCGTCAGAAAGTCCTTCGCCTGTCGAGACGAACATGTCCGCGAACACTCCAGCACTAAAAGCCATACGCTAAATCATCATAATCATCATCATCATCTTGTTGTTCTTCTAGTTGAGTTACAAGTGAGAAATGGGGATGCGGCCATGTTTACCGCCGGATGCCCTTCTTGACACCAATAATATCTCCAGGATGTACTCACTACTGCGTGTTTCTGTGGTGGTTGGTAAGTGTGAAGTGTTGTCTGAACATGAAGAGGAGAGCGTTGGGACAAATACAAATACCCAGAAGAATTAATCAGACGCGATTAAAATGGACTCGAACCCAGGACCCTTTGACCCTTTAGCCATACGCAGAATCTATGAAAATCCACAGCCTGTTTCCAGTCATTCGATCCGGTCAGGAATGGAATGAATGAAGCCCCTATCTAGCGGCGTGGATAGGAATTGTGCCAGCTGCCGAAGCCTGTCGCAGTCCGCTGGGGCAATGATTAATGAATGATAGATGCAATGAAATACAACACAATACAATACAATACAATAGATTTATTTTGTCTGGCAAGATTAAGGCCATTATGCCCTCTCTTCCATCTACAGTTTTTACATGTGCAAAATTGAAATAAACACACTTACAATTGAAACATCTTGCAACTACTAAAAAAATAAAAATAAAAATAGGATAAAAATAGGAGAATGATGATGATGATGATGATGATGATGATGGTGATGATGAAGATGATTATTTACACAATTATGACATGATTAGCTAATTTCTATTATCCTTGGTAATAATAGTGGGATTATATAAAGTCTATAGTTTGAGGAAGGTTAAATCTACAATATTTCCATAGCATTACTTAGTAGGTAGCGGTGGCAAAGTTACCTAAAACTAGCAGGTGAGGCTCCTCTGACAGAGACGGGTAGTGCATTCCATTGTCGTGCCGAAGAAATAACAAATGAGTTTGTGTATCGTATGGTGCGGTGAGGTGGAAGAGATAAGAGTGTATCAGATTTTGACCGTGTTCCAAAACTGTGATTGGGTGAGAGGTGGTGAAATTGACTGTACAAGTAGGGAGGTGAGCATGAGGAGAGTATTCGACGAAGAAGGCATAAAGCATGAAGATTACGGCGCTGTTCGACTTTTAGCCAACCGAGTTCGTCGTAGGCAGGTGTAACATGGTCGAAGTAACGTAGGTCACATATATAGCGAATACAGGCGTTTTGCGCGCGTTGTAGTTTGTCGTTAAGAGTAGCGGTCAGGTCGTTGTACACGGCGCCACAGTAGTTGAAATGAGGTAATACCAGAGTGCAAATGAGGCGTTCTTTTAACACTCGAGAAAATATGTTGCGGAATATTCTAAGTGAGTTAAGTGTCGCAAATACTCTCCTGGAGATGCTGGTAACCTGCTGCTTCCAAGAAAGATGTTCGTCTATCATAACGCCGAGATCTTTGACAGATTCACTGAAATCAATGGGTGAATTTTGTAGGTAGAGTTTTGGTAAAGTGAATTTGCTTATAGTTTTTGAACAAAGCCGAGGATGTGAAATTATTATAGCTTGAGATTTTACGTCATTTAATCTAAGTCCATGCATGTCAGTCCATTCTACAGATTTATTGTAAGTCTCTATTGAAATTTTTAATTTCATCGGTTAGTCTTTCCGGTTCACAGTGCAAGTATAATTGTATATCGTCAGCGTGCATGTGGTGTTTGCAGCTGTTTACCGACGACGTAATATCGTTGATATACACGGAAAATAGAAGCGGTCCTAAGACAGACCCCTGTGGAACACCAACCTCTATGGATCGCCAGGATGAATATTCATTATTGTTATTTCTTACACACTGCAGACGACCGCGGAGGTATGAATTCATCCACTGAAGACTGTTTGTCGAGAACTGGAGTTTAAATAGTTTGGAAAGTAGTATGTCTATGTCAACAGAGTCAAAAGCTTTAGAGAAGTCAAGCTAGTATGGTAAGTTGTCTTTTGTCCATCGCATTGCGAATGTCGTCTGTAACCTTAAGTAGTGCAGTACTAGTGCTGTAGTTACGTCGAAAACCAGACATGGTGTTCGTCAAGAATATCGTGTATTTGCAAGTAGTTGGAGACTTGTTGGTGTACAATGAATTCCAGGGCTTTTAAAGGACCGATAATATGCTCACAGGTCTATAGTCAGTTACGTCTTCAGGCGGTGATTTTTTAGCGAGCGGGACGACAACGGCAGCTTTCCATAAGGAGGGATACGTGCCAGTCATTAGTGAGTGGTTAAATACGTGAGTTATAGTAGGTAAAATTATGTCAGTTATTGTCTTAATAAGTTCTATTTATATGTTGTCCATACCTTTGGACTTCGATTTTATTCTAAATATGGCTTGTTTAACTTGCGAGGGTGTCACATGTGAAAAGTAGAATTTTTCTCTGTCAGGTGCAGGGGAGTTGTAATCGCTGAATAGTGTTCTATGTTTCCTTTCTCTGTCAATGGTATGTCAGGGAGTGGTAAAATATGTATTGAGGGAGTCCAGGGGCATGTCAATAGGATAATCGTCCCTTTGTTTACCTATTCCAATGTGTCTTAGTTCTTTCCAAGCCATAGCAGGTCCAGTATTTTGTTTTAGCAGGGTATGTGCATGTCTAATTCTAGCGTTGCGTACTGCCTGCGATGTTTTATTTCGTAGCCGTTTAAATGCGTCAAAATTGTCTTGTGTCGGTTGTCGTTTAAACTTTCTATGTGCGGCATCTCGTCTTGCCATTAACTCCTTTAGCTCTAAGTTTAGCCACGGTGCTGGGGCTCGCGTTACCCGTACTGTTTTCGGCGGGGCGTGTCGATCATAGAGCGCTGTCAGATATTCGTTAAATATGTTTACTTTAATGTCAATGTCGTCAACTGTCAGTATATGGTGCCATGGAACATCTAGTGCGTCCTCAGTGAACATACTGTAGTCAATTTTTGAGAGATCTCTGAAGGTAATAGTCCTTGATTTTGTCTTTCGGGTCTTTAAGGAGTAGGATATGTATATTAGGTCATGAGCCGAAATTGCTGGTACAGATGTCTGTCCGTGTTGTAGTACTTTGTCTATATTCAATACAATCATTTAGTCGATTGTCGTGTGTGACGTGGCCGTGTGGTGAGTAGGGAGTGTTTGCAAAATGGTCATATCGCAAGATGTAGTCATGCTTAAAAGCTGCCGACATTCGGCATTGTTGTTTCCGGTGTCTGTGTTAAAGTCTCCCATGATAATTACATGTTCATATTGCGGGAGTATGCGTAACAATGCATTCTCTACGTCCTCCAAATGTCCAATCGCAGGTGGCTTGTACATCACACAGATAGCACATTTCTTATGGGCTACGATTATTTCCAAGAGCAGGAACTCCGGTCGTTTATTGTATTCGCTATCTGAACATGCAATTATCCTAGGCTTTAAACTGGTTTTGACTATCGCTGCTACACCTCCTACCCTCTTTCCAGCTCTGTCGTTCCGAAGTAAACAGTAGCCAGGTATGTTGAAAGTCTTCGAAGGGATCAGATCATGAAGCCAGGTTTCAGTGAGAAGGCAAACATCAAATACGTCCGGGACAAGTTCTTTAAGTTCGTGGAAATGGGCAGACAATGAATATACATTTAGATGAGCTATATGGAGACCTTTAGTGAAAGAGGAAACTTTAGCTATACTGAAATTCAACTCAAGAGCTTAGGAAAAATATCCTTCCGCATGTGAGCACGTCCCCTGTTCCCCCTTCCCATCCCAGAATATCTAACCAAACTAAAGAAAGCTCCTGACTTCAGGAACAAGTAACAAACCTGGGGAACTATTTGGTGTTGCGGAAGCCTTTTCACCGACCAGAAGTCTGACTAATATCAAAGGGACCTGCACTTTTTAACTTCCATTGTTCCAGAAATGTATTTCTCCTGCTGCTGCCCAACTTCTGATGCAAACAAACGATGGTGATACAAGAGCAGAGTATCCTCCTGAACTACGCTGCTTTGCACTTACATTGAATTTCTATTCAAGTCGTGCATACAGCTACTTGAGGGATGTATTTCCGCATGGTTTGCCCCATCCAAGTACACTGTGGAAGTGGTATCAGTCGGTGGATGGTAAGCCAGGATTCAGTTCAGAGGCCGCAACGGCTCTCATTTCGAAAGGGAAGTAGATGGCTATCAATGGAAAGCCCCTAGTGTGTGCACTGATGATGGATGAAATGTACATCCGGAAGCACATTGAATTTGATGGAAAACAATTTCTTGGTTATGTGAATTGTGGTACTGAAATCGAGGATCAGGATTTACCAGAAGCCAGGGAGGCTTTAGTGTTTATGGTGGTCTCACTAAATGGGAGCTTCTTTTGATGAAAATAATATGGTAAGCTGGTTTGAAAATCCCTCAAATGATTCTAAAGTGTTTATTCTTCTAGATGCTTGCCCTGCTATAAAATTAGTGAGGAATACTTTAGGAGCTAAGAGAACTTTTGCCAGGGGTGATAATGTCATAGAGTATCGAGGGCCTTTATCTAGGAACAAAACTTACCAAAAGGCACATTCACTGGGAGAAGGAACCCATGAAAGTAAAGCTCGCCATACAAACATTCAGTGAAAATGTTGCAAGTGCAATGACATATTGTGACAGACACTTAAATCTTCCTCAGTTTCAAGGGTGTGAGGAGACTGTAAAATTTGTTACGCTCATGAACAATATATTTGATACCTTGAACGGCCATAATCTTTGTTCAAAGGGATGGCAGAAACCATTGAAAGCAGAGAATATCCACATTACGAGGGCCTACATTCAGGAATTGAATATATAAGGGCCTACATTCAGGAATTGAATATATACAATCACTGCAGGAGATGGATGGTGGTGTTTGTCTAGTGAAGTGCTCTAGGAAAACTGGTTTCATAGGTTTGATTGTGTGTCTAAAGTCTGTCTTAGGAGTGTATGACTCAATTTTGAACATGCCACAGCTGAAGATGCATTTTCTGCTCACCTACAAACTTAGTCAGGATCACCTGGAAGTTTTTTTAGTGCCATTAGGAGTCATGGTGGTCATAACAACAACCCCACAGCTAGGCAGTTTGAAGCAGCATATAAAAGACTTTTGCTCCATATACAGATAGGTACTACAACCAGTGCCAATTGCTCTGCAGTTGACCCTACTGTAATTATGAATTGTAGTGACCGCAGTCAAATAACTGGTGACCCTATTCATCTGACTGCCAACAGTACTGATGTACTTTTTGTTAGTCATGATCATGACTACATTCCACACCCAGCCAACCTGACACTGTATGTTGAGGATGTAGTGGAATATATAGCAGGTTTTGTTGTGAAAAGATTACACAAAGCAGTTAAATGTGACGTTTGTAAGGCGGTTCTCCAAACAACAGTTTCACATTCAGCACTCATGAAGAGGAAAAACAGAGGTGGCCTTTCAATCCCATCATTAGATGTGATTTACCTCTGCAGGGAAGATGAAAAAATGATGCGACAATTCCAGCACAAAATGACAAGGATGAAGGACCCTTTAAATGTACTTGTAACGGCAGTACTGAACCATGCTAAGAGAGAAGTGTTTGATGAACTTCAGGAGCATACATTTGCTTCTCCGCCCCTTGACAACCACATTCATCAGCCGAAGCGAGCAGTTTTGATGGGATTCTTTAAAGTGAGGTTCCACCATAAAGCACGGCTTCACAGTGTGAGGATACGAAGCTTTCACACAAAGACTGTTCTATTCAGGAACCAGTAATATAAGATAGGCTGCTTTATAAATTATAATTATTGCATTTGCTATATAAACGTGTTAGAGTGTGTAGGCCTATATGAGGATTTCTATGCTTCCTGTGACTGGAATATTTATATAGACTCAAGTTGCTTATGTAAGAGGATGCTGGTGTGGTGTGCTAGTTTCACTGATTTCTATTAGTGTTCTACTTTTAGGCATATTCCCTCTAATCATCCTGTCTATGAGTCAGGTTGATTTTTTTATAGAAATTCATTCTTAAATTACTTTTATATTGGCATGTCTTGTTTCTGTACTTTGGGAACAACATTACTGAATGCTGCAGGATGTTTTCTTTTCTTCAGATGTGACCTATTTATAGGCCTACTTCAAATGTGGCATGTGTATTAGTTTATGCTGGGCTTTAAACTAATCTTTAGTAGGTGGCAGTGGAATAAAATTTTACCTGTGTAGCATTTTATGTATCCCTTCATTATTATTATTATTATTATTATTATTATTATTATTATTATTATTATTATTATTATTATTATTATTATTATTATTATTATTATTATTATTATTATTATTATTATATGCCTTTGCTGGCGAGATGTAGTGTTTGCAGTGCACTACGTCTTCTGGTATGGGCTATATCAAATTTGTTACTTTCATTGACCTGTCTCAGTCTCATCCTTGGCTTTGACAATATGTAAGTGACTGAGGTATGAGTGATGCTAATAATACCATTGTTTATGCAGCCAGTCCCTGTTATGAATGGTGTGAAAATATCGCTCACAGGGTCGGTTGGTGCATGCATTTCAGTGGGCTTGGCAGACTGATGTGTAATAGCAACGGCTGGCCTCGGTGAGGAAAGCAACGGGAAACTACCTCACTCCTCATTTCCCTAGTACGCCTCTTCGGTGACGCCTAGGCTGTTTATGACAGCTGTTGGCGGAGCTGCAGAGGATCAAACCAGCCTTCGGCCTGAATACCCAACATACATACATTATTATTATTATTAGTATTAGTATTAGTATTAGTATTATTTTGTTGTTGTTGAAGCAGCATATTATAACATGTCCCTGCTTCATAGACATAAATAGGTACTACAACCAGTGCCAATTGATATGCAGTTTACCCTACTGTATTGTGAATTTTTATAACTTACTAGCAAGATACTCGTGCTTCGCTACGGCATTATAATGAAATTTATAATTGAATGCTTATTGTTTTATACTTAATCCGCCGAAATTCGCGATGTGAGTGGTTTTCTAAGAGAATCCGCCAAAATTCGCGATCTGACTCGTTTTCTAATAGATTACGGCAAGTTTCCTCCCATTTTTCAATCTTTCTTTCCAGCAATCGATTTCGTACTTCCCGGGCTAGGTCCAGGTATTCCACCCGGTCAGTTGGGTCCCTAAATCTTTGCCATCTTTTCCTATAAGCTTTGTTAATGTGGATCATATCCTTGAGGAAATCCGGCGTGGTGTCGTCTTGGGTGCCTTGGCAGTACTGAACCGGCGGCCGGACTGCAATCGTAGTCATTACCCGTTCAGGACCCGTTTCCCCACATTATTATTATTATTATTATTATTGTTGTTGTTGTTGTTGTTGTTCTGGACTCCACAGCAAGATGCAAGACCGCTACTTGGCGGTAAATTACATCTGCTGCCATTGTCAATGATGACAGTACGACCAGCACCATTGTCGCCCGTAGGCAAGTGCGCAGGACTTTTGGCGATACGAATGACACACTTCCGTGCATTATTGACTTTATTAAGAGGTGAACAATTGCACGGCCAATCTCATTCCTATCGTTGATTTAAATGTGTTTAAATTTTTATTTATATGCCAAAAGAATCTACTTTAATCTAAGAAGGTTCTCATAAAGGAAAAGATGGCTCTTGAAAACGAACCCAGAAAATATTAAAAATGATCGGTTTATGATCAGAATAAGTACATTGAAAATCCACAGCCTGTTTCCAGTCATTCAACCGGGTCAGGAATGGAATGAATAAACCCCCAGTTAGCGGCGACGATAGGAATTGTGCCGGCTGCCGAAGCCCGTCACACTCCTCTGGGGATATGATTAATGAATGACAAATGAAATGAAATGATGTTGGAGAGTGTTGCTGGAATGAATGATGACGGGGAAAACCGGAGTACCCGGAGAAAAACCTACCCCGCCTCCGCTTTGTCCAGCACAAATCTCACATGGAGTGAACGGATTTGAACCACGAAACCCAGCGGTGAGAGGCCAGCGCGCTGCTTCCTGAGCCACGGAGGCTCCTTATAAGTACATTAGGAACAGTAAAAGCAATTGGTCCCACCTCCGTTTTCACCCCACCGCTGTTAAGTTGACTTAACCCCCCCCCCTCCAAAAAAACGAAGGCGTGTTTCTTTATGTTTAAAGGAGATTCCAAATACCAATGTTCACGTGTGTTTACTTCAGTTTTGAGATATAAGTATTCCCATAAAAATAATTCACTTTTTTCACTTACTTTCACACTACCCCCTTAAGTGAATTTTCCGGTAAAAAATATTTGTTTCTTTAATAGTAAAGGATAGAGTCTCCTTGGCTCACAGCGCGTCGGCCCCTCGCCGCTGGATACCGTGGTTCAAATCCCGGTGACTCCATGTGAAATTTGTGCTGGACAAAGCGAGGCGGGACAGGTTTCTCTCCGGGTACTCCGGTTTTCCCTGTCATCTTTCATTCCAGCAACACTCTCCATTATCATTTCATAGCATTTATCACTCATTAATAAATCACCTTTGGAGTGGCGACCCCATTGTGATAACAGCCTATATAAGTTTCATCCATTACATCCCTGCCCCGCCAATGACTGGAAAACAGGTTGTAGGTTTTCATTTTCAATTGTAAAGGATCTTCTAAATACCGATTATCTTCAGTTTTTGAGATATGTGTCCTCATGAAACGAATTCAACTCCCTTTCACACCCGCACCCGAAGTTGATTTCCGCCCGCCACCCCCACCCCCTAACGCGCCGTTTTATTTTTTTAAAGATCTAAATACCAATTTTCACGTCTGTAACAACTTTAGTTTTTATTAGATGTAAGTATCCTCATACAATTAATTCAATTAATTTTTCTATTTTCACCCCCCTCCCTTCATTGGATTTTCCGAGAATACCTGTTTCTTTACTTCAACAGGAGATTCTAAATGCCAGTTTTTACGTCTGTAACATTTTACGTTTCTGAGATATACTATAGATATAGTCTTTCTAAAAAATCACCCCAATTTGTCACTCCTGTTTAACCCCCATTAATTAGATTTTCCAAAACAAAAAGTAAATGTTTCTGTATTTTAAAAGGAGATTCCATACACTAACTGTCTGGTCTGTTAATATCTTCAGCTTCTGAGCTATAACAATCCTCATTAAAGGCATTCAACCCATTTTTCACTCCTTTTCACCCCTCCTATTGGGATTTTCCGAAAACAAAAAATAAGTGTTTCTTTATTTTGAAAAGTGATTCTAAGTACCAATTTCTACGTCTGTAAACTTTAACAGTTTCCAGATATAAATAAACTCATTTTAAAAATTCACCCCACTTTTCACACACACACCCGCATTATTTGGATTTTCTATAAAGTACGTTTTCCTTTATTTTTAAAGAAGGTTGCAAATTTAAATTTTCATGACTTCAGTTTTTGAGATATAAGTCTCCAAGTCTCCTCATGAAAGGTGTTCAACCCATTTCCCCCCCACTTTTCACCCCCTTCATGGGATTTTCCGAAAGAAAAGTTACGTGTTTCTTTATTTTGAAAGGAGATTGTAAATACCAATTTTTACATCTGTAAACTTTTACAGTTTTGAGATATAGATACATTCATTTAAAAATTCACCCCCCTTTCAACCCCCCACTGTTTGGATTTTCTAAAAACAAAAAATACATGTTTCTTTATTTATAAAGGAGATCCCAAATACCGATTTTCAGGTCTGTAACATCTTCAGTTTCTGAGATATAAGGATCCTTATTAAAGGCATTCAACCATTTTTCACCCCCTTTCAACCCTCCTATTGGGATTTTCCAAAACCAAAAAAATTTGTGTTTCTTTATTTTGAAAGTAGATTCTAAGTACCAGTGTTTACACCTGTAGATTTTGAAAGTTTTGGGATATAAATAAACTCATTTTAAAAATTCACCCCCCTTTCAACCCTCCAATATTTGGATTTTCCAAAAACAAAAAGTACATGTTTCTTTATTTTTTAAGGAGATCCCAAATACCTTTTTTCAGGTCTGTAATATCTTCATTTTCTGAGATATAAGTATCCTCATTAAAGGCATTCAACCCATTCTTCACTCCTTTTCGCCCCTCTTATTGGGATTTTCCGAAAACAAAAAATTACGTGTTTCTTTATTTTGAAAGGAGATACTAAATACGAATTTCTACGTTTGAAAACTTTTACAATTTAGAGATATAGATACACTCATTTTAAAAATTCACCCCCCTTTTCATCCCCATTATTTGGATTTTCCAAAAACAAAAAAGTACGTTGAACCCATGAGCTTTGTGCCCTAAGAATATTATGCATAAAGTGTCAATCTAATAAGAAGTTCGATTCTTGATAGCATGGAATTGACACGTGGCAAGGGGGTGATTACCTTCGGTCCCACGCTCTGGGATACGTGACGTCAGTCGCACGTGTCAACGGCGGAAGATTCTTAAGTCATTTTTGTGAACTATTTCAAAGCGCGTGTATATGGCATGCCCCAAGCCAAGTCAAAAATATAGTGCCTATCAAAGGAGGTCATTTATCCCACAAATCGAACACGTATAAATTTTAAATATCCATGAACACTACCGCCAGAAATGTAGCGAGTATGTAGTCACCTTCATAACTCTTGAAATTACAGTTTAGTTAAGTCAGAAAATTTATAGAAATTTTCTTGGCGGAAAAGGGAGATGCCTGAAGAGAGCGGCTAACTGCTATAAATATGAAGGGACGCCATGACGAAGTCTCCTCCTGCATTTGTGGTACGAAGCGGACGATAAAGTGTTGAGCTGCTCTGTGAAATCAAACACCAAAAGAAGACTAAGTTCAACGGCAGATTTTAGCCATTGTGGCTGGGGTCTTGACTCCACGTGGAGATAGTTTTCTTGAGTGGAAATAATTGTACCAGATAGGACGGTCAAAGTACTGAATAAATTCTCATGTGATAAATAAAGTAATTACAGTCCATCGTGTGCGCTCAACAAAAAGAAAAGTGAAGGGCATTTCTTTTTTATGGTTTATTCCAGGAAACCTGAAGAAAAATAATGATTTGTAAAGCCATAAATGTAAAAATGGCTAAATAAAAATGCCAGGGTCGCTGGTGAGTCCGAGGATGAGCGATGGCGTAACGTAAGGTATGTGACTTACCATCTTACTACCTATTATATCTTGTTTCATGATCTCTAAAAAATGTGTATTTGAATGGGGATATACGACGCAGTGGTTTTTTTTCTAAATGTTAGAATACGACTAAAAAGAGTCATTTGTTTTATTTTCCACTTGGATACATTTTTGAAGTCTTGCGAGTGCCGTATGGTGTTGTAAAAGTTATTGAATAGGGTTTCGAAGCGATATCAATTCCAATGTAGATCGTCATTTCCGTGTGTTTACTGCCTATATTTTGTGATGTCAAATTAAGATGTTCATTCGACGTAACATTTTTCGGTCTGAAATTTTGACGTAAAAATATAAGAAATCCATGGTTACTCATTTTCAATCGAGTGGAAGCGCCCTGTCGGGTGAGAGTCTAGTGTGATGAATTTGGTCACGGAGTGAAACGTTTTTCGAGGCCCATTTTAAACTGTGTCTGACTGACAATAAAAAGATCTAATGGAAATTTTCAGTCATTTTTCGTGAAAATCAAGTTATTAAAAATACGATATCATTTTATGCGAAGTTGTTCATTATTAATGCATTGTGCGTATTAGACGTCATGAATTCTAGTAAGGATTTTATTCCAGATCTTTTGTCGGTGATAGTTGTGAGTTGGGAAACAGGTTAGTTGTCGTGTGAGTCGAGATGAGATTTGTGAATCAGGTTAGAGACCTGTCAATGAAAGCCGGGACATGGAAGCCCGAGGAAGATTTTATAATGTTGGGAATGGAAAGAAATATATAGGAATCCATGGCGGTATTAATTTGCGATGTGTATAATTATTGTGGGCATCTTGAAGCATAATCTGTGCATTTGTTGGTAAGAATATCGTATTTGTTTAATTATGTTGGCAGAGTTTAAAGGGGAGCAGTTTTAGAAGCCAGTCAGGCAGAATGAAACAGATGTATCGCATCACTGACAAGCAAGCTCGGGGGCGAGAGGCCGGCAGCTGATAGGGGTTCACCGCAAGATAACGGGACACGCGTGGAATTGAAATTGTATTTCTCGGCCGGGGAGAACGTTAAATGTTGGATTTAGTTGAAATTTTCGTCCGGTAATAACCTGAGTGTTGTGGAATACTGTGAATTTGTTTAATTGAGAACGTAATGTGCATTTGATACGACGGACTTAGAGTATAATGAACAAGACAAGCCAAATTCAGGGTTGTCCAAAATATAGAGCGATGGTAGTGATGATTGTTGTCTGTGAGGGGTGCGCAAATTTATAAAATGTTATGACGAGGTATGGCCTCGTAATAATATGGCGAGTTGCTTTCGGCGTGTACGTAGATTATTAGGGTATCCAAGTGTTAATAATGGCTAGGATTAGATTAGATTTAAAGTGGGAGGTCATGAAACAGGATATAAACGGGACATGAATGATGCAATCGTTCGTTTCCAGCAATAGATAAACAACACAGGATCAAAAATTGCGAGAACACAATTGCGTAGGAATTTGTGAAGAAACCAGAGTCCGCGGAGATAGAATTTGTTGTCTTTTAAGATTTCACTAAATCATTTAAATTTATTAAATTATTAAATTCAGTGAAACCGCATTTTGAAATAACTTTAAATCAAGCGAATAACTTGGAGACGCATTCTGGAAATCTTAGTTTGTTTTCTAGGAAATATGTAAATGGTAACGTAACGATTAAGTGGACATATCCGAAGGAAATGGATTTTACTGCCACAAATTTTGTGAGCATTGCTATTGTTGTATTATTTAACTTTGATTGATTGATCAGTGAATGTGTTGGGGATAGTAAAGTGGAAACTTTGGTCATCAACAGATGTAGCTTAATTGTGTTTAGCCTTCAGCTTAATACATTGTTGGATGCGCTTGAGAACGGTTGGCTGTTGAGAGAGCTCTTGCATTATTGTAGTGATAAAGTAGTGAAAACCTATTGAAATAGCTTAATTTTGTGTATATCTGATTCATTTAGTGCTGTTTATATAGTGGTGTTTAGTGCTTGTTGGTAGAAATTGGGAGTAATGATATTTATTTAAATTTTGTAACAAGTAATTCAGTTGGTCTTCAGTAAATTACGTTTTCTAGGTTAAGTAGGCTAGCTAGGTGTACCTTGTTTCGAATTTAGGTTTAGGAAATACTTTAGGTAATAATATTAACTTTAAAAATATTTGTAAATATCTGTAGGTTCGTTGGTTGTACTTACAAGGGCAGATTATCATAAGGAATAGTACCGTAACTTCTACAGCAACTTCACCGGTATTTCGTATAGATATACGTTCAAACTATCGCGAAGGTAATAAACTACATTTAAAAAAGCACGACACGCCTGTAAACTTCCATTTAAAAAGAAGTTAAAGAGATTACACGGTAATAGTTAACAGTCGTTGTATTGTTATTGATTATTGTCGCTCCTCATATTCAAATATTGCATTGTTGGCTACAGTCGTGAACAAAGGGTGTAGTGTAGTCAAGTAAATATAAATAATAATCAGCTGACCTTGTATTCCATTCATTTATACTTCTGAGTAGGTAGTTAGTATCCGTAATTTATATTTCGCTCCCTCGATCTTTCATTATTTATGTGCGGTTAGCTAATAATAATAAAGTATATCCCAGTAATTACAGTTCAAGTCCCTGGAGTAGTAGTAGTAGTAGTTTTGATAGAAATATTTGAGAAATTATTGTAGACAACCTCGTATTTTTCAGTAGGCCTAACTAAGGACACGTTTTTTCCGTCCAGTGGAGTAGGGAAAATAATAGTAATCCACCAGCTGTAATAATCACATAACCACATTTCAGTAGAATTGTAGTGAAGATAAGGTATAATATATTAGATAGTATCTTGCCAGTTATATTCGTGTTGTTCTTCGTGTACGGCAATCCTTTTAATACTTAAGCATTTAACCAAACGCAGTGTAGTGTAGTGTAGATACATTGTAGTATAGATACAGTACATTTAGATAGTGCCGTATCTTGCCTGCCATATTCGGGTGTTATCTTTCGTGCGTATCTATTAGACCGTAATACTAATAATAATTTGTCTAAGCATTTAGCTTCGTTGGTAATCTTTGAGTACAGTAGTTCTTGCAAATTTCATTTCTTTTGTGCTTAGTAGTGACATACGGTACTGTACCGGTATCGTAATTAGGATAAGTCTGAAAGTAGTTTAAAATTACTGTAGTGTACTGTACAGTAGTATACGAGTAATATCCTATTAGAATTTAGGGTGCTTATTTGATTATTGTAAAATATTTGTGTAGTACTGGTGTAGTAGAGGTATCCGTAGAAACTCTTACTAAAATACTCTTGTTGTAATTAGGATACGCTTAATTGCAGTTTGGAATTGTGTAGTTCTTGTGTATTACTTTCGATATTCAGTAATTAACAGCAGTTTTTATCCTGTTAGGGGTTGTAGGATTTTAAAAAAATTGAGCACGACAAAGTAGTATTGTAGTGTAGTCGTATATCAAATACCTTATTGTTGTGTACTATCCCAGACAATATATCCCTCCGTTCATTTTTTTTGCAAATAAGTTATTTTATTTTTTAATTAAAATTTCCCCCCCCGTAAAGAATGGCTAAGGAGCGCGAGTGTACTTATTGTGAATGTGGTGAGGCATTGAGGGGTACGAGGGAGGAGTTGGAAAGTTTGAGGGAGATAATTAGGATTCTCACAGAAGACAGGAAGGAAGATAGGACTCCCACAAACAATGTATAGGTTACAGTAGGTGTACAAAATTGAGGGGAAGGAAAGGGAGGAGTTGTAGAATACAGGTGGTCTAATGTTCTAAGGGGAAGAGTAGTATAATACAGGGATTCTGGCGCCTCCTCCCGCGGGAAATTTGAATTCTGGCGGGAAATTTGAATTTTTGGAGGGAAATTTGAATTTTGGGGGAGATTTGAATTTTGGCGCGAGATTTGAATTTGTAAACAAAGCCACGTGCTTTTTGACAGCTGTCATCGACAACAACGCATCGCTAACCTCAGTACTGCCATCTTGACGGGCCTAAACCTCAGTAGTACCAACTTAACCTAACTAGCGCGAGGTAAACAAAGCCACGTGTTTTTTGACAGCCACGTGCTTTTTCGACAGCTGTCATCCGCCATCTTGAAACTACAGAGCACCGTGCTGCCCTCTTTATCGCAGTAGCTGCAAATTCGTCACCTGTCATCGGCAGTGCTGCCATCTTGGCGGGCCTAAACCTTAGTGCTACCAACTTAATCTCACTAGCGTGAGATAAACAAATCCACGTGCTTTTTTGACAGCTGTCATCCGCCATCTTTAAACCACAGAGCACTGTGCTGCCCTCTTTATCGCAGTAGCTGCAAATTCTTCACCTGTCATCCGCAGTGCTGCCATCTTAACGGGCCTAAACCTTAGTGCTACCAACTTACCCTCACTAGCGCGAGATTAGAATCAGTAAACAAATCCACGTGCTTTTTTGACAGCTGTCATCCACCATCTTTAATCTATAGAGCACAGTGGTGCTCTCTTTAGCTTATTACCTTTGAAATGTGGTGGCGGATAATTTGAAAAATGCTTTTTGACAGCAGCCATCTTTAATCTTGAGAGCACCGTGCTGCCCTCTTTAGCTAGTTACCTTTGAAATGTGGTGGCAGGCAATTCCACATGACAGCAGCCATCTTTAATCAAGAGAGCACCGTGCTGCCCTCTATGTGGTGGCGGCAATTTGAAAAATTCTACATGCTCTTGTTTGGAAACAAACTCACGCGCTTTTTTGACAGCCGTCATCCGCCATCTTTAATCAACAGAGCACAGTGCTGCACTCTTTAGCTAGATACCTTCGAAACGTGGTGGCGGCAATTTGAAAAATTCTGTGTGCTCTTGTTTGGAAACAAAGCCACGTGCTTTTTGACAGCTGTCATCCGCCATCTTTAATCAATAGAGCACTGTGCTGCTATCATGCGGGCAATGTCGTCAGCTGTCATCCGCCATCTTTAATCCACAGAACACCGTGCTACCCTCTTTATGACATGTAGTAGCGGGCAATTTGAAAAGTTCTGTTAGCTGTCATCCGCCATCTTTAATCAAGAGCGCACCGAGATGCCATCTTTAGCTAGATACCTTTGAAATGTGGTGGCGGCAAATTGAAAAATTCCACGTGCTCCTGTTTAGTAAACAAACTCACGCGCTTTCTTGTCAGCTGTCATCCGCCATCTTACATCGCAAACCTCAGTGCTACACTCTTTAGGTACATACCTTTGAAATATGGTGGCGGATAATTTAAAAAGAAAAATTCTACAGCAGCCATCTCTCGACGCTAATTGCACAAGATGGTGGCTATACATGACTCCTTAGAGGTGCTTATGCAAGATGGCCGCTATACATAGGTTCTTATGAGACTCCCTTGGGATGCTTGCGCAAGATGGCGGTTATACATGGCTCCTTATGAGATGCCCTAGGGATGCTTGCGCGAGATGGCGGTTGCTCTTATGAGGCGGCATAAGGGTCCTTGCACAAGATGGCTAGAGACTCCCTAAGGATGCTTGCGCAAGATGGCGGACACAAGATGGCGGCTATACACGTCTCCTTATGAGACGCCTTAAGAGTGCTTGCACAAGATGGCTGCTGCTCTTATGAAGAAAGCTAGCTTAGAGGCTAACGCGTCGTGCTAGTTCGATTCATTAAATTTGGGGCTTAAATGCAAAATGTTAAATATCTCGAAAGCGGTGCATCGTAGAGCAAAACGGACAAAAAATTTTCTGCCCAATACCTCGGTTCGCAGTACGAGGAACAAGAAAAACGTAGTCTAATGATGAGATCAACGGTTCGGTTCCTACTTAAGCCCTTTGGCATTCGCTCTGTTTTAGCTTGTATTGAAGCAAGTCTTCGTAACATGATCAGGTTTAGCTATGGTAGAGAGTATAACGTGCCGTGCAGGTTCGATTCATTAAATTTAGGGCTTAAATGCAAAATGTTAAATTTCTCGAAAACGGTGCATCGTAGAGCAAAACCTGATACCTGGGTTTGCAGTGTCAGGAATATGATAGCATAAGAAAAACATAGTCTAGTGATGAGATCGACGGTTCGATCTCTACTTAGGCCCTTTGGCATTGACAGCTATCTAATTCTACAAGATGGGGGCTATACATAGCTTCTTATGAGGCAGCTTAAGAGCGCTTGCACAAGATGGCTGCTGCTCTTATGAGACGCCCTAGGGGTGCTTGCGCAAGGTAGCAGCGACAAGACGGTGACTATACACAGCTCCTTATGATACGGTCTAGAGGTGCTCACACAAGATGGTGGCTGCTCTGATGAAGAAAGCTAGCTTTGCATCGTGCAGGTATCTTTACAGCACTAAACCTCATACCTTTGAAATGTGGTGGCGGGTAATTTGAAAAATTCTACGTGCTTTTTATTAACAGCAGCTATCTTTAAACAATAGCGGCTATACATAAGCTGTTAAGGCCTCCTCTTATGTCAAGGCATAGCTCTATCTAACAAGTTTAAACCTGCATCGGGATAGCTAGAGTAAGCACGTGCTGCAGTGATGACGTCATTATGCATGTTTAGACTTGCAAATCACTAAAGAAACATAACAAGACTAGAATCGAACACTGCACTCTATGCCGTTAACTTTATCATGTGATCGGAACATTGATTGAAGTGTTTAGAACACTAAATAAGTGATCAAGACTATAATAGAACACTGTACTCGATACAACATGTGTTTAGAACATGTCAGGGGATACCTTTGTTCTAAGAAGATTAGATTACCGCACATTCCTTGTAGGGCTAATAGGCTAAAGGGCTAATGGGCTAAAGGGCTAAAGGGCTAAATGGCTAATGGGCTAAAGGGCTAAAGGGCTAATGGGCTAAAGGGCTAGCGTGCCTCTCCTCTCTTTATCCGGGCTTGAGACCGGCTCTACAACTAGAGGCGGAGTTAACACCCTAAGGAAGGGAGAATGTTGGGAAATAATCTATACGAATATAGCTACTCGATCGACTATATACTACAGATGGATGACTTAGGTGAGGGTAAGCGCTTACTTAATAATACCTACACGACGTAATTCATACTCTATTTCAAAAATATCTTCTTTGTACTGTGTGTAACCAGCATCATGATAGGCTCTTAGCAGTTGTAAACGTTTTACGAGTACGTTGGGGTCTTTACAGTAGCTTATATCTACATAGGGTAACAGAGGCTTGTTGTGAACTTTGAGTCTATATGCAGACAGTTGATGTGCAGGGACTTGTTTTGATGTAATACGTGCTTCAGCAGTAGCGTTTCTAGGTACAAACTTAACTTGTTTTGATAGCGATGAAGCGTTGAAATTTCCTTCTTCTTTACATTGCATCTCTTCTTGAGATGTTTGCACTTCGACAGAACGTGTAGTAGGCTTAGGAAATGAAGTAAAATCATCAAGCTGTAATGGCAATGAATTTTCTTCTTCTTCTACTTTCCCTTTACTACTGTTTTGATCAACATCATTATCCTTATTATCATAATCATGATCTTGCCTCTCTTTATCTTGAAGTTTGTGCTTAGTAACAGAACTTGCAGCAGGCCTAGACAACAAGGGAGAATTAAAAATCTCTCGCAGAGGTGTACTTTTTCAAAGCGTGTACATATTACTTATCGATTTTGCAAGCATCGACTCTCGTACTAAACTTCTTCCTCTAAATTGTGCTGCTATCTTAGCATAACCTATGTGCATGAACTTAAAGTACAAAGAATAACCATGTTTCAAAGCGTGTACACATCACCCTGAACTTCTTCCGCTAGATTGTACTCCTATCTTAGCATAGCCTATACGCACGAACTTAAAGCACAAAAAAATAACGATGTTTAACAGCTTGTACACATCACCTATTGATTTTGCATGCATCGACTATTTTTTGCGATCGCATATGTGTATTGCTAACGTATGTGTATAAAGTTAAAGCACAAAGAATAGCTATGCTCCAAAGCGTGTACACATCACCTATCGATTTTGCATGCATCGACTATCGTACTAAACTTCTACCGCTAGAGTGTACAACGTTCGCAATTGTGTGCTGCTACCTATATGCGTGAACTTAAAGCACAAAGAATAGCGTGTACACAACACCTGTCAATTTTGCACGCATTAACTCTTGTACTAAACTTCTTCCACAACAGCGTGCGATCATCGCTTGTGTGTGCTGCAATCTTAACATAACCTATGTGCACGAAGTTAAAGCACAAAGAATACCCAAAGTCAAAGCGTGCACACATTACCTATCGATTTTGCATGCATCGTCTTTCTTACTAAACTTTTTCTACTAGAGCGTGCAACAACCTTATAAGTATGCTGCTAACTTAGTATAACTTATACGCATGAACTTAAAGCATAAAGAATACTGATGTCTAAAAATCTTGTGAACATAGCAGCAGCAGCAGTAAGAATAGCAATGTTTTAAAGGCGTGTACGCAGTGCCTATCGATTATACATGCATCAACTAGAGTACAAAACCTCTCCCGCAAGAGTGTGCTGCTATCTTAGCATAACCTATGTGCACGGATTTAAAGCACGAAGAATAGTTAAGTTTCAAAGTGTGTACACAACACCTATCGATTTTGCACGCATCAACTATCGTACTAAACACATCCCGCTAGAATGTACAACGTTCGCATGTGTTTGCTCTGCTACTTTAGCATGACCTATGCGAACGAACTTAAAGCACAAAGAATAGCGATCTTTGAAAATCTTGCGAACATGGCAGCGGTAAGAATAGCAAGGTTTAAAAGCGTGTACATATCACCTTTTGATAATGCATGCATCTTCTACTAGAGCACGTGACCATCGCTTGTACGTGTGCTGCTATCTCAACATAAACTATGTGCACGAACTTAAAGCATAAAAAATAGTTATGAGTAAAAATTTTGTGAACATAGCAGAGTGTTTACTACGTAGGTGTAGACATTGAACTTTGCACGCTGAAGCAGCAAAATACGTGACCGTGACGTCACGATCACGTGCTCTTGTTTGGTAAACATAGCCACGTGCTTTTTTGACAGCTGTCTTCTTGACGAACCCTAACCTCACTTTGAAGGACAATAGAGCGTCGCTAACCTCACTGCTGCCATCTTTACGGCAGTAAACCTCAAGGCTACCACCTTATGCATGTTATAGCGCAGAATTTAAAATCCAACAGCAGAACGTCGCTAACCTCACTCTTGCCATCTTGATGGGCTTAAACCTTACTGTTGCTACCTTGGTTATACGCTTTTGTGTTAGTTTACTGTTAATCGCTAAGCTGTTTGCATCATCGAAGTAGAGAGTAACAAATGTCGAGTAGATTTAAAGAAGAATCTGTTAGCAGAAGATAAAAGTCCGTCATGGAAAAACCTATTTCCAGGTATATTTCCGAAGAGTGTGGAAAAGCATTTTCCCGAAGCTATCACAGGAGACGTCATGAGATATCATGTAGGACAATTTTTCAATGCAAACATTGTAGAAGAGAGTTCAAGAACGCATACAACGCTCAACGTCATGCAGCCGCGTGTAATGTAGCTTCATCGGGAACAAAATACAAAGAGCTCAACCATATTCCAGCGAACACTGATTTATGTTTAAAAAGTACACCTCTGCGAGAGATTTTTAATTCTCCCTTGTTGTCTAGGCCTGCTGCAAGTTCTGTTACTAAGCACAAACTTCAAGATAAAGAGAGGCAAGATCATGATTATGATAATAAGGATAATGATGTTGATCAAAACAGTAGTAAAGGGAAAGTAGAAGAAGAAGAAAATTCATTGCCATTACAGCTTGATGATTTTACTTCATTTCCTAAGCCTACTACACGTTCTGTCGAAGTGCAAACATCTCAAGAAGAGATGCAATGTAAAGAAGAAGGAAATTTCAACGCTTCATCGCTATCAAAACAAGTTAAGTTTGTACCTAGAAACGCTACTGCTGAAGCACGTATTACATCAAAACAAGTCCCTGCACATCAACTGTCTGCATATAGACTCAAAGTTCACAACAAGCCTCTGTTACCCTATGTAGATATAAGCTACTGTAAAGACCCCAACGTACTCGTAAAACGTTTACAACTGCTAAGAGCCTATCATGATGCTGGTTACACACAGTACAAAGAAGATATTTTTGAAATAGAGTATGAATTACGTCGTGTAGGTATAGACCTCGTGCGCATGGATGTTGCTGCGCTCTGGCGGCAAGTTGCTCGAATAGTTCATGTGACTTGCTCTCGTCAGGGAAGTGAAGCAACGCAATTATCAGGCTGCGTTTGTTGAGATACGAAATCACGTTCGAGATGGAAGAAAGTTCTACAAAGTGTAGAACAAATTGTTCTGTGGTTGGGTGTAACTATTCCTATAGACTAGAAATTGTCCGCCTAGAACGAAGTTCTTCGTATTCCCACATTTGGTAACTCGTTTAGACAAAATTGTTCATCTCATAGGTGTCTTAATGAACTTCTGTCCTCCGATCATTGAAGCAGATGACTAGTATCTTTTAGGTATGACCTAAACTTAAACGTGATTATACAGTTACTAAATTGTACATGATTAGGCTACATCAATTTAGTTCACTGTTTTTAATTTTTTTTTACTTCTAACTCGAGTAGAAATTATATCATGTTTGATATATCTGAATAGTGGTAAATTCTCTGCATGAGTATGGTAACAATGTAACACTTTGTATAAAGCTTGAAAATTAGCGGAAGGTAATGTATGAAATAAAACCTCCCTGCCGTGAGAATAATATTTGAAATGAGTTCTCCATTTCTGGAGACACCCACTTTCACACTTTTCTTTGGAGAATATACAAAAAATGTCACAGGAGTTGTGGTTCAAAATATACAATGATGCCTGTGCCTGGGTGTAATATACTTGAGTTTCTTTTAACTTGATATCAGCATCAATGTCAATACACAAATATGGATCATTACACATGTTCTCATCAATCACGGGCTTTAACCAGCACTATACCATCCGGGCTACTATGGTTGCTCTTCTTTTATTAACAAACCCAGCTGTGACACGCAACATTGGGACGATTAACAGAACTCCTGAAGTGCCCTCTGCTCATTATCTCTACCGTATTGCACTGCAAGACTATTTATGTCCTTAGAAACAAGGAGCTGAGTTGCCAGTTTATTAAAACCTCCACTCTGCAGAGTCATGATCTTGTGTACACTCTGGCTGGCAGATATGTGTAATTTTCTTTGATCGAACCACGCAGGATTTTTAGACTGAGTTCTAGTCTCAATCGCAATAGCATACGTCTACGATTTTGTGACTTTTACGTTGTCATAATAAAAATTCAGGACGTCATTTGGCAACGTGCACTCATAATAATTGTTTGGCACTATTGATATCTTGCCACTTGGCAAGTAATTTATTCCATAGCATCTAAACAGTTTATGGACGTTTTGAAGGTCTAATTCCTGAAGACACTGAAGTAAAAGTCTTGTTTCGCTCTGTTCTACAGCATCATCAACAATGAAATTGGAGATAATTAAGGATTCACGTTCACACGCGGCCTTCAAAATTCTTGTAAAAGCACAGTCTATAATTTTAATTTTCTCATATAGTTCAGTTTCGCTGAATGTTTCAGATCCCTCACTTTCCAATACGCTACAAACTGGCCGCTTACTTAATCTGTCCTGGAACGTTTCTCCTAAATGTTCACCTTTGGAAAATTCCACGGCAATATTCTTAGGCTTTCCCCATTATTGCAGAAAGGAAATCTTCGAAGAATCTCTTTCTGTATTAATATAAATGCAAAGCGTAGCAATGTGCTTACAGCATTTGGAAAGGCCTGCTTTTTATTCACACTCGGCTGACTGAACATTCCTGTTGCAGTCGATCTGTTAAATATTAAAACAAGACTAGCATTAATTAATGAAAAAAATAATTTATAACGGCGATGGACACGGAAAATATGTACTGTATCGTAAAGTTATGTTTGAAATTAATAGTCTATTTATACATGTGATTTATGGTGCAAAAAGAATAAGGCGTTTAATTAATGCTTGTTTCTCTCAAACAGAAGCTGGATATTTCTTCTCCCAATTGTTCTTTCACCTGGAATATGTGATTAAGTTACTGAAATATGACTTATCTCAATGAATATTCTGAAAGCCCACACAAATCTCTATGGACGACGACATTTCAGCTTTAAATAGCTTCCTTCACCGTCACACTTAATTCTCCCGCACAAGCCACTACACACACTCGTCACATG
The DNA here is from genome assembly GCF_040414725.1 of Anabrus simplex. Taxonomy (NCBI): domain Eukaryota; kingdom Metazoa; phylum Arthropoda; class Insecta; order Orthoptera; family Tettigoniidae; genus Anabrus; species Anabrus simplex. The sequence continues at coordinate 1,766,295,021 of NC_090265.1, read as the reverse complement.
AATGTTCTATGCGAGTTGCCGCTAGGAGCGCCAGCAGGTAAAATATCGCCATGCGCACGAGGTCTATTATTAAGTAAGCGCTTACCCTCACCTAAGTCATCCATCTGTAGTATATAGTCGATCGAGTAGCTATATTCGTATAGATTATTTCCCAACATTCTCCCTTCCTTAGGGTGTTAACTCCGCCTCTAGTTGTAGAGCCGGTCTCAAGCCCGGATAAAGAGAGGAGAGGCACGCTAGCCCTTTAGCCCATTAGCCCTTTAGCCCTTTAGCCCATTAGCCATTTAGCCCTTTAGCCCTTTAGCCCATTAGCCCTTTAGCCTATTAGCCCTACAAGGAATGTGCGGTAATCTAATCTTCTTAGAACAAAGGTATCCCCTGACATGTTCTAAACACATGTTGTATCGAGTACAGTGTTCTATTATAGTCTTGATCACTTATTTAGTTTTCTAAACACATCAATCAATGTTCCGATCACATGATAAAGTTAACGGCATAGAGTGCAGTGTTCGATTCTAGTCTTGTTATGTTTCTTTAGTGATTTGCAAGTCTAAACATGCATAATGACGTCATCACTGCAGCACGTGCTTACTCTAGCTATCCCGATGCAGGTTTAAACTTGATCGATAGAGCAATGTCTTGACATAAGAGGAGGCCTTAACAGCTTATGTATAGCCACTATTGTTTAAAGATAGCTGCTGTTAAGAAAAAGCACGTAGAATTTTTCAAATTACCCGCCACCACATTTCAAAGGTATGAGGTTTAGTGCTGTAAAGATACCTGCACGATGCAAAGCTAGCTTTCTTCATCAGAGCAGCCACCATCTTGTGTGAGCACCTCTAGACCGTATCATAAGGTGCTGTGTATAGTCACCTTCTTGTCGCTGCTACCTTGCGCAAGCACCCCTAGGGCGTCTCATAAGAGCAGCAGCCATCTTGTGCAAGCGCTCTTAAGCTGCCTCATAAGAAGCTATGTATAGCCCCTATCTTGTAGAATTAGATAGCTGCCAATGCCAAAGGGCCTAGGTAGGGATCGAACCGTCGATCTCATCATTAGACTATGTTTTTCTTATGCTATCATATTCACGATACTGCAAACCCAGGTATCAGGTTTTGCTCTACGATGCACCGTTTTCGAGAAATTTAACATTTTGCATTTAAGCCCTAAATTTAATGAATCGAACCTGCACGGCACGTTATACTCTCTACCATAGCTAAACCTGATCATGTTACGAAGACTTGCTTCAATACAAGCTAAAACAGAGCGAATGCCAAAGGGCTTAAGTAGGAACCGAACCGTTGATCTCATCATTAGATTATGTTTTCTTGTTCCTCGTACTGCGAACCGGGGTACTGGGCAGAAAATTTTTTGTCCGTTTTGCTCTACGATGCACCGCTTTCGAGATATTTAACATTTTGCATTTAAGCCCCAAATTTAATGAATCGAACTAGCACGACGCGTTAGCCTCTAAGCTAGCTTTCTTCATAAGAGCAGCAGCCATCTTGTGCAAGCACCCTTAAGGCGTCTCATAAGGAGACGTGTATAGCCGCCATCTTGTGTCCGCCATCTTGCGCAAGCATCCTTAGGGAGTCTCTAGCCATCTTGTGCAAGGACCCTTATGCCGCCTCATAAGAGCAACCGCCATCTCGCGCAAGCATCCCTAGGGCATCTCATAAGGAGCCATGTATAACCGCCATCTTGCGCAAGCATCCCAAGGGAGTCTCATAAGAACCTATGCATAGCGGCCATCTTGCATAAGCACCTTTAAGGAGTCATGTATAGCCACCATCTTGTGCAATTAGCGTCGAGAGATGGCTGCTGTAGAATTTTTCTTTTTAAATTATCCGCCACCATATTTCAAAGGTATGTACCTAAAGAGTGTAGCACTGAGGTTTGCGATGTAAGATGGCGGATGACAGCTGACAAGAAAGCGCGTGAGTTTGTTTACTAAACAGGAGCACGTGGAATTTTTCAATTTGCCGCCACCACATTTCAAAGGTATCTAGCTAAAGATGGCATTTCGGTGCGCTCTTGATTAAAGATTGCGGATGACAGCTAACAGAACTTTTCAAATTGCCCGCTACTACATGTCATAAAGAGGGTAGCACGGTGTTCTGTGGATTAAAGATGGCGGATGACAGCTGACGAAATTGCCCGCATGATAGCAGCACAGTGCTCTATTGATTAAAGATGGCGGATGACAGCTGTCAAAAAGCACGTGGCTTTGTTTCCAAACAAGAGCACATAGAATTTTTCAAATTGCCGCCACCACATTTCAAAGGTATCTAGCTAAAGAGTGCAGCACTGTGCTCTGTTGATTAAAGATGGCGGATGACGGCTGTCAAAAAAGCGCGTGAGTTTGTTTCCAAACAAGAGCATGTAGAATTTTTCAAATTGCCGCCACCACATAGAGGGCAGCACGGTGCTCTCTTGATTAAAGATGGCTGCTGTCAAAAAGCATTTTTCAAATTATCCGCCACCACATTTCAAAGGTAAGTAGCTAAAGAGAGCACCATTGTGCTCTATAGATTAAAGATGGCGGATGACAGCTGTCAAAAAAGCACGTGGATTTGTTTACCGATTCTAATCTCGCGCTAGTGAGGTTAAGTTGGTAGCACTAAGGTTTAGGCCCGTTAAGATGGCAGCACTGCGGATGACAGGTGATGAATTTGCAGCTACTGCGATAAAGAGGGCAGCACAGTGCTCTGTGGTTTAAAGATGGCGGATGACAGCTGTCAAAAAAGCACGTGGATTTGTTTATCTCACGCTAGTGAGGTTACGTTGGTAGCACTAAGGTTTAGGCCCGCCAAGATGGCAGCACTGCCGATGACAGGTGACGAATTTGCAGCTACTGCGATAAAGAGGGCAGCACGGTGCTCTGTAGTTTAAAGATGGCGGATGACAGCTGTCAAAAAAGCACGTGGCTGTCAAAAAACACGTGGATTTGTTTATCTCGCGCTAGTTAGGTTAAGTTGGTACTACTGAGGTATAGGCCCGTCAAGATGGCAGTACTGAGGTTAGCGATGCGTTGTTGTCTGTCAAAAAGCACGTGGCTGTCAAAAAACACGTAGCATTGTTTACCTCGCGCTAGTTAGGTTAAGTTGGCACTGCTGAGGTTTAGGCCCGTCAAGGTGGCAGTACTGAGGTTAGCGATGCGTTGTTGTCGATGACAGCAGTCAAAAAGCACGTGGCTGTCAAAAAACACGTGGCTTTGTTTACCTCGCGCTAGTTTGGTTAAGTTGGCACTACTGAGGTTTAGGCCCGTCAAGATGGCAGCTGTGAGGTTAGCGATGCGTTGTTGTCGATGACAGCTGTCAAAAAGCACGTGGCTTTGTTTACAAATTCAAATTTCGCGCCAAAATTCAAATCTCCCGCCAAAATTCAAATTTCCCGCCAAAAAATCAAATTTCCCGCCAGATTTCAAATTTCCCGCGGGAGGAGGCGCCAGAATCCCTGTATTACACTACTGGGAAGGAGACTGCAGGCTATGGGCTCTATTCAGGATCAGAATTCAGTACAGGTGTCTGTGCGAAATCGGTACGAGTCACTCCAGGTAGAACAACAGGGGGAAGATGAGGGAAAGGACACTGTTGCTGAGATGCGTGGAAGTAGGAGGAAGGGAAAAGGTAGGAAAGGGAAATGTAGAGTAGAGGATAGGAAAAGATAGGTGTAACAGGGTCATGGGAAGGAGAAAAGGGAGGAGGAAGTAACTTCTGCAGCTATCAGGAAAGATAGGACTGACCAGGAGGGGAGGGGATCAAATGAGGTGGGTAGGGTTGAGGCTCTGGTCATGGGGGATTTCATCGTTAGACGCGTGGGGAAAGAGTGTGGAGGAAAGGGACCCAGGGTAGAATGTTATCCAGGAATTAGGTTGAGACAGATGTTGAGGAAAGTAGAAGAGAGGGAGGAGGGGAAGGAAAAGGTGGTAGTGTTTCACGTTGGTACCAACAACGTAAGGCAAGCTGATATAACTACCAACATAGTTGGAGATGTGTGGGATCTGGTAAATGCAGCACGGGTGAAGTTTAAGAAAACGGAGATTGTTATTAGTGGAATACTGTGTAGGAGGGATACTGACTGGAGGGTGATTGGGGATTTAAATGAGACTATGGAGTGGGTATGTGGGAAACTGGGACTGAAATTTCTAGATCCTAATGGGTGGGTAGGAGATAGGGATATGCGCTCGGATGGCCTTCATTTAAATCGCAGTGGTACGTATAAGTTAGGAAATTTGTTTGGAAGGATAACAGGGAGGTACATTCAGGGAAACGGGATGGCCTAGGGAGCGGTGATAAGGGAACAGGGAACTGGAAATCAAGTAAGTATGACATAAAATTGTTAGTGTTGAACTGTAGAAGTACTGTAAAGAAAGGCATAATTAAGTAATTTAATAGATATATATTTACCAGATATTGTAATAGGAGTTGAATCATGGCTGAGAAATGACATAATGGATGCAGAAATTTTCTCACGGCACTGGAGTGTGTATCGTAGAGATAGGATAGGAATGGTGGGAGGGGGAGTGTTCATTCTGGCGAAAGAAGAATTTGTAAGCTACGAAAAAGTTAAAGATGGGACACATGAAATTCTAGGTGTAAGGCTCATTTCTAAAGATAATAGGCAACTTGATATATTTGGAGTGTACAGATCGGGAAAGGGTAGCACTGACGCGGATACGGAATTATTTGATAGGATAGTCGGCTATGTGGGAAACGACGCGGAAAGAAATGTGATTGTAGCGGGAGATCTGAATTTGCCAGATGTCAATTGGGAAGGAAATGCGAACGACAGGAAGCATGACCAACATATGGCAAATAAGTTAATATGGGAAGGACAGCTGATTCAGAAAGTGATGGAACCAACCAGAGGGAAAAATATCCTGGATGTCGTGATGATAAAACAAGATGAGCTCTATAGGGAAACTGAAGTAATAAATGGCATTAATGATCATGAAGCTGTTTTTGTGGTAGTTAAAAATAAATGTGATAGAAATGAAGGTCTTAAAAGTAGGACTATTAGGCAGTACCATGTGGCTGATGAAGCAGGCATGAGGCAGTTTCTAAAAAGTAACTATGATCGGTGGAAAACGGTAAATAAAAATGTAACAGACTCTGGGATGGGTTTAAAGAAATTGTTGAGGAATGTGAAAACAGGTTTGTACCTTTAAGGGTGGTAAGGAATGGTAAAGACCCACCTTATTATAATAGAGAAATCAAGAGACTAAGAAGGAGCTGCAGACTGGAAAGGTATAGATTTAGAAATAGCTGTGGAAGTAAGGAGAAATTGAAGGAACTTACTAGAAAATTGAATCTAGCATAGAAGGCAGCTAAGGATAACATGATGGCAAGTATAATTGGCAGTCATACAAATTTTAGTGAAAAATGGAGGGGTATGTATAGGTATTTTAAGGCAGAAACAGGTTCCAAGAAGGACATTCCAGGAGTAAGTAATGAACAAGGGGAGTGTGTATGTGAGGATCTTCAAAAGGCAGAAGTATTCAGTCAGCAGTATGTAAAGATTGTCGGTTACAAGGATAATGTCGAGATAGAGGAGGTGACTAAGGCCAAAGAAGTAATAAAATTTACATATGATAACAAAGACATTTACAATAAGATACAAAAGTTGGAAACTAGAAAACCGGCTGGAATTGATCAGATTTCTGGGGATATACTAAAGACAATTGATTATTGATTATTTGATTATTGTTTGGTCGAAGGAGCTATACCAGATGAATGGAGAGTTGCTATAGTAGCCTCTGTCTATAAAGGAAAGGGTGATAGACATAAAGCTGAAAATTACAGGCCAGTAAGTTTTACATGCATTGTATGTAAGCTTTGGGAAGGCATTCTTTCTGATTATATTAGACATGTTTGTGAAATTAATAACTGGTTCGATAGAAGGCAATTCGGTTTTAGGAAAGGTTATTCCACTGAAGCTCAACTTGTAGGATTCCAGCAAGATATAGCAGATATCTTGGATTCTGGAGGTCAAATGGACTGTATCGCGATTGACCTCTCTAAAGCATTTGATAGGGTGGATCATGGGAGACTACTGGCAAAAATGAGTGCAATTAGACTAGACAAAAGAGTGACTGAATGAGTTGCTATATTTCTAGAAAATAGATCTCAGAGAGTTAGAGTAGGTGAAGCTTTATCTGACCCTGTAATAGTTGAGAGGGGAGTTCCTCAGGGCAGTGTTATCGGACCTTTATGTTTTCTTATATATATAAATGATATGAGTAAAGGAGTGGAATCGGAGGTAAGGCTTTTTGCGGATGATGTTATTCTCTATAGAGTGATAAATAAGTTCCAAGATTGTGAGCAACTGCAACGTGACCTCGAAAATGTTGTGAGATTCACAGCAGGCAATGGTATGTTGATAAACGTGGTTAAAAGTCAGGTTGTGAGTTTCACAAATAGGAAAAGTCCTCTCAGTTTTAATTACTGCGTTGATGGGGTGAAAGTTCCTTTTGGGGATCATTGTAAGTATCTAGGTGTTAATATAAGGAAAGATCTTCATTGGGGTAATCACATAAATGGGATTGTAAATAAAGGGTACCGATCTCTGCACATGGTTATGAGGGTGTTTAGGGGTTGTAGTAAGGATGTAAAGGAGAGTGCATATAAGTCTCTGGTAAGACCCCAACTAGAGTATGGTTCCAGTGTATGGGACCCTCACCAGGATTACCTGATTCAAGAACTTGAAAAAATCCAAAGAAAAGCAGCTCGATTTGTTCTGGGTGATTTCCGACAAAAGAGTAGCGTCACACAAATGTTGCAATGTTTGGGTTGGGAAGAATTGAGAGAAAGAAGAAGAGCTGCTCGACTAAGTGGTATGTCCCGAGCTGTCAGCGGAGAGATGGCGTGGAATGACATTAGTAGACAAATAATTTTGAAAGGCGTTTATAAAAGTAGGAAAGATCACAATATGAAGATAAGGTTGGAATTCAAGAGGAGAAACTGGGGCAAATATTCATTTATAGGAAGGGGAGTTAGGGATTGGAATAACTTACCAAGGGAGATGTTCAATAAATTTCCAATTTTTTTGAAATCATTTAAGAAAAGGCTGGGAAAACAACAGATATGGAATCTGCCACCTCGGCGACTGCCCTAAATGCAGATCAGTATTGATTGATTGATTGACTTGGACGGTCTTGGGGTCATCAACCTCAGTGACTTAGATTAGGGCCATATGCCACTGTAGCATCATTTTTCTTGCGGTCATCATCCACAATGACTTTAAAGTAACTTAGAAGTTTAGATGTCGGTCCATGACATAGACGCAGGTCACATCGATTCAATTAAGGGTCCATGCCGTAGAACCACTGTGTGGCGCACACCGATTGGACTGCCTTAATTATACCCAGAGTCCAGAGTTCGTGTTACGACGGCTGGACCATAACGAATCACTATGATGGTACGTGTAGTCTCACATGGAAGCCGAATTTAAGGATTTCCAGACTTTCCTTTAATAAAAAATTAGACAATGGTTTCTAGTAAGAATGCCCATCAGGCAGACACGTCAAAGGCTCACCAGTGTTCTAACCTTCTATGTAATAAAATGATTGTGGTGTCCAGTGGACTCGCTTAATTTCAGTGTTACCGTTGACATATCAGAATGCTTCAGAATTTCCTGAATAAATAGGAAACTTTTAAACAGACCTTTCATTCAAGTTGATAGATTAGAATTACTGAACCCTACCTTTACCTCAGCAAGTGACGAAGAACCCGATACGACCCAAGAGACAGATCTCATGAACTTTGCTGATAGGTAAGAAAGGTAGGTATCCCTAAATATGGACCTAAAGGGTTCAACGTGTTTCTTTATTTTTAAAGGAGGTTCCAAATTTAAATTTTTATGACTATAACATCTTCAGTTTTTGAGATATAAGTCTCCACATAAAAGGTGTTCAACTCTCCCCCCCCCCCTTTTCACCCCCTTCATCGGATTTTCCGAAAACAAAAAATACGTGTTTCTTTATCTTTAAAGGAGAAATCAAATACCAATTTTTATTACTCTAAACCTTTAAGTTTTTGAGATATGGATATTCTCATTTTAAAAATGAACTCCCCGTTTCACGCCCTTAGTGACGGAATATCCAAAAACCCTCCCTTACCGAGCACCTACATGTTAATATGAATGTATCTCCAAAATTTCATTTCTCTATGTCCAGTAGTTTCGGCTCGGCGATGATGAATCAGTCAGTCAGTCAGTCAGTTAGGACAAGTTACTTTATATATATAGATAAGTGAATATTTCTTGTTATGGTACCTGTTTATCTTTTACCCTGGAGTGTTCATTTTTGTTGCCATCTGTTGGTGGTGTATGGTTCACGTAAGTATGATACTTGTGTTATTTTCTTTCCATAATGGTCCTGTAGGCTATGTGTCACTCTTTGCATCTTGTGTTGTTGGACATTGGTTTGAAGTAGGCCTATTTCAGTCAAAAGTACACCAAGCACGGTAAATACAGTATTTTAAAGTTGTTTTTTGAAGTGTTTATTGTAAATGTCAGTCGCATTAATATTTAAAACTAGGCTACACTTCCTTACGGACAACTTTCAGAGTTACCTTTCAGCTATTAATCCCAATATGATGCGGTAATTGGAAAAATTACTTGTCTCTTACATTATAATAAATAATTAACATTAAACAATTAGTGTTACTCACGGGGATGTAATACTTGCAAAAAAATGATCATAATGAGGGTATATCCTATCGTAGGTCTCTTTTGGTTTTAAACATTTCGGTCGTAATTATGCATTTATGTCCACGGATTTTATTGTAATTTACGCTTAACCACAACAGCTAAGAAGGGTACATCTCATATTCCGATTTCGCCGCCTTTTCGAATGTCACTGTTTGACAATTTCCTTATATCCTCTCAGACTCTGCTTCGAACTACCCCCCAGTCAGCTGATCGAGATGTTGGCTTCAAGCCGCAACATGGACGAGGTGGCGCTAAGCGCACTCTATAGTATTAATGCTCTAAGGAAAGTTTGAATATATTTGAGGCTAAATTTATAGATATTCTTTCTGTTAGTAGGCTTCATGTCAAAAGGAAAATTGTCCAGCTCTTAAATGTAAATTCATTGAATCATGTGTGTAAGGAATGTATTGATATTTTTGTTGACAAGTGTTTTAATATGATGATACAATGCTTTTAAATGAGAAGAAAGCTAAATCTAGCCGTGAAAGTTCAGGCAGGAATTCTAAAGCTAAAAATGTAACGCATAAATGAAAGATCAAGCCCCTTCACAGCAGTCCATTTCACATCTTGATTCTGTATGTATAATTTCAGTCTTTAAATAATTCTTCATTCATTTATCCAGAATTGCTTTCGTAACTTTGAAGTTAATATCTTAGTAACACTTTCTTTCTAGACGAATTCATTTATACATTTCCGTATATACGTACATTTCCACTGATATTTTAATTTAGCGCGTATTTTCAGGTCAAGCCACTAGGAGCGCTACTTGTCTCTACTGTATTTGGTATTACGTAAGTGACGGTTCAGAACACGCTTTGACGGTGTGTGGCGGCTGCCATTTTTCTATGTTGCCAGTGTTAGTATCACTATCAAGTATGCTGAAAAAGATAACGAACGCTGAGGAAATACGTGGTAGTGCAAAACATGTGAAGAGTAATTAACTACAATGTAGTACGTGTGCAATGCGGCAACAAGTCATTGGCGAGGTAATGGCTTCTTCAAATTTAGGATTTTTGTTACTGAAACAACAAGGACGTTATACAAAAATGGCATGTGGTAGCCTATTCCTCCTTCCAAGCTTAACAGTCCTATTATGAAAACGCATTTAGAGAAATATGCTGGGAAGTCTGTTCCAGATGAAAGCACCCTATGAAAATCATAAATCAATGCTGATCTGCACTTAGGGCAGACGCCCAGGTGGCATATTCCATATCTGTTGTTTTCCCAGCCTTTTTTTAAATGATTTCAAAGAAATTGGAAATTTATTGAACATCTCCCTTGGTAAGTTATTCCAATCCCTAACTCCCCTTCCTATAAATTAATATTTGCCCCAATTTGTCCTCTTGAATTCCAACTTTATCTTCACATTGTGATCTTTCCTACGTTTAAAGACACCATCAAATTATTCGTCTACTAATGTCATTCCACGCCATTTCTCCGCTGACAGCTCGGAGCATAACACTTAGTCGAGCAGCTTGTCTCCTTTCTCACAGTTCTTCCCAGCCCAAACTTTGCAACATTGTTGTAACTCTGCTCTTTTATCGGAAATCATGCAGAACAAATCGAGCTGCTTTTCTTTGGATTTTTTCCAGTTCTTGAATCAGGTAATCCTGGTGAGGGTCCCATACACTGGAATCATACTCTAGTTGGGGTCTTACCAGAGATTTATATGCCTTCTCCTTTATATCCTTACTATAAACCGTAAACACCCTCATAACCATGTGCAGAGATCTGTACCCTTTATTTACAATCCCATTTATGTGATTATTCCAATGAAGATCTCTCCTTATATTAACACCTAGATACTTACAATGATCCCCAAAGGGAACTTTCACCCCATCAATGCAGCAATTAAAACTGAGAGGACTTTTCCCATTTGTGAAGCTCACAACCTGACTTTTAACCTCGTTTATCATCATATCATTGCCTGCTGTCCATCTCACAACATTATTAGGTCATTTTGCAGTTGCTCACAACCTTGTAAATTGTTTATCAAAACCAAATCAAATCAAATCAAATCAAATCAAAATATCTTTATTTGCAAATGAGGTGTCTACTCGGGGGCAAATGGTACAACAAAATACATTATTGTCAAGCACTAAATTTTAGATTAACAAGACAAGAAAATTTTCCTAGAATACAATATTATACAATTTAGGCTAACAATTCTTTTTTCTATTAAATACACAGCTCATCCTTAACAAATTTGTATTGTTTACAAAATTCTACTTATAATATCTCCTGTACTTACAAATATAGTCAACTCATATACAGTATGTGGAATTACTCCAAATGATACTATACAACTGTATAAGATTAAAATTTATATTGCATTTTACTACTTATTTATTTTTTACCCATTTTGGAAGCTAAGTAGCATAACGACCTGCTGCGTCTTAACCAGAGCCCCCTTTCGCCACCACTTTTCAGAGTTCCTGAAGGGCCTTCACAGCTACCGCAGCTATTTGCTATTTGCTTTTCGTCGCACCGACACAGATATGTCTTATCGCGACGATGGGATAGGAAAGGCCTAGGAAGTGTAAGGAAGCGGCCGTGGTCTTAATTAAGGTACAGCCCCGGCATTTGCCTGGTGTGAAAATGGGAAACCACAGAAAACCATATTCAGGGCTGCCGACGGTGGGGCTCGAACCCACTATCTCCCAATTACTGGATACTGGCCGCACTTAAGCGACAGCTACCGTAGCGGTCCCAGGGCTCTCGAAGTCCCCACTGTACTTCACCCCCTACAGGCAGTCCCCTACTTTGGCTGTCCAAACTCCTTAGACCAGGAGATGGAATTAATTTTTTCACACACATTTTTTATTTCCAATAACCTGCACTGGTCGAATGCCCTCTAACATTTCATTTATTTTCTCTGTTGCTGTTTATTCTCTTCTTGAATATCTGCACAGATTTTGGAAAAGGATCAAGCACTACCCCTGGTAAACTGTTCCACTCTTTCACGCCCTTCCCGATGAATGAAAATTTACCCCAATCGCTTCTGCGGGAATTCCTTCTAATTTGATACTTGTGGTCAGTTCTGCCGATATAATTATTTTCCAACTGAAGCCTCTAACGTATTTCTCCCCATGCTTCTTCTTCTTCTCCTGTGTAGGCTCTATATAATCTTATAAGTCTAGTTTTCTCCCTTCTCTTACTTAAAGTTTCCCACCCAAGTTCCTTTAACATTTCTGATACACTACTCTTTCTCCTGAAATCCCCTGTTACAAATCTTGCTGCTTTCCTCTGCACACTATCTATTTCTTTCATTAGGTATTACTCTATAGAGAATAACATTATCCGCAAAAAGCCTTACCTTCCGATTCCACTCCATTACTCATATCATATATATATATATAATTCGCTGGGGCCATCAAGGACCACGTTAAGTCTTGTTGCATTTGACACTGAACTTGGCCTTCTTTAGAGCCCAAATTTCCCTCATTCTTTGTGAGTGGGCCTGCTTACGCTCCTCTGTCCAAGGGGCACCGTGTCTTCTCTTCGGTTGCTCGTATCGGTTTAACCCGTTCGTCAATATTTTCTTGCGGAAGAGATCTCTGTTAAGGGCGTCTTCAGCTGAGATATGTAGCATTTGCAGGTCTTCTTTGGTATTTCTAAACCAGGGAATTGTGGTTTTGGGGTTTGAATCAAAAAAGTGAAAGATTTCTTTAGTTAATTTTCTTCCGTCCATTCTTTTCAGATGACCGTAAAATCGTGCCCGCCTTTTTCTGATTGTGTCGGTAATTTTCTCTATTTTGCTGTAGACTTCCTTGTTGGATCTCTTTTGATGGATTCCATTTCTGTACTTTGATCCCAAGATTCCTCTCACAATTTTGCGTTCTCTTTTCTCCAGTTCTTCAAGGAGTCCTTTGTTGGCATTTAGAGACAGGGTTTCGGCTGCATATAGAACTACTGACTTCAGAACTGTTTCATAGTGACGTATCTTGGTGTTTTGGGAAAGGCATCTTTTGTTGTAGATTGTGCGGGATGTTTGGTAGGCTATTTCCAGTTTGCGTACTCGCTCCTGAAGTGCTTCTTTGTCAAGTCCATTTTTCATGATGACCTCACCCACGTATTTGAATTTGTCTACTCGGGCGATGTCCCCGTATTTTGTATGGAGTTTTGGTGGAGCCTCTTTGATGTTAGTCATTACTTCTGTTTTCTCAAGCGATATCTGCAAACCAGTTTGTTCGGCAATTTCCTTTAAAATTTCAACTTGAGCTCTAGCGGTTTCTATGTCGTTTGAGAGAACAGCAATATCATCGGCAAATGCTAAGCAGTCTGTTGCTATCCCCTTGGATTTGGTTCCTATTCTCAATGGACTGTAGTTGGTTTCCTGTAATCTCACCCGGCAGGTTCTGATGATCTTTTCAAGAACACAGTTGAAGAGTATCGGGGATAGCCCATCACCTTGTCGGTCTCCTGTTTTGATGTCAAAGGAATGCGAGAGACATCCGTGGAACTTCACCTTGGATTTTGTATCGGTCAGGGTGACTCTAATTAATGCCAGCAGTTTCAAATCAACTCCAAATTCATTTAAGATATTTAGCAGGACTTCCCGATCAATGGAGTCGTACGCTTTCTTAAAGTCCACAAAGACAGACACATACTGCTTGGACCTTAGTGTACAATATCTGATGATCGTCTTGAGATTTCGGATCTGTTCAGCTGTTGAGCGACCTTTCCTGAACCCTCCTTGGTATTCACCTATTTGATGTTCGACTTGTGCTTCCAAACGCTCCAGGATGGCAAGTGATGGAATTTTGTAAGTCACGGGTAGCAAAGATATTCCTCTGTAGTTGTTGATGTTCTTCATGCTGCCTTTTTTGTGTAGTGGATGGATCAAAGCTATTTTCCAATCTTCGGGTAGGGTCTCCTTGTTCCAAATTTCTTCTATTTGCTTTTGCAAGATATCAAGTAATTCCTCTGGGGCATATTTCCATAGTTCTGCTACTACTGAGTCTTCACCCGGCGCTTTGTTATTTTTGAGACGGGCAATGAGGCGCTTTATTTCATCTCTGTCGGGTGGTCTGGAATCTGGGTACCTGAGTAAGGGTTCCTTGGTCTCAATGGCGCTTTGCGGTTTAGAGCAATTAAGTAAATTCTTGAAGTAATCTGCCAGAATGCTGCAATTTTCTTCATTTGACGTCGCCAGTGTGCCGTCCTTTCGCTCAAAGCATAGAGATGGTGGTTTATAGCCAGTGAGTTTGCGTTTGATGGCTCTGTAGTACTCTCTGCTTTCATTCTTCCTAAAGTTTTGTTCTATCTTTTCAATGAGAGATTTTTTGTATTTACGTTTCTCAGTTCTGAACACCCTAGCTGCTTGGGCACGTTGGGTTTTGTAGGTTTCCCAATCATTTTCTGATTTCGTAGAGTAGTACTGTTTCCATGCATTGAGTCTTTCATGGAGGACTGATTCGCAGGTACCATTCCACCAGGCATGCTTTTTGCTTCTCTTGATTTCTGCAACGTGTTTGGCAGCCTCAACAAGGAGACTTTTGGCGTTGTTAAAGTCACAGTCATTTGGTCTAGCCTTCTCCTGGAACTCCTCGACCCTTTGCCGAAGTTTATCGTTGTCGAAGCGTGTGATCTGTTTGGTTGTCTTCCTTGTGTTTGCGGGAATTGGTTTGAATTTGATAAGAGACATATAATGATCTGAGGCCACATTGATGCCTTTCTTTACCTTCACATTCATAATCTCAGGGCTGTTTCTCCTGGAGATTGCAACGTGATCAATTTGGAACTCTCCGAGAGCTTGGACGGAAGAACGCCAAGTCATTTGCTTTCTGGGTAGATGGCGAAAGTGGGTCGACATGACCTGCAGGTTGTGATTTTCGCAAATGGACACCAGTCTTTTGCCGTTGGGATTGGTTCTTTTGTGAGCAGGGTAATTTCCTATAACTTTCTTGTACTTCTGTTCAAGACCTAGTTGGGCATTGAAGTCACCCAAAAGAAGCTTGACATGGTGTTTGGAGATTTTGTTTAATTTTTCATCCAGTAGGTCCCAGAAATTATCAACTTCGTCTGGATCAGACTTGTTCTTATCGTTTGTAGGAGCATGTGCGTTAACTAGGGCGTAGGTTTTGTTCGCGCATTTAATTGTGAGTATAGACAATCTTTCATTCACAGGTTCGAAATTTGCAACCGATTTAAGGATCTTGGTTCTAACAGCAAACGCGGTTCCAAGCATCACAGCTCCATTGAGGATTTCTCTTTGCGCTTTGCTCTTGAAAAATCGGTAGCCTTCGGATTCAAAAATCTCTTCATCTGGGTACCTTGTTTCCTGTAGGGCCATTATGGTTATCTGATTTTCGTGAATAGCTTTGGTGAGGGTTTTCAGCTTGCCAGTTTGTGTAAGTGAATTTATGTTGAAAGTTGCTAGAAAGATTTTGGATTTTGGCCTGAGTTTTTGACTCTTCGGGATACACCGAGACGCTCCGACTCGTCTCTTGCATGATGTCGAGTCTCCCCCAGAATCCGAACGAGACTCGTGCGCCGTGGCATTCACGACGAGGGATTTATCCGAAGATTTACCCCCTGGGGTATGTTTCTTGAAATGTTGTGCCATCATGCTTTTTGACTTGACTTTGCTTTGGACGGGTACCCATCCTTTTACAACTAGGGTTGTTAGCCCTAGAGGTTGCCTCAAGATGTTTTCTGGCTTCTGGTCATTTACCATTCTTCGCCGTAACCCTGGCAAGGCCCAGTTTTTTTTCACGGTGGTATTTTATTTCCCTACTACCATCTGACTCTGCTGGCGGCAGAGCCAGCGAGCTTCCCCAATTCCAATGGGACGCGCCCGATGGAGGTAACCGGTAAATCCCCACACGGGTATATATAAGAAAACATAAAGGTCCCATAATACTGCCCTGAGGAATCTTCTTCATTACAGCGTCAGATAAAGCTTCGTCTATTCTAATTCTCTGAGATCTATTTTCTAAAAATATAGTAACACATTCAGTCACTCTTTTGTCTAGTCCAATTGCACTCATTTTTTGCCAGTAATCTCCCATGATCCACACTATCAAAGGCCTTAGACAAGTCAATCGCGATACAGTCCATTTGGTCTCCTGAATCCAAAATATCTGTTATATCTTGCTGGAATCCTACAAGTTGAGTTTCAGTGCAATAACCTTTCCTAAAAATGAATTGCCTTCTATCGAACCAGTTTTTAATCTCGCAAACATGTCTAATATAATCAGAAAGAATGCCTTCCCAAAGCTTACATGCAACGCATGTCATACTTACTGGCCTGTAATTGTGAGCTTTATGTCTATCACCCTTTCCTTTATACACAGGGGCTTCTATAGGAACTCTACATTCATTTGCTATAGCTCCTTCAACCAAACAATAATGAGATAAGTACGGACATGTACAAATTATTACAATAATGCATGAATTTTGTGCTTCTTCCCTCATTTAGTACAAAAACTTCCCATATGAATGTAAATGTACGTTTCAACCTGTTTATGTATTCTTTGGTTCATGCAGTCCACTGATGGCCCTTTGAGATATCTGAGGGACAAGCTCTGTAGAGGTTTCTAACACTGTTTATCGAATCAGCTGATGTTGTGGCAATTGTTGAATGTGGTTTCCATAGCTTTTTCTAGTTGAGTGTTGAGTTCCTATGCAAGAATTGAAGCCTAGCAGTGTTTTATATTGTTTATATATGCCTGTGTAATCCAAGATTGGGATAAAGTTAGGTTTTGGATTTGTTTCTTAGTAGTAGTAGTAGTAGTAGTATTTATTCATTCATCATGTCGTTTACATATTTCCTATTTCCTAGTGAGTTTTTGAAGTGGTGTACTGAAGTTGCAACTTCTTGCAAAAGTGAGGTTATGGTTAAGTAAACAGATCTTTCTCCCCATAAATTGACATTGACTGAATGTTTATTAAAGGAAGGAAGATATTCCCAACAAGATATTGCTAGGAAACTGAATCTTTCGCATGACTCGGTGAGTAGAATCAGCTCTGCATTGAAATCAGGGGAAAACCTTACAGTCAAACATAAGGGGCAATGTGGTCGAAAACTGGTAATGAGCCCCCATATGCAACGAAAATTGATTCAAATGGCTAAGATGAATCGAAGAAGCACCAGTAAGGACTTAAGCAATCAAATAAAGAACTATGGAATTGAAATATCTCCATCAATTGTCAGAAGCCGTCTTTGTCACGCAGGACTTCCTGCAAGAAAGCCGAGATATAAAACCAAAATAACTCCTACCATGGCTAAGAATGGGCAAAAACAATGCATAATGAGCTTAAGGACAATTGGGAAAAGGTAATCAACATGATATATCTCATAATTTACTGTTTGCTTCATCCTCATGGGTTAAGTGATTTTTTTCAAAAATTCAGTCAGAGGTGTACATTCTGTTGTAAAAGTCATTCCAATAAGTGTTTAATATCTTGCAGGTAATCTTTTCGGATGAGTCCGTATTCTCTGTGTCCGACGAAAGCAGCCAATATATGAGAAGGACCTCCGATGAGGCCCTTTCTTCAAACTGTACCACACAGAATTAAACATCCAACTTCAGTGATGGTATGGAGTTGCATGTGGCAGATTATACATTGTTGAGGGCATGATGGAGCAGAATCAGTACAAGAAGGTGCTTAGAACCCGCCTGCTGCCTCAGATCAGGGATTAGTTTCCTGATAGAGATTGCATTTTTATGCATGACGGAGCACCATACCAAAAGGCCAAGTCTGTTAAGAAATTCTTGGGAGGAAAACAGTATAAAGACATTGCCTTGGCCTGGTAATAGCCCAGACTGCAACCCAATTGAAAATTTATGGCGAATTGTGAAGTCAAGACTGAGGAAAAGAACAATAACCAGAATTGGCCTCATTGAAAACATCATAGATATATGGCATCGAGATTAAGAAATTCAGAAAATGTGCAAGGACCTTGTTTCAATCATGTCAAAGAGGATCCAAATGGTTATAAAAACAAGGGAATACACACAAAGTACTAAAGAAGTCATTGTATATTGATAAATTATTATAATTATACTTTAAAAGTGAATTACTGTTAGTTTTATAATTTATTCTAATAATTTGCACACGTCTGTACTTCAGATATGGTACTATACCCCAACCCATTGTCTTTAGTACATCCCCAGAAATCTTATCAATTCCAGTCGCTTTTCTAGTTTTCAACTTGTGTATCTTACTGTAAATGTCACTGTTATCATATCGTCCCTGCTCTGGCAAACTAACGAATCTGAAAATTGTCAAAAGGTTAGGAGAGCTGAAAGAAGTTTTGATTACTCATGTCAAATCAATTTTTATATTTAATTACTGGTTTTATGTGTTAGGCATACATAATGAGCTGCAGATGTGAGACTTTGTCAGAGGGTAGACAATATATAAATAACAAAAACTAGACCAGAACTTCAGAACTACAGATTCCTCAGTTTGTCAGTTTCGCTAGTTTGCCAGAGCAGGGACGATATGTAAATTTAATATATCTTTAGTATTAGTAACCTCCTTTATCTGGACATTTTCCTTGTAACCAACAATCTTTACTTACTGCTAAGTGAATACTTCTGCCTTTTGAAGATCTTCACATACACACTACCCTTGTTCATTAATTATTCCTGGAATGTCCTTCTTGGAACCTGTTCCTACCTTAACGTACCTATAGATACCCTTCCATTTTTCACTAAAATTAGTGTGGCCACCAATTATGCTTGCCATCATGTTATCCTCAGCTGCCTTCTTTGCTAGATTTAATTTCATATCTTCAGCCTCTGCATGAAGAAAAATGACAATAGACCAGGCAAGTATACCAGTATACTTTCTAGTTCATGAAACCAGTGACAGGCAAGACAGATATATTCTAGACTTTTCTTAAAATTACAATTTGCTTTACGTCGCACCGACACAATGAGACAATGGCGACAGTGAGAGAGGAACGGTCTAGGAGTGGGAAGGAAGTGGCCGTGGCCTTAATTGTACAGCCCCAGCATTTGCCTGGTATGAAAATGGGAAACCACGGAAAACCACTTTCAGGGCTGCCGTCAGTGGGGTTCGAACCCACTATCTCCCGAATACTGGATAATGGCCGCACTTAAGCGACTACAGCTATCGAGCTCGGTACTAGACATCTTTTTTTGATAGGGGCTTTGCGTCGCACCGACACAGATAGGTCTTATGGCGACGATGGGATAGGAAAGGCCTAGGAGCTGGAAGGAAGGGGCCGTGGCCTTAAAGGTACAGCCCCAGCATTTGCCTGGTGTGAAAATGGGAAACCACGGAAAACCATCTTCAGGGCTGCCGGTAGTGGGATTCGAACCTACTATCTCCCTGATGCAAGCTTACAGCCGCACGCCTCTACGCGCACGGCCAACTCGCCCGGTACTAGACATTTTAATAGCACGCCTAAATGTGTAGCAAGTGAAATCCATGCTGTTGAAAATGTACTTTCTGAATTCAACCAACATGCCAGTGTGATCAAAAGTTTTAATGGGGCATGTATCGATTGTATTGTAGCTGAAGGAAACAATATAACCGAGTGTGGCTAGTACTTACGGACCAAGTTATCGGCATTTGCCAACCTGAAACCTACTGTATATCCTGTAATCTAATGTACGCAATCTGCATTCCACGTGCATTGCATCGAGTTTGTGATGTACCGTACTAGAATATGAGTAGCTGTTTTGGGACAGTTCACCCGCCACCTCCACCTCCGGCTCTCGGGAGAGGCCTCCACCTCATTGACCTCTGGCAAGGTCATGACCACGTGCTCTTGTTTGTAAACTAAGCCACGTGCTCTTGTTTGTAAACAAGGCCACGTGCTTTTTGACAGCTGTCAAGCTGACAGCCACGTGCTTTCCTGACAGCTGTCAGCGACCATCTTTAAACAACAGAGCATCGTGCTTGATCCTTACGGCACTAAACCTCACGGCTACCACCTTAGGCATGTAGTGGCGGGCAATTTGGGCAATTTGTTATTTCACGTGGTTTTTTGACAGCTGACAGCTGCCATCTTTAAACAACAGAGCATCGCCAACCTCAGTGCTGCCATCTTTACGGCACTAAATAATAATAATAATAATAATAATAATAATAATAATAATAATAATAATAATAATAATAATAATAATAATAATAATAATAATAATAATAATAATAATAATCGTATGGCCTCAGCTACCGTTTGCAGACATTTCGATTTGACGCCATCTGGCTGTCTGCTCGTCAATTTTGACGTTCCGCTTTACTCTAGGTCCGCTAGATGGCAGACAGAGTAAACCGGATCTCTCTTGGGCGTCTACGGCTGAGATTTATTTAATTTTGTCAGGTAAATACCAAATATATCACCAGAGATCTTTTACATGCCGACATCGTACGACAACGAGTGTCGAATGGATTTTTTTTCGCCCTTCAAACCTCATGGTTGCCACCTTAGGTATGTAGTGGCGGGCAAATTGAAATTCCAAGTGCTTTTTTGACAGCTGTCAAACGGTCATCTTTAATCAACAGAGCATCGTGCTGCCATCTTTACGGCAGTAAACCTCACGGCTACCACCTTTGGCATGTGGTGGCGGGCAATTTGAAATTCCAGGTGCTCTTGTTTGTAAACAAAGCCACATGCTTTTTCACAGCTGACAAGCTGACAGCTGCCATCTTTAATAAACAGAGCACCGTGCTGACATCTTTACGGCACTAAACCTCATCCTTATGCACGTGGTAGGGGGCAATTTGAAAAATCCCACGTGATTTTTTGACACCTGTCAGCGGCCGTCTTTAAACAAGAGACGACCGAGCTCGATAGCTGTAGTCGCTTAAGTGAGGCCAGTATCCAGTATTCGGGAGATAGTAGGTTCGAACCCCACTATCGGCAGCCCTGAAAATGGTTTTCCGTGGTTTCCCATTTTCACACCAGGCAAATGCTGGGGATGTACCTTAATTAAGGCCACGGCCGCTTCCTTCCCACTCCTAGCCATTACCTGTCCCATCGTCGCCAAAAGACCTATCTGTGTCAGTGCGACGTAAAGCAACTAGCAAAAAAAAAAAAAAAAAAAAAAAAAACTAAACAAGAGACGATCGCAAACTTCAGTGCTGGCATGTTGACGGAACTAATACTTCATGCCTACTACCTTAGGCATGTGGTGGCGGGCAATTTGAAAAATTCCATGTGTTTTATGACAGCTGTCAGATGACATTTTTAAACAAGACAGCATCGTGCTGCAATATTTACGGCACAAAACTTTATAGCTATTACTTTACCCACGTGCTCTTCAAAGCCACGTGCTTTCTTGACGGCAGTCAGTGGCCATCTTTAAACAAGACAACATCGTGCTGCTATCTATACGGCACAAAACTTTATAGCTTAGCAACGTGATCATTAAAGCCACGTGTTTTTTTGACAGCGGACAACCCAGCGACCACCTTCAAACAAGATAACATCGTGCTGCTATCTTTACAACACTAAACCTGACTGTTGCTACCTTATCGACATACATGTTTTTGTTTGACATCTGTCAGCTGTCATCTTTAAATACGTGCAAATGGCCTACTGCCATCTAGACGGCAGTTAACTTTATGCATACATTATAATTAAAGACTGTCGTGCCTTTCAGCGTTCAGTCTGCAAGCCTCTGTGAATTTACAATAAGTAGCCACAATTCTCTGTTTGCAACTAGTGCTGTGGCCTCATTTAGTTCTATTCCTCTTTAAATACGTGCAAATGGCCTACTGCCATCTAGACGGCAGTTAACTTTATGCATACATTATAATTAAAGACTGTCGTGCCTTTCAGCGTTCAGTCTGCAAGCCTCTGTGAATTTACAATAAGTAGCCACAATTCTCTGTTTGCAACTAGTGCTGTGGCCTCATTTAGTTCTATTCCTCTTATCTTTATATCGTTAGAAACTGAGTTTAACCATCGTCGTCTTGGTCTCCCTCTACTTCTCTTACCCTCCATAACAGAGTCCATTATTCTCCTAGGTAACCTATCCTCCTCCATTCGCCTCATATGACCCACCACCGAAGCCGTTTTATGCGTACAGCTTCATCTATCTAGTGCATTCCTAAATTAGTCTTTATCTTCTCATTCCGAGTACCCTCCTGTCATTGTTCCCACCTGTTTGTACCAGCAATCATTCTTGCTACTTTCATGTCTGTTACTTCTAACTTATGACTAAGATATCCTGAGTCCACCCAGCTTTCGCTCCCGAAAAGCAAAGTTGCTCTGAATACAGACCGATGTAAAGATAGTTTCGTCTGGGAGAATACTGTTGATCGCAGCTGCGAGCTCACTGCATTAGCATTACGACACCTTGATTCAATCTCACTTACTATATTACTATCCTGGGAGAACACACAACCTAAATACTTGAAATTATCCACCTGTTCTAACTTTGTATCACCAATCTGACATTCAGTTCTGTTGAATTTCATATCTACTGACATCAATTTAGTCTTCGAGAGGCTAATTTTCATACCATACTCATTGCACCTATTTTCAAGTTCCAAGATATTAGACTGTAGGCTTTCGGCACAATCTGCCATTAAGACCAAGTCGTCAGCATAGGTCAGACTGCTTACTACATTTCCACCAACTGAATCCTACCCTGCCATTTTAAGCCTTTCAGCAGATGATCCATGTAAACTACGAACAGCAAAGGTAAAAGATTACAGCCTTGTCTAACCCCTGTAAGTACCCTGAAACAAGAACTCATTCTACCATCAATTCTCAGTGAAGCCCAATTGTCAACATAAATGCCTTCGATTGATTTAACAATCTACCTTTAATTCCATAGTCCCCCAGAATGGCGAACATCTTTTCCCTCGGTACCCTGCCATATGCTTTCCCTAGATCTACGAATCATAAACACAACTGCCTATTCCTCTCGTAGCATTTTTCAATTACCTGGCGCATACTGAAAATCTGATCCTGACAGCCCCTCTGTGGTCGGAAACCACACTGGTTTTCATCCAACTTCCTCTCAACTACTGACTGCACCCTCCCTTCCAAGAAGCCAGTGAATAGTTTGCCTGGTATACTAATCAATGAGATACCTCGATAGTTGTTGCAATCCTTCCTGTTCCCTTGCTTATAGATAGGTGCAATTACTGCTTTTGTCCAAGCTGAAGGTACCTTACCAACACTCCATGATAATCTTACTACTCCATGAAGCCATTTCGTCCCTGCCTTCCCACTATACTTCACCATTTCAGGTCTAATTTCATCTATTCCCGCTGCTTTATGACAATGGAATTTATTTACCATCCTTTCCACTTCCGTAAGCGTAATTTCACCAACATCATGTTCCTCCTCCCCATGAGCTTGGCTGTTCGCAACACCACCAGTAAGATTTCCTTTTACGTTGAGAAGATGTTCAAAATATTCCCTCCACCTGTCCAGTGATTCCCTGGGATCTATTATGAGTTCACCTGAATTACTCAAAACACTGTTCATTTCCTTTTTCCCTCCCTTCCTAAGATTCTTTATTACTGTCCAGAAAGGTTTCCCTGCTGCTTGACCTAGCCTTTCCAGGTTATTACCAAAATCTTCCCATGACTTTGTTTTGGATTAAACAACTATTTGTTTCGCTCTGTTTCTTTCATCTACGCACAAATCCCTGTCTGCCTCAGCCCTTGTTTGGAGCCATTTCTGATAAGCCTTCATTTTACGTTTACAGGCTGCTCTCATTTCATCATTCCCCTAAGATTTTCGCCTTTTCCCATCTTTACACACAGTTGTTCCTAGGCATTCCCTTGCTGTTTCTGCTACAGCATCCCTGTATGCCACCCATTCACTTTCTATATCTTGAACCTGCTTACTGTCTACTGTTCGAAACTTCTCACTAATCATATCCATGTACTTCTGTCTAATTTACTCGTCCTGGAGATTTTCTACCCGTATTCGTTTGCAGACAGATTTCACTTCCTCTACCCTAGGCCTAGAGACTTAGTTCACTACAGATCGGATAGTGGTCTGTATCATCGAAAAATCCCCGGAAAACTCGTACCTTCCTAACAGATTTCCTGAATTCGAAGTCGGTTAAGATATAGTTTATTATGGATCTGGTACCCCTAGCCTCACATGTGTAGCGGTGAATAGCCGTATGCTTGAAGAATATATTCGTAACAGCTAAACCCATACTAGCACAGAAGTCCAGCAAACGCTTCCCATTCCCATTAGCTTTCATATTCCCCGCAGTTACTCATCACCCTTTCGTATCCTTCAGTTCTATTTCTAACTCTCGCCTTGTAATCGCCCATTAGCACTATTCTTACCTTGCTGTTGACCCTAAACACGATGTCACTCAATGCTTCATAAAACTTGTCAACTTCATCCTCATCTGCACCCTCACACGGTGAATACACGGAGACAATTCTAGTCCTGATTCCTCCAACTGACAAATTTGCCCACATCATTCGCTCATTTACGTGCCTAACAGAAACTATGTTGCGTGCAGTTGTATTCCTGATAAACAGCCCTATCCCAGACTCTGCCCTTCCCTTTCTAACACCCGTCAAGTACACTTTATAATTTCCTATCTCTTCCTCGTTATCTCTCCTTACCCGAATATCACTTACTCCTAGCACATCCAGATGCATCCTCTTTGCTGACTCAGCCAGTTCTACTTTCTTTCTTCTATAAGCCCCATTAATATTGATTAGTCCCCATGGAATTCCATTTCGTTCGCCAAGTTGTTTTCAAGGAGTCCCTCGCCTGTCAAATATGAGTGGGACTCCGTTACTTCCATAGGTCCGAGGCTTGCTTAAAATCTTCTGAGCTGGGTAAATTCACGAAGCGGGATACTACCCTACTTACACATGGTCCAAGTGAGGATCTCTCCTCTGACGGGTTATGGACCACCGGTAGATTGTATTGTCCTAGCCACCTGAGAACAAGGAGGGCCATGACGCAGAATATGCCCGAGATGCCCACTCCCATTCCATAGCAACTGGTATCCCGACTTTCAGGACCACTTACTAGGCCACTCAGCCGTTGCGCATGGTTCACGAACTACGACGTGACTACAGTAACCCTTACAGCGCGGAATTTAACGGAACAAGCAAGCAAGCTGCTACTCGTCGACACACCGCCATATTATAGCAAGATGCAATTCTCAACATACTATTATCTTAGAGAACTTAGTTTTTAAACCAAGATACTGTTTCCAACACTCTAATACTTTGTTGGTATACTTACGAAACTGCTGCTGTTTAGAACATCGATTGCTGTCTTCAGAACACTAAAACATATCAAGACTAGAATTGTTCAGAACACTGTTCAGAACACTAAATACGTGATTAAAACATATCATGACAATTGTTCAGTAGACTGTTCAGGACATGTTGATTGCTTAGCACGATATACTTCTCTTAGATAGCTTAGTTTCTAAATCAAGCTGCTGTTTTCAACACTTTGAGACTTTGTTGACATACTTTCGAAGCTGCTGTTGCCTACAACAAGTGTTCAGAACACTAAATAAGTGATTAAAACATATCAGGACTGGAATCGCATACTATAGTCGATGTCATTACTTTCAACAAGTGTTCAGAACATGTTTACTGCTTTGGAAGAGATACTTTTGTAGATGGATTCAAAAAACAAGACTAAAATCGAACAACAGCACACTGTTCGTAGAGATACCTTTTTCATAAGAAGATGATTAAAAAAGCTGCCTTCTAAACATACTTAGTGAGCTGCTCTTCTCAATATACTATTAGTTTTTAAAGCAAGCTGAACACTCTGAGACCATGATATACTTACGAAGCTGAACACTGAGACACCTTCTTTCTTGACATACTTACTTTGATATGTAATAACCCCTTCTTCTTCTTCTTCTTCTTCTTCTTCTTCTTCGTGTGATGTAGTATTTAAGCAAACGAACAAAACTTTATCTTGCAAAAAAGAGGGAGCGATAGAAGGAGTATGTAATACACATGTCGACAAAAGAATACATATTCTAAAATAAAAGAATATGCTAATTCAACATTATTTATTACATCTTCTATGTACAAGTTTTATCTTGGAATATTTGCTGTAGCGATTTCTGCTTCATATATGTACATCTTACAATGTTCGTGTACCTCTACCCTTCTCTCAAGTTAATAGTGCTAATTCTTGTATGTACAAATTTCATCTTGAATACAATGTTGGTGTACTTCTCCCTTGATTAAGCAATTCCCCCCTCCCCTACTTACAAGTTGTTGCTGTACCCCCATGCAACACAGGTAAGGGAATCACTATCCCATACACGTTTGTCATCGAAAAAAAGCAATGAACATTTATTTTGTTCAATCGTATACACATGATGTTTACGGGATTGAATCCTTTGCTGCGTACAGAAAGCGGCATTTCTAGAAGTGCTGTAAGTACATCGCGATAGTGTTGAAGGTGTAAACGGCTAACGACGCTTGAACGTACGCCTTTTGCTTTTTTAACAGACTGTGAATTTTGAGTGTCATAGGCATACATTATGCAATAGTCAAGAAACCGACCGAGCAGAACGTGCTAATATAAAAACGTACTCTTATGATCTAAACTAATAATGTGCACTTTCTAAAGAAGAGCAACAAAACGCATGCCTTCTCAGAAAAAGTTCAAGCTGTAGAATGTTTTATTGCAAATATTAAAAACTCTAGGAAGCGTACTTAATGCTTCTTTTTCGAACACTTGCAGGACGAAATTCCGGCACTACAATACTTCGAAGCTGCAGCGAACAAAGCCATATCCAAAAAACAGACCGATAAGAAAAACAAACTTACTTTGAAGCTGCAGCATCGTAAGAGGCTGCTAAAAGGGCTGCAGGGGCTCTGAAATTGGGAATGTAGGCTGGCAACAACAGGGCCCTGAGCTGAGTCTCAGGTTTTCTTCGACTTACTTGTGCTAGGCTCTTTAGTGTCATCTATCCTACCTGACTTCCCTTCTGCAGCGAACAAAGCCATATTTAAAAAAAAAAAACGACCGTTAAGAAAAGCAAAACTTACTTTGAAGCTGCAGTGAACAAAGCCATGTCCAAAAAACCGACCGATAAGGAAAACAAAACTTACTTTGAAGCTGCAGCATCGTAAGAGGCTACTAAAGGGGCTGTAGGGGCTCTGAACTTGGGAGCGTAAGTTGGCAAAAACGGGGCCCTGAGCTGAGTTCTAGCATGGCTTCTACTTACTTGTGCTAGGCTCTTTACTGTCATCTGTCCTATCTGACTTCCCTTCTGCAGCGAACAAAGCTATATCCAAAAACCCACCGATAAGAAAAGAAAACTTACTTTGAAACTGCAGCGAACAAAGCTATATCTAAGAAACAGAGTGACAAGCAGCGGTTTGATTCTCAGTAAAGGCAGAACACTTCCAGGTCAAATCAAAATTCCGGCACTATAATACTTACTCTGAAGCTGCAGCGAACCAAGCCATATCCAAGAAAACAGATCGACAGCATAACGCATGCTTTCTGTGAAAAAATATTCAAGAAACCGACAGATAAGAAAAAATTTCAAGCTGTAGAATGTTTCATAGCGAATATTGAAAACAACACTTGCAGGACAAAATTCCGGCGCTACAATACTTTGAAGCTGCAGCGAACAAAGCCATATCAAAAAACCGACCGATAAGGAAAACAAAACTTACTTTGAAGCTGCAGTCAACAAAGCAAGGATTAACAAAGTGACTGATAAGAAAAACTGAATTTCGTATAATACCGCTTAGTATACGCGATGACACACAGGGTAGAAATACTTGTAAGTCCTGACAGACCCACAAAATTCTTTAACCAATTTTTTTTTTTTGTTGCTGTGCAGTCAACAAAGCCATATCCAAGAAACGGACTGATAAGAAAAACTTACTATGAAGCTGCAGTCAAGAAACCGTCTGACAATAAACTAATCTGTTATTTGTTGCAAGACTAGCGTTTAGTTTAAGCCCCGTATGCATAGACAGCAAAGAAGTGACTTTTTCTTCGAAAACATTATAGCAAGAGAGTAAGAAAGAATTTGGATCTAACACATTTAATTAATTTCGTATAATACCGCTTAGAATACGCGATGAAAAACATGTATGTACAGTTTCCCAATTCAATGTCATAATTACGCATCAACAAAACTAATGACACAAGATTTGTCCTCTATTCCACGGTATATAATGCAAGTAGAACGTTGATTTAGTTCTACTATTTCTAAATCTGTTAGCACACTAAATCTATTGGGTAGAAAAACTTTAAAGTCCTCACAGACGCATAAAATTATTTCTCCAAATTTTGTTTTTAATTTTTTAAGCGAAATGACTTTAAATTTATGATTTAGCGGTAGACCCGTCAGCGGCCTGGTAGTAGGAGTTGAAATATGACCTAGGTGGTTAATCTTCTACATTTTTCTACAAAAAAGCGAAATACTATTTTTTTGGATTTTTAAAAACAATTTAAACATATGAGATCGATAAAAAGATCGAAACATACCTTAAGATGTGCACGTTCAATGTAGATGAAGGCAGCAAACTCCGACTCGGATGAAGAATAGGAATGACTGCAACGATAATTCTTGTTGTAGCTAGAAAACAAAAAAGTATTAATGTATGTCTGTAGCTTGAAGGATAGCCTGGGCATACAAAGTAAGGTACCAGTAGTTTTTTACGAAGCTGGAATACATGAAACTCTATAAGAATTAATTTCGCTTGAAGGTTAATCGGATCCTCAACAGCTAGCCTAGGCATTACACTATTACTGCATGCATTACACTCTTCTTGAAAGTTAGTCGGATCCTCAACTGTACAAAGTAAAGTACCGGGTAGCTTTCTTCACCGAGCTAAAATACATGCAACCCTATAAGACGCTAGAAGTTTGTACCTGCATCCGTAACACTCAGCTTGAAAATTAGTCGGATCCTGAACCGTAGAAAGTAGTTTCCTGTTGCTTTCCTCGCCGAGCTAAAATGCATGCAACCCTATAAGGATTAGTTTAGCTCGAAGGTTAGTTAGATCGTCAACAACTAGCGCATAAGTAAAGATGTTATCCTTACTGAGCGAAAATGCAAGCACTATCCGACCGTATAAGCAACAGTTTTACACAAGCACAAAGGCAAGTTAAATCCACAACAGCTAGCTTAGACATTATTAAAGATACTTTTTAGAAGATCTCACTGGAATAATGTAGATGGCAGACGATGATTTTTCTAAAAAACGAAGAAAAAGAAATCGTAAATATATTAAAAAATCGAAAATAATAATAGTAATAATAATATTCAAAGAATTAAACTTACTTTTTTAGCAGATAGCACTAGACGGTGGACGATGGTAAGCTTCAATCAAAGTAAGGGAATTTAGTAAATTGGTTATTCGTTTTATATACACACAATTTTATATCATCAGCACTTAACACACGGGCACTGCAACTGTTATGCGTCTTACACACAGACTACATCCGGTGGACTGGGACTTGCTGCTAGAGAACAAAGCAAAAAGTGCGTAGGTTAACAGTACAGTCGTAATAAAAGTTTATGCACTGACTTCCTTCAGCTAAGTGTCTTTACAAGAAGCGGTCGGTACTACGTCTAGTTAAAAAAAACTACAAAAGCTCAAGCCTTCAGGGTGAGACCCTTCTGAATTGGAAAGTGTAAGTTAGCGACCACGGGGCTCTTAGAGCCGGCCCCAGCCTAATGTAAGGAGTCTTCAAGACTCTTCTGAACTGGGGAGTACATGTTCACAGTCGAATAACATTTACGGTATTCCCTGCCTGTTAACTTGGGAGCGACCCTTGGGGCCTTGAGCTAGCCGCTTAGAGGCGGCTGACGGTATTCCCTGCCTAGAGCCCCCTCCAGGTCTCTTCTGAACTTGAGAGTTGCTATAAGAGAGGGGCTCTTAACATCACCTACGGTGTTCCCTGCCTGTTAACTTGGGAGCGACCCTTGGGGCCTTGGGCTAGGCGCTTAATATATGTCCCTAGGGCTCTAAACCCGAGAGTGTTAGTGACTGACGAATTACTAGACTGAACTTGTTCCAACTGACTGAGCTACTGTTGAGTAATTTCTTATGATGCAGTTGCAAGCTATGACTTTGTTCACTAGCGAGCTCAGCGAAAAGTGCAGTGTGTGCGACATTCCAGATATAAGCGAATGTGCACTGGCCGAGTCCAGCAGCAGCTTGTCTTTGCTTGAAGCTCTCTCTAAAAAAATATTCTCTAACTTCTTCTCCCAGCAAATACGACATCGAACAACAACGTTTTTGTAGAACTAGGTAAGAGATCACAAACACATCCCCTGTAACTAGGAGGTGTAGAATAATACCCACGGTATCTCTTGCCCGAGACTCACGCATCTCGGAGAGGGTAAAAACCTGTGCCGGCACATAGCCTACTCCTGTCGAATAACACCAAGAGGGGTTCTGCTTAAAGTCCTCATCCGATGGATCAAGAGCGTAATATGCATCTCGGAGAGAGGAAAACGCGGTGCCGGCACATAGCCTACTCCTGTCAAATAGCACTGAAGGTTCTGCTTAACGTCTCCATCCGACGGATCAATAGCGTGATATGCCCTTACTCTATATGAGCACTGCGGAGAGGTTTCGAATTTAATGCAGACTTTTCGCACACAATTAGAAATTGTATACTACGACCTCCTCTACCCTGCTAGCTAACATTCTCATAGTATTTTTTTTTTTTTTAACTCGAAAAGGGTAATATCGGTGTCAGACCCTTCAGCGCCTTTAAGCAAATGTCACTCTGCAAGGATATGGTCAGGCCAATTTTGTGGAATCACTCTGTACGTAGAGGAATTGCAATTAGCAGCAGTTGTTAAAACACAGCTGTAAACAATGCGGTCTCTCGCATAAAAGACCTGAAAAAAGTAGTTACAAATAATTACAGCAAAACATTTGATACCAAAATATCATAATTTTCGTTAGAAGTGTAGTGCACCTGAGATCGTATTATATACACAAATAGAAATCCATATATGAGGTATATAATTTGTATACACTGACTGACAGAGCAAATGCAACACCAAGAAGGAGTGGTCAGAACTTTATGCCAATTGCAGGGTAGACTGACGTCACTGAGGTATGCTCATGATGTGAAATGCGCCGCTGTGCTGCGCACGTAGCGAACGATAAATGGGACACGGCGTTGGCGAATGGCCCACTTCGTACCGTGATGTCTCAGCCGACAGTCATTGTAGAACGTGTTGTCGTGTGCCACAGGACACGTGTATAGCTAAGAATGCCAGGCCGCCGTCAACGGAGGCATTTCCAGCAGACAGACGACTTTACGAGGGGTATGGCGATCGGGCTGAGAAGGGCAGGTTGGTCGCTTCGTCAAATCGCAGCCGATACCCATAGGGATGTGTCCACGGTGCAGCGCCTGTGGCGAAGATGGTTGGCGCAGGGACATGTGGCACGAGCGAGGGGTCCAGGCGCAGCCCGAGTGACGTCAGCACGCGAGGATCGGCCCATCCGCCGCCAAGCGGTGGCAGCCCCGCACGCCACGTCAACTGCCATTCTTCAGCATGTGCAAGACACCCTGGCTGTTCCAATATCGACCAGAACAATTTCCCGTCGATTGGTTGAAGGAGGCCTGCACTCCCGGCGACCGCTCAGAAGACTACCATTGACTCCACAGCATAGACGTGCACGCCTGGCCTGGTGCCGGGCTAGAGCGACTTGGATGAGGGAATGGCGGAACGTCGTGTTCTCCGATGAGTCACGCTTCTGTTCTGTCAGTGATAGTCACCGCAGACGCGTGTGGCGTCGGCGTGGAGAAAGGTCAAATCCGGCAGTAACTGTGGAGCGCCCTACCGCTAGACAACGTGGCATCATGGTTTGGGGCGCTATTGCGTATGATTCCACGTCACCTCTAGTGCGTATTCAAGGCACGTTAAATGCCCACCGCTACGTGTGCATGTGCTGCGGCCGGTGGCACTCCCGTACCTTCAGGGGCTGCCCAATGCTCTGTTTCAGCAGGATAATGCCCGCCCACACACTGCTCGCATCTCCCAACAGGCTCTACGAGGTGTACAGATGCTTCCGTGGCCAGCGTACTCTCCGGATCTCTCACCAATCGAACACGTGTGGGATCTCATTGGACGCCGTTTGCAAACTCTGCCCCAGCCTCGTACGGACGACCAACTGTGGCAAATGGTTGACAGAGAATGGAGAACCATCCCTCAGGACACCATCCGCACTCTTATTGACTCTGTACCTCGACGTGTTTCTGCGTGCATCGCCGCTTGCGGTGGCCCTACATCGTACTGAGTCGATGCCGTGCGCATTGTGTAACCTGCATATCGGTTTGAAATAAACATCAATTATTCTTCCGTGCCGACTCTGTTTTTTTCCCAACTTTCATCCCTTTCGAACCACTCCTCCTTGGTGTTGCATTGTCACTGTCAGTCAGTGTAAATTAGAATTTCAAGAATGAGGTGTGCAATTACATTTGAATGTGTATACGTGCGGGTGTGGGACTGGTTGTGAATGAGTGTGTATGAGCGAGGGTATGAATGACTGGGTCTTCTTAGGCTCCTTTCACACTACACGGTTTCGACAGTACGGCGACATTCCTTTAGTGGCGTGAAGAAGAGCATAAAGGGCCCCGTCTTGCCTGCGCAGTTCTAAGATGAGATGTAAGACGGAACACGGAAGAGGACACAGACGCTCCGTTTTGCTGTCAGACTTGCGATCAGTTTTCGCTACTCGTGCACGGATAACATGCTAGAGGAACTTCTAAATTACACCGCTCTAGCGTTAGCTTTGAGATCAAAAGCTAAAAAGAAAAGGGCTTGATCAAAATGGGAAAAAGCTTGGCTACTTAAACGAGATACACTGTCGCATATCAATTTAATGAAAGATTAAATCTTGAACCAGGTGACTAGTACAATTATTTGAGGATGAACAGTGAAACGTATTTACACCTTCTTCACTTGGTAGCGTCCCATATCAGAAAGAGTGACAGTGCAATGAGACGGGCAATAACACCGCATGAACGACTCAACGTCACACTTCGTTTTCTAGCAACCGGAAGAAGTTACGAAGATCTGAAATTTTCCGCTGCAATTTCAGCCCAGTCTTTGGGAGTAATTATTCCTGAGACTTGCGCTGCAATATATAAGGTGCTCAAGAAGCAGTATCTCAAAGTAAGTAAAACTTATGTATAAGTTTCTTGTACAAGGTAGAAGGAAATGTATTTCATGTTAATTTAATATAAAACATGCTTAGAGTACAATAAGAAAGAATTATATAACGGAGTGTGAAAATTAACAGTCTTCGTCCAACCAACCTAAAAAATATATAATTAATTACATTGGGTTAAATTATATTTTAGTTGCATGATTTAATAATAATAACAATAATAATAATTTTATTTTGTTTCAGTTTCCAACAAAAGAAGATGAATGGATATGTATTGGACAGCAGTTTGAAAGAAAATGGAATTTTTCCAAATTATCTGGGTGCGGTTGATGGAAAACATGTAAAAATAACCCTGTACCGTGTACTCTTTACTTTTGATTTTCCACAAGCACGGATTACAACGATATAGCTGTATGAATTCCATTAGAAACGCTCGAGGCATGCATGATTCTTAAATCCGACATTATGTCCTACGAGCGAACTACACTGTAGAAGCAATTGGTTAAAACTGACGCTAAGTCTGCAGACCCCACACGCGCTCCAACTTGCTCGCCGACTTACCTGTACACGCACAGAAAAATCAGGCGCTGCCAGATTCACTTTCCCTTTAGACCTTTCAGCTGTGTCTTGCCACTGGAATGGACGACTGCCGTTGACTCAGTGGCGCACGCAGCTAAATGCATGCTTTCACACTGCACGGTTTTTTAATCGTACGGCAGCTCTCGATCAGCTGTAGAGATAACGCGAGGGTATCTAGACACAAGTTATACGTATTGGTATCGTAGTGTTTTATTGTTTTAATCACCGCTACTGCATTTATAAAGATCGGAAAGCGACAAGAAATGCCTGGCGTGAAGTTTACTTAAAAATAAAACCAGATTTTGATCTAATGTAAGACAAAGAAAAAAATGTGTTTGGTAAGTTAAGTGTATTTTTAGTATATTATATATAGTGTATATTATTACATAATACAGATTCACAAATATATACTTATGATACAATTTCACAGTTTAATGTCCAGCCACAAACTACTAATATTAAGAAATCCTCCTATTATTAAAATGACTCTCTTGTATGACTAGCATCAAGACATGCACTGAACTTCCTACGGCAAAAAAAAAAAAAAAAAAAAAAAAAAAAAAAAAAAAAATCGTACGGCAAAAAAACCGTTGTAATGTGAAAGCAACATCTGCACGGCAAAGAGCCGTACGGTCGAAACCGTGCAGTGTGAAAGGAGCCTTACTCTAATATACAGGCTGTATCCGTGGTGGTGTTATAAACTTTCAGGGGTGATGAAGGACGGCAAGTGGATCAATTTGAGATAAGGAACCATATTCGAGAAACGATCGGGTCTAAAGCTAAGCAACATTCTACTCATGTAAGTCCGTTTACCTGCACAAGTTTCACAAGCTGCTCTATTTACAAGAAATGTTCGGGCATCGCATAGTCGCACAATGTTCTGTCATATCCGTTCGAATATCCCCGATGTCGTTTGACCTGTTGGAGCGGACGACACTGGGATCATTAATAAAGTAAGGTATGAAGATATAATGACCTAAAATGTGACATATTTCTTTCTTGGAAGACATTCACCAGGCCTCTTCGAAGGCCACTCGACATTATTATTATTATTATTATTGTTATTATTATTATTATTATTATTATTATTATTATTATTTCTTTCTGCCTTTCTTTCTTTCTTTCTTTCTTTGTTTCTTAATCTGTTTACCCTTCAGGGTTGGTTTGTCCCTCGGACTCAGTGAGCGGTCCTACCTCTACCGCCTCAAGGGCAGTGTCCTGGAGCGTGAGACTGCGGGTCAGGGGATACAACTGGGGAGGAGGACCACTACTCTTCCAGGCTTCCTCACCTGCTATTCTGAACAGGAGCCTTGTGGAGGGATGAGAAGTTTGGAAGGGACAGGCAAGGAAGAGGAAAGGAAGCGGCCGTAGCCTTAAGTTAGGTACATCCCGGCATTTGCCTGGAGGAGGAGAGGGAAACCACGGAAAAATACTTCGAGGATTGCCGAGGGGATAATTGAACCCCCACCACCACCCATCTACTCAGCTGACCTCCCGAGGCGAGTGGACTCCGTTTCCGCCCTCGTACCACTTTTCAAATTTCGTGGCAGAGCCGGGAATCGGGCCTCCGTGGATGGCAGCTAATCATGCTAGCCACTACACCACAGATGCAGATATTATTATTATTATTATTATTATTATTATTATTATTATTATTATTATCTCCCATTTAAGACAGAAATAACCTTTCACGTAACCAAGACGGGAAATGTGAGAGGTGGTCGAGAATGTTCAGGTGTCATTGGTCCAAGTTCCAGCAACGTCAAACAATAGTTTAGGCCCTACCTCCCTTGACCGCAAGTGTAGGCGTGCTATAGATGCCCACACGTGTTTGTAAGATATGAGCATGATATAACCATTACATAAGAACGTGGGCGCGATTGTTTCGTGTTCACCGCAGTATGTCCTCCGACCGTTTTACACTATAACTGTACCCTGCTATAAATTCTTTGCAAATCCACTGATGAGGCACTGGGTAATTTAAATTTTTGATGCTTCTCTGTTTTGAAAAGAGTCTCTAATCAATGTCATACTTTTCGATTTTTGTTGAGACAAATCTATCATTGCTTTCATTCTAAATAAGGTGAGTACGCTGAGGATCAGGCTTGTGAGATTTAAATGTACCAATTATTATCAAACAACTTAACTTTAGTGAATATCGTTCAGTACGTATAGTGTCGGTCCGCCTCTGTGGTGTAGTGGTTGGTGTGATTACCTGCCACCCCCGGAGGCCCGAGTTCGATTCCCGGCTCTGCCACGAAATTGGAAATATGGTACGAGGACTGGAAGGAGGTCTACTCAGCCTCGGGAGGTCAACTGAGTAGAGGTAGGTTCGATTCCCACCTCAGCCATCCTGGAAGTGGTTCTATTGCTGTGATTATAAGATCTGCGGCCGTGAAAGCCTTTTTTGATATTGTATCTCCAATGGGGGAGCATTTTTTAAACGGAGAAATCTTTTCTCCTTTAGCAGGTTAGCAAACTTGATTTGCTAACACGGCGGGGCCACACAGTTATCTGCACTTCCTGTCGGTACCGCTAGATGTCGCTGCAATCAAGTCCAAGAAGATCAAGTAATTCCAGTCTCAACCAACAGGTGGAAGAAGTAGAAGAACATAACGTCAAATTTTCAAATTCAAATTCAAACCAGGTGGCAACAATGAGTAATTCACCACCACCGTTATCGCCTAACGGCTCTGAAGAAATGGAATCGGAAACTACGAAAATGGCACGTCGCAGGGAAAATACATCATCGCCCTCTCCAACATCAGAACGGAAAAGACGGTGCAACCTAAATTCATCATTCGACTCAGAGACGCTGACATCAGGTTCAACCTACACTTCGCCGAGGTCAGTGGTACAAAACCTGGCCCCACTGGGCTCTCCAGGCTCCGGCATCCGACCACGAAGAGTGGAAATTGAAGAAGAAGAAGCCAACATCATAGCGCCTTTTCATATGCCTCAGAGATCGCCGCAGCGAACCCTGGACTTCATGCCAAACAACCTAAGGAGCTACGCCCAACCGGCTAAGAACCCTGCGCTGGCACCCTCCATCAGGCAACGAAGTGTTGTGACCACGGTGCCTATGCCACCACCATACGTCGTCAAGCTAATGCATATCGACCTAGATAAGGCCAACACACGAGCCTTATACAAGATCATCACAAGGTTCACCCCTAACCATGCCAGCTATGAAATCGAAATACAGAGAACACGGGACGGCTATTTCAATATTAAAACATCGAAGCCGTTTTATCACCATCTAACTACAGCCATTGGAGTGCATCAATTCGGAAAGCACGCGAGGGCAGCTAACATCACTCAACAGGCTCCAATCAGGCGAGCGCCTCCCTCTCGCCCCTCACATATCCTATCAGTGGTGGCCTACCAAGTGGAACGGGACTGGACGGAGGATGAGATCGCCGCCCAGCTGCAGCAAGAGGGTCACCAGATCTACAAGGTCATCAGGATCCGAAACAACCAAGGTCCAACTTCCCTGATCCGGATACTATCTAGGGACGTCAACACGCTGGATGGCCTACTGCGGGACGGCGCCGTCATCTACCGTCGCAGGCACCGAGTGGAGACCTCAAGATCCTCACCGCCCCAGAAGATCAGGTGTGATCGTTGCCAGAGGTACGACCACGCACCCCTTGCGTGCACCCAGAGGTATGTGCTATTTGTGGACAGGAACATCCCACTCAAAACTGTAGTAATAAGTCGTCTCCGAAGTGTGTAAATTGTAACCTCCCCCACCCAACTTTCTCCTACAAGTGTAAAGCCCGCCCAGCTCCAGACCCAACCCAACCAGAATCAGTAGTCCCAGTTATCTCCCAAGATCTCCCCACCCCCGCTCCCTCATCCAACCTCCCCTCCCCCAGTACTGAGAACATCATACGATTCATAAGTAT
Organism: Anabrus simplex; assembly: GCF_040414725.1. Taxonomy (NCBI): domain Eukaryota; kingdom Metazoa; phylum Arthropoda; class Insecta; order Orthoptera; family Tettigoniidae; genus Anabrus; species Anabrus simplex. The sequence continues at coordinate 1,766,257,756 of NC_090265.1, read as the reverse complement.
GGTGTTACAGAACGTCCTTCCCTTTAATCGCCCCCATATCCTATCCCAAGTCCAGCTAGCAGCGCGACTGGTGTTTAACACTCACGTGGATATAGCGTACTCGGGGAATAAGATGCATTATGCATTTTTTACCTTGAACGCTGTCCCAATAATTAATTAATGGTCAAATTATATTATACTAATATCGGCTCTCTAAACACCAGCCGTGCTCTACTGGACAATTCCCTCTCGCTGTACGACCCGGATATTTTCATCTTAAATGAAACATTCCTAACTCCAAAACAAAGCCCACACTTTAAGCTATTCCATCTCCACAGAGCAGATAGACCAGGACAAGCTCGTGGAGGAGTAGCCATAGGAATCAGGAAACATATAACAACTAAATCTTTCTCTTATAATTTTGCGAATAACTTTTCAGAATACCTAATAATAGAAACATATCTTCCAAACAATACCACTATAGCAATAGTAACAATGTACCTTACACCCAGATCACCTCCACCAGTAGATTTCATTAAATACATAGACTCAACTTTTCATAATTACCAAGGGCGGTGCGTGGTATTGTTGCAGGTTTGCACAACTCCCAATAATTTTACCTTTCATTGGTCGTTTTTCTTCCTATTTTGCAGCTTAATAAACCTAACATGTACTCTAAAATGTGTTAAAACCAACCATCTTTTGTCGTTCGATGTACTAATGCTTCGTAACGGACCATTAAACTCCGCCGTCTTCAAATCAAACTCAGGGGGTTGACTTTCCTACGCCAAACTCCCTAGCGCACAGCGCGCCGCTGTTTAGTTTCAGCAGGGACGAGCCTAAGCCTGTATACGATGTATAGCATCAGGTAGCAAGCCCGCCAGTAGTGATGTGCGCGAGTGATGCCTGGAATCGCGGTACTCGATTCTTTCGAGTCCAGGCTCGGACTCGCTTCGCTTGCGAAGGCTCGATGATAGCATGACGTCACACGTTCGCTCACTCGCCGGCTCGTAGATGGATGAAGCATGCGTACAAGCGGTCGCTGAGGGTTTATGGGATTGCGACAGCCCGGTACGATATGAAAAACCTGAATGAATGCGCAAAAGGAATAACCTAAATTTGATAATTACTTGAGAACGATAATAATGCCACTTAATACGCATAATAAGATATGAAAATATCCGTTTACGGCGTCTCGCACACACTTCACTGAATATGCCATCTATTCTAATATTGATAATATAGCTTATCTGGCCTTCATAGCCCAACTTGGCCGGTTCGATACTGGTTTATTCCGGTAGTATTTGAAGGTGCTCAAATACGTCAACCTAGTGTCGGTAGAATTATTGGGAAGTAAAAAATCTCCCGGGGGACTAAATGCGGTACCTCGTCATCCCCGAAAACCATACAAATGTACGTACTTGGACGTAAAAGTTATAACATTATTATTATTATTATTATTATTATTATTATTATTATTATTATTATTATTATTTCAAATCCCTGTCACGGTATGTATGTTGTAATTAGTGTATTTTAAACATGTGCTATTTGTAGACTATAGACGGTATTTCTGCACACATTGTATTGCTTCGCTACTGGTAAATTATATCTCATGTAGCCATTATGCATATACACGGGCGTAGATGTGCTAATATGATCGGTAGTATGACAGATTTATTGTAAAACCATAGCCTGTTGCTAACCGCGCCAAAGCCTACAATCGTCCGGGGGAACAGGTGAATTACAGCAGTTTATATGTACATAATACTTTCGGCAGATATAATGTCGGGTATTAAGATGAGGCGTCCAGAATGTGACGTACGTTCACGCAGCAAATCAGCGGACAGAACGTCATTCTGTTCTAGCTAAACAGCTGACAGTTTGTTAGTAAGTCACAACCTTTAGTGCCTATGATGATGATAATAATAATCATAACAATCGAATTATTGACGACCGATGACTGAACAACATCAATCATCAGCAGCAAACATATTGCACTCCACACCACAAAAATATTCTGTGGGTGACCCTGAATGCCGTGCACTCCAGTACAGTAGATTTTAGTTCTAAGGCATGTCCACAGATAGCGACACCAGTATGCTTGGACTCGAGTCTGGAGTCGAGTAATACCGATTCTAAGAGCACATTACTCGATTCTACTCGATTCCGTCGCTAGCCCATCACTACCCGCCAGTATCGGTCCTAGGGAGTTGCACGAGAACAGCAAGTCCCCTAACGAAAAACAATTTCAAATGTCTCCGTTAGATTGCACCACTCTGCAGAGATGACTTCATCCCTGCTTTCTCTCCTCTCGCAACGGTAATATCTTTTCCACGCCACTAGGATAAGCTGTACCGCACCATTAACAATGTTACCAACATTTGTATTTCATGACCATTTTTTAAATCGCAAAATTTGTTTTGAGGATATACTTTCGGAGGAAACGTTTTTTCATGAGCATAACTTGATGTTATACCTTTTTCAACCGTAAAGCGAGCTTTGTGACAACATTGTCACATGTTGATTGTTGATAAACGGCTGGACTATTGCGATTTGCGACATGGAGTTGTTGGTGTTCCTGTAGACGTTATGTTTACATTTATCACGTGTAGGTCTTGGTGTGTTTTCAGGTGATTGAGTGTTTTGGTTGTAGATAGTTTGTCTGTGCGTTATTATTATAACTGATGGATTCTAGATTGTGAGTAAGAGTTCGTCACAAAGCTGCCGGTGTTAGTGTAGTTAAGTTTGACTATTTGTTGGTGTCGTGTCCTGGCATTATCGGTCAAATCTATCACCTGTGGGTGTATTAGTATTTTGTTTTAACTGAATGTTTGGTTTGAAATATTAACTTTTCAAGGTGTAATCTCATGTGTAGCGGAGTGTGAGTGAAAATGAATACTGTAAGTAATTTACAAGTTAGAGAGTTTTTCCAGCTTTCTGACGAGGAGAAACTTACCGTAAAGACACTCGGAAGACCATTACCGGACTTAAATATTGTGCAGAATATTAATACTGGAAATCGACAGTTTAGGAGGGTGTTTAAAAGGGATATTTATACAAATAGTGATTGGTTATGTGGTTGCGAACTTAAAAATGCGTTATTCTGCTTCCCGTGCTTGTTGTTTGGTGGGGAACCCGCGTGGACCAAAGTAGGAGTTACGGACATAAACCATTTAAGAACCAAAGTAAAGAAACACGAATCTTCAGCTGTTCACATTCAAAACTGTTTAAGACTGACACTTTTTGGAACTGTCAACGTAGCTGCACAACTCGATAGTGCGTATAGAAGGAAAATTGCGGAGTATAACGAAGAAGTTAGGCATAACAGATATGTGTTAAATATTTTAATAAACTGTATTCGTTTCTGCGGTTCTTTTGAACTGGCCTTAAGGGGGCACGATGAAAGTGAATCATCATCAAACCCAGGTGTTTTCAGAGGTCTAATTAATTTTAGCGCTGAATTGGATGCCGTGCTAAAAGGTCATTTGGAAAAGGCAACTGTTTTCAAAGGAACATCCAAAACAATTCAAAATGAACTTTTGAAAATTATGTTGGAGGTATTCCAGGAAGAAATATCAAAACAAATAAGGGAATCCGAATTTCTAGCTATTATAGCAGATGAAACCAGTGACATTTCCAATATATTCCAGATGGCTGTTGTGTACCGTTACGTAGTAAGAGGCAAACCAATAGAAAGGTTCTGGAGTTTCCTGTCTCCTGCAAAACATGACGCACAGACATTAGCTGCGTGTTTATTGGAAGAATTAAAGAAGCACGAAGTAAATGAAACTCCCCAAAAGTTAATTGCACAGACATATGACGGGGCATCCGTTATGGCTGGTTCCTCTGGTGGGGTACAAGCTATTGTAAAAAAATCCTATCCCAACGCAGAATATGTGCATTGCTATGCCCATCAAGTTAATCTTGTAATGAGCAAGGCGGCATCAATCAACCGCAATGTGAAAATATTTTTTTCAAGTTTGCAAGGAATTTGTGCGTTCTTCTCCAACAGTCCACAGCGGACCGCGATACTTGACGAGGTAGTGAGGAAACGTTTGCCACGGGCTTGCCCTACTAGGTGGAATTTTCAATCACGATGCGTAAATACAGTTTATGACTGCAAGGAAGATCTTATTGAGTGTATGAACCAGATATTGGAAGGCGACTCTGTAATGAGTGAAACTACAATTTGTCAGGCTCTTGGTCATAAACAAGTTCTTTCAAGTTGTAGTTTCAATTTTTGGCTGGAATTCTTCCGTAAAATTATGCCACTAGTCGAAGTTCTCTTCGGTCAGCTACAACACGGAGACACTGATGCTGGTTCTGCACATAAGGCCGTTTCAGCATTTGAAGTAAACATCTCCAAGATCCGAGAAGAAATTGACCTCACGAGCGGTAATGAACCTACCGATTACTCATTGAAGAAAAATAAATTGGACAAGACTGAATGGAAAAGAGAAGCAAAGGAAGTGTGCGATGTGATAATTTCCCAGGCTAAAAATCGTTTCAGCTTCTCAGGTCATCTTGTAGCTTCATCATTGTTTCTTCCAGAGAAGTTCTCCTTGTACTGTTCTAAGTTCCCTGAAGGTACCTTACATACAGTGTGTTCAGTGTATACGTTTTTGGACAAACTAAAACTACGCCATGAACTATCGTCCATCTATTTAGCACAAGAATTCAGAGCATTGTCGGGTGCTGTTAGTCTAGCAGAGTTTATAATAACCAACAACCTAGAGAAAACGTTCAGTGAGTGCTTGAAACTGTTGAAATTAATTCTTACAATCCCCATGACGTCTGTTGAAGCAGAAAGATGTTTTTCTACTTTGAATAGGATAAAAACTTTCTTAAGGAACTCAATGACCCAGGAAAGATTGTCGGCCTTGGCAATGCTTTCTATAGAAAGAGATCTGGTGATGAAAATCGCAGACTTCAATCAACGAGTGACTGACAAGTTTGCATCAATGAAAAACAGGAGGGCACATTTTCAATTCAAGTGAGGTAAGAATAACTGTAGTTATACTGTATAAATAGCCTATTATTTCCTGGGTTTTAATTGCTGGTTATATTTCAATTTTAATAGGAATGCAATTCATTACATACGGATACTAGGGATTCTTGTTATTTCTGTAAGATTCTCATTTAAAATTGCAACATTGAAAAGTTTGGTGCAACACCCAGCTTCAGATACCACCAGCCGCCACTGATAATTACATATTTATAGCCGACATTAATATTAATTCTTATAATGTAACACAATCTAATGACTTTAATACAGTAATCTCGGAAATCCGGGGAGTACAGATTCCCTTCCCCTTCCACACCCGTCCTATTTCCAACTCCACTCCCGGCATGCTTATCTTATCACCCTCACTCTCCACTAACCCAGTAATAGAAAAAGGATTATGTATAGATTCTGACCACGCACCAGCGATAATCACCATCCCAAACATATCCTACACATTACGTAACCAATATTCCCGCCCTCCTCCCACCAGACGTTATTTTCAAACCGACTGGCAACAATACCGTCAAACAATAACAGATCTGCTCCAGCACTCTCCCCCACCTACCTCAATCCCGAACCTACATGCATTAATCAGTCTAGTAGAGCAAGTAATAACAACAGCTGACCAAAGACACATTCCGAGACATTCCTATCATCCTACCAAACCCCCAATCCCCCCCAAAGCACTATCATTACTAAAACTAGCCCACGAACTGTACAACTCCTACTTACGTACTCGCGACAATACGACTTTACGAGAACACAGAAGAACACTAAGACATGCACGTTCGTACATCAAAGCAATAAAACAAAAACTATGGACTACTGCATGTTCAGAATTATCTGATATGCACGACTCTAACAAATTCTGGACTACATTTCGAAGACAAACTAAAACACATAAACCACGACCCACCTATCCTATACACGTCGCTCCTAACCCTCCTACTACAGATAAAGAAAAAGCAGACGTTTTTGCTGACCATTATTCTCAAGTCTTCTCTCCCCCACAAATACCACAATACAGACATCCAGAAGAACCTACAATAATACAGCATAATAACCCAGATCTCACTCATCTCAAACCCTCCTTCAACCACTTTCGAGAAGTAGACTATAACCATCCACTTAACGCTCCAATCACACCCCAAGAAATACAAAACTTTCTACGTTACAAACGTAACACCGCTCCCGGCCCAGATAACATCTCCTATCGCCACATAAAAGAAGCCCCACTCATCCTAATTAACATACTCTGCTCGATCTATAACACTATGTTATATACCGGTGTTTTTCCTGAACACTGGGGTAAATCTATCATATTATTATTCCCGAAACCTAACAAGCTTCCGTCTGACATTCACTCCTATAGACCAATATCACTCCTCACAGTACTCAGTAAAATATTTGAAGGAATACTATATAAAAGAATGTCGAGATACCTACATTCTCTCAACCTCCTTCCAACCTCCCAAGCCGGCTTCCGACCACATTTCTCCACCCAAGACCACCTATTCCACATCACATCCTCCGTAAACACCTATATAAAAACCAGTAAACCAGCCTCCCTAATATGCCTTGATGTTAACAAAGCCTTCGACTCTGTCTGGCACGAAGGACTTATATTCAAAATTAGCCACCTCCCTCTCCCCACCACCATTATAAGACTAATATTTAATTATCTCAAAACTAGGAAAGCCGTAATTAACATAAACGGAACCCACTCGTATACCTTCTCCATAACCTCAGGTCTTGCTCAAGGCTCCCCACTCTCTCCTTTCCTTTATATACTGTACACATACGACGTACCGCACCCATCACCACCATTACGACTCTACCAATATGCTGATGACCTTGCCATCCTAGCCTTCAGCCCTACCTTCACATCCCTCAACAACAGGCTACAGAAATACTTAAACACCCTCGAAACCTGGCTAAACCACTGGCACATCTCCATCAACCCCACCAAAACCCAATTCATAGTTTTCCGAAATAAATCCCGTCTCTGCCCTGCACGCCACAAAGTCCACATAACAATGTACAATACACCCTTTGTTGAAACTAACAGACTAACGTACCTAGGAATTAAATTTCAAAATAACCTGCAATGGAACCATCACCTAGATGACATCCACAGGAAAGCTATAAACCGTTTTCGAGCACTCAGATCCCTAACAGGTTTCACATGGGGACTTAAACCCACCCAGATAATTAACGTTTATAAGACTTTCATCCGACCATTAATAACCTACGCCTCCCTGACATGGATTACTGCCCACCCAACTGAATACGTTAAACTCAACCGACTCGACCGACACGCCATACGTATAGCTCACCACCTACCTACAGACACACCCTCTGCCAATTTAACCCCCTACTATACCTTCCCAAAAATAACATCATACCTACATAAACTACGCCTACAATATTTGACAAGAGGCACACTCCATAACAACCCTATAATTAAAGAAGCCCTACCACTGTCACCTCTAGCCACCGCAATTCTAAACGACAACCGCACTCCAGAAAATTCCCATATTTTCCCACCTCCCATCACCTAACTTCCACCACCTTCCCACTGTCACCGCCACAAAGTCTCAACAATCGCATATCATAATTGAAAGGATGCTCCTGACCACGGTGACACATCACCAGAATAGTGTACCGGCCGACTCAGGCACCAAAAGTGCTGTCACAAATAACGAGTGAAAGTGAAGTGAAGTGAAATCTCTAGTAATCCCAAAGATAGTGAAAAATTCCAGTGAATTTACCGTAAGAGTGTTCAAATTGTATACGTGAAAATGAATAATATCACAATCACCAATATTATTACTAAAAGGTTATTACTATTATTATTGCTTTTCAAAATATTATTATTATTATTACCATATTATGGCTATTAATCAAAATTGTCACTACTTCCCTGGACAGCAATAATAATATCTAAACGGACAACATAAACATTTGGTTAACATAATTATCACTATCATTATTAAATTACTGTTATTATTATTATTACTATTAATCTATAAAATATTTTATTTCCATCCTATGCAAAGACAAAATTCAAAATATAAACAGCCACAAGACGAGACCAAAAATCAATGAACACATAGTTACTACCACCGCATTGTTGACAACACTGACTGACCCACTTACACAGTGACCACTACGACTACATCTTCTCTCCAGGATCTCAAATCTGGGTAAACCTCAAGTGAACTCCACAACTCGTCGCAGAAGACACTCCTGATATTTTTGATCGGCCGGGTGGCTACACATCTTTAGTTTCCACTCGCGCCGAGCCAACAAAGCATATAGGCCGACTCCTCGTTGGATGTCAGCCTCCCTACCACCAACCACCATGACGACCACCACCACGACCATCACCACTACCTTTGCGACCGCTGCTCACACCTTTTCCTCGCTTTCCATCACAACTGTTACGTCGTCCCATTCATCGCCGCTTCTATCCACCTCTCTCCCCGCGCTACCTCCTGTTGATCCACCTCGACTATTACGTATTCCTCCCCGCTACTTCACCCGCCCTTCTACGCTGTCTACATCTGCCTTGCCGACCACGACATCACCACCACCACTGTCCGTCGTAACAGCAGCAGCCGCTCATCAACCTCCAACACCGTCAGACACATCAGCCACAAACGAAGTCTTCAGTTGCGTCGTCCGCGGCGTAAGCCCACTCATCCCGGCAACCGACATTCAAGAACAACTTCGCCTTCAAGCCATACCCGTCAAGAGGGCATTCCGTATCTACACCTCCACCGGTCCGACGTATTTAATCAGACTTCAGCTTTCCAGTGCAGCAGCCGTCGCCCACCTGATCTCCAGCGGAGCACTTCTCTACGGCCGTCGTCATCCCGTCGAACCCTCTCGTTCACCTCCCCGCCCTAGATATCACCACTCCACCTCTCGTCGCCATACCCGGCCTGATCATCCTCCCTTCCAACGCTCTATCTATGTCCGTCCAACTCCTTCTTCTGCTAATATCTCCCTCCCACCACCACCGACCCTTGAACATCTCCGACACCTCACAACTGTCCTCTATCACATCGCTTCAACACTTTACCACCTTACACTTCCACGAAACTTCCTTCTCGACACTCCTGTATAAATCTCAATCCGTATAGCCAGTCATCCAAATTTTCACACCGATTTTCCCTCTTCTTCATTTCAAACATCCCACTGTTCTCTCCACATCTCCCGGCCCGAGAGATCGCGACACGATCTAGGGGGCCCGCCCCGTCCTTCGGGCGGGGAATGAAAGCTCTGCAGCAGCAGCACTACGACTATGAATGACATTCCAAACAAACATGTGACTAGTAGTACTACCACAGATGTTTGTAAACAAACAAACAAATAACACCAAGACAAGACAGACCATACCCCGCAAGAGACGTACTAAGTAGTATAAACCATTGTATAAATAAATAGTAAATACTGTAACCTGTGAAATACAAAATGGATCGTATTACCTAACACATATGTTACAATACAAAACAAAATGGACCTAAAAACTATAGCCAAGCAAGAGGCACCACGAAACAACAAATTTACCTTTATAATTGTGTAAAATATATAACTAGTGCTTGCTATGTAATTATTGTAAATTAATACATATGTAGTGAATACGACCAGCAAGAAGGACTTAAAGACTCTAACCAAAGAAGAATGCTCAAGGAAACAATTATCAAATGTATGTAAATACAAATGTATAAAGAAAGAATTCAATAAACGGGGTCTAGCGGGGGAAGATTATGGGGGGGGGGGGGGTGCGGGTCCTCTACGTGGGCTGGTTCCCCTTGGTGGTCCGGCGATCTCTGCGCCAAATCAACAATAAATAAGACGTATGTACAACACATACAACCACGTTTAAAGCCAAAGTATCAATAAAACAAAAATCAAAGGCCAAAGAGCTACTAGTTTAGCTGACGGCCCGCCTGTCAAAGGACAGGAATGAAATAACCTCAGCAGCAGCAGCAGCAGTTATCTGCCACTGCTAAGCAGAGTCCTGGAGGGGCGTGCCATTCCAGCTGATGAGTCCAAATGGCACGTCTGGACGAAACTCTGCATAATGCACACGGCCTAACCACCCAAAGGCTGGTTCTATTGCTGTGATTATAAGATCTGCGGCCGTGACAGCCTTTTTGATATTGTATCTCCAATGGGGGAGCATTTTTTAAACGGAGAAATTTTTTCTCCTTTAGCAGGTTAGCAAACTTGATTTGCTAACACGGCGGGGCCACGCAGTTTGGTCTGCCACTGCTAAGCAGAGTCCTGGAGGGGCGTGCCATTCCAGCTGATGAGTCCAAATGGTACGTCTGGACGAAACTCTGCATAATGCACACGGCCTAACAACCCAAAAGCTGGTTCTATTGCTGTGATTATAAGATCTGCGGCCGTGAAAGCCTTTTTTGATATTGTATCTCCAATGGGGGAGCATTTTTTAAACGGAGAAATCTTTTCTCCTTTAGCAGGTTAGCAAACTTGATTTGCTAACACGGCGGGGCCACACAGTTTGGTCTGCCACTGCTAAGCAGAGTCCTGGAGGGGCGTGCCATTCCAGCTGATGAGTCCAAATGGCACGTCTGGACGAAACTCTGCATAATGCACACGGCCTAACCACCCAAAAGCTGGTTCTTTTGCTGTGATTATAAGATCTGCGGCCGTGAAAGTCTTTTTTGATATGGTTTTCCGTTGTTTCCCACTTCTCCTCCAGGTAAATGCCGGGATGGTACTGTGACCGTATCGGTCATGTACATATTTATTTAATAATTACTTTAGGCAGTGAAAACTTTTGTTAAGCTCCCTTGTACATATTACAGAAAGTTGCATTAGGTTGCATCTTTTTGCACAACGCCTCTAACTTGGTAAACACGAGTCCGTCATAACTGGAGGAATCCCCAGATAGAGAAGAGAGCTATGAAAAATGACAAGGAAAGAAAATCAATACTAATAACTCCGCCCACTAAAATGGCCGAAACACGGCAATGCCAATGTGCAAGCTTGATTTGTATGGTAAGATTTCGAGATATGCATAACAATTAGTAAGGGAAACCTCGGCATGCCATATGTTTTCATAATAGACCTCTGCCAAAATTCGAGTTGTTTGTAAAATGTTAACATGTGGTAAAATAGGTTCCATCTGGTTATATAACCACTAGTAGCGTACCCACGCTAACTAAGTGCGCAGACTCCTCACGGGGGATACCCGTAAAGGCATCATTTTGATAATAAATTTTAAATAAACCGCCGATCGATGCGTGTTTCGCACATAACGAGAGTACTTAAGAGTCTGAGTCACACACTTGAGCGCATTACCGATGTCATACAACACGTAGAACCACTATTTTTTTTAAAAATGTGGTGGGGTCTGACCACCGTCTATTGTGTGTGATGGAGTAATGTTATAAAAGGGGCAGCCATGATGACACAATATCCACTTGACGCGAAAGATTGAAGGCAGACCCACGGTGTTCTGACCTTACCTGTATTTGAGAGTTATAATATACATTTTGCAAATACGCAGTGTGAAAAAACTTGTCCAAGTGATAGTATTGAAAGTATTTAAGTAACGTGACGGTGAGAACTGTTTTACAGTGTTGAAATACTGTGTTTTTGAGTGACGCAACGTATTTCAACGTCATTAGAGCTGTTACAGTGAAGAAGAAGATCCTGAGATTATGAACGTGCTCAGCAGGAATAGAAATGGATTAGAAACTGTGATCCACATCAGCGTCATGAGATGCTAAGCGACGATAAGGGCCTTTTCCTAGGCCCGAACCATGGATTTCACGACATGATGATAAGTACAGAAAGTGTAAATTTTTATCCAAGTAAATGCACGGTTATGTACTATGTAGATCACATAAATTAGGTTAGTATGTATTCTTGAATTAGAGAGAGAGAACTTGTGAGTGGTCTTCATATTGTTTATACAGTATATGCATCTAGATGGGAATTGAAATTCTATTATATGGGCTAAAATGTCGGGTCTGAAAACTATAATTTTAATCTAATGCATGTACGTGATTTAATGGAGAAATATCGGAAAGTCTGAGAGTGCTTTAGATTAGGTGGGAAAAATGTAGATTTGTATTATTGATGATTTCAAACCGTGGTATGTATATTTTATTTTATGGAATATTCAAGCCTATTTTGGTAATGCATGGTGACAGTGCCTTCAAAATGCACTATCGGCATAATAATCATGAAGATAGGAAGGCACTCTTGTTTTAATGTAATTTTGCATGATAAGAATATGTAGATGACTGTATTAATTATATGCGCAACTTGTGACAAGCCTGGACAACGAACAAACGCCCTCCCATTTTAGATAAATGTTTTCCTTTTATGTCAACTATTTGCTTTTCTGTAATATGAGAATAACATTATGGATACGTTTCAATCCATATTTGACTTTTGTCTGAGTTCAAACTGTAGGAAAACATAGGTTGAGATATTCTATGTAGTCGGATGGATGTGAACTGGGACATTCTAAGTCCATGGATGTGAAATTGAAAAGATTAACAGTGGCTTGATATTGAATTAAAGAATGGTAACAGGGCAGTGAATTAATAAGCCAGTGGAGCTTTGGAATATGATAAGAGGATATCAGTTGAAGTGCTATTATTTACCAAGATGTATTTTCTGGGAGACGGTTTGTCTCGCCTTGAGTTTGTTGACAAGAAGTGATCTGCGGCCACTCATTATTAGGTGCGGTTCTGCGTTGTATGATTTATGATTTTAGAAAGAGGGAGCGCCAGCAATCCCTTGTTAGGAAGGAAACTGCCAAGTGTATTGTTCAAGCCTGTCCACTAAGACTGAATGTTTGGGGTTTCGCATAAACCCGATTACATTTAAAGGATTCTTTTAACTCGTTCATGTTTATTTCTATAAAGAAATTAAATAACTGGAACGCCAGTATTATTATTGATTTGTTGACCTTATGAATAATTGAGATGGGGAGTTTTTAAAGACCCGTTTGTTGATGGCATCTTGGTGATCATCGGTTCGAACTCCAAGGCAGACCATGGATTTTCTTTGCCACTCAATATTTCTTTTACGTTATACAGCCAGTTGCATGCGTTTATTTGTTTATAGTTTGTTTTAAAATACACTGACTGACAGAGCAAATGCAACACCAAGAAGGAGTGGTTAGAACTTTATGCCAATGCAGGGTAGACTGACGTCACTGAGGTATGCTCATGATGTGAAATGCGCCGCTGTGCTGCGCACGTAGCGAACGATAAATGGGACACGGCGTTGGCGAATGGCCCACTTCGTACCGTGATTTCTCAGCCGACAGTCATTGTAGAACGTGTTGTCTTGTGCCACAGGACACGTGTATAGCTAAGAATGCCAGGCCGCCGTCAACGGAGGCATTTCCAGCAGACAGACGACTTTGCGAGGGGTATGGTGATCGGACTAAGAAGGGCAGGTTGGTCGCTTCGTCAAATCGCAGCCGATACCCATAGGGATGTGTCCACGGTGCAGCGCCTGTGGCGAAGATGGTTGGCGCAGGGACATGTGGCACGTGCGAGGGGTCCAGGCGCAGCCCGAGTGACGTTAGCACGCGAGGATCGGCGCATCCGCCGCCAAGCGGTGGCAGCCCCGCACGCCACGTCAACCGCCATTCTTCAGCATGTGCAAGACACCCTGGCTGTTCCAATATCGACCAGAACAATTTCCCGTCGATTGGTTGAAGGAGGCCTGCACTCCCGGCGACCGCTCAGAAGACTACCATTGACTCCACAGCATAGACGTGCACGCCTGGCATGGTGCCGGGCTAGAGCGACTTGGATGAGGGAATGGCGGAACGTCGTGTTCTCCGATGAGTCACGCTTCTGTTCTGTCAGTGATAGTCACCGCAGACGAGTGTGGCGTCGGCGTGGAGAAAGGTCAAATCCGGCAGTAACTGTGGAGCGCCCTACCGCTAGACAACCCGGCATCATGGTTTGGGGCGCTATTGCGTATGATTCCACGTCACCTCTAGTGCGTATTCAAGGCACGTTAAATGCCCACCGCTACGTGCAGCATGTGCTGCGGCCGGTGGCACTCCCGTACCTTCAGGGGCTGCCCAATGCTCTGTTTCAGCAGGATAATGCCCGCCCACACACTGTTCGCATCTCCCAACAGGCTCTACGAGGTGTACAGATGCTTCCGTGGCCAGCGTACTCTCCGGATCTCTCACCAATCGAACACGTGTGGGATCTCATTGGACGCCGTTTGCAAACTCTGCCCCAGCCTCGTACGGACGACCAACTGTGGCAAATGGTTGACAGGGAATGGAGAACCATCCCTCAGGACACCATCCGCACTCTTATTGACTCTGTACCTCGACGTGTTTCTGCGTGCATCGCCGCTCGCGGTGGTCCTACATCCTACTGAGTCGATGCCGTGCGCATTGTGTAACCTGCATATCGGTTTGAAATAAACATCAATTATTCGTCCGTGCCGTCTCTGTTTTTTCCCCAACTTTCATCCCTTTCGAACCACTCCTTCTTGGTGTTGCATTTGCTCTGTCAGGCAGTGTATGTGTATATATTTTTTGAATATGCTCCTTGAGTTGTGTTTAATATTTTTGTTTGGTTCCAAAACGGGTTCTGTATCGTTATTTGTCATCGGATTCATTGTGATGTGGGTTCGATTTCTGGACCCGACATCAGTCAAATTTTATTTTGATGATTATGATTTTATCCACTAGTGTTCGCTTATTCTTTTGTTTATTCAGTAGTATAATTAATTAGTTAGGCGACCACTCCAAGTTGTCACTAATTTTTCGCAAAGATAATTGTTTCTTCTAATAGCGAAGAAGGATTATAATGAGAACCGTCGCATTTATAAGGATATTTCTGTTCTTAAAAAGGATTTTGTACCGATCATTTAATGTAATAATCATTGTCATGTCAAACACGGAATGGAACAAACAACTTCGACATTTTATCGATAAATATTAACCAATATGAACTATAATTTTTTTTTCAATAAAGGGGCAACATCTCCAAATTTGTATTTTATCCATCGGACATTGTATATTTTATTTTTATTATAGTAGAATTATTCAGGGTTAATTTCAATTAATCGTGATTTTATCAACGAATAATAAATAGTTTTTTTTAACTTTTCTTTGCTTGTCATTTTGCCGGAAAAACATTGCATCCTAAATTTCCCTCCGTTCATTTATGCCTTTAAGTTAGTTTAGTGTTATATTATGATCTTTTATCGCGAACGCACCGTGGCCCTGGGAGGCCGTTGGTTTGATTCTTTGGAACGGAGGAGTGCAGTTGATCCTTGCACGGTCGAAGGAGCTTTTGCTCACCCATCACTTTGAAGTTTATTTTTCTTCGTCTTTCTAGATGAGGTGGCATTTGACTCTAGACTAAAAAGGTCCCATAGCATCGAACGCCCGAAATTATGGGGACAATGATGCTGTCATGTGGTTCTATGGGGCAATGGCGTGGGTGGCATGGTTGCAGTACCTAACTTAAGGCCACGGCCGCTTCCTTCCCTCTTCCTTGTCTATCCCTTCCAATCTTCCCATTCTCCACCAAGGCCCCTGTTCAGCATAGCAGGTGAGGGCGCCTGGGCGAGGTACTGTTCATCCTCCACAGTTGTATCCCCCGACCCAATGTCTCACGCTCCTGGACACTGCCCTTGAGGCGGTAGAGGTGGGATCCCTCTCTGAGTCCCAGGGAAAAACCAACCCTGGAGGGTAAACAGAAGGGGAAGAAGAATAATAATAAGAGTTGTAATATACCTTCATTAAATATGTAATTAGAACTAAAATTATGATTTTTGTTCGCACTTCTACGTCCTTTTTGCCAGGATTTAGGTCTTTGTAGAGGTCTTGCCGAGATAATGGATCGTGTACAACTGGAAAGTCACAATCTCGCCATGGAAATTAATTGGAGCAAGGGAAAAGTAATGATTGTCAACAAAGATGCAGAGATTCATTTACCACAACTGAACAATCTCCAAAGAGTCTGTCAGTTTCTTTATCTTGGTTCAATAATTGAGGATACAAGTAGCTGCGAAAAAGTAATGAAACGTCGGATTATTCTAGGACGTAGGGGAAACCGGGGCAAGATGACGAATCGACCAAAACATTTACAATTTTGTGTTCACTAAATTCGGTCAGATATCTCACACGTATAACTTACATATGGAAGGAATTAACCGTCTTATTTGCTTTAAATGGCAATGTATTTCCAACTTCAGTGTCAACCGAATGTTGATTGCAAGACGTCTGTCTATTATAAGGGCAAACCGTTTCCTAAGTAGCCTGGGGCAAGATGACGGGGGCAAGTTGACGAATTCGTCATCTTACCCCAGGCCAGGTATAGACTACACTTTGCCACACATACCCTTACGCTAATTACAGAAATACCTAGAAATTATCAACGGAAGACGGATAGACGGGACTGGGATGAAATAAGCATGATAGCCGCAATGCATGCTGTCAAAGAATCTCAGATGACTTGTAATGCAACTATGAGCAACGCCACTGAAAGATTTGAATCATGTGAAGTTGACCCATTCAACCCACAAATATTTTGATGAGGAAGATTACTCTCCAGTAGTGCCAACAGAAAGATATTATGAAGAACAGTGAATACAAGTAGCCTATGTTCAACGCGCCATGTTCCGGCGGAATGTTGAAAGGAAGCTTATCATCGTCACCTTGCCCCGTTCTCCCCTACAGCTACGGTAAAATGGAAGATCTGGCAAATAGAGCAATATCTATGAATACGAAGAAAAGATTAGTGCATTCGCTTGTATTCTCGATCTTACTGTATGGATGCGAAACTTGGATCATAAAAGCTAAAGCAGGAACCGAATCAACGCCTTTGAAATGTAGTGTTGGAGAAGGGTGTAGCAAATACCGTGGACAGCCAGGCGAACAAATTAGTCTGTCATCCGGGAAATTGGAATACAAGGAAGTCTATGCCAAGTTGTGTACCAGAGAATCCCGCAATTCCTTCGTCACATTATGAGAAGAGAGAATGACAATCTGGAAAAATGAATTGTCCAAGGAAAAGTTTCTGGTACAAGGTCACGAGGACGGGTCGCAAAAAGATGGGTTGATCAAGTAAGAGAGATCATGGACTTTTCAAGGAGAATTACTGTCCGTAAAACGCAAGTTCGTACAGAATGGCATCAGCTTATAAAAGAAACAACAAAGCTATTGAGTCACGATACTCAGTCATGAGTGGAACGACTGGAGAGAGAGAGAGAGAGAGTGAGTGTACGTGTTTTTTAGGCCTGATAAGCTTGCCTGGTCGTGAGCTTTGTTTGATGTGTACACCAGAAGATTCACTTACATCTCTCAGCACCTCTAACATTTTCATCTTGAAATTTTAGATATATCTTTCGTAAAATTCCTTTGTCATTCCAGTCCAGTTTTGTGAATATGTGTTCCAAAGTTGATATAAATAATTTGGTTGAAATTGGATTGCCTTGTTTGACTCCTCTTTCAATAAAGGCGGTACAGTCTCCCCAAAAGTAGGCCTAGCAACCATTTCATTTTAAGAACAACACTAAAAGTTATTACGTTTTGGCGAACTTTACGCCCCGACCCTAAACTTGGTGCCGTGGGTCCGTTTATAAATTCAGCACTGGAAAAGACTGGGAAAGCAGTTAGTAAGTGAGGAGCTCCTTATCTTTCGTCTCGTGTTCTAATATGAAAATGAAAACCTACAACCTGTTTTCCAGTCATTGACCGGGTCAGGGATGGAATGAATGAAGCAAATATACGCTATTAGTACGATGGGGTCGCCACTCCCAAAGTGGTTTATTAATGACTGATAGATGCTATGAAATGAGAATGGAGAGAGTTGCTGGAATGAAAGTTGACAGGGAAAACCGGAGTATCCGGAGAAAAACCTGTCCCGCCTCCGCTTTGTCCAGCACAAATCTCACATGGAGTGACCGGGATTTGAACCACGGTATCCAGTGGTGAGAGGCCGACGCGCTGCCGTCTGAGCCATGGAGGCTTCCGTGTTCTAATATATCAGAAGCAAAAGAGGAAGATTTAACTACAGGAGGCTCGACAGGAATATGATTATGATTGGCAGAAGTCTGGGAACGTAATGACTTATTGAGCTTGGACTCCTGCAAATACCTGGTATAACTTCATCATCATCATCATCATCATCATCATCTGTTTACCCTCCAGGTTAGGTTTTTCCCTCAGACTCAGCGAGGGATCCCACCTCTACCGCATCAAGGGCAGTGTCCTGGAGCTTCAGACTCTTGGTCGGGAGATACAACTGGGGAGAATGACCAGTACCTCGCCCAGACGGCCTCAGCTGCTATGCTGAACAGGGGCCTTGTGGAAGGATGGGAAGATTGGAAGGGATAGGCAAGGAAGAGGGAAGGAAGCGGCCGTGGCCTTAAGTTAGGTACCATCCCGGCATTCGCCTGGAGGAGAAGTGGGAAACCACAGAAAACCACTTCCAGGATGGCTGAGGTGGGAATCGAACCCACCTCTACTCAGTTGACCTCCCGAGGCTGAGTGGACCCCGTTCCAGCCCTCGTACCACTTTTCAAATTTCGTGGCAGAGCCGGGAATCGAACCCGGGCCTCCGGGGGTGGCAGCTACCTGGTATAACTTACGTCAGGAAAATATTTCGATACGATATTTTGAAAGGAAACTTCTCTGCTTATAAATAAAGCGTTATACAATTAATTAATTGTAATTAATTCTGGTTCGCCTCTGTGGTGTAGTGGTTAGTGTGATTAGCTGCCACCCCCGGAGAACCGGGTTCGATTCCCGGCTCTACCACGAAGTTTGAAAAGTGGTACGAGGGCTGGAAGGGGGTCCACTCAGCCTGGGGAGGTCAAATGAGTAGAGGTGGGCTCGATTCCCACCTCAGCTATTCTAGAAGTGGTTTTCCATGGTTTCCCACTTCTCCTCCAGGCAAATGCCAGAATGGTGCCTAACTTAAGGCCACGGCCGCTTCCTTGCGTCTTCCTCGTCTATCCTTTCCAATCTTCCCATCCCCCATCAAGACTCCTGTTCAGTATGGCCGGTGAGGCCGCCTGGGCGAGGTACTGGTCATCCTCCCCAGTTGTAACCCCCCGACCCAATGTCTCACGTTCCAGGACACTGCCCTTGAGGCAGTAGAGGTGGGATCCTTCGCTGAGTCCGAGGGAAAAACCAACCCTGGAGGGTAAACACTTTAAGAAAGAAAAAGAAAGAAAGAAAATAATTAATTCTGGCGGTTATGAAGATGTTTCTGAGTTATTGTATCGATATTGTTGTACATTTTAAGGATTATTCACTAGTAATGCATGTCTTTTTTTTTTCATGATCCTACGTGATGAAACAGTTGCTTCAGGAGCTGCAGAGCTAAAACTTGTTCGCACCATACCTCTCGCAATAGCTGCTCTCCTGGTGCCTCGGGCACGACTCGTAAGTGTCATGGCGGGAGCGGCCACAGCGTGGCGGATACGAAACACACTCCTACAGGATATGATATCCTAGTCAGAAAAAGCCATGCGTCATTTTGACTGACAGCTGTGTGACAGCTAGTACACTCTGTTCAACAAGTTATATTCTTTCTTTACATACAGCACGGCAAGGTACAGAAACCAGCAGAGATTTTCTTGATTTATCATAGGGAATGGATGGTACAGTATCACCTTGCAATAGTCCGACTCGTTGACCGAATGGTAAGGGTCCCGGGTTCGATTCCCGGTCGGGCCGGGGATTTTAACCTTTGTTGGTTAATTCCATTGGCTCGGGGGCTGGGTGTTTGTGGTGTCCCCAACATCCCTGCAAGTCACACACCACATATAACACTATCCTCCACCACAATAACACGCAGTTACCTACACATGGCAGATGCCGCCCACCCTCATCGGAGGGCTGCACTCGGCTAGAAATAGCCACACGAAATTATTACCTTGCGGTAGCGGCTATTGGGAACTAGAAGGTGATTTTTGTGTGTTCGGGGTGAGGGGAAGGGGGGAGTCCCAGGACGAAAAATATGCCCTTTTACTCATCTATTTCCAAGGAATAACCGACGAGTCGGAAAAATCTCAATTTATGCACTGGCGGGGAAGAAAACTTTCTGAACGGAGGCCAAATTTTCCTCAAGCGAGAAGAGAAACTCCTTCTTCGCTACTAATTTGGAATAAAATAAAATATTATTTAGTGAAGGTGAAGAACGGTGCTTTTCAGGGTATAATTTTAATTTATTTAGTGGAAAGGCATAACAGTCTATAATGATAATGTAGTGGAAATGTGGTGCGATAATTTATAAAATTCCCGAAATGGTGATTCTAGACCAGGTTATAAGTGAGCCAGGAGTCGTAGTGTTATGCAGTGTTCGGCTTCTTGGTCCTTATGACCTGTTTTAGAACTGAGATGCCCTGATGGGTAGACTAAGCTTGGAGTATCCTGTCCTTGGTCCTCTTGGCTATCTTGTTTATCTGAGTCGGAATACGGACGACGAAATGTTTCAGTCTTTTTTAGTAATTTGTTTTGAAAATTTCCTAATTTAGGAAGTGGAGTCTTGGGAATATAGCTCCAGGCCTCACAGTCATAAAGCAGTATGGGCCTAAATAAATATTTCTCTTAATTGAAGTAGAGATTTTTGTAGCGGAGGTTTCAGGTTTGCCACATGTACCCATGCTCGTTGCCGGACCTGTTCTATGTGCCCACTCCACGTGAGACATTTGTCCATTGTTAGGCCGAGATATTTCATTTTATTGATCCATGGCAGAGGGATATTGTTGATATGAAGATGACCAGTCTAGGCCTTCTTTTAGAAAAAAAATAATTGCCTGAGTCTTGTCGGCATTTATTTTTATTCTGTTCTGAAGGCATCACTTCCAGAACATTAGCTGCCTCTGTGGATCAGTGGTAAAGTGTCGGCCTCCGGATCCCAAGATAGCGGGTTCAAACCCGGCAGAGATAGTCGGATTTTTGAACGGCGGGAAAAAGTACATTCGACACTCCATGTCGTACGATGTCGGCATGTAAAAGATCTCTGGTGACACATTTGGTGTTTACCCGACAAAATTCATTAAATGTCAGCCATAGACGCCCAAGAGAGTTTCGGTTTACTCGGTCTGCCACCTAGTGGGGACCTAGAGTGAAACGAAACGTCGAAATTGACGAGCAGACAGCCAGATGGCGTCAAATTGAAATGTCTGCACACAGTGGCTGAGGCAATACGATTATTATTATTATTACTTCCAGAACAGAAGGAGCCAAGATTGCAGTACGGAGATGGTATCTCTGTTTCTCATTTTAGAGCCATAAACAGTTATATCATCAAGGTACTGCTGTTTTTCTACTCCTTAAGGGGCCCATTCACAGTCGAGCCGGTTGGCGAGCCCATCCATGTATAAAATACACACCCCGAACTCGACTGGCTCGACGGTGACCATACACTGGCGAACCAGTCCGCCAGTCTGTATTGCAAATAGTACGTGCATTGCCTAGTTTTTGTTATAGAGATAGTGGGTTCGAATCCCACTGTCGGCAGCCCTGAAGATGGTTTTCCCTTGGTTTCCCATTTTCACACGAGGCAAATACCTTAATTAAGGCCACGGCCGCTTCCTTCCAACTCCTAGGCCTTTCCTATCCCATCGTCGCCATAAGACCTATCTGTGTCGGTGCGACGTAAAGCCACTAGCAAAAAACGTTTTTGTTATGGCCCAACGAAAACATTCCAAAGTGGCTGTAGCTGTTGCAGAATTTGTGCATTGATGAAGTAAAGAAGAAGAAACGTGTGTGGATGAAGGAATGGTTGAGAGATAAACCACGATTTTCACACGTCAGCCTATTAAGAACTCTGTGCGTACAAGAACCTGCAGATTATAAGAACTTTCTGCGTATGGATAGCGACAGTTTTTGCGAACTGTTGGAGTTGATTCGGCCAAACACAGAGAAACAGGAGACACACATGAGAGATACCATCAGTGCTGTAGAGAGGTTAATTGTAACATTGCGATTTCTAGCGACAGGGAGAAGTTATGAAGACCTGAAATTTAGCAGTGTAGTATCTCCTCAGCTACTTGGAAAAATCATTCTTGAGACGTGTTGGGCAATCTTCGATACGTTGCAGTCGGAATATTTACACGTAACTGGGCCTACACAATTTTGATTGTGATGTATTATAAGATCGTTTTTATATAACAAACGTAATATTCTTTTGAAAGTGATTAGTTTGAGAAATGTTATTTCAGCACGAATTATGAAATACATACAATTTCACTACTGTAGTAATGTATGATACATACTTACAGTATTAACAACTTAAGTGCAGAGGCGCGAGAGGCATATATGTCATAGCAGAATGATCTATAGGCTAATAATATTTGAACGAGAGTATCGGGAGACCATGGATTATTCTTCTTCTTCATATTACTATTATTATTGTTGTTGTTGTTGTTATTGTTATTATTATTAGTATTTGAATGTCGCACTAATACATGGAAGGCACTGCGTGACGCAAGGATGGGAAAGCTCCAGGACTCGCCGGTACATTTCAATAAATTATTCCCGGAACTGCTTATTCTCCTCAAAAGTCATTATTATTTTAGGTAGGCCTAATTAACTTACACAGAAATCAAGCTATGCTACAGACGAAACCACAGTGAGCCGGTCAGGTAGTGCCATACACACACTGACGAGTTGGCGAACCGGTCGGGTTCGCTGGCTTAGCTGTCGAACCGCCAACACGGACCCAACCTCGAGCCCAACCCTCAACAACCCCCCATACACCTTCGAGGCGGTCAGTGCGACCAAGGTCACGAACCGGCTCGCCAACCCGCTCGACTGTGAATGGGCCCCTTTAGGAATTAGAAGTGTAGGGGTACAACAATTTATATAGACAACAAAAGGTACCCGAGTCAAACGTATATAGCGGGGGTTGAGGGTTGAGGGGAAGACATCGAAATTGTAAAAGGATAGCTATAAAAAGTTTTTGATGCTCTGGGCGAATTTCGATAGAGACCTAAATGTCTACCAACTCAAGTGCGGAAATAATAGACCTATACAATAATACTTTTGCCAAAGGAACAAATATTACCCAAGTATTACAATTGAATAGAAGCACGGCGTGATTATACCATTTAAACAAGTTATTTAGTATTTGACTGCATACTAACAAACAGACACATTGAATGAGTGAGACTGCCAGACAGACGAATGCGCGCGGCAAGCGGTTGAACTTGGCAAAAATATTCCCCCTCCTGCCCTTCGTCGCAGAACGTGTACAATTCGCTACGAACGACATTTTGTGCGTGTTTCAGCCAAGTATTTTCCTAATAATTAAAGAAGTGAAAGGAAAGAATTAGCTGAAAAAACAACAGCATTTGTACAAAAAGCTTTTAAAAATTAATTCTTAGCTCCAGGTGGCAATAAGTCAGAAATATCTTCATAACCGCCAGAATGAATTAATTACTTACCGTTTATTTTATGCCTTTGCTGGCAGGATGTAGTGTTTACAGTGCTCTATGTCTTCTGGTATGGGCTAGAATAAATTTGTCACTTTCATTGACCTGTCTCAGTCTCATCCTTGGTTTTGACAATATGAAAGTGACCGGGGTATGAGCCATTCTAGTAATACCGTTCTTTATGCAGCCAGTCGCTGTTATGAATGGTGTGAAAATATCGCTCATTGGGTCGGTTGGTGCATGCATTTCAGTGGGCTTGGCAGACTGATATGTAATAGCAACTTCTGGCTCAGCGAGGAAAGCAACGGGAAACTACCTCACGCCTCATTTCCCTAGTATGCCTCTTCAGTGACACCTAGGCTATCTATGACAGCTGTTGGTGGAGCTGTTGAGGATCAAACCACCCTTTGGGCTGAATACCCAACATACAACATACATACCCTTTATTTAAAATCGCTGAAGTTTCCTTTTAAAATATCGGAATTTTTTCCCGAAGTTATACCAGGTATTTGCAGGAGTGTCCGCCTCTGTGGTGTAGTGGTTAGTGTGATTACCTGCCACCCCGAAGGCCCGGGTTTGATTCTCGGCTCTGCCACGAAATTTGAAATGTGGTACGAGGGCTGGAACGGGGTCCACTCAGCCTCGGGAGGTCAACTGAGTAGAGGTGGGTTCGATTCCCACCTCAACCATCCTGGAAGTGGTTTTCTGTGGTTTCCCACTTCTCCTCCAGGCAAATGCCGGGATGGTACCTAACTGAAGGCCACGGCCGCTTCCTTCCCTCTTCCTTGTCGATCCCTTCCAATCTTACCATCCCCCACCAAGGCCCCTGTTCAGTATAGCAGGTGAGGCCGCCTGAACGAGGTACTGGTCATCCTCCCCAGTTGTATCCTCCTACCCAATGTCTCACGCTCCAGGACACTGCCCTTTAGGCGGTAGAGGTGGGATCCCTCGCTGAGTCCGAAGGAAAAACCGACCCTGGAGGGCAAGCAGATTGAAACAAGATTTGCAGGAGTCCAGTCTCAGAAAGGCATCAAATTTCCTTACTTCTGCCAGTCATATTCCCCTAATCGCCCCATTGACTTTGTTGTACCATTCCACAGCATTTCAGTACCCACACGTTGTAATGCCACATGAACACCACCAAGCTCGCACACTGTACCCTTCCTGACACGAAAAGTGATCGGCCGAACATTTCAAAGCTCGGAGTACAAGCACATTCTCATGGAGATTTCTTGGCTAATTAATACACGGAATTTTATCTACACTTTGCCAAGGAGCCGGACATATAGAACTATAAGCTATCTTCTATAAATACAGCGAAAGACAATAATTATTTTGCTCAGTTGTATTTTGCTAGATAAAAGAAATCCCAGACTTCTAGTAGCACATTTTTGTGAAAGACGCTACTTGAAAGAGAGGGACTCTCTCTACTCACAGCACCCCCAAGGCGAATGAAAACGAAGACATTCATCTCAGGCTACACAAAGGTAGAACTCTGATAGTTTCAAACATGCAGACCTTTATACACGTTTCGCGGGAACAGGAGTAGAAAATTTAATTATTATTAATTACTAAATTGTTAAACATTAACTTTCTTTCTTTGCCAAGGAGACGGAACTAAAAACTCTTTTCTATATCGCTCGCTTGATGCTTGTTGTTTAAAGGGGCCTAACATCTAAGGTCATCGGCCCCCTTTTTTCCATTTCAGTTGTGTTTTGCTAGACAGTAAACCCCAGATCCCAAACTTCTAGTAGTACATTTTTGTGACAGACGCTAGTTGAAAGAGAAGGAGCAAGAAAGCAAAGTGTAAATAAAATTCCTTGCCCCAATTAGCCAAGAAATCTCTATGAGAACGTGTTGTGTTGTGTTTTGTTTTGTTTTGTTTTGTTTTGTTTTGTTTTGTTTTGTTTTGTTTTGTTTTGTTTTGTTTTGTTTTGTTTTGTTTTGTTTTGTTTTGTTTCGTTTTGTTTCGTTTTGTTTTGTTTTGTGTTGTGTTGTGTTGTGTTGTGATGTGTTGTGTTGTGTTGTGTTGTGTTATTAAATGTCATTATTCAGTGGAAAATTCAATAATTGAACAGAATAGTTGACGTAATTAAAATAACAGCATTATGTCATGATTTTCTTTAGGTGTTCACGTGCTCTAATGGTCTCACAGGAGCCGTTCTGATTCGGAGGCGTACGCAATATAATAACGGCCCACCTGCAAAAACAAAATGGGCCTCCTCAAAGAAAAAGTGTCAATAACACAGATACAAGAAACACTTTAATTCAGTCTATATCCCTTTAGTATATTAAAGCTCACTGTAAGATTAAACTAAGTCATTTATTTATTTATTTATTTATTTATTTATTTATTTATTTATTTATTTATTTATTTATTTATGTACTTAATTATTTCTTGTTCTTCTTCTTAATCTGTTTACTCTCCAGGGTCGGTTTTTCCCTCGGACTCAACGAGGGTCCCACCTCTACCGTATCAAGGGGAGTGTCCTGGAGCGTGAGACATTGGGTCGGGGATACAACTGGGGAGAATGACCAGTACCTCGAACAGGCGGTCTCACCTGCTATGCTGAACAGGGGCCTTGTGGATGGGAAGATTTGAAGGGATAGACAAGGAAGCGGCCCTGGCCTTAAGTTAGCTAGGCCTACCATCCCGGCATTTGCCTGGAGGAGAAGTGGGAAACCACGGAAAACCACTTCCAGGGAGGCAGAGGTGGAAATTGAACCCACCTCTACTCATTTGACCTCCGGAGACTGAGTGGCCCCCGTGCCAGCTCTCGTAGCACTTTTCACAATTCGTGGCAGAGCCGGGAATCGAATCCGACCCTTCGGGGATGGCAGCTAATCACACCAACCACTACACCACAGACGCGGACTATTTATTTATTTATTTATTTATTTATTTATTTATTTATTTATTTATTTATTTATTTATTTATTTATTTATTGAGATCCTGACAGATACAGGTCCAATAACGAGGAACACAAGTGATAAAAACATTAGGCCTAATTACTATCTATGGTTTTAGAACTAAAACATTTCACACACATATATTTTTAAATTCAAATAAACATTAAAGTACTGACGTCAAGGCATATCATCGCTGCTATGGCAAAGTAGAGCTTCCGTGGCTCAGGCGGCAGCGCGCCAGCCTCTATCCGCTGGGTTCCGTGGTTCAAATCCCGGGCACTCCATGTGAGCTTTGTGCTGGACAAAGCGGAGGCGGGACAGGTTTTTCTCCGGGTACTTCGGTTTTCTCTGTCATCTTTTATTTCAGCAACACTCTCGATTAACATTTCATTTCATCTGTCAGTCATTAATCATTGCCCCAGAGGAGTGCGACAGGCTTCGGCAGCCGGTACACTTATCCTCGTCGCTGGACGGGGGCTTCATTCGTTCCATTCGAGACCCGGTCGAATGACTGGAAGCAGGCTGTGGTTTTTAATTTTCAGTTTCATCGCTGCTATGAAGCAATCATGAGTTTACGTCTGATCTTAGAGGATCGAATCAAGAAGGACAAGCCCACGTACATGGGCTGCAGTGATAAGAATCGAGGGCTTTGAAAAAGAAGCAGCAATCCACAAAGGAGTGAGGCAAGGCTGCAGTTTGTCCCCTCTCCTTTTCAATGTTTACATAGAACAGGCAGTAAAGGAAATCAAAGAGAAATTTGGAAATGGAATCACAGTCCAAGGAGAGGAAATCAAAACCTTGAGATTTGCCGATGATATTGTTATTTTATCTGAGACTGCAGAAGATCTCGAGAAGTTGCTTAATGGTATGGATGAAGTCTTGGGTAAGGAGTACAAGATGAAAATAAATAAGTCCAAAACAAAAGTAATGGAGTGCAGTCGAACGAAGGCAGGTGATGTAGGAAATATTAGATTAGGAAACGAAGTCTTAAGGGAAGTAGATGCATATTGTTACTTGGGTAGTAAAATAACTAACGATGGCAGAAGTAAGGAGGACATAAAATGCAGACTAGCACAAGCAAGGAAGAGCTTTCTTAAGAAAAGAAATTTGCTCACTTCAAACATTGATATCGGAATTAGAAAGATGTTTTTGAAGACTTTCGTGTGGAGCGTGGCATTGTATGGAAGTGAAACATGGACGATAACTAGCTCAGAAAGAAAGAGAATAGAAACTTTTGAAATGTGGTGTTACAGAAGAATGCTGAAGGTGAGATGGGTAGATCGAATCACGAATGAAGAGATACTGAATCGAATTGGTGAGAGGAGATCGATTTGGCTAAATTTGACGAGGAGAAGAGATAGAATGATAGGACACATCTTAAGACACCCAGGACTTGTTCAGTTGGTTTTTGAAGGAAGTGTAGGTGGTAAGAACGGTAGGGGTAGACCAAGGTATGAATATGACAAGCAGATTAGAGCAGATGTAGGATGCAATAGTTACGTAGAAATTAAAAGGTTAGCACGGGACAGGGTGGCATGGAGAGCTGCAACAAACCAGTCTATGGACTGATGACTCAAACAACAACAACAACAACATCCATTATTTCCCTTAAGATTGGTCACGCCTCCCAGCCAAATATTGATACACAGTCCTTCAGAACAATTTTCCTTGAGTTCATTTTCCTACGCTAACGTGTAAAGGAAAATGAACCTTAACTGTACCGCATTGTAGGAATGTATGTTTGCATGACATATTTACCCACTACTACAGTATGATGTATTCAAGGATCATTTTCCTTTACACATGCGCACAGGAAAATGAACTCAACGATAATTGTTCTGATGGACTGTACATCAATATGTGGCTGGAAGGCGTGACCAGTCTTAAGGGAAATAACAGATAGGAAGAGCATTGTCACTTGGCATAGGAGCGACGATATGTTTTTCAAACATCAACTAAAGTTACATTAAAAAGCTGGGGCACTATTATCAAACACAAAACATGAGGTGTGATAAACATAATGAGGTAGGCTACAGTTATGTATACTCAATGTTATACAAACAATTCACAGTAATCATACGTTTTAGGAAGGAAGAAGGTCATCGAAATGCATCAAGTACACCGTTATCATCTAAATATTAAACCATTAATTTTCAGTCTTAGAAATTCGAGTACATTGTTATTCTAAACAATTATCTTGCAAAGATAAATTAAATTCGTTAGTGTTCTGCAAAATACATCCACATTGAAAGTAATTGAGTATTCATTATAAATTATCATGCAGTTAATGACTGGAGAATGCTTGTAGTGCTCAGTTCTTGTTTTTGGGCAGTGGAAGAGAGTCAGCTTTGGAAATCGCTTAAATCATGTGTAGACTATACAGGGTGAAGCGAAATTCGCGCACTCGGGCATCGCAGCGCGACTCCTCACATGCCAGCAATAAAAAAAAAAAAAGTCTCTCACAAACTTTCGTCCTGCGAGTATATCCGGCAGAAAAACGACGTTGAAGAGTAGCAATCTGGCAACACTGTAACCACATGTAGGGTGATTACATCTGTCAGCACACAGTAGTCGTGCTGTCGACCCTCGACGACCTGCATGGTAACCCAAAATCTATCCACTACACCAACTGCACAGCACGCCTGTTACGTGCTGACAGAGGTAATTACCGTACATGTGTTTACAGTGTTGCCAGATTGCCACTCTTCAACGTTCTTTTTCTGCCGGATATACTCGCAGGACGATCTTTTGTGAGAGACAATTTTTTTCTTGCTGGCATGTGAGGAGTCGCGCTGCGTCGTCCGAGTGCGCGAATTTAGCTTCACCCTGTATATGTACAGTAATATTTACGTTACATAAACTTGTCAATAATTGAGAGTTTGGTGATAATATGGAAAAGTATTAAGAAATAATTATTGTATTAGTATTTAACAAATGAGGCAATATATTTTATGCTCGACGATGCCAAAATATAAGTATTATATGCCAGAAAAATGAATTTTAATGAGGCTCATTATAGTTCAAGTTTCATTATGATACAACTGTTTGACCAATTAGGTAAGGATAGCATCGCACTTGCGCTCAACGCACTAGCTTCGCACTTGTTTCCAAAATCAAACATGTCGGACACACATATTAACATCAATGCACCTTCTACTTCCAATATTCCACAACCACACGGCACATTCCCGCAAATTCACTTCACCAACTGTACAATAAACGATTTGTATTTGAAATAAAGCTAGGTTATGATAACCTTCCATCAAAGCTTTGAAAACATATCACATTGTCAAGGTCTCTGATCTACTCACGTAAAATCAATAACCCAGCGCATGCGCTCTGTTCAGTAAACTCAACTGTCAAGCGACATCTCGACAGAAATGTATGAATATCTTTTAAAAAAGTTATAATTATCGTCGAGCATAAACAGTTATATGCAACTCGCCTATAATGGCAATAATTAAGACGAGAGAAGCGAGTTTTATAAACATACTCGTGTCTTAATTATTGCCATAATAGGCTTGTTGCATAATGTACTATTTCATCACTGGACTATTTTAAGGACAAGTAGTTTGAAGGGATCTGTTAGGCAAGATTAATTTTTCAGGAAGTTCAAAATCGACTATTGTATAAAGCATTAGTGCCGAACTTAGTTTTCACTCAATGTGCAACTGGCCATGGATTCCTTAAATCTTATTTGGAACGCTTTAAACTGAACGTTGCAGGCGACTACTTATGCTTTAGTGGATCAATTAAGACACTGAATCATTTGATATTTAAATGTCCACTGTTTGAAATGATAAGATTTTTTTTTTACAATGCCACCTGAATGGTTGTAACCTGGAAGTTTCTAAACCACTGTATGATGTTCTCAAGAAACAGTGTTGTTATGTGCAGTTTCTCACATTCATGAACAACATTTTTATAGACTAAATTTATAGGAATTCTCTTTGTGATGATTTTAAACTATAACCCTCCTACACATTTGGTAAAATAGGGTTCCTGTATTCTTTTGGGATATTAAAAAAATAACTTAATGAAATACTTCTGTACTTATCTGCTTGTTTACAAACACTGTTTCCGGACAGCGAATTTACTTGTTTGGATTTTGTTTCAAAAGTTAAATATTTTGTAGAGATTGAAATAGAACAAAAAATAAGTATATGATTCTATTTTTGGTTTTTATATTTCTTCAACTTCATTGTACTCGCATCAGAACCTAATGAAACTAGACCACGCGACGTGTTCTCTGGGATGAAAAGGTGCAAAGGAAAATGAACCTTACTGTACCGGACTGTAGAAATGTATGTTTGTATGACGTATATACCCACTCCTACATTTTCCTTTGCACATTGGCACAGGAAAAATAACACGATGGAAAATGTTCTGATGGACTGCATATCAGTATGTGGCTGGGAGGCGTGACAAGTGTTAAGGAAAATAATGGATAGGAAAACCATTGTGACATACAAGGAATTGTTTCTTCAAGGACGATGATGAAAAGGCAGAATTCACCGAGTCTGTATTGGGTCATAGCCTACCATTTCTCACATAATTCCTATACGTCCTCAAATGATCGTTCCGTGAAAGAGATAGTAACAGGGAGAGTTAGAAACAGATAAAACGCCAGGTATACGTTTTGAAATTATGACCGAGTTATCTACTAATAGGCCTAATTACTTTTTAATCAGCTAAAGAGGTTGTCAATGCGACGTTATCTTTACAGCGTTTTGTGAGGGAGTGTGTACTCGTGTTATGAGACAGGTCTTTGCTCGACTCAATACAATAGTAATAACTCTACCTGGCAATTCCTATACTTAGCCTATAAACTGTAAAAAAATATTTTTTTCAACCCATTCAGCAAAAACACCGCGCTATGTCCGACTCGTTGGCTGAATGGTCAGCGTACTAGCCTTCGGTTCAGAGGGTCCCGGGTTCGATTCCCAGCCGGGGTGGGGATTTTAACCTTCATTGATTAATTCCAGTGCCTCGGGGGCTGGGTGTTTTATGCTGTCCCCAACATCCCTATAACTCACACACTACACATGACACTACCCTCCACCACAATAACACGCAGTTACCTACACATGGCAGATGCCGCCCACCCTCACTGGAGGGTCTGCCTTACAAGGGCTGCACTCGGCTAGAAATTGCAGAGTGACATTTGAGTGAAATTCTTTCTTTTTTTTAATTGTTGAAACAATTTCTTAGCAGTCGAAGTAGGGGTCTCCATACCATGAAAAATGTAAAATTAAGCACTTTCTTCAATTGCGCCGAAAGTTGAAGGGCTAAAGGGCCAGGAAAGGTTTCAAATTGTGGGTCTTGGATAGAGCTATCAAACTTAAAAGAAACAAATTTCGAAATTCATTTCCGGCCTTAATGCGTAAAATCGCTTGTTTCTTCACTAGTTTTTTTTTCTGATTCGAATCCTAGCCACATTAACTTATTTAAATAAGTTTGTCTGTAATATGTTCTCTGGTTCAATACCCTTACTCGTTTATTTTATTTTTTTCTAATGCCCACACCTAATGTAGTTATAAGGCATTGACTCACATCAGCGCTCGTAGTGGTAAGAAAAAGGTGAACTGCTAATGGAATCGATTCAATCGACCGGATAACGATAATTAAGAAAAGGATTGTAACTTTTAGGAATAAATAAAGAATATATTCTCATACTTTATTATATTTTATTTAGGTGCCTGAAATTCGTAGCTCATATCCCTAGGATGTTTTCAACATTGAGTTGCTTGCCTCAAGGGCTAGAACTGTGAACTTATCTTTCTTTCTTCTTTACGATGAAGCCTGCGAGGAACTACATGTCAGTTTCAATTCATCCTTCCTTGTAGTCACTCTCTCACGTGTCCACACTTTTTTCGACTGGGTGGCCCTCTTCTCTGCGCATACTCAGTCGGCCCAAGAATAATTAAACGGGCAGACGCCTAGTTGGCTGTCGCCTTCGCCACTCCACTATGTTTTACACCTGTCTTATTCAGGATGTGGACACCACTCTCCCCGACCTGTTAATTCGCCGTGAAATCGGCCAGGCTGGTTACTCCATCTACGATGTTCAGCGGCTCCGGGACGACTTCACTGGTCAACTTTCGACGGAGGTTCTGGCCTTCTTCCTCCATTCAGACGCCCCAGCAGCCCTGATCTCCAACGGCGCAACCATCAACGGCAGGCTCCATGAAGTGGTCTCTACTCCGGAGGAACTCATCGATGCGCGGCGCCACCATCCTCATCCCATTTCCACTGTTCATGTCCGTCAGCCTCACACATCCCCACCGTCTCCAGCGCCCCCTCCGTCCTAACGACCACTCTCATCACTACTACTACCCCTACCACTACCATCACCACTTCTGCCCATACTACCCCGTCTACTTCTCTTCTTCATACCACACCTAGCCACCTCACTACTATCATGTCCACTCCCACCACCTCCCTCTCTACCACACTATCCAGTCCACACACGCCTCCTGTCACCTACACGGATGCCGCCCTTACAGCTCAGCAAATCTGCCCCGCCGAAGCAACCACAGCAACGCCAACTTACCAGCAGTCTCCATCTCCGAGCTGTGTCATCCGTCGCCTTGACCCCGCCATCGCCGACCGGGACATCCTGGCGGAAGTACAACTGGCAGCCGTCCCCGCCCGTCGAGCGTTTCGTATCTTCAACGCCAACGGCCCGACCTTCATGGTGCGCATCCAACTCTCCTCTGCAGCCGACGTAGACCATCTACTCACCAACGGCGTCCGTTTTCGCGGGCGGACTTATCGAGTGGAGCCCTCTCGCTCCCCACCCCGCCCCGACCGCTCCCCTCCTCTTAACCCCTTCTCGTAGCCCGCCACCCGTCCCGCCACCCACCCCACCCCCGCAAGCTCTCCCTCTACCCGCTCCACAACCGAACTTCATCATATCGCCCTTCCAGACTCTAGACCTCCTTCGCCTACTAGCCACTTCCATTACCAACATAACCACGACCCTTTACTACCTTCTATCACATTCCTACCCTTCTCCTTACTCCACCTTCCTCCCAGCACAATTTATGTAATTTATGTATAGTCCTCTCCGTGTAAGGACGTACCCTAAGGGTGCAACCTTACCCTTTCTCCTCTGTAATATTAAGGTATTGATTTATAGTTACTTTTCTTGCTGTTGGGTATTTTGCAGGTCTTTTTCAGTGTCGGTAACCATACAGTTTAGGGACCGTACTTGCCGATGCGACGTCTTACATTTACCGTTAATCTGGCACGTTGGCAACGTTCAATCACTGTTCTAGCGCGAATTGCATGTTGCCGTTAAAGTCACTAGTGATACATTTGCGAGAATATTTAAAGCATATTTTATTTTTCTGTGGGATTGTAAATCTATTTGGCTAATACCAGGTAAGTAGAATTGTGGCATGTTCGGATAATGCATTTAATAACATAGTTTGTGTGAAATGATGAAAGTGCTCAAATACGCCAGTCTCATGTCTAGATCTACCGGTACATGAAATAACTCTTGCGGGACGAAATTTTGGCAGTAGAACTTATAACATTATTATTTTCAAATCCGCAGTGAACTTCAAAGCTGAACTAATTTCCGTTCACGGAGCTTGGCACATTAGTATTCCTATATGTTTCCTGATAAGCTTGAAGATATAACCAGCCTGCAGGCTGAAAATATGCCCAATAATCTCTCTCCTTACTGGTTACCGGTATTGAAGAGAGAAGGAAATGTTCGCGCAAAAGAAAGGGAAGTCATTGGATGTCTGGAACTTTCGAAAATCACACTGCAAAGACTTATTAAATAAATTGCATCGTTTAACACGCCCCTCTTTTCAATAATATGGTTATAGTATGCCTACTGTATATCAAAATAAAGACAGATATATGTAACATTAATTTGAGTGAGAAAGTGTGTTTATTTCCTTAATTCCTCATTGAGCGTGGAAATCGACTTAATTATGAATATCTTGATTTATTTCATCTTAACATTTATCATTTACTAGGGTAGGGAAACATTCATTATCGGTGTTTATATTGAGGTTACAGGTAGTTTGTTATGGTTATGTCTGGTGATTTTAATATGTAACCAGGCAGATTGGCAGCAGTGATCAGCCATTACAAGAAAGAGAAAAGAAGAGCATCGGGCGGCGATATTTACTTTCTGGGGTATTGCCTTACGTGGCGATTACTATACTTCTCTGTAAATACTGTCACTTTCTGTAACGCGCGCCCGAGATACATCGGTATTAAATAAATCAATTGTCCCCTCTTCCCCCGGTGTTTGCCGGGGTTTGCCTATGCGGGGTGCTTTGTGGGTCTTCCCTGGGTCCCGGCTTCTTGTGACGGTGCCTTTACGCCAGATTCATTAACTATCTTCCCCTTCTGGTGTGTAAAACACCCCCCCCCCCCCCTACATTTTCTCTTTTTCAGTAAATTCTTTCCTTTACACGGCCGAAGAGCTCCTTAGTTGAGCTGATGGCCCGCCCCTCCTCCTTTGAGGAGAGGGAGTGAAATAACTTGTTTTCGCTTCGCTTCCTTCCTTGTTGTTTGATGGTGATGCTTGCTGTTTAAAGGGGCCTAACATCGAAGGTCATCGGCCCTCCTTGTTGTTTCCTTTTCCATTCTTCCCAGTATTCCTTCATTATTGCACTACGCTTTAATCTTCTTTCCTCAGACCACTTTGGATTGGGTTTCTTTTTCATTTTTCCTTTGAATCCTTCCATTCTAAAAATATTTTTATTCATCTTTCTTTCTATAGTTTCGTTTTCTCTCATTTTATTTCTTTCTAAATCTTTCTTGACCTCTCGTATCCAACCAGTAGCGGCGATAAAGGGGGGTGTCGCCCTACCCCCCCCCCCACTTTGTGGAGAAAAAATGACATTTTATTTTTTTAGGCACCGAAAGCAAGGAATGATAAAAAAGCAATGCTATGCAAACTCTAAATATCCCACTATAAGCTCATCTCTTTCCTATCTCAGCTGTCATGCTTAACATTGACCGAACGACGCAAACACCACGCTGTTTCCTTTCTCGACAGTGTTCTACCATCGCCAGAGGGCGATGGTTCTACAAACAAACAAACCAGACTATCTTAGAACAGACATTAAATACCACTCCCCTTCTGATAGAGCTCCCTCAAGGTCATCCACACGATCCCTCTTGCCATCCCCATTCATCATAGTAACTCATACAACAACTCATTTATACCTGCTACCATACGTCCCTGGAACTCAATCCCAGCTGAAATTAGAGGCATAGGCAATCCGAGGATATTCAAAAGGAAATGTTTCATTTGATACTCAAACCCGTAGAAAGTAAATCTCACTAACGTAAAAGAAGTCCGACCCCGCGGTGTAGGGGGCAACGCGCCCACCTGTCACCTTGCGGCCCGGGGTTCAATTTCCGGCTGGGTCAGGGGTTTTCAATTGTAATGTCCCTGGCCTGGGGACTGGGTATTTCTGACGTCCTTAATCTTCCTTTCCTCACACACAACATCACACACTACCGCCATTCCAATTACACGTAGGCTCATACAATATGGTGCCAGTAGGGGCAAAAGTTCCACATGGGTCGACACCCCGAAAAAAAAAAAAAAAAAAAAAAAACAAAAAAAAAACCATACCGTAAAAGATAGTAATATTTAGTTCTTAATTATCTTTTAATGTTACTGGCTTTACGTCCAACTAACTACCTTTTCGGTTTTCGGAGACGCCGAGGTGCCGGAAATTAGTCCCGCAGGAGTTCTTTTGACTTTGACTTATTTCCTTTAGGAGTTCTTTTATAGTAGGACGTAAAGCAAATAGCAGGAGTTCTTTTACGTGCCAGTAAATCTACCGACACGAGGCTGACGTATTTGAGCACCTTCAAATACCACCGGACTGAGCCAGGATCGAACCTGCCCAGTTGGAGTCAGAAGGCCGGCGCCTCAACTGTCTGAGCCACTCAACACGGCTCTTAGTTATCAATAAGGATACAAAATTATAGAGGTTAAGTAGATTAATTTTAGTGATAAGCCTATTTAGAAATACGATGTTTAACTAATGAGTGAGTATACCCTCGTATGTACAGTACACTATTCACATTATTCTATAAATTATATAACGGTGTTGTATGACATGGTTTGGCATAGTAGCAGGGTTCATGGCCTGGTCCCCGCTATATATAAAAAAGGCAACAAAACAAAACTAAACTAAGATTTTTAGATACACATTTCATGTTGTAAATAATCTTACTGATGCCATACGTTCTTTCCGTCTTGTGTAACGTTCCTTTTACATTCTTTATTTATTTATTTATTTATTTATTTTTCGCGACGAAAGTCTGTGCAAGCCTTAACGTTACGAAACAAAAAAGTGACGGGGATTTAGATATATACCTCTTCACATTGTGTGATGCCCTAGTCGCTGACAGTTCCGGGAGGGCAACTGGCAGATATTTGGAATATTTTTCTACCGTGCTGTGTAGTAAATTCGCGGGAGGTGTGCACCAAAGAGGATGATGAACAGTGTGCGCACCCCGCTTGGGGCGGTCCTGCCCGGTAAGTGGACACACGAGGCCAAGCGACTGTTTCTGACCGGGATAGCATTAGGATATTATAACCTATTAACACGTATTCTTTTACCTTCTTATAATTCATGTTTTCCTAATGAAAATCCCGGGTGATGAGACTCGGGCATGCATCCGCACAGCATCTCTGGACCAAAATGAGCCCTTGGAGGGAAAGATCAGAAGACACGTACAGCTGACAAGTCATGGACACGACTCACGCCCCCAACCAAATGACATCCGTGATGTAAAAGCGGACGCCGTTCGTCAGCAGAAGAGGACGGAACTACGCTAGGAGAACAGGAATATGAAAGAGGTTACGAGGATTTAAACTTCCTTTGTACTCATGTGTTCCTAACATCAAAGACACTGCAAACTCTCGCTTATCCTACTTGAATCGTGAGACCTTGGAACTCTTCGAGTAATTTAAGGCCCGATTGTATAAAGCAGTTAGAAGATCAAGGCGTAAAACTGATTATAGATCACGTTGATCCTCAAATGTGTGTTGTATAAACGTTGATCCAAGATCTTTTTTCATTAATCTCGAATCAAAATTGATCCACCAAATTCCTTGGATCAAGCCTTGTGATCCGGATCAAGTAGTGTTCTTGTATTGTAGGCAGCATTTATCAACGTGGAAAGAAGGCTCTTGTAGTGAAAAATTGTGCCGTAACAATAATCATAGTAAGACAATTAAAAAAGAGGTTATGCATTATTACCGGTAATTTGTCCGGCTCCATGGCTAAATGGTTAGCGGGCTGGCCTTTGGTCACAGGGTCCCGGGTTCGATTCCCGGCAGGGTCGGGAATTTTAACCATAATTGGTTAATTTCGCTGGCACGGGGGCTGGGTGTATGTGTCGTCTTCATCATCATTTAATTCTCATCACGACGCGCAGGTCGCTTACGGGAGTCAAATCAAAAGACCTGCATCTGGCGAGCCGAACTTGTCCCCGGACACTCCCGGCACTAAAAGCCATACCGGTATTTAATCTGATGAAGAGATTTTTATCGTGATTCTATCTTTGAATTACAGATTATATTCACAGTCATTCATTGTAGTTTTAACGTGCTTGGGTGTGCAGGAGTTGACAATATTTCAGTCAGTACGTTTACTTCCACCTGTACTGATTCCACCTGTAAGGTGGCAATCTGTCCCAGCTGTTTCGGTTACAATCGCCTCTACTGTAGATATATCTTCCAATATGGGAAATGAATCGTCAAATAAAGTAGAACTCGAATCAAATGGATTTTCATCAGGCTCAAATTGATCTTTCAGTGCAGCTATAATGTTTAGATTTCCTTCGTCAGGCTTTGAATCTTGAGTCCCACCAACAGTTAGTGAACACACAGTCTGAAATTATGGAGTATTTGCCATTAATATTTACATTTGTACTCAATATTAAATATCTGTGTACCGGTATGCATTTACTATAAGCCTGCTGAATAATAAATACCGAGTTTTCGTTGTTTTTAATGTTATATCTGTTAACCGGTGACGTGAGGTCTCATAGACTCCCAATAAACATAACGCATCTGGACTTCTTTAATTAAAAATCTCGCAGGAAGATGTATTTTATGTTACCTTCTTATCTGTAGACTTCACGTCAGCAGTTGCGAGAGTATTTTTGTCAATGCATGTTGCGTGGTCAGTGTAAGTAAAACGTCTCAAATGACTAGTCCGTTGCAGTTATTGTATGTTGGGTAGTCAGCCCAAAGGCTGGTTTGATCCTCTGCAGCTCCGGACACTGCCCTTGAGGCGGTAGAGGTGGGATCCCTCGCTGAGTCCGAGGGAAAAGCCGAACCTGGAGGGTAAACAGATGATGATGATGATGAAGATGATATTTCCTTATTACCTATTTCCCAGTCCGACTCGTTGGCTGAACGGTCAGCGTACTGGCCTTCGGTTCAGAGGGTCCCGGGTTCCATTCCCGGCCGGGTCGGGGATTTTAACCTTAATTGGTTAATTCCAATGGCACGGGGGCTGGATGTATGTGTTGTCTTCATCATCATTTCATCCTCATCACGACGCGAAGGTCGCCTACGGGAGTCAAATAGCAAGACCTGCACCTGGCGAGCCGAACCCGTCCTGGGATATCCCGGCACTAAAAGCCATACGACATTTACCTATTTCCCATTATTCTGTTGTTTTCATTGGTCTTAAGATGTTCTTCTTTGTACTGCCTTTGCTGGCACGACCTAGTGTTTACACTGCACTATGTCTTCTGGTGTGGGTTAGAACATTTTTTTAAATTTTCAGTCTCATCCTTGGCTTCGACAACATGAAAGTGAGCGATGATGCTATTAATGCAGCCAGTCCCTGTAATGAATGGTGTGAAAATGTTGCTCATAGGGTCGGTTGTTGCGGGCATTTCAATGGGCTTGGCAGACTGATATGAAATAGCAACTTCTAGCTCAGTGAGGAAAGCAACTGGAAACTACCTCACTCTTCATTTACCTAGTACACCTCTTCAGTGACGCTTGGGCCACCTGTGACGGGGGATGGCGTAGCTGTTGGGGTCCAAACCAGCCTCTAAAGTCAATAAGTAAATAATAAATAAAAATATCACACCCAGAGGATCAGGTCACCCATGGGAGTCAAAAGAAAGACCTGCGTTAGGCAAGACAAACATGTACTCAGACTTCCCGGTACTAAAAGCATACACTAAATAAACAAATAATAATGGAATGGAAAATTTTGGCAGGGTTTTTTATATTTCTTCAACTTCATTGTACTCGCATCAGAGCCTAATGAAACTAGACCATGCGACATGTTCTCTGGGATGAAAAGGTGCAAAGGAAAATGAACCTTACTGTACCGGACTGTAGAAATGTATGTTTGTATGACGTATATACCCACTCCTACATTTTCCTTTGCACATTGGCACAGGAAAAATAACACATTGGAAAATGTTCTGATGGACTGCATATCAGTATGTGGCTGGGAGGCGTGACAAGTGTTAAGGAAAATAATGGATAGGAAAACCATTGTGACAGACAAGGAATTGTTTCTTCAAGGACGTCATTCTATGATGAAAAGGCTGAATTCACCGAGTCTGTATTGGGTCATGGCCAACCATTTCTCAGATAGTTCCTTAGGCCTATCGCCTTATGGGTGCAATACGTTCTAAAATGATCGTTCCGTGAAAGAAATAGTAACAGGAAGAGTTAGAAACAGATAAAACGGCAGGTATACGTTTTGAGATTACGACCGAGTTTAATCAGCTAAAGAGGTTGTCAATGCGACGTTATCTTTACAGCTTTTTGTGAAGGAGTGTGCTGCTCGTGTTACGAGACAGGTCTTTGCTAGACTCAATACAATAGTAATAACTACAACTATCTGGCAATTCCTCTACTTATAAACTGTAAAAAATATTTTTTCAACCCCTTCAACAGAAACACCGCGCTATAT
This sequence comes from Anabrus simplex, assembly GCF_040414725.1. NCBI lineage: Eukaryota > Metazoa > Arthropoda > Insecta > Orthoptera > Tettigoniidae > Anabrus > Anabrus simplex. The sequence continues at coordinate 1,766,217,480 of NC_090265.1, read as the reverse complement.
CCGATTCGAGGCTAAGGGCTCTATTCAGGATCAGAATTCAGTACAGGTGTCTGTGCGAAATCGGTACGAGTCACTCCAGGTAGAACAACAGAGGGAAGATGAGGGACAGGGAACTGTTGCTGAGATGCGTGGAAGTAGGAGGAAGGGAAAAGGTAGGAAAGGGAAATGTAGAGTAGAGGATAGGAAAAGACAGGTGGAACAGGGTCATGGGAAGGAGAAAAGGGAGGAGGAAGTAGCTTCTGCAGCATGAGAGAAGATAAGGCTGACCACGAGGGGAGGGGATCAGATGAGGTGGGGAGGGTTGAGGCTCTGGTCATGGGGGATTCCATCGTTAGACACGTGGGGAAAGTGTGTGGAGGAAAAGGAACCAGGGTAGAATGTTATCCAGGAATTAGGTTGAGGCAGATGTTGAGGAAAGTAGAAGAGATGGAGGAGGGGAAGGAGAAGGTGGTAGTGTTTCACGTTGGTACCAACAACGTAAGGCAAGCTGATATAAGTACCAACATAGTTGGAGATGTGTGGGATCTGGTAAATGCAGCACGGGTGAATTTTAAGAAAGCGGAGATTGTTATTAGTGGAATACTGTGCAGGAGGGATACTGACTGGAGGGTGATTGGGGATTTAAATGAGACTATGGAGTGGGTATGTGGGAAACTGGGAGTGAAATTTCTAGATCCTAATGGGTGGGTAGGAGATAGGGATCTGCGCTCAGATGGCCTTCATTTAAACCGCAGTGGTACATATAAGTTAGGAAATTTGTTTGGAAGGGTAGCACTGACGCGGATTCGGAATTATTTGATAGGATAGTCAGCTATGCGGGAAACGACATGGAAAGAAACGGGATGGCCTAGGGAGCGGTGATAAGGTAACAGGGAACTGGAAATCAAGTAGGGATGACATAAAATTGTTAGTGTTGAACTGTAGAAGTATTGTAAAGAAAGGAATAGAATTAAGTAATTTAATAGATATATATTTACCAGATATTGTAATAGGAGTTGAATCATGGCTGAGAAATGATATAATGGATGCAGAAATTTTCTCACGGCACTGCAGTGTGTATTGTAGAGATAGGATAGGAATGGTGGGAGGGGGAGTTTTCATTCTGGTGAAAGAAGAATTTGTAAGCTACGAAAAAGTTAAAGATGAGACACATGAAATTCTAGGTGTAAGGCTCATTTCTAAAGATAATAGGCAACTTGATATATTTGGAGTGTACAGATCGGGAAAGGGTAGCACTGACGCGGATTCGGAATTATTTGATAGGATAGTCAGCTATGTGGGAAACGACATGGAAAGAAATGTGATTGTAGCGGGAGGTCTGAATTTGCCAGATGTCAATTGGGAAGGAAATGCGAACGACAGGAAGCATGACCAACAAATGGCAAATAAGTTAATATGGGAAGGACAGCTGATTCAGAAAGTGATGAAACCAACCAGAGGGAAAAATATCCTGGATGTGGTGCTGATAAAACCAGATGAGCTCTATAGGGAAACTGAAGTAATAGATGGTATTAGTGATCATGAAGCTGTTTTTGTGGTAGTTAAAAATAAATGTGATAGAAAGGAAGGTCTTAAAAGTAGGACTGTTAGGCAGTACCATATGTCTGATAAAGCTGGCATGAGGCAGTTTCTAAAAAGTAACTATGATCGGTGGAAAACGGTAAATAAAAATGTAAACAGACTCTGGGATGGGTTTAAAGAAATTGTTGAGGAATGCGAAAACAGGTTTGTACCTTTAAGGGTGGTAAGGAATAGTAAAGATCCACCTTATTATAATAGAGAAATAAAGAGACTAAGAAGGAGGTGCAGACTGGAAAGAAATAGAGTTGGAAATGGCTGTGGAAGTAAGGAGAAATTGAAGGAACTTACTAGAAAATTGAATCTAGCAAAGAAGGCAGCCAAGGATAACATGATGGCAAGCATAATTGGCAGTCATACGAATTTTAGTGAAAAATGGAAGGGTATGTATAGATATTTTAAGGCAGAAACTGGTTCCAAGAAGGACATTCCAGGAATAATTAATGAACAAGGGTGGTGTGTATGTGAAGATCTTAAAAAGGCAGAAGTATTCAGTCAGCAGTATGTAAAGATTGTTGGTTACAAGGATAATGTCGAGATAGAGGAGGAGATTAAGGCCAAAGAAGTAATAAAATTTACATATGATAACAATGACATTTACAATAAGATACAAAAGTTGAAAACTAGAAAAGCGGCTGGAATTGATCAGATTTCTGGGGATATACTAAAGACAATGGGTTGGGATATAGTACCATATCTGAAGTACTTATTTGATTATTGTTTGGTCGGAGGAGCTATACCAGATGAATGGAGAGTTGCTACAGTAGCCCCTGTGTATAAAGGAAAGGGTGATAGACATAAAGCTGAAAATTACAGGCCAGTAAGTTTGACATGCATTGTATGTAAGCTTTGGGAAGGCATTCGTTCTGATTATATGAGACATGTTTGTGAAATTAATAACTGGTTCGATAGAAGGCAATTAGGTTTTAGGAAAGATTATTCCACTGAAGCTCAACTTGTAAGATTCCAGCAAGATATAGCAGATATCTTGGATTCTGGAGGTCAAATGGGCTGTATCGCGATTGACCTGTCTAAAGCATTTGATAGGGTGGATCATGGGAGACTGCTGGCAAAAATGTGTGCAATTGGACTAGACAAAGGAGTGACTGAATGGGTTGCTATATTTCTAGAAAATAGATCTCAGAGAGTTAGAGTAGGTGAAGTTTTGTCTGACCCTGTAATAGTTGAGAGGGAAGTTCCTCAGGGCAGTGTTATCGGACCTTTATGTTTTCTTATATATATAAATGATATGAGTAAAGGAGTGGAATGGGAGGTAAGGCTTTTTGCGGATGATGTTATTCTCTATAGAGTGATAAATAAGTTACAAGATTGTGAGCAACTGCAACGTGATCTCGAAAATGTTGTGAGATGGACAACAGGCAATGGTATGTTGATAAACGGGGTTAAAAGTCAGGTTGTGAGTTTCACAAATAGGAAAAGTCCTCTCAGTTTTAATTACTGCGTTGATGGGGTGAAAGTTCCTTTTGGGGATCATTGTAAGTATCTAGGTGTTAATATAAGGAAAGATCATCATTGGGGTAATCACATAAATGGTATTGTAAATAAAGGGTACCGATCTCTGCACATGGTTATGAGGGTGTTTAGGGGTTGTAGTAAGGATGTAAAGGAGAGGGCATATAAGTCTCTGGTAAGACCCCAACTAGTGTATGGGACCCTCACCAGGATTACCTGATTCAAGAACTGGAAACAATCCAAAGAAAAGCAGCTCGATTTGTTCTGAGTGATTTCCGACAAAATAGTAGCGTTACAAAAATGTTGCAATGTTTGGGTTGGGAAGAATTGAAAGAAGAAGAGCTGCTCGACTAAGTGGTATGTTCCGAGCTGTCAGCGGAGAGATGGCGTGGAATGACATTAGTAGACGAATAAGTTTGAAAGGCGTTTATAAAAGTAGGAAAGATCACAATATGAAGATAAAGTTGGAATTCAAGAGGACAAACTCTGGCAAATATTCATTTATAGGAAGGGGAGTTAGACATTGGAATAACTTACCAAGGGAGATGTTCAATAAATTTCCATTTTCTTTGAAATCATTTCGGAAAGGGCTAGGAAAGCAACAGATAGGGAATCTGCTACCTGGGCGACTGCCTTAAATGCAGATCAGTATTGATTGATTGATACGATTCAGCAATACCTCCAGACCTTCTGCAGTCTCAGATAAAATAATATCATCAGCAAATCTCAGGGTTTTGATTTCCTCTCCTTGGATTGTGATTCCCTTCCGAAATTCCTCTTTGATTTCTTTTGCCGCCCGTTCCATATAAACACTGAAAAGGAGGGAGGTGGGGGACAAACTGCAACCTTGCCTCATTCCTTTCTGGACTGCTGCTTCTTTTCCAAAGCCCTCGATTCTTATCACTTCAGACAGATTGCAGATAACTGTTCGTTCTCGGTACCTGATCCCGATCTACGTAATGTTTACATTACTTTTTTTAGTGCGCAATGTAGCATGTCACTGTCCGACTCATTGGCTGAATGGTCAGCGTTGAGGCCTTCAGTTCAGATGGTCCCGGGTTCGGTTCCCGGCCGGGTCGGGGATATTAATCGCCTCTGATTAATTATTCTGGCTCTGGGACTGATGTTTGTGTTTGTCCCAACACTTTCCTCTTCATATTCAGACAACACACTACACTAGCAACCACCACAGAAACACGCAATAGTGATTACATCCCTACATACAGAGTTGGCGTCAGGAAAGTCATCCGGTCAGAAAACAGGGCCAAATCCACATGTACGACACAGTTCGCACCCGCGACCGCACAGGTGTGGGAAAAGCGGTAGAAGAAGAAGAATGTAGCATGTCACTGTCACTGGCCTTCAGATGAGTCGTAATGACATACTGGATATCATGCAAGTGAAGCTTCCACGGTGTGTAGAATTATTTAGTTCTTGAACCGTGCTGTTGTTTTCTGTGCATCCCGTATAGTTTGCCGACGGTTCGAATGCATTGAAGTATTAAAAATAATAATGTTATTTTTACGTCCCACCAACTATTTTTTACGGTTTTCGGAGACGCCGAGGTGCCGGAACTTTGTCCAGCATAAGTTCCTTAACGTGCCGGTGAATCTACCGATACGAGGCTGACGTATTTGAGCATTTTCAAATACCACCGGACTAAGCCAGAATCGAATCTGCCAAATTGGGCTCAGAAGGCCAGCGCTCCGCCGTCTGAGCTACTCAGCGCAGCATTGCAGTATTCTTCGTCAAGGCGACTGAAATACCCCTCCTCGATCCGAGGTAGTCAGTCTCCCAGGCAGCATTCACACTACGAGAGTAGTTCCTGACCTTGGCCTTATAAATCCTACCCTCTCTGGCTGACGTAAGCCCCCCTGGCTGTCTCGTGAGAATTCTGGAACATACGTTCCAGAAACGTATTCGAAACGTCGGCAAATTGTATGGAATGTACAGAAAATAACAACACGTTTCAACCCGGAAAAAGAACTAAATAATTTGACATTTCCTTTTTTATCCCCGTTAATATTCCTAAACCACTGTACAACTCATCAAATAATATATGGCCTAGTGCATACCCAGGCTATCCCTGAACTTGAATATCAAGTTTCGAGAAATTCTGTTAAGCCGATTTCTCTTGAATTCGTAACAAACAAACAAACAAACAAACAAACAAACAAACAAACAAACAAACAAACAAACAAACAAACAAACAAACAAACAAACAAACAAACAAACAAACAAACAAACAAAGATACACAAATTGAATTACCGGGCGAGTTGGCCGTGCAGTTAGGGGCGCGCAGCTGTGAGCTCGCATCCAGGAGATAGTGGGTTCGAACCCGACTGTCGGCAGCCCTGAAGATGGTTTTCCGTGGTTTCCCATTTTCATACCAGGCAAATGCTGGGGCTGTACCTTAATTAAAGCCACGGCCGCTTCATTCCCATTCCTAGGCCTTTCCTGTCCCATCTTCGTCATAAGACCTATCTGTGTCGGTGCGACGTAAAGCAAATAGAAAAAAAAAGCTTTCGAATTTAGGCCTACCTAAACCGAGTGAGTTAGCCGTGCGGTTAGGGTCATGAAGCTGAGAGCTCGCATTCGGGAGACGATGGGCTCAAATCCCAGCGTCGGAAGTCCTGAAGATTTTTTCCGTAGTTTTCAAATTTCACACCAGGCAAATGCTGGGTCTGTACCGTAATTAAGGCCACGACGGCCGCTCCCTTTCCAGTCCTAACCCTTTTCTTGTGTCGCAGAAAATATTCGATGTGTTAGTGCGACGTCAAACCACTAGCAAATAAATAAATAAATAAATAAATAAATAAATAAATAAATAAATAAATAAATAAATAAATAAATAAATAAATAAATAGTCCGCCTCTGTGGTGTAGTGGTTAGTGTGATTACCTACCACCTCTGGAGCCTTGGGTTCGTTTCCCGGTTCTGCCACGAAATTTGTAAAGTGGTACGAGGGCTGGAACGGGGTCCACACAGCCTTGGGAGGTCAACTGAGTGTAGGGTGTTCGATTCCCACGTCATCCCTCCTCGAAGTGGCTTTCCGTTGTTTCCCACTTCTCCAAGAAAATGCTGGGATGGTACCTAACTTAAGGCTACGGCCGCTTCCTTCCCTCTTCCTAGTCTACCCCTTCCAATCTTCCCATCCCCCCCACAAAGCCTCTGTTCAGCATACCAGGTGAGGCCGCCTGGGCGAGGTACTGGTCATCCACCCCATTTGTATATCCACGACCCAATGTCTCACGCTGCAGGACACTTCCCTTGATGCGGTAGAGGTGGCATCCCCTCTGAGTACGAGGGAAAAACTAACCCTGGAGGGTAAACGGATTAAGAAAGTATAAATAAATAAATAAATAAATAAATAAATAAATAAATAAATAAATAAATAAATACCTAATCCGAGACACACACGAAATATCAGGCAAAAATTTGAAGAGTACAGACCAAATTATAATTTTGTTCACACGGACATTGTGCCCAAGTAAAGAGTAAGCTTCAGTAAGACGGTGTGTTAGGGATTTTCTTAGTATCTACTGAACGTGTAAAGTCATTGAGCAATTACGGTTTCTTATCAAGTCGTTAAAAAGAGCTTATTACTTTTGCATTCTTATTTACTGAGATAAAGATGCTCAATGTCAACAAGCTGTACTCGTCGAAGTTTGCTTGAGGATTTAAACAATATAATGGAGATGAACAACGGGAGGCGGAATTAGCTCAGTAGCTTTCGAACTCCGGTCAATGCTGGGTTGAGATTATCGTCTGAAATATCTCGTGGCGTCAGGAATGGTGTCGGGCCTTAAATCCCAGGCCAAAACCAAAGTAAGAATGGGTGGCCCCAGCGACCTCAGACGTAACTGGGATAAGCTGAATTTTTTTCCCGGCTCCTTACTGGTTATTGGTTCGATTCCCGGGAATTTCAATTTTGTCTGGTAAATGTCTGTGGCAAGGGGGCTAGGTGCTTGTGCTCGTTTCAGTGCACATCTTCTTCATTTACGTACAACAAATCACGATTCAAACCAGCACAGAACCATCGTTCCACATAGGGTTGAAGTCAGGAAAGTAGATTTACTAGCAAGCAACAGAACTGCGGAATAATACTCCGGCACCTCGGCGTCTCCGAAAACCGTAAAACTCAGCTAAATCCATACAAAGTGCCGACCCCAGGAAAATGTGGAAAGGCAAGACAGAAGAATGGAGATGAACAAGAGCAGTATTGCCACATGGCAGTGGATCTATATATATTTTTAGTGCAAGCTTTCTGAACCCAGGTTAGCAGATTCGATAATGACTCAGTTCTGTAATATTTGAAGGTGCTCAAATACTTCAGTAGATTTACTGGCCAGTAACAGAACTTCTGCGGAGTAAAACTCCGGCACCTCGCCGTCTCCGAAAACCGTAAAAATATGTGATAGCGCGACGTAAAAATACAGTAACATTAACTTTAAAATAAATTTATTGACTTAAGTTCAAAGTTCGGCTCAGGGGGCACTACGTGTAGGGGGGCCTGTCTTTTTCCCCTGGCCTTCCATAGATACTGTAAAAGTTTATGGTAAATAAATAATGAATGAATGAATTGACTAAGTGGTCAGCGCCGCGTCCTTCGGTTCAGGGGGTCCTGGGATTGATTACCGGCCCTATCGGAGACTTTAATTCCTCTGGATCGGAGAACTGGATTTTTTGGCCTTTGTATCAAATTACACCTCTTCCAATACAAACAACTTCTACCACAGAAACACGCAAGAGTTGATACATTCCTCAACACCGCCTTCGTGTTCCTCCCTTAAAACCACAGAAGATGGGTTTTCTGTTTTACTGTTTTTCAGTATCTTGTTGGCCAGCCTCTCCCGGTTTATCTTCTACATGTATCCATAGAAAGCTAGTTTCCTTTTCTTCTTAGAAGTTGTTACATTCTCGACTTTTTCACAAAGTTTTTGATTTCGTCTTAAGCAGAGGGTGAGTCGAGCTTTTAGTGACATCTTTGAACCCAAAATGTTTCTGAGTAATCGTCTTTCTTTTTTATCATCCACTATCGTACACATCACCCCTGCCAAAATTTTGCATTCTATTATTTTTGTTCATTTTTGTTTGTTTTTGTACCGGAGTGTCCGAGGACATGTTTGTCTCGCCTGACGCAGGTCTTTCTATTTGACACCCATGGGTGACCTGAACCTCTGGGTGGGATATAATAATAATAATAATAATAATAATAATAATAATAATAATAATAATAATAATAATAATTGTACCGGGCGGTACACCTCTACTCTGTTTATTTAAAAGTTGCGCCAGTTGAAACTCCTCTTCTGGAGGAAGGTTGAACTTTATCTATTCTATTAATTCTCTACTTTCTCAGAAGATGTCACCACGTGGAAAATTTTGAGTTTTTGAACTGTGTCACTTTTGATGTGTTTTTGTTTCGCTTGAAGTAAGAAGTGTGAACTTTCTCTTCTAGAGGACACTACTGAAGAATTACAATAGTGCAACCTAGTGCGAAATCAAAGAACTATTTTGTTCGAGAAATTTTTATTTCAAAAGTTTGTTTCTTGTTAAATTTCTTTCTGTTATTGTTTAAGTTGGCTGTATACCCCTCTTTTTCCCCTTAGTTTGGATCTAGCCAATCCCGAATTTCTTTAATTAATTTTCCACCAATAATGTGTTTCTTTTTCCTCTATGTAGGGGTTTCTTTTCCCGAACCAATAAAGATTTTGTGGGAGGGTGTTTTATTTCCCCTAACGCCTAGAATCTTCCGCGAGAGGATATAAACTGCTGATTTTGGGGTCTCCGGGCGACTTCTGTTCCATCTTTCAGTGTATTAAGTACATTGCAGGAGGCGGGAAGCGCCTCTTTCCTCGGCAGCGATCTACTACCAGGTAATGGCCTATTAATATCTTCTTTTTTTGCTAGGTCGGCAGTTTAACTCTCGCGGCGGGTTCGAAGCGTTTTCCATCATGTAACCTTTTCCTAAAATGTAACTACTCTTTTCTTCTTTTCTTGTAAAGTTACATATTGGGATAGAGAGTGCTAACCCTCTCGAGCTCCCACTCACATTTGTTTCGAGGTGAACTTATTTTCTCAAACTTTTCTTCGTTTATGTAATGTAAAGTGTTCTTCTCTAAGTCACCTCTGTAGTATGGGATTAGCCCTCGCGTTAGTGGCCCAGAGCCAGATTAGGTTTTAAATGCAAAGTGTATTAGGAGTGCAAGTTCGCCTCCTCTCAAGTTGTATTTTAGAGGTCATGTATTAATCTTTTCTCACCTAATAGACCTCAGTAGGTTGGGTATTTTACCCCTGTGTATATGTCCTTTGAGGACGACTTGAAAGTTGAGTTTGGTGTGGCCTGTGAGAGGCTTAACTTTAAGAGCGAGTGGCTCTTTTCTAAAACTGAGAGTTGTATGCCTCGAGGAGGCTTTGCTGTGTAATTTGGAGCAAGGGCTCCAGGGTTTGAGTGGGGTCTTCTGCCCCTTTTGTTGAAATTGGTATATCGTAAAGTTGAGCTAGTTGCTCAAGAATTGTATTTTCAGGGCTCGAAGCCCAAATTCTTTAATCCCTGTAATTGTACATTTCAAGTTGTATTTCGGTTACTAAGTACCTGTTCTATTTGTTGTTACCTAATTTTGAAAGGAAAATATAACCTTGTTAAATTTTAAAATTTAATTTCTCTTTAGTAGCTTGAGACCTATTCACCACCCAGCACCTTCTTTCATGCTTAACTACCACAAAAACTCGGTAACAAGTGGTAGCAGAGCGCGGTTGAATGGGTCTCAATTTAGCCCCTTTTGACGGCTAAACATTGCTTTGATTCGAACTCTAACAATTTTCTCAGTTGCTGGAAATTTTTGAGTTTTTCAAAATTGTTCTGTCATCATGCCCGGCCCTCGCGATGTTCTCCTCCTTAACTACTTGCGCAAAGAGGAGTTGATATATGAGTTAACTATCAGAAACGTTCAATCTGGAGGCACGGTTGCAATAGACACTAACAAGCTTAGAGAGTCCCTTGATTTGCCCATTTCCATCCCCAATTTGGGAGAGAAAGAAATTGACGACTCTCTTTCCACGATTGTCGAGAATATTACTGGGCTAGCATCGGTAGTCAGCTTTTTTGATGAAAACGATCCATCTCCTAATCAAATTAAGCGTGTGCAAGGCAGGCTGTATCACTTTGCAAATAGAGTTAATGATCTATTGTCTCTAAAGGTGAATGACGTTCAGAGGAAGCAAGCTAATACGCTCCTTGAAACTATTTCTGAATTGTCTAATAAGGTCACTCAATTGCTAACCGGCGAAGCTCCTCCCAAAACTGATCAACCCGCCACGGTGAATGTAGGTAACGAGGAAGAGCCTCCTCAGGGAGAAGTCAATAGGATAACCGTTGCTGCTCAAACTATCTCTGCCCCATCGAACAACGAATCTGAACGCCGTGCGTCATTGAGTAACATCCGCTCTGAATTAACTTCCTTGCCCTTGAAACCTTTAACGACTATGACACCTGGGTTCAGCAGCTTGCCTCATCCATTGGCAATGTTGCTTAGAGGTATCTCTAAGTTTTCCGTCAACACCACCAGTGACGTAATTTCATTTTTAAGATTTCTAGTGGAATTTCAGGATCATGCCCTTGTGTTTTCTCTTTCCCCATGTCAAATTTTGCAAATTATCTATCCTTATGCTATTGGTGTTCTATCTGACAAAATAGTTAGAGCCATTGCCGAGCAATCTTCTATTGAGGATTTCCACGCCCATTTGCTAGCTAACTTCATCCCGGCTAGGGCCAGGTCCTCCCTTATTCAGAAATACTATTATCGGGTACAGCGCTTGGATGAAAACCTGGCAGACTTCATCCAAGATATTAAGTTTTATACTAGGGTGTTTGCTCTCCACTTCCCTGAGGATCAGATCGTGCAAGCTATTGTTGAAGGGATTTCACCACCCTACAGGTCATATTTGTGTTTCGCGGCGTGCCCGCAAACCTTCTCTGAACTGGAAGCATTAGCCGTCTCTGCGGAAGGAGTTAGGTATGCTGATTCCTTGCGTGTGGCGAAAGAACCCCCGCCTGCCTTTAGTAACACTCGGCCTCCACCTCGCCGACCAGTCAATCCCCGTAAATGTTATGCTTGTGGGTCGCCTGACCATCTGCGGAATAAGTGTCCTCTGATCAAGTCAAGTGGGACAAGGAATGGAGTAGGGTCATCACAAGGCTGTTTTAAGTGTGGGGCCTTCTCACATATCGCCAAGAATTGCCCAAACTCAAATAGCACCCCCTCCTGCTCAACTTCTGGTGCAAATTCCAGCTATTCCAATAATAAAAAGTGACTAGTGGCGTCGGCTGAGCCGACTAATCCATCTTCCCGAGACTTAGCCCCTAGTAAACAGGTTGTAAATGCAGAGAACGACCAGCCTTTAAATTCATCTTTTGAATGCCCTAAAGAGTGTCTTAGGATTGCGGCGGATACCCCCGCACCTGTTCCTTTTCTTAGGATTGAGTTAAATAACGAGCCTATAACAGCTCTCTTAGATTCAGGCAGTGTTTGTTCCATTATTTCGGCTGATTGGTATTCTAAATTGAAATCTGTTTGTAAACTCCCTGACTATGTCTCTTCTCCTGTTCAATATGTTTCGGCTAATTCATCTCCATTAGAAATTCTAGGTTCCATACATGTCAAAATTCGGGTTTTTAAGTTTACATGGAAGATCAAATTGTTTGTGGCCAAGCGTTTGTCTTGCCCCATCATATTGGGAGCGGACTTCATTTCTCACACTGGTATTGTGCTCGATCTCCAGTGTAGGTCGTGCATATTCAAATTTGCGTCCAATTGTAGAATTCCCTTGTTAAAGTGTAATTCTGTATCATGTTCATCTATTTCGCCTACCCAGGATGAGATGTTGTTAGACCTTAGACATCTACCTGAGGAGCAGGCTGATAGTATTCGGAAACTGTGTCAGTCGTTTCCCGAGGTGTTCTCTGATACTCTTGGTGTTACTGACCTTATTGAATACAAAATTGAGGTCACGGATTCAATTCCTGTCCGTTTTCCACCGTATAGGCTATCTCCACCTAAAATGAAGGCTCTGAAAGAAATCATCGATCAGATGTTGAAGGATGGTATTATTAGGCCCTCTAAGTCAGCGTATTCTTCGCCTATTTTTCTAGTCCCGAAACCCCAAGGAGGCTTCAGGCCGATCATTGATTACAGGGCTCTCAATCGGAAGGTGGTGTTGCAATCTGTGCCCCTTCCCGACCTTCATTCTTGCTTTTCATGGTTTCGTAAGGCCAAGTTCTTCACCATCTTGGACTTGAATCAGGCCTATAATCAAATTCCCCTTGCCGAAGAGTCTAAACATCTTACAGCGTTTGCCACGGACTGGAATTTATATGAATACAACCGCGTGCCTTTCGTGCTCCCCACGGGGGCAGCTGTGCTCACTAGGCTACTAGATAGGGTCTTTTCCGACATCAAATTTGAGTACTTATATCACTACTTGGATGATGTCGTCGTATTTTCCGAAACCTTTGAAGAACATCTAGATCATCTGCGAGAAGTTCTCAATCGCCTTCGTAAGGCTGGGTTAACTGTTAAGTTGTCCAAGGTTGCCTTTGCTAAGCCCTCTATGTCATTCCTAGGGCATATTGTGTCACCTGATGGTGTAGCAGTCGATCATTCTAGAACACAGGCCATCCGTGATTTTAAACCTCCTAAGGACATCAAAGGTATCGCTAGATTCATTGGTATGGTGAATTTCTTCAGGAAGTTTATTCCTAACTTCGCTAATAGAGCGGCGCCCTTAAACCTTCTTCGTAGGAAAGGCATCAAATTCGAGTGGGGACCTTCTCAACAAGCCGCTTTCGAAGATCTTAAATTAGCTCTCTGTAATGCCCCTGTACTTGCTATGCCTGATTTCTCGAAGAAATTCATCGTCCAAACGGACGCGTCGTCGTCAGCTGTAGCTGCAGTCCTTCTTCAAGAGACTGAACTAGGGAGGCGTCCCATCGCCTATGCATCTAGGACTCTATCGGTTCAAGAAGCCAAGTATTCCATCTATGAGCTCGAAGGGTTGGCAGTCTTATTCGCCTTAGAAAAGTTCCGTCTCTATCTGGAACATGTCAAATTCGACCTGGAGACAGATAATCAAGCCTTAAGCTGGGTCTTAGGTAGGCCGCGTCGTACTGGTCGTATAGCCCGTTGGGCCATCCGTATTTCTGCCTTCCAATTTGATGTACGACATATCAGAGGTACCGAAAATGTTGTTGCTGATGGACTCAGCCGTATGTTTCATAACGACGTCGAGACCCACGAACCGGTCGATAGTTCATCACCTTCCGAGTCCATACTATCCGGTGTTAATGCCATCTTAACAGGTGCTCCCATGCTTTTTAGGGATATTGAGAAATACCAACGTGAAGATCCGACGCTGGCTCCTATAATGGAAACCCTTTCTTCTGGGGAACATGTTGTCCCTTATGTTCTGAGGAATGGTGTTCTATGTTGCCCTTCGAGGCATGATAAGTTGATGAAAGTTGTTGTTCCAGCGGTTCTTGTACCTATGATCTTCAAATACTATCATGAGACCCCATTGGGGGGGCATCTTGGAATCTTTAAAACTCGTGAAAAGATTCGTGAAATGTTCATATGGAAAGGTATGGACGGTGAAATTCGAGAACTTGTAAAAGCTTGTAAATCTTGTTTGATCAGTAAACCCACCATGTCCACTAAAGTAGGCCTTTTGTCTTCTCATCAAGCGTCGCGCCCCATGGAACGCCTGTATATCGATTATGTGGGACCCTTCCCCCAGTCAAAGGGTAATGCCAACAAGTTCATCTTTGTGTGTGTAGATGGTTTTACAAGATTTTCCTGGTTATTTCCGACTAAGCTGGCTACCGCTCAGTCCACCATTACTTGCCTAAATTCTATTTTTGCTTCTTTTGGTCCGTGCCAATACATTGTATCTGATAATGCTAAAGCTTTTACATCAAATCTGTTTCGTAAATTCTGTTTTGACTTGTCCATCTCTCATGTAACTACATCTGCTTATTACCCTCAACCATCTCTGGCTGAACGGGTTAACCGCAATCTCAGGTCCGCACTTATTGCCTATCATCATGAAGATCATTCTAGGTGGGACACGTCCCTGCATTGGTTAGCTTTTGCTTTGAATTCGGCGGTTCATGAATCTCACAAATTTACTCCAGCTTCTTTGATGTTTAAGTTCGTTCCCAACACGCCGCTCTCTAACCTCTGGTCTCTGAATGACATTCTGCCCGAGACAATAGATCCGGACAACATAAAAGATCTTTTGAAGAAGGCTAAAGCTAATCTTAAAGTGTCTCATGAAAAGGTTAGGGAAAGGTATGATCGTGGACGGAGACCCACCACTTTGAAGGTAGGTGACCAGGTTATGGTCAAAAATTTTGTTCCCGCGGGCAAGCTTGCCCCCAGATTTCATGGGCCTTGTATCATTCTCGATTTTCTTACGCCGGTTACCTTATTGCTAAGTAATCCAGCCACCGAGAGGATATTTAGAGTTCACCTGTCCCAGGTGAAACCGGTGTAATTTCTGTGTTAACTTGCTCCATATTATTTTGAAAGGATATGAAGGTTATATTTTTTTTGAGTTTCACTTTTAAGGCATTCTGCCCCTTCTGTAATATTTTGGTTTTAGATGTAAGCCTTATGTAAAACCGGCCCCGACCCGTTAAACTGCCATCCTGTTCTTGCCACGGCCATTACCACGCTCCCGTCTCCTGCTCCACTCTACACAGTGGCTTAATGAATACCATGAATATCTGCACGCCGCTGGCCCCTCACTCTCTCTACAAGCCTGTACCCTCAAAGAAAATAATTGTCCAACACAATTCTGCCGCCTAGCTTTAATGTTTCAGCGCCCCCGCAGCCGCGCAGCGCCGCGCAGCGACTGGGGAGGGGGATGGGCCCCCTCCTCTCCAGCGAGGACGACATGTGCACGGCGAGCCGGAGCTCACCTCCCGGCCAAGGCTGATGTGCGGCGCACGACCTGCTACATGCCCGCAGCCTGTATCTGTTCACCGCGGGCGCGGCGTACTTCAACACCTCTGCTCCCCTCATAGTGCGGGCGAGCGGTATCTCAGGGTACTTGAGGGGTCCGAGCGGCCTCCGTTGGACGCAAGCTGCAACGGCCGGTCTGGCCATCCGACTCAATCTACATCAACTACATGGACAGTCACCATAAGCAATAATTACATTTGGGAATTTAACAACAATATTTGGTGGACATTGCAAAAACTTTTCTTCACCTTTTAAGCATTAAAGGTTTATCTTCAGAAATTCAACTTCTACAAACATAAAAACTTCACTGCACCGGCAACAACAAAATTTTGAAATTGCAACCAACCAAATTACTAAAATCTTATAAATGCTTCCGCAATTAATCTTAATATCAACATCAAAACTTGGACCTTATTTTGGAAACAAAGCTTATGTTCTCCTGTGTTACCCCTTGGAGGAACTTTTGGGGGGGGAGGTCTGTACCGGGCGGTACACCTCTACTCTGTTTATTTAAAAGTTGCGCCAGTTGAAACTCCTCTTCTGGAGGAAGGTTGAACTTTATCTATTCTATTAATTCTCTACTTTCTCAGAAGATGTCACCACGTGGAAAATTTTGAGTTTTTGAACTGTGTCACTTTTGATGTGTTTTTGTTTCGCTTGAAGTAAGAAGTGTGAACTTTCTCTTCTAGAGGACACTACTGAAGAATTACAATAGTGCAACCTAGTGCGAAATCAAAGAACTATTTTGTTCGAGAAATTTTTATTTCAAAAGTTTGTTTCTTGTTAAATTTCTTTCTGTTATTGTTTAAGTTGGCTGTATACCCCTCTTTTTCCCCTTAGTTTGGATCTAGCCAATCCCGAATTTCTTTAATTAATTTTCCACCAATAATGTGTTTCTTTTTCCTCTATGTAGGGGTTTCTTTTCCCGAACCAATAAAGATTTTGTGGGAGGGTGTTTTATTTCCCCTAACGCCTAGAATCTTCCGCGAGAGGATATAAACTGCTGATTTTGGGGTCTCCGGGCGACTTCTGTTCCATCTTTCAGTGTATTAAGTACATTGCAGGAGGCGGGAAGCGCCTCTTTCCTCGGCAGCGATCTACTACCAGGTAATGGCCTATTAATATCTTCTTTTTTTGCTAGGTCGGCAGTTTAACTCTCGCGGCGGGTTCGAAGCGTTTTCCATCATGTAACCTTTTCCTAAAATGTAACTACTCTTTTCTTCTTTTCTTGTAAAGTTACATATTGGGATAGAGAGTGCTAACCCTCTCGAGCTCCCACTCACATTTGTTTCGAGGTGAACTTATTTTCTCAAACTTTTCTTCGTTTATGTAATGTAAAGTGTTCTTCTCTAAGTCACCTCTGTAGTATGGGATTAGCCCTCGCGTTAGTGGCCCAGAGCCAGATTAGGTTTTAAATGCAAAGTGTATTAGGAGTGCAAGTTCGCCTCCTCTCAAGTTGTATTTTAGAGGTCATGTATTAATCTTTTCTCACCTAATAGACCTCAGTAGGTTGGGTATTTTACCCCTGTGTATATGTCCTTTGAGGACGACTTGAAAGTTGAGTTTGGTGTGGCCTGTGAGAGGCTTAACTTTAAGAGCGAGTGGCTCTTTTCTAAAACTGAGAGTTGTATGCCTCGAGGAGGCTTTGCTGTGTAATTTGGAGCAAGGGCTCCAGGGTTTGAGTGGGGTCTTCTGCCCCTTTTGTTGAAATTGGTATATCGTAAAGTTGAGCTAGTTGCTCAAGAATTGTATTTTCAGGGCTCGAAGCCCAAATTCTTTAATCCCTGTAATTGTACATTTCAAGTTGTATTTCGGTTACTAAGTACCTGTTCTATTTGTTGTTACCTAATTTTGAAAGGAAAATATAACCTTGTTAAATTTTAAAATTTAATTTCTCTTTAGTAGCTTGAGACCTATTCACCACCCAGCACCTTCTTTCATGCTTAACTACCACAAAAACTCGGTAACAATAATAATAATAATAATAATAATAATAATAATAATAATAATATGTATGTTAAGTGCTCAACCCGAAGGCTGCTTTGATCCTCAACAGTTCCGTCATCAACTGTCATAGATGTGTCACTGAAGAGGCGTACTAGGGAAATGAGAAGTGAGGTAGTTTCACGTTGCTTTCCCCACTGAGCCAGAAGTTGCTATTACATATCAGTCTGCCAAGGCCACTGAAATGTATGCACCAACTGACCCTATGAGCAATATTTTCACACCGTCCATAACAGTGACCAGCTGCATAAGGAATAGCATTACTAGCATAACTCATACCTCACTCAATTTCATGTTGTCAAAGCCAAGGATAAGACTGAGACAGGTTAAAGGAAGTAACAATTGCTCTAGCCCGTACCAGAAGGTATAGTGAACTGTAAACACTAGATCTTGCCAGCAAAGTAGTAATAATAATAATAATAATAATAATAATAATAATAATAATAATAATAATAATAATAATAATAATAATAATAATAATAATAATAATTGTGCTGAACAGATCCAAAATCCCAAAATCTCAAAATCCCAAAATCTCAAAACGATCATCAGATATTGTACACTAAGGTCCAAGCAGTATGTGTCTGTCTTTGTGGACTTTAAGAAAGCGTACGACTCCATTGACCGGGAAGTCCTGCTAAACATCTTAAATGAATTTGGAGTTGATATGAAACTGCTGGCATTAATTAGAGCCAACCGGACCGATACAAAATCCAAGGTGAAGTTCCACGGATGTCTCTCGCATTCCTTTGACATCAAAACAGGAGTCCGACAAGGTGAAGGGCTATCCCCTGTGTTCAACTGTGTTCTTGAAAAGATCATCAGAACCTGGCGGGTGAGATTACAGGAAACCAACTACAGTCCATTGAGAATAGGAACCAAATCCAAGGGGATCGCAACAGACTGCTTAGCATTTGCCGATGATATTGCTGTTCTCTCAAACGACATAGAAACTGCTAAAGCTCAAGTAGAAATTTTAAAGGAAATTGCCGAACAAACTGGTTTGCAGATATCGTTTGAGGAAACAGAAGTAATGACTAACATCAAAGATTCTCCACGAAAACTCCATACAAAATACGGGGACATCAGCCGATTAGACAAATTCAAATACCTGGGTGAGATCATCATGAAAAATGGACTGGACAAAGAAGCACTTCAGGAGCGAGTACGCAAACTGGAAATAGCCTACCAAACATCCCGCACAATCTACAACAAAAGAATCCTTCCCCAAAACACCAAGATACGTCACTATGAAACAGTTCTGAAGCCAGTAGTTCTATATGCAGCCGAAACTCTGTCTCTAAATGCCAACAAAGGACTCCTTGAAGAACTGGAGAAAAGAGAACGCAAAATTGTGAGAGGAATCTTGGGATCAAAGTACAGAAATGGAATCCATCAAAAGAGATCCAACAAGGAAGTCTACAGCAAAATAGAGAAAATTACCGACACAATCAGAAAAAGACGGGCACGATTTTACGGTCATCTGAAAAGAATGGACGGAAGAAAGTTAACTAAAGAAATCTTTCACTTTTTGATTCAAATCCCAAAACCACAATTCCCTGGTTTAGAAATACCAAAGAAGACCTGCAAATGCTACATATCTCAGCTGAAGACGCCCTTAACAGAGATCTCTTCCGCAAGAAAATATTGACGAACGGGCTAAACCGAGACGAGCAACCGAAGAGAAGACACGGTGCCCCTTGGACAGAGGAGCGTAAGCAGGCCCACCCACAAAGAATGAGGGAAATTTGGGCTCTAAAGAAGGCCAAGTTCAGTGTCAAATGCAACAAGACTTAACGTGGTCCTTGATGGTCCCAGCGAATTATATATATATATATATATATATATATATATATATAATAATTGTACCGGGAGGTACACCTCTACTCCGCTCATTCAAAATGAGCGCCTTAATGAACTCCTCTATCGATCAAAAGGTGAAACTAATACTACCAGAACTTGGAACTTTAATCAGATGTCACCATTGAAATATTAAGGAATTGTGTTATTGTGAAGTTTCCTAAGCTAATTGAATTTCTCCTTGTTTTGTTTTGCTATATATCAAGAATTTGGACATTTTTCCACAGATGTCACTACCAAAAAACTATGATCATGCACTCTGGTGCAAGCAAAGGAAGTTGTTATTGAAAGAAATTTTGTGTTAATAGGTTTTCTCAACTTTCATTTTTTTTTGTAACTCTAGGGTTGGCAACACTTCTTTTTCTTTCCGTCAGTTTTGAATCTGGCCAACCAGGAATTTCTGTAATTAATTTTCAACCTATCACAGGCTTCTTGTTCGATTTTGAGTGTAACTTTTGAGTTTAACTAATAAAATTGAAAGGGTGTATACGGATTAGCCCAGAATCCTCTCGAACCTTCCCTGAGGGTATATAAACTGCGGCTTTTCATGTTTCCTTGTCAATTGATTGCCGTCTTTCTAGTGTGTGTGCTAAGGCAGGAGGCGGGGCGCCTCTTTCTTCGGTCAGCAGAATATCTACAAGGTAATGATCACATAAATTCTCTTTTCTGTAGCTACCTCCGCAGCTTTATACGAGGGGAAGGTCCGAAACTTTAACTATGTAACATACTTTTCTAAAATGTAAATTCTCTTTCGGCTAATGTAAAACTTCATAAAATCTTTAACTGGAAATCGGGGATAGAGAGTGAGTTACCCTCTCGAGCTCCCCTTCATCTTGGTTTGAGGTGACTATGTTTTCGTAACTGTTTTCTTCCTGTAATGTGTTAAAGTGATTTCCATGCGAGCGACCTCAGTAGTTTGGGAATAGACCCTGTTTCATCGGCCGAGAGCCCTGTAGGATTGTATATTTCATTATCTGGAGCGCAGTGTTCGTCTACAGTCAGTTTGTGTTCGGGCCAATTATTTAAACTGTTCTTTTCCGCAAAGGCCCTGTAGGTTGGGCACTAGATACCTCTGTGTAATACTGTTTCTATTTGTAAATCGTGCCTTGAGAGGCCAGTGAGTGTTTGATTTTGATGTAATGTTGCCTCGTGTAGGCTAGAAGAAACTGAGAGCCTGTTAGCTCTTTTCAAGTTTGGTAATAGTAAAGTGTGCCTCTGGAAGGATAGGTATTGTAAATTTTGGGAGCAAGTGCTCTTGAATTAAGAGGTTTTCTGCCTTTACCTAAATAATACCTCTTTCAATTGGGGGCTTGTAGCCCAGAATTGAAAGGTCTGAATCTTAAATTTTCCAATTTTTGAATTTGTCATTGTACCTGTAACCTTATGTTGTTCACTCAGTGAAAAGATTGTTAAGTTTGCGATTTAAAGAGAAATATAACCTTTGTTAAAGTTTTAAATTCAATTTTGATGTGGTAGTTAGATCTATTCAACACCCGCACCTTCTTTTATCTCTTTCTGCTCCACGGATAATCTCCGTAATAATAATAATAATAATAATAATAATAATAATAATAATAATAATAATAATAATAATAATAATAATGCTTGTGTAGGGAGAGGGTGAACCCGCTGTCGGCACGTAGCTACTCCTGCCGACCACCACCAAGGAATCTGCTAAAGGCTTAACGTCCCCATCCGACGTACGAATCACCATCAACAGCGTAATATGCTCTCACTCCATATGAAGACTGCGAAAGACGTTTGGAACCGAATCCAGGCTTTTGGCCAGCAATCTACTGATTAGATATTATATACCACCACCTCCCCTGCCCTGCCGGCCAACATTCTGATCGTGATTTTGTTTTTAACCAATGGGACACGAACTGGATAACCACGGTGTCAGACCATAGAGAATCGACGCCCTAGTTATCATGAACACCGGACAGGCTTCTACTTCATAGATCTATTATTATTATTATTATTATTATTATTATTATTATTATTATTATTATTATTATTATTATTATGTCCGATTTTTCGTGGATCACAGAAGTGAAAGAAGGTGCGGACTGGAATGGGTCTATCTACGAGAGTCAAAGATTAATTTTAGACTTTAAAGCAGGGCCTCTCAAACGCCCAAAATCTCACGCGTGCAGAGCGAGGCGCAAGAGCTCCGTGCACTGTGCATCGGTGCCGCTCGGTATAGCTCGGATCAACGCTTCGTCTCTTGGCTACTCGGCTAAGCTCGGTTCTACTCGGCTATACTCGGCTCAACTCAGCCCGGATTTGGAGCGCTACGGCGCAAGTGGGGCAGAGGGAGACAGGCGGAGCGAGCGAGAGAGGCGTGAGGAAAGAGAGAGTAAGTGCTATTGCTCCAAATCGAGGAGTGGGGGGTCTGCACTCTGGTCAACCAAGCCAAGTCGTCTTTTGCACCGTGCACAGTGCATGCACCACGCGCATGCACCCTGAGAGGCCCTGCTTTAAAGGTTATATTTCTTTTCAGATATTAAATTTTAACAAACAACAAGACTTCAGACACAGGTAGTTAAGTAAAAAATAGAAAAACAGGAAAACCTAGAAAAGACTAGTTATCATTTGAGCTTCAGGCCCATAATTTACCAAGGTCCCAATATCGCAACTGTTGCGTTAGACTAGGAGACAAATCTCCAAATTGTTTTACAGGAAATTTTAGATTATAGTTATTATCAAGAGCACTTTTGCTCCAGAGGTTACAAGATCTGGCCTTCCCAAGGCACCATTCAATATCACACAAATATATTTGCATTTAGAGCCTCAATGCTCTACAATTTCTGCCAAGGAGACCGCGCCCCCAAACCCTACAGCCTACTCAAGGCATCCATGCTTTTACTAGAGCGTCATTACTCAATAAACTTACACTTTCAGGCCTCTCTAGGCACAACCTACAATTTACAACACCATATAGATTAGTTTACACAGGGGTATCTCGTACCCATTTTACTGGGCCCTGATGGAAATGAACAGGTTTAATTACTGGCCCCAAAAACAAAATGTATGCAGGTGGACACTTGCTCTCCTTGAAATAAAGAGGTTAAAGCCCTACTTGGGCTTGTGGCCCGACGATGCAGAGGCTAATCCCACACTACTGAGGTGACTAGATGGACAAGTTAATTTACAAGTTATATGCGGAAACGGTTACAAGATCATAGTCACAGGGGAACTCGAGAGGGTAACGCACTCTCTATCCCCGGATTACAGTTTAAGTACTCGACTCACTTGAACTTTTACATTAGAAGGAAGAAAGTTTACATTTTAGGACATTGACAGTTACATAGTTAAAGATTGGAATCTTCCCCTCGGGTTTTTTGAACTGGGTCATTTCTGATGTATTTTTGTTTTACCTGTAGTAAGAAGTGTGAAATTTCTCTTCTAGAGGACACTACTGAAAAACTACAATGGTGCACCCTAGTGCGAAGTGAAAGAACTGTTTTTTGGAGAAATTTTTATTTCAAAAGTTTGTTTCTTGTTAAATTTCTTTCTGTTATTGTTTAAGTTGGCTGTATACCCCTTTCTTTCCCCTTGTTTTGAATTTAGCCAATCCTGAATTTCTCGAATTAATTTTCCACCAATAATATGTTTCTTCTTCGTATTGTGTAGGGGTTTTCTTGGTGAACCAATAAAATCCTTGTGGGAGGGTGTTCTCATTCCAAAAACGCCTCGAACTTTCCGCGAGAGTATATAAACTGCTGATTTTCGGGTCTCGGTGCCACTTCAGTACCATCTTTCAGTGTGTAAAGTACATAGCAGGGGGCGGGAAGCGCCTCTTTCTTCGGGCAGCAGTTCAACAACCAGGTAATGGCCATTTAATAACTTCTTTTCTTGCTAGCTCAGCAGTTTAACTCTCGGGGCGGGTCCGAAGCGTTTCCACCATGTAACTTTCCCTAAAATGTAAAGACACCTTGTATTTATTCTATCTTTTAAGCTACATATTGGGATAGAGGGTGCTTAACCCTCTCGAGCTCCCACTCATATTGTTTTGATGTGAACTTATTTCTCACAATCGATTCTTCCTTAATGTAATGTAAATTGTTCTTTTCTAAAGTCACCTCTGTAGTATGGGATTAGCCCTTGCATTAGCGGCCTAGTGCCAGATCAGGTTTTTAAACAAGTGTATTAGGAGTGCAGATCGCCTCCTCTCAAATTGTTATTTTAGAGGTCATGTAATTAACCTTTTTCTCACTTAATAGGCCTCAGTAGGTTGGGTATTTTACCCCTGTGTCTATGTCCTTAGAGGACAACTTCAAGGTGGAGTTTGGTGTGGCCTTTTGATAGGCTTAAAATTTTGAGAGCGGATCGCTCGTTTGGAATTTGTTTCTGCGTGCCTCTAGGAGGTCTTACTGTGTAATTGGGAGCAAGTGCTCCTGGGCGTGATTGGGGTTTTCTGCCCCTTTGTTAAACCTTATGTACATGTAAGCTTGGGCTAACTGCTCAAGAATTGTGAGTCCGGGGCTCGAAGCCCAAAGCCTGTAAATACTGTTGTTGCTCTTTTGTTGCCTTGCTACTCTGTACCTTCCATGCTTGTTATTTCTTGATTTTGAAAAGAGAATATAACCTTGTTAAATTTTACATTAACTTTAATTTCGTAGGTTGAGACCCGTTCACCCCCGCACCTTCTTTCACCTCTACCTACCACAAAAATACGGTAACAATTATTATTATTATTATTAATATTATTATTATTATTTTGTTCTGTTCATCCGTCCAGGCTCTTCCCGTCTTCGCAGCTTTTTCCACTTGAAACCGTTCCAAATTTTGAATCACGGTCCGAAATATTTTCCTGTTCAACATCTGCACTTCCTGGATGTTAGATGTCTTCTCTCGATCTTTACGAACTTCCTTAATCCACGCCGTCGTTGTCATCTTGTTCCACAAGAAGTCGAATAACTTTTTGGTTATTCTGGTTTTATCCATTCTGTACGAATGTCCGAGAAATGATAACCTCCTCTTTTTTCATGGTCTCTAAAATTTTCTCCATATTTTTGTAGACTTCATTGCTGTTCCGAAGTTTCCAGCCGGTTTCAGTCTGGATTGGGCCAAAGATTTTTCGTAATATTCTTTTCTCTAGGATCTCCAACTTGTAACTTTATTCATCGAGAGGTATCCTGTTTTATTATTATTATTATTATTATTATTATTATTATTATTGTTACGGAGATATCCGTGGTAGTTAGAGGTGAAAGAAGGTGCGGGCTGGAATAGGTCTCAACTACCAAATTTAAGTTCATTTAAAACTTTAACAAAGGTTATATTTTCTTTTCAAAATCAACAAATGACAACAAATAACAAAAGTGTAACAGGTACCAAGTAGCAAATCAACAAATTAAGAAATTATAGATTACAGTCGTTACAAGTTTTGGGCTTCGAGCCCCGTTTTACATTCCTTGAGCCTTCAGCTCACAACCACAAATTACCAAAGGGCAGAAAACCCCTTCATACCAAGGAGCACCTGCCCCTACTTACAAGGTTAAGCCTCCTAGAGGCACGCAGAGATCAAATTAGGAAAGAGCAGTCCCGCTCTCAATTTTACAAGCCTATCAAAGGCCACAACAAACTTCACTCCTGACTGCCCTCAAGGCACACATACAGTGAAACAGGGGTATCTTGTACCCAACCTACAGGGCCTTCACATGAAGAAAACAAAACAATGGGTTAATTAAATGGCCCAAAATACCAAATTGAAAGGAGGCGAAAACATGTACTCCTACACAAAGTTATTAAAACCTAAGAGGCACTAGGCCGATCATACAGGGGCTAATCCCAAGCTAGGGAGGTGATACGTATGATAAAACTTTAATATTCTAAGGAAGAGAAAAAAACCGGTTATGAGAACGTAGTCACCTCAATTTCCAAATGAAGGGGAGTTCGAGAGTGTAAAGCACTCTCTATCCCCGCTTTACAGCAAAAGAAATTTATATGTTTTACATAGACGGAAGAGAATTTACATTTTAAAAGGTAGGTTACATACTAAAGGTTTCGAACCTTACCCGAGAGTTAAACTGCTGAGCTAGCAAGAACTGAAGATGTTAACAGGCCATTACCTTGTAGATGAACTGCTGCTTGAAGAAAGAGGCGCTTCCCGCCCCTTGCTACATATTCACACGCTAAGAGAGATGTTACTGAAGTGGCACCGAGACAGGAAAATCAGCAGTTTATATACCCTCGTGGAACATTCGAGACCTTTCAAGAATGAGTAGACACACCCCCTCACCTTTATTGGATATCTTAGAGCAACATATCTATGTCGGAGAAGACATACATGATTGGTTGGAAATAAATTAAAGAAATTTGGGATTGGCTAAATTCAAAACAGGCGGAAAGAAAGGATTTATATTGCCAACCCACAAACCACAGAACAAAATATAGTAAAAACAAAACTTATGAATTCGAAATTTCTTCAAGAAAGTTCATTCCTTCGCACCAGAGTGCGTAATCATAGTTTTTAGTAGAGACATCTGGTAGAGAACGTCCACACTTCCTTATCAGTTACCCACCAAACACATCAAAATTCACACAGAGCCATCTTCGGAGAAACTGGTGAGTTAATACAGTATGTTAGAGTTCAGGCTTTCTCCTGTAGAGGAGTTTCAACTGGCGCAATATTTGAATTAGCGGCGTGTAGGTGTACCGCCCGGTACAATTATTATTATTATTATTATTATTATTATTATTATTATTATTATTATTATTATTATTATTATTATTATTATTATTATTATTTAAACTATGTAGGGGTTCTTTAATGAGCATAATTGTCTGACCAGATTTCCGGTAATTTTTCGTTACGTCAGTACCTTATTTTCCTCGAACTGTAGCCTACTTGTAGTATATTATCATTCTTTTTATTTCTCTGTTAGGGTCTTTCAGGGAGCACGTGACTATTTCAGTGCTTCATCCTGTGTTGTTCCTTCTTTCTCCTCCAACACTCCTTCATCTCCTCACTATGCCTCCCTTTCCTCTCCTCAGACCATTTTAGCCTGTTTTCTTTCCCTCCCGCCCTTGGAATGTTTCCATTTTTAACAATTTCTTTCTAAAAACCGTCCGACTCGTTGGCTGAACGGTCAGCGTACTGGCCTTCTGTCCAGAGGGTCTCGGGTTCGATTCCCGACCGGGTCGGGGATTTTAACCTTAATTGGCCAATTCCAATGGCACGGGGGCTGGGTGTAGGTGTTGTCTTCATCATCATTTCATGCTCATCATGACGCGCAGGTCGCCTACGGGAGTCACATAGAAAGACCTGCACCTGGCGAGCCGAACCCGTCCTGGGATATTCCTGCACTAAAAGCCATACGACATTTCATTTTACCGAGCTCGATAGCTGCAGTCGCTTAAGTGCGGCCAGTATCCAGTAATCGGGAGATAGTGGGGTTGAACCCCACTGTCGGCAGCCCTGAAGATGGTTTTCCGTGGTTTCCCATTTTCACACCAGGCAAATGCTGGGGCTGTACGTTAATTAAGGCCACGGCCGCTTCCTTCCCATTCCTAGGCCTTTCCTATCCCATCGTCGCCATAAGACCTAACTGTGTCGGTGCGACGTAAAGCAAATAGCAAATAGCAAAAAAAAAAAAAAAAAATCATTTTCTAAAAACCTCTCTCTCTCTCTGTTGCTTCTTCTTCCCTCATGTTGTTTCTTTCCAAATTTTTCATGACTTAAAGAGTCCAGGTTGTTTTTGACTTCTTGTTCGAAACGTATTTGAAGATCTGTCTGGTTAACCTGTTGTCATTCATTCATTCTGTATAAATGTTCAAAAATTATCAACCGCCTCTTCCACACTGTTTCGGTTATGTTTTCTATGTTCCTGTACATTTCACCATTACTTCTTGATTTCCAGAGTTCTGTAGTTCGTAAAGGACCAAGTATTTTTCCGTATACTTTTTCTTTCCAGTTCTTCTAATTTGCTCAGCTTGTAATTCAGTACTAGACATTCACTCGTGTATAGACACTCCTGTTTGACTACTGTGTTGTATTTTGAGGGTTTTAAACACTTTTTGTTGTAGATATTACTTACCGTATGCTCTTTCTATCTTGTGTATCCTTTCATCTAAAAGCGGAATTTTCCAAACCGTTTCCTTGAATTGTTTCACCCTAATATTTGAATTTCTTTACATTTTTTCTTCGACCAATTTATGTTATTAGAAATTGTGGAGCATTTTTTTATATTTGCTATACATTTGGGTTGAGGGTCGAAGGGGGTATGACGTGGTCCTGTAGGTTCACTTCTTGCTACTGAAAGTGTACTAATAAAGCACAGGAAATGCCATTTATTCCTACCAAATCCGATACATGCTCGTCCATGCCGTGGCCCTGCATGTACACGGCCAAGTCATGTAAGGGGAAAAATTTGATTTCCCGACGCTTCAAAATGGGGACCAACCAGCTAAGGGAGACAACCCCGAAAGAAAACATTGGCCCTCCAGGATTGCTGGGGGGTTGGCGTTGGGCTGACAACCAGATCTATAAAAAACTCTCGTTACGAAATCTGAAGAAGAAATAGCTGGCCTGACCTTTTTTAACTTCTTCAGAAGGCCAAGGCCCATAAAGGGCTGTCGCGCCAGTGATGATGATGATGATGATGATACATTTGGGTTTTTCTATAAAAATTCTTAAACCTGTTCGGTTGGCTATTATTATTGTTAATTATTATTAGCTGCGATAGGATGAAGAACCTAACGATTATAAATGAACTGAGTCGAAACTCAAAGGAATTGGCTTCAAATATAAAAATTTTTTACATTAGTAATTCATAAAATAAATTTTCATTTCCCAGATATTGAAAAATACTCAATCCTTTCAAGAAATCAATTAAGAAAATTGTTAAATATGATTCAATATTAAATTAAATATTAAATATGATATTCTTTTGTTTCCTTTTTGCTTAAGTTACGAGCAGCCATCTTAAGTTCAATACAATTCGAAGCAGCAGGCGTCGTATTTCATTCGGTAATTTACAGCCTTCTAAATAAAATATCAAATAATCCATTATACTGAAAATGAAAGCTTATTGACTACATACAGTTAGTCCTAAGAGACTCCTGTCTCCTATTACATCACTCAGCGTGATATCGTTCACATTTATGTCCACGAAGTTCACAGTTGCACTCGTGGAAGGCTTTGCTTTACACACTCGAAAGTGGAATCCGCCCAATGAGATACGAGTTATCATGTCAATCAATCAATCAATCAATCAATCAATCAATCAATCAATCAATCAATCAATCAATCAATCAATCAATCAATCAATCAATACTGATCTGCATTTAGGGCAGTCGCCCAGGTGGCAGATTCTCTGTCTGTTGTTTTTCCAGCCTTTCCTTAAATGATTACAAAGAAATGGGATTTTTATTGAACATCTCCCTTGGTAATTTATTCCAATCCGTAACTCCCCCTTCTTATAAACGAATATTTGCACCAATTTGTCCTCTTGAATTACAACTTTATCTTCATATTGTGATCTTTCCTACTTTTAAAGACTCTACTCAAACTTATTCGTCTAGCGATGTCATTCCACGCCATCTCTCCACTGACAGCTCGGAACATACCACTTAGTCGAGCAGCTCGTTTCCTTTCTCCCAAGTCTTCCCAGCCTAAACTTTGCAACATTTTTGTAACGCTACTCTTTTGTCGGAAATCACCCAGAACAAATCGAGCTGCTTTTCTTTGGATTTTTTCCAGTTCTTGAATCAGGTAATCCTGGTGAGGGTCCCATACACTGGAACCATACTCTAGTTGGGATCTTACCAGAGACTTATATGCCCTCTCCTTTGCATCCTTACTACAACCCCTAAATACCCTCATAACCATGTGCAGAGATCTGTACCCTTTATTTACAATCCCACTTATGTGATTACCCCAATGAAGATCTTTCATTATATTAACACCTAGGTACTTAAAATGATCCCCAAAAGGAACTTTCACCCCATCAATACAGTAATTAAAACAGAGGACTTTTCCATATTTTTGAAACTCACAACCTGACTTTTAACCGCGTTTATCATCATACCGTTGTTTATTGTCCATCTCACAACCTTATCGAGGTCATTTTGCAGTTGCTCACAATTTTGTACCTTATTTATTTCTCTGTACAGAATAACATCATCTGTAAAAAGCCTTATCTCTGATTCCACTTCTTTACACATATCATACCACTACAGTAAGACGCAAGAGTGATTACATACCTCCATATAGGGTTGGCGTTAGGAAGGGCACCCGGCCGTAAAACAGGGTCAAATCCACATGCGCGATTCAGTTCGCACTCGCGACCCCACAGGCGTAGGAAACGCGGTTGAAAAATAAGTAGTAGTAGTAGTAGTAGTAGTAGTAGAAGAAGAAGAAGAAGAAGAAGAAGAAGAAGAAGAAGAAGAAGAAGAAGAAGAAGAAAGTACGACCTTTTTCCCAGGTTTCTGGTTCTCCCTGTCACTTCGGCTTCAGTAATATCTAGTTCGCCATTGCCGAGGTGGTACATACTCTGCCACGACTACGGATGCAGGGTTTCATTGTAGGCGTAAAATGGTTGTGGTACTTAACGCGAACAAAATAAATAAATAAATAAATAAATAAATAAATAAATAAATAAATAAATAAATAAATAAATAAATAAATAAATAAATAACCCTACTTACGTTATCACTAGGTAGGCCTATGTTTGAAGGCGACTGGATAAGTTGTAGTCTTATAGCCACCCAGTGAGTTGGCCGTGCGGTTAGGGGCGCGCAGCTGTGAGCTTTTATTCGGGAGATAGTGGGTTCAAACCCCACTGTCGACAGTCCTGAAGATGGTTTTCCGTGATTTCCAATTTCACACCAGGCGAATGCTAGGACTGTACCTTAATTAAGGGCACGGGTGTTTCCTTCCCACTCCTCGCCCTTTCCTATCCCATCGGCGTCATAAGACCTATCTGTGTCGTGTGACGTAAAGTAAATTTAAAAATAAAAACCATCGCAATTCTGGCCCTTCAGGCAAGCAACTCAATGTTGGAAACATCATAGGGATATGAACTACGAATTTTAGGTAGTCTAAATAAAATATGAGATTATATTCTTTATTTATTCCTAAAAATTACAATATTTTTCTTAACCATCGTTATCCGGTCGACTAGATTAGCAGTTATGCGTTTTTCTACCACTAGGAGCGCTAATGTGAGTCAATGCAGAGTTTGACTTTAGCCCTTATAAACACATTCGGCGTGAACATAAAAAGAAAGATCAAAAAATACCTGAGTGTGTTGCACTAAGGAACACATTACAGAAATAATTATGTAATTACGTTAAAAGGCTAGGATTTCAATAATAACGAAAACGAGTGAAGAAACAAGTGATTTTAGGCTGTTTTTCCGGACCTGCATTTAGGCCGGAAGTGGTATTCGAAATTTGTTCTTTAGTGTGATAGAACTGTCCAATACTCACAATCTGAAACCTTTCTGGGCCCTTTGGCCCCTTAAATTTCGGCACAATTGAGGAGATTGCTTAATTTTATGTTTTTTCGTAGTAAGGGTACCCCTACTTTATCTGCTACGAAATGTTTTCAACACAGGCTTAAAATCTTCTTCATCAGTGATAATAGTGTCTGTAGTGGTCTATTCGGAATATAATTGTAACCTATCAAAGAGAAAAGAGCGGGAGAAATATCCCAGAAATTTCAACTCCTTGTTTGTAGCTCTTGACCTCTTGCTAACTCCTAATTTCCTAATACAATGTGGAGTGTTAGGACCAAATTGGCTCAACATTGATGATAACCGATTTCCTCTTCAAATGATACATGCGACACACACACACGTATCCGACACGAAGAACACGAACATAACAATCAAATACCACCACATACACGCACGCATCATCAAATTAGGTTGTTGATATGTACGAGTAGTACAAGTCGTAACCAGCTTGCAACTCTTCGTACCAGGAAATCAGATATTGTAAGGAGATTTTGAGTACGAAACTTACAATACCTTCTAACAACTCCTATTGGCCTAGGCCGCGCGGCGCTGGTAGGTAGACCAGTCTGTGTCATTCTGCTGGGCGGGACACTCCCGCACATGTCGCCTGCCCCCTCCCGCAATGACACAGTTCGAGTGAAGGCTCCGCACTTTAGGGGGGGGGGGGGGGGGATAATAAACGATCTGTTTTCACTACCGAGGTCGAGATTGGCTGGTCTCGTATTCGGGGTAGGAGAACGGGAGAGATGGGTAATGGGATGGAATAGCTCTGGTTTGTGACCAAATAATTCCGGAAGCTTATCAGATATCTTTTGATGTTTACCCGAAAAAAAAATATAAACACAGTCATAGATCGAACAACAGAGGTCCGTTTCTTTGCCATCTGGAAGGGATACTTGTTCTTTAAAGGAGCCTAAAATCTAGGTCATCTCGGCTCCATCTGGAAGAGTTATAAACGTAACTGCCTTCTATATCTTTTGAAAAAAAATACTCATGTTTTTGATGAGGGGGTCATTCATTCTTTGATCTAATTAATTGAGAAGGAAAGGAGAATTACTTCACCAGAAGCACCAGTTCACTGGAAGTTGCCGAAGCAAACCATCTTCGTTTGACGACGTTCTTCTGACTCACGACATGATATAATTATGAATTAAAACGTTTTTCTTATAAAGATCTGCATTTCGGATATCTTCGTCTGATAGGGGCCTCCACCTCCTTGCTTCGTCGATGGCAATTGACGGCGTGAACAACGAGGGGCATGATTCCTTCCAATTTTCCCACCCCCAACAAAGCCCCTGTTCAGTATAGTAGATGAGGCCATCTGGGCGAGGTACTCGTCCTCGTCCCCAGTTGTATTACCTACCAAAAGTCTCACGCTCCACCACACTGTAATAGTACAGTATGTACCGTACGACTGGTTATGCTCGACTATATTTATAACTCTATTTTTTTAAATATTCATAAATTTCTGTCGAGATGTCGCTTGACAGTTGAGTTTACTGAACAGAGCGCAGAGCGCTGGCGCTGGGTCATTGATTTTCCGTGAGTGGATCAGAGACCTTGACAATGTCATATGTTTTCAAAGCTTTGATAGAAGGTTATCATAACCTAGCTTTATTTCAAATACAAATTGTTTAGGCTATTGTACAGTTGGTGAAGTGAATTTGCGGGAATGCGCCGTATGGTTGTGGAATACTGAAATAAGAAGGTGCATTGATGTTCATATGTGTGTCCGACATGTTCGATTTTGGAAACAAGTGCGAAGCTAGTGCGTTGAGCGCAGGTACGATGCTATCCTTACCTAATTGGTCAAAACAGTTGTATGATAGTGAAGTTATGAACTCTGATTGGTTCAGAACCTGTATAATAATACAACTTGAACTATAATGAGCCTCAGTAAGATTCAGTTTTCTGGCATGTAATATTTAGTCTATATTTCGGCATCGTCAAGCATAATAATAATTTATGAAACACGGAAGTTCAATTACTTCTATCATCATTAATATAAGCATTATTTCATAAAATACCCTAACTACCAAAACCAATCCCCATGGCGCAACAGCCCCGAAGGACCATGGCTTACCAAGCGACCGCTGCTCAGCCCGAAGGCCTGCAGATTACGAGGTATCGTGTGGTCAGCACGACGGGTCCCCTCGGCCGTTATTCTTGGCTTTCTAGACCGGGGTCGCCATCTCACCGTCAGATAGCTCCTCAATTGTAATCACGTAGGCTGAGTAGACCTCGAACCAGCCCTCAGATGCAGGTAAAAATCCCAGACCTGGCCGGGAATCGAACCCGGGGTTTCCGGGTAAGAGGCAGGCATCTCTAACTACAATACACAACTAAAACGTCCAAACGTCCAAAGTAAATATTTTACAATTTGTTTCGTATGCACCCGCCCCCTACCCTATGGGCTCCGGCGATAAATATACAGGGTCGCTAACGGGTTAAAAATCAAGTGGGCATCAAATGTAAAATAACTTAGCGGCATAAAGGGCAGGAAGAAACGGGTGTCATATCTATATTAGAATGAGAACAAGTTTATATAAAATTTAAATTAAATGGGTTTATTAAACCCTGATGATTATGGGGAATGAAACATATGTACAAGTGATTTACATGAATTGATTCTACATCGTTGTGGATTATTTTAAAAATTGATATTGAGGGATAAGACCGAGTAGGCTACCGACCATTCGTAAAGCGAATATGCCATGACTTAACGTGTACGGAAACATTTAACATAAATCACTGAAGCTATTCCCATATTACTGGGCAATTAAATTAAACACCAACCAGTACCTCACTCATCACACAATGCTATAATTGGCTTAAATTAAACCATTCTGCAGGGACTTGCTCAGAACCCACCCGCTGCAACAGATGTGGCGGTTCTCACACCTTCCCCTCTGCTGAACCTTACAATCCCACCACCCTCGAACCCAAGTCCTTTCACCACCTCCTACACCCACCAGCCCTACCAAGATACATCCTCCCTTCTACATATGCTACTTCTAAAGCTACTTTCGGCCCAAAACATGCCCCTATCACACCCCCTACCAAGTCAATACCACAGCCTACATGTCTAAGCCCCCACCCACACACCAAGTACAACCACCCAGCCATGAATTAAGACCATAAAGTTCTCATTTCCTACCTATAAGTGAAACATTGGAACCTCGGGTACAGTCGAGGCAGAGCGCCATAAAGCTGCTAAATCAGATAAAATGCTGCTTTTCTAAATTTAACATCTGCACACTCACATAATTATAATTTATAAATTATAAATATGTCAGCCACTGCAAAATACCAACGGTATAGTCTCGTTGCAATACTAAAGCAACATTGTGCGGGGTCAGTACCTGGGCGGGCGACCACGCTGGACTACCGCATACCTATGCACTCCATATAATTACTGTGTCAGCCAACACAATAAGAATAACTGTTAACCTGGTCACACACACCCATATTACACAATCACACTAACACAATAACACCAACACATGTAAGATCTAAAACAAAAATGAATCAATAACTTAAACTGATTAAAATCCACAACTTATACACTCATTACAGACCGACAGAGGAGCGCCAATGGGCGCACCGGTATCGGTACCTCACACACCACCTATTTCTCCGGAGATAGTTGGCACATACGGATAACCAGGAAATAATGTAGGTCGGTCAATGCAGAATGAGTCTCGGCTGGTCCGTGGTCCGACCGCTCTGCACTCCGACCGGCCAACCGAGCAGAGGAGGGGTGGCCATGGCTCTACAGTGACTCTACGCCTTTGCATTCGGGAGACGGAGGGGCTGGTCCCCACCGTCTGCTGTCCTGTGAATGGTTTTACGTGGTTTTCCATTCTCCTGCACTAAGACGAATGCCGGGACAATTCCTAGTGTAGGCCATGGCCGACAACGCTCTCGCCTTCTCTGTAGGCTACATTTCCTTCTCCGATACAAATCTCCCGGTCTGACGGATGACGTCACGGTCTTTATTATTATTATTATTATTATTATTATTATTATTATTATTATTATTAAAAGTGCTTAATATATAATAAAACATCTTTCAAAGTAATAATTATAAATGTTATCACTTTACAAAGAAAGAAGACAAATAACAATACAACAAGAGAATAAAACAAATTACAGTAAATATATTATGGAGGATTCTACACTCACTGTAATTAACATTTCAAACTACAACATTTGATTTGATTTTGTAAGAACAGAATTAGTGATTAATGAGAGAGCAGGCACTGTTCTTTCACAAGTTTTTTAATGTTTGGTTCCAAATGTGATAGCACACACCTCAGATCACTTTCAACATCTAGCCGTGCTTGGTGTTTTGATTTGATGTTAGCCAGCGTAGAAAACCAGATTCACATATAGATATGTTTATGGAAACTGCACCAACAACTTTGCAACTTCCATAGCAACCTGTGTATATATTGAAAAAAATAGTTTAACCAAACTTCTTCAACAGTAAAATGTAGAAACTAAGTTTTTACTTCGGAATCACATTTTAGGTCGATTGCCTGCTCCTGAAGGGAATGAGGAATCAAATCCAGTCCAATTTTCAACGGATTTCGTGTCAACTGAAATTGCCAGCTATCTGAAGAAATGTCTGGAAAGTAGCGTCCAACTTCAGTTTTCAAGGATGACAAATGTTCAATTAACTTTTCAAATTTCATGGAAGATTTTGTGTGTCATCAAGAAGGTCTTTAATTATAATAATTTTAGCAAAAATGTTTTTCTACGTGTAGGCTACGATTTAGCGGTGGTGAAGAGAACTTTTTGTAGTACCAAGGTTCTTTTCTTTGTCACAACTTTTTACTGTTAAGCAAATTCGTCTGTGTTTTTCATTGTTCATCACGCCACCTCTGAAATTCACCAACGCCTCCCCAAGTTGAGAACCGTTGAGATAGACCATCATGACGTGTTACCCATCTGTTCACTAAAAGGCTTTCTTGAAATAAGATAACATTTTTTCATTTTTGAGGAAGCTGACATCATTTTCTAAGACAAAATAAAATAGTTCTCATTAAATTAGTACATTTTTAAGGTAACGATAGTCCATAAGTCCAAGCTTTAACTTAGATAAGTAGTCATCCAAAATAGGCACCGATGAATACATAGTGATATAATAGGCTATAGGCTACTATGAAAACTAAAGAACAACCTAGAAGGCATTTATGGATCTCTCTGTTCTGGAAGTGGTGCCTTCGGAACAGAATAAAAATAAATGCCTACAAGACTCAGACAATTATTTTTGTTCTGAAAGGAGGCCTAGACTTGGTCATCTTCATATCAACAATGAAATGAAATAAAATGGCGTATGACTTTTGGTGTCGGGAGGGTCCGAGGACATGTTCGGCTCGCCAGGTGCAAGTCTTTTGATTTGACTCCCGTAGGCGACCTGCGTGTCTTGATGAGGATGAAATGATGATGAAGACGGCACATACACCCAGGCCCCGAGCCAGCGAAATTAACCAATGAGGTTAAAATTCCCGATCCTGCCGGGAATCGAACCCGGGACCCCTGTGACCAAAGGCCAGCACACTAACCGTTTAGCCATGGAGCCGGACATATCAGCAATGTCCCTCTGTCCTGGACCATACAAAATGATTAAATATCTCGGCCTAACAATGGACAAATATCTCACTTGGAGTGGGAACATAGAACAGGCCCTGCAACGAGCATAGGCACGTGTGGCAAACTTGAAACCTCTGTTATATAATAAATATATCTCCATTTCCATCAAGAGAAAAATTTATTTAGCATGTAGGCCTATCAGTCCCATATTCCTTTATGACTGTGAGGCCCGGGGCTATAGGCTATCCCAGGACTCCACCTTCTAAATTAGAATATTATCAAAACAAATCGTCCGCCTCTGTGGTGTAGTGGTTAGCGTGATTAGTTGCCACCCCCGGAGGCCCGGGTTCGATTCCCGGCTCTGCCACGAAATTTGAAAAGTGGTATGAGGGCTGAAACGGGGTCCACTCAGCCTCGGGAGGTCAACTGAGAAGAGGTGGGTTCGATTCCCACCTCAGCCATCCTGGAAGTGGTTTTCCGTGGTTTCCCACTTCTCCTCCAGGCGAATGCCGGGATGGTACCTAACATAAGGCCACGGCCGCTTCCTTCCTCTTCCTTGCCTATCCCTTCCAATCTTCCCATCCCTCCACAAGGCCCCTGTTCAGCATAGCAGGTGAGGCCGCCTGGGCGAGGTACTGGTCATTCTCTGGTCTGAAGCTCCAGGACACTGCACTTGAGGCGGTAGTGGTGGGGATCCCTCGCTGTGTCCGAGGGAAAAGCCGACCCTGGAGGGTAAACAGATGATGATCAAAACAAATCACTGAAAAATATGACACGAGTTGCCCGACTGAGATCTGATAGAAAGATATGTTTCGTCGTCCGTGTTCCGACTCAGATAAACAAGATAGCCAAGAGGATCACTAGGTGACACGCAAACACGATTTCGGTGGCACGCCACATGAACATAATAATACTTTAATGTATGTCTTGTACCACAAACAACAGTGGGAGTCAACCGTAGTTGACATCACGACAAATGTGAGCTACACTGGAGCTACGTTAGCAGTATAGTGTATAGCTAAGAAAAGGCCCGTAGCAATTTGGATTATTAAACAAAGGCCGAGGAGTGATCCAAAGTTTCATCAGGCGGAAATATTTGAGGGGGCCGGCAGGTCCACTAAGGCATTATTAGCAATTTTAAAAAGGGGGTGTGATGCTCGTAACAGAAGGGTAATCCCAATGTTGAAATTCCAGTAAAGGTTAATAGGAGGGGTAAAAAAGACGTACGATTGTAGGAACCAACTAAAGTTAATTTTAATTCAGTGTAGGAGAATAGGAATGCAAGGAATGTTCATCGAAGATAATAAAATAGTGTTACTAAGGTTATAATCACTATGATGATGACGATGAATTGATAATTTAGATCAACCAAGGTTTGAATAATCAATCATTTAGGTATAAATCCTAGGAAAGGAGGTAAACCACCAAGAGAAAGTAGAAGAAGGAATAAACAAGACTTTGTAATTTGGTTGTTAGTTATTGTTAAGAAGTTTTGAAAACATAAGACAGAAGTTCAATTCTTCTATTAACTTAGGTTTGGCCATTAAAATTTTTGTCGCAAGAGACCTTGAGAGATGTTTGTGATTTTTACAATTACGATTAAGGTGAGGAATAAGTAGTTTATCAATATTAAGGTAATAAGATGGTTGGGTTTATTATAGAGTTTAATTAAATGGGGAGTGGCTTCTGTATTTAAAGAGTTATATATTAGATTAATTGATGTAAGGTCCATATTTTTGGTAAGTATGTTGGTAAAATATGGATCTCTTATTGATGAAATTATTAAAATTAGAGTTATTAATAATAAAGTAATGATGAAGGTTTTTATAGAAGTATAGGATAGTTCATTAGCCGCTCAGGTTGATACCCTCAACCTAAGATCAAAAAAAAAGTAGGAATCAATCTACTTTCAAAAAACAAATAAAAAGAAAATATACTCATTCTTCTAAAAGTACAGTATAACATCAATAATAAAAACAAAACATAAATTTGAAATAATTGATTATAAAATTTAACTCGATAAACCGTCTCTCTCGCCGTAATCATTAATGCACAAATTCAAAATATTAATATGTGGAATAAATATCGAAAATCTAAATACTAGGTCCATCCGGACGTGCAATATGACAACAATGGTACACTGATAGATCGGAACGTCAAGTGAGATAACAGTGTCGTTTTTTTTGGAAGTTTTGTATACGGACATAGAAACAGAAACTTAACAAAGGTAGTGACAGGATTTTTCAAGAACAGTGGACTAGGGAATTCGGACTGATAGAAAGATGTGTTGCGTGTGTTCGAAAACGATTGTATTCCTCACATTTAATGTAAAGAGCCAGTTCGAGACTGATCATTCAAATGTTTGTTCCATGCCAAATGAAGAAAGAAGTGAGTTCGTGTCACAAAATAACGAACATTACACAAAACATCCTACAGTATTTCTTTTGTATCATCTTTCCGGCCAAGGAATAATATCAGTGCGGCTGTTTCCATCTGCCTCACTGCATAGTACAGCATGCATCTGAAACCGCTTTCTGACGGCGAGTTCTTGAAATAAATTTCCTTATTGATGCCCGACACATTGTTTGAAAACTTCCCTAACAAACAGCAAATAATTAAAGGAATGAAAGGAATGCTGTCAAGGATAGAATAATAAGAATGAGTGAAGAAGTTTCGGAGCAACTGAAAACTAATTTGGATAACTCCCAGATGTATGCAGTAGGCCCTATGTTTTAATGAAAGCATGGATGTGACCTTACAAGCAAGGATAGCTGTATTTTTTAATTTCCTTGCGGAAATGTGATGAGGTAGAAATTAGTTAAATTGTTGAACATGCGAACTACGACAACATGTGAAGATAATGAAGGTAATGGAGGAAGTGAAGTCCATGGGCAATATTAGTACTCTTGATATTTATATCTAATAAGATTTATAATTTTACAATTTGTTTTACGTCGCACCGACACAGGTATAGGTCCCATGGTGACGATGTGAGAGGAAAGGCTTACGAGTGGGAAGGAAACCGCCGTGGCCTTAATTGAGATACAATCCAAGCATTTGCCTGGTGTGATAATGGGAAACCACGGAAAACCATCTTCGGGGCTGCCGATTGTGGGGCTCGAACCCACTATCTCCCGGATGCAAGCTCTCAGCAGCGCGCCCCTGACCGCGTAGCCAACTCACCCGGTAATAATATTTAATGACGAAGTGTGTTACAATGGGAGCTTATTATTTATTTATTTACAAATAGAATATGTATTCTCAAAAATTACATATTTAAAAATGTATTTTTTGCAGTATTTACAAAATACAACCACGGAACATGCAACCAAATGAATTTACAAGATATATATCTAATAAATAAATAAATCAGTAAATAAATTACATAAATAACATATTATGAAACTTAATTGGGAATTTGGGAAGGAAGTCGGGGGCGGGGGGCGGGTGTTGTAGGTTGTAGCCATTCTTAGGAAAATAGCAAGGGGCACAGTCAACAGTTGAGAATAATAAACCAGTCTTAAAATGGCACACTAGTTGGAAAAGGTTCGCCATCCCTGACGTAGAGGAACGCGAGCAGTTGTAAATAAAAGTGTAGCTTAGCTTATCGGTGGTTTATTGGGAGTTGAGCAGACCGCTCTCGCAGCGCCTGCCTGAAGCACCACTGACTAGTGGTGTTCTCGCTTGCAATAGTCCAGACCTGTGGTTTTTTTTTCTTCACCGAATCGCCGTG
This sequence comes from Anabrus simplex, assembly GCF_040414725.1. Lineage (NCBI taxonomy): Eukaryota > Metazoa > Arthropoda > Insecta > Orthoptera > Tettigoniidae > Anabrus > Anabrus simplex. The sequence goes on along the minus strand of NC_090265.1, from coordinate 1,766,177,742 downwards.
TGTTTAGAGGCTAATACAGTACGACTTGAGGTGTTTTTTACAGAATCGGTTGTGTAATCAAGTGCGTAATGCTGAACACTACAAGATGGTGCTTATAACTCGTTTTTCGATTTTTTTTTTTTTTTACTAGTGGGGTTCTTGCCGGCAGCCCCTCAATTTTACTTTATTCCAAATTAGTAGCAAAGAGGGGTTTCTCCTCTGGCTTGAAGGAAATATGGCTTCCAAGTCCGATCACTTCTCCCACGCCAGTGCATGAATTGAGATTTTCCGACTCATCGGGTACTCCTTGGAAACAGATGAGTAAAGGGGCATAGTTTTCACCCTGGGACTATCCATTTCTTCGCCCTCCCCCCACCCCGAAAATATTGGTAACAGTGTATGCCAATATAAAAATTCAATATGATACGAGGGTCGAGTAATAAGTCATAGCAACTATTTTTTTTCTCGCGAACAGGAGACAACACGGAAAATCTAAGATGTGCATTCGGAAATATTGGGCACGTACTTATGCATAGTGCCTGAAGACAAATTCTGACTTCAGGAGATTCTCGTAGGAAAGTGACAGAACACAGGCCATTGGTAAACCATTGTTTTATTATGGTATGAACAACAAATACACAAGACTACGTACAAAGGACACGTCTCCAGTGGTTACAGTCCAGCGCCTGTCCTCATGTAAACACTGATCGATCACCATCATCCGTACATCTTTGTCCATGGACACTGGACGGCTTGGGCGAGGCAAATCGGCAGTTGATACTCTACCCCGTTTGAACGTCTCCACACACCTCGCCACTGTTCTATAGGGCATTGCATGCACACCTAGTGCTTCCCGCAGCTCTGCATGACATTGGCGTGCATTTCTGCCGCGGAGAACTGCTATTTTAATACACGATCGCTGCTCCTGCTTGTTGACTTCCATTTTGTGACGCTCTCACTCACACACTGAACTTGGGGGCATGCTTAGACCCACACTGTTGTTTACATACACCATCTAGTGGCATCATACGCAAGTGCATACCGTACGTTTCCAAGTGCATATCTTAGATTTTCCGTGTTGTCTCCTGTTAGCGAGCAAAAAATAAATAAATAAATAAATAATATATATATATATATAGCTTCCAGCATTGCTACCAATAACAAAGAAAACTGCCATCTCCTAGCAGACTATTTCAAAGAGCTGCTAAACTGTGAAGAACCTCTGGACAGACTAGAGACCCAGCAACCAATCCATGAGAACCCAGATTCTAAACCTCCAAATCTAGACGAAATCAAACAGGTAGGCCTAATCAAAGAATCAAAAAATAATGAAAACTTGGGAAGAAGCTCTGAAATCGGAAGGGATAAGAGGAATACACCTTGGAAGAGAAGGCCAGAACTTGGAAATTAAATGTCTAGCTTCTGCCGATGACCTCGCCGTCTTAGCTAAAAATCGAGAAGACGTTATAAAGATGATAGAGAAACTGCACGAAATCGCCGGAAAAGCAGGTCTTAAAGTTTCTTACGGAAAGACGGAGTATATGGAGTATAGGCACCGAAATGAGAAGTACATGGAGATAAAGTATAGGAAGATTAAAAGGGCAGAGAAGTTCAGATACCTGGGAGAATGGATCCAACCCAATGGGCTAGACAAAGAGGCTATCAAAGGAAGAATCAGAAAATTAGAATTGGCCTACAAACTAACCCAGAGTATGTACAACAAACGGGCAATATCCTACATGGCCAAAAATCCGACACTATCATTCAGTAATCAAACTAGAAGGATTGTATGCCTCAGAGTGTCTTATTTTGAATAAAAAAGGGGAGCTACAAGAACTGGAAAAGAAAGAAAGGAAGATCCTAAGGAAGATTCTGGGACCCCAGAAAACTACTGATGGAACCTGGAAAAAGAGGAAAAACAAGGATCTTTATAAACATACGGAAAAGATCTCAGACACAATGAGGAAGCGAAGGTTGAACTTCTACGGTCATCTAGTAAGAATGGATGAAAGCAGACTGACCAAAAAGATCTTTAAGTACATTGTAGGAATGAAGGCCACCACTAAGTGGGTAGAAGAGGTCAAAAGAGATGCAGAAGAAGTTGGAATTACACTAGAGGTGATCAATAAAAGGAAAGGGTTTAGAAACATAACCAACAAAATCAAATTTTTTGAGGACAAACCACCTAAAAAGAAGCTCAACCGGATAATCTCTGAGGAGGAGAGAAATATACGAAGCGAGAGAATGAAAAGGTTCTGGGAAGAGAAGAGAAGAAAGGCCAACAAGCCTTAAGTTCTATGCGGTCCACAGTTGGCCAAATTCGGAAGAAGAAGAAGAAGAAGAATATATATATAGTTGCCATGACTTATGACTCGACCTAAGTATTTTTCCATTTAGTTTTTCGAGTTTAGCGCGAAACATTCTAGGGCGTATTGTTCAAATTTAGTGGTAGTGATGTTAGAAATCTTACGCCACTTTAAAGTACTGTAGCTTTGTCTACACGATTGAAATAAGGTTTTGATATCTCAAATGTTTCGAGTTAAGCTCAATTTACTATGAATCATTATCGGGGACACCATTCATAATGGTCTAAAAACGTCCATACAAGTACGGTGAAAAATCGAGAGAAAATCAATTAAAAGTAGGCCTATACCTAGACAACACATTATTTTTTGTGGTAAATACCATAACTCTGGCACGTCAAAAATTAATATAACACTGTACTTTTCCATAAACAGGCATCAATTTGCCTTAAGGAGCACGTTTGGTAACACTATATTTAATAGAATACTTTATACTTATTAACATATTGAACGCGAGTGGTTATGTGATACGTATTTAAAGCAGAGTATTTTAAACGTTTTATGAAATATTTTTAGGATTTTAGCACATAAAAATCCACCTCCTAGTCGTAAAAAATGAAATGGCGTATGGCTTTTAGTGTCGGGAGTGTCCGAGGACATGTTCGGCTCGCCAGGTGCAGGTCTTTTGATTTAACTCCCGTAGGCGACCTGCGCATGATGAGGATGGAATGATGATGAAAACGACACAATACACCCAGCCCCCGTGTCAGCGAAATTTACCAATGATAGTTAAAATTCCCGACCCTGCCGGGAATCGAACCCGGGACCCCTGTGACCAAAGGCCAGCACGCTAACCATTTAGCCAAGGAGCCGGACTGCTAGTCGTAACAGATGAAAGATAAGGAAATGGAGTCTGGTGAAGAACAGAATATTCCTTATTACGGTAATTATAATTGTATAGAAAAGCTACTTGTGTGATTATGCCACAATTGTCATTAATTCATGTCGCCTTTCAGCCGCAAACTACTGAATATGGTTAAGGAAGAGAGAGAGAGAAAAAAACCGTCCCGTTCTCGGAACAATGGGACACACAAGTGAAAAATGAGACGTTCCTACATTTTACAGGTTGTCTGGGAATTCTGACAGTCACCATTTGAAGTCAGTAGCAGCGGTAGTCTACCTCAAAAGCCCATAAATGGAGCTGAGAGAGGGAGGTATAATACGCAACATAGCAAGGAAATAAGAATGTCTGGCTTAAAGTTTGAATCTGATCAGTTTTATTCCCCTATCCCTGTCCAATTCCTACTACATTTCTACATTTCAGAATGATGAAAATAATTATTCAGTATTGAAGCCCAACTGTATGCTCTGCAACATCTCTGCGACCCTGGTAAGAAATAGGGAAACCGGGAGAACAAGCTAAGTATGGGTTGCATAAATAATGTAGTTGAACCTCCTATAGCTTTCTACACTCCTGTGACTCAGCGGGGTAACCAGGCAGTCGCCGCCCGCCGCACAGTCGCAAAACAAAATGGGGCTTCTGTGAAGCTAAGGAGGGGAGGAGGCGTTTGATTTGTGAATCTGTATAATAAAATTGGGCCGTATCGAAAAATTAATTGTAAGGGTGATGGGTTTCTTTTCACTTTATTGTATCACGAAGAATTCAGTCCTTCGTTGAATGATAAAATAAATGTTAAAGGAATTAAATCAGCTTCGGATGTCGTTCACCGAATTCCAGCGAACGAAGAATGCGTAGTCAAAAAAGTTATCGTTTGCAATCACTATTTTGAAAGCGTGTATTAAGAAAGCATTTATTCTACAGTACTTTGGAAAAATTTCCCTAAGGAAAATCCTATGCACGATGAGCGGAATTAAAATTGCCGTGATGTTGTGGTCCATGCATGGAGTGAGGGGAACCGCACTCACACCGCAAGTTGAGGCCATGACGCGCATATTATAACAGGCGATGAGGAAGATACAGAAGGTAGGAGCCAAGAAAAACCACTACGTGAAGCATGAAACTGTTATAGATCAGAAAAGAAAAGCTTTCATCTTTACATTTTATACTGAATAAAATAGATTTCACTAAATTGAAGATACAGACTATGTTTTTATTAGTTTTATTGTGTAAGTTTCAGTGGAAGTAGATGTTTAGTTTGAATATTGTACGGTAGATGGCAAGTTCACCTTATATCTGCTGCTCTCTGTCGGGCATTTAGAAAACTAGAAAGGCTGACTTAGATAAGCGGTTGATTGGTTACCATATCTCTCGCGGGAAGACGATGTATCCAAACGTCGGCGTAAATTAACTATCTTGGATGAATAATGGACCGTGCTTTGTCCTGAAGACAATATAGAACAGGCCTTACAACGAGCTACGGCATGGGTGGCTGCTCTGAGACCTCTACTAGGGAATACATAATATGTATCTCTACAAATATTAAGAGAAATATTTACGTATTTACCTAGCATGTCTCAGACATATTGCTGTGTGGTTGTGAGGACGGGGGCTCTGTTCCCAAAACTCCACTTTCAAATTAAAAGCTTTTCAAAATAAAATTCTAAGAATGATGACTGAAGCCCCTGGACTAAAATCTAATAAAAAGACACGAACCGAACTTTGTATTCTGCTTATTAGATCTCAGATTAACAGAACAGTGTATATATATTACAAGTTGCTTTACGTCGCACCGACATAGATAGGTCTTATGGCGACGAAAGGGACAGGAAGGGGCTGGGAATGGGAAGGAAGCGGCCGTGGTCTTAATTAAGGTACAGCCCGAGCATTTGCCTGATGTGAAAATGGGAAACCACTATCTCCCGAATACTTAAGCGACCTAAGCTACCGAGCTCGGTGAATAATAAACCTGACCAAAGCTAGAATCCTCCTTAACCATTCAATCTACTCATAAAAAGAGTTTTGCCGGGCTGAGTGGCTCAGACGGTTAAGGCGCTGGCCTTCTAACCCCAACTAGGCAGGTTCGATCCTGGCTCAGTCCGGTAGTATTTGAAAGTTCTCAAATACGACAGCCCCGTGTCGGTAGATTTACTGGCACGTAAAAAGAACTCCTGCGGGACTAAATTCCGGCACCTCGGCGTCTCCGAAGACCTTAAAAAGAAGTTAGTAGGACGTAAAGCAAATAGCATTATTATTATTATTATTATTATTATTATTATTATTATTATTATTATTATTATTATTATTATTATAAAACGGGTTTCAAACACATTTCAAACCCGCGGCCCTTTGCTCACTTACGACCTGTTTTTAATAGGAAAACAACAATTCTTCGCCCTTTTCCAAATTCTGAAACACTATTCTCACTAATAAACAGGGCTAGAATTTTGTTGACATGTCATCTTTTAATTGGTTCACAACCAACATTGCTAACTTGTACAGAAATTCTGATCATAGTCCCCACATTGTAAAAATGCTAATTTATTAGGTAATTTTTAGTCATGTTTGCCATTTTAGGCCATTTTGTAACATTATTCACCATTATTTGGCAATCTTATGACATTTATTGCACTATTTTATACTTTTGATAAATTTTCTTACATGTTTGAGGATCCTGAAGCATTCACGCGTGTGGTATTGGATATTACTGCAACTTTAAGTGAGGATGAATACACAACGCTTTGACAATCTGGAGACAAAACAAACTTTGTTTATTTATTTATTGTCCATCAGACAGGTATAAACCTAATGATGTGAAACACATATAACTTACCTATACTCTTACATTAGATCAAAACAAATATAAAATTAAAATTATATTATCTCTTATGAAAGTTCTTGTAAAATAAAGTCATAAACGAAATAAAAAAATACCCTTTTCTTCAGTAACATAATATATATATCTTTTGCAAGTTGCTTTACGTCGCACCGACACAGATAGATCTTATGGCGACGATGGGACAGGAAAGGGCTAGGAGTAGTAAGGAAGCGGCCGTGGCCTTAATTAAGGTACAGCCCCGGCATTTGCCTCGTGTGTAAATGGGAAACCACGGAAAACCATTTTCAGGGCTGCCGACAGTGGGGTTCGAACCTACTATCTCCCGAATACTGGATACTGGCCGCACTTAAGCGAGTCACATAATATTAATAATATTCAGTTACATATGCACATAGTATAACAAGGTATACCAAATACCGGTATTACAATTAGAATGAATTACTGACGGCTTTAAAGCTGCATTAGTACTGTAATTATACATCATGGTATCGATGATGATGAGGAAGATGGTATTACTAGAAACTAGAAAGAGAACTTAAGTTATGAGCTTAAGAATAAGAGTCAGCAAAAACTTAGAACAGAAAACAATTTATTTGTTTACATTGTTTTACTACGGAAGTATATGTAGTTGAAAATATATCTAGTCTGTTCTCATTGCTACATTTATTATATATTTTCATTGAGTTTAACACTGCTGAATTACTATGGTGTTGGGTTCTTGTTCTAGAGCAGTAGAAAGTAATATGTTTTGGGCGTGTAGATGGATTAGGGACAGACAAGTTGAACAGAGAGAGCAAGTTGGGACTACCAATAAGATTGTTAAATAATTTGTAGACAAATAGAAGAACTGCAAATACTCGTGTTTTTGCTAAGGACTTATAACCAAGTTGTTTCATTAAGTCTTCATACGAATCAAATTTAGGGGAATTACTAGTTATTTTGTACGTAAGGTATCTAAGAAATTGGTTTTGCACCGTTTCAACTTTGTTTTCATATAGTTTAAAGCTGGGATTACAAATGGTCGATACTTGATAGAATTCACTGATGACAGATTAGTATTCAAAATATTATACGAGTGATTAATTTTATTTTTATTCCTGGAAAATACCATTACATGACACCTGTTAATGTTAAAATCTAACTTGTTACTATCACTCAAATGTGATATACTATTGAGGTATTTCTGAAGAAATCTGCAGTCATCCTGTGACCGAATTGTTTTGAACATTTTTACATCGTCTGCGAATATGCCCTTTAGAGTTTCCAGCACGTCTTCATTGGCTTTCTCTGGAACACCAAATATTTCAAGTGTGTTCCTGCGGGAATATTGTTCAGACTCTGTTAATCGAGTGCCGAGACCTTTCAACTGAGCTCTGAGATTAGAGTTCTCGATCCGGATTGCTTCCACCTGTTCACTAATTTTTCTTATAAGGTCGTTTTGCTCAGCAATAGTTTCCTAGTGTTGTTGTCTGTATTTTCATGGCAAAGATCTATAGACTTCCCTAGCTCACACTCTCTCTTCATTTGCTCAGATTTGAGTTCCCTTATTTCACTTTGCAGCTCTAGGAGCAACTTTACCACGTCCTCAATAATAATAATGTTATTTGCTTTACGTCCCACTAACTACTTTTATGGTCTTCGGAGACGCCGATGTGCCGGAATTGAGTCCCGCAGGAGTTCTTTTACTTGCCAGTAAATCTACCGACACGAGGCTGTCGTATTTGAGCACCTTCAAATACCACCGGACTGAGCCAGGATCGAACCTGCCAAGTTAGGGTTACGTCCTCAAGAGAATAGCACTGCTTTTGACTCGTACTTGCCCCACAACACTTGCCATTGTTCATTTCACTACATTTGCCGGGCTGAGTGGCTCAGACGGTTGAGGCGCTGGCCTTCTGACCCCAACTTGGCAGGTTCGATCCTGGCTCAGTCCGGTGGTATTTGAAGGTGCTCAAATACGTCAGCCTCGTGTCAGTAGATTTACTGGCACGTAAAAGAACTCCTGCGGGACAAAATTCCGGCACCTCGGCGTCTCTGAAAACCGTAAAAGTAGTTAGTGAGACGTAAAGCAAACAGCATTATTATTATTTCACTACATTTACCGCGAGCCCATTTTTCACATAGTCCACACTGTACTTTCTTCTTCTTGCCCGGCTCCTTGTCATACACAGCGCAGGTTACCATGTTCCTGTGTTTCGTTGGCGCCACAAATAAATTATTAATAATAAATGAAACTGCTATTTTTAACTAGTTCTAGTTACATTTATACGTTCACGCTTGCAGTATTTCACAGTTACACTGATTGCACAGGATATGTATCTTTATATTACACACGATATTACACAATATTCAGGAGCCGATCATCACACCACTCTTACTCTGCCGCCATTCCTCACTCACTTCTTGGAAATGTCCACATTCCAGGAGAGACACATCTAATTATTGTAGAAGACTTCCTCGTGGACAGTCGAGATTTTCTTCTGAAGACGCAGAGCAAAGTTCTCTGCGAAACGTAAAGAATTTTACTCTGATTTTTTTTTTTTGACAGCCGAAAAGCTTATTATGATGTCTGGAACATAAATATAGGGTATAGGCAGTGATGGAACCGGGCAAGTTGGTCGTGCGGTTAGAGCCACGCAGCCGTGAGCTTGCATCCGGCAGATAGTGGGTTCGGATCCCACTGTCGGCAGCCCTAAAGATGGTTTTCCGTGGTTTCCCATTTTCACACCAGGCAAATACTGGGGCTGTACCTTAATCAAGGCCACGGCCGCTTTCTTCCCATTCCCAGGTCTTTCCTGTCCCATCGTCGCCATAAGACCTATCTATGCCGGTGCGACGTAAAGCAAAATAGCAAAAAAAAAAAAAAAATAAAAAAAAATAGCAGTGATGGCAAACCTTTTTGACTAGGGTGTCAGTTAATGTCTTCCTTATTACTTTTTACTATCTAGAACAGGGCCTCTCAAACGCCCAAAATCTCACGCGTGCAAACTGAGGCGCAGAGTTCCTGTGCACAGTGCATCGGTCCCACTCGGCTCGGCTCGGACCAACGTTTTGTCTCTGGGCTACTCGGCTAAGCTCGGATTTGGAGCACTACGGAGCAAGTGAGGAAGAGGGAGACAGGCGGAGCAAGCGAGACAGGCGTGGGGAAAGAGAGAGACAGCGCTATTGCTCCAAATCGGGGAGTGGGGGGTCTGCACTCTGGTCAACCAAGCGAAGTCGTCTTTTGCACCGTGCACAGTGCATGCACCCTGAGAGGCCCTGGTCTAGTGTGTCATCAGAAGACCTGGGATTTTAAGGCAAATGCTTATTTTGTTCCTTAAGAAATAACATTTAAAAAATATGTTGACGTTCCATTAAAAATCCCTTACATTTACACAGTTTTATAGTGCCCTAAAACGCCTATTTGGACCTTTAGAACCTATTTTACTATGCCAGTGCCTAAATTGCCTATTTTGTACATATAAATTAAAATTCAACTTCTGTATTTTTATAATCATATAATGGACATCGCTGAATGAAGAGCAGAATAGCAGAGGATGATTTTTTACCCCTGAAACTTGATCTTCCCAGATAACTGTTGCCAAAGGAATGATGAGTGACGGGGAAATGGGGAGGATTCGCGTAGAAGAACAAGGAGCACGTACTAAGAAAGGACATACGTGTCAAGTGGCCAGTGGAAGAACATTATTTTGTTTAAGTGAATATAGTTTTTCATGCCTAAAATGAAATCATCTAAGAGTACACATATGCAATTTCCAGGGATGACTTTTGATGGCAAGATTATTTCCTGCTAGTGCTGTAATAGACAGTTATGTGCATTCGTCTTAAATTTCATCTTAATCTAAAACTAAAGTTTTGATACTGGCTCCTCTAATTAGTTCTAGAGACCTCGTCCAGGCGGCCTGGTTCAATTTCCAGTACCGACAGTAATTTAGAATGGTATGAGGTCTGGAATGAGGTTGACCCAGCGCCGTGAGGACAATTGGGAAACTACAGTGAGCAGCAGTCACGCAGGCAAGACGCGTGAAAGATGTGTCATGCTGACCACACAAGCACCCAATATCTGCAGGCCACGAGCTGGGCAGCAACCGTTATTGTAATAATTTAAAAGTCTGTTATCTGCTTTTTACACATTTTAAAAGCATATTTTAAATGCCTATTTTCTCTTTCAAAAGCCTGTTTACTACTTTTAAAAGCCTTTTTTAGGTGCCTAAAATTAATTCTTTCAGAGCATAAAATCCCAGGTCTAGTAATGAAATGCGTATGGCTTTTAGTGCCGGGAGTGTCCAAGGACAAGTTCGGCTCGCCAGGTGCAGGTCTTTTGATTTGACGGCCGTAGGCGACCTGCCTAATATGATGAGGATGATACACCCAGCTCCGTGCCACAGAAAGGAACCACTGATGGTTAAAATTCCCGACCTTGCCGGGAATCGAACCCGGGACCCCTGTGTCCAAAGGCCAGCACGCTAACCATGCAGCCATGGAGCCGGACCCCAGGTCTAGTCATCGGTTATTTTCCTTTTAAATCCACCAGGAAACCCCCTCATTTGATTGCATTACACATAAATCGGTTCGACTGAATGTTACATGGTTTCATTTTGCAAACATCACTGAACATTACGTCCGACTCGTTGGCTGAACGGTCAGCGTACTGGCCTTCGGTTCAGAGGGTCCTGGGTTCGATTCCCGGCCGGGTCGGGGATTTTAACCTTAATTGGTTAATTCCAATGGCACGGGGGCTGGGTGTATGTGTTGTCTTAATCATCATTTCATCCTCATCACGACGCGCAGGTCGCCTACGGGAGTCAAATAAAAAGACCTGCACCCGGCGAGCCGAACCCGTCCTGGGATATCCCGGCACTAAAAGCCATACGACATTTCATTTCATTTCACTGAACATTACATTTTTTTAAACCGGTAAATTTTAGAAATAAGATATATATTTTTGCTTTAATCTAATACAATTTCTAAAACAAAGTATGGCCAAAGAACTAATTGTGACTTACTTCTTTATTAATGCGTAATACTGAAATATGCTAGGCTTATGTTCCAAGATATTTGACCTATTTCTTTCTTTCTTTCTAAATTAATTTACCTCCCAGGATTGGTTTTTCCCTCGGACTCAGCGAGAGATCCCACCTCTACAAGAGCGTGAGACATTGGGTCGGGGCATACAACTGGGGAGTATGACCAGTACCTCGCCCAGGCGGCCTCACCTGCTGTGCTGAACAGGGGAACGCGAGGGGATGGAAAGATTGGTAGGGATAGACAGGGAAGAGAGAAGGAAGCGGCCATGGCCTTAAGCTAGTCAACATCGCGACATTTGCCTGGAGGAGAAGTGGGAAACCACGGAAAACCTCTTCCAGGATGGCTGAGGTGAGAATCGAACCCACCTCTACTCATTTGACCTCCCGAGGCTGAGTGAACCCCGTTCCAGCCCTCGTACCACTTTTCAAATTTCGTGGCACAGCCGGGAATCGAACCCGGGCCTCCAGGGGTGGCAGCTAATCACACTAACCACTGCACCACAGAGGCGGACTATTGTATAGTATTGAATCAAAATCTAGAAAAGCTATTATTACCGCACTTAAGTAGGTAAACCGACCCCGCGGTGTAGGGGTAGCGTGCCTGCGTCCTACCCGGAGGCCCCGGGCTCGATTCCCGGCCAGGTCAAGGAATTTTACCTGGATCTGAGGCTGGTTGGAGGTCCACTCAGCCCACGTGATTACAGTTGAGGAGCTATCAGACAGTTAGATGGTAACCCTGGCCTAGACAGCCAAGAATAACGGCCGAGAGGATTCGTCGTGCTGACCACACGACACTTCATAATCTGCAGGCCTCCGGGCTGAGCAGGGGTCGCTTAGTAGGCCAAGGCCCTTCGGGACTGTTACGTCGTGGTTTTTTTCTTTGTTTACGTACGTAAACTGTTAACCTTTACCTTTCTGTCGAAATTCGCTCGTGTCCTCCCTCCTCCTATATCGCACAAAGTCTGTACAGCCCACCCCCGCACTTCTAATTCCCAATTGCCGCTACTGCTCTGGAAACTACTGTAAATTGTTCCAAATAACCTAATATTAATAATAATAATAATAATAATAATAATAATAATAATAATAATAATAATAATAATAATAATAATAATAATCTTATGGCCTCAGCTACCGTGTGCAGACATTTCAATTTGACGCCATGTGGCTGTCTGCTCGTCAATTTCGACGTTCTGGTTTACTCTAGGCCTACTAGATGGCAGACCGAGTAAACCGAAACTCTCTTGGGCGTCTATGGCTGAGATTTAATGAATTTTGTCGGGTAAACACCAAATGTGTCACCAGCGGTCTTTCACAAGCGGACATCATACGACATGGAGTGTCGAATGGACTTTTTTCCGCCCTTCAAAAATCCGACTACCTCTGCCGGGTTTGAACCGGTTAACTTGGGATCCGGAGGCCGACACTCTACCAGTCATCAACAGAGGCAGCTAATAACCTGATGATGTATTATTTAATATAAAAACTTCAGATGATTGAATTTAATTCCTATACAGTGTAGACAAATAACTTATATTACAATAAATATGAGAGCCATTATCAGTATTAAATGTCACCTGTTATTTTTCCACTCAGCTGACGGACATGTTATTACACAGCAGAATTCCGATCAATTATCAACGACTCGTACAGTAATTAGGTTTGACAAGACAGTTATAATTTCACAATTCGGAAGGACCGGTGTGAACATAGCAGGTGTTAGCACGGGAAAAACAAAACTGAAGACTAAAAAAACTAAAAAAACAACAAAAAAACCCGTAAGTTTAAATAAGGATGAAGAGAACAGGAAGGGAAGACAAATAAAATAAAAGAACGTTTCAGTTGTAACGCCTCGCGTTTACGGCTGTCAAGGAGGAACAAGGGCAGAGGGAGAGGAGGAGGAACATATAACTGGGGAGACATGTGCGTTTTCACTTCTGAGGTCGTGAACTTCGAGAATAAAATATAAGCTAGTAGATTAGGGACGACGACGACGATGAATAATAATAATAATAATAATAATAATAATAATAATAATAATAATAATAATAATAATAATAATAATAAGACCAGGTTGTTGACCACGGGGATCCTACCTGAGTCTAATATTGCTTCCTCTTGTGCCAGCGTCCCCACTGGTTCCGACCTCCCTTGGTCAACGCTTATTCTTTTTCGATCTCGAGGATATTAGCGAGGCTTACGAAGTCTTTTAATTTTCATGCCCGTTCGTGGCCCATTCCTCCTTTTTTGTTCCCATTTTTCAAAGAGTTGGTACTCTTCCATTCTCGTGTAAATCAATCAATCAATCAATCAATCAATCAATCAATCAATCAATCAATCAATCAATCAATCAATCAATCAATCAATCAATCAATCAATCAATCAATCAATCAATCAATCAATCAATCAATCAATCAATCAATCAATCAATCAATCAATCAATCAATCAATCAATCAATACTGATCTGCATTTAGAGCAGTCACCCAGATGGCAGATTCCCCATCTTTTGTTTTCCTAGACTCTTCTTAAATTATTTCAAACAAATTGGAAATTTATTGAACATCTCTCTGGTAAGTTATTCGAATCCCTAACTCCCCTACCTATAAACGAATATTTGCCCCAATTTGTCCTCTTGAATTCCAACTTTATCTCCATACTGTGATATTTCCTGCTTTTAAAGACACCACTCAAACTGTTAGTCCACTGATGTCATTCCACGTCATCTCTCCACTGACAGCTCAGAACATACCACATAGTCGAGCAGCTCGTCTTCTTTCTCCCAAGTCTTTCCAGCCCGAACTTTGCAACGTTTTTGTAACGCTACTCTTTTGTCGGAAATCACCCAGAACAAATCGAGCTGCTTGTCTTTGGAATTTTTCCATTGTCCTTATCCCGAGGTGGTGCAGCTCCTTACAGGCACACCCTCTTGGAGGTGAGCTGCATGAACCATTTTAACCACATATAAGCCCTTCTGCCATTCTTAAATCAGTACCTGGAATCGAACACAGGCCTCCGAGGATGGCAGGTAATAGTGCTAATCGTTACGCTCCGGAGACGGACCTTTCTTTTTTCTGATTACTGTTAATAAAGGATTGTTGTCTAGCTGTAGTCCTACTATTTCTTAAAACAATAATCACCACCACGCCAGAAATTCACCTTGTACGGTCTACTCATTTTATCCGACACTATACGTTCTTTCTTAATCTGCTTACCCTCCAGGGTTGGTTTTTCCCTCGGAATCAGTGAGGAATCCTACCTCTACCGCCTCAAGGGTAGTGTCCTGGAGCGTGAGACTTTGGGTCGGGGGATACAACTGTGGAGGATGACGAGTACCTCACCCAGGCGGCCTCACCGGCTATGCTGAACAAGGGCCTTGTGGGGGATGGGTAGATTGGAAGGGATAGACAAGGAAGAGGGAAGGAAGCGGCCGTAGCCTTAAGTTATGTACCATCCCGGCATTTGCTTGGAGGAGATGTGGGAAACCACAGAAAACCACTTCAGGATGGCTGAGGTGGGAATCGAACCCATCTCTACTCAGTTGACCTCCCGAGGCGAGTGGATCCCGTTTCTGCCCTCGTACCACTTTTCAAATTTCGTGGCAGAGCCGGGAATCGAACCCGGGCCTCCAGGGGTGGCAGCTAATCACACTAACTACTACACCAAAGAGGTGGACCGACACTATACGTACTGAACAATAATCACTAAAAGTTAAGATGATTGATAATAATTGGTACATTTTTATCTCACAAGCCTGATCCTCTGCGTACTCACCTTATTTAGAATGAAAGCAATGATAGATTTGTCTCAACAAAAATCGAAAAGTATGACACTGTGTTACATCATTTTATATTTTGTGACCTTGGGGACGAGATAAAACACTTGACAATCTTCTGTGATTCTGCATGGGGACAAAACAAGAACTGGACTGTTTTCAGATTAGTCCACTTTATAGTACATCATGCCAAACGCCTCTAGTCTGTGAAAATAGTATTTCCAATTCATGGGCACTCGTACTTGGAGTGCGATAGAAACATGGCACAAATTAATCAGACATTTGCCGCTGAAACGCCAGAAGACTGGGCGGATCATTTTAGAAGTGCCAGAAATAGGACCTTCCCTTTCCATGTAATCGAGTTGATCAACCAATGATTCGTCTGTGGACCAAGTTTTTTATTCCCTTGTACAGAAAAGTTTGCCCTTTAAAAACAAGACCTTTAAGGGAACTTGTCATCTCCATTGAGCATCCACGATTCATGGAATACAGAGACAGTTACAATGGCCATTGGGAACGACCTATTGTAAATGCTCCAAAATCAACTCCACACTTCCCAGGAACACCAGTTAGTGAGTTTGTTCTTCCAGAGACATCTTATGAACGTAAGTGCAAGAGTTAGTGTACATGAAGTTGCTCTACATTCGCAAACAAGCTGGCAACATTGAGATTTTAAATATGTAATTTATTTCTATTTCAGGTTTACATCCAATCTGTGCAGCAAAATTTTCTGATCTGCGCGTCCTTAGATCATTTTGTGGACCAGAAGGAAAATCATTCATTGATACACTTCCTCACTATTAATTGACAGGTTATTTGTCAGGTTTTGTTAAAAGTGACATTCCCCTTTATTTTCATGACAAATGTGTATTTACTTCATTTTCCATTTTTTCAATTATAAAACTTAATTCTATATTTTCATTATTATCTATTTACGATACCAGTAAATTAGGTTAACGTTACATAATATAATACTTTATGTACATGTATTATTGTAGACAGTATTAAAGGTTGAAACTTTTAAATTTAATTATCCCACTTTGTAGAAGATATGACATTCCCCCTTTTTCCCGTGTACCCTTCATATATTTGTTACTTATGTAAGTAAAGATGTCAGAAATAAAACTGTGTAGTTCATAAATACCTTTTATTTTTTCATTTTTACAAATTCCACTTTTTCTCCGAATCTTACACCACTTCTGCTCTGCAAGCTTCACAAGTAGGGGACTGCAATAAATTATCAAGGAAAATTTGCGATAAATATCAAAGTTCGTTGAAAATGCTTAAGAAAAAGCTAGGCAAACAATTAATAGTGAATCTGCTACTTGGGCAACAGACCTAAATGCAGATTGATTGATTGATTGATTGATTGATCCACCAAACACTACCGATCTGCATTTAGGGCAGTCCTCCAGGTGGCATGTTCCCTATCTGTTATTTTCCTAGCCTTTTCTTAAATGATTGCAAAGAAATTGGAAATTTATTGAACATCTCCCTTGCTAAGTTATTCCGCTCCCTAACTCCCATTCCTATATACGAATATTTGCCCCTTTTCGTCCTCTTGAATTCAACTTTATCTTCATATTGTGATCTTTCCTACTTTTAAAGACACCACTCAAACTTATTCGTCTAATAATGTCATTCCACGCCATCTCTCACTGACAGCTCGGAACATACTACTTAGCCGAGCAGCTCGTTTTCTTTCTCCCAAGTCTTCCCAGCCTAAACTTTGCAACATTTTTGTAACGCTACTCTTTTGTCGGAAATCACCCAGAACAGATCGAGCTGCTTTTCTTTGGATTTTTTCCAGTTCTTGAATCAAGTAACCTTGGTGAGGGTCCCATAACTAGAACCATACTCTAGTTGGGGTCTTACCAGAGACATATGCCCTCTCCTTTACATCCTTACTACAACTCCTAAATACCCTCATAACCATGTGCAGAGACCCGTTATTTACAATCATATTTATGTGATTACCCCAATTACGATATTTCCTTATATTGACACCTAGGTACTTACAATGATTCCCATAAGGAACTTTCACCCCTTCAACATAGTAATTAAAACTGAGGGGACTTTTACTATTTGTGAAACTGGCAACCTGACTTTTAACCCCGTTTAACATCATACCATTGTCTACTGTCCATCTCATAACCTTCTCGACATCATTTTGCAGTTTCTCACAATCTTGTAACGTATTTATTACTCTATACAGAATAACATCATCCGAAAAAAGTCTTATCTCTAATTCCACTTCTTTACTCATATCATTTATATAATTAAGAAAACATAAAGGTCCAATAATCCTGCTTTGAGGAATTCCCTTCCTAATTATTACAGGGTCAGATAAAGCTTCGCCTACTCTAATTCTCTGAGTTCTATTTTCTAAAAGTATAACCACTCATTCAGTCACTCTTTTGTCTAGTCCAATTGCACTCGATTGATTGATTGATTGATTGATTGATTGATTGATTGAATCACGCAACCATCTCGCTCGATTTTCCACTTCTCTCGTGGAGTACCAGTTACCGTTCTCGACTAGATTGGTGTAAACGGTCTCTCGGACACATCAACAGATTTCTTTCCCACGTCCTTGTGTTCAGGCCTGGCATGCGTTCAAGTAGACTATTTTAAGAAAAACGAATTTCTCCTTTTGGAGTAATGTCATGTAGAAGCAACTCCGCTTTCCCTGATCGGCAACGCTGATGGAAATGCTGTCC
The DNA here is from genome assembly GCF_040414725.1 of Anabrus simplex. Classification (NCBI taxonomy): domain Eukaryota; kingdom Metazoa; phylum Arthropoda; class Insecta; order Orthoptera; family Tettigoniidae; genus Anabrus; species Anabrus simplex. The sequence goes on along the minus strand of NC_090265.1, from coordinate 1,766,160,203 downwards.
ATTTTACGTGTATCAGTTCTTATCTCCTTTGTACCACACACAAACACACACACCCGGAAGTGTGGTGCGACCAACTGTTAGGTAACATCACACAGCTGCTTTAGCGTAATGAGAACCACTCTTAAAACGAGGGGCGTGAGGCCAACTCAAGTGGCACAGGACAGAGTAGACGTATCCCTCAGGGACGTAACGCTACGGCCTAAAGGGGCTGCAATGGAGTTCTAGCCCTTCAGGCAAACAACTCAGTGTTGAAAACATCCTAAGGATGAAGGAGGAATTTTAGGTAAATAAAATATAATAAAGTATGTCCGATTCTTTGGCTGAATGCGCAGCGCACTGTCCTTCAGTTCAGGAGGTTCCGGGTTCGATTCCCGGTCGGGTCGGGCATTTTAATCGCTTCTAATTAATTATTCTGGCTCGGGGACTGGGTGTTTGTGTCTGTCCCAACATTATCCTCTTCATATCACACAACACATCACACTACCAACCACCACAGAAACACGTAATAGAGATTACATCCCTTCATATAGGGTTGGCGTCCTGAAGGGCATCCGGCCGTAAAACAAGGCCAAATCCACATGTGCGACGCAGTTCGCACCGGCGACCCCACAAGTGTCTCCCGTACCAGCGAAATTAACCAATGATGGTTAAAATTCCCGACCCTGTCGGGAATCGAACCCGGGACCCCTGTGACCAAAGGATGGAACCGGAAACAACGAGTCAATGCATTGTTTCACTTAAGTCCTTATAACTACATTCGGTGCGGAGGTTTTTGAAAAAAATAAAAAACGCCTGAGGGCATTGAACCAAAAACACATTACAGAAAGAATTACGTAAATAAGTTAATTTCACTAGGATTCAAATAAAAAGGAAAACGAGTATAGAAACAAGCAATTCTAAGCTGCTTTTCCGGAAATGCATCTAGGCCGGAAGTGATATTCATTTTTTCTTTTTTGATAGAGCTATCAAAGACTTACAGTTTGAAACCTTTCAGGATCGTTTAGCCCTTCAGCTTTCGTTACAATTGAGGAAATTGCTTAATTTTACGTTTTTCGCTGTATGCGAAGAAATGTTTTCAATATTAAAATAGTATACTGTCAGTATATCTAATGACTGATATGTAATAGCAACTTCTGGCGCAGTGAGGAAAGCAACGGGAAACTACCTCATTCCCTAGTATGCCTCTTCAGTGACGCCTGGGCTATCTATGACAGCTGTTGGCAGAGCTGTGGAGGAAGAAACCAGCCTTCCGGCTGAATATCCAACATACATAAGTATATCTAGGCAAATGTCACTCTGCAAGGATATGGTCAGGCCAATTTTGCAGAATCACTCTAAATAGTTTGTACGTAAAGGAATTGCAATTAGCAGCAGTTGTTACAACACAGCTGTAAACAATGCGGTCTCTCGCAATACCACGGCACGTTCCTCACAAAAGACCTGAATAAAAGTATTTACAAATAATTACAGCAAAACATTTGATACCAAAATATCATATTTTCGTTAGAAAATTATACTTTCTTGAAGTGTAATGCACCTGAGATGTGTGCAAGAACAGTTGAATGTGGGTGAATGCGTATACGTGCGGGTGTGGGAGTGGTTGTGAATGAGCGAGGCTATAAATGACTGGGTCTCCTTACTCTAATATACAGGGTGTATCGGTGATGCTGTTACAAACTTTAAGGCGTGATGGAGGACAGCAAATGGATCAATTTGAGACAAGGAACCGTAGTCCGGAAACGATCGAGTCAAAAGCTAAGCAAAATTCTACTCATGTAAGTCCGTTTACCTACACATGTTTCACAAGCTGCTCCATTTACAACAAATGTTCGAAATTTCGTCCCCCTGTGTCAATGCAAGCATTAACTGTTAAGAATGGAGGGACGTTAAACAACTGGGATTATTAATAAAGTAAGCTATGAAGATACAATGACCTCAAATGTGACATATTTCTTTCTTTCTTAATCATTTTCCCCTTCAGGGTTGGCTTTCCCCTCGGACTCAGGGAAGCATCCCACCTCTACCGCCTCAAGGGAAGTGTCCTGGAGCGTGAGACGTTTGGTCGAGGATACAACTGAGATGAGGACCAGTACCTTGCCCAGGTGGCCTCACCTGTGAAATGTTACTCATCGCAATACTTGCAGCTGAAACCTTTTCTCGTACACGAACTGCGAATTTATCCCCGCGACTCTGAATGGTGATGCCAAGATATTTGAAATGGTTCACATTTGCAAGCTCTGTCCCATGAAAGTACATACCATCAGTTGAGGATATTCTACCACCCCGTCGAAATATCATTGTAACTGTCTTCCTTTCGTTTATTAAAATCCATCATAGGCAGGGCCATATCATCATAGACGCGCAGGTCGCCCATTCGGCGTCAACTCGAAAGACATGCACCAGGCCTCTTCGAAGGCCACACGACATTATTATTATTATTATTATTATTGTTATTATTATTTCTTTCTTTCTTTCTTTCTTTCACCGAGCTCGATAGCTGCAGTCGCTTAAGTGCGGCCAGTATCCAGTATTCGGGAGATAGTAGGTTCGAACCCCACTATCGGCAGCCCTGAAGATGGTTTTCCGTGGTTTCCCATTTTCACACCAGGCAAATGCTGGGGCTGTACCTTAATTAAGGCCACGGCCACTTCCTTCCTACTCCTAGCCCTTTCCTATCCCATCGTCGCCATAAGACCTATCTGTGTCGGTGCGACGTAAAGCAACTAGCAAAAAAAAAAAAAAAAAAATTTCTTTCTTTCTTAATCTTTTTACCATTCAGGGTTCGTTTTTCCCTCGGACTCAGTGAGGGATCCCACCTCTAACGCCTCAAGGGCACTGTCCTGGAGCGTGAGACTTATGGGTCGGAGGATACAACTGGGGAGGAGGACCAGTACTCGCCCACACTTCCTCACCTGCTATTCCGAACAGGGGCCTTGTGGAGGGATGAGAATATTGGAAACCATGGAAAACCACTTCGAGGATGGCTAAGGAGAGAATCGACCCCCCCCCCTTCTACTCAGTTGACCTCCCGAGACTGAGTGGACCCCGTTTCCGCCCTCGTACCACTTTTCAAATTTCGTAACAGAGCCGGGAATAGAACTCGGGCCTCCGGGGGTGGCAGCTAATCATGCTAAGCACTACACCACAGAGGCGGACATTATTATTATTATTATTATTATTATTATTATTATTATTATTATTATTAGTCTTTAGGGCCACTAAGGACCGCAAGATCTGCACTATTTGTCTTCTCGCCGATCCACCAGGTTTTCATCCTTCGGAGTGAGCTTTCTTCCACGCATCAGAAGGGACATACTTCAGT